>NC_071575.1:69800417-71199167 GCF_024509145.1 Vidua macroura
AATTGCTGTGCTGTGTAAAAGGTTCGAAAATGAAACATCCTGAGAAGCTGTTTGCTGTGTCTGAATCTATGGATTGTTGCCCATTTATCCTGATTGAACAACACTGATGAGTCCTCTTTCTGAAAGCATTTATTATATGTCTTATGCATGAAAATAATTCCGGTGAAAGGATGAAAAGTTCTCCAGTTATGCTTTTGAAGAATCGTGAAGAGCAAGACCTTCAGTGTTAGGGAGTTAGTCATATTGGCTGATATTTAGCTTAAATCTTTGATACATTTCTAATTTGACTGCTGTGATTCTTTGAAAAATAAAATCCACTCAGAAAACCCTACTTATTGAGAATCCCCATGACTGTAATCCCCAGAGGATGTTAAAGGAGTTTTTAAAAATTAGAATTTTAAAATAGTTCAGTATTTCACTGGGGTTCAATTTTTGTTTAAGAGTCAGCATTTATCACATTGAACTTTGTCTTGCCTTAAATGATACTTCAAATAATAATGGAAAATCTGGTGAATAATAAATTCAAAAGGAAAGAAAATACTGCATGACAAGATATCCCTAAGATCTCACTTTTATCAGAAAATGCCTTCTATTTTAGCTCTGTGCAGAGCTTGGCTGTTTGCTTTAATGAGGCTTTTGAAAGCCATAACTCAAATTGAAATCTGTGTCAGTTCAAAAGTGAATAAAACCAGCTTGGTCAGAACAGACCTATATTTATTTGTCTAACACAGAGCTGAAAGTGTTTTCTGGTATCCAGCAAACACAAAACTATTTTCTAATCTTTGTCCTCCTCAGAGTCAATAATCATTATAATAATTACATTTATTTTAATTATCACTGTAATAATTAAAATTTTATTATTATAATAAATCCTCTGCCAACAAGAAATAAAAAAAATGCATTTGAGGGAACTTTTCTCCATTTGTGAGGTCTGAGTGTAGGAAAGTGACTTTCTGCTATTAGGAGATTTCTGTTTGCTGGGATGTAATTTCATCTGGTGATGCCTCAGAGCGTGGTGGAACAGCCAGAGGGACTCATCTCATCAGTGAACCTCCTGGGGCTGATTCACCTCAGACTCCCCTCCTAGGGTGGGCTGAAGCACCCTTGGGAGGTGTTAACCTGCTGGAGGGTGTTTAAATGTGTGGATGGCCAACTTTACTGAGAAAAGTGAGGCCACCATGGAATCCATCAGCCCTGTAATTCCCAGATACTGATGTGTGAGCAATTCCAGCCTGAGGAGCACATCCATGATGAGTGTGGTGAATCACACCCTGGAAAAGCCCCATGCTCCCCTCTGACCAGACAGACCACTCAGACCACTGACGTGCAGGGAGATGAGCCTGACTCTACATTCCAGGAATGATCTCCATGACCATCCCAAGGAGCTGTCGTGTTCTAACAGGCTTCAAGAAGGCAAAAGGTCTCCAGACAGACATTAACTAAATATATTTGAGGTAGAATCATGGAATCATTAAGATTGGGAAAGACCTCCAATAATGTCAAGTCCAGCTGTTAATCCAGCGCTGACAGTTCCACCACTAAACTGTGTCTTATCCCTGCTTCATGATTATTTTTCTTTTGGTCATAATTTACTCTCCAGCTCCCTGGTTTGACAAAGCAATTGCTACTCAGTTATAATTGGATGAAAAAAAATTTAAAAATAATATATATATATATATATATCCCTGATATACAAATTTTGGCTAAAATTTTGACATGACCAAGGAGTAGGAGTGGACCAGCTGCACAGCTGGTGAGAGATGCAAATCATCCTGGCCTTCTGCTGTGACACTTGGCCATGGAGAAGTTTTTCAGGGCAGAAATGATTGTTGAGCAGGGCAGGACATGCCTAAGTGTTCAAGGCCGAGGAGCAACCTGGTCTAGTGGAAGTTGTCCCTGCCCATAGCAGGGGGATGGAACTGGATGGTGTTTAAGGGTCCCTTCCAACCTAAACCATTCTGTGATCTATGTTTAGCACTGGCAAAGTGTGGGGTTTTTTGGGTTTGTTTTTGTTTGGTTGGTTGGCTGGGTTTTTGCAGTCAGAACAGTGGTAGATGATAAATGTGCTTCCAAAAACAGGGAGTTTGGGTTCATGCCAAAGGCTGTCCCTTGTCAACCAGCCATAACGAAAAGGTCATTGGTCCCCAGGGATCTGGGAGTGATGAGCATCCTCTGTGGACACAGGGATGTCACAGCAAGACCACAGTGAAGAATTTAAGAAGTTCTGGATAGATCTTGGGCAGCCTTTTATATTCTTCCACTTGCTTATTTTTTAAAAGGGACCTTGTCACAGTATAATACAATATAAAAAAAAAAAAAAAACAACCCAACAAAAAAACCTGAAAACCAAACCACACCTCCATACAGTTAGAGGTGTTACAGCAATTTATAACTGATGACAAAATATTTCAGAAATTCTATGTGCCTCTGAGATATAAAAAGAGTCTGCCCTTTAAAAGTGGCTTCTGCTTTCACAAGCCACCTGGCCGGGTGCCATTTTGCCACCTGCCTTGGTGACATTTGCTTCATGAAGGCTCCTGCTCCGTGTTTGAACTCAGCAAAGCCTCCAGGAAAAGCTCTCCCAGCCACAGTGTAAGCTGCTCCCCGGGAAAGACAGTTGCAATTTCATTTTTCAGGAACGTGGGGTTAGATTAATCCCTGGCAGAATTCCACAGCCGTCAGCGGGGACGCACCGGGTGTGACTGTCTGATCCCATACACCGGGCAGTTCATTCACATTCCAGGGTTTGTTTCTTTAAGCCTGCTGTCCTGGAGTGCAACACAAATGAAAGCACTTGTTTTGCAAGTGCTGTGTTTCACATCTGTGGCTTTTTCACTGATGCAGCAAAGAAATGATAGTACTTTATTGAGATTTCTGGTTTCCAGGATGCTGGAAAGTTTA
This sequence comes from Vidua macroura, assembly GCF_024509145.1. Lineage (NCBI taxonomy): Eukaryota > Metazoa > Chordata > Aves > Passeriformes > Viduidae > Vidua > Vidua macroura. The sequence continues at coordinate 69,803,319 of NC_071575.1, forward strand.
TGTTTCATTTTTGTCTCAGATTTTTTGTGCATTAGTCCTCTCATTTAGGGAAAAATTTTCTTCAGCACGTGTTACCTTCCAGCTGCATGTTCTTTTCCATCTGGGATTATTGGAAATAGCACCAGGGTCTTTAGACAGGGGTCACAGGTCTGCTGCTTTTTTTCTCTTATTCCTTCAGCTTCAGCATTTGATGGGTTGAACATTTGCAGAGGGCAACTGTGATATAAAATTTACCTTGTGTAAGCATCCAAGACTTTTACAGGGCTGTATGAAGTCAAACTGGCTCTGTGAGATAAATAAATCTGGCTGAGACTCCTTTCAGAGAGACACAGTTAGAGAGAGCCCTCTGCAAACCTCAGAGATTTTTTTACCCATCACCATATTAAGATGCTGTGAAGGAAGAGGAATTAAAATATAAGGGAAAGTTTGCTTCTTTGAAAACTCTACATCCCTGTGGGATGGTTACAGGTCTGCAAGACAGTTCATGTTTTAACATCCCTTAGTTGGCTACTGGGCTGGACATTAATCCCAAAGTGCACCCAGCTTTTGGGGGGTTTGAAGCAAACCTGTCTCATTTTGCAGTGCCCTGGGACAGGAGATAAACTGGTAGTTGTAAACAGGAGATAAAAAAACCCCATAAAATAAAAAGAAAATATAAATATAAGATAAAACATAAGATAAAAATAAAACAGGAGATAAAAGGCAGTTGTCTGAGATGGGATTCATCTGATTAGAAGTGGGTGTTTATGGTGTTGGAGTCAGCATTAGAGATCTCCTTAACAGAACTGGCGGAGTCAAGTGTGGAAATTCCCTTTTTTAGGGTAGAGGTCTGTATTTGGTCTCATGAACTGCCCTCACTGCATGGATTTATGTTCTCCCTCTCAACAGAGAATGGCCAAGTGTATGTGCAGAAGAAACCCACCATGTACCCACCCTGGAACAGCACTTTTGATGCCCACATCAACAACGGCCGGGTCATGCACATCGTGGTCAAGGACAAAAGTGCTGAAATGGTCTCGGAGACCACAGTGGAGCTCAAGGTGCTGGCAGAGAGGTGCAAAAAGAGCAATGGGAAGACAGAGATATGGGTGAGCATCACTCTCTTCTCCTGCAGGATGTGCTGGGGAGCTGCTGCAGGGTGAAGGGATGTGTCCTTGTGTCTGTGCCAGGCTGTGGCTGTCACCAGCAGCACGGTGGGGACTGGCTGGAGTAATGTTTTGAGACAACTTGGGTATGACTTGAGGGAGAGACTTGTCAGAAGAGAAGAGCTTGGCACTTTTGTTTTAATTGAAACCTGCCCTGTGCTAGTGAGGATCCTGCTTCAGGTGAGCTGTGCCCACCTATTAATCTTTGCTGAGGAAACCCACTGGGAACAAATGTTAGTATGACTGGCTGAACATGAGTTATTTTATGTTCTCTGGGGAAACAGCTTTAAAATTTTTATCTAATATCAAGTAGCTGATTCACAGCTGCCTGAGTTCACAGTTATGTCAGAGCAACTCCTTAAAAATTGCTGAAGTTACAGTGGCGTAAATTTGTACAGTCTTCACAAGAATGCTAAATGTAAGGTTGTGTTCCCTGCTAGTCCAAGCAAGAAAGATCTTGTCAGAAGTCTTTAAAATGCAGTATCCAGCTTATACATAGTCCAGTGGATTCAGATTTCCAAAGGCACTTATGGATGATGAGTCAGGTAGGTGGGAATTGCCAAGTCCAGAGGGAAGGTCCCAAAAAATGCCTAAATCACACAGAATGACTGGGTTGGAAGAGACCTTCAGGATCATTGAGTCCAACACCTCAACTAGACCATGGCACCACAATAATAAGCTTGTAGCATCCCTCAGGTTGACTGTAAAGAAGTTAGACTTGCAGAACTGAGTGCCTGAAAGATTTCAGCATCACCTGTCTGAAGCTGGCTGGGATTTTTGAACCGCTCCCACCTTCCCCTGGCAGGATCCATTGGGAACAAGTTTTCTGTATAGTGGTGGTCCTAATTTGGTGTCTAAAAAGCTGCCTACATCTTCTATGGTTTAATCCCATTCATCTCTCCTATCATGCTGCTGAGTGTTTGATATGAGGTGATCAACCCTCCTCTCTCTGTAGTTGCTCCTACCCTACCTTGTTGCCTCACATGGGTATGAGCAACCTGAAAATTAGCATTCATTGCTGTTCATCAGTTCCCACTGGGAAAAGGAGATCGCTTGAAAGTCATCTGAAAAGATTTTTCCTTCTTTGAATGACTGTTTAATGGACTTTTTTCTTGTTTTTCACTTATCTCAACCAGCTAGAACTGAAGCCTCAAGGGCGAATGCTGATGAATGCAAGATACTTCCTGGAAATAAGTGGCAAGTGATTCTGTTTGTTAATTTATAACTGTGATTTCTGGGCTGTGGGGCAGACATGGTGTCTTCACTAAAAGCAGTGCCTATGTTATTACTGACTGATCCATAACAACAAACATAACTGTTTGAAACAAAAGCTCCAGAAAAGTAATTTTTATTCTGCGGTGACTATTCTTCTGTGATTTGCAAGGCAGATTTTTTGGCTGGTTTACCACTAAATGGCAGATATTCCCATTATGCTAAACAAGACAGAACAGATACATAAGGAGCCAGCTCCCTCTGAAATCATTCTGCTTTATGTACTACGAGAAATACAAGGAGGGGCTGGAGCTTGTCCAGAGGAGGGAATGGAGCTGAGGAAAGGTCTGGAGCACCAGGAGGGCTGAGGGAGCTGGGAAATGGGCTTAGCCTGGAGAAAAGGAGGCTCAGGGGGGACCTTGTGGCTCTGCACAAGTCCCTGACAGGAGGGGACAGCCGGGGGGGTCGGGCTGTGCTCCCATGGAACAGGGACAGGAGGAGGGGGAACGGCCTCAGGCTGGGCCAGGGGAGGCTCAGGTTGGATATTAGGAAAATTTCTCATAGAAAGGGCTGCATTCTGCTTTGTTGAAGAAATGGGTTTAATTCAAATACTTGGTCTTAGTCTCCCATCTTTGTTGCCAAAATTCTCACATCCTCATGTGTAGGGTGAAGCTGTGAGGTGCAGATATCTGGAAGACACTTCCATTTTTAGAAACAGAGAAGCACTGAAAGCAGCCATGGCCATGCTGATATTTTCTTAACCATCCCTACCTTTAATATAGATTGGACTGCTGTTTGTGTGGTAAAAGGTGTTAGGGAGGCCGAAGCATAGAAAATGCGAGTTGTGCTTCTATAACAAATATCAAGATCAGCATCAGAGCACACAGGGAGCAAGTTCCCACAGGTTACCTGTGTGACTCACTGTGCAGTGCAGGAGTGAAACAAAAAGGAGATTGATTTTCTGTGTGAATATCAGATTTGTAGGCACAAGCGCATGTAGAAGTGCACCTGAAGGCAGAATTGGTTTGTTTGCTGTCCCAAAAATATTAAATAACTGTGAATTACAGCAAGGGCACAGCAAACAGGAAAGCAAGTGTTGGCATGGAAAAATAACAAGAAGAATATCCTGGGACATAAATATCTGCTTACTGACACTTGGACATGCACACAGAAAGGATTCTGTTAAATATCTATAAATATATATATGTACACATATACACGTGTGTTTGTGTCCATATATCAGTAATTATTGATTTTTATGTAATTTCACCCTTTTTAGGGCATACTTCTTCAGTGTTGTACAAAGTCAGAGTTTTGTGTTTAAATTACCTCTCCTTGGGAAATTTTTCTTCTAGGTTTCAAGAGCAGTGTTATGAATAGTCAAGAGAGCTCAGTGTCCCAAGTCTAAAGTCATTTTAGTGTAGGAATGGTAAATAACTTTTGTAAGTTTTATAAAATGATATTTCTTCGAGTATTCATTACCATGAGTGAATCATCAGCTTCAGTCACATAGTATTTGGGCAACTGCATTTTCTGAAGGCACCTGATCAGGACAGGGTACACTTAAATACCTTTCCTCTCCTCCCAGATGCAAAGGACCTGGCTGACTGTGAGACTGAAGGCTTCTTCTCCTTGCACCAGCGCAGGGGAGCCATCAAACAGGCCAAAATCCACAACGTCAAGTGTCACGAGTTCACAGCCACCTTCTTTCCACAGCCCACCTTCTGCTCTGTGTGCCACGAGTTTGTATGGTAAATGGAAAAGGATCTCTGCTTCTTCTCCTTTTAGCCCCAGGAACCAGTTCTGTTGTCCATGTGGCGCTTGGGAACATGGCTTGGTGTTGGATGTGGCAGATCTGGGTTAATGGTTGGACTGGATGATTTTAAAGGTCTTTTCCAACCTAAAAAGATTCCATGATTCCCTGTTAAATATCTGTGCTCCTCCTGTAAGACCCTTGGCATCTTACGTGTAGAGTTATTGCATCACTTTAAGGATGGGGTCTGCAGTTGTTTTCCAGTTGTATTCCAACTGAGAAAAATTCCCCTTACTTTTTAATTTATTTGTTTGCAAATATTTTTTGGTTTGGCAAAATGCACAGGCATTTTTCATTGGTCCAGTTTGCTGTTTGGATATCATGAAATTCAGGATGTGAATGTGTGCTGAAAAGGCAGTGAGAACCATAGAGAACCACTCCACCATTAGATTAAATGAAGATAATTAAATGAAATAATCTCTACAAAGAGTGATAAAAAGCAAAGCTATTTTATTCTTCTTTGATAATTATTGCTCTCCTTTCTTCTGCTGAGGCTTTTAGACAACTCAGGATTAACCTCTGCTCTGTTCATTTCAGGGGTCTGAATAAACAAGGCTATCAATGCAGACGTAAGAAACTTTTTTTTGTTTTCTTATTGTCATTATTTACTTAATCTTTTCTTAAGGAATTTCTTTATTAACACCATGACACACTTGCTGTTGCAGAATGTAACGCTGCCATTCATAAGAAGTGCATTGATAAAGTAATAGCCAAGTGTACAGGATCAGCAATCAATAGCAGAGAAACAATGGTAGGTTGTATTGCTATTATTATTATTATTATTATTATTATTATTATTATTATTATTTTATTTTATTTTATTTTATTTTATTTTATTTTATTTTTATGACTCCTTTTAAAAAATCTTCAGTGTCATTCAGATCTCTCCTACATCACTGAAAAGCAACTTCTGATGAGGCAAAAGGACCTACTGGGCTAAGGACTCTGTGATCTGATCTGTGCCCTTTGCTTTTTATGTTCCCAGTGATTTCATTACCTCCTACTTAAGATTTACTCAAATGCAGCTGCAGAATAACCAGTTGCTGAATCAGAACTGACATTTTTCTAATGCATAAAGTATAACTCAGAGGGAAGTCATGGACATGAGGTGGAGATTTACTGGAGAAAACTCTTCACTATCCAATGTTAGGCTGGACATCAGGCTGAATTTTCAGATTTGTGCTTGAACAAATCTGTACTGAATGAGTCAGTGGGAGATCTGCAGAGGTATCTCTGCTGTTATTTACCTTACTTTTATCATGTCAGTTTATCCTAAAATTTTCTTTTTGGTAGGCAAAACCAGATCTGGCTAGGACTATTCCTTTTTCCTTGTGTCCTACAACTTCTGTTTATTCTCACTCCCACCCTGTTCTCCTTCTACAATTTTTATAGATGAGATTGCTCTCACTTCTCTTCTGACATCTCCAGGGTAGATGTAACCAACTTTGCCATCACCTTTCATACTAAAAGAATTACAACAGGCTCTTCCAAGGAGTGATTCATGACAACAAATGTACACATCCATTTCAGGATGAGGTGAATAATTTTTAAAAGTACCAATGTTTTCCCACTGAGCGTTAGGGAAGCCTGGGTATGTTAATGAGGCACAAGCAGTCCTTTGGTCAAGGCCAGGGATGAAATGACCCAATTCCCTCTGAATTGCAGTCACTATGTATCAAAATTTGGGTTTGTGTGCCTGATAAATAATTTCTGCTTGGCAGTCATACCCGAGGATAAAAGGGCAGTAGAGAAACCAACTCCTGTTGTACACGTTTGGTTTTCCACACGGAGCCGAGGTGGAAATGAGGAGTGGATTTTCAGCCTGGCTTCTGTCTTGCAGTTCCACAAGGAGAGGTTCAAGATCGACATGCCCCACCGCTTCAAAGTGTACAACTACAAGAGCCCCACCTTCTGTGAGCACTGTGGCACCCTCCTCTGGGGCCTGGCACGGCAGGGGCTGAAGTGTGACGGTGAGTCCCTGGCGAAGGTGGCACCGGCTGAGCATGGGAGGGGTCGTTGTCTTTGGAGGGCGGCAGTCTGGAAATCCAAATCTCATTTATGGCCCTTCTCTGAAAAACCGCTATGAGGTGGCACCCAGGAGGGTGAAGGAGTGGTCTACAGGACTGTCCTTCAAGGAGGATCATTCTTCAAGAATGAGGACAACTGTCCATGTACTGAGAGATCCAGGAGGATGATGAGTTGCTTCACAGAGAGACAGAGAGCATCACAGTGGCACTGTTCATCTTCCCAAATCGCCCCCAGTATGAACTTGCAAGCTCTGTTCCCACTGTCACACCCAAGACATTTCACTGTCTTCATAATTCCAAACCAATGGGAGGATCTTCTTCTGTGATTACAGTTTATCTCTGAGAAAATGGCTTGTGGTTCTAGTAACCTGAACCTGCAAAGGCTGATGGATGTGGAAATGCAACCTCTGGCCAGAAGAAAATATAAAAATAGTCTCCATAGGGAACCAAAAACTAGCTGAGTGCCATCTCTAGAACCCTTTAGGTGGCTGATCTCTGCTCCTGCCCAACCCTTTACAGCCTTCATTGTCCTGACACCTCGTGTTCTTTCTTTCAGCGTGTGGCATGAACGTCCACCACAAGTGCCAGGCAAAAGTAGCAAATCTTTGTGGAGTGAACCAGAAACTGATGGCTGAAGCTCTGGCAATGATAGAGAGCACTCAGCAGGTAAATAGTTTAAGCATTTTTAGATGATCTTCTCATAATCAAAGACCTCTTCTAGATTTTGGCTTTTGTGAGTCACACTCAAGAAGTCACAGAGTTGTTCATTAGCTCAGCACATGACTTTTGGCTCAAAAATTTGCTGGTTTCTGTGCCCCAGGCTCGCTGCCAGCGTGACAGTGAACAGATCTCCAGGGATGGACCTCTGGAAATTGGCTTCCCTGTTCCTGTGAAGGATGTGACACCACTTCAGGCCTTGCCAGCCTCAGGAAAAAAAGGTAATTCCTCCTGGTGATACAGGCCAGAGCTTTGTTGTTGTTTGGTTGGTACCTGGTTAGTTGGAGGTGACATGAGTGGGGAATTTATTGCCAAGCTCTAAACAGGATATTTGGAATCCTTCTGATCACCATGGCCAATTTTCTTTCTGTGTTCATATTTTTGGGTGGAGGTTGACTTCTGGTAGCTTTGAAAACCACTGATAGACCTCCACTTCACTCACCCAGGAGCTGATCTAGGTGTCACAGCCCTCTATGGTACAAGAACAGATGTTTAGAAGGGTAAATGAGAGACTGTGCCCTTTGGACCCCAAGGAGAAATAAATGATTTCCCCATCTGTTTTTATTTTTGTTCTGTTCTACAAGTAGAACTGGCTGTGATGATGTGAAACAGTAAAGCCTCAGGTGGGTTCACATCTGTTTCACTTGTGGGTCTGTTTGCCTGCTGAGTAGTGTTCAATGTTTTAGAACAGTTACAGCAACGGGATAAATCCAGTGAGGGGCAACATTTCTTAAAAGTTCTTATAAATCCAGGTTAGTGGAATATTGAAAAAACTCAGAGTGATTCCACTCTAGGCTGGCTGGAATGGTTGATCTGGAATGCTTCACATCCAGAGCAGGAGCACAGTATGAAAATGCCATCCCACCTTTTCATCTAACTTTGCCTAGAGTTTTGAAAAGACCTTGAAAAAATGAAACCGCATCATAATGGCAAGCAGCAAGAAGGATTGGTGAAGACAGGTGGCCAGAAATTAAGGATATGGTGCCACAAAACAGATAGACAAGTGAAGGAGTTTGTAAAGTGGTTTGTAAATTTTAAAAAAGCTACTGAAGAAGATGCAGTTTCCACTGGAATAGTTTCCTCTGGAGAGAAAGCAGTGTGGGAGCAGACCCAATCTACTCAGAGATGACCACCACACTTCCATTTGTCTAAAATACCCTTTTAAACTTCTAAGCAGAATACCTGTGAGTGTTCTGGGAATTTTGTGCTCCTGTCCAGGGGTTTATTTAAGTGCTTTGATGTGTGTTGCAGAGCCACAAGGCATCTCTTGGGAGACTCCAGTGGAGGACACAGTGAAGGAAGAGTCTCTCATAGAGTCAGACTTGGGAGAACAGTCCCAGGAACAGCAGGAGCACCAAGTGCAGTTAAAACTGACCATTGAAGATTTTGTCCTGCACAAGATGCTGGGGAAAGGCAGCTTTGGCAAGGTAAGCATTGGGACTGGGACACCACTGTGTGCATTTGCATGTCACTTTGTGTGGCACTAAATAACATCTGGTTTGAAGGGACACTTAGGAAAAAACATGGAATCATTTCGTTGGAAAAGACCTCTAATATTTTTCCATCCAACTGCTAACCCAGCACTACCAAGTCCACCACAAACTGTGTCCCCAGGTGCCACATCCACGTGTTTTTTGAGCACTTTCAGGGATAGTGACTTCACCATTTCCCTGGGCAGCCCCTTCCAATGCCTGACCAGTGAAGAATTTTTCCATAATATCCCATCTCAACCTCCCCTGGTGTAACTTGAGGTCATTCCCTCTCCTCCTGTCCCTGTTCCTGGGAGCAGAGCCTGACCCCCACCTGGCTGTCCCCTCTTGTCAAGGACTTGTGCAGAGCCACAAGGTCCCCCCTGAGCCTCCTTTGCTCCAGGCTGAGCCCCTTCCCAGCTCCCTCAGCCTTTCCTGGTGCTCCAGCCCCTTCCCCAGCTCTATTCCCTTCTCTGGATACACTCCAGCACCTCAGTGTCTTTCTTGCAGTGATGGACCCAAAACTGAATACAGGATTTGAGGTGTGGCCTCACCAGGGCCCAGTGCAGGTCACTGCCCTGGTCCTGCTGCCATACGGTGGCTGATAAATCTCCAAGTCTTCAAAGAATCCTTGCTCTGGCATGGCTGAATCCTGAACTCCATCTTCTCCTTGCCTTGTCCTTCTCCATGTCCCATTAGTTGTTCTCTCATGACTGCTCATGACAGGACAGGAATGCCCCAGGTAGGGTTTCAACTTCCCCTTCTGTGCAGGTTGATGGATCCAGGATATCCCCAGAGAGCTGTTGGGAAAGGTCTCTGTGCTCTCCCTCTTCATAGGGAGGTGGAAGAATGAGCTGAGAAGCTGAGTGGATCAGCTCTGCTCTCCAGAGCAGCAGGTCCCAGCTGGGAACAGGAACTGCTCTTTCCAGCTCTGATCTGTGCTGGAGCCCAAAGCAAATTTTACAGCAGCCAAGAATTTGTGCTTTTGAAACAAGAACCACCTGTTTTCAGTGGATTCATTCATCCTGGTGAATTGTGGATTGTTCTTCCCCATTGCAGATATCCCCTGGGAGGGGACTCATGTTACTCAGTTCTAGCACAAAGCTGAGAGAAGCAATTTCAGAGGGACTCCCCATTGTGTTTTCACAGCCAATAAGGAGAAGGAGTATGGATCACATTGCCCACATCCCACATCTCTCCAAGGGGGAAACTGGACCTTGACAAAGGGCTGCTTTTTGCCTGCTAAATGATCTAGAGCAATTGCTGCAGCCAGTTCTTCAACTGGCGAAATATTTCCTGTATTGGCCTTTCATACTTGAAAGTAATAAAATCATAGAATGGTTTGGGTTGAAAAGGACCTTAAAGACCATCTAGTTCCAGCTGAATTGACAGGGAAATTTTCCACTAGAAAGTGTTGTGTCTACTTGTCATATCCACAGTTTGCATGGGAGCCAGAGCTGAGGCATCTCACAGCTAAACCAGAGTATCCCAAACCAACATTCCAGACTAACCTGAAATCAAGAGTGTGGATATAATGGAAACATTATTATTGGAAGGAAAATATCTCTGGAGGTCTTCTTATCTAAAGCATTCCTCAAAACAGGTCTAATGAGATGAGGTTGCTCAGGTGTTCATCTATTCAAGTCTTGAATGCCTCCGTTGAAGCACATTCTGTATCTTGTTTTAGCCCTCATGCTGACATGGACTCTCCAAGCCTGCAAGCTTCTGCGTCTCTCTGAAGTGCACATTGTGGGTGTGGAGAGGATGGGCCATTTCGTGCCTTTCTGCAACAAATCTCACCCACGAGTTTCCTGTGCTAGTGTCACTCCTGATGCCCTCATTTGCTTGGAGCAAGATTCACTTCCCCATAGAGGGGACAGGGTGTGCAGAGCTCAGTGCCCGAGGGGTCTCTCCAGCTCTGTGTGATCCTGGGAGTTGAGGGGCAGATCCATGAGGATATCTCCCACCACCACCTCTGTATGTGGTCTGGCACTGCCTTCCTGCTCCTTGGAAGTCACAGCACAAGTCACAAATGCAGCACATTCATTCCCCAGTTTCCCCAGGAGAGCAGTGCCCAGCACAAACATGAGGGTAAAAAGGGTTCCTGCAGCATCAGCACTGTGAGCATTTCTGGTCATTCAGCACAGAGACAGAGGGAGGCTCTAGGCTCTACTCTCTGTCTGGTGCTACAAAGTGAAATGCAGCAGTAGCCAAAAGGGTAAATAAAACTTTTGTCAGGGCTAAAACATGTCCGAGCTTACTCAGGAAATAGCGTCTGGCAGAGAACTTCAAAGACCTCTTTGATGAATCTTACACGTTTATTCAGTCTATAGAAACAGGGTCAGCAGGCTGTTAGTGTGAAGATCAGGACTGTCACTGCCCTTCAGGAGAGACTTCTTTGCTCTGTGGTCTCTAGAAAACCCTTCTCTGCTGCTCTGGGTTTCATTTTCCCTGCCTAGAAAAATAGACAGAGGTTCTGACTCCTCTGGGACGTGTTTTCCCATTCTCAGAGAACTCCTGCAAAAGCATAGGGGACCCAGCCTGTGTGCTCAGACCTGAAAACTGAGAGGAAGGAGAGAAAGACATCTGATATAAAACCAGTCTAACTACTGGTGGACATCATTTTCCACCTGCTGAAGATCTGGGGCAGGGTATTTGCATTTCATGACGAAGCAATATTGTGTGTTTTATTATTTGAAGTCAGAAAACAGGAAATGTATCTCAGGAGCATTTGCATGAGGATGGTTTCTGTTATCAGAGATGTTTGGCTCTCTGGCATGTCCTGTCCATCCAGGCATGTAGGACCCTGCTCCTGTAATTGCCAAGAACTTCACATCCTTCTCCAGGGCTCAACTTCATAAAACTATTCTGGGTGTGGGGAGCAAACTCAAAGTCTTTAATGGAAGAATTGGTATTGTAAATGCAGGTGAAGCCAGTGGGAAGAAATGCTGATGTCTGACTCCAGCTCAGAAGGCTGAATGATTTCTTTATTATAACTATACTATAATACATTAATATATTATTTAAAGGAGATACTAAAACTACAAACCTACTTGTTCTAACTACCATATCTAACTCACAACTCTGACCCTCTCTGGAGAGTCCAGCCACAGGTGGGTTGGATTGGCCACCAGGCTCAAACAATCCTCACCAGAATCCAATCAAGCAATCACCCCAGGTAAACAATTCTCCAAACACATTCCACATGGGAAAAACAAGGAGCAGAAATAGAATCTCTCTGTGCTCCTCTGTGAAAAAATCCTGAGAGAAGAATGTACCTGCCACAAATGGGGCCTTAAGCATCAAAGTTTTTAAGGTGTACCCCAGTGAATTCCCAGGAGCTCAGCTCCCACCCTCACACAGCTGCTCTGAGAGGAGATAATCCCTCTTTCTGAGAAGCTGTTTCCATTTTAGGTGTTCCTGGCAGAGCTGAAGAGCACAGACCAGTATTTTGCTGTGAAAGCCCTGAAGAAGGATGTGGTGCTGATGGATGACGATGTGGAGTGTACGATGGTGGAGAAGAGAGTCCTCTCCTTGGCTTGGGAGCACCCATTCCTCACTCATGTCTTCTGCACGTTCCAGACCAAGGTAAGACAAGGATCTGCCACCTTCTTCCACAGCCTGAGAATGCTTTACTGAAATGCAGATGCTTGGTGAATGGCTTCAGCCTGCTGGGTCCACTTGGGACATGAAGTGGTGCTCAGGGAAGGGATCTTCAGATTAAGCGCTCAGGAAATATCTCCAGAAATTTAATCTACTTTCCCCACATCAATCTGGGGATGAAATGGTGTATTTGAGGATTATGGCATCCAAGACTCATTGAGGTAAAATCTGCATCCTGGTACCCTGGGCCAAGGATGTGCAAAGGCCACAGCCCACAGCCAGGGTAAGGATGTGCCCACGCTGATGTTTTATCTGAACCTCTTGGCCCATGGAGCATTGTGCTGCAGCTAGCCTGGATCAAAGCCAACTCAAGAAACCCTGGTTTTGGAGGATAACATGCTGTCATTCACTTCTTTGCCCCTGTTACTGTTAAATGGCATCAGACACTGGTGGTTCTGCAGTTCAGAGTACCTTCTGAAATCTCGCTTGTGACTCCAAACCAAAACTGAAGTGACATTTAACTAATACACATATTTTCATGGTCCAACATGCCAGCAACTGCTCAGCTTCCCAGAGCCAAAACCAATAGCCTTAACACCAAAGCACACACAAGGTACAGAAAGAAACAATGGAAGTTTGAGAGTTTGTCTTCTCTGTCCGGCCTACTCAAACCATTCCTGAGAGATGATTGATATCTCGTAGCTCAAATTCAGAGCAGCACTGTCTCATGGCTGCTTGTTCATGGTTTTGTTTGGATGCTCCCAGTCCCTGCTCAGCCCCAGGATTTGGTGGCACGAGGCACTGCTCAGTGTAAGGTTAGGACCTGCTCAGGAGGAGGCTCTTCTGCAAGGTCAGGAGAAACAAATACAACCTCTGTGGTACATCCCAGTCATCTGTGGGACATGGCACCTGTTTAAAGACAGGTTAAATTTATAACAGAGAACATCTGGGAACTGCTGTAGTTGATGTGACACTGAGCCCAGGCATTCATGTTTAACCCCTTTGGGACTGACAGTGGAGATAATGTGTGCTGGGAGTGGATCTTTGCCTGGCAAGGAAAGGAATTAACTCCCTGCTTGAGGGGTGCTGGTTTTCAGAGGAAAATATGAATGCCACAACTACAAAAGCAAAGAAGGTCAAGGTTTAATTGAAGAGATAAAACATTCACAACAGTGACAGCTCTCACAACAGTCACAGTGAGGGAGCTTTTACTCCAGGGATTGCTGCCTGTATCTCTAGAGGGATGCTGACTGAAGCCAGCAGCAGAACCATGCTGTCTGTGCTCCAGCCTGGTCTGGGAGCTGTAGGTCAGGTTCAGGATGGTACAGCAGGGACAGTCTGGAGCTCTGGGTTCAGTTCCCTCAGCAAAAAGAGGAGACACCAAATGCAGTCGTGTCAGGATCCAGGTGGGATTTACCAACTGTTTAAGGGGAAAAACTTAAGGATGGAAAAGCAATGAGAGCCTGAAAAATTCATGGATGCCAGGCTCAAAAAGCCAGATGATTTTTTTTTTCTACACTTCTGGGCAGCAGCACAGAATTGCCCTTCTGTCATGGAGAAAGAATCCCCATCCATCTCATCCCAAGCCATCACTGCCACTTTAAAGCTGTGTGATCTCCCCATCTTGGCTTCACAGAGAGAGGAGCTGGAATGGGGCTGCCCAGACCAAAGCTGCTCTGGGCTCTGGTTGATTTTCAGCTCCCATTTTTTCTCCTCTGACCTTTGCAAGCCAGCAGTGATCACTCAGTGCAGGAAAGTCACCCAGAGCTGGGAGCTGTGACAACCTTGGATGGTCTTCCAGGGCTCAAAGGGCAGTGTGGTTGTCAGAATGTCTTTTATGGCAATTGCTTTAGGATCATGGAATGGTTTAGGTTGGAAAGGACCTTAAAGATCACCTATTTCCAACCCCCCTGCCATGGGCAGAACCCACAGCACTGCTGTGTAGAGTCTCTCTATGGATTTTAATATTGAAAATATGACATTTTTTTGTTTCTTGAAGTTTCACTGGATAGATAAGTAGTTTCAAACAGAAACATATGTGCCAATGCCTTTCTGAATCCCTCGTGCTTTGGCTTACCTGAGCTGCTCCAGGTGCTGAGTGTTTCTGCAAAGGACAGTAAAACCAGGAATATTCCTACACCAAAACAAGGACCTCAGTAGTCCACATGTTTCCTGAGGGGTGGAGAAAAATCCTTTAATCTGTTGATAGCTCTCTGAGCTCTGGGATGTGGTTCTTCCTCACCTCCACCCAGGTAATGAGTGACTGCTCAATTATATAAATCTGGATAGCTCTTCAGACAGGTTTAGATGGCACCAGGCACTTAATGCCCCTCTCTATTCCAGTGGAGTCTGAATGATCAGTGCTTTCAAAAATCAGAATATTTGTCTTGTTTTATTGCATGAGAATAAATGCAAGCCCATAGTGTTTGGTAGTTTTTTTGTCCAATCTCTTTTGGAATTTTTCTGTTTTATTTTACTGCAGTCATCTTTGTATCCAGATATTCAGCTGACATAATTACATACTCTGAATTTTAACAATAAGCTCAAAGAGCTATTCTGCTGTATTAGATTTAAAGGAATGCTGTTATGTTAAAGAGGAGGAAAAATATGTTTATAATTCTGTGAAATCCCAAAATCAGTAATGCCAAAACAGTGACTAGCATCCCAGAGCTTATGTTTTATTCTTTTTTGCATTTCACTGATCTTCTGCCATAAAAATAGGCTTTCGCTTTTTGAAAGTCACTTTTATTTCTGTTTCTTTACTTCATTGACCAAGTTTTATTAACACCCTTTACCTAAATGCAAATTAAATCTTGAGGCATTTTGACTTGCAGCACAAAATAGCAACAGAGAAGATTATCTCAACCCAAAAGAGAAGTAATCGTTACTACAATTTAAAAGAAAATATTACAGAAATGTTTATTTTCTGCTTTACTGTTGTATTATATGTTTTCTCCTGGTGGTGAGCCTTTTTCACATGCTCTGTTGCCCTTGTGTGCTTAATACTACCTGAAAAATCTCTTACACTGGCAAGAAGGAGGAAAGAATTGTAAATTGGGAGTGTGGTCCTAATTTGAAAATTCTTTGTCTCTGTTTTCCATGGATATTTTCAGATTTCTCGTTAAAATATCTCCTCAGAACTCAGGAATTTCACAATTCCTGAAATTATTTTTCTTTACACACACAATTTCAGTTTTCTTCTCTCTCTGACTTGCTCTTGAGGGGCAGGGCTGATTTATTTGCCCTGAATCAGAGCATGGGGGTTGGCACGTGGGCATTTCACACCCTTTGGATGTTCAGCTCCTCTGCCTGGTGGTGCCATGGACCTCCTGAACAGCCCTAGCTCCATCCTCCTTTTTCTTGGAAACCTCTGTCCATCCTTGTAGTATTCTGAGTACTCTGAGCTTGGGAAAAAATCTGATTCAAGGCCAAATTTGAAGCAGCTGATGGGAAATTTTAGGAAAGCTTTGAGGATTTTGCATCTTGCAACCAACAGGCAGGGAAACTGGCAAGGTCTCGTTCAATCCTGGCCAAAATTTCAACGTGGTTTAGCACAAATAGCAGCATCTCAGCAGAGCTTTGGGTTTTCTACAGGGTTGTGCCAGAGAAAGTGTGAGCAGCTGTAATTATAACATCTAATACATGAAGTTTTTGCAAGACACTTCTAGATGTCAGCTCATGTAGTGTGAACTGGGGGAAGGCATTGGCCAGGAAAAGAGGAAGACAGCTCACCAGTGGGGTTTTTTAAGTAAAAGATGATTGCTATATTCAATACACATATTGTCACTGCCTCCCCATTGTGCAGCCTGAGGAAAATCAGCCCAAAATGCATTTAGCTTTGCCCGAGATTTCTAAAAATCTGCAGTCTAGCTGCACTTTATCCTGAAAAAAAATTACTTCCTAAGATAAAAAAATTTAAATTTTTTTCTTTTTAATTTTTCTTCTTTTATAATTAATAGTTTTTCAACTGCTAAAATATTTCTGTTTCACCGATTTGGCTTCTTTTTGTTTCGTTTTTTTTTTTGTCTGGTGATTTTTTTTTTTTAATCCACAAAACTTCAGACAAACCTTTCTCTAGTCTTGAGAAAATTAGTCTCTCTCCAAGATTCTGCTGGACACTGATAGGGAAAACCACTTCCTCTTGCAAGACATGGGCTGATAGTGCCTCAGTTTATCAGTGAGTGATGGACTTTGTCTGTTCTGAGTAAAGGTCTTGGGATCTCAGAGCTCAAGTGGAAGCCAAGTCTGCACCTTCATCTCTGCAAATGTATTCTATTTATGTGTATAAATGTATTCCTGTGCTTTGTGCCAAGCAGATGGGCACACTACGCTGAGCATCCCAAATGAGCAGCTCAACACGCAGCTAGAAATGCTGACAGTGCAAGGATTAGAGCAAGGAATAAACAGTGAGAGCAGGGGCTGGACTGGATTATTGGGCAGCTGTAAGAAATGCTGCCATCTCCAGAAGATAGGCTGATATTACACAGAGCAAGGGGAAAAGCCTTTAAATCAGAGAACAGCATTAAAGCTTGGATTGCTCTGGTGCCAATTCCAGTGCAGGTGAATGCCTGTAGCCACCTCCTAGGAAGGAGTAACCCTGTGTTAACTGTTCCTTGTGACAGTGGACACAGTGAGGACTGCATTTCCCTCTTTCCCACTGGATGGGATGCTCTGATGGGATTGCAGCACTGAGTGATGTGGTGGAAAAGGCTTGAGAGGCTTTTGGCTGCCAACTATCCCATGAAATAAAATAGATCCAAGGTGTGGATCAGCACCCAGACTGTGCTGAGCTGCATGAAAAGGTGAGACCAGAAGCAGCTGCAGGAATTGCATCGTGTCCAGCCTTTCTCTTGGCCAGGGACAGCCTAGTTCAGTGGGAGTGCAGCAGGATTGGGTCACTTGATCTGGAGCCTTCTCCACGTGGAGACATTTGTTAGGGTAACTGATCTAAACCCAGGTAAAGCCACACTGTCCTGCAGCATTAATTATTCTGACATTCATCCTCCTGGAAGCCCTGGGAAGAAGAATTTTTGCTCCTCAGTAAATGGTGTTAAATTGTGTATTTGTATGTATGCAAGCGCTTTCAAAATGCAAAGAAAACAAAATCTGAAAATCTCTGCAGAAAAGTGCTCTGGAGGGCTTCCAGCTGGTTAAAGGATTTTAAGAGCCTGTTAAAGGATGTACCTTCAAAAGATCAATTTAAATGCTGCCTGCTTTATACTCATTGTTTATAAAGTTGAAAGCATCTCTGATAGTGACTATTCATTCTCACAGCAGTCGCAGCAGAGCAGGAGCAGGTTGGTTTAACTCCATCCCTGCCATGTCCTGGAGAGGCAGAGGGAGCAGGTGGCTCTGTGGGGAGGAGCTCAGCTCAGCACAGGCACTGAGGGATTGAAAGGGCAGGAGGCTGACTTCCTGCAGTAATCCAGCCTTTCAGCACCTGGCTGAGGAACAATGTGTGCAGGAGCTGTGTTATTTTGTGCAGGACACTGCTGCCATGTCTGTGTGCTGAATAACCTCGTGTTGTAGGGCTCTGTCTGCTGCAGGAGCAGCACTTCACCCACTCACAGAAGAGTTTGTCCTGTTCCCGGTGCTGCAATGGAGAAAGCCCCTGGGAGATGGTCTAGAAGTAGGGAATGGCTGATACATGGATGCTCTTAAGACGACTGGTGTTAAATACATCAGGACGTGTTTGGACAATGCTCCCAAGCACATGGTGTGATTCTCAGGGGTGTCCTGTGCAGGGCCCGAGTTGGACTTTGATGATCCTCACAGGTCCCTTCCAACTCAGAATTTCTATGATTTTATAAGTACCCTGATGCAGTGTCCATCCTTGAGTGCAGGAAGTGCCTTTACAATTCTCCTTGAGCTCTGTGGTCGCAAAGGATGGTCCTGAGGTCTGCCATGAGATCAAACCTTTTCTGTTGTGTGAGTCCAGAACCATGACCAAAAGTCTGGCTTGATCATTTGCTACCCAGGGATGCTCCCACAGGTGGTCAGCAAGTTGTCTCTCACCTGCCTGCAGGGCAGGGGGGCAGGGCACTCTTTCCAAGCCTGCTGCAGAGCTGTGTGGGTCTCACCATTGGGGAACATTCCTGCTTGTTTGCTCAACATCCACAGGCAGGACCCCTGCAGGGGATAAGGGCATGGCAGAGCCTTGAGAATCAGAGAATGGTTTGGGTTAGAAAGGACCTTTAAAGGTCATCTAGTCCAGCTGCCCTGCAGTGAGCAGGGACATTTTCAAGCAGATAAAACCCCCTTGCCTGCTCCAAGTGCTGACAGACTCCAGCAGCAGGCAGGAGCCATGAGCTAACTTTTCCAGGACAAGAGGAAGTGAAGCTGGAGCCTCTGTGCAAGAACATCCTCTGTGCCACTCTGACCCTTTGACCTCCAGCACTCTCTTGAATTTTCGGTGGTTTCAAGAGTGGGTTTTGCTACTTCCCATATTTAATATGTTCTGTGGCACTATAGATCTCAGACCTAGGAAAATGACTCCAGTAAGTTGTTGCACTTTGCCTTTCTTGGTTACACCTCAGCACTCATAATGACGTAGAGCTGATCTCAACCAGATCTCCTCCATGAGCTATTCCAGGCATTGGCACTTCTTAAGAAGCAAGGGAAACTTCCAAGCCCCAGAGCAGGAAAGTCAGAGTGATCAGTCTGTCTTTTCAATAGGGTTTATGTACCACTCTATAGCTCCTGATACAAACTTCAGTACTAAACATTCCTAAGTAAAGTTTGTATTCTCCAGCTCCACAGCTTAAGGCAGTTGAGCAACAGGGTTTGTATATGTGGGTGTAAATTAATCTGAGGGGTTTTCTTCCCTCAAGGATGATGCCAGAGTCCCCAGTTTCAAGTCAGAGTCCCTGGGTTCAGTTAAACAGGTACATCAGATGGTTGCTCAAGTCCATGCACAAGCAGAGCGTGACTGCTCATTCTACTGGATAAACATGGATTTCAAGTTACAGTTAGAGATGTAGCCAAAATCAGTGGATTTTACAGGGGAACTGAGGGGTTTTCTCCTTCCCAGACCACTAAAGCTGAGTCTGACCCATTTCAAGACCCATGAGGTTTCTTCAGTCCCAGCAGGACAAATGTGGTTGCTGGTGTGTTGTTGGTTAAACCCCATCTCCTCCCTGTGTACCCTTCCCAAAGAGCATCTGTTCAAGTATTTTCCTGAATGGGCTCCTGAGCTCACGTTGCTTCCAAGATTTATACATTTCTTCACTAAATTTCCCACCTTCCTTTGGCCTTTTTACTTGCTGGAGCTCATTTACATGCACAGCCCCCTGCAGATGCAAGAAACGCTGAAAACCTGCACCCATTTGGTTTAGTGATGGAATTTGTATTCTTTCCCCAGGAGGCCAGATCTGGCTTTGAGCTTGTTGGATGACAGGTGGGGTTTCCAGTGAGTCCATTTAAATAAGAGTGCTGTAATTAAGAGGATCTGGCTAAAGAAATTGCACAAATTAGAGCAGACAGCTGTTGTTTGAAAGGAACAAGCAGTTTTGTGGTTTTTAAACATAGCCAGCTCTTGGCTTGCTGCCAGAGATACTTACATTAGATCTTATGGATACAAGTCTTCAACTGTTAAAAATATAAGTGAAAATAACTCTATTTCCCCCCCAGAAAAAAAAATGTAATGGGCAATAGGCAACACAAGGAAGATACTCATAAACTTTATAGCATAGCCTAGAGATGACTGCCTTCAGGTGTGTACAGAACAGAGAGAGGCTTTTGAGGGCAAAAAATACTACATCCACTTTGTTTTATTCCTGCTTTTATGCACAAAAGGTGAGATTCCCAAAACAGAAGTTTAAACTGGGACCATAGCTCAGTGTGCAGATCCTTTTCCTTCAGAAAAATGTGTCCTTTCTGCTTTCTCGAGACAATTCAGTGTGGAAGGGATCAATCCAAACCAGCTTCTGCAGGGTTCTGGTGGTGAGCTTTGGCTGATGAAGCTGTGAGAGGATCAGTGTCATGTATATGACCAACCTGGTCTAGTGGGAGGCATCCCTGCCCATGGCAGGAACTTTAAGGGTCTTTAAGGTCTCTTCCAACCCAAACCATTTAGTGATTCCATGATTCTGTATCAAGGATTGGAAAAGAAACCTCAGTGATCAGTTCTGCCCATTATACGTAGAGAGATTCCATCATTTCTATGTGCCAGGAGGAGAGTTTTTCACTGCCCTGCTCAAATAACTGATGGTTGTATAAAACTGGGGACCAGAGCTCAGCTTTTTCCAGGCTTCTCTGACATGCAGGTGCTCAATGGGTGTCTAGAAATGTGATTAATTCATTGCTTTCCCCACCAGCAAGTGGGGAAAGAGAAGTTTTCATGCTTAAAATCAAGCATGTGCTTAAAACAAATTGCTGTGTCTCGTTGGTGTCTCTGATAACTTGAAAAAGTCAGACCCAGATGCCTCCACAGAAGCTCTGCAGGAATGCAGGTGACACCAGCTTGAAGTCACACCACTGGATGGGCACTGTACTGGGATGGGGACCAGAGGAGATCTGGGAGTGACTTTTGTCTTCTCCACTAGTCCCCTGAGAAGCTTGTCCATCTGTCCTTCTGCTGTACAGGCACTGTAAAGTTGCTGACCCCTTTCTGTGAGCCTGGAGCTCTGCTGGTAAAAAACCACAGGCCCAGCTGGTTATGAAGTGTTTGCAGTGTTTGCTAGAGGTGTTTATAGAGCTCAGAGCAGGGAATGTGAGTATGGGCTTAGGGAACCAAGAGGAGAAATGAGGAATGTAAAAAAGAGGTGCTTTCTTTCCAAAACCCTCAGTAATACTTTCCTTCCGCTTTCTGAGCAGTTTGATTTTTTTTTTTTTTTAATATTTAAACTTTTACGTCGTTCTTCACCATCCCTTATTTATTCTCACCTTGTCTCCTTCTCTAGGAAAACCTCTTTTTTGTGATGGAATACCTCAATGGAGGAGACCTCATGTTCCACATCCAGAGCTGCCATAAGTTCGACCTTCCCAGAGCAACGTAAGACGTTTATCATTGCCTTTGGGCCTGACTTGCTTTTATTCCCAGCTCTGTTACTGCCCTGCAGAGGAAATCTTGGGCAGATTATTTTACCTCTCTTCACCTTGCCCAGCTGAAAAGTGGGGAGGATGCTTGTGCTGGAAGCCAAGTCCCTCTCTATTCCAGCAGTCTCCAAACTCAACAAAACCATACAGGCCATCCTCCCAGCTCAGTGAAGGACTGGAGTGAGTCACCTCCCATCCTCTTTTCCCTCCCACAGATGACTTTTAAACTCCATCCACACAGTTGGTTTCACTCAGACATGACCTTGCTTCTTTACAACACTCCGTAGCCAAGCTGAGGTTCCCAGCCCAGTGGTCAGAAGTGAAGCTGTTGTTTGTTAGAAGTAATGGGATTTTCCCTTTTTTCCCCTTAAATTTCAAGGGGGTGGGGTGAAAACCTATCAAAAGCACAAAAGGTAAATTTAAACAAAGAATTAATATACCAGCAGAGAATTAAAAATATATTTAGCTTTGATTAAAGTAAATACAAGAATTAGAATAAATGAAAGGTGCTTTTGATCCTTCTGCAAGCAAAAGGTATTTTGAAAGTCAATATTGAAACCACTATAGGAATTACTTTTATTTAATAATTTAATAACAAAAACCCCACACCGTCTTTTAAATCACTGTTTGATGATATTTTTCAAATGCATTTGAATGTCCAGAATTAAGGGCCAATGCATTGAAGACTGAGGGAGCAAAGCTGTGCCACACTGGATGGGTTTCATTCCCTTCTCTGGTTTCATTCCCTTCTGGGACAGCACTTTCATTCTTCACTCTGATGCTGCCTCTTTGCAGCAGGATATGGTGGTGTCCTTTGGGTAAGAATGTGCTGAGAACAACGACTTCAAGCTCAAAAAAACTCCAGAGAAAGGCCACCAGCCTGCTGGATAGCCCATATTATGGATAAGCTTTCAAAATCAGAAAAAAAATTTCTTCACTGAAAGTGTGGTCAGTCATTGGAACAGGCTGTCCAGAGAAGTGGTGGAATCACTGTCCCTGCAAGTGTTCAAGAAGTGTGGATGTGGCACTTGGGGATGTGGTTTAGTGGTGGTTTTGGCAGTGCTGGGTTAATGGCTGGACTCGATGCTAGAGGGGTTTTCCTGCAAAAATAATTCCAGAACTCCAAGATTCTTTGAAAAGCAGGTCATAAATCTGGGCAGGGAAGAGGGCAGGGAGTCTGTGCTCCCCATTCCAGATTCCCCCCTGCTTTTGGGAATCTCACATGACCCATCAGTAAAACACAGTCACCCAAAGCCTTCTGGAGACACTCCAAACCTTCTGAGAACCTAATGAAATTTTGGCTCTTGTGGGGACAAGGTTTCCATCTTTTTGGGTCTAGTTGAAAAAATCTTTGGGAAGCTCCTGTTCTGACTTGTGCCTTCTGTCATTCAGGTTTTATGCTGCTGAAATCATTTGTGGGCTCCAGTTCCTCCATTCCAAGGGCATAATATACAGGTAATTTAACTCTTTAGTGTAATTAATATGCTAAATGCTAAACCTTTTCTGCTTTTCCTTGCAAGCACCAATGCCAGCAGAGAGGCTGTTTCTTGGCTGTTCTTACTGGCATTGCAATTCTCTGCAGATCTCCCTTTTACATAGTTTGGGTGTTTTATTTTGAAGAAAGAGTGTAGAAAAGGCAGTTTTGATCCTTCTTTCAGAACCCAGTTCTATCTCAGTTATCATTAAAACAAACCCTTGGATGCATTTACACAGAGCCATTCACACAGCACACAGCGTAGGCACCTTGTTTAAGCTTTCAACATATCAGGGTATACTAAGGTCAAGTCAGACACAAGAAATTTGTTACATCTGCTGTGCTGGTTACCTTGGGACAGTGGTGACAAGCTCAACTCAAGTAGCAAAAGCAGGAAGACACTGATGTATCTTAATTTTGGATTAATTTTGTGCACAGTGGGGAGACGGGATTCAACTCACCATCATGAATCTGAATTGTCTGTTAAGTTCTTCTTGTAGTAAGCAGAGAGCAGAGGGCATTTTAAGGTTCATCAAGCCCGAGTTAAAATGTGTATGGGAAGTACCCAGTTCTACCAGAAATTAGGCCACAGTCTGATTTCCCATGGCCAAAAGGAGGAACTGAATTTCTGGGGAGCTCTGGTTAAGCTCAACCTCATGGCAAAATTCAGTTACTATATTGCAGCCTTCTTTAAAAGCAGAAAACAAATAACTTGTCACAAATAAATGAGAAAGCTCCCTACAGCAACAATGTTTGCTGAACCCAAAATGAGCTTATTTCAGTGTTTGTCATGTAGCATGAACATTAGAGCAAATGCTGAAAGTGGATGACTTGCTCACAATCCATTCTCCCTTTAAAACACGAGCTTTGATTTTTATTAGTACTCATGTGGGAGCCATTTATAGTCTTTATTGACCAGTGATGGTGATTGCATAAACATGAGATCAATATCAGTGGCATTAAGCTAAGATGATCTCTGGGGCCTCAGCAACTTTTCTGGCTCTAATTATTATTCTCCATGGGTGAAGGGAAAAATTTTCTGGTGCCCAAATCACTTGCCCATGTCTGTTATTTTTAGTCAGTCTTCTCAGAAAATCTGATTAAAAATATCCACAGGACATGGTGACTTTATGGCAGGGCTGCTAATGCTGGCATTTTATTTATAATTCACATTTTTACTTAGAATCACTGCGCCAGTGCTGTGTTGGGATTTGGGACCCATTTCCTCCTGAAAGGAGAGGGGTGTTTAGAGTCTGGAGCTTTGGGAATTGAGGGAAAATTGGGACATCTAGGCACTGGGTAGCATGTGGATGGGAAGAAATATCTCATTCCCAGGAGTTGGTGATACTGCTTTGGGTATCAAGCGTTGAGAGAAAAGGTTTAAGCAGTCCTACTCTCTTCCCTTTTTCACTGAAGACAATGACAACAAGGTCAGCTGAGAACACAGAGTCATCAGTATCTCTGTCAGAACAAACTAAGCACTTAGGAAAGTGAATAGAAATAATTTTTGAAACTACATCTCTTGCGATGCCGTAAGAATAATGAATCCAGCTGTTCTGTCTCATGCACCCACGTTTGGAAACATTGGCTTAAATTTTAACGAATGAGCCGAGGTGTTTTTTGGCAGAAACTCCAGTCCCTGGAGCCAATGAGTTTGAGACTCATCAAAATAATGAAATCAAACTGTAGGTGATGGGTTTTTTTTTGTTTTGCTTCGATCTACCGGATGAATAAAAGCAGTGCTGGCAGCCCGAGATTGATCTTAACGTTGTAACTAAAATAAGCCATTCCAGCTGGAAATTGTGACAACATGAGTGTCTGCCTCTTGGAAGGCAAATGTCTCGTTTTTTTCTGTATTTCTCTTTGATTGATGACTCCCATTTTGTCTTGGGCCATATTCTTGCAGCAGCAAACAGTTGCCCTGTGACAACAATTTAGTGTGTAAACACTACAATGTCCCTTACCCTGATGGGGACCTGGCCCAAGCAAGACAAGGAGCTCTGCACAGAGAGAGGCTTCCCTGCAACTGGGGGCCATTATCCAAGGAGCATCAAGCATTAGAAATTACCTTCTTTAAGGAACATTCCTGAAAAAAACCCCACATTGTAAAACAGTTGTCAGCGGGAGGGTGTCCCTGCAGTGGCGTCCTTGTTAGGCCTCTGGCCTGAGATGTGGAAAATCACAGATTCACAGAGTGGTTTGGGTTGGAAGGAATCCTAAAGATCACCAGCCCCCTCGCCATGGGCAGGGAAGCATCCACAGGATCAGGCCCCATCCAACTTGGCCTTTTGGCCAAAATACGTGTAGGCTGTGAATTAGCATGAAAAATAACAATTACTCCCTCAGCTGTGGGCACAAGCAAATGTGTCTGGGTGCTTTGGGAGCCCTGAGAAGGAGCAGTGACTGATAGCACAAACCAGGCAGTGCAGGAATGTGTGTGCTCACAGACCAGGTGACCCAAATTCTACCCGCATCCCCAGTTAAGTGCAGGATCACTGATCCAAACATTTTACCTGGGTCATTATATCAAATAAAAACAAAACCTTTAGGTAAGATTTAAGAAAATTAACATAGAAACCATGCCAGCCCTCCTTTCTTTCTGCCTTTTTTTTCTTCTTTACAAGCTTTTCTCTCCTTTCAGAGTTAGTTCCCACTTGAGGACTTCTTTGTTCTCCACCAATGGTCATGATTCATCAGCTCATTTGCTTTTATTTCCTTCTCTTTGCATTTCTGTTTTCTTCCTCCCTCTGGGCTCTTTGCTTCCCAGAGTAGCTCAGAGCCTAAAAACTCAGACAACAGCCTGGCAGCTGAGTGTGAAAGGCTTTGTAAATCCCAGGGTTCAGATGGTGCAGCCCAGCAGTGGTGGGGGCTCTGCTGATGTCTGGATTATTCTGACCCTCTGCAGGGCCTGTGGGTCCTTACTTCTTGTGACATTTGTAGAAGGAGATCTGGCAGCAGCTTCAGAGAGAATATTGAGATTCCCAAGGGAGGAGAGAGTGAGGATTACCTGCTCTCATTCTCCAGGTTGTGTTAGGGCAGGAGCACCAGCTGGCACAAAGCCCTTCTTAGCTTCACTATTGTGCATCCTTGAAGGAAACAGCTTCTAAAAGCTGCCTTGGGTGATGTGATCCCTGGAAGTGTTCAAGGCCAGGCTGGATGTGGCTTGGAGCAACCTGGTCTAGTGGGAGATGTCCCTGCCCATGGCAGGGATTGGAACTGGGGGATCTTCAAGGTCCCTTCCAAGTCAAACCATTCTGTGATTCCATGATTCTGTGTCCTCTCCAGCAGATAAATCAGTGCTGGGAGAAGAGAAATGCAGAAGAGGGATGCTGAAGCCCAAGAAAGCAGTTCCTCATTTATCCCTCAACCTTCCTTTGTATTTCCAGCATGTAGGCACTACACAGAGGCAGAGAACAAGTGTAATAAATACAACCTGCTAAAATAACTTGGTGTGCTTTGCACTTTGAAGAATGGGGTTTTCTTCTCTTCCTCCAGAGACTTGAAGCTGGACAATGTCCTCCTGGACAATGAGGGGCACATCAAAATTGCTGACTTTGGGATGTGCAAGGAGAACATGTTTGGAGATGCAAAGACAAGCACTTTCTGTGGGACTCCTGACTATATTGCCCCTGAGGTAGGTGTGGGGCACAGGGAGGTCAGCAAGTGCTGTGGGACAGGAAACACATCTCCAGACAAAACTGTTGTGCATTGGTGGAGGTTGCAAAGAGTAATAACCTGGTTTGGAGCAGTTCCAGGCCAGAAACTGGATTTCAGCATGGCTCAGAGTTGTGTTGCTGTTTGGCATTGCTTATTTCTGTGGCTAATTAATTTTTTATTTTTTTTTTTGTGCAAATGGAACTTGGCTTAAACCAAGAAAGAGAATGCTTAATGGAAATTATTTTTGGGCCATGGCAGAATAAACTCCAAGAGGTTCTGCAATTGAGGGACAGACATAGCCTGAGGAATGCTGACTGTACCCTTTCCCTTATTTCTTTCAATTTTTAACCAGACAAAAACTTGTTCTTTTTTTTTTTTTTTTTTCCTAGAAAATTTAGGTATTTTAAACTAGATCCCTCCAGAAAAGAGAAAGTTTCCTTAACCTGATAACTTCACACAATGATAGATCTTACTATGGAGAGGCTTTGACTAATTAGGTGGCCAAAGAAAATATTTTTTTAGCTCAGAGAAAAATGTTCAAGTCATTTATGCCTCATGTCTGACATCAGTCTGAAATCCATTTATTTACCTTTCAAGATTCCATTTTGTAATTTTGGTATTTTCCAAAGAATTGTCAAAGCCTTTAGGGGTTTTTTTTTCCCCTCTACTATAATTCCTTGTTCCTTCACTGTGCACTAAGGGCTCAAGTCTGGCTGAGGTTACACCACTGCAGGCTCAAGGGTCTCTTCAAATCAATTGGATTTCTATTGCCTAAGAATGGGTGTAAGTGTGCTCTGCAATCAAGCTGCATTTGTCTTTTATTCTACTTCTGTATGCCTTTATTTAAGAAAAAAAAAAAAGCTATTTTTTGCTCCTAAAAAAAAAATATAGCCAAGTTTTGATCCATTATCTGTGATTTTATTTTCTAGAAAAGAGGAAAACTGAAATAGCTCAGAGTTTTATTTCTACACCATGTTTATTTTAGGGATTCAACGAGTGCATATAAAACATTTTATCTCTAAATTGAAAGCACTTCAGGAGTTTATGGATCATCTCTCCTGCCACAGGCAGGAGCACTGGACTCTGTCAGTATTTCACTGCAGCTGCTGCCACTGTAATTTGTTACAGACCCAACACCTTGGCCACAGCCATGCAAATAAGGGGGGTTTGGGTCAGTAGACAAGCAATTATTTTTTCATTTCAAAAAATACCTGACAAGGAAAAAAAAACAGCCTGAAATGAAATTACTGAGTTTATTTTCATCCCAGAGAATTTAAAACAAAATAAACCTTTTTCTTTCTGACTGCCATAAAACACTTCAATTTCAGATACTCAATTTCCAGATACTTTAGACTTTTAAAGAAAAAGCCTTATAAAAATAATTTCTCTTTTCAGAAGGAAAGGTTGGGATGATTTTGTTTGTAAGTGATCCAGAAAAAATATATTAAGGGGTTTTGCTGATTTCTTTTTCTTTTGGCTCTGAGTGGAACTCATTATATATATGACAACATATATTCAGATCTCTTTTTTGTCTCTTCTGGAGACAGATGTAGTATAGAGCATCCCATTGCAACAAAGATATGGGCTCAAGAGTAAAGATTGTGCCTCAAAATTAAATTTTCCCCTCAACAGCTCTAAAATTCTGATAAGAATCCTACACACCACAGTCATCATGTGAACCTTTAGATATTTCCAATGTAAAAATCTGTGTATGAGCAAGTTTTTGAGGCTCTTTGAGAACCAAAGGAGACAAACGGGGCTTGTATTTTACAGCAGGTAGATATTTATCAGGATGTTTAAAATTGGGCAAATTCCCTTCCTTGGCCATAAAAGGAGCTGGTGATAAGTGGTTCAGCTCTAGATGTCTCCACAACAGACATCTAAAGGCAGGTGAGATTAATTTTGCTTCTCCAGAGAGGAAGTTTGAGAACTTGGTGATGGTCCTTTAGGCCCCGGTGAGGTCGTCATTCCAGCTGGACGTCACTTTATAGGTGACACTGGAAGGTACAAACTAAGGGACAGACTGAGGACAAATTTCCATTCCTCCATCTAAAACCCAGCTGGTCTCAAGAGGACACATCAGCAACCCCTTTCATGTTTTTCCTGGGGAAGATTTTGCTGGGGTAGAGTCACACCATTTTAAGTGACTGATAGTCCTAAAGTACCTTTATGCTGCCACATTTGTAATTTTAAAACTCAGCTTGTTTCACTGGAATCAATCCCAAGATGCTGATACCTGACCATTTGTCTTCTTGGACTTCACAAGCCTGATTTGAACCCCTGGAGAGCAGGCTAAAGATGACTTGTCTCATCTCTTATATTTGAGATCTCTCTGGTAGCCAAGGATTTATTCAAGTTACGTAAGAATTACATGCAGCCTGTTGTCTGTAGAGCCAGGGACTGTTTTGGCACCCAGGTGTGGCTGTGCCTCGTTGCTCCAGGAGCCACATGCTCTGCTCCACTGGCAGATTTCAGGCAGGAAGCACCTCTGATAGAAGCAGCTGTTGCAAGGCCACAGTCTGGCCACCCTCCTGAAGTTGAAAAACTCATGTCAGACATTTTACTTCTGCCTTTGTGGCTCCTCTTTCTGGGCAGATATTGCTGGGGCAGAAGTACAACACCTCTGTTGACTGGTGGTCCTTTGGTGTCCTCCTGTATGAGATGCTCATTGGCCAATCCCCTTTCCACGGCCAAGATGAGGAGGAGCTTTTCCAGTCCATCCGTATGGATAACCCCTTCTACCCTCGCTGGCTGGACAAGGATGCAAAGGACATTTTGGTGAAGGTAAGAATCACCACCCATCAAATGAAAGTCTTTCTGCCAGAATTACTGTCTTCAATTTGTTTATCTTCAGCTGTTGTAGAGAGGAAGAGATTTAGTTTAGTCACTGTCTTTCTTTGTGGGCATCAAACCACACCTCTCCCATAAGGAATTTGTGTATCTTCCTTCTCCTGATCCATGATAGTGGCTCCTCACAGACACCAGCAGAGATCAGTTTCTTTGCAGAGCAGTCCTCATGGTGCAAGGCTCGATAACTCCTGGAAAAAATACTTCAAACTAAGGGTTACATCAGACTGAGATGTTGAACTTCTCTTTTTGGGGCACATGCTGGCTGGCACCTTTCTGCCCAAACAGCCAGTACTTCTGTCAGGAGCAGAGGTAGTAATCATCTTAATACCAATCAGTAAACTTCCTTGTTTAGGAAAAAAAAAAATCCCAACATTTTCTCCATTATGGCCTCTTCTCATTGCACTGACTATGGATAATTACACATTCCACCCTGCCTTATGACTGTATTATCATCAGAGAATTTAACCTATGGGATCAACATTGCAGCTTTTTGTAAGAGAGCCTGAGAGGAGACTGGGAGCGAGAGGGAACATCCGCCAGCACGCCTTTTTCCGGGAAATCAACTGGGAAGCTTTAGAAGAGAGAAGGATGGAGCCTCCTTTCAAACCAAGAGTGGTAAGGATGGATCTTCTTTCAGTTCCTCTTCAGGTCTTCTAAACTGTGCATTTCTGCTGGTTGCCTGACCTGATCCTCACAATACTGTTTCGTGGTGGCTGCAAGCCTGGGTCTGGCATGCCCACACCTGAGAAACCATAAATTACTCATTGCTTCCTCAGTTACTGCAGCAGGGTAACACCTTCCCATCACCACAGAACTGCAGCCCATTCTGAAGGGATTATCTTTCATTGCACTGCAGAAGGTAAAACAGTTCAGGAAACAATTGTTTGGCTACATCAGAATAATTCTGACTATTAATAACAGTCTCGTTAAATTATTACAGCCCTGTTAATAATAATAATAGAATTTAATTTGACAAGCACATCATACTTTCATTTTACAGTCTTCCACAACTGTTATACAATTGGTGAGTTCAGTCTGCCATGTTACAACGCTGTAACATCCCTGTCTGGCAGAATTCCTGGATCACAGGCTCAGTGCCTCCTTCATAATATTTATATTTACTGGCTCCCAACAGAAGGTTGAGCTGAGCCCATAGGAAGCAGCCTGATAGGGCCAGTACCATGGTAATAAAGATCTGACTGTTAGTGGTTTAACATCTTTTTTTTTTTTTCCTTTTCTTGAAGAAATCTCCAAGTGACTGTAGCAACTTCGACAAGGAATTCCTAAATGAAAAACCCAGACTGTCCTGTGCTGACAGAGCACTGATTAACAGCATGGACCAAAATATGTTCAGCAACTTCTCTTTTGTGAACCCTAAAATGGAGAAAATATTTTCCTGAGATCTGCCTTACTGAAGGAATTCTCTGTAATGATTTGAGTAGCACTTTGTCAACTGAAGACTGTGCATGGTTGTTTTTATCAAGAACCCTCCAGAAAGAAACCACCTCAGCAAAAGTTTGTACCATGCCTGGAGGCTTCTGACTTTTTCCAGTCCATAGTAGATGCCAGCCCACTCTTCACTGATGATAAAGTTTCTTTGTGGTATCTTTTGGTCTCTCTTCTCTCTCTTCCCAATGTTCTTGAAGTTGAAAGCATCTGAAAATGGGGAGGTGCCAAAACCTGTTCCCCACTACTTGTACACACAGCCAACAGGTTTCTCTGTAAGGAAAAATAGGTATATTTGAGCTTCTGGTGATGTCAGTGCCCATTTTGGGAACTCTGACCCAGACAGACCCACCTTCTTCTGAAGGAAAAGTGGTTTGCTCAAGGCCTGAGGGTATCAGGGAAGACTCAGGTTGGATGCTTTGGCAACCTCCACTTGTACATGTGCAGAATTGCCAAATTGTGCACAGCTTTGAAGAAGAAATTTACTCCCTACACCCTTTAAAAATGCTGTTCACGCATGTTAGGACTCAATTTTTCTCCATAGGACAAAGAGGCCTTTTTCAGGTGCCCATTCCACCATCTGCACATCTCAGTGGATCGTTACCGAAGGGAGTGCCAAGATTGGTACAGAAAACCAGAGGTTTACACTTAGTGCCTGAGCAGGAAGGATGGGAAGTTGCAGAATGCTTCAAGAACCCTGTTCTAAAGCTTTAAGGGTTTTCTGACACACCAAACTCAGGGCAAGGTCTCAATGGGCTTTCTGACATTTTAACCTAAAATCACATTAGAAAAATGCAACGTTTCCCCAAAGCATTGTTTAAGCATTGTAAAAGTGGCCTTCCAGTCACAGAATTGGGGTTTTCACTTGAAAGGTATTAACTGGTCCTGCAAAGGCTGATTTACTTTCTCTAAATGATGTCCCAGCTCTTGGGCACAGGTCAACGAGCTGCACATGATGGTGCAGGAGGCACATCAGGTGAGGGTGGCCCTCACCTCCACCTTGTGACATTTTGCTGTGTGTTCTGTCCCTTTGCAGTCTGTGGGAATGTGGGTGGGTTTAAAAAAACAAAAATATTTTCTGTGATCCTTTCATCAGGGGATCCCTTTAAATAAAGGTGCACTGTTTTCTGAGGTTGGAGATTTGTGAAACCACCCAGTTACTGCTTGTCGCCGAGATACCCGTGCAAAGCTGGGTCAAAATCAAGTCAGAGCCTAAAAAAGAAGATTTTTAAACAACTTAGCTTTAGGCAGTCACTCAAGTTGGTGTTGGGATCTATTTGAAGAACGTAAATTTGGAGCTTTGTTGCATCAGCCTCCAGTCCATGGAGAAGAAAAGCTGCAGCAGGTGAGTTATCCCAAAATCAGGTTCCCTTCAGATGTGCCTTCCTGGTTCTGCGGGTCCAGGCTGTCCATTTGGACCTCCCAACAGGATGAATGCGGCCTTGCAGGCAGTGCTGGGATATCACTGGCAGTGACTGCAGGCACAGAATCCAGCAGGAGCAAGGACTGAAGTGCCTGAAGTCAACAAGAAGAGCAGAACACTCTGAGAAAGGTTTCAGTCCAGTGACTCTGATGAAATCCTTGTTTGTGCTGTATGAAATGCAGGAGGGGGCAGCTGTGCTTGCAGTTTGTGGAGCTGGTCATCATGTTTAATTAGAATGGTTAACATGAATTTTTTAAAATACCAGTGCTGTTTGTACAGTTTAATAAAATGTTGTGTATAATTGGGAAATGGGCATTGAAGTGATTAAATAGGGACAAAGAACAGGGATGCTTAGAAAAGCCATTAAAATAGCTCTGTGCTGTCTGGGGAACATTCCCCAGGGGAATTTTGACGTGTAAATACACAGCAGCAGCAAGCACTTGAACAACTACTACTCCACAGGGCAATATCTAAACTGAGGATTTGGTGCTGTGCAAAGGTACCCAGGAAGAGAGTGAAATGTTCCTTTTTACTACCAGAAGGTGACACAGCTCTGAATATATGGGGTCTGGTATCTCAGAGGGGTTGCAGAGGAGATGTGCAGAGGTTTTTATTAAAAGAGGGTGACTTAGGACATCTTCATTTGACACCCAAATGAGGGTCAGTCAAGTCCTGTGAGGGCCTGAGTGTGTCTGTGACTCTGATGGAGTCTGGCCAGCCTGGTCCAGGCTAGAGACTGCATTTCTAAGCGTTTGAAGTCTGGCAGCATCCCTGGAGGACTGTTAGAGATGTTCTCTCTGTTGCAGCACAGCAGTTTGGTCTTGACACCAATGCAGGGAGAACCCAAGAGCATAGACTAAGGAAGGAGGGTGCTGGTTCACCTCTTGTGGTTAAGTCACTGAAGAGAAACAGGTTTTAACACCTCTCTGATCAGAAGGAGGGCTCTCTGCACTCCAGCTGTGGTCCCATAGAACCACAAGCATGACTTGTGAAGGAACTCGTTGAGTAACTGCTAGAGCAGGCACAGCATTAGGATTAGTGTGAAGCTTTTGATGCAAACCACAAGAAGAGGCACCCGCTTCTCTCTGCCAGGTACCTTCAGCTTGAAAACCCAATAAACCCAGTGAGGATGGGGGCAGGGGGATGGGGGAGGTGGGTACGAGCCACCACAAACCTGCTCTCTGTGCGTCCCAGCTGTGCCTGTGGGGTGTGAAGAGTGACGTGGGAAGCAGCAAACGCTTTCCTGTGGTGACAGTGATTGAGAGATACCAGCCAGGGAGGGCTGAAAGCCTAACACCCACACAGAAATGAGCAGGAGCCCAGGTACCCACAGAGATGCTCCTTTGCCTTAGCTGAACCTGGCACCTCCATTCCCATCTTATTTCTCTTTCTTTCTCTTGCCTCCTCCATAAAATATTCATTTTATGGCATAGTAGATGGGGCTTGACAGGTTTGGTTATTTGTTTGCTGAAGGCTCAGTCCTGTTCTGGAGCCCTGTGGGATCACAGCACTACTGCAGGACCATGGAAACAGCAAACATCAGGGTCTGACCTCCAGCACCACCTGCTTCAACTCAAGTTTTGGGAGTCCCCAATGCCCAAGTGCTCCTTTCTGAGTCTTGCTGCCTCACCTGATGGATGTATGAACTCCTACTTGTTGGCATCCACCAAATCAGGATGAGTGGAAGTCACCTGTAAATGACAGCCCTGATTTCAGCACTCCTGCAAAGACTTCCAAGAGGAGGGGGGCTGGTCTCACAGCTCCTCAGCATTCAGAAGAGAAAACCAAGCTCTGTCCTGCACCCCACCATGCTCTTTGCAGCCTGTGCTGAAAGGAAAGACAACTCTTGCAGTACAGAGGTGTCACCAAGAGTCCGTGTGTGACAGCTCCAAAGAGTGGGTCCTGGCAGTTGAAATGCTCCTCCCTTTGTAATTGTATTTGTACCTTAGACATCTAAAACCCACATTAGAGATCCCAGCTTGGACCTTACCAGCTCCCTCACTCCAAGGATGCCACATCACCTGCAGCCACCAGATCATCAAGAGTATGTGGCTCAAAGTGTGTCTTGTGGTGTGAAGCCAGTAGAGGTCTCAGTGCAGGGCTTAGGAAGCTTTTCTACCTTCCTTACTTACACAGAAATTTTATCTCTGGTACCTCACAGCACAAGCAGAGCTGGTGAAATACAGGAAGTGTATTTTTAGCTCTTCTGTAACTGGCATTGGGTACAGCCCAATGACTGTACCTGCTGTACTGGGGTCCATTCCACTCTTGGTAACAGGAACTTTGGAGTCCCTTATCTTCTACATCACCTCAATGTTTAGGTACACAAAGATAGAATTGAAAAATAGATGAGATGTGAAACAAAGGAAAAAACAGCATCGAGTTGTGGAAGGTGAAGCAAGCACAGAAAAGACAAGTAAGGAAGAAAAGAGGGATACAAGTTGGTGTAATGTTATGTAACACTTCCCTTCATCCATTGGTTTCAATTAGAGCTCTGCTGTTTTCCTTCAAGCCATCAGTACCATCCCGGAGTTGCTTTTGTGGCCAAAGCACAGAACTTTTGGAGATTGTAGAGGATGGGACAGCCTGAGACCAGAATGGCTCTGATCTGGCCTCCCAGGTAGCACAGAGCTGCCATTCCTGCTCTGACATCTCCTCTAAAAATCCAAATACTTCTGCTTTGAATCTGGATTCAAGTCCCAGTTAAAGTATTTTAGTTAGGCTGTCTATAGCAGAGGAATGCAATTTAACTGCTTGGTTTTAGTCAGGTAGCACCCCTGAGACACCTTGGGTTATCGTGGAGGACTTTTGCTAAATATGGGTCTGTCCTACAACCTGTGGCTTATCCCACAGTCCTATTTCCCCCAAATACCCTCAACAGCCATGGACACCTCTCTGTAAGCAGCAGAATCGGGCTTACAGGAGAATCAGTTCACCCTCCAGCAGGCACCTGCACTCAACCAGTCAAGTCTTGTAAGAAGAAACATCAAAAATTAGTTATCAACATGTTTTCTGCATTTGCTAAAGAAACTGCATGAAGGAAATCACCCATCCTCCTGGTACATGCTCATTAAGGGAGACCAGAGGGGCACTGCATTCCCAAGTTCACTGGCAAGCATATTCCCTTCTCCCCTACTAAAGCAGTGATAATGAGAGGGACACCAAGCTCAGCAGTTATGGTGTTTTGAGAACTGTCTTTGCTCTTGAAGGGGAACACTTTTAAGCTAAAAGAAGGTAGGTTTAGATCAGATGTTAAGATTTTTTTTGTACTCAGACAGTAGTGAGGCCCTGGCAGAGTGCCCAGAGCAGCTGTGGCTACCCCTGGATCCCTGGAAGTGTCCAAGGCCAGGCTGGACAGGACTTGGAGCAACCTGGGATAGTGGAAGGTGTCCCTGCACATGGCAGAGGGTGGAATGAAATGGGCTTTAAGGTCCTTTCCAACCCAAACCATTCTGTGGTTCAGTCACAGGAGATAGATCATAGGAGATGCTCAGTTACAATTAAGCTCAAGGGCATCAGCTCTTTCTCATTCTGCATTTTCACATGTTGAATTTAAAAAAAACAACCCTTAATCTCTGTTCCAAGAGTCAACTGGATTCTGCTTGTCTGGGACCCAGCAATCTCCCAACTCATGCTGCTCCTCTGCCTAAACAAAAACCTGCCAGTACACAGCGGCTGGGGAGGTGAATCATTATTTTAATAATCACCTAGAGGAAAACATGCTGCTTGAGTGGAGAGAAAATAAAAATTAAGTATCACATTTAATTTATGATGTGGCCTTTTATTTTAAAGGAACATAAACTGAAAATATTCAGACATCAAAGGAAGAATCTCAGCTTTCACTTCTAAATTCTATTTTATTATTGTTGTTAGCCTCCCAGTAGCAAAGGAAATGAGTTCTTCAGTAATCATTTCCATTTAATTTTCAGCTCCCTTCTGTTGATAGCATCGTGTGTAACCTTTTTTCTAACAGTTACTTTAAATTGTGTATTTTGATATTCCATTCAGCTGGTGGAGAAAGAAAAATCAGTTCTAAAAAAGCCATTTTATCTCTGCTGTACATGAGCTCAGCAGGATAATGTGATATCTCAGTGAACATATTTATTTTAAGTTATTGGTATTTTCCACCAGGGTGAAATTGTTCAAGATATAGCCACTCATTGCCTCCCCTCTTCCTGCCCAAAAAATGTCACAGGGGCAAAGCAGTGGAGAAAAAGGGACAAAATAGCAACGCTCATTGAAAAGGAACAATAATCCACCCAGCAAATCAACTCAGTTCTGGTCATTCTGGGCAGAATGAAAAAAGTGAAAAAAACTGACAAAATGGGGGAAATGGAGCACACAATCATCATGGGGATAATAAATCCTGGGCACAGTTTTTGAGATAGTGAGGGAGAGGTCAGCAGTGCCACCGAGCGACCTTTCTCATAAAGACATTAAAGCTTAATAATGTGGTTTGGTTCTTCAGGAGATCCAGTGACACTGGAATTCAGATGGGAAGAGGAATGCTGGTTTTCCTTTGTGCTGGGCTGTCTCTACACCAAATCACAGACTTGCTTCTTTTTCTTTGGGCGTACTGAAAAGAAAGGAATAGACAGAAAGCCTCCACAAAAGACCACAGCAGCTTTGGCTGAAAAACAGCCAAAAGCAGGGCTTGAACCTTCTGAAATGAGGACTAAGTGCTTTAATATTTCAATTAAATACCTTGTTGAGAATCAGCAACAGTCTTACAGATTTATGTGGAATAACCACTGAAAAGAGACAGCTGTAACAGCTCAAACTACTGCTTTTAGCAGCAGCAACCACCTTGCAGCACTTCCCATGCTCCAAATGGAGAGTCTCCAATGGAGCTCTAGGGAGCTGTGATGTGGTTCTTTATCAGCACAGGAGCATATGGGAGATTAAGATCTCGTGCTTCCAAAGCCTTCCAAAATTTTATGTCTAGACATAGCTGAGAAGGTGACAAGGAAAATTCAAGGCTGGGGCTGCAGAGGGCCACTGCAGGAGAAAATGTGCATTTTTTTTTTCACTTGGTATAAAGAAATAATAAAGACTGGTTGCTGTGGAGTCACTCTCTGAAATGCACAATTCTTACTCACCATCTGTGCTCAGCCAAACACTGACACTGGAGTGGTGAAACTATGACCAAGCTCCTCATTTTCAGAGGAAATAAGTCAGCACTGAAGTGGAGGCAGCTTTCCAACATGACTTACCACAGGTGTAGCTCAGTGTCCCTGGCACAATGCCTGATTTGCACCAGGGAATCAGCCCCAAACATCTGCCTGTTCATTTGATTAGAGATTTTGGATTAACCTTGTGCTTCTGCTGCTGCTACAGAGGAGAGGTCTGGAAAGTGTTTTTATTTGAGTGTGGCTCTGCAAACAACATAAACCTTGCTTAACGTGGTAAGGATCCCTTTTCTTCACAGTCTGTAGAACTGAGTTGGATTTTAAGTTTGGAATCTATTTTCCATGATAGGACAAGCCTTATTTTCTTCATCTGACTTTACCTATAGGGGTCATGGAATCATAGGATTGTTTAGACTGAAAAAAACCCTCTAATTCCATGGATTCCTGTCGCTGTCGAGCAGGACGGGAACAGAGAACTCCAGATCAGAAGGCAAAGAAAAGAGCTCTGATTTATTTCAAATATACCTCTCTATATATAGAGGACATCGTGCAGACTAATTTCATTGGTCTTAGAGTAAAAACATGTCACACCATTGGTGGGCAGTGAATGACGCACAGTGGCAGAGCATATTCATAAACAATGTGAATAACAAGATGGATTAGAGAATTATTTACATTCTTTCCCAACTGTTTCCCAGTCTCTCGCCTGGTTAGAAAACCTTTCTCTTTCTCTCTGACTGAGGTGAGAATATCCACAGATTCCAGCCATGAATCCAACACTGCCTGGTACTCCAAGGCTCCAGCTCAACAGCACATGGAGTTTTCCTACAGGATCAGCAGAGGCACATGGAGAGGAAGGTTGATCCCATGCCAAAAAGGGGACCAACAAAAATTCCAATGAAACACTCTCCAGCTGCCTGTAAGACCAGGACTGAGCCAATATTGTGTCTGTGACACATTTACAGCCCAGGTGACATTAAAGTGCTGTAGAAATCAAGCCTGTGATTTATACCTGTACTCGAGTGTGTGGAGTGTAGGTGTTTGTACCTGACTAAGCACAACCTCAGCTCCCTCTGCAGTCACTGAGGACTAATTATTACTGCCAGAGAAACTTATAACCCTCTTACAGCTTGCCCATGGAGTGCTAAGGGTTTATTACCTTGACAGCAAGCACCAAAAATGCTGTGAAGTGTTGGAATCAAAAATGCAGGCAATTTTTAGAACTGTGGGACTGTAAGCCATAACAGAATTAAACACAAGATTTAATCTGAGACTTTGGAAAAGACTTCCAAACTAAAGTACTAGAAGAAAGAATGTGGATTTATAGTTTAAGGCAGACACATTAAGTTAAGAAGAAGAAAGTTTAGAGTTTTAGAGTTTAAGATATATAAAAAAATAAAAGTAATTACAAAGATAAACAAGAAGTTTAGAATACAGTACTATAAGTTTGTGCATCATAACATGACTGACTAAGAAAACTTAGACTGCAATATGAGTCTATAAGACAAAATATTTAAGGATTGGATCAAAAACATAAATATCCTTATTAGCAGTGTTTTATTAGTCAATAAATCCTTAAAAGGTCTTCTAACTAAGGGTCTTGTGACCTTCTGAACTATACAGTAAAGATGTGAGCCAAATTCACCCTTCCTGTCTGTGTAGAAGATAAGAAAAATAAATCACATCATCTAAAAAACTCAGAGATCCCATCTCTAACTCACTCAAAATTCCTTCAAAAACCCCATAGTGAAGTAAATCCAGGTGTCATCTCTGTGATATCTGGCTAAGTTCCTGATGATAATGCCAACAGGCTGAAGATATTGCTCTGATCCCTCTCTTCCTAGACCTGCTATCTCCAAATAAGGAGAAATCAGCCCATGCTGAAGTGACCTCATCCAAAAAATTCAGTGTTGTTATTCCAGATTTTCACCACTGTAAAACATTCCAGGTATCTCCTGAGTCCTTGACAATGGCAGGGCAGCACAGGGCTGAGACCTCTTCCCTTTGGATCAACCCTCTGCTCCTCTGCACCCCTCTGCATGTGCAGATGTTCATCCTTCTCTCACCTTTCAGCTCACAGAGGGGGGGTTTCATCTCTCCAGAATTATTTCAGAAGTCACTTTGTGCCAGTCATGCACTCTGAAATGCCTGGCTGAAACCTCTGGGTCTGTTCCAGGGCAAAGTAAAGAAAAATCCAGAAGCCTCAACAAATTAACTTGAAATAAAATTTACTCTAGTAGCTTTAATGAATATCAAAATAGTCTTCCTGTGAGGGAAAAAGAAACACTTTTATCTACTCTGAATCCTAGCATCTTCTTTCAATGCTCTCAGCAGTACTCCCATACCCCTCAATCATCACCTCTAGGAGTTTTGCTATTTGGATGCAGGTGGCCCAGCTATTTTGCAGGAGTTTAGGTTTTGCAAGGATTTACCTGTAAGCCAGGATAAAAATGTATTAAAAAAAAAATTAACCAACTCTTATGAAGAGTCCTTAGCAAGTTGAGGACTTGGATCCACAATTCCTGCATGTCTGGCCATCTTTGGACATGGAGATTTAGTTCATCTCAGTCTCTCTCGGGCTCTTTTTCTCTCATTCACTCACTGTGTTTAAAT
The DNA here is from genome assembly GCF_024509145.1 of Vidua macroura. NCBI lineage: Eukaryota > Metazoa > Chordata > Aves > Passeriformes > Viduidae > Vidua > Vidua macroura. The sequence continues at coordinate 69,842,933 of NC_071575.1, forward strand.
TATTCCTTCCTTTTTACTCACTCAGCAGAGAACTGAAATTTGCTGATGTCAGGATCTCGGAACAGATGGGAGAGCAGTATTGATTAGGCAGTTGAGAGGAGGACATAAATAGCTTGTTAAAAGTAAATAATAATAGTTTAAATGCTGTGTACAAACCTTTATAAAACCTAGTGAAGCAAATCGAATAATCCTTCCAGAAATCCATCCGAGTTTTTTTAGCAAGGTGATGAAATTCAAGAGCCTTTTCCACTTACTTATGTTAGTGCTGATGTAAGAACTGATTGAATCAACAGTCTGGAACTGCCAGAGATGAGCCTGCCTTCAGCATCCCAGCCAAATGAGATGTTTGCAGCTGATGTGTAAAAGGGAAAAGAGAATTGATGAGGGGGAGAGAGCAGGAGGACAGGAGCTGCAGAGTGTGAGCCAGTTTTGTTCAGAGTGGGGAGGGAAATTTATTTTTCATCATAAATTCAGAGTCTGGGCCCAAACCCACTGTTGTGTGTGACATCCAAATGGGGGTCTAAGGCAGGGCATGGTATAAAGCCATGGATGAGATGTATCCTTATTGATTTTGGTTCAGGTTTGATATGTACAAAGTCCTTCAGAATTGAGAGCTTTGTGAAGTCTGTGCTTAAAATCCATCTGTTCCTCCATCCACAAACCACACAGTACCCAGCTGGTTTTGGGTACTATTATCATGGTGGCTCCCAATTATCACAGTAGATATAAGAAAACAGATTAAAACTCTAAGGTTAGGTATCAAAGAGGAGATCTGGAGAAAGAAAATTCATTTTGAGCTTGGGCTGCTATTCTCCCTCATATAAATGCCATGTTTTCCTGATCCATGTCTCTGCTATCAATCAGAATCTGGACAGAGTCTGCAGCAGAAGTGTTCAAAATTGTAATAATAGCTCAGGATGAGGGACAGGATGAAAAAAACAAAAAGAGGGGAAAAAGAAAGGGAAAAAAAATTCTTGCAAGTCATTTGTTAGGGAGAAAAGAGGATTTTCCTCTGGACCCATTCCCTGTGGCTGCACATTGACCTATTTCACCTGAGAAGGTGCACAAGGATGTGGTGCACCCAGACTGATGGCAGGGCTGGCCCCTGGAATGCTGGAGATCCCTCCTCTGGAAGGACATTGCTTCCCTCAAGTGTTCATCAGTGCTGCTGCAGAAGGAAATGCTGGGATCTCACTGCCTTCATCCCCTGAGCCCTGAATTTCACCCACGATGGGCTGGGCACCATGAAGTGGGTCCCTGCCTTCTTCCCACCCTGGGGCAATGGGCCAGGAGGAAACTCTCTCCTTTGCACCTATGAATTGTTCAAGGTTTCCAGTAACTGATTTCAGAAAAATTGAAATGCCCAAAGTGATTCCATTGGGACATTTTCAGGTGAAATTTCTTACAGATTCAAGGTGCTGTGGAAAAATCCCCATTTAAAGAAAAAGTGAGAGATCCCAATGACTTTTAAAGCAGATTCCACCTCTCAGTGTAGAGATAAATTAAATATCTGGCCCCAGGACTTTCAGCAGAAGTGACAGCCTAGGGATTTGAGATATGGGCACATTGGAATACACAGCACTGCAGGGAAGCAAAATTCCTTACACAGCCTCATAACCAAAAAGACAAATCCATTAAAGATTTTGAAACAGCTACATGCAATGAATAATTAACTTGTGGAAATCGCTGCTGAAGGATAATGTGGAATTTAACAGCACATCAAATGTTTTAGTAATCTTGAACAAATACACTTGTGGAATAGGAAAAGAATAAAAAGAGAAATTCCCAGCTGGGTCAGATCAATAGAACTCATGGTGCACAATCAGCTCCCCAACCATGGTGAGAAGTCCTCGTGCAGGGAAATCTAAGAAAAAAAAGGATCCTCTTAAATGTCCCTCTCTTTCAGCTCCAAACTTAATGTAAAGAAGGAATAGAATACCAACAGAAAAAATAATTTTGTGGCAATGGCAATACAGAAGAGATTTGGGTATAATCCCATTTTCCAGATTTGCCTTTAGCAAAGGGCAAATATTACCTCTGCACACTTCCTTTCCGATGAAAAAGAGATTACCAGTCTTCCTTAAAAAGCAGGTGTGGTAATACAGAGCCAGAGAACTTTGGAGATTATCTCCTGATATGATTATGAAAACCACAGATATTAGATAAAAAGACCAATAAAGGAAAAGTTGTTTGTGTTACTCCTGATTCACATGAAGAAAAGAAAATTCCCACAGTGAAGAATTTTCCTGATGAGCAGAAGGTTGCTGTGTAACAACAGTTAAGGCATCACAGCAACGTTAAAGATAATTGCTGCTATAAACAAGTTATTTGTTATATTGAGAATGTTTTGTTTGCCTTAATTATTCACAAACAGGTGGTATTTTTACTAATTTGCTCTCTGTTCAAAATAGTTGGTTTAAACATATTTTTGTCTCTCTGATAGCACATCAGCAGTGTTCTCATTAGTCCTTCCTGGCTATTTGTGTCACTGTTGGATATCAAATCACACATCAGAAATTATGATTTTCCCACTACAGCATCAGCTGCCTCTCAAAAAAAAAAAAAAAAAAAAAAAAAAAAAGGAAGAAACATCCTTTCCTTTTTTTATTTTTTGTTGGCAAATTATCTGCAAAAAGCTCGGCATTGTTTGAATAATAAAAAAAGCTTTTACAGATGGCCGCAAAAGTGTTTGAAACGGGAGTATTCTCATGAATATTTATTCTCACCAATTCTCCTGACAACTTAACTTTCTGCAGACATTCTTACAAGTAAACATTCAGTCTACAAAAAGCAAATAAAAAGGTTTTGCATATAAACACAAGAAAACTCACAGATCCTTTATTTTGCAGCGGTACCTTGAAATCTCAGCCAGAAGAAAAGCCCTCTTGTGTTCAGTTCTGTAGAGGCACAGATGAGAAATTACCTCCTTAGTGGAGAGTTTGGTTTAAGTGCACATAAAAAAAAAAAAAAAAGATCCAGTACTGTCCTCATTTTCCAAACATGGAGCTGATGCTGACCACAGAGGCAACTTCTCCTAAATTATACAGCAAATAGAAAAAAAATAACAAAATTAGCCTCTGCTCTCCCTGAGCATCCAGCCTTGCACAAGGTTAGGTCTAGGTGCTTTTTGCCAGGCAGTGATTCAGGGACTTTTCAGTGTGTGGATTTTTGGCCTTTCACTCTTTGATAACTCCAAACAATGTACTACCCCATAAAGCGTTCCCTATGTAAAATCTTAGTCATGTTGGAAAGGACCCTGAAGACCATTTTGTTCCACCCCTTGCAGGGTCACATTCCACCAGCCCAGGTTGCTACAAGTCCCATCCAGCCTGGCCTTGGGCACTTCCAGGGATCCAGGGGCAGCCACAGCTTCTCTGGGCACCTGTGCCAGGGCCTCACCACCCTCACAATAAAGAATTTCTTTCTAATATCCAATGTAAAACCACTGTCTTTTAGTTTAAAGCCATCCCCTGTCCTGTCCCTTCATGCCTTTGTCCCAAGTCCCTCTCCAGCTCTCCTGGAGCCCCTTTAGGCACTGGCAGGGGCTCTGAGCTCTCCCTGGAGCCTTCTCTTCTCCATGTGAACACCCCCAGCTCTCCCAGCCTGGCTCCAGCCCTTGGAGCATCTTCATGACCTCCTCTGGTCTCACTCCAACAGCTCCATGTCCTTCCAGTGCTGGGGGCTCCAGAGCTGGAAGCAGCACTGAGGGTGGAGTCTCAGCAGGGCAGGGCAGAGGGGCAGAATCCCCTCCCACGACCTGCTGGTCACACTTGAGATGCAGCCCAGGATGTGGCTGAGCTTTCAGGCTGTGGGTGCACCTTGCCCAGACATTCTGAGCTTCTCATCCACTATTGGTTTCTCGAGGTCGGGATTGAAGGCACTTGAGACAGCATTCCATGTTTGGACTCTGGTGTTTATTGTTTCTTATCAGCGCTACAGCCTCACAACCGTGAGTTCTGCAGTCTTTCATTAGCAAGGCACAAAATGGCTAACAGTCTCTTGTTACAAGGCCTTTTAAGACTAAACTATCCAATTAAGAAATGACACCTTGATTATTTTCCCTTGTAACCTAGTAACCGACCCCTCAAAGCCCGCAATGTGGACTTTTCTGTCCAATTACAAAACATCACCCAAGCCCATGAAGAAGAAGGAAGAAGAAGGTGAAGAAGAAGGAAGAAGAAGGTAAAGAACAGCCTGCCTCTGTCCTAAAACCTCCATCTTGCTTCATATTTATTTCTATATTCTAAAACCCCAAACTCTTAAGTTTTCCACCCTGTGATATTACACACTTCTAACCAACTGCACACCTGTAATCCCAGTACTATCAATCAATTTTGGAAGTCTTCTCCACAGCCTCAGGTCACATGCAGTGCTCTCTTGTGGGTCTGTGCCTTTCAGCACAGAAAGTTTAAAATTCTCAGCATCCAGGATTCCAACAATCCACCAACACTGTGAGTCCTCCTCCTCAGGGCTGCTCTCAATCTGTTTTCCCCCCAGCCTGTGTTTGTGCTTGGGATTGCCTCTGCCCAGGTGCAGGACCTTGCACTTGGCCCTTTTGAACTTCACCAGGTCTGCAGAGAGCCACCTCTCCAGCCTGTCCTGGATCACATCCCCTAAGTAAGCACTTTGTAGTTAGTGTCAATACACTCCACATCCTAGCAGAGGCAAGAACTGGAATGATCCACTTTAACGAGCACGGGCTCTTTTTGCCTCGGCCAAATTCCGCGTCCATTGCACGATTTTTGAAACAAAGGCAGAATCCTTTCATGGATTGCCGTAGTGAGCAGCATTTGAATGGCACAGCAGCACGTCGGGTGCAAGGCACAGAGGCTGGAGGTATGGAGGGTGACGTATTCAGCTGGGATACTTTTCCCCACATGGTTCTTTTGCAGGAGTTGAATCGTTGCAGATTATGCCTGGCTGAAAGGAAACAGTATATTCTGTGGTGTTTAAAGATGTCACACTCATCGCAGAGCTTTTGCAAACCGGTGAGTCAGCAGGAGGAACACAATGCTGGTTCCAGCTATTAGGCAGTTATTTAAAACAAAAGAAACAGAAACAAAAAAAAAAAAAAAAAAAAAAAAAAAAAAGGCCACTTGTGAATTCAACAGATGCAGTGAATTCCCTGCTCTGCAAAGGCTAAAGGGTTTGCACAGAGGAAAGGGGCACTTTTATTAACATATAGGTCACTGCAGTTCAATTCTTCATTTGAATGAATTATTCAGTATTTCCTTTTAATCTCGTTAAATGTGGATGTCTGTAAACAAATTCTGAAGATGCAGAGAAAATCAGACTAGCAAAAAGCATGTGCAGCGATGGAAAAGAAACAGAACTGAAAACTTTTGGGTGCAAAAGGAGCACAGCCAGATTTTAGCTCAATGAAGGAATCACACGTGAGAGCTCAAAATGCCATCTGACTTCTTCAGCCCTTCTCATACGTGTCTTGCCTTCCCCATGCATGGATGGTTTGTTGCAGATGCATTTCCAGCAGTGCTTAGAGAATGGAAGGGCCTGTGATCCACAAAACCCATCACTGAACCCTCTAGATATCCAGGACCCCAGGTAAAATAGGATTAAATTTACTCAAAATGGGAGTAGACAGCCCAAGTTCTCCTCCATGTGTTCTGTGTTTCCTAGTGGTGTATCAAAGCCTTCAGAGATGCTGTCTACTTAGAAAGACTGGTTTCATGTAATTAGGTATAATTTCAATATCAGCTGTAACTAAGTGCTTTCTATTTTCAGAATATTGAGATGCTTAACTTCCTTCAAGAAACTGGAAACCTGAAGTCACTGTAGATGATATGGCACAATGTAATTACACCAAGCTGTCTGGCACAGATCTACTCTCTCCCTCTCTGTACATGTATAAAATCTCAGAACAGATTTGGATGGACTCCCTAGACATAACTGGAATTTAAGAAATAATGTTTTTCACTTTTCCATGCATAGTAATTAATATATGCAAAGGCAGAAGCTCCAGAGCCGTACATCCAGCATCTGGATGTTGGAGCTCTGGAGCCAGCTAAAAATCAAAATAGAGGAAAAAAAAAAAAAAATCACAGCATCTTCTGATTAACAATTGTCTGTTCACAGACTTTTAATTTTTCATTTTAATATTAATGACCACCTCATCTGTCAGTCACAGCTATTTGAGGAGTGCTTTCAGCAGCCATCTCATCACTGATCTTTGTAGCTTATTCTTTTGCAACATCTGTATTTATTTATTTGCATTTAATGAGCCTGGTTGGGTGATGGTCTCACTGTAAATCTTCCACTTTGTTTGCTGGTTCTGGGTCTAAAACACTCTTCACTTTTAGGCAGCTCTATTTAGCCAAAATCTGGAACTAACATCTCTTCTGGTTAAAGGGAACACTGTATTTCCAGGAATAACTACATGCTTTGTTTTCATCTAACAAATTCCTGGTGTTGAGTTACTAAAGCCCTTGGGTTTTATTTGCAGCCCTGCCTGAGCACAGAGATAAATCTAAATCCAAGATTTAGAATCAAGATTCTAAATCCAAGCTTCTCCTGGTGGATAGTGATTTAGGCTTGGTACTTTAATCTATGGATTTTGTCTTCCCTGAATTGGTTCTCCTCAGATTGAGAACAGGGTGAAATAAATTTTTAAAAAGTATAAAACAAGCTAAAATTGCAGAGATTTGCTCATTGCCAGTCTGAGCTTGTTAGCAAAGGAAGGTATTGCAGAAAACTTATGAACTTTTTAGTTCCTGTGAGCCAGAGAAATGTCCTATTTTCGCAGAACCCCTCTTCCTTGTAACTACAACTTATTCCCATGGCAATGGGAATAAGAAAGGCACCAGCCTTTTCTTTTTTTCATAGTTCACAGAACTTTTTTTTTTTCCTCTGAAACAGAAAACCACATTGCAAGTTGATTACCCTTGTGTATGCTTGAGTCAGATACAAAAATAAAGAACAGGCAAGTTCAAACCCAAACAATGGCATGAAAGAAGCCTCTCCAAGACAGAGCTGGCTCAAAATCAACCAATTTCCAGTCACATTTCAGGGAAAGACTTCAAGGAGACTACTCTCAACCATATTTGGTGCTACTGTACTGGCTCTGAACTGTTCTCTCCTTAGACCCTTTGCATAGAAAAGGACAGATCCAGCAATACCCATCTGTAGTCACCTTTCTCTCCTCAAATTACTCTTGTGTCAGTGCTTTCCTGACAAAGGAGAGAAGGAATAACAGAGAGCAACCAGGAGAGGGGTGGAATTCTGACTCAGGATAGCAGCCTGATCCTGAGCCTAACTTCAATCACCTGCATAATGACCTTTCTCACAAAGTTAAACACTAACTAGGTCAACACGGCTATTTAATACCTCCAGGAAGTGATTATGGCCACCTAAAACACAAATCTAACAGATTCTGCCATCCTGTACAGTCAAGAGGAAAAAGCAATTAATTTTCAAGCACCTGAGCTGAATTTAGGATATAACCCAGACTTAAGAAGCAGACTTCATGTAATGCAGTGCACCCCTAAAAATACCACCCTGGACACTGAATTGAAACCTATTTCAGTAAAGAAAATATTTCAGTTTTCATTTTCCTCTTCCTTTTCTAGTTAAATAAGACTTAACAATCTTATGCTCTGGTTTCTTCTTTGCTTATCTTTTTCTGTTGTGCTCCATTCAGCTTCTGGATCTACTGAAAACAAAATTAATAAGCAGAAAAAGGAGAGTGCCTACAAGGAAAGTCACCATAATCAGGGCTCTTTCTGTGGCTCTGAGGTCCCAGACAACAAGCAGATCATCTCCATCAAGTGCAACTCTTTCACCTTCAAGAAAGGTCTCATCAAAACTGACTTTGATGACCCTAACCCTAACTCTAACCTTTGACCCATGCTAAGTTTTGGATGGTGGAAGTTGTCTGGAAGAACCTCAGGCAGCGAGAGTTTATTTTTTTGAGGTTTTTTTTTAGTCATTCTATTAACTGAACCATTGCAGTCCAGGTCTTGTGCAATTTCTTGCTATTGGACATGTGATTAAAATGTGCCCATTCGTGGCAAGTCAAGAACCATCTTTGTACTGCCAGATTACTCCACATTTCTGGTTTTGAGCCATCAGAGCCTCAAAGGTTCACAGAATTCTGAAAGGGGAAGAGAAGAGCTTCTCTGAAATAAGCGAATCCTTTCCAAACTGCTCTAAAGTGAAGGACAGTACAAGCTACATGGAGAACACACAGCCAGTAATTTAAAATAGCTTCTTTTCCCTTGTTTTTGGAGTCAGCAGATGGGGATGTTCCTTCAGACTTGAATCCCAGCTGATGGTCAGGCATTGCCCAAATCCCGTGAATTATTTATAATTCTTCCACAAGCAACACTTCCCTGTCACAAACTCAGTCTGACTAACTGTGGACCACATTAATTGGGGTCTCATGCCCTTGAGTTGAAAATAGCTCTAAGACCATGACCTTCTGCTGGAGCTTTTTAGCAAAGATTTTTCCTGAGAAAACAAGGAATTAAAGAAGATATTTTGTAGCTCTGGGTGACCAAGCCTGCTGATTTGTGCCCATCCTTATGGGACTGTGAGCCCCATCAAGGTCACTCAGAGCATTTTTATTGTGCCCACCTGGGTGAGTGTTGCACTTAGAGCACATTTCCAGCGTGCCTGTTTGATTCTTGCAAATTTGAAATCTGCTCTCTAAATGAGTTGCTTTAATTAGCTGTTTGAGTGGAGTTTTCTGCCAGCAAACTCATTTGCTAAAATATGCATAGAAGGTAAATGCAGAAGAATATCTATCAGTTGTGAGCGTGTCTAGAAATTAGAGTGAATATCCACTGCACTGATTTGACAGTAATTGCTGTGGTGCATTAAATCTGGGGCACTTTTATGCCTGGAACCATGATTCCTGAGTACTGAAGTTGTCTGAGTCTGTTCTATACATCCACTTCACTTGTACAGCTGCTGTATCCAGTTGAGGTCGGGTATGAAAGGAAGTCATTTTTATCTGACAGCCATTTGTTGGTAACAATAAAATCAGCTGGCAATCACAGCTCATTTCCCGCTGCTGAGAGGACTCACCAATAATTCCCAACCTTCACACAATTCCATGCAGAGAAACCTCAGGATGGATGAGCAAAGCTGATCTTAGATGCACAGGGTGGGAATCGTGCACTATCCCAGGCCCCCTCTGAACTCAGAGGGAGCAAAAGCTGCCACCCCTGCTCAGGGCAACAGAACAGGGCACTCACACCCCCCTGAACTGTTTCATGATTCAAGGGTTGGACTCACTGAGGTCTTATTGATCTAAATGATCCTAGGAGTCCATGATGATGCACTCAGGGAGGGCCACAATTGACTTTTTTTCTCTCTGCACCTCCTGTGTGCTGCCTGTGCAAGAGCTGCATGGCTGGCAAATATGACAATTTATATTACATATATACCACTTATATGTTTCCAGACTCTATAACCCTCTCCTTGAGTTGCCTGTGTCATGAAACACAGCTCCCAAACCCTGTGCCTGGAAAGGAAAGGGGAGACTTTTCCAGAAGTTCTCCATCTGTATTATCTTTTCCCACACTGATGTGGCTTGGTGGGCAGCAGGGCAGGAAGTGCCACTGCAAATCTTCCCACTCGTGGTATTTGTTTGCATATTTCCTATGCCTGGATCACGCTCTCCTCTCCTGTTTTCCATCTGGATTATAAAACTTCCCACCTTTCCAGTGCTCTGGGGTTAAAACCGTTCACACTAATGAGTGAAATAAATGTGCCAGGGGATGCTCCCATCTACTGGGGCCACCTTGAATGTCATGGCTTGACTCTGTGGCACTGACCCAGCAGCCAGAGCAAGGCTGTGAGCAAACTGCCAGCTGGGAATGGTCCCTGGACTGGATTAATTCCCAAATGTGGGAATGTAGAAATTCGTAGAAATAAGCCAAATTTGTGCCAGGGAATGTTCTTATATTTCATAAGCATTGGCAGTGGCCAGTAATACTTCCAGCACCCTTGACCAGTTTTATCTGCATAATTATACATGGGGTATATACATGTACTGGTGTGCTTGTGTCCAGGGAGACCTGGCCCACAGTGGGAATTCTTAATTATCCCTCAAAGCAGGTCACATAAATGCGTAGATGATGGTCAATCTCATCCCTCCTTCAGAACCATGGTCTCTGATCTCACAGTTTTCCCAAAGAAAACTGTGAGTTATGACACACACCAGCAATTTTGCAACCAGCAGCAAATCTGTCACTGCTTCAAATCTGGCCAAAAGTCACCTGGTTTCTCTTGCAAATGTCTAGTGCAGGTCTTGGTCAAAAACTGGGCACTGAGGTGACAGTGTGGTAGGAATTACACAGAATGACAAATACAAATGTTGCTGTGAGCAATTTTTTTGTACATGTAGGTTGACTGGGCAAGATTTAATCTGGCAGTGCCCTGCTTTTTGAAAAGAGGCCAAAACTGTCTTTAAAAATTTCAAGAGCTTTTTCTGGGAGGGAATTGCTGGCTGGATTTAATAACACAATAATGAAGTCCAGATATAGCCTGTAAGACTAGATAATGCAAAGGCTCCATGCACTGAAACTTTACAGGGTGGGAAAAATAATCAAATGTCTGGGTTTAAAGGGTGATTGTAGTGACTTGCCAGACCATTTATGATAGGACTGAGCACAAAGCTGAAGCACCTCCTGGGATATGAGTGTCACACACCTTTAATCAACTATGATGTGCAAAAAAAATAAAAGTACTACCTGGAGACCCTGGGTGGGATGGAGATGGAGCCTGGCCTAGATGCCTAGATGCCTTTGTGCCTCTGACTGTGTTGATCCAATGTTTGCCAGTAATAAGTTTTCTCAGGAAAGCTGCCTGAGAAGAGATTGAGAATCTGTGGCCTGTTCAGTGAAGGAAAAAGCCTCTGTCCCTTCTCCAGAAGTGAACACAAGATGGTGCTGCCATCCACCAACTGCCAGCCTTGCTTGTAACCTTACACTGCTTCTGATTCTTGGCATGTTTAAAAGGAGAATTATTAGAAATGCCTAAGCATGGTCATGTAGAAATTAGGGCTTCTCCCTCACAAATGTTGTGGGATCAATAACCCAAATGAAGAATATCTAAACTCAGTGCTTCAAATTACTCCAGAGGAGGTTAAGACTGGATATTAGGAAAAATTCTTTCACTGAAAGGCTTGCCAAGCATTGGAATGGGTTGCTCAGGGCAGTGGTGGAGTCATCACCCCTGAAGGATTTAAAAGATGTGTAGATGTAGCACTTAGGGACATGGATTAGTGTCAGACTTGGCAGTGCTGCATTAATGGTTGGATTTGATGACATTAGAGATCTTTTCCAAACTAAATGTTGCTCTGATTCTATGAAAATCCTCATTAGTCCAGGCAGAAAGTGCCAGATGGCAAATACATCACAAGCTGAGCAAAAACTAGCAACAAAAAAATGCACTATCCAGGATTATACTGTAACCAAATTCAGAGCTGCTGTGTCTGCAGCACATTTGGGAAATGTCAGCATTTGGGAAAGACTTCTCAGTCCACTGTGGATGCAATGCAAATTCCCAGCTCTTTGCTGCTCTCCAAGGAAAAGCTCTGACTGACGTGTGTGAGACTTGAGCCACTGGACCAGACTGAGCCAACACCAAAAAGAACTTGAGGAAAAGAAGCATCAGCTATCAGGGAGATGGAGCAGATGGCAACTCACTGCTCCAGGAGTCACGTGAGTATGTGAGGCTCACCCCAGAAAAGATGTGTCAGACTAGCAAATTTTAATGAAAATGAGGAAAACCAATTCCTCACAACATCAAAACCCTTCCTCTCTTGGCTTCTGTGGCTAAGCCCTGTGGGCACGTGACTGAGACATTTATGAATCACATTTCTGTTCACTGCTCTTGCACAGGGCCTTTTGTGCCCAGTGACTTTGTCTGCCCTTCATTAGAGGCTCTCATAAAGATTCTTCTTTGCACCCAGCCCCATGCTTGCAAAATCCATGGGCATGTCAATTCCTGGGAGACATCTCCCTCCCTCCTGACTGAGATTGGGACCAGCCAAGTGGTTCAATGGTTCTTGGTGGGACCCACAGCACTGAGGAAGTCTCCTTCCAAAGGAAACGAGGCTAAAGGGAGATTTCTTTCCTTGTTGGGGAGACTTTCCCACACATTAAGAACATAATGCAGGTGTTCTTTCCACGAGGAGGGAGAGAACAGCTCTGTGGTTTTGGACTCTGAGTGCCCTGTCCCACCCCTCATTTCTTGGCTTCCCAGTCCAGAGTAGATCATTTGGATCTGTGTCTTTTCCATCTTCATGGTGCTGTGGCAGGACCAGGGGCTGTGATCTCTACAGATGTGGCTTTAACATTTTCTCGGGTGTTTTTTTTGGTTTTTTTTTCCCATCAAAATCCAAATGGTTTCCCCCTCACACAACCATGCCACTGGATCTTGGAATATTCTGAATATCCTGAGTGGGAAGGGACCCACAAGGACCATCAGCTCCTGTGGAGTGTCTTGAGTTGCCATCCTGTTATCATCCAAATTGCAGCTCGTGTGGGTTTCAGTGACACAGGGAAAACCCACAAGCTGTTATTGATATTTCTAACTCTGAACCAAGACAACCTTCTCCTTTCAGACCCCTCAAACTGCTTTGAAGCCATTCCTAGAGGTCTCCACTCCAGGTTTCCTCCTCCAAGGCATAGACACACATTACCAAAAGCCAATCCTCCCCTAGGAGTGCCTGTAAATTTTCAGCCTGCAATTTTTCAGTCTGGGCTGTGAGATTTGCCTGCAGTTTGACAGCATTGATAGCTGGGTGGTCGGAGGTGAATGAAGCAAGCAGTAGAAAACTGCAGGATGGCTCAGATGTTCACCAATTCAGTTGAATCCCGTGATCAAATCCTCATCCTTCTTTAGATGCCCACTTAGCCATCCCTTCCCTGCAATCACCTTGATCTTTGCAGTAACCAGTCTGTTTCTTTGTGCTGATTTATCTTCAGGATCATTTGTTTGGAGAGAAATTCCCCTCCTGGAAAGGCCTTTCTGCTGTCACACGAACATCCTCCTTTCTGTCCCTATTTCTGTGACATCCTTTACCTTAAAAATAAATAAGGTATGCATGGGGATGTGGTGGGGAAAGTCACTCACAGGCAGACTCACACACAGCTCACTAGTCCAAAACTCTGGATTGTTTTTGAGCCAGATAGATGATACCAGCAAGGCTAAATACTGGATGGGATGGAAAATAAGTGGGAAAAGTACTCATGTGAACTTTCAAGTGCCAAAAAGCAATTCCAGGCAAACAGCCTGGATGTGATTCCTCTCAACACCACAATTGTACATCACGTCCTACCACTGTGTCCAACCCTTCCCAGTGAGGAGGAGGAGCAGGCAACAAACCCAATGGAATTATCTGATGATTCTATGAAACAGAGCTAAATCAGAGAAGTTCACAATATGTTTGAGCAAGGAAAAGTGAGTATCAACTCAAAGAGCATCAGCTCAGGGGTCCAGTAAACACCTAGAGCTGCAAGGATGTACACACAGCTCAGGTTCTACCTGTTGGAGTGGAGACAGGCAGCAAAGACAGGGATTGTCCAGGAGGAGACACAGCTATCAACACGGATTGGCCAGAAATTCAGGTCCTTACCTGCTCATTTATTCTGTTTATCACCAGAGTCTGAGCAGGAATATGTTGTCCAGACCACATCAGTGGCCAGCCAAATGAGTGGAGGCATCTTTCTTCAAAGGCCAAGCACTTCTGTGCTCCCTGTCAGCAGGTACCACACACCTGGGAATGCTGCCAGCAGCAAAATGATGCACCTCACGAGTCCCCTCGATTCCTAAAGGAAGGCACAGAAGGCTGGCTTTGCAATGATACGGACATTTTCTGTTCAGGACCATGCCAAGAACTGTCAAACTCATTCATCAGCTGCCTCTGTACAAAGGGCAGCAGCATTCACTGGCCAGGAGCTTGGCAGGGCTTCAGAGCACTGACCTAGAAGTTAAAGGCTCTTTGTTTATTACTAATCCCTGGAGCTGTACAGTCCCAAAGCCATTCCCTTTCTGTGCAACACAAGACCAGCTTTCACAGCGCCCAGCCTGAGCCCAGTGAAGCCAGTAGAAAGGCTGCCATTGTCTCTGGTGACCAGTGCACTGTCCCTGGATTCTGCAAAACGAGACTGGCTCCTGCTTTTGTTGAAATGAATACAAGTATTACCAGTGGCCACAGCTGAATCCAAACGGGGCCACGGCGTGTGTCCCTCAGGAGGCTGAAATTCATCACCTTTTCCTGAATATGTCAGAGAATGCAGGATAAAGGCTTAGATTTTCAACAGTTTTTTTTATATTTTAGGTGCCTTTTATTCCCAGAAGGACTTCTTACAGCATGTACTCCTTTGTCCTACTCCCACATAACCCTTTTTGAAAGCTTTACCTCTCCTAGAAGCTCTTCTGCTGTGATGTGAAAGCACTATCTGGGTATAGCAACACCTTTTCTAGTGCAAAAATTTAGCTAGGAAATGGGAGATCAGGCAAATAAACTAAAACTCAAATCAGCTAATTGTTTGAAATTATCCAAGAATCTGTTTTTGCCTTAAAATCATAGGGTTATATCCTTGAGCAAGGCTCCTGCTGGACTAATGGGATCTCCTCTGCTCTCACTGTCTTTGTGTCATTAATGAAATCACTGGTATTAATTGGTCCTTGATAAAGATCAGAATGATTCTCAGATTTCGGGAGAAAATAATAAAAATTTTAGAATAAAGTCACGAAACCCTGAGCCAGGCATCCAAGAGGAGGATGAGTTGCCCTCTGGAAATATCCTCTTCTCCATATTGACCACAAGGAGAACCAAACCAGTATTTTACACTAAGTCCTTGCACTTTCACTGACAGAAGCCAGAGGAAAACTGACCCACAGTAAGCAAACCCATCCCACTGACCATGGCAAGCACAAGGCTAAGCCACAGTGTTTCAGGCCAAATTTTCCAGGGCTTTTTTTCAATTTTTGATAATTATTGCAGGTTAAATGCCTTTTCTGGGTCTAGGCACCAAAAAAAGTCTGCATATTGTTATTTTCTACGTTAAAACAATTGGAATTCTGAATGTTGAGAAATGACAATTTGCCTCTTATTGATTCAGGTTATTTTTATTAGAAAAAAAGTCTGCGTGGGACATTTTTATGCTGAGTTCACTTTGTTTAATGCACCTACAGAAGGGCCCAAGACAGATGCTGGTGGAGGACTGACATTTCCCTTTGTGGCAGTAGATGGAGCTACATCCTCAATAATGTTCTTTTCCAGGCCGGAGAGCCCAGAAAAGGAGTTGAGCTCATCACTTCTCCCAAAACTTCATCCAGAAGAGGACTGGGTGGACAAAGGAGATGAATAAGCAGGGGTGGAAAGAATGAAGAAATTTCCAGGACTGGGATCATTACCCACTTTTCCAAGGGCTTTATTTACCAAACATTTACACTGGGAGCTGTAACCCCTCTTCACTCCATCCACTGTAACATGTGCTAGAAGAAAATCCCTTGGGTTACATCCTTGAGCAAGACTTCTTCTGGACATCTGGAAATTCCTCTGCTCTTGGTGTCTGTGTGTCATTAATAACATCATTGATATTTATTAGTCCTTGATAAAGATTAGAAAGATTCTCAAGCTGGGGAGAGGGGGGAATAATAATAATAATCATCATCAAAAAAAAAACCCAACTAAATAAAAAATTAATAAAAAACAAGGCCAAAGAACTTGTTTGTTGCACATCCAAGTGTTTCATTTCTCCACAGCCTGACTGCAGTCAGCCTTCAGACCATCACTCTTCTCCCAGAGTTCTTTTACTCCCTCCTGCTGAATGGAAGAGCTGGGGTTCTTCATTAAATTCCAGGAATTCATCATTTAATTGCCTTAAATTACTTTATTAGCCTGTGTCTTCAATGTCCAGATCTGGAAGAACCTCCATCTCCTGCCAGGGACCCTGAGCTCTTGGCTTCTTCTCCTTTCCCATGCAACTGTTTAAGTCCTTCAGATCTTTTTAATTTATATGGATCAAAACCTCCTCTGGCATGCGTTCATGCTTCATATTCAGGACTCCATAAATTCCTTCAACATTCTCCTCCAGACCTGCTCCTCCCAAGTTTTCATGTATTCTCTCCAAATGAAGAATAGAAACTCCTTTTTCTCCCCCACACTGACAGAAGCCATAATTTTGAATATTATTCCCTTGAAGTGGTCAAAAAGTGAATCGTTGTGTAAGCACAACAACTTGTTATTTATGGGCAGGCAAATCACAGAAAGACATTTTAATAATACCATGTTTATCATCACAAAAACTTCAGCAATGTTTCCACAAGACTGAGCAGCTGCAGCCCAGAGCCTTCAGGTTATTGTGAAAGGCATCCACGAAAATGTAAAATCATCTCAGGCTCTAGCAGAGCCTAAGCTGGGTGGGGCAGGAGGGAAAGTTTATTTATTATTTCTAAATCCATTTTATTCTAACCAGGGCTAAACAATCTGTTCCTGGATGGCAGAGCCTGCCTGGATTTGTTGTTTGGAAGCTCGTGGTCGGATTTTCAATGCCTGTGAGCTTCCAGTGGGGCTTTCCCTCTACCTCAGGTTTTAATTTGAATTCTTTGGTGCCTTGTGAGGAATGATTTCATGGCATAGACCTTCCTTCAGTGGAGGAATTGATATATTCTCTGTCTTCCTTCGGGCCACCTACTTTCATTAAACTCCTTGGAATCAGTACTTTTGCAGCCTTTTTCTCTCTGCCAGGTTTGGTTTAAACAGTCTGTAGCACCCCAAAGCTACTGGGATGGAAGGACTCACCTCAGCATCCTCACAGCTAGAAACTGCAGATGCAGCTGGAAGAATGTGAGATTTTGACGTGCTTTGAAAACGAGGCAGTTCCCATGAATGTGTCAGTGTCACCAGCCTCACAAATTCCAGGAAAACAAATTAGATTTCCTGGGATAAGAGCTGCAACTGAGTGTCTGCTTCAGCTTGCATACCTGAGATGTTTCTGATTTGTGGACGGGGAGACGCTGGCAGAGCGAATTGCCATTCTCTGGTGTATTCCTCCCTCTCTTCCCTTGCCCTGCCAAGAAAGCAGGAGTGTAGTGACCACTCCCTGGTAATCAACCCACATCTCTGCATTAAAAAGGCAGCATCAGGCTTCTGTAGCTTTTAATCTGACCTGAAACATGTTGGGACCGGGCAGAGGGAGCTGAGCTTCGCTGCGCTCATGGGGGCAGCTGGCAGATGTGTGCTTTACCCTGTTATCTGCAAGAATGGAGACAATTTTGAAGGAGCTACAAACAATAGCAAAACACCCAGGCATTTCCAGCTGGGAGGCTTTTCAGTGCTCTCCAGCAAGGTTTTGGATGCTGGTGGAGAGAGGAGCCAGGTAAGAGAGGGAAAGCGCTGGAGTTTTTCAATCGTTCCACCCACCGCAGAGAGAGGCAAGCACCAGGAACACATTTCATAACATCTCTGATGTTTTCCCCTCTGCAAGAAAGAGCTCTGAGCTGTGGCTCTCGCACTCAGATAAGATCACAGGGTGCAGGGGCAGAAGGGAGGCACTGACTGGAACTATTGTAACTCGCTCCAAAGCTCCTCGGTCCCAGGTAGGAGCCACGTGAGAATCCCACGTGCCATGGGAATCCAGGCAGGAGGGGCACTGGGGCTGGATCTTGTTTATTGTTCTTGCCTGAGCCCAGCCTGGAAGGAGAGGGGGAGCTCAGGAGGACACAATGTACCCTGCTCCCTTCCTGTGTCCACCCAAAAGCAATTTACTCTCAAGCTGAGCCATGGCCCCAAAGCAAAATAAATTCCAGTGTTTGGCTCCAAACACAGAGTACACTGCAGCTAGGGAAGCCTTCAGTGTGAAATGCTTCCCATATGGGAAATGCTGATGGAAAATGATGGACAAGGGCTTGTCCCATGTTATTGGCACTCCTGGCTGTCACAGGGGGATTTCAGTAAGGTTCATGCTCTTGTCTCAGGTTCAACTTCCCCTTTTGGGTTTCCCCAACTATCCAGCTTGTGCCCACAAAACTCCCTCTGTCCTGGAAAGATTCTGGATAGTTTAAGGTCATGAGAAGGACTGGGAAGGATCCTTGGCTGTAGGGATGGGCTGTGTGCCCCACAGTCCTGGTTCTCCTGTTGCCCAGGCCAGGGCCTCATGCTCTTGGGGTCACGCTGAACCTCACGTCCCAACAGGAAACAAAGGCGTGTTTGCAATGACCAGGGCTCCAAGCAAACCATGAATGGTGCTGAACACCATCCTGTTTCTACAGGACCTGGGTCTTACTCATGTTGGATCAGGTCAGTGGTTTAATATCTTCTGGAAATAAACATAAGCCACAGGAATTCATAAAACTAATTGAAAATGGAGCACTGGCAGAGAAGATTTCCCCACTCAAACTCACTTTGTCTCTTGAAAATATTCCCTGTGGATGTTCAAAATCCATTTCTTCCCCCTTGGATTTAGAGGAAGGGGGAACAGGAGATATCTATCCTTAATTATCTAAGCAGCAGAATGAAGATAAACCTCTTTCTGTCATAATCTGAAGAGAGGGACAAGCATCTGTCTGTCCTGTACGTTTGTCAAAGTAATGCAATGGAGGTTGTTTGCTCTTGTCACCTCCTTACTGTGATGAGCTCATCAAACCAATGTCTCTCAGATGTCTTCTGCAAAAATCCCACTAGAGTTAGACTCCCTCCAACAGCCAGGGAGCACTTCTAGCACACAATGTATCTGCTACACATCTGTGTTTGGAAAACTGAATCGAACATCTCAGTCGATAATCTGGGATGTGACATAACTCACTCTGTGTCAGACACCTGCATGTGACTGGCTGGATCCCTGCCCAGATTCTGTTGGCTATCTAAATCTCCTTTGGGTTCCTAAAATCACAAGTAGACACCTCTGGGTGCATGCACTGGGTGCCTGTGTCAGTAAGAAGGATTGGATCCCTGTGTTGGCTTTGTTTGTGAGGTGGACAGAGCAGCATGGAACACCCCTGTGGTCTCTGATCCCCACTGAAAGGGAGGAAAAAAATGGTAAATGGAAATTTCTCCTGCCTTGCCTTTTGCAGGTCCATCAGTGTTCTGTGGACACAACAGGTGGGTTCATCACCACTGCAAAAATAGAAGCTGTTTTTAGACCAGATTGGATTACCTTTATGGTAGGCTGTGTTACAGTATTCCAACATGACTGTGCAAGTAACCATCTCCTTCCTTGAAATGGCAGCACAGAGCAAAATACCTTCATATTCTCTTACTTGGAAATGGGTGGAGATGAAGTCTGGAGAGGTGAAACTACATAGAATCACTGAATGTCCTGAGTTGGAAGGGACCCACAAGGATCATTGGGTCCAACTCCTGGGCCTGCACAGGACAGCCCCAAGAATGACACCCCGTGCCTGAGAACAGAGCTACATTCTCCCAAGGGACATCCAGTTTGCTGGAAATGGTCATTTGGTTTCTAAACAGGCAATGAGGACCAGGCAGGTGCTCCAGGTACCCCAGATTGTGGATAACCATGGAAACTGCTGTCAGATCTGCTGGCACATCTCGCCATGACTTGTATCTGAAGAAAAAGAACCTGCACTTCATCCCTAGCTGCACACCCTACCCTGAGCTGATCTCCTTCATCCGAAAAATGTTTGTGGGCTGCTGGGTTTCGATATGTTCAAGTGGCAGAGTTACAGTGCGCCAGCCCTTGGGCACCAGCTATTGAAAAGCAGCCCTTCTGTTTATCTGATCCAGCTCTTACCAAGACTGCAACCCCTCCTTCTCAACAGGATGGAATTTGTTGGCACCACTGCCAGCCTATTCCATCTTTTCAATAATTGCCATGACCGTGCAGCGTCCCAGGGTGTTGGCAGATGCTCTTGAGAGGAGGAGGGCATTGCCCTGCATGCCTTTGCTTTCATTTAAAAAATTCCCCAGAGTTATTATATTAGCCCCTATTCCCAAAACATGTCTAGGCAGGGTTATTTAAGGTGGGCTGTATGACAGAGCCCTGCCGCAAAGAGCTAAACAATTGTTCATGATTTGTTTATTGAGATTATTGCAGTCAGAGATCCCTGTCTCCCCACCTGGTAGTCAGCTAGAAAGAAAACACTTGAAATACAGATATTCATCACCTAAAGCACGTACAGCCTGAAAAAGATGAAATAAACAAAGAGAAAAAAGAGAGAAAAGAGACCAGTGTGTAAGAGTGCAAAATAATTTAGGTTTTAAAGATCTTGGGGCTAGCACAGAGAAATTCAAGGCCAAACTGACAGTTTTACCTGTTTTTTTCTCAACCCAAAACGTTAGGAATTGGTTTTCAGGGCAGATCTTTAGCAAGAGGGAACGGAGAAAAGTATGAGGATTGTTTAGGTTTTGTGAATCTTTTGAACTTTCAAATTTAGAACAAAGTGTAGCCGGATTTGAAATTAGGGGTATCACAAAACATTCCTCCACGCAATTTAAGACATTGTTTGTACAAGCGAGATGCCCTGATTGATTTCTTTGACTTTGTAACTGAATGCAAGACTGTGTTATGCAATCTTTAATTATTCTTATTTGGAAACAATTTTCTCTTTTACTTTCAGGGCTCTTTGGGGAATAGGAGGCAGCTCAAAACAGCAGAGTTTGCCAAAGCCAAATCTAAGAAAATCGTCCAAAAAGTTTCACTCTGTTCTGAGTCTGTGTTGTAGCAATTCTGATAAACTTCAATTTTGGCAGAAGAATGTGTCCTCTCCTAATCTTCTCTTGGGTACCAAATATTATCCCAGCACCATTGCTTCAAAGTAAAACTCTCTGGAGTTTAGTACACATGAACACTTCAGGGTCTGACCATTTCAAGAGAATAACACCAAGTTCACTGAGATTGGAGAATCAAACTTATTAACTCAGGGTTTACACATTTTACAAGAAAAAACAAAAAAGTAAAAAATGTCAGGCTGGCTGGAAATTCAGCCAGAGTTGAATCCTGGTTTAAGCCACTGCACCAAGGACTTGTCTACAATAGAATTCTAGTTGAAATGTCATTCTGTTGAAGACATATTGATTTTGGCATATGAAGCAGTTCTGTATATGGTCAGTAACATTTATTTTAAATATCATGAAGATATGACCCTGATATAGTGGAATCATGAGTATTTAGTTTTTCCACTTTGAACTGTGCCATTCAGATGGAACTGTGCCATCCTACAGCTGTGGGACAGGTTAACCTTCAAGATCAATAGATAGAGGGGTGGTATTTTTAATTTGAAAGTCTCACTCCAGATCCCACTTCAGACCCAAATGAGTATCATTACAGGCAATGTGGGGTTTTTTTGTTCAGGATGAAAGTAAACTCATCTGAGCTTTCAGGTTGTTTCCATGTTGGGTTCTTGGTTTGCTTTTTTTTCGATAGTGAAATTCACAGAATCACAGAGTGGCCTCAGTTGGAAGGGATCTTAAAGGGATTTCTGTTCCGTAGTCTGAAGTCTGTTCACAGCCTTGCAATCAGTCCCACCCCTCTTGTACTCTGCTCCTAATGGCATGGGTGCAATTTTCTGAGAAAAGCACTGGGAATGTCCTATAGGTTAATCAGGTTGACTTGTATCAACCTCCATCTTGTCTACCAGATCACTGTTGCACACCTGGGCAATGTGCCTGGAGGATCTGTCAGTACACTACTGCTGGGGGAGTGACAGCTCCCAGTATGGACTGGGACAGACACAACCTGCTATGGAACCTGATGTGTGATGGAGTCTGAATGTCCTGACAAGGTTTTGCAGTTGAGTTCTTCCTTTCTTTCCCATTTTCACAGCAAACAATCAACTCCTCCTTATCCAAATTTGGGACATTTCCTACCACTACATGCTGCATATGATTAGGCACACCCAGCCAAGGGAAGACAGGGAGCAACCTGGTCTAGAGGAAGATGTTCCTGCCTATGGCAGGGGGTTGGAACTAGAGGATCTTTAGGGACCTTTCCAACCCAAACCATTCTGTGATTCCATGGTACTTTGATCCTATGATTCTATGATCAGGATCAGCTGTTCTGAAGTTAATTTCGTCCAAGGTGCTTCTTGCAGCCGCATCCCACACATCCACTCTGTGCTTTGCAAAGGACACTACATTCATCCCCTTCATGCCCCTACCCACCCACAGCTGCAGCACCAGGAAATTTTGGACCAGACCAAGGAGGGACAGTCATCTCCATGCTGTCCTGTGCCAGGCAGCCTTTCCCAAGGTTTTTCTGAGATCATGAGCCTTTCCATCCCGGGCATTGCTGTCTCGTGCCTTGAGGGTCTGGAGCACAAGTCTTATGAGGAGCAGCTGGGGGAACTCGTGTTGTTTAGTCAGGAGAAAAGGAGGCTCAGGAGGGATCTTATCATTCTCTACAACTTCCTAAAAGGAGGTTGTAGACAGGTGGGGGTCAGGCTTTGTTCACCAGTAACAAATGATAGGTCAGGAGGAAAAAGCTTCAAGTTGTGCCAGGCGGGATTTACCCTAAATATTAGGGAAAACTTCTTCACCACAAGGGCTGTCAAGCACTGGAACAGGTTTTCCAGGGAAGTGGTGGAGTCACCATCCCTAGAAGGATTTAAAAGATGTGTAGATGTGGCACCCAGGGATGTGCTTTAGTGTTGGGTTAATGGCTGGACTCCATGATATAAGACTTCTCCTCCTATCTTAATTATCCTGTAATTCTATGAGTACATCCCCCCTGATGAGCTGTCACCTTGGGAACAACCCTAGCCCTCCACCCTTACCCCTCTGCCTCCCCTGTGAAATGACATCACTGCAGACAATTTACTGCTAATCAATAGGATTTAACAGAGGCAGATACAGTCCGGCAGAAGCCGCTGATGCAGCTGTATCCCGCCGGCAGCGAACGCTTCCACGCGAGCAGAAGCATGGTCTGCCTTTGTTGGCATTTTCTGCTTTGTCTCTCACCAGCATTTGCATCTCCCAGTTAAATAAGTATGGGCAACCATATAAATATATATATAGCATTGCATTAAAGCCCTGGGATCTGTCTGACAGCCCAGCATGATGCAGCAGCATTAGCAATGTTTGCTGTACCGTTTCAAATGACCTCATTTGGAGGGGGGTTGCAGCCAGTCTAACCCAGACAGTTGCAGGCACATGGGTTTTAGTAGAAATACATCCACTGAATTTCGTTTGGCTGTCCTTTTCTTTGTAAAGGCCATGAGTGCTCTTAGTGAAGTTAATCTGTGCCTGCACGACTGTGGATTACATTCTGATGTGTTCCACCAGATAAATGAGCTGTCAAGCTGTGATGGCAAACTGTTGGAAGCTGACAGATGATTGATGCTTGGGAAACCACAATTTGGCCTCCTCACACATCAGGACTAGGTTCTTCAGCTTCTTCTCCCCCAAAATATCTTTCTCCTCCACGCACAGGATGAGCAGCTCTTCAAGGATGGGTTAGTGTTCCGCTGGGGAAGGAAGAACTGGGATGAAGTAAAAGTGATAGGAGCAACTACTGGCTTTGAAGGGTGACCTTCCCCTGCTAGCCTTACCTTTAAGGAAGATGACCTAATCAGTTCTACAAAGTTTTATGTATTATTTCCATATCACCTTTTTCTAAGCAACCAGTGCAACTCCAGGCTCATTTACACATAGATCACTTTTGTGCAGGGCAGTGTCATGCACAGCCCAGGCTGGAAATGCTTTTCCACTGACATCAAGAGTTGAATTTGGTCCAGAGGTGACTTTACAATCTCAGGAGTCATCCCTCTTCTCCACTGAACATGGCCTCCATTGTTCACTGAACAGCATGCCCCATGTCAGCTCTTGCTCAGCAGAAAACAAACAGGGAAGGGATGACTTAGATTTCTTGGGTTACCTATGAGTTGGTTCCTAGAGCATCACTGAGGGTGACAATTAACCCTGCTCTCCCAGCTGCCAGTGTTTAAATGTTTCTTAGTCCTCCAAGCAGGAAGCAGGATGATCAGTAAGATTATCTCATCGTTATCTGCAGGAAGGAGGCCAGCTGGGTCAGTGCAATGCTGCTTAGCATGACAGCCAGTGTATAAAAAGGATCAGGACTTACAGATGGTGACCAAGGTTAAAAGAATAACTACTGTATAAATGTACTGTGATCATGCTCAGATTCTGCCTGTATTTCCTGTGCAGGGGGCTGAGCACGACGAGCATTCATAAACGACCTTGTTACGAGCATCAGGGGATCTCTGAAGGCACCACGGGCAGACAGGAGAGGGCTGGGCGCCTGCCAGCTGGGCAGAGTGGATCTGTGCTCCCCATCAACTCCCCAGGCAGTGATGGAAATTGGAAATCAGCTTTCCCCTCCCCCTGACCTGGGAGAGACGCAGCACAGGACTGTCATGAGGACCAATTAGTTAGTAAAATGCCCATGTCCCCAGGCAGGCAGAAACGTGCACACATGGATGACACAGAGATGCTGTCTGTGGAGGTTGGAGTGCTGGCATGGATCTGGAGGGTTTTCTCTGGGATCATGCTTCAGTGAAAGCCAAACTAAAGTGTCTTCTAGGGTTCACAGCACCATTCACACAGCACAGGAACCTGCTTGAATAACTGACACTGCTGAGGAGATCAAGATGGATGGAAGGGGAGGCTCAGGCTGCTCCCTGCCAAGGAACAGACCTTGCTCCTCTACACTCAGTTGGCAAAAGCAGGGAATAAGGGTCAAAACTCTCCCGAGTGGCTCCAAGAGGCTTTTAGGCAGGTGTGCAAGGTGACAAAGAGCTCAGCCACAGTCTGCACAGGCACTGTGCCTTGGGAAGCCGAGGATCATGTTTTCTCTTCCAAAATCCATGGGCACTTAGTGCTTGTTGCCACAGAGGTCTCGAGTTTGTGCATTTCCTGAGAAGCCTGTCTGCCTTAGCAGTGACCGGCAGCTGATGAGAACAGCCTTAGCTTTTAATGGTGATTTTCCGTTCTTTACTTCCCTCCCCGCCAAAAAAATTATATAACGCCATCCATTTTTAGAAATGCAGACCCAGGGCTCAGCAGATCAGGCTAATATTGATTGTTTCAGCCTTTGTGAATTCAGAAAGCCAAAGACTCCACGGGGTAGGACAGGGCAGGGGAGTGAGAACAGAGCACCTAGGGGGTATGGGCAGCATTTTCTGTGTTGCAGCCATGTGCCTTGGTGGAACAGAGGATGTGTTATCCTGCTTGCACAGCATCTTCTGACCTGCTTTTGACCCAAGAAGCATTTGCATTCATAAATACTGGAGCTGTATCCCTGGGAGGTGAGGGAATAAGAGGGAAGGAAAAGACTAGGTTTATCAAATCTGGGATTGCTGCAGGGCCTGAAAAGAAAACTTTCTTCCTCTCTCTTCAAACTGTAAACCATACTGCATACAAGAGGGCTTATTTATTAGCCCTTAGATTGGACAGTTTTCACCATGACAGTTCCCCAGTCAGTGACCTTTTGTTGAGAGCACAGAAAAACAGATTCACGAGATCATCCTGCTCCCCTCCATGCCTCCAGGAAGGTGTTGACTGAGTAACTTAATTCTGGAAGACTTTACTCAGTGCTGCTGTTCTTTTGGGCAGAAAAGTGACTGAGAAGGTTTTCTAGATCAGAAAATACTCACGTCTCCACTTTGCCATGTGAGAACCCAGAGAGACATGGGAGAAGTTTGGGGACAGCTCAAAGTGGGTGGTGAAGAAGGACATTGGAAGAATGGGAATGAAAGCCAGCATGTAACTGGAAAGATGAGGGTACCACAGATATCCAGATCTGGAATATGAAGCACAGTTCTTGTTCTCCAAAAAAAGACGAGCAAAACTGAAAGAGATACAGGGAGGAGCAAGAGGAGGGCCAAGATACAGATCTGACTTTGCATTTCAAAAAATAAAGCATTTCAGCTGGAAGTGGGGTGTTGTGAGTGCAATAAAATGCCTAGAAGACCATGAGTGGCCTGAAAGATAAAAACTCATAGGGAACACCAATCCCACCTCCAGCTCCTGAGCCCTGGCTGTGCCATTCTGGCTGACAAAGCTGGCAGTCCCCAGTCCATGTGTCCTGACAAGTGGTTTTTCTTCACAAGGGATTGCACTTGCTAAGTCAGACAGGCATAGCTGAAAGATAATGGTTTTCTCCTGCTGAAAATTAGTTTATGCCTGCAAGAGCAGCCAAGGCACGCTATGAAAAACCAACCAGAAAGACCTAAGGATGCACCTAAAGGATATCTATTCACAAATTTAAAATCTATAGGAACTTGATCTTGCTCTAGAGGTGCTGTGGCTTCTGTTTAGGGTTTATTTAAGATAAGGCAGCTCAGTGGTAAGCAGAGATCTAAGTTTAATTCCCTACAATTCTTTGGTGGTTATTTCCTCTGGGATCTTCATTACATTTCTCTGTGCACTTCAATTTTCCCAGAAATAACTCTAACTACCTGCCTGAAGAGTTGGGGGAGACACAGTAAAGACTGTAAAGAGCTGAGATAATGTTGTAAGAGGAGCTATAAAAATACCTACAGAAAATAGAGATCCCTTTATATCACCACTGCACCTGATATGTGATGCAGCTTGGGGAAAAGGCACATGGCTGCTGGGGTGTCTTGGGCTCACTGTGGGAATCCAGTCACACTCAGCACTAAAATCACATTGTGTTGTTTCCCAGCCTCTGGCAGAGCAGCCAAATGTTTACACACAACTTCCACTTTCACTTCAGGCACTGTCTGAAAACTCACCCCGTGCCTGGAGAAGCAGCTCACACCTGAACCCACAGTCCTTTGTTTTGTTGCTGGTGGTAATTTTAAGGGACTTCCTGGGGTTTATAAAAAAGAGGGAAAGAGTCTTCTTATACAGGCAGTGATAAGATAGAGGGGAAAAATTTTAAACTAAAAGAGAAGAGATTTAGGTTAGAAATTATGAAGAAATTCTTTTCTGTGAGGGTGGTGAGGCCCTGGCACAGGTTGCCCAGAGAAGCTGTGGCTGCCCCTGGATCCCTGGAAGTGTCCAAGGCCAGGCTGGATGGGGTTTGGAGCAATCTGCTTATGGCAGGAGGGCTGGAACTGGATGGTCTTTAAGGTCTCTTACAGCCCAAACTATTCAATGATTTTGTTACTTTTTTTCATTTAGGTAAGCACATTGCAAAGTGAATTTCGCTTACACAAAAACAAGTCATACGCATGAGGGTGAGGGAAAACCTGATTTATCATCACCAAAATATTTTCTTCCCCTCTTTGAAGCTCTGTCTGAGATTATGGGCTCCACTGAAGGACACATTCCTCAATGCCAGATCGTGTGCTGGGAACATGGAAAGGAGTAAGAAACACAATCCTCTTTCACTTACAGGCATTTCATCTTACCAGAATTTGATTTTCTGCCCCCCAAGGAATTTTGTGCATGAGTGATTTACCACGAGGGAACGTGCCATAAAGCCTGGTTGTGAAAGGGCGCTGTCCCAAGCCAGCTAGAACCCCAAAAACATCACCAGCAGAGCCACAGTGCTCCCCTCGGAGCTGCCTGTCACCTGAGGAAGAGGAGAGCACGGTGCAGCCTTGGGGACAGCCACTAGATGGGGGCACGAACACACGCGTCCATAGGGCACCAGCTGAACCCCAGAGCGATGTCACCAGGAGGTGACACATCCCCGACCTTCCCTGCCCCTTGGCACGGAGCAGGATTCTCCAGGGAAGTGGATCTGCTCCCCACCAAATTCACCCGAGTGAGCCATGCACTCACAGTCCCCCACTGTGGGTAATAGGAGCTGACTGTGTTGTGGCTTTGGGGAGCTCAGGCTGGGCCATGGACAGCAGCTGGACACCCCATGGGGCTTCCACTCGAGATCTTTATGGAGCCACAGAACTCTGGTCTCGGAATCTGCTCCGAAAGATTTCTTGGTTCGACACTTCCAGCCAGCAGATTCTCCCTCACACACAGTGGGTGCCTGCCCACTTCTCTGGAGGCCTCAGCTCTTCCAGACCATCGCTGGAAACAGCCTGTGGGTGCTCTCTGCTGCCTGCCTTTTGACAGGGTGTCCCACAAATTGGCTCTGACTGAGCACAGCGCTGCTTTCACAGAGCCTGGAGGGATCAGAGCATGTGAAACCTCCTCCCGACCCCGACACATCAGACGTGTCCTCTTGGTGAACGACCAAGTTCAAGATGCTGCCAAACGCATCGGCCCTGGAGCCTGAGCAAAGCTGTCATGAACTGCAGTTTAAACACTCACAAATATATTCCCTCCTCCAAAAGTAGAGGGAGGGGGAATTTTTTACCCTTCTGGGAATGCTAAGCCCTGTTTGTCTGACCAGCTTTGCAAAAACATGAAGAGGCCTAAACAGTTTCCACTAATGATGTGTCATCAACTAGACACTTTTGTGAGGGAAGATTTGGCCAATGCACAGTCCTGATGACATATCCATGGAAAGGCTCCTTGAGCAGGCGCCACTTCGTACTCATCCTTCAGATGATGAACAAGCCAGTGAAACTGGGAGCCACTTGGCTTCTTGACCCAATGATGAGGCAAAACAGTGGAGAGCAACTTCCCTCCTTGTGTTCTCAAGGATGCTCATAGCAGTTTTTCCAGGAGCTCTTGGATGGGAGCCTACACAGCCAGCCTGTCTCTTGAAATTACATTCTCACCCCCAAAACAGAAAGGTACCCATCATTTATTGTGTCCCTGCTGACTGACACTGGTCCAGCAGGTTTTCCCTCTGCTCTGAGGCAGAGAATCTCTGCCATTCACTTTGAAAACCTCTGGGAATTCAGTAGTATATGGCAAGATCATATGTCACACAGAGGTTACAATAAATCCGCATCCCTTCTCATCCTCCAGCACCTCGTGGCCACCATAGTTTTGGCACACTTGATCTGAGATCTGGGAGTTGCAAATAATTCTGTCCAGACACTTCCCAACCAGCCTGACCCTCGATAGCCTCTGCCAGGCGAGGAAACAGAGAGTTTTTCAGATGATATTGTTTTCTCCCTGTAACTGAGGCTCCTTGTTCAATGCAAGAAGAAAATCGCTCATTGTCAAGCCTGTCTTTGCCACCGACATGTGACCAAAATATCAGTTTCTCCTTTTTGCTAAGGCCCAGTTGCTCCTTTGCTGGTAGAAGGGAAATCCCTGGAAACAGAGAGCAAAGTCAACGACCTGCAGGCTGTACCCTGTGAGTCAGCATGGCAAAGTTCTCCTCACTCCCCCTCTGCCAGACCAACGCTGCTGGGAAGACATTGTTGTTGCTGGTTTTGTTGTTGTTTTTGTTGTTGCTGTTCTTGGGTGGATTTGTTGGTTTTTTTTTTTAACTAGCATTTTCTGGAGTAGGGCACCTGACCCTGACTTCCTCAGTTATGCTTGTGGTGTCTTCACGTGCAAGCACTCAGCGGCTCTGGGTCTACTTAGCATCTGAATTCCAAGAGAAAGCTGGTGTCAACCCTACCTGGCAAAGCACCAAGGAGTCTCAGTTCTGCAAGGTTACATTTTACTTCGGGGTGAACTTAGCAGCAACTTCTCCTCCAAGACCTTCTCTTGCCCTGAAACACCCTTTTCTCTTTCTCCTGTTTTTTTTTGGTTTTTTTTTTTTTTTTTTTTCTCTTTTGTATTGAGACAAAATCTTTACTGTGGCAATGACAGCTGAGGAAGGCAGCTTCTGTTGAAATTTTGGCTTCACTCCCCTTCTTGAGGGATTCAAAGGTCTTAGCTCTGCATGCTTGGAAAGCCTTTCACCAATAGCTGGGCACTCCAGGAGAGCTGGCTGGGCTTTGTGCCCTGAGATGGACAAAGATTTTCTCCTTGATCCAAGACTTCCAGGAGAGTGGAATGGGCTCGTTTGGCCAAGGTCACCAGCCTCTTTATTTTCTTGTTTACAGGCTGACAGAAGGAAAATGCTGATTCAGCAGGCATGGGAGAAAATATCAGCGGGGGAAATGCACAAGGGGTATCCTGGCTGCACCTCTGCCAGTTATTTCTCCCCTTTTTTTTCAGTCTGATTTCCTTGTTTCCTGCACCCAACAGATAAATTTGACAAAGTCAGGTTTTCAAAATCAGGGATACTCCACTTTGTCCATTTTAAAGATTTCCTATCCCAAACCACAAAGGAGGTTGGTAACTGTGCCTGGAGTCAAACTCAAACAGAGCCAGTATTTCTCAGAAATTTGAGCAAAGTTGCAATACAACCAAACAGAGAAAAAAATTGGTGACAGTGGCTTCTGTGAAGGTCTGACGCTCTTTGGGAGTGAGTTTCTCTTGATTCTTCTATGTAGGACACAGACAATAGTGGTTAAAAAGAGAGGCTGTACCCACAAATCCTCCTGCAAATCCTGAGCTGATTTCCACAGAGCCATTTAGTGCTGCAGCTCCGGGTGTCCCAGTGACCCACTCCTGGCCCTGCCTCTTGCAGACTGCCCGTCTTGGCTTGTTGCTTGTATTCATTTCCAAAAACAACTCAGTGTGATCTGTCACATGCTCAGGGCAATTGTCCATCTGAAAGACTTCATTAAACATTTCTGGTAAAATGTGTGTCACTAAATGGCTTTAAGATGAGACTTTCAAATGAGTCTATGTCTTTTACCAGGTCTTTGCTCCTAAAGTAGGCGTAAATATTTTTTTCTCATATAAATAAACTCAGAAATTTAGGCTGGAAGTGAGATTCAAGAAGTTCAGTCAGGTCAGGGGGATTTGTACAACCTCCTTTCTTCAGGTTTTGGAGAAATAGGTCTTTACTAGAAGCAGCACAACCAAAGCATCAGCTGCAGGAAACCTTCAGGGTGAACTTGACAAGACTTTTTACTTCTCTATGCTTCTGTTTTACTCTCTGTAAAATGAGGCTCTGGTTCTGCACCCCTTGCTTTGTAAAGATCTTTGAGCTCAGGGGCTGAAAATTCTGCATAAAGCCTCGACAACATTATTATTTACCTACTCAAACAAGGGAGCTTGGTTCTGCAAAGACATCATTTTGTTTTAAGTAATTCACCAGTTCTGCAGGAAAACAGTTTGTGAACAGGCACAGAATTAGTCACACAAGGAAAACAATCTGTTGGGCAAGTTTGCTTTTTTTATCTCCACCTGCTACCCAAGTTTCAGGTGTTTCTCTTGGGGAAACATTGTCAGCCACTACTGCTGCTGTTAGAGAATCATTGAATCCTTAAGGTTGGAAAAGAACTCTACACAGTGCATGAGAGACTGTGAGAGCTGCCTTGCTTTTGTTTCAAAACACAACGAATTAGAGTTTCCAATTGTTTCAGGCCAAAGAGGAAAAAGGAAAACACCCCAGAAAATACTCAGAAATAACTGACATCCTTTTGGATATTACTCGAGGCAGCAGAGGTGCCCTGTGTGCGCATGAAATATTTATCTTTGCATTACTTTCTTTCTATTGCTTTACAACCACACATTTCCTTTGCCTTCTCCTCTTGCCGTGTCCTCGGCTGCCTGTGCTGGGCATGCACCTTCTGCATGGCTTCTGTCTGCACAATTGGGCAATTAAACTGAGACTGTCTTCTGTCACCCGTGGCATTTGGAGCCACAGAACCGTGCTGCAGGATTTTGAGAAAGCAAAGGGCAAAGACACCAAGGCAGAACTTTATGGGCCCATTAGAAAATTGCCCGTTATTAATCCTGCTGAGGGTAAAACCAGTCTGGTGTAAAACAGCCCAGCAACAACGCTTCCAACCAATCATGTTGATTTATTCCAGTGTGTTGTCTGGGCCAAACTCAATCATGGTCAGCATTGCTGGACCCTTAGATACCAGGTGCCAATCTGCCATGTGTGAAACATCATCAGCTCGAAACCTGAGATTTAACTGAAGCAAGAAAAATCAGCCTGAAGCTGAAACCACTTGAATTACCAAATCTAATCTGAGGGGGAGCAGGCAGTGAGGAAGATGACAGGGGATGCAATGCTCTGTGGCACTTCTTCAGAAGCTTTTTCACACCCATATGAATATTTGTCAAACCAGACCATAAATCAGACCCTGCTAAAATTTTTTATCTGCTTTTGGCTTCAGGCATCTGCTGGAAAGGTCCCCTTGAGTCTATGTTATGTACCTCTTGTGAAATTCGCAGCGGTTTTATTCAGAATCAGGCTGCAATACACAATTCACCCTTTTTTTTGTGTGTGTGTTTGTGTGTGTGTGCGTTATCAGCCTGCAAGAAAAGGAATAAATTAACAAAACACTGTGAGATGATTCATAGCACCCTCATTCACTAAAAAAAATTATCACTGCAGCCTGACTCGGCCAAGGAACTCCAGCACAGCTGTGTGACAGCCACTCCAGGTCAGTGCCAGAGGGCAGAGCTGCAGGGCAAAGGCAGGAGGGGATTTCATGTGTGTAGCCCAGGGCAGGTTCTGCAGAGCCACCAGCCCTGCCAGAGGAGATGCTCCCGCCGGAGCACACTCGGGATTGTTGACTTTGCTGCAGACAGTCAGGCTGGGGCAGACTCAGACAGCAACAAACCCTTTATGAAAGCAGCTGGGAAAGAGAATCAAAGACTTCCAGTAACCGCCAGTTCCTGCTGGACAAATTTAACCCGTTCGGCATTCCCAAACAACCAGTTTTCCTGATTGGCACCTGCTCGGTTCTTGCCTTGGCTCAATTAAACACCTAAATTCAATGTCTCCAGAAACATGAACCCACAAAATATTTCCAGGGTCCATCCCATAATCCAATCCCCACCTTAAGTTCCTACAGCCTCTTTTTAAAAGCTGGTGTGTGCCAGGATCAATTTCCCCACTCCCCAGGCTAGCTGAGGAGCTGTCACAGAATTCCCTGTCCTGGTGAATAGGACACGTCCTTGGTCCTAAGGTCGTATGGATAAACGAGCACCTGGGAGAACACTGGGACTAAGGTTCCATGTTGGTTGTTCTCTTCAAGCCATGACTGCTACAGAAACTGTGAGCCAGGGTGGCCCCAGCTGCAGGTGACATCAGTGAGTCAGAAGGATTGGAGAAGAGAGTAGGAAATTAAACCAGAGCAGAGCTGAGGGAAGAGGCAGAGCTGCCTTCAGCCTTGGAGACCATCTGCTTGGACCTTTAGCTTCTTCCACAGTGCTATGGATGTAAATATCGGCTCTCAGGAAGACAAAACACGACACAGTTTATTCTGAGCTGGGGTAACTCAGCGAGTGCAGAACCAGCATATGGGTGGACAGAAGGTGACATCCCAGACAAAGCCTGACAGTCCCACAGAGCTCCCCTGGGAGGGACATGGCTCTGCATTAGGGGTGACAACATGTTTGTGCCCATCTGCTGCAGATGGCACTGTGCCACTTCACAGCTTCATTTCACCAAGGGATGCTGGACTGGAGCAGCAGTTTGCTCAGCCCTGCCAGGGTTTCTGTCCCAGGGGCAGGTGGTGACCTCTGAGCAGGCAGCAAACCAAGTAAAACCAAGGGGGAAGTGTGGTGGGGTTGGCCAATGCAATCAGTGAGATGCTGGAGGACAGCTTATCCTTGGGGACAGCAGTGCCTGTTTCCCTCAGTCCTTGCGAGGGAAACAAACCCAAGTTTGTACATGGACTTTTGCCAGTGCCAAAGGCCTGGTAATGTTCTTCTTATCTATGTTGGTTATAGTTTATCTCTCCCATTTTATTATGTCTGCAGTAGCTCCTTGCCATTAGGGCCTCTAAGAGTGCACACAAGCCCTTCTGTACTCTCTGCTGAGGAAAGGTTGTCCATATCGCAGCATCTACTGAAAGTTGTAGAACTGATGTTCCTCTGTGTCAGGTCCTCGTTTTAAGTTTCAGTGCAGTGCTTCCTCTTCCTTAAAAAGGCACGAGATGAGATTGAGATGAGATGAGATGAGATGAGATGAGATGAGATGAGATGAGATGAGATGGTTCCTTCTCTCTAGGTCACACCAGACATCAGTCTGCAGGAACCACTTATATAAAACACAAGTTTTATTAGGAATCCAGTGCTTTGAACTCAATCTACTGAGTCAGGGGCATAAAATATTATTCTGACTTCATAGATTGATCAGAAATGAAATATATTACCAAATATTTAACCACAATCAGATGTATTTATATACACCCTTGCAGTGTCTGTGTGTGTGTGTGAATATCTGTCTATTTATATATCTATCTGTACATATGTGTGTGTCCATGGACATCCCACTGTTTTTCAGGAGACTTGGCTTATTTATATCAAGGAGATTCTAACTGGGGTTTACCCTAACACTTTGCCTCGAAGCCTTTAGGGGATTTCAATGTTCATCTTCCCATTCCTGCAGAACATGTAGATACAAAAAAAAAAAAAAAAAAAAAAAAAAAAAAAAAAAAAGGGTTTAATACTTGCATCTCTACTTAGGAGCTGCCATGTGCTGAAAAACAATTTTCTGAAAGGCTCATACTGTGATCTCAGGTGTATTAACATTGATAAATGCAATGATAAGAAGACTCGATGCTCTTGGAGGTCTTTTCCACCCTTAGTGATTCCAGGAGAGAACCCCTGGCCATATCACAGAAATCCAGGTGTGTCCTGGTCATTTTGGCACAGGAAAGGTCAGCATGGATGTGCCCCTCAAGGACAGCAAAGTCTCCTCTGCTTGTGGGATCTCCACCTCCAGAGGACTCCCAGGACAGCCACACTCACACACTTGGAGAGGACTTTTGATTGGAATTATTTGCCCTTCCCACCTTCTTTCCGGTAAAACTGGGAGACTCCACTGGCTGTCTGACAGCCACAGGAGGGTTTTGTTTAAACGCACTGGAATTAATCTGTCTGATCAGTGTGAGCTGTGTTAATGGCCAGGGCAGGAGGCAGCAGTTATTTGGATATTCTTTGGCTCTGGGAGAGGTTAAGTGAGGACAGTGCTGAGAGCTGCATTGAGATTTGGCAGCCCCAAAGGGGAAGCCTGTCTCAGAGAGCAACTGCCTGTTTTTCAGCTGAGAATATATTTCCTCAGCTGTCTCTGAAAGTAAAGGTTAAGCTTAATTTAAAGCGGAGCTTTAGCAGCCTGGAAAATGAAAGTATCAAGAAAGAAAATCTTGTTTCTCTTTTCTGCCACTCTTAATGTCATTTCCTCTACATTGTCTTCTCTTCTGTCATTGTAACCACTCCCCTTCTTGCCCTAAGAAAGATTTTTTTTTTTTTTTAAGTCTCAACAAACAAGTCATGCAGCATTTCTTCCAGCTACCATGAGGAACTTCGCAATTTCCTCATTAAATTCAGGAAAACAATTCACCTGAGTACCCCTTGAGCTTCCCTGTTGCTCCTGACACTGCCTTCTTATGCAAAGCAATAACCATCCCCATCTGATCGGGTTGTTGTGGAAAAAACAATGGAAATGCAAAAAAATATGTGGGAATTGAAGCTTGTGGTAACTGGAAACTTGTCAGCAATGGTGATAAACAAGATTTGAGCTGGGATTACTTAAAATTTTGTGGTTTACTGGGGGAGTGAAAGGCAAGGCAAGAGGTCTGCTGCACCAAAGCATGGAGCTGAACCCATCTGGAGTGGCCAGGAAAAGGGGAAAGAGAGGGACAAGTGAGGAAAGGAGATGACAGGTTTTGGTTTGACCTTATGCTAGAGTATGTAACATCAGGCACTGTCAGATCCAGGGCATGATGCAAGAGGAAGATAAATCCAGCAGCCTTTGATAGGGCCTGCACTGATGGTGGTTATGGACACAGTTAGTACCATCCAACACCCCACAGTGCAGAAAAGACAAGAAAAAGAGGTTTTTTTTAAAGGAATTTCCTAATGCAGAAAAACTGACAGCAAGAATAAAATAACCACATATAAGCACACACACACAAAAAGGTAAAAAACTTAGAATTTGAGGTTTCCCCCTCTCCCTGTATAAACATGTACAGTAAATCCAACAGAGCAGGGACAAATGAGGAGGGATCTTGCCACTGCTGGTCGGATCACTCAGCTCTGCAGTTATTGAGTGCAACTTAGACTCAGGGTGGATGAGATGCAGGATGACAACTGACCTTTGAGAGCCAAAGAAAGCACCCCTGGATCTCATTAAAACCCTGAGTTTACTACTCAGCGGTGATTATTCACAGACAAACAAAGGTTATTATTCCAACAAAGGTTGGAGCCTGAAGGGGGTCATTGTGACCATCTCATCAGCCTGGTAGTGACTCAGCTCTGCTGTCCTGATAGAGCTGGACACTCTGTAGGAAAATATCCTGCTTGGTTTTAGGTGTAGGGATGGGACTCAACAGTTCAAACACAGTCAGATCTATCAACATCTGAGCCAGTTGTTTCCAATGTCAATAAAGAGAAACTGTCTGGATTGAAGGTTATTGAACCTCAGTAGGGCAAATGAATCACACTTCCAAGTGCCTGATGTCTCCCAGGGGTTCAGAAGGAAGCTGTCAGTGGTTAACTCGAGGTGACATCTGCACAGCAGACACTGCAAGTGCAATTTAACACTAAACTGTTGTCTGGGGATAAGAAGTCAAGTAAATGTTGTCTCCCTCCATTTTCACACATCATTTCCTGCGTGTGTGTAGTTTCCTGGGGGTGCAGGAGAGTCAAGTTCTTATCACAAGTGAAGCCCTGGAAGGAAGCACAGGTGGGAGCTGGACAGCTGGGTTCCAGGCACTGTCCTGTTGGATTCCCACAGATCCACAGATTTTGGAAAGCAGGCCCAACTTGTCCACGCCTCCAGCCAGCCCCCCACATCCCTTGGCTTCCCTCACCCAGGACAGCAGGTGAGGACACAGCCTTCCCAGTGTGAGTAAAATCAATAGGTGTGGTCAGCACTGGCTTCTCAGTGGGGATTCCTCTGCTTGGGATGGGACAGGATGCAGTGGGATTGGGAGAGAAGGAAAAGAAAACTTCTGTCTCTTTACTTCAACTTTTGTGGTCTCAAATTCCTTCTCACCTCCTGGGAAGGGGAATATACCAGGGTAGGGGTCAAGACAAGCTTTCAAATCTCTTCTC
Organism: Vidua macroura; assembly: GCF_024509145.1. Classification (NCBI taxonomy): domain Eukaryota; kingdom Metazoa; phylum Chordata; class Aves; order Passeriformes; family Viduidae; genus Vidua; species Vidua macroura. The sequence continues at coordinate 69,879,738 of NC_071575.1, forward strand.
TGGTCCTTCCATGCCTGGGGAGAGAGAGCTTTCCTCTTCTAGGCCATAGGTTCAACTGCAATGCCAAGGAATGCTGATCTAAGAGCATGCTTCAGGACTGAAAACACAGGATGGAGTCACTTGTCTTCTGACAGGTGTGAAGGCCAGATTAGATTAACATGGTGCTCCTTTCTGGCTTACAAAGTTGTGACTATTTAAAAACCAGCATTCCAAAAGGAGTCAGAGAGCCCACACTGACGGGTTGGTCTTTCAGTGCTGAAGTGCAAAGACATGTCTGAGCCTGTGCTATTTCACCTGACATCCAGAATATCAGTTACAGCAACAAAAACTAAACCATTGCTTTACCTTGATCTAAGAAGGGTGACTGTAATCACAGCATCGTGCCCAGAACCTTCCCAATGGTTTTAGGCACTGAAAATGCTTGGATTGAGAAAGGAGACAATAAATCCTGGCAGTCAGAAGTGTGTTGGATGTGGCCAATAATCTGATAGAGGGCAGGTTTGGATTAGGTATTAGGAATAAATTCTACAGTGTGAGGGTGGTGAGGCCTTGTCATGGCTTTTCCAGAGAACATGTGATTGCCTCAACCCTGGACGTGTCCAAGGTTAGGTTGGATGGGGCTTGGAGCAACCTGGGATAGTGGAAGATGTCCCTGCTCAGGGGGTTGGAACTAAATTATTTTTTGAGGTCACTTCCAACCTAAACCTTTCTGTAATTCCATTTGCCTCACAGCAAGGCCAAGGGCCACAACACCACAGGGAGTTCATGTCTGTGAGTCTTGGGAAGGCATCAATCCCCTCCATCCAGCCCAGAGCAGGGTCTGTGTGATCGTGCCATGCTGTCAGTGTGAGCTACACCCACCACAGTGGGGCAAAAGGGATGAAAACTTCATCAGCATTGTCCATCCCTCTTCATCTGTCCAGTAAATCCTACCCAAAACAGCGTAGGGAGAGAAGCTGATTTGCCTTTGGGTCCATCCCTTCCCATTTCTTCCTTCACCCTCTTAGATCCTCCTCTCCCTCTTCACTGCTGTCCTTGGCCCTTCACATTCCCACCTATCCAGGAAATTGTTGTTGATGTAATTTTATTTCTCCTAATTGCATTCCAGGTTACAAGGGAGGTTGGCAATTCTCTCTTCTTCCTAGATAAAGAGGCTTTTTAATTTTTTGAATTTTTATTAATTTCTCTTGAATGCTCACGAAACCAAGCATGTCTGATAAATCCTATCACTCCATCAGCCTGAGGATTTTCTACCCATTTCTGTGCATTAGGTTAATGGAAAATACAGCCTCTGTATAGCTGGAGGTTCATATAATTTGCCAGCAAATTTGAATCCCCACATGTACACACAGTTTTACTCTTTTCCCTTGGAGAAAATGAAAACAAACCACTTCATTTCTGCTTAAAATCACTTGAACCCTTTTGTTTTGTTTTGTTAAGCAGAAACGAAGCATTTTGCTTGGGTCACGCTGACCTGATGTTCTGCCTATTTTGAGGGATTTCATAAAACTGCTTTCCAGTGTCTCAGACCTTTTTATTCAGCTGGGAGGCAACATTCCAGGATGGACAACATTTTCCTTGGTACACCCTAGACCTTGACTTGCACTGTGTCCATGTTCATCCAGTAAAAGAGGGAAATGCAGTGCCTGGCTGGGGGTAGAGAAGAGCCTGATATCATGAAACCCAAACACAGATGGTCTCTGACAGCTCAGAAAGATTCAGGTTGTTATAGAAATATACTCCACAAAAAAATAACAATAACCCACAACAAAAAATAATAATTAAAAAAAAAAAAAAAAAAAAAACAAAAAAAAAAAAACCCTAACCCAAACAAACAGAAATATTATTAAATACAGGAATTTGAAAATATTTCCTTTGGACTAGAAATACCAAAATAAAGTATTTACAGAGACACATTTTAAAAGAGGGACAGCTGTTCTGGAAATGAGAATATTTCAGACTGGTTTTGACTAATTTGGGAAGAAAATAATGGCATTTTACTGGTCCCACACCTCTTATTTCAACTGCCTGTAATGCAGCCCCACACCCAGCATCTCCAGACCTTCTGGGAACTGGGCAATCCACACCTTTCATGAGAAACACAGTTTGCCCAGGCTCTTTGGAGGTTGCCTGCTGTCCTGGTGGGTGCAAGAAGAGATGGAGCAAGTTTGATGAAAGCACTGCAAGAAAAAATGGAGAAAGATGATCTGCGGGGAGCTTGTAGGGCCAAAAGATGAAATCATGAGAGTGGACTTGTCTTTGTCTAAAAGGAGGAGGCTCAAGCTGAAATTAGAGAACTCAGCTGAAGCCTGCACCAACAATTCCCTTTCCAGGATCACATGAGAGGCATGAGTCACATGCTGTCCCCATCCCTACCTTGGAGGGATGAAGTGCAGCATCTCAGTTTGCAGTGCACTCGGCTGGAAATAATCCCTTTAGGAAAAAAAGGCGTTGTTGGAAGAGGCTGCCATTTCCAAATGCCAGCATTTGGAAGCGTGCAAAGAATGACAGTCACAGGAACTGGGATTTGAACAGAAAAAACGGTGCCAAGTGCTATATTTGGGCATGATTATTGCTGTGTTTGTTATTATTATTATTATTATCACCACTCAAATCATAGTTCTGGTTGGAGACCATGCTTGAGATTAGACCTTCTTTTAGTGAGGGCTGTCTGCAAATATTGTGAGAAATGGTCCCTTCTCCCAGGGCAAAAATAAACAAAAATGTTAAAAAATATTCCTTTTCAGTAACAGCAAGGTTGCCCCGTGTGTATAAGGAGAGGGGACTTCAGGATATGTGAGAAAGTTCTGATAAGTGCAGCCCAAATTGTCTACCTGAGAGATAGCTCCTCTAATCAAGGAGTTTTATCTCCTAGTAGATAAGAAAGAGTGAAGTACTGCCATCTCCTTCTGAGGCACAGGGAGATGAAGCAACCCAAAACCGACCTGAAGATCTGGTGACACAGGGACAGGACTCAACTGAGTAAATTTTTGTGTGTCATTCTTTCCACACCACAGCTTCCCAGCAGCTCTCCAGCTGCTCCTCCTCAAGGCATGGATCCCTCCCAGACCTCTGTCATATCTGCCTGCCCCATGTGGGGACATCTCAAGTGACAACAGACACCTGTGTTTAAGCAGCAGATCCTTCTCTACGTGCAGGTGTCTCCCAACCTTCTGCTACCAAGGAGACACTTCCTGCTACCTACCTCCACCTTCACCAAGAGCCAGGTGAGGTGTTCTGTTTTTCCTGAAACATCTAAGCAGCACAAATACAAAAGACATAAGACCTTCAGGAAAATTATTCCCTTTTGGAGTGGCAGCTGGAAGGAGGGAGGTCCTCACATATGGCACAGGACACTTCTGTTGGGAAGCTGTCCACATCCTCTGAGAGAAATCCCTTCCATTCAGTGCATCCTTCCCTGCTGGGTCTTAAAAATCTCTCATCGTCTTTCTTATGAGCTCAGCTGTTCTTGTGACTGTTTTCCAGCAGCATCCCAAATGACTTTCCACAGGAAAAGGATCTGTTTCATGGGTGAGGGAAGTGTGGCACAGAGAGGGGAGCTGAGATGCCTGTGGTCATCCAGAAGGCAGAGCTGGGAATGAAGCCCAGTTCTCTTGACCATTAGTCCAGGCCCTGTAACCACGAGGTGTAGCTCTGCATCCCAGCCTCTGATCCTCAGATCCAGCACAGGAGTCAGTGCACTCCAGCTGCTGGCTGAAGGCTGCTTTTTTCCCGTAACCGGAGGTTGAAAAGCAGTGAAGTTTCCAACATTCCTTTTATCTAAACCCCTAAGCTTCACTCCTGAAGTGACTGGAGGACAGATGTCCATCCCATTTACATTTTGGGACTCTCAGAGGAAGGTTTGAAGCACATGACTATATCCCAGTGCTTTGATGCACTCGGAATTCCCACTCCCATTTGCTGCTGGGCACCGAAATTTGAAAATTCCCTCTGCCAGCTCCCCCTCCAGGCTGTGTGCATTGATATTCTCCACCACCCAGTGCACTGATGTGACTCTGTGCACTGAATTTCAATTAGTGGGTAGGGGGTTCAGTCCTCATGCAGAAATCCATTAGAAGCTGCTTGCTATTGAAGGGCAGTGAGCAGATAAATGTGATTGTCTACGAGTCTGAAAACAAAGGGAATGTGCTGTGATTTTACTGGAAGAAAGGTACTGTCAGTGGAAATGGTTCAGTATGAAAACTGCTCTCAGCTGCTGCATTGAAAAGTCTGAGAAAATTTATATGAATAAGGAAAGCAATTTAGCTAGGAGGGAGTAAAAAGAAGAGGGAAAAGGAGCTTTATTTTATTAAATTACAGCTGTAGCTTTCCTTTTTTTTTTTTTTTTTTTTTTAATTTGTGGGATGGTTGAGACAAAGGTCAGGAGCCTCATTCTTCAAAGCCAATGTTCAAGCCCCACGCACAGCAGAGCTTGCCTTTTTACACTTTGTTCCTGGTGTGCCAGACATCCCTGGGGCTTCCTGGGCAGCTTCCTAAGAAATTTCTGACAGATTCTCTCAGCTTTAGCTGGAGCAGTCACTTTCCCTGGGTGCAGGTGAGCCAAAAAAAGCCTCCATAAAGACCTGTGGGCTGCTGAGTGCTAAAGGAGGCACCACGCCTCATTATCCCTGTGGATCCAGCCCTTAAAATTCCACTTTTACCAGGCTTATGATGGGGAAGTCCCTTGAAGGGGACACCCAGTGTCAACCAACACGACCTGGCTGGCTTCCAGATGCCAACCCCTAAGGCAGCCTTGTGGTCCTGTAGGTCCTGGGTCACATCCACCAGCTCCATGTGGATGTCTCATGCCTGGGGTGAGTTTGAGCTCATGAATCAAGGCCCTGAAGTGGGGTGAGATTATAGCCAACCCCATCCCTAAACAATTGGGCAATCACCTGGAGCTGGTGAGTGCAAAAAGTAAGGCAAAAGCCTTGCCAGCAGCAATCCCCACAAGCTGTGCTGGCATCTTCACCTGCAGATCCTCAAAAAGGTGTGGTATTAATTTAGTTTTAATTCTTCATCATGCATCTCAGTGATGGAAAAGCCCAATTCTCAGTCAGGGCAGGAATAAGCTACAAACTAACTCAGACTCATCCCTGCTTCACCTTCCTGTGCCCTCCAAATGTGAGATTTCAAATTTCTGCCCTGCAGGCTCCATTTCCCAGCCTTCAAACAACAGCCACGGCCCAACATATCTAAGTGTCACATCTATAATTTACACTTTAGTGCAACCCTCCAGGGTTTTACAGAACCCCTAAATAGCAGGGATGACTCTTTCAAGCAGGGAAGGTATCCATTGATGGTGTTTTCTGCACTCTGTCTTCTTTTGACTTTTTCATAGATTGGCAGGAAGGAAGTTTGTCATTCCAACATAAACTTTATGCCCAAAACACAGTTTTCTGCATGGTCCATGATGGTATCAGCACCAGTGCTTGAAACAGGAAAGAGGTGAAATGAGGAAGGAATCACAAAACAAGTGCAGAGATCTGCTTGAACTGCCAGAGCAGTTCCCTCCTGCCCCTTATTTCTGCTCACCCATGGCTGTGTGAGAGCACAGCTGCCTTGAGGCTCTCAGACACAAAAATCCCACTTATGGTTCCTTCTGCCTTGTGGAGTTGTCTGGGACCAAATCCAGGAGCTTGATGCAGTTGGTTGTTCCAACAGCACAGAGGCACCCAGGGCCATTGGAGACACCCATGGGTAACAGAAACATCTGCAAAAGACTTGCAGAGGTGACACATCATCTGTGGGAGGTCAGGAGCAGATGAAGAAGGTGGGAAGTCCCACTTTGGAGTAAATATCTGTAGAAGTTCAGAATCCTACACTAAAAGATACAAATAGTTCTAAAGTAGACTCGTAAGTCCTAGATATCAGAATGAAAACAGTGTGAATCCCTATTGCTCTTCCTGCCTGATTCCCCCAGATTTCTCCATCCAAAACACATCAGATGGTGTCCATTTTCCCTTGACTTTTAAGTTTCCATTCACCTTCTGCATCACATTCACATTATCCCTTCCAGTCAGGACAGGATTACACATCTGCTCTCATTGCTTACCCTTCCCCAACCACACAGCTTTTTCTGCAGGAATAAAGCTACTCCATTCCTCCATCCACATCCCAATTCCTCCTTCAGGACACCCTGTTCCCTGCCTGGCAGGTCTTCACTCAAACACCTCCTTAAAGCAGACACTGGAGTGTCAGTTTTGGGATGACACATCCCATAATGGCAACAAACAAGGGGGAAAAGTTCAACAGAAACTAAATTTGGATTGGTGCATGTTGTGTCCTAAAGACCTGAAGACCTGGTGGGGCTGAAGGAGAGCCCAGCCTTCAGTGGGTTTGGGTTTTTTTTTTTTTTTCCCTGTTTTTGCAGAGAGCACAATTTTATAGGTGCTGATTTTACTTCAAAAACCATGTGTTAAGAAATATGAGTGTCCTGCAGGCTAAATAAAAGCACTGAGGAACCCCTTGTGTGCGGCTGATCCTTTCACAAGGGCAGATGAGCAGTTGTGACCAGTCAGGTCCTGGTTTCACCTTCCCACCATGTATCAATACAGGGTGTGTCACATTTTTAGGCTCTTTACTAGAGAGAGAACAACCACAAATGCTGTGGTTGTTGCTGTCTCCCATGGCTCTTTTTTTTCAACTAAGCTACAGTAATGAGAGATAAAACTGGGATTGCAGGGTGGCCAAAATATTGGAGCAACATGAAGTCATTAATGCACCAGAGAGCTTAATGCTAAACTTTCCCTTTAATCATTAATCATCTTGTAAATAGCATTAATCTGAGTCTCAAAGGAATTACTCTGCAAAAGGCTTTGATCCCAGCCTTTTTGGGGAATAAAGCCCTTTGGGAGTGATTTTAAAATCACTTTCATTCTATCCAATATGATGAATTGAAGAGAACCAGCACTTCCAGTTGTTTCCACTGTGCTTTAAAACAGGACAGAGATTTCTTCAGAGTTAGCCAAAAAAGGGGAAATTGCAAACACCTGAATTCTCCTGATTTTATTCAAAATTTTTATTTCCAGACGTACTTACAAGAGATTATGCCAGCCTTCACTGCCTTATCCAGAGTCAGCTGTTCCAGCTTCCCAGAGCATATCACAAGCTAGCATGAGGCAGAGATAAGCCTCGCAGGAGGTCAGAAAGAGTTCAAAAGAGCAGAACGAGGACAAAAGGCAAGAAGCAGCCACGATAAAAAAATGCAAATGCATGAGACTGAGCAGAAAGGCACATGAAGTGCAGCTGTATCCACTGACTCTGAACCTCGTGGAAGGGCAGGTTGTCTAGACTGTGCAGCTGCAGGACTCAGTGAGGGATGGAGCCACATGTGAAGGAGCAGCAGGAGAGCAGGGGGAAGCGTGGTCTGGTAGCAGCCCCTGCAATTCCCATCTGCCTCAACCCATTTACATCCAGAGAGTTCCGTTTAAAAGACATGCAACCAAAACGCAGCAACAACTTTGGGATTTCTGAGAGGCTGGAGATTATAAAAAGCTTCTCTCAGTAACTTTTAGAAACTGGAGAAAAGGTTCATGATTTCTGGTGCAGGCTAATCTCATTGGGACATCCCTCTTAAATTTGTTCACACACCACTCCATCACCTCTATACTGCACACACACATACCTCAGAGGCAAGAGATGTTCTTCCTGGCTAAAGAGTTTTTATTTTAGACAAAACAAAAAAAAGCTTTTAAAAATGTGGCAAAGATGAGTCATGCTAAATGAGCATGCTGTGAAAGGAAGCATCTGAAAGGAAACTTAAACCAGCAGCTTCCTCCTGCAGTGTGCAGGCTGCAGTGTGCTGCCACACACAAGGGGTGGAGAGAAAAGTGTGAATGTGGCCTTTCTGCTCCATGGCCAGGCACATCCAGTGTTGGAACCAAAGTCCTGGGCTCTTCCTGTGCTCACACTCCATTTCCCCAGCCAGGGCTGCAGTTGCAAAAGTGAAATCAGATTGAATTCTGCCGTGCTTCAGCACAGGCAAACGAAAGCTTTGTATCAAAAAATACACGATGCTGCAAGTGACGGCAAACTCAGACCACAGGCAAAGTTCCCACAGTGAAGTGAAACTCCGATTTCTTCACCAGATCAAGCAGAAACACACCAGGTTTACCTGAAGTCATCAGACAGACATTTTCTCTTCACTGATACAGGACAAATCTTCTTTTCTTCCCTTGTCTATACAAAGCCCTGCACCCCTGTAACTAAGATGACCTCATGAGAGAAAACTGGAATTTAAAATAAGAGAAAAGTTAAAAAAAAAAAATAGCCTTGGGGTTTTGTTTGTGGTTTGGTTCTGTGGGTTTTCTTCAACTTTTTTCAGAAGCCGCAGTCTGCCTTTCAGACACTCCACCAAGCCACCTGGAACAGGGGCAGCCCAGCCTGAATTTGTACTCAGTGCACACCATCAGGGTCTCATGGGTCCTTGGTTTCTCTTCTCACCCCAAGATTGTGCCCTCTCTTCTATTTATCTAGTCACAAAACACCTCCCACCAATACAGTGGGTAAAAATTAGAAAGAAAAGTTAAAACTGCATGGATTTTAGAAGGCAGTGACTATTAAAAGATGCCTGCACCCCAGATTTAAAAAAAAATATGTTTCCAAAATCTTCTTCACCTGTGATCATTTGCTGAATTCATGCAGGATCCACAGCAAGCTTCTGCCCATCTGAAGCTCTGATTCATGCCAAGACCACCCTCTCAGCCCAAGTCCTGAGCCTTTAAAGTCACTGAGACACCAAAGCCGAGTCCTAACCCACATATTGCAAGGAAAATGAACAGAGATGGAAGTGGCTTCCCCATCCCCCCACAGAGGCACTGATTGCTTTCTCAATTATCTGAAGTGGTAGAGGAAAAGGACAATTTATAATACAGAGCCTTGGGTCACACAGGAGCATGTTGCCTCCCTTTTCCTTTACATCCATAGGGAATCATCACAGAGAAATATTCTGCCTTAATTTGCCAACCAAGCTGAATATTGACATTTCACCCAAGGCCACAGTTTGTTCTGAGCACTGTCCAGCTTCCCACAGCTTCCTACAAGAAGCTGCCACCAGCTTCTAACATCTTTCACCTTAATATTTACTCCTTTTCCTTCTGCTGACATTTCCTGGCTCTGCACCTTCCACATGACTCAGAGACTTCCCGGACCCCAACTCGGTGGTGACATCAGCACTGAGAGCTGAAATTAATCAACACCACTCATTATGTCAAACTGTCATTGTGGGGGAGGCAGGGGCAGAGGTTGTTTGGCCTTTTTTTCGAGTGAGGATGTTGAGTTTCCTCTAAAACCATATTTAGATCTGAGCTGCAGCACGCCTGCTGTAAGGAATCGCTGTAATTTTAATGACCAAAGGACAGAAAGGGGATCACAGGGCTTTGTTTTGGTCCTGGGTGTCTCAAGAGACAGAAGTATGTGTAAAGCAAACTGTGCTGCAGAACACCTGGTACAGACATAAGGCAAAAGTCCAGCAGAGCTCCGAGGTGATTTCCATGTCCTGAAGTCACCTCTGAGAGTGACTTCATCTCCAAGAGACTCGGTGACTTAAAAAAAAAAAACAAACCAAAACAAAACAGTGAAGATATTTCAGACATGCCCAGCATCTGCCGGCTCAAGCAAACATCAGTAACTCTATAAATACATCTGCTTTCCCTGCTTGATGTTGTACAATGACTTTTTATTTTAAAAAGAAGTAAATATCTCGTCCTACATGGGCAAGGTGAAGCAGTGCTGGGGCAGCATGTGAATGTCAGAGAATCATGGAAAAGTTTGGGTTGGAAGGGACCCTAAAAAGCACCCAGTTGCAACCCCCCTGCCATGGATGTCACCCACTAGATCAGCTTCCTCAGGGCCCTGTCCCTCCTGGCCTTGAATAATTCCATGGAAAATTGTAATATTGATGCTGTTTAGAGTGGGTTTCAGCACAGCAAATTTTGCAGCACCTCAACCACAAGGCACCTAAAATCCCTCAGCATTTTAAAAATTATGCGTTTCCACCGAGATTTACTTGAAATCACAGCTTTCCTGTATTTTTTGTAATATTATTTTTGTATTAAAAAAAAAAAAAAAAATTGCAGGGTTTTCAGGTTCACTTCCCTGATATCTCAGTTCTTCAGCCGGCGTTCAAACAGAGCCGCTTGCAACCACATCACCTTTTCTTTCCAGGACAAGGTGACACACCTGCAAGCACTACCTGGGGCTGTGACTCAGCTCTGTCACGAGCCCCAGGGACCTGCCAGGCCACAGGTAACACGTGTCCACACAGGGCCTGAGTTCTGAGCTGTCACAAGAACAAGGCATGAGCCTGTTGGAAATTCGACCCAGGCATCTCCTGTCAGCACAGGAACCAACGAGATTGCAGAGCTGGGGAGGTTCCTGCAGGACTTCCAGGCTGCAACAGGTGACTTTTAATCTGGTTTATCAGCAGGTCACATGAATTTCAGCAAAGTAATTGAATTTACCTCACCGCCTTTAAAAAAAAAAAATCAGACTTCATAACATAAGCAAGATGTTATGAGAAACGCCCTGGAGTACTGGTAGAGATATTTGTTTTTTCAGCCTGGATTTCTTCTTTTTTTTTTCTTTTTCCATTTTGGGTGTGTTTTTTAATCTTTTAATAACTCTGTCTGGAATTATTTCTCTGTGAAAACTGCCACCCTGCTCATAAAAGGTAGAAATAATGTTCTAAGCAAATGCAAACAGGCACTTTTTCAATGTCTAAACTATTTGAGGAATTTGGGGTTGAGGGATCAGAGCAGACATGTCCAGGTAGGGAAATCTTGCACGGTGTTTCAAGGGGAGATTTTGGCAAATATCAAACTTTCAGGGCAGGGATTTTGGGCTGGCTTTTCCTCCAGGGCTGGTGGTTTATTGGCCAGGTATGGCAAAAATGGGTCAGCAGCACCTCTGCCTCTCTGTCAGGGATGCAGGCTGAAGCACCTCCCCCAGATGCTTCCCACATTTATGGGCTTGAAGGTGACCAAACACCACCTCAGTGCTTGCAGAGGTGAACCTGTCCTCTGCCCTGAGCCCTCTCAGCTCTCCCAGTTTATCCTCTCCAGTGTCTCTTGTGGACACAACCACCTCAACACCTGTTGCTCACAACCCCACGGGTTCCCACGAATTTCTGCACACTTTCCTTGCTTGGTGTTTAAGCTCAGACCTTCACACTGAACAGCTGAGACCCAGTGTGGAAGAAACAGGATTCAGAACAGCCAGCAGCTATGTTCAGAGCTGATGAACCTCACTTTCCAAGCTGCTCAGACCAAGACTTTCCCTCCAACCTCAGCCTCTCCCATGAGTATTCTGTGACTCACAGCCACAGGTCACTGCAAGGCTGTCCTAGGAGAAGGCTCCCATATTCTGCTCAGTCACTGCTGGCAGTGCTTCATGTGGGCCATCAGTGTGATCCTGTGCAGCTGCTCTCATGCTCATCCTGTCCTTACATGTTTGTTTCCTTTAATTTGAGGGATGACACTGGCCTGATCCTCTCTCATCCCACTCTTGTGCTCATCCTGTGCACTGAGGGCTAGAATCAGAGAGTACAAACACAAATCTCGTACTTATTTGCAGAAAACAACTTAAAAATGAGTAATCAAGGGCCATCTAACCCAGAATTTTGGTTTACAACAGTGATCTAAGGGAAAATATGACAAGATAAACACATGGTCACATTTTTCCTGAATGCTGTCCCAGTGAATTTGTGCAAATAACTCTCAAAACCCTGAAAGCAGCAGGACTCTGTCCGTGGCATATTTGGTGATGGAAAATATGTCCCTGGCAATGGAGAACATCTGTGGATACACAGAGCTCTGCTTTTCCATCCCGTGCTTTAAAAAGACTGAGGTGAAGGTGCTGCAGCTCCAAGAGCAGCACCAGGAGAGGGGTGAAGGTCCCAGGGAAACAGGAGAGCAGCACACAGCCCAGAAAAGCATCAGATGCTAACACTGGTCCTTTTCTATAGTCAGATTTGGGTTATTTGGGGATGTCTAATGGGACCACTACTATCAAATAAATAGGATTTTGCCTGAGCTGTGTTACTGGAATAACTCTGTGAAGGATAGTCCTGCTGCATGAGCAGCAAAGGGTGAATCCAGATGTTTAATGTGCTGGATAAGAAATTCTTCATGTCCCCAGAAGCTGTCACCTCTATGTTGTACATCCTCATGGGCAGACCTCAGATTTTGCTGCCAGGTATGTTGGTTGTTTTAGCGTTTGGCTGCAAATATCCCAGAAGAGAGGCTACAACATGGCTGTGTCTCCTGGAAACAACAACAACAAAAAAAAAATCTGAGGCTTTAAAGGCAACCGAATAATTTTGGAATTTAAATGGTGTTGGGAAAAATCTTGAGGAAGTGTGAAAAAGAATCTGGGAGAGGCTCCCCAGGGAAGTGGTGGAGTCACCATCCCTGTCAGTGTTCAAAAAACTTGATAGATGTGGCACTTCTCCATATGGCTTAGTGGACATGGTGGCATTTGGTTGAAAGTTGGACTTAATGATCTTGGAGGTCTTTCCTGACCTTAATGATGTTATGATTCTATGATATTACAGGATCAAATAATTCTTCTTTAAACCTTAAAAACTACAGGGGAAATTACTTTAAAAGACTGAAACTGTCAGTGCAATGTCAAGATTTGGTTGAGATCTGGATGCAAGAACAGAACACTGGCAGCCTGTGTGGTGAATATCTGTTTCTCAGACAAGCTGCTACTTGAACAGAGCCTGCTGAAGCAAAATGGGTCCCCTCACACCGCTTCACTGGAATAATCCTGCAGAGGAACCATTTTTGCCTGCCTTCTAGCAGAGAAGCAAATGATTCCGATATACGAAAGGCATCACTTGGAAGACCTCAGTATGTTTAAAGTTTGTTTGTTGGCACAATCATGGAAGCAAAACTCGCTTGACCATGTCTTGGTCCCTGGAGCCTCATCACTGACCCTGTGGGTGCTTCCTTCTCTCTGTACCCAGCAGCCCGGAAAGGTAAAGCCAATGGCAGCAGGAGTAATCTGACATAGAGGAGGGAGCCTTCAAAGACTCTGACCCATTAACCTTAATCTCGTAATTACCCCGCCACTGATCAGGAAGTGTGCGCTAATTAGCAGAGCGTTAGAGCAGAAATTCGCACCCAAGGCATGACTCAGGAGCCTAATTATCAACACCTCCTCCCAGGCCTCTCAAAGGCTGGGATTGCAGCAGGTGATGTTATTGTGTCCCTCTCCTTTTGGGCAGAAATAGCTCACAAGAACATGAGAAAATGAGTCTTGTCACTTGTCTTGCGCCATCTTGTCCTTGTCAGCTGCTTTAGTGGCAATCTGGTCCCAAAAGAATTTATGTGACAGGAATGTCATCATAGAACCACAGAATGGTTTTGTGGTAAAGGAACATTAAAGATCATCTCATTCCAACCCCCTGCCATGAGCAGGGACACCTTCCACTGAACCAGGTTGCTCCAAGCCCTGTCCAACCTGGCCTTGGGCATTTCCAGGGATGGAGCAGCCCCAGCTTCTCTGGGCAACCTGTGCTCTGAAAGTGAAGAATTTCTTCTTAATATCCAGTTCAAACCTATTCTATCAGTTTAAAGCCATCCCTCCTCATCCTATCACTGCACACCTTTGCAAAAAAAGTCCCTCTCCAGCCTTCAGGGTCAGCCAAGCAGAATCCAGCCCTGTTTGTTGGGTGACACTAACTCAAAAGCAAAACCTGGGGGACTAATTCTCATTTATGTTGTCTCATTTCCTTATGCAAAGTAATCTGTGCCCCTGGACAAAGTAAAGCAGTTGTGTAGCAATAACTTAAGACCACCAGGCTGCAGGATCCACTTTGGATCCATGTCTCACCTGCTTTCTCCAGCCTTACCCTTGTTCTGCAGGGCTGTAAGTCCTAGTGGCCCTCTGTAGTTGACTCTTGAGATCTTCCACCAAATTTCTCTAGGTGACGGGTTTGCTCCTCCTCAGAAGGGATAAGGGCTTCCTCCAGCCACACGTTCACCTAGAGGGGTCCCTAGGGAGGTTTTGGGGAGGGGGATTGAAAGGTTTCACCAGGGAAGGACCAGCTCTATCCCCAGTGCTGTTCTCACCAAGATAATGGGAGCTTTTGGGAAGGAAAAGCCTTCCTCCTGAGCTCTGCTGGGCCCAAGGGAATGGCAGGTCCATGGGAAGATCACCCTGCTGTTGCTGCACAATCACAGCTGGGTTTTATTCCAGGAGTTCTTAGAAGACTTCTTTTGGCAGGCACAAGGTCCAGGCAGAGGCATTGCCCTTCCACGTGTTGGTTATCTCCAGGGGAGGAGCTGACTCTTGCCACCATGCTGAACTTTAGGCCCAGGAGATCTCACAGAGCCTGGGGAGCTGGGCCAGCTCCAGAGCTCTGATGGTGGACAACGCAGAGGAGAGAGGAGCTTTGGGCTTTGCAAACTTTCACTTCTCACTGCAGGCTGTCAGTGCACTCACCACGGTGGTGCCTGAGACCAAATAACCTGATTTTTTTTTTTTTTTTTTAGGGTCTTGTGCAGTGCTCAAGAGGAAGAGCCAGAGGCAAAAGCCATTCCGTTCGACATCAGCATTCCTACTGAAGATAAAGCATTTCTGGCCAATGAGCCAAAATAAGGCTTTTTTTTTTTTTTTTTTTTTTTTTAGTTTTGTTAGTTAATTTTGCAGCCAGAGGCAATTGCAATGTGAGATTGGAGCACTTTTCAGCCAAGGTCTCCAGTAGTCCTCAGGTCCAGGCAACAAGCTCCAAAATGCAGCCCACATGGAGCCCCCTTCCTTGCTCCATGACCATGGCTCAGGAATGGGTACACATAGCTCCTCATTTGCCAAATGCAGTTTTACTTTTGGTTTTATTTCTTCAAATTTATGATGCGGAAGGAAAAGAAAGCAAAAGCAACCAACAAAGGAAAGCTCACACGAAATACATTATTTTGCTAATAATGCCTGAAAGGTGAGAATAAAATTTTCCAGTATTCCAGGAGCTGTTTAAGTCCAGGTCAGCTCCCACACCAAGAGATTAATTTGCTAAGAACAGTGTTATTCTGCCTTGTGTCTTTGAGAATGCCTCGGAATTAAATGTCAGGGGTTTTGTACTGACAAATTATCTGCTTGCTTTAAAACTCCATTTTCAAGTCTTGTAAGCCACTTGTGACTGGAAATGTTGTCTGAGGTACAAAGTCCAAATAGCAGCTCACTCTGCAGCAAGGATCAAATTCCACTGCTGCATGTGGTGTGCAGCTCTCTTTTGCCCTGACCTTGGGATCTTGCTATGGTATATATCTTGGCTATCTTCATATGCCTGGAAATCATAATTTCAATGGATAATAATGATAATAATTGTTAATAATTGCCCTTATAATCTCTTTTCTTCCAAGAATGTTCAGGTGCTTTAGAACTCCTGGGAGGCTCTGGCCAAGTTCAACATCCCTCGTCTCCCTGAACTGTTTTTGTTCACTATTGTTTCAATCATCACCATGTTAGCAGGCGCTAAACAAGAAGGAGTGGTGAGAATAATGGAAACTCTTTGTGTGGGAGAACTTTGTACCACATGTGTGAGTCATCTTTATTCCCTATTTATCTTTCATCTTTATTCCCTATGATTTTGGTGGGATTTCCCCCAGCACTGCAAATCACCACAATTTCATTCAATCCATGCACTGAAAAGGCAATTCTGCCCCAAGTCAGCCTTGAGGATGGGTGAAAAACATGGCAAACCATGTCCCTCAGGAGCTTTTGTTACTCTTACAAAATATTCTTTGTATGTCTTCCACAGACAACTCAGGGTAGACAAGAACCTGAAAAAATAAAATGAAAAGGAAGTAAAGAAAAAAAAAATTGCTCGAGCAGTACTGACAGCAAAGGATGAAGGGCAGGTGTAAGAGATGATCCTGTGGTGGATAAGAGTAAACAACTCCCTTTTCTTCCACTGGGAAAAATTTTGCTGGTTTAAACTCTTTACGTGGAAAAGTTTATCTCTGTAAATCTGTAAATAGCCATACCTCTGAGAAGGTGGCCCGGTTGTCACCTGACTAATTTAATTTGTTGGAGTAAAAGAGAAGCAACTTCTCAGTGGAGAAATTCCCTGTGGACACCACCCATGGGAAGGCCCAATATGACAGGCAGACTTAGCTCAGACCAGAGCCCACATCAGCAGAATTTGATTGCTGTGGTTACTCATGAAGAGTCACTTGTTCATCAAAACTTTAAAAATCTCTGTTATTGTGTGTTTGCAACAGAATCACAGAATGGTTTGGGTTGGAAGGGATGTTAGAATGGTCACCTACACCAACCCCCCTGCCACAGGTAGGGACACCTTCCACTAGACCAGGTGAAAAGCCCCAGCCAGCCTGGCCTTGAATAGGGCAGAGTAATCCAAGCTTTTACTTTTCTCCCTGATTTTGGAGCATCTTCTACCAAAGGTGTGGATCCTTTTGTTCCTGTTGGTTGTCATAACCTAAACCCAAACTTGCCATCACAGGCCACTCCAGATCATGGAGTGGCTGCTGAGGTCACAAACTGAAGGCACAAACTGAAAATGATAAGGACCTTTGCATTCCCTGGCACTCAAGGCTTCTCCAGTCAGGCTGCAGACAGTGAGGAATTCATCCCTCCTGCAGAGTTCTCATTGTTCCTCCTGTTTAACACACAGGTAAGGTGAGCCACAGAGGTGTTTGAACATCCTGGCCAAGGTCTTGGAGGAGTCTCAGCCACAGATTCAGAAACAGGGCTCAGATGTCTCCTCTCCAAATCCTGCTGATGGAGCACTGTCAAAAGCTCCTTGTCCCATCACCCCAGGTAGATTCCTTTGTGCTGAATCACTGGTAGCAAAAGGAATATAATAATTAGAATAATTAACTCCTACATAAGCAAGGCATGATGCAGTTTGCAGAGATCTCCAAGAATTCCTTATCAGTAATCCACATCTACGTAAATGGAAGCACTGGAAAGTCAAATCACTCAACCTCAGGCCTGTCCTTTTCAGCCACAGGCATGTCTGGGATCAGAGAGGTCACTGTGAACTCCTGAAACCCAGCTCTCCTCATGCCAAGGTGCCGAAGGGGGATGTACGCCCTAAGGGACACCAAAGGTGGGTGAGAACACCAGTTAATCTTATCACATGCCTACCAGCCATCCCAGAAAGGCTGCTTGCAACACCTCATCCTTGGAGCATTCAGCATGTGATCAAGGTCACATTTTGCATGTCAAATTTCCCAGCTGGAGACCAATTCCAAATGAGGAATTTGGGTGTGTTTGCATAAACGTACCTTTATCAGACATTCAGCATGCCAAGAGGAGCAGCACAAGCATGTCAGCTAGAAGAGAAGCTACTCAGGATTTGGTAAAAACATTGGTTTTTGGGAAGTTATGCATGATTGAAAGGAGTCTGCATGTCTCATGTCCTTTTAGACCTTGTCTCCAGGACTGGTCTTTGGAAAAGTGACAAAGCCAACGTTTCAACTGGAGTTCCAGTCCTGCAGAAACTGCAGAGGGTTTTTTTTTGTTTGTTTGTTTTCCTTGGAAATAGTCTACAGGTTGCTATGCACAGCATTCCTAATTTACCCAGCCATCTGCAGCAGAAGGCTGGTGGTGAATCAACACCAGCTGGGGCTCAGCAGAAGCTTTTAGGTTGCAATTATGCCGGGCTATGTTCTGAACCTTCATTAATGGGAGCCTCCCAACTGTTTCTAATATCTACTGATGTCCCGATTGATCAGATCAGATCCTCACCAGAAGAGCAAGCAAGAGGTCCTGACATGGTATTTAACTCCTAGATGATTGTTGGTGTCATTAAGCAAATTGGCTTTAATAATCTCCAATTTTCAGTTCATCCTCCAAAATCTACCCTCCTTTTGGGCTACAAGTTCCTCAAAAGCTGCTTCCTTCATTTTTCCAGAGAATCTGAAAGCCTATGAGACCTTGGGGAAAGCAAAGTTTGTTTTTTGGTGTGGGAGCATGCTGAGATCAGCTCCCAAATCTCTCTACCAAGATGTTATATGAAGTCCAGGCCACCTGTAGGATTCCCTGCCCTGTTCATGAATCACAGGAGAGGAATATAAAGTTCAATGTGTACATTTTGTCAAAACTCTGACTTGGTGTCATCCTATAGACCTTCCCATTTGGTCAAGCTGATCCAAGTTCCTAATAATGGTTTCACTAAGCAGAAGAATCAAGTGCAAACAAATGTATGGGGCTTTGACCTACCTGGTCTAGTGGAAGGTGTCCTTGCCCAAGGCAGGGGTTTGGAACTGCATGATCTTTATGATCCCTTCTGACCCAAACCATCCTAGAATCCTCTGATCTTGGCTATTGGCAAATACAAGAATATAAAATCAGTCCTTGACTGAGTCAATGAGTTGAAATATCTTATTTTTGCACCTGAAAGGCTTTGTACTCCATAAATAAGGGTAAGTTCAACTAGAAATTACTGATGTTTTCTCTGGAGCCCCAAACATCTTTGCTCACACCAGAGGAGACCTGAGTGCTGCCCATTTCCATTATGTTGAAACCCTTTTAATGCTCTCTCATGGTTTTATAGATGATGTAAAACACTCTCACTTCATCTTCCCCTGTGCCTTGAGTGTGGACTGCTGAGGACTGGGAGGTGCCAAAGCTTCTGCACAGCCTTTGGCTTCACCTACAGGAGCAGAAGTTTTGAACAGAATCAATTTTGGGTCTTTATTTCAAAAAATGAATAACAACATTCTTGAGCAGGCAGAGAGGAATGTGTATATTTTGAATCTCTGCTACACCTGAGAGTGAAGAGCAGAAACATACCCACAAAATGCCTTAGAACAACTCCAGCTCCTAAATTATGGAAGAGATGGATTTTGGGGCTGGCTCTGCTCACAAGGATTAAATCCTGGGACACAACAGAAATTATTGGTTGCCTTGCTCCATAAATTTGATCTTTCCTAAGCCTGGAACAGTTTTGAATCTCTGGGGTTTTTGTCCTGGGAAGAGCACAATCAAGTTCCCTTCTTAATACAGGAGATGGAAATTCAATATATCTTCACTGATTTCAAGTGATTTGATTCAAGCTGGTTGAGATTTGAACATGACATAGAGACAGACCCATTGCTTCATCTGCACGTGTCCTGTCACATGTCCCTCTAACATTTCTTCACTGTTTAATGTGAGGGATGCTTTGTATCTGCTCACAGGTAACCCAATGAACCATATTTGATAACCTCTCTGTCAGAGAATCACAGAAGGGTTTTGTTGGAAGAGACTTTTAAGACCATCCAGCTCCAACTCTCTGCCATGAGCAGGGACACCTTCCACTACCCCAGGTTACTCCAAGCCCTGTCCAACCCAGCCTTGGACACTTCCAGGGATCCAGAGGCAGTTACAGGTTCTCTGGGAAACACATCTTTGTTTCCCTCTGACCTTCACTGAAGGATCTGCTCAATCTTCACAAGTTTATGCTGACAGTGGAGATCATCCTGTAGGCAGACACCAATCAGAAAGAGCAGCACTGTAGCTCCCAGTCTCTATCTTTTGCCTGGAGCTTGCTCATGCTCAGATAACAGTCCTTAGGTATTTTCTTTTTCCTTTCCTACGAATTTTGAAGGGAAATGGCACCAGGTTTTTATCTTCAGACACTGGCTTTTTTTTTTTTTCTCTTTTTTTAATTTGCAGTCGGCCCATAAAAACAGGATCTAGCTACTAATTATTCAAACCAGTGATCTTGGAAATATTCTCTAAACCCACTCCTGGGGGATCACAAGGAGCCAAGACGTGGCATGGCAGTAGATGGCGCTGAAGGTCTTGGAGCCCATCATGGAGCCCTGATCAACCCACTCCCACCTTGTAGGGCTTCCCAAAAAACCTTCCCCCACTCTGTTCCCCTCCTACAGCGGAACACAGGGAGACCTTGCCACTGAAACCTGGGACGTTTTGAGACCACACGCTGTGGACGATGGTTAGAGGGTCTAACTGGGAGGATGAAAATGGCAACAAGCCAGGGACAACAGAAGATCCCTGGTTTTGGACAGCAGCCCTGTGTAGTGCCTTTTCCACTACCAGTCTATTTGGAGGGCTCCACACGGCCACAAAGCATCTGATGGCTCCTTGCTCTGATCTCAGTGATCTCTCCAGAGGCAATTTACATTTATAGATTCAGAAGCGTGTCTCCAATTATAGAAGTGCTGCAAGGTGGCTCCGAGGCACTGTCTGCCACTGGCACCCTGAGACCCCTGGGGACTCGACAGCTCCTGGGTCAGGAGCCATCCTACTTCCTCTTATCTGATAGAACACTCTGTAAACTTGACACATGATTTAAAAAAAGACTGCAGTGACCTCCCAGACATCCCTGCCTGTTCTTCTGATGGTCTCAAGAAGAAAAAAAAAAAAAAAAAAAATCAAAGGAAAGTGTTCCTTTGGCCTGCTCTGTATGTGATATACACGTGGTGGTGTGGCTGGAGGAGGCTGTACCTCATGCTGACTCAGACCTGGGGCCACAAAGGTTTCTTAGCTGAAAAAATGCAAATTTGTGTCTATTCCACTGGTGGGTGGAAGAAATGCACATTTCCAGGTGCCCACAGCAAGGAGCAGTGGAAGGATGACTTCAGGTGGAGCATGTGTCGTATCAAAGCACTTTCTGCCGTGACTAAGATGAGTTGTGCCTTCTGTACCTCAGAGAGAGCAGAGGAGATGGCCAGATCTGCCTGATCCTGGCTCCCTCTCCAGTAATTGAGTCAAAGGTACGTGGGCATTTTGTCACCTAAGTCTAAACTGGACATCACACCTGCTGCTTTCTCTGGGAGCTGGGAATCACCCGCATTTCCCTTGGAGTTAAATTGTAATATGGGCACTGCTGGGGCACCTCAGTTAAGTACTGTTTGTTCCTGGGAAATTGGTGTCATAAAGGCTATAAAAGTAGATAAGGATAAAATATGCCCTTAATTGCTTGTGAGGACAGGAGCAACCAGACTTGGGCCAGACAAGAATCTCCACTTTACCCTTAATGCTTCTTCGAGTTCAAACCGGTTCAAATTCAGGAGCCTCATCAGGGCAGTGGAGAAATGCCCCGAAGATGACATCAGAATAAACCCCATCTCCATAAAATACTCAGGAAAGCTGAGAACTTCCCTCTTTTTCACACCCTGGTAGACATTGGAAAAAACCTTCCCCTGGGGCCAGTTCCCTGACCTCCAGCAGCCCATGATTACTCATCACATCGCGGGTCATTGTGACCATTTTAGACAGGAAATTAAGCTTCTCCTAAACACCCCTTATCTAATCTCCGTGGTCAGTATTTCCACCTTGCTTGCACTAAAGACAATTCCCTGTAACATCCATAAGACTGGGACAGATAAAAGGACAGTTATCATGGGGATGTGTGTGCTCAGTGAGGGGAAGCTTTTCTCACAGCTGCAACACCTCCACGTTTTGCCTGCAGCCTCATTAAATCAGAGCTTGCATGGAACTCTTCAGTGGTCATGCGATCCAGCCAGAAATTTACCTAGAATTTGGTCACATAAGGTTATTTCATTCTTCTCATGGCAGTTACCTTGAGATGATCAGGAGATTGATGCCTGCACTAGAACCATATTGATTCTGCAAAGTATAACAGGTGCATGATTTTTTTTTTTTTTAATGAACAGGAACAAGGGCACATGGTGACAGGTCAAGGGAGAATTGCTTTTAACTGAAAGAGAGTAGGTTTAGATTGGATATTACAAATAAATTATTCACTGTGAGAGAGGTAATGCCCTGGCACAGGTGGCCCAAAGAAGCTGTGGCTGCCCCATCCCTGGAAGTGTCCAAGGCCAGGCTGGATGGGGTCTGGAGCAATCTGGGATAGTGGAAGGTGTCCCTGCTCATGGAAATGGGGTTGGAATGAGATGGAATTTAAGTTCCTTTCCAACCCAGACTATTCTGTAACTCTTAATTAATTGCTCCTGCTGAGGTTTACTCTGGCTGGGATAACCAGTGCTGTGTGCTAACTTAATTCATCCCAGAAACATTCCCATAAAAGCCCATGCTGGTGTTAAGCACACCTAAATGTTCATAACTAGACAGATGGAGAAAAGATGAACATGTGTGTGTGTGCCAGGACTGAAATGGCATCATCTGTCATGCATTCACTCTTGCAAACATCTGATTTATGCATTATTAATGCCAAGGCACCCAGATTATCACTTCCAGCGCTGTGTACTCATACGTAGGTGAACGTGGGTGGATAGAGATACGTGTCTGTTAAATGCTTCAGCATACACACATGAATATGTAAAAAATTCTGAGTGCAATATTAGAAAAGGATAGACAAATGTGTGATGCAGAGAAGTTCAGATATCCAAAAAGAAATCTTGTGCACCTAGATGTCAAATTGCTAGAAATCCCAACATATTTATAACAAATCTTGCCAGCTCCTTTCCTCCCCTGCCTTAGCAGATGAAAGTGTGCCCAGGTTTGCTGGGATCAAAGGAATCCATCATCCACGAATGAGTGTGTGCCCCCGTGACACAGAAACAAATATTTGGATGCTGACTGGCAATAAATAAATACCTGCCAGTGTTTATTCCACACCCCAGGGTGGGGCTGGCGCTCAGGCTGATCAAGTGAGTCCCTTTTGTGTTTGTTTTGTCGGTCTCCGGGGGGCTTTTCCTGTCCTTTCCCAGCCCTCTGGTGGGGTTTGGCAGGCAGGGTCTGACAGTGCTGCTCTGTGTGACAGGAAAAGCTGCGGAGGTGGGCTGGGGACCGGCTCATCAGGGAGGTTTAATGAGCAGTGTGGGGAAAGGAGAAGCATCTCCCTAAATACAGAGTGAGTCAAACTCACCTCTGGCAAAGGGAGAAGAAGACCTGGAGCAGAGGAGGCGTTGACAAGGCACCGTATGTGCTCTCAGTCACATCCTCTGCTGTTTACTCCAGCTGCAGGGATGTGAGCAGAAGTAAAACCTGATTTAGGTCACATATGCCTTTCTCTTTGCTCAGTGATGGAGTCAAAACATCCCGTGGGCAAGAGGAGGAGGAGATGAGGACCGAGTGCATTGTCTGGGAGATGAGATAGGACTTGATGCACAGTCCTGGACTAGGAACCAGGCCATTTCTCCCAGCAGAGAGTTGGTTTTGTTTCTCTCTAAAACCTTCTTTTCTGTTGTTGTTGTTGTTGATTCATGACAGGTAAGTTTGACTTATCTGAGACTTTATTTTCATAATCAAGAAGCTTTGCATACCTAAAGAACTCTGTTGCCAGGTTGTTCTGTAAAGCAAACTCTAGCTGGCAAGGAATTTGTTAGATCTATGCACCTAAACAATAGGTATTGTTTGCTTCCTCATCTCCTGGCCACCCACCCAGCCTGTCCAGTGCAGCCTCTGGGTTCTGCATAAAACAATGTGCCCTTAGAGTCAGGAGTCACTTTGGGACCTCTGACAACCATCTGCTGAGCAAAGCCAGAAGGAGCTGTGCCAAGAGCCCCACTCCAGGTAACCCTGACTCCATCTCATGCAATTTAGATGTGGGGCAGTGGTAGAGCCATCACTTCCAGAGATGGGGCAGCAACAGCTTCTTTGGGCAACCTGTGCCACCTTACCACCTTCTCAGCCAAGAATTTCTTCATTTTATCTAAATGATAAATCTCCCCTCTTTTAGTTTAAAACCCTTCCTCCTCGTCCTATCACCATCTGCCTATGTAAAAAAATCACTCTCCTTTTTATAAACCCCCCTTCAGGTACCAGGAGGTATTTTAAGGAATCCCTGGAGCCTTCTCTTCCCCAGCTCTCCCTGGGGTCCTGTCTCCAGAGCAGAGGGGCTCCAGCCCTTGGAGCATCTCCATGGCCTCCTCTGGACTATCATCTCCAGCAGCTCCACATCCTTCTGCTGTTGGGGTCCCAGAGCTGGAGGCAGCTCTGCAGGTGAGGTCTCACTGCAGTAAGGCAGAGAGGGAGAATCTCCTCCCTCCAGTGCTGCCCACACTTCCTGTGATGCAGCCCAGGATGCCCTTCAGTCACGACTCCAGTGAGTAAACTGGAAGGAACCCTCTCACCAGGAGGCCACACGTAGGGACGGATCACAAGATCAGTGCTGCTGGTTGTCTCTGCTCTCCCAACAGCAGAGAAGGAAAAGGAGTCTTCAAGCCCTGTGACCAAGCAGTGGGAGAGCTCTCCACCATCTGCCTGCTGGTAAATTAAACATGAGCTTTGCCTAGGCGCACGCCAGTTACTGGAAAAGGCTGACTGTGACATGTGGTGACACCCTCCCCCTCGCTTCCTCTCTCCCCCCGTGTGAACGCAGCCGTGACTCCGGAGCAGCTGAGCCAGCGCCAGGCAGAAATGCAAATCTCAGCCACTTCTTCCACTCACCACGTGTGACTGCATCCAGCAGAGAAATAACCACTCACAGCCCCTGTCTGCCTCCCAGGAGGAGCCAAACCTGCCTGCCTCCTGCAGGCTCTGTAGAAATGGGTGGGCAGAATGCACCTGAAGTCCAGCAGTTTTATGGAACTGCAAATTTTGCTGCAAATTTCTGGGTGCCTTGGCAGCACCTGCTTTAAATCAAAGCATCAACACTAATAAATGTAATGTCAAGAAGCTAAAGGAAGTAAATATCCAGTTTGGACATCAGTTAGAGGTTCTCCTGTGCTTCATGACTCCTCTGCTCCATCAACAGATGGTGATAGGACCAGAAGGAACAGTTTCAAACCAAAAGAGGAGAGATTTGGATTAGATGTTATGATGAAATTCTTTACTCAAAGAGTAGTAAAGTACTGGAATAAGTTGCCTGGAGAAACTGGGACTGCCCCATCCCTGGAAGTGTTCAAGGCTAGGTTGGATGGGGCTTGGAGCAACCTGGTCTCATGGAAGGTGTGCCAGCCCATGACAGGGGGTGGAACAAGATGATCTTGAGGGTTCCTTCCAGCCCAAACCACCCTGTGATTCTGTCAACATCTGCCCCATTAGACAACATCCCTTCTGCTGCAATCCCCCAGCCCCAGCAGATCCTGAACTAGAAGGCAGTGACCAAAGTGAGGTGAGAGCACGAGGCTGATGTGCCCTGTGCACACTGCTTGCTTGGGATTGCCGAATAGCAGGCCTCAGGACTGCAGAAAATCCATAACTGGGACCATGGGAGAGGAGGGGGATGCTGGCTCTGGGGGGCAGGGAGGATGTGTTTCCACCTTGTCTCTCTTTAGGAAGACACCCTGGCTATGTTTAAAAGCAGAATGGGCTCCACATCTGAGCCCTGGTTTTGATCTCTTCCCATACCGGTTCATGACTCAAACTGCTGGATATCCAGGTGGGTGTGTGACTCTTCCTAGAGGCTCTAACAGAAATTCATCCCTCCAGGAATCACTGAAGTACCCCAGGGGATCACAGAGAGTGAGAAATGAGGCAATTCACCACTTCTGTCAGACCCTTCCTGGACAAATAAACCAAACACAGGGTTTGAGCTCCAACAGATCTATCCTGAATCCACGCTCTGGATCCCTCTCTGACCTCCTGGCTCCCAAGATGTGCAGAGGAGCTCATGCCACTCCCAGACATAACAACAG
This sequence comes from Vidua macroura, assembly GCF_024509145.1. Lineage (NCBI taxonomy): Eukaryota > Metazoa > Chordata > Aves > Passeriformes > Viduidae > Vidua > Vidua macroura. Next base: position 69,905,222 of record NC_071575.1, read on the forward strand.
TGATAGTAACAAAGACAACATTGATAATAGTAATAATAAAGATACAGTTTTTCTGTCTATCAAGGCCAGACCTGCCTTGGGGTGATTTGCACACATACAGACACCAGCACAAGGGGCAACTTCCAGTGGTTCAACAACCAGAGCTGGCAGCTGAAGGGGGAAATATTTTGTGCCTCTGCCCCAAAACTGTGCAAAACCAGGTGTTTTCCCACAGCTCTCCCCTTCTATGTGCAAGTGGTGGGGATGGAGCTTCCCTCTGAGTGTTGGGACTTTCCTGGGGCTGTGCACGGTGTGGCCATGGAGTGAATCATGCTCATGTGGCTGCAGCTGCTCCCAGTCCTGCCCAGTTCATCCATCATGGTTATTGCCCCCCTGACAGCAGAATGCTGCCCTCAGCTCTGTTCACAGACCCTCTGGTTACAATCCACACAACCCTGTGGTCCACAGGCTGCACCTGTGGTCAAGATCCTTCTCAGTGTGCCTCAAATAAGGAGCTGATTTGAGCAGTCTGATTTATTTTGGGAGAGTACCTTTGGACAATAGACACCCCCAGCTGATGCAGGTACCCAAACTGGGTGATGGGGACAATGTGACTGCATCCCTGAGCCCTGGCATCCCCTGCACTGCTCCTGGTTAGTCCAGGCCACACACCAGGGACACACCAAAACTCCACTGATGACCCCTGCCCTGACCCTGTTGGTTTGCCAGTATAAACACAGCCTGGCATGTAGATGCAGGAGAGCTTCGATTTTTGACAAACCAACGTTTTCATCTCGAAAAAAAGCTCACCCAGAAGAATCCTGCATGGCTCTGCCTGCATTCCCAGCCTTCCTTAAACACAGATGACTTCTCCCAGCAGCCACAGTCCTGCTATGATCCCTGCCTGCTCGGATGAGCTCCTACAGACAGTGGCTATAAATAATCCCAGCCAGCTCCTACAGCCAGTGGCTATAAATAACCCAGATTTAGTTACAGCAGGCATGACCAATACACAGTAATTTGCTTTTTGTACATAGTTGCTTGGGCCCTTTGGTTAATTACCTAGGAGAGGATGCTACTGGATTTCCACCCTGGAATACATCACTTTTTGGTGGCTTCAGTGCTGTACCCTGTCTCAGCAGAGGTGATGATAACCCTGAGAGGGTTGCAGCTAATGGGATCTGTCTGAAACACATTCAGTTCACCCGAGGACACCAAGGCTGACTCTGATACAGCCATTAGGTCCATTTCCTTGGGTGGATTTGTTCCTAAGCCCTCCCAGTAAATGTTTCCTTATCCTGAGGTATCTTGATCTATGGCATTACCTATTGAGGCATGAGGGGATTGTGAATGAGAGTGCATCTCCCAGCAGCCTGGCCTTGGACTCCGCCCTTCAAAACTGGACCCAGACCTCTTCCAGAGATGGATCCCACAGCTGTTTATCTCAAATCAGCTCTTCAAAACAATAGAGGAATTTGGCAGCTGCTTAGTATTTCCCTTTAGCTTTGCACAAGGGCAAACACATCCCCTTTTGGAGCAGGGACAGTTTGTTTGTGCTCATTTAGCACTTTGACACTGATTTTCTGGACAGTTGGTGTTTATTCGTTTTTGCTTGTGTTTCTTTTGGCACTGATGTGTTTCTTTTGGCACTTTTGACACTGATGGTTTCGTTTTAGTCGTTCTGTGAGGAGCCAGGAGTGGTATGTAATGATCCACATGGGTCCCTTCCAACCTGAGATGTTCTACACTTCTACAGCTTTGATCCATAGCCTGCAAGAGATGCACAGACATGAGGACTCCATCCACAGCTGGTGGATGGGCTGGACATTGGGATTGTGTAGGCTCCTGCATGCTCTTGGCAAACATCACACTTTCCAAAAATCCTGGCTGTGCCAAAGACAAGCCATGAAACCAAATCCTCTCCCCCAGGCTAGCACAAAAACCAACCCTCCAGGGCGCCCAGAAAGGGAAACAATTTGCAATGCATTGCGCTGCTGTCGGGAAGTACCTGAGAGGCAGATCCCCAGGCTGCATTTGTGGGGGGGAAAAAGAAATGAAGAGGCCTCTAAAGGAGCTGCAGCACTGAAATTACAGTCTCAGACACACAAACAAACCATGGCAATGGCAGCCCATCAGCCAAGCCCAACACGTGCATGGGTTCACCCGGTGGCGTCCCTGCCATTGCCTGGCTTAGCTTAACCCTCCCAGCTCTGCTGAGTCGGCCTTTCTGCGGGAAAATCAGCTTCACAGCCGAGGCAAAAAGCCAACCCGGGCTGGCTGACACCTTGACAGCCCTAAATCAGCCTCCAGCCCATCCTTCCCGGCCCTGGGGCAGCCGTGCAGGCACAGGGCAGCAGAGCTTTGCTAGAAGAGGCTTCATGAGGAAGGTGCAGACAGGCTCAGATCAGCTTAGCAGACAGGAAGGTAATTAATACCCGTGATAAAACCACCAAGGGCAGACAGGTGGGCTTTGTGCTCCGGCCTAGACCTCCCAGCCTCTCTCCCTGTCTGGGGCACTGCTGACAGAGCTGCTGAGAGCATTTCCAGGGATGACAGTGAGGTGCCAGAGGCACCACGCTTGGTCACATCTGCATTCCCAAGGTTGCTCCTCTCTGCTGGGTCTCCCAGGAGGTACCTGGGGGTGGGCAAGGTGGGCACCCAGCCCTGTGCCTGACAAGGGCAGTGAAAACCTCATTTCATCATCAATGAGTGATAAAGGGTCACCCCCATTCTCCCATCAGTGGTTCTTCTTCCCCCAGCATTACTCCAGTGCAGGGTTTTCCAGCAAGGGAATATTTTTTTCAAAAAAGGCCAACGCTTCTTTAAAAACATCTTTGGCAAAACAGGGAAAATGATATGTCAGTTCATGAGGTCAAAAAGAGCTTCAGAAATTTTGAAAAATATCAGTTTCCATCCCATTTGGACAGGAAGGTATTTTTATTTTTATTTACGTTTAAAAAAGAAGATCTCTGGTGAACCGAGATCCTTGGTTTTCAGCCAGCTGTAACCATGAGTCCTTCAAACCCTTTATTACAACTTTTCTGGCTTAATTCACTTTCTTCCCAGTCCCATCTCTCTCCAGGGTTTGCTGACTCCTGCAAGCGATTTTATTTAAGGGATGCAGGTGGACTTCTTTCCCCTCTGCAACAGATCCCATCACGGGCAAAATTGTGCCAAAAAAGAGGCTTAGTGCAGTGGCCATGCTCAGAAATATTCACCATAAACCAGTTAACAAGTCTGGAAAGGCATCCCAGTCATTATTACAAATTAATTATGATGAATATCAACTTTTTATTATTTTCTTATGCCTTGCTTATACAGCAGCCAGTCCTTGCTGGGTAATTTATAGCCAGATAACAACATCCCTGTACCAAGTGACTTTAAAAAGGCTCATCCACACCAGTGGTGGTGTAAAGATGTCATTGAGAAAGTGCCCAAATGGATGATAGGAAAGACTGGGACAAAATAGCAAAACAATGCTGAAGCATGAGGCAGGCAGAGAGGTTAAGGGGGATGTGTGGCAGGAGAGCACATCTGAAGTTGTCACAGGTGAACCACGGCTGGCAGGAGGAGTGAGTGAGTCAGGGCACTACCATGGTGTCACCAATGGGAGAGGGTGACATTAATACTGTCTGAAAGGGAAAAGAGCAGCCCTGGACTGCCAGGGTAAGTCACAGTCCCTGCAGCAGCACCAGTGGGAGAGGCAGGAAGGAGATCAGCCATGAGCACAGTGCCATCACACTGACATGCAGGTGACAGTGTGAGGGGACACCCAAGGACTGCGTGCCTGCAGCAGAGAGTGCATGGGGTGACCTGTGTGAGAGCCACAGCCTCCTGTCCCCCTCTGCCACTGGTGGATCAGTGCCCTGGGGTAACGAGTGGGTAGAGATGGACCAAGAACCAGAGAAATGCAAGGTGACATTTGCACGGTGGGACTCCCAACGGAGGACATCGGTATTTTTAGGTGCCACCAACCTCTAAAGCAACACATCCCCTGCTCGCCAGAAAGCCTTCTCCTCTCTTCATCTCCAGCTCTGCCCACAGGTTGGCACCCAGCTTTGGTGGAGGCATCCAACACAGGCTCTCCAGTCTGGTTTGGATGACATTTATCAAAATGCTGGGTTTTCCTTCTGCTGATGCTCAGGCAGTCATTTGGGTGGATGAAGGCAGCAAACGGCAAGACCCAGCTCTGGAAATACCTCCTCATAATGACCAAAATCACAGCTTAATTGTGGGGTTTGAGCTGCAGCTAGAAATATCTGGATTTGGGGCTGTGCTCGTTCTTGAGCTGTCCTCCCCCATGGTAATTATTCGTTAGGTCTTAATTACTGCTTCTCTTTGTAGCTCTAATTCAGCTGCATTTTTTGGTCACAACCTCTGCTGCCACCCACTTCTAACTTCTTCTACAAAGAGCACTCAGATACCTCTTAAAGATCAAATAATGTTTGCTGGTGTCTAGCCAGGAGTGGGTGCAGTATCAGAGTCTGCACCTTCTACTAGAGGGAGAAGCAATTCATAAAGCCTGGGGGATCCTGAATGTTGTCCCTTCAGGCCATGTTAGATCTGAGTCTCAGATCAGCAAGGAAAAAAAATCCTCTCCCTGTGCAGGAAGCTGGGTCGACAGATTCATCAGCTGGGTTTTATCTGGCTTGCCCTGAAGCTCACCAGACTCAGTTGTCACAGTGTAAATTAGATTTTCCTTAGGATTGTGGGAGATAACATCCAGAGAAGACCTCTCAAGTCATTTAGCCCACCATCAGCTGAGCTGGAGCTGCTGGGTACACCCATGTCCTCTCCAGAGCAGACACAGCTCCTGGGGGTGGACCACAGAGCAGGGCACTTCCAGGGGGAGCATGGGAGATGTAGGCACTGTAAATTAATTTCCTAGAATAGAATCATAGGATAGTTTGGGTTGGAAGGGACATTTAAAGGTTCTCCTGTCCAACATCCCTGCAATGAGCAGGAACATCTTCAGCTAGATCAGGTTTATGGGGTTGTGTCAATGCTTTTGGTGTTGACTCTTACCACTACTCCTCCATCCACATGATGTAGTGTCCTCCAGCATTGCTGACAAATAAATTCAATTTTGATACACTTTTTTTACCCCCCCACTCCATTCAGCCTCAAAGAGGACACAGTTGGACACACAAACAAGGGAAATGTGAGGGAAAAATATTCACAACCACGCAGCTTTCCATTAACCATGAATGCAACACGGGCTTCCCTGGGGATGGGGAAGGGACCCTGACTTTTGGCAGAGTTTAGGCACGGAGCAGCGAGACTCTGATTTACACAGAGCTAGAACCCAGCCAGATCTCTGGCCACCTCCATGAGACCTGTGTGTCTACAGAATGCATCTAAGCCTAGGGATTCAAACCCTTCCCAATACCTCCACTTCTGTCTAAAAAAGAAGAAAGGGGAGATTATTTATGCCAAATCTCAACATAAATATATTCCTCCCAAGGACGTCTTGGTTGCAGCAAAACTGCACAAGCGCATCTAGACGCCTGGAAATATTGCAATTAATTCCTACTAGAGCCCCTTGCAAAGCGACTCCCGAAAAGAGCAGTTTCTTTTTTATCTTTTTTTCTCACAGATGGATAAAAAAGAAGAAAAACCCCGTCCAATGCCGTGACGTGAGGGCAGTCACTCCCCAGCCGGAGGCAGGTGAGCCGGTGCCGGCTGTGCTTCATCCAATGTGTTGCATTGTAAAGGTCTGCCCGTGGTTTAGTTAATCCCAGACACATTCCTGAGCCATCAATCAGAGCTGAGTCAGCCAGCGTGACTGGCCTGCCCTTTTTATTTTTTTTTTTTTAGCCATCACAAGTTCTCTCGCCTTGTTTGCCAGCAGTGAGCTGGGGGTTTATTCCTTTTTTTTTTTTTTTTTTTTTTTTTTTTTTTTTTTTTTTTTTTTAAATAAAAATGGGACTTGACTGGGAGCAGGGAAATGTTCCTGCTGTCGAGTATAACCTTTAAAGCTGCACTGCCTCGAGGAGCTTCTCCTCTCTGGGATGCTGCTACAGAATGCATCACATGGAAGAGAAAGAAAGGATGCTGCTGCCTGGGATGGCATTGGAACCTGATTCCCTCCCTTATTTGGGGGTGGTGTGACACAAGCCCCATCGTGCACGTGGAAAAGAGAAGAGATTTTTGGATTGGGGGCATTTTCTTACAGAAAATGCCTTGGAAACGCTGCCCAAAGCCATTCTCAGGGAGGCAAAACCTTCCCCCCATGCTCTTCCCACAAGGACAAGGTTTTATCACGGATTCCAAAGAGCCCCTGCCTGCCCTGGGGAGGGCAGGGGAGCTGCACTGATGTTGTGGCTTCGTGTGACCTCAGCCCACCCCGGCTGGAGGTGTTATCAGAGCCCCTGCAGGACTCCCCGTGAGGCGGGTGCAAGGCTGCATGCATTGCCCTAAAACAAGTGTTTCGTCTCTGCCTGGTTCAAGGAGACAGCCAGGTGGCTAGAGATAAAAAATAAAGGCTAAAAAAAAAAAAAAAAAAAAAAAAAAAATTAAAATCTTGTGGCTGCTGGATTTCCCAGAGAGCCCTTGGTGAGAGGGCCTGGAGCACAGAGCAGCTGGGAGAAAGGAGATGATCCCTGTGCACCCCAAAATCTCTGGCCCAAAGCAAGGCCTGAGAGGCTCTGCCAGCCCAGGGGAGAGCAGAGCAAAGGCTGCACATCACCAGCAGGAGCCAAAGCACGGAGCTGAGCTGGGATGCACAGCACTCTGCACATTTTGGCCCCTTTAGCTCCCCACAAGCTTCTAGAGCTACAACTCCCATAGTGGGACAAGCCTCTAATCACAGAAGCAGCATCCACTCAAGATGTGCTCCCAAAAATCATGTCAAATTACACCTTTCTCTGCCGTCTTCCACTTTTTCTCTGGAACAATTAATTAATATTAAATTAATTAAGGAAAAACCCACACACAGGTTTACAGGGAACTTTTCTTGAAGGCGGCAGCTGTTCTCCTGCCTTCAGGGCAAAGACAGCACTTATCTCAGGGCACAGCTCTTGTCCAGCCCTTCACTTAGCACGCACATATTTTATTTCAAGAAATAAACTAGGTTTGAATAAATGCACCCTAGATTTAGATCTAGGCAGGACAAGTCCCAGTACATCACTTTTCTACTCAAGAGTGATGGAGCATGTACAGCTTGGGGGGCATTTGGTTGTCCTAAGTAGGTGTTAACACTTGTGGAATTCATAGAATGGTTTGAAAAACACCTTCTCCAAGCCCCCTTCAGCTCATACTTCCAGGCATGGAGCATCCACAATCTCTCTTTTATGATAGTTTTTATTTACAAGGCACAGGACCACATGTGTCAGGCAGCACAGGGTGGCACATGGTGACCCTTAGGGCCTGAGAGCATGGTTTCTGACACAAGGAAGAATCAGATCACATCTGTATTTCAACAAGGTATTTTATTGGTCCAGCAACTGCAAAATATACAAATTTCTGAAAGGCATACCCTGTTTTTAAGCTGGCACAGCTTTTATATCAGGCAATTATTCCAGATGTATATACAGAACAGTTAACATACCACAAATCAAAAAAAAAAAAGTAGTCCCAAGTAACTACACCCTTCTCTCCAAGCTTTGCAGTATACATTAAATAAATAAAAAGTGCTTTGCTATTTTAAAAAATTAAAAAAATAAATTCAAGTATCACAAAGGAAAACAAACCAGAGAGAGAGAAAAAAAAAAGGTGGGGGAAGAAATCATTGGTGTGATTTGACATGTCCTCTCTCCCAATCTGCCTTGGCTGTGGCATCAACTGCCCAGTCCTTGGCTCTGTTAACCAAAAAGATGGACAGTAACTTTTTGGGGGCAGTTGTGATGGCACAGGGCTGACACCATCACACCAAGCCCTCTAGCACAAGAGGAACTGAAGAGAGCAGTTTTCCCAGTGCTGGAAAAAACACCATGTTCAAATTTCAGGGTTTTGTAGACCTACTGAGACATCTATTATTACTAAAGGATGAAAAATTAGGGCCATTTTGGTTTTTATATATATATATATATATTTATATATATACACACAAATACACACCAAAACATCCGTGCAATTACATGTGTACAGGATTGATCTCGGGGCAGCCAGACGTCATGTTTGTATTTGCTGGCTTATCTTTTTGCAGCAGCAGGAGGAGAGAGATAAAAACTCCCCACAGAAGGAGGAAGTTGAAAAGAGCCAACTTGAGTGGCCTCCCCAAAACATTCATTTATCTGAAAGGCAGAGAAACCGAAAGCGCAGCTGCCACCCAGGGCACAAGGGGAGAAGTCTGCTTTTAATGAGGCTATTAAAACAGAAATAAAGCAGAGTGGGGGGGGGGAGTGTTCTTTGTTTTATCTGTACAGGAATATGATACACATATGCACAAGCTCACACAGGCAGGGCACTGCCAGGACTGTCACCCCCGTGGCACACGGGCTGAGCGTGGCCCCGGAGCCCTCCCGCCGTCGGTGCCGCTCCGAGCACGGGGCCGAAGCGCGAGGCACTGTGGTTCACCTTTTCCCAAAGGGAAAAACAGACCAAACCCACCCCCCAAAACACGCACATGCTCACAGGAAGACCATCTCTCCACCAAACCTCTCCGATCCCATCTCTGGGGATGGTGCTCCCTGCACAGGGTCCTGGGGAATGGCATGGGAAGGATGAATCCAAAGGGTTGCCCACCTCCAGTTCCCCAGCCTAGTGCTGCAGGAGGGGTGGCTGCCTTCACCTCAAAAAAAAAAATCTGTAAGATGGGCATGGAGAAGATGTTGCATATAGGTGGGGGGGAAAAAAAAAACCCAACCCAAAACCCTAAAAAAATTTCCAAAATCCACAGATTTTCGCACAAAGCAATAGTGGTTAATTGCCATTTTTAACTGCTGTGTCCCAGCCTGGGACAGGCTGCCAACAAGGGATCTTTATGGATCAAACCACTGGGAGTTGGCTGATGGAGTCAGTCAGGTCCTCACCCTGTTCCCCCCCACCTCAAACACTGTAACTACTATTATTTTGTAGTCCCAGCTTTCCAGCATGCAAAATACAATTAAAAACAAACAGAAAAAGTTGCCTGTATTCAGGCTTCCCCTGTCAAGGGGCACAACTAGGAAAAAAATAAAGTAGTTATGCTTCTGCCACAAATAAAGTGCAAAAACCAAGCAGTTTCTAAGTATACACATATACACACACACACAATGTGTGCATGTATATATAAAATTTAAAAAGTACAGACAAAACTGTCCCTTCTTGTGGCTCTTTGCAGTCAGACTGGGACTCCTCCAACCCAGCCAGATCTCTGGCCACCTCCATGAGACCTGTGTGTCTACAAAATGCATCTAAGGCTAGGGATTCAAACCCTTCCCAATACCTCCACTTCCATCTGAAAAAGAAGAAAGGGGAGATGAAGTACCAGCACAGCACTTCAAACAGTGCTCATCCTCCCCAAAATTCAACCCATGCCTGAACTCAGACCATCCCTGGGTGCTCCCCAAGATGAAAGCATCACCCAAGCCCCTGCTGGCATGGTTCCTCATGCACTGCTTGCATCTTTCAACCAGTTTTAGCAGCAGATCTACATTCTCTGCAAACCCCTTTAAGGTATATGTTGATTAAAAAAAAAAAAAAAAAAAGTGAAAGAATGGGTTGGTTTTTTTTATTAAACCCAGCAGTTCTTGCAGTGAAAGAGTTCACACAGCTGCTTTCCTGGTGCTCACAGATCTGCATGAGCCAGGCTGGCATGTGTGACCAGCTGTAGTGTGGGTGAGGGACTGCAGCACAGCAAGTTAGGGGCTTATTCAAAAGTAATTAACAACATTAATTAAAAAAAAAAAATATGCAAAACCCCTGTACCCACCCCCTTCCCCCTATTTCTCTACTAACCCCGCACCATCCACATATATACACACCCCACCCAGAGACGGATGGGCACCAATCACCTACACAGAAGACCAAAACCACTGAGAGAGAAGAAAATGAAACTCCTGTGCACCTACAGAAGCACTTTACAGCTCGCTACGACCTAACAGGATGCCGGAGAGGAGAGCAAACGCTGCAGCCTGAAGGGCTGGTGGTGACCCCGGGAGGGAGCTGGGCTCCTCCTCCGCTCTCCTGCATCCCTCCCCGCTCAGCAGCGCGGGATTTTGCGGATGAACGGGCAGCGTGAGTGGAGCCAGCTGAGGGTCGGCCTGGCCGCGGCCGGAGGGGACCGGTTTGGAAGCAAGCTTCGGGAATGGCGATGGGATGAGAAGCTGGCGGCGCCGGCGGCCTCACAACGGTGCCCACGGAGTCACGACGGCTTCTGGGAGTTGTTCATGTTCTGGAACGAGAGGGGAAGGAGGTGTTGGGGTCAGGCTCCGGCCCAGCAGCACCTTGTGGGAACGCGTGAACAAGGGGACAAAGCCACGCACGGGTCACTACAAAGCACAGGACACTGCCCACCCGAGGAGAGGCAGGTGACTGACTCACTACTCACCCCCTCCTCAAGCATTGCCTGGCTTTAATTACAGGCTTAGAATTTAGATATCCCTAAAATCCGAGCTGAACCCAGCACAACGCTCCCACCCCACCCTGTCTGCACTTCTGAAGCTGCTCTTTGGTCAGTACTGGGTGACAGGAGACCACATTCTTCATTCAAGCAGCCCGATTAAACATCTCTCTCCTGCTCCCCTTGAGGGTGGGCAGTGTCCCCCCTGCCTGCCAAGGACGAGGTCATTGTCCATCCTTGGCAATGCCAAGAACAGGCAGCTCCCGCTGGCCATGCCAAGGACCACCCACCACCAGTGGTGGAGCAGCAGCACAACTCCCCTGGTGACACTCCATGAGGTCTCATGGGCACAAGAGACGCTCCAGACGCAGCCCTGGTACAGAGTGATGACAACAGGCACCCAACCAGCACGTGGTGAGGACCACAAAACCAGAGACAACAACCAGCTACACACAAGCAGGAGCAGCCCCCAGGAGAGATCTGCTCCACAAAAAGCCCAGGGGACCACAAGGACAGTTCCTAACTCACAGAACTACATGAAACAAGGTAGGGGGAAAAAGGACCAGGAAACAGCTAGGAAAGATTCTCTTTTTTTGTTGTTGTTGTTTTCTTTGTTTAGTTGGTTTTTGGCAGGGTTTTTTTTTTTTGTTTTGTTTTGTTTGTTTGTTGGGTTTTTTTGGGGTTTTTTAATGCTTTTACTACCTAAGCTGCCTCTTACAAGCACCAGGAATCCCAGCCAGGCTACAAGGCAGAGCAGGCTGAGCTGTTCTCTCTGTTGTCTAAGGAGACAGGAGGAGGGTTAGGAAAAGCCACATGCACCACAGCCATTTACCTTGGAAATATTAGCAAAGAGAAAACTTTGAGAAAGTGACAAACGGGTCTTCTTTTTAAGCATGAAAAGTGAAGGGAAGAAGAAGGGAGGGGCAATCAGGTGACTGTTCAAAAGTGCACTTTGGATAACAAAGCAAGCAAAAGGAAAATAAATCATCACGCCAAGTAGTCCCACAGCCCCCAGTCGGCTCAATCCCACAGCCAGGAGGACTCTGAGGTACTCAGCCACATCCCCAGCCTCTCCAGGTGTCCCCTGGTCCTCCTGGATGGGGGTCAAGACCCCAACAGCGAGGGCTGATGCAGTGAAGCTCCCACTACCAACCCAGGCCCACGATGCAAGTTGTGACAGAGGCACCTTCCACCTCGCCAGCCCCATACAGGTGGTGACAGTGAGGGACAAACCAATGTACAAGACAGCGGTCACTCAGAGCTAAAATCAGTGTGAATGTCACCAAGCCTTGGGTTTGGCATGTCCTCGTGGGTCCCACAATGGCAGCCTTTAAGTCCCACACTAGGAGGGGGAGACAGGCTCCCAGCAGCTGGAGATTTTAAACTTGCTGCTGCCAGCCTACACCTGGCGCGGGTAAACCATCACTGCCTGCTCCAGGAAAATCTGGCACATCCATCTCCCAAACTCAACACCAGAGTGTGTTTCCAGTGTCCCAGCCAGCACCAAGGCATGCAGTGCCTTTTGTTACAATGCAGATGTGAAAGCGGTGGAGGGGAGGATGGACAAAAACCAAAATTCTTTCAGAGCAACCCAAGAGGATCAGGTTTCATCAGGGGCTTTAGTGGCCACGAGCAGCAAGGGGAGGATCACAGGCATGCAGGCCATGCTGAGCAACTCAACCTCTACACGGTGATCTCACCCAACCCATCCACCAGCAAAGCCAAGTGCAACAGCCCTAACTTCCCTTTACTCAAAAATTATTACTGTAAAAGGGGAAGAAATATGAGAATCAAAAGGTGCTACAGGCAAGCAGGGCTGAGCTCCAGCCTGGCCATGTTAGAGCAGATCCCTCCATCCTCAGCCCACAGAACAACCCAAGCCAGGGATGCTCACAGGCTGATTTGAACTGGCCCTCAGAGGGCAGAAAGATCCCCTGGACACTACCCAGTATCAGCTCAGCCCCAAAGTCTTCCCAGTCTTTGAAAAGGCATCTGAGCACGTTTAATCAAGTCCAAAGGCTTCAAAGTTATCCAGGAGCTGTCCCTGTTCCTGTTACTCTGGGATATAACAGCCCTAAGCCAAACTGCCAGAGCCTTGATTATTCATAATTAGTGCATCAAATGCTCAAGATGTTTTTCTTTCTTAACAGAGCTAGAGAAGGACAATTTCTATTCACTCTGCCCACAACATCTAGGCTGACTGTTTCCAAAAATCCAAGTTTGCAGAACTGCAGATGGCTAGTCCCAGGATCATCCAGCTCCAGAAAACACATTCCTGAGAAGGTCAGAAGCTTCTCAGATACCTCTCTGCTACCATCACTCACAACTCAGAGCCCTCAGGAAAGACAGAGCACCCAGGACTCTCACCTAGAGTACAACACTATCACAGAGGAGACAGCTCCAGGAAAATACAATACCATTGCCCACAGGCATCGGAGTGAAAGTCGTAATTTGCTTAATTTCACAACAAAACTGGGACATTCCATCCAGCTAGGATACAAACCAGCACCTACAGTCTCCTCTTTACCTTTCCTAAAACAAATCCCCCCCCAAACCAGCAAAATATTAACTCCAAGAAATGCACACCACGTCCGGATTTTGCAACAACAGAACAACCCAGCAGGATGGCAAAAGACATGGAAAAAAGGGTTGGAAGAAGGAATAAGACGCAAGAAGGTACTTACAGGCATGCCTTCCCTAGTAAAGGCTGCAGAGAGACAGAGAGAACAGAGAGAGGCGTCAGTAACTCCGTGCCACACCAGGCAGAGGTCAGTGGACAGCAGCGAGGGGCACCGGGCAGCCAGAGCTGGCAAAAGGTTTCTTGTGAGGCTCAACCAGCCCAAGCAGAGCCCTGGGAGCTGAGACAGACCCAGCTGTCCTGGGAGGCCCGTGCAAAGCAGCAACCAAGCAGAGCAGTGGTGGAGCATGGAGCTGTTCCTCACCTGCCCGGGATCTGGGCAAGGAGGGGGACATCACACCAACACAGACAACAGGGAGAGGGGCTGGGCAAGACAGCGAGTCCAACAGGCAAGCTGGTGGGAAGGGCAGCATGGCAAAGGCTCCTATAGATTATATAGGAGTCCTTAGTGAGCTTAGTTTGTGCCTGGCAAAGTGAGCAGCAAGCAAGGCCTCTTTTCCCCTGTCCCTTCGTGGGTGGGTGAAAGAGGAGAGGACACATGAGCACCACGGCAGCTACCCAGAGGGTTTCACCCAGGTTCACCACACCAAGAACGTTCTACTCAATTTTGGTCCATTTTGCCTGCAGCTCCAGGATGAAGGAGACCCTTCCAGCCAAAGATGAGTCTTGGCAGCAGCTCCTCCTTCAGAGAGGCACAAGAGCATTTGATTTACTGCCATGCCCAGGTCTGCAACAGAGCCAAGCACACCCAGAGGGAAGGGAAGGCATGAGCCCTTTGTTCCTGCTCACTCCAGGGAGGAGATCCCTCAGAAGGTTGATGCTGGATGGTGAAGGCACTAAATTAATGCAGCCTAGAGCTTGGTGGAAGTGGATGACACTCTCAAAACCCAAGAGAGGATCAACAGTGACCCAAGGCAGGGAGGGACAGCAGCCATGGGAGGAAGATGCATCTCAGACAGCAGCACAGGTTACAACAAGTGCAAGCAGCTCCTCAGCTTCAGGAGTGACAGGAGGACAACAAACAATAAAACAACGAGAACAACAACAAAAAAAAAAAAAAAGGAAAAAGGGAAAAAAAAAAAAAAAAAAAAAAGTTCAACTAACTTGTCCCGGCATCTGCGTGGGCACTTCCTGAGGAACACAGCCTGGCAGGGCAGAAGAAACAGCCACATGCTCCTCAAAGCTGTTGATGCGAGGTTTTTTGGTGGGCTCTGGGCTTGCTAGAGGGGTAACGCTATTACGTCTCATGAGCGGGTTAGGTCCCTTCTTTGCTTCCTAAATTAAAGTGAGACAAAGAAAATAAAAGTAAATATAAAAAAATAAAGCAAAATAAAGAAAAAGGAAGAAGGCGACAGTTATAAAGGAAAAAAAAATAGAAGCAAGTTGCTTTGGTTTTTTGGGGTTTTTTTGGGGGTTTTTTTTTTTGTTTTTTTTGTTTTTTTTGTTTTTTTTTTTGTCAAAGTAGCCTCTACTTTTCCCCACAGTCACTGTCAATGAGCAGAGGATGCACTGAAAGTCTCTGGGCACAAAAAGAAACCCCTGATGCAAAATGCTTAAGAGCACAGAAGGGGAGGGGAGAAAAAAAAAAAAGTCTCTGCACTCAGATGAGACAGATTTTCTCCTCATCTGACCAAAAAAAGGTAACTACAGGTAGCTAAACACACCCAGCAGCAACCAAGCAGTGACTCTGCAGGACACAGAGGTACCATCGGTCTCCTCCTCAAAGCTGGTCCCTCCACCCAGAGAGGAGTGAAAGCAAGAAGAGGGAAGATGAGCCAGGCCAGGCTGATCAGGAAGATTTGGGAAATGGGAGCAGAGCAGCCAGCGAGGGTCGGCACCACGCCAAGCTCCAGCTCAAGCAAGGGGGAATGGAGGCAAAGCTGAGCAGGGGCACCCAAGCACGTGGCACATGCCTCATCCTGTCCTACCCAAGGCCTCGCTGCCATCCCCAGAGAGGGTGGCAAAGCAGGGCATGCAGGGGGAAGGACTGGCTTCCCCCCACAGCTGCAGGGAGGGACAGGCAGCTCAGGTGCTGCCACCTGACAGGGGAAGCAAAGGAATGGAGATGTGGGCCAAAAGGGGACAGCCCCGACTGTTCAGCACCACTTTGGGCTCCACCACTAAGCACAAGTTGGAAATGTCCCAGCATCTTGGGACATGGGCGCTGCCAGGGTCCCTGTGGCCCACTCTGGGTGGCTGTCCAGCCCTGACACAGAATTTGGCATCCTCCTGTTCTGGCCTCTGAGCTCCAGTGGAGCACTGGGCCGACAGACCCAACCCTACAGGAATTTCTCCACAGGAGGGGTCTCCTCCACAGAGCATCCCCAGCCCAGCACTGCCACCTCCCACCCTGCATACCAGGAAAAAGACCCTCAGAGGCAGATAGAGGGCAAGCATCCAGCCTGGGCTCTGCCAGCCAACTGGGAGACCTGGGAGAAGTCACCTTCTCCATCCACAGCTCCACTTCCTGCTCAGGCAAGTGGATGACCGTGCAGGTGAAAGTCAGAGACCAGGGAGGAGTTTTCCCTGGGCAAACACACTGGAAGCAGGAACATGCAACAGCCCTTTTCCCTTGGAAAACCCTCAACTGGCCACGACTTTGAAGAGCAAGAACACACCTGATGCTCCCAGTCTTCCAGCAGCACTTCCAAGCACCCAGCTGAGCAATCTCCCCATGCCCACCACCCCAGGCATGATTTGGCAGTTCCCACTGCCAGCTGACCACAGGGGACAGGAGGGGGACACCAAAGGACAGCTCCAGGGAAAAACAACACTCACCTCTGGCCGATCTCTGTGGGTGTTGACTGCTTCGATGTTCAGTGAGATGGATTCCACCCGGCAGCCTGCAGAAAGGAGCACAAAGACAGAGATCAGCAAGCCCAGCAGGCACAGGATGTTACCAAGCACCCACCACAGACCCCTGCTTTTCTCCCAGGCAGCCTGGATTCAGGAGGAGGTACAAGTCAACCGCCTGGCACGTTTAGGAGGGTCTCACTCACCGTAGGCTACTGGTGTCAGCTTCAACACTGTGTGCAGGGGACACTTCAGGTAGGGCATTTCATCTGCAGAGACAGCAAAGCAGGAGGGTTATCCCACCTCCTCTCCAGAGGCAGGCTCAGACACCTTCATCCCACACCAAAGAGATGCACTCTCCACGATGTGAGCACAGTCTCCCCCAGAGCTGTAACATCATCCCTCCTCCAGCAGGGCCAATCCTCTTCCCAGAGACAGGGAGCTCACCTGCACTCTTGTCCAGGAAGTAGGCCAGGAGACAGCGCATGACAGCCTGGTGGCAGATGACAAGGACGTTCTCTTGCCTCTCCAGCTCCATGATGACTGGCTCCAGGCGCTGCACCAAGTCTTGGTAGGACTGGGAAAGAAGGGAAGGGAGATGAGGCATGGAATCAATGCAACGAGCATCCCAAAGAAGCAACAGTCCTTGTCTTGGTACACCTCCTGATTTCATGTCTCTCAGTAAGCCAACAAACTGCTAAAAAAAAAATAAATCCTCATCCCCAGGCTACTCTGGAACTCCTAGAGAAAGAACCGTTCACATCGCAGTGAATCACAGCTCAGGCCTGGAGAATTAATTAACGTAAGCAACAAGGGCTTTGAAGATAGAGCCTCTCCATCATCTTGATATTTGATTTGGTACAGGATTTCAAAGTTCTGAGAAGTCTGGAGCAACCTGAGAAACCCCAGGGTTTTGAAGGGCCTCATAAAAACCATGACAGGCATCCAGAAAGAGCCCCAGACACCCAGAGTTGGTGTCTGAACTCCCCACATATTCTTCTGTTAGATACAGGGTCGGACATCTCCAAATATTTTTCTGAAATGTCTATGGGCATGACTTCCAATTTGGGGATAATTTGCTCAATTCACAGCCTAAAGTATCATCCAGAACTGATGCAAATTCCCACCTCATTGTGTCACACCCTGAAAGCAGACTGCCAGGAACAGATATATTACCATCAACCCTTAGGGAATCATAATGAGAACAAGGCAAAAATTACTTTTTTTTGGAAATGAAAGGAAAGAAAATTAGGGCAGCACAAAACTGTGAGCAGATATAATGATGGAGGTTGGACTAAAAACCTCCAGAGGCTTTTCCCTACTGAATTGCTATAAAGTCAGTGGGACTGTTTGTTAAGTGATATATTTCTTATTGAGATCTTCATATGCCAAGATTTCACAAGAGCTCAAGGTAGAGGTAAACACGAGCTCCCACTGCTCCTCTGCTCAAGAGTAGAGGACAGAATGAGGAAAAAAAGGCCACATTTAAAGTAAAAGTCCTGTGTCTCTGCAGACCTACCTCCCCAGAAGGATAACGGTAATAATATTTATCCTGATCACGCAGAGCAAATTCCTCTGGATGTTGCTCCCTGATTTCTTCATAGGTCATTTCTTCACACACACCCTGCCAGGGCAGGACAAGCACGAGGTTACTGGACATGCTCAAGTCAAACAGCATCAGCACAGCCAGCCAAAACCTCACTTTCTCTTGTTAAGCAACAACCAGCCCCATCCAGCTGCTGTGGTTGTACAGATACTCACAGCATCGATTTCATTGAGTGCCTTCCACTGCTCATAGGGCAGCTGGAGAGCTTCTGCTGTTTGGATTGTCCTCTTTAGCTGGCTCGTCCAAATTTTGAGGTCCTTCAGGTTCTGCTCTTCCACAAATTTGTTCAGTGCCACTGCAAACTGTGGGACATACAAAAAAATGAGGTTGATTCCTGGTCCAGAGCTTCCCAATGGGCCTTCTTCCCTACTTCCCAGTAAGTGTTGCCTTTCACAGGCAGAAAGATCAGCCTCCTGCTCAGGGGAAGGGCAGCCACACATTCATTGATCCCCAAGAGCTACAGATGGACCCTCAGCAGCCCAGCTGTGATCAAACATGCATTTAACCCAAGGCACAGCATCTACTACAGCCACATCACTCCTGGAAGCCAGAGGGGAACATTTTCCTCCTCCCTCACCTTCTTGCCCCTGTTGGAGAGGCCAGAGTCCCCTCCAATCCTCCCCTTGAGGTTGAACTCGCTCTCCCCGTGCCGACAGAGGTAAATGGTGCGGGGCTGGACGTGGATGTTCATCAGGTAGTAAACAATCCTGCTCTGGATGTGATCCTGAACCTTGTTGACCAGGAACCGCCGGCCAACGTCGATGACTTTGATGAGAGAAAGTTCCCTGGGGACAGACAGAGACAGTCATTCTCCCAAGCAGCCCTGTGAGTTATCTCTGTCCATGTAATCACCCAGCTCAAAGGATTTCCTGCGGGCTATTTTCAGCAGGGAGCCAACAGGTAGTGGGGATTCATGGAGAGCTGAATAGCAGCAGTGTAATCGCCACCCCTCCCCTCTTGCAGCAGTAAAGAGGATTAAACAGGACTAACAGGGAACATGCTCCTCCCCAGGACAGGGATCAGCGGGACTGGGACAATCCACACAGGGCACACAGAGGTGTTTGTGAGCAGTGGAGAGGCCGGGAGGTGCCTGCTCTAGAGTCAGGCAGGACAGCAAAGCTCTTCCAAGGCACACAACCACCAGGCAGAAGCCACAGGGCTTGCTCAATCCTGTGGTTTGAGCCAAGCAGTCCCTTGGGACAATGAAAAAAAGCACCTCAACCACTCAAACTCAAGTGCTTTCCCAAAACCTTTGTATTTAGAACAGGGTTGAAAACAGCTCATCTGAGCCCAGAAGAGCCTGGGAAGGCATCAGTGCCCATTTCCCTGCCACAGGGCCTGGGGAAACCAGCATTTTCCTATAGAAGGCCTGAATTCGAGGTGAGGCCTGGCCATAAATCATTCTAGCATAGTCAGGCGTTTGAAGACAAAGTGAAATACAGCTCCACCCTTCACTGCTGTTCTCCTGGGAGAGGGCAGGTGCTCAAGGCAGCTCAGAAGCCAAGGTCTTTTACCTGTCATAGTCATCAGGGTCGAGGGGCTGGTAGCTGGCTTGGTAACAATTGATCCTCTTCATGAAATCCTCCATGGCATCAGTGGAATTACAGTCCCGGTAATCTGGGCTGGACAATTTGACTTCCTGCAACAGAAAAAAAAACATGCCACAAGGAGGTTAGGAAGCTTTCCAAGCCAGACAATGCTAATCTGGAATTTCAAAGTCCTGCCAAGATCCAGTGATTAGCTGAAACTCAGTGATGAGTACTTTATAGTCATCACTCATCGCAGAGCAGAAAAGCAGCAAATTAAACCCAAAACCAAGCGTCAGGTGGGAGAATTTGGTATCAACCATTGCCTGATTAGTACAGACAGTCTGCTCCCATTCTCCCAAGAGGTGGTCTAGCACTCACCACCCAACAGCAGGAAAACTGAGCTTCCTAATGGCTAAAAAAAAAAAAACCCATCAAGCTCAAACTCAAGCTGAGAAAGGGAAGTGCATGGACATAGGCAAGATGCTTATCCCAGCTCAGCAGCAGGACAGTAGGATGGCAACATTCAACCCCTTTCTGTGCATTATTTGCTGCAAGCTGTTGGGCTGAAAGACACTAGAAACAGGCAGTGTGAATACCCACAAGCCTCACAGACTAAGTCCTGCCTGAACTAATCTAACAGGCTGTTTTAATATTTGTGGTTGAACAGCAGCATTATACATTGGTAATTTCACAAGCAGTCCTGAAACCAACAGGATAACACAATGGATCAACACATGTGGCAACATCCCAGGCCTGGGGTGTATTTTCCACACTGATCCCAGCACTACGAGCACCATTCATCTGCAGTTCCCTGTGGAGCAAAATCCCATGCTCAGCTAGGAGCTGATTTTCTCACCCTTCAAGCATTAGTTTCCAAATAAAGGGATTAAAATCCTCAAAAAAAATCCAGCTTGGGGAAAAAAAAAAAAAGTAGCAAACTGAGCATTTTGTTGTTGAAAAGGCTGTATGAAACCTCTCAGAAAGTTGGTCACTGGGATAACAGCTCCCAGCAGGAGCAAAAGACACTCTTCAGCCCCTGGCTGGCAGCACAATTTGCCTCCAGTGAAGCCATGTTGGCTGTCACCAACCACCTTTTTATCTTCCATGTGCCTCAGCAGAGTTTCCAGGATGATCTGCTCCATTATCTTCCCAAAACTGAGGTGAGACTGCACCTGTAGTCCCCCAATTCTGTCAGGGTTTTGTTTTTTTCTAACCCAATTCCTGGCTGCTCAGACAATCTCTGTATTCCTCCCAGGCTGCCTGTCCTTGTTTCCATCCTCTCTCTGTAGGCTTCCTTTTAGTGTTGGAGTTTGTCCAGGAGCTCCTTGTTCATCCTGGCATTTTTGATGGCTGCTCCTTTGCTGGGAATGCATCACAGCTGAACTTGGAGAAAATGATCCTTGACCATGAACCAGTTTTCTTGGGCCTCTCTTCCCTCCTGGGCTTTTTATCCCACAATACTCCAGGCAAAAATCAGCTCTCCTGACATCTCACTTCACAGCTACTGCAGCACAGGCTGCCCTGGAGCTCCTCACCAGCCCCTTCTTGGTGACAACAAGATGCAACAGAGAGCAAACAAGGAGAGGTGCTGTCCCTTGGAGAAAGAAGTCACCAACACATCCCTGGAACCTCCTAGATTGCCAGTGCCATGCTGTGCTGTCCCTCCAGCAGGTACCAGGGTATTTAAAGCCCACCATGAAGACCAGAGCTTGTGAAGGTCATTATTATTCCTACCTCCCTATGGAGGGAAAGCAAAAGCAGGACACTTCCACACTTACCATAACGTTGGTGGCAACTACGTTGGGATCATTGCAGACAGATTCAATGAAGAACACCTGTGAAGCAAAGCAAAGCTCAGCTGAAAGCCACCAGCAAGGTTTGTAACATTCAGCCAGCTCCTTGCTCAACCCAGCCTCCTCCCTGCGTCCCGCTCCCATCCTTTCCTTCCCCACGGCTCGGTACAGGGAATGAAGAGTTTCATATTTTTAATCAAACCCAGCGTTGAAATCTCCCTCACACAGGAGCAGCATGAGGATAACACATGAATGAAAGAAGAGACACCAACTCTGCACTACAGTGGACTTCCCAATGCAGGCATCAGCCCCATGGCACCAACCTTGAACCCATTCTCTTTGGCGAAGTTTAGGATCATCCCTCTCCTCTCCCGCGTGGTATTGGTGGCATCAAAAACCTTTGAAAGCAAAAGATCTCAATTGGCACCACAAAAGCCTGGTTTCCCAGAGAGCCCCTCCTCAGAGAAGGCACTGCAGAGGACCTTTGGGGTTGGCACAGCTGCCAAACCCCAGAGCACATCTGGGAGCTCACCGCAATCTGCCCGGCCTCCTCCGTCAGGTACCGCTTCACATCCCTCAGGGCTGCCATGGCACATTGCCTGCAAAAGAGGGGACAGACGTGTGGCCCTGATGTCCTCTGGGTGTGGTGGTCACCCTGAAGTTACCAATCCCGTAGAGATTCAGTTTTGAGCTCTCAGAAGCCACTCTCACCTCCTGACTTTCATGGCTTCCTCGTTGTCAGGACGGAAGAAGTCATAGGAGCTGTAATGCTTCACGGCCTCGCGGCGATACTCCCCAACGTTGAAAACTAGGTGGGAAAAGAAAAAAAAAAAAAATCATCAAAATGAGGGGCATGACTCAGTTGTGCAGCTTCTGCAGTTAAAGCAAGCTGGGGCCAAGAAGTTACATCCTCAGGGCATCCCTTCAAAGTGAAGCCCAGCAAACCTGGGCTGCATGTGGATGTGAAAACACAGATATTTGGCCTGTGGGATCTTGGAAACATCCCCCACTACCTCCCATCTCCCAAAGCACTGATCTAGAAGAATTCCTGAGGACCAGACCTCCTGCTTTCCCCTGGCAGCCAGTGCAAGCCTCACCTTTTGTGGGGACACCGATCCAGTTGAGGTAGCGAGTCAGCTTCTTGGAGATGTAGGTCTTGCCACGGGCTGGGAGGCCAACCATGACTATCACAGTGGGGGAATTGGCAAGCTGAGGCCCACAGGCTGCAAGGAAAAAGAACGGGAGCTGTTAATTCTCCAGCTCATCCCGAGTAAACCCTACAAGGCACTTGTTTTTATCTGGACTCCTTCCAAGTCCTTCAGCAGCTGGAGGAAACATGAAAGCCACAGCAAGAACATCCTGATGGGTGCAAAGTAGGCAAGGAGCCAGCAGCTGGCCCAGGCTCCCTGGAGAGCCTCTGTGCTTCAGTTTCCTCATTTGCAACCAAAATAAAAAAGTTATTTAAAAAATAAAATTCAAAATCAAGGCAAGCACAACTTCACATTCCAATGGCTTGGCAATTCCATAAAAAGCTCAAGGATAGCCAAGGACTTTTGACTCGTCCCTGCAGCAGTGTCCGTGCTGAAATACCAGGTCTGGCCCAAGCTCTTCACCCACAGAAAGCATCTCCCAAAATCTTTGACTTGATTTCTAGCTGACACACAACCAACTAACTAGATTTTCTCAAGACAAACAAGGCAAGAGAACCACAGAACTAGCAGCATTTAAAAGTGGGATATCCAAGTGATTTATCCCTTTTTTCCTCATAAACCCAAGCTGGGTTATTGTATTTTTTTTTTTTTTGGTTGGTTGGGGTTTTTTTGGGTTTTTGGTTTTTTTTTTTTGGTTTTTTTTTGGTTTTTTTTTTTTTTGTGGTGAAGAGGGTCCATGTCAAACAGCTGGAAAGAAAATCCAGAGGCAGCATTTGCAGAACAGATGGGACCCTGCAGGGGATTTCTCACCCACCCTTCCATCCACCCGGTGAGCACAGAGACCTCATAGGAAAGGAATGCAGGGAGTGAGTGGCTGGTGGCAGAGCCATAAAACCCAGCTTAATTATGGCCTGGGTGGAGAGCTCTGCCTGCCTGCCACAGCTGCCTGAAGGTGGGACCAGGGGATGCCAGGGGCTCCCAGGGATGGACACAGGGCTGGGGTAGGTTTTTGTCAGCGTGGATCCGGAAAGGACAAACAAACTGAGAGGTACCCACAGAACATGCAAAGAACATGGGTTTACCTTTGCCTTCTAAGAAATAAATAAATCCAGCAGCTGGAGAAACCAAATTAAGGCCACAAGGAAGATTCATGGCCGTGGTACCCAGATGGCAGAGAAGAGCCAAGAGCCACCCATCGTCTTCCTAAGTTTCTTACCAAAGCAAACTCAGCAGGCAAGAGATTAAAAACTACCTAAAATATAGTTTGTTTTTTTTTTCCTGTTTCATTCCCCTGGCTGGA
This sequence comes from Vidua macroura, assembly GCF_024509145.1. NCBI lineage: Eukaryota > Metazoa > Chordata > Aves > Passeriformes > Viduidae > Vidua > Vidua macroura. The sequence goes on from NC_071575.1 coordinate 69,928,494, forward strand.
GCTGCCCTCACATTCACTCCCTTTGTGCAACCTGCCCCCCACCCAGTGCTGCATTTCAAAACCCCGGGGCAGGTCCCAAAGATTTTGGCAGCAAGTGCCAATTTTCTGTGCTGGGGCACAAGGGAGCTGTGCAACATACCAAGAAAAATACTTTTCCCCCCTCTAACAGTCTCACATCCTTATCCAAGTTATGGGTGCAAGTCTGTTTTACACAAAACCCAGACACTTATATTAGATAAAGGGAGGAAGAAGGAATAATACCTGAAATAAGGAAGCTCTTCCTTTCCCTACCTGCCAGTGGGCAAAGGATCTCATAGAGTAGAGCCAAGAGGATTTAGGGCCATTAAATAACACTCCAAGAGCAAAGGGACAATGCTGGGTACTGTTCATGTCCCTGTGGCTCCGGACAGCTGTGACAGCCCCAGGGCTGGCACTGTGTGGGCACACACGTGTCACCTTCCAATGGCTGCTGCAAGAGTTGAACACCCCTAATTCAGCAATCTCCCCCCAGTTTTTACTGCCCTTGCACAATGGAACAGCACCTGGGAAGCACCTCCCAAAACACCATGGCATCAGCGAGCAACATTTCATCAGGAATCTGAGCCCAAAGCAAAAGTCCCCGGGAAACTTTGCATCAGGGATGAAACAGAACCCAGTGTTTTGCTCCCAGTCTTTCACAAAGGCCTCATTCATCATTTCTTTTCACCACTGCTGGGAAGCTATCAGGGATTTCAATACATATTCATTACTCCTTATCGACATCTAGCCAGGTAAGTCAAGGCCAGGGATGATTTTCAGAGGGTCAGAGGGTATTTAAAAGGAGCTTATCACTTTTGCTATTTGCCAGAAAGTCAGCTTCACCAGTGGGTAAAACAGAAAGGGGAAAAAAAAATAACAACAACAAAAAAAAACACCCAGCCCAAAAGGGAAGGAAATACGCTTCTATAAAAAGTCGGATAAAACAGCCACCTCCCCACTTCAGGCATTTTTACTGTCTCCTCCTAAGTATTCCCCAAAACCTCCCACAAGCCCAGAGTGCACGTTCTGTTAGTCCCATTGCCCTTTCCCCAGCTTCTTCCCGCTGCAATTCCAACACCTTCGGGGATGCCCGATCCTGCGCGTGGAACCGCGACCCCTGCGAGCCGCGGATGAACGCGAACACCCCGGGCGTGTGTTCCACACCCACCGAGCCGGAAAAGGCAGCGATGGGACGGAGAGAGGCAGTGGCAGCCCTTTCCCTCCCGGAGCATCCCCCTCCCCTCGCCCGGCTCTGCCCCAGCCAGCGCCTTCGACGGCTCGACTTTCCCAGCCCCTACGTGAGAGACGTGCGGCGTGACAGCAATTTAATGGATCGCCGTCAAAAGGGCAGCCGAAGGCATCGCTGCAGCCTCCCCTGGACCAGCCATCACACAATCGGACTCGTTATTCCACACCCGGGGAGCGTCCTTGCAGAGGATGCTCCCAGGGATGCGCCCGCTCCCTCCAGGCATCGCGCTGGAAGTGGTCTCCGTTATTCCTCCGTTCCCACCCAGCTTTGCACAGCCCTCGCTCTTTGTTGCTGCTGAGGAATTAATAGCACCTCGCGTTTAAAATAGCTCGAGTTTAAAAAGAGTAAGCTAAAAAAAAAAAAAGCCTCTTCTCACATTGCACAGCGTGGCTCGCTCCCACCCCAAGAAAATATAATTACAAGCCACATTATGTTATTAATAAGCCCCTCGGTGCCTTAATATATCAAATATGCTAGTTTTATCCGCTGCCAAAAGGGAGCTCTCTCTGAGAAACCAGGCGAACGAAGTGGCAAAAAACCACTGCATGCACAAGGGATTTCTTTCAGAGGTGCCAGCCCTTGAGAAAAATCCAGCCACAGAGACACACGTGCAAAGCATTAAGCCGGGAGACGTTTTACCCACTCTAAGCAAAGCCCCTTGGCTACCCAGATGCCTGTTGCTGAAATCCATTTCCTCGGCAGCTCCCGCGGCAGGGCTGCCCTTGCCAGGCACAGGCTGCGCATCCCAACATCTGCTCCAGGGTGCCTGACCCACAGCCACGGGCAACAGCATCTGGCAAGCTCACAGGATATCTACTTCTTTAAAAACTATTATGATTATTATTTAGAAGGAGAAACTTTCCAGCCAAGGTAAATAAACATCGGAAGCGACTTGAAACGCCTGCTGAAGGCAAGCATCGGAAAGACTGATTCACCCAAGCCGCTTCCATCCCTCGCCGGGCTGCGAGTGCCACCCCCTCCATCCCGGCTCCGCACATTCCTGCGGCGCTCGTTTAGAGTTAGGAATCGCACAACTGGCAGGTTGTCCGTGTAGCTGGTGGGTGACTTAAAGGAGCTGCTTCCGAGCTTTCGGATTGGCTCATGATTTAAGATTTGGTTTGTAGTAACGCCGGAAGGACCCAAACATTTTTATATTCCGAGGTTCAGAGATAAGGGGAAACCACTGCAGAAGTTTGAGCACTAATTTCTGCCTTCCCCTCCATCTGCCTCCTCTTCCCCACAGGGTTAAATAGTAAAATGCAAACGGCTGGTGTTTGGTTGGGGCTTTTTCCCCCTAAATACATTGCCCTAATCCTCCAAAAAAAAAAAAAAAAGAAATTTAACACTAATTGGACAGGATTTGGAGCAAGCTGGTCTAGTGGAAGGTGTCCCGCCACATGGCAGGAGGGTTGTGGAACGAGATTATCTTTACGGTGCCTTCCAACCCAAACCATTCACGATTCTGCCATCAACAAATCCCCGGGCGAGCCGCTTGACACCGTGAAAAATCCCAGCTGAGCTGGCACCGGGGCTGCGAGGTGAACGACCTGCTCCCTTCCCTTTTAATCCCAGGGCTGGCAGCGGAGGGTGGAAACGGGGCCACGCGTGTCGCGGCACCTCCCCGCAGCCATGTGACAGCCGGCTGCGCCTTCCGAGCGCCGGGAGCGAGTCACGGGATGGCAGCGGGTGGGATGCGGGCACCGCCAGGATGCTGGGGCACGGCGAGGAGAAGGGAGGAGGGATGCTGCAGGGATGCTGCAAAGAGCCCCGCGCCGCGGTGCGCGGAGAAAGGGGAGAGCTTCCCACCCATGCCGTGCCTCCATCCCAGTCCCCATCCCTCCGGGATGCTGCCGTGCCCGTACTCACAGCGGCGGGGCAGCGCCGGGCGGTTGTCATTGGGAAGCCAAATCTTCTGGATGCGGCTTTGCGTCAGCTCCATGGGCATTTTTAAAACAAAGGTCTTTTTGCGCTCCGCGTCCACCTTGATGCGTTTGCGGGAGGGAGGAGGAGAAATAAAAAAGGGGAGGGGGAAGGAGGTGAGGGAAATATATGATAAAAAAAAAAATAATAAAAAGGGTTTTTGTTGCAGTCGGTGGTTTGGGCGAGCGGCTGCGGCGCTTTCGGATGCTGCTCCGAGCCTCGTGAAGGTTTTACGGCAGGAGGGGGAGGAGGAGGAAGAGGAGGGCCGGGTCTGCAGGGCACAAAGCCGGGCAGGAATGGCCCCGGCGCAGCCGCTGCGCGCTGAGAGGGAGCGAGGGCGAGCCCCGCTGCGAACCGCGACGGAAAGCGGGCTGAAAAAAAATACAGATAATAAAAAAAAAAAAAAAAAAAAAACTATCTTCCCTTTTAAATTGGGGGGGAAAAAAATAACAAGAGAAGAAAGGCAGGAGACTCTCCACGCGAGGCAGCCGGGCAAGGAGTGGTGCTACAGCGCTGGCCGCTGCTCCGGCCGGCTCCGCTCACGATGTGCCGGCAGCTGCCGGGCCGCCTATTTCTATCCCGACAGGCCGGGACCGCCTCCGGGGCGGAGCGGGGCCGGGCGGGCGCTGCGGCGCCGCGGAGGAGGAGGAGGAGGAGGAGGAGGAGGATGGGAAGGAGGAGGAGGAGGAGGAGGATGATGAAGATGAAGATGGAGGGATGCCGGCGCGGCCCCTGCCGCCCCCTGCCGGCCGCCCCCCGCACTGCAGCGCGGACAAAGGACGCGCTTTGTTCCGCGGGGGGAACGCGACACCGACCCCTCCCCCACGCCGGGAATCTGGGGCGCGCAGGGGACCCCCAGACTAAAATATCTGTGGTTAAATAAATGGTCTGTTTCATTCCTCGCGTCTCTTCAATCAACGAGGGAAAATGATGTAAAATGATGGAAATTGAATTTTTTGTTTTAAAAAAGGAAAATGAAAACTCGACAGTAAATAACTTTTTAAAAATATTTCAAAACTAAAAAAGAAGTAAAAATGTAAAGAGAAAAAAATTCATTAAAATTAATTATGAAAATAAAATAGGGAATAGAGGAGAAAGTAAGAAGGGGGAAAGAAATTAAAAAATTGGAATAAAGTTAAAATTAAAAATAAAATTCAAAAAATTAACTAGAGACAAATAACATAAAAACTATTTTTTAAAATAAAAATAGAGGGGAAAAAAAGAAAAAAGAACAATAAGTACAACAGCGATGGGATTGGGGGACTCCGCCGGCGCGCCCCTTGCGCCCCTCACTCCGCGGCCGGCGGGTTCGGGCCGGGGCGTCCCGCGGGGGGCCGGGGGATGCCGGGGGGTCCCGAGGGGCCGGGGGATGCCGGCCCTGCTCTCCTGCACGTCGCTCACGTCGCACATGCGGTGCCGAGCCGCCTCCCCCGGAGGGGATGCCCGGGATGCGGCGGCTCCGCCTCCGCCCGCGGCCACCGCGGCTGCTCCGCCCCGCTCCGCGCCCGGGCGGGCCGGGAGGCGCCGGGGCCTCCCCGCGTCCCTCCGCGAACAGCGGCTCGGGGGCGGCTGGAGCGGCCGCGGCGCTGGGGATGCTCCGCGGAGAGCCTCTGCTCTCAAACGGGCGCATAACGCTAATTTTTAATCAATATTTTTTAAAATTTAATATTATTTTAATTTAACAATCCCGTTTCATTGTTTATTATTTAATGTTTTCATAGAATGATTTGCTTTTTTATTATTTTATCATTTTACTATTCATTTATTTGTTCTTAATTATGTCATGTTCATATACAATAAACACATTATTATTATTATTATTATTATTATTATTATTATTATTATTATTATTATTATTTGCATTCTCTTATTAGTTTATTAAACTTCTTAATCCACTCGCCAGGTCCCTGCAAGTTATATTTCCACTCTAAATTAGGCTACAAACTGCACCCCAGCAGTGCTGACACCCCCACACAGCTTCTGTTTGCAGCACAGAGGGGTTGGGACCACCCTGAAAATTCCTGTGATGACGCCCAAACCCCAAACACTCAGGTGCTCAAACCCCCTTGTCCCCCAACACCGATGGGGATGATCCCACCTGGCCTGGAGGGGTTTCTTTGGAAGGATTCTGGGTGGGAATTTGCCACAGCAGGGAAATGTGGGAATGTGTCACGGGTGGGAAGAGCTGTAGAGGCGGGAGCATCAGCTTTGATGGTGTTTAATACAGCAAATTTTGCTTCAAAATTTAAAGCTTGATAAGGAGCATCTCGGATACCTAAAATGTTCAATAATATTTTTTTTTTTTTTTTTATTTAGGGCATTTTCCTCCTCTGCAAGCAAAGGCTTGTATTTTTATAACGCATTTAGAAGGAAGATATTTCTGGCTAATTCCTTACATGGAGCCAAGATGAAGTAAAAAGTGCACAATCTTTCCCTCTCCTACACAGGGAAAAAATATTCACAGGCAAAAAGAAAAAAAAATTAAAAAGAAATTAAAAAGAAAAAAAGCTACTATGAGTGAGCTGGAAAAGAACCAAAGATTTGGGATGTGGGAAGGAAGATGGGAGAGAGCTGTGAGTGCTCCAGTTGGCAAGGATGGGATGGAAGTCAGGCACAACAGCCCTCCCTGGGCCACTCTGCACAAAATCCCCAAATCTTTTTCACATGTAGGGCAACAGAAAGCCGGTTCCCAGCTAGAGCCTGAGTCAGAAGGAGGACAAAAATTCACATGATTTTACAGGGCAAGGAATTCGGGCATCATCCCCCTTCCTCTCTCCCCTCTCCGTGGCTCTTTTCCACCTCACAAATCACCACCCCCATGACATGAAAAGGAGCCCGAAAGCAAAACCCTGCCTGAATTAAAATCACAGTCGCTTCAAATTAGATCCACCTAGTAACTCTTGGCTTAGAAACTCCTAAATAACTGGAGCGGAAAGCTCCAACTCCTAAATAAGTGGCCTGGATTTCAAAGGCACCAGCGCCCAGCTGCTCCGAGGGAGGTCAGCTGGAAGAAGCACTACTATTTTTAAGGCACTTGCACCCCGGGGAGAGGGCAGGGAGCAGGACAGCACTAGGTGCACTCAGAGGATTATTTTTCCCCCTCCCAAATCGTGCTATGCAAAAATCCCAGCTTCCTAAAAATAGCACCTGGGCTGGTAAATAAAATGTTGCTCGCAGCTGCTGTGATAAGAGCCCAAAGGGGTGCTTAGCTCAGCGATTTTTCAGGAAATCAAGCCACTGATGCAGCCTGAATGCTGTCAGGAGGATGTGTCAGCTCCTGGAGAGCCACCACAGGCACAGTGTGACATGGGACAGCCAGTGATGCTGACCCACAGAGGGTGGAGGGAGGCATCAACCAGCCAGTGCAGGCTGGAGGTGCTGCCATCCATACCCCAGTCAGGAACTGGCAGATGTTTAATAAATGAGAAGGGACAGGGACGTAATGCCAGGGTTTGAAATACGAAAGTCCTGGTGGTAGATGGGGAAAAAAATTAACCCTGAGCGTCCAAGGGATGAATGCAGCAGGTCCAGAGAGGTGGGAGAGGGAAGTACAAAAAGGGAAAGTCTGGCAGAGAAGGGGAAAATTCCTATTTCTGTGAGAATGGGATACCCAGCTCTTATGGGGTTCACAGTCTTCAAAGTTCTCCGAAACACCAAAACTAAAACCTGTCAATTCCCTCTTTTGTTCCACCGCAGCTCCAACATCTAACTCACCTAGCAACCCATCCTGAACATTGCATTAGGCTCTGGATGCATCCCAAAGTGACAGCTCCAGACTTCATTCTCCATCCCCTTTGGAAGAAGCTACTGGTGACCAGCCTGCCTTCCCTGACATCCTCCCTGTGGCATCAAAATGCCAGCACCAGCAGCAATTGCTCTGGCGAGCCCCAACTCTGACTAAGCCATGATTCACCCTCTTCTTTTAATGTCTTTTTTTTTTTTTTTTTTTTTTAATTTATTTATTTGATTCCCTCTAAAGGAAACTTGGAAGGCAAGGACCAGTCACGTTCTTGCCTACATTCAGTGCAACACGCATCCTCTCCTTCAGAATTGGCGCGGGGGTGCAGGGAGGGGAGATGCCTGGTGGGATCCGAGTCACACATCCAGGAATTCTTTGCATGGCTAGAATTTGGGGAGGGTGGCTGGGAGCTGTGTGTACATCACTGTGTAGGTGCAGCCACACATTGTGCTCCATTCATGTCAGGGCAGCTTCATCTGCAGCGGTTTCCAGTATGGCCTTGGTTTATCAGCCTGGAATGTGGGCACAAAGCTCAGAATCACAGCAGGGTTTGGGTTTAAAGGGATTTCAAGATCATTCAGTCTCACCCCCCTGCCATGGGCAGGTACAACTTCCACTATCCCAGGTTGCTCCAAGCCCTGTCCAGCCTGGCCTTGGACACTTCCAGGGATCCAGGGGCAGCCACAGCTTCTCTGGGCACCCTGTGCCAGGGTCTCACCACACCCACACGAAAAAATCTCTCCCTAACATCCCATCTAAATCTACTCTCATCCGGTTTAAAGCCGTTCCAAAGTGCTCCATACCCTGGGAGGGTGGTTGCAAAAGTCAGGCAGCAGCTGCCCAGGCTCTTATTAGTGCATTGATTACATTTTCTTGCAACTGAAAAATTTATTCCTCTGGGCAGACCAAGGGGCATTCATATGGTTTTCGGGGAAAGAAAAAAAAAAAAAAAAAAAAAAGACAACAAGAAAAACCCAACAACAACAGCAAAAGCAACAGAAAAAAAATTGCTAAATTTTGCACTTACAAAGATAATTTTAAATAGTGGGATATTGAAGAAGCCAAGGAAATTGTCTGCAATATTTTTCGGGGAATTAGATGCTTTCAGAAAGGTCAGGAAGGAAACCAAGTGGTTAACACCTCCCATTGACAGCTGGATGCTGAGTAGTTTTCACTGCTGATGGCGCTTTCTTTGGACGGACTTGAAAAAAAGCTGCTACGGGTCAGGCTCGTGGCGGGGAGGGTGATAAACGTCTGATTTTTATCAGGCTGATAAAAATGTTTGGATTTGGAGAGGCAGCTGGAGTTCACGGTCCTTTGCGCCTGCAGTTTTCAATTGCCTCCCTCGCCCCTGGCAGGTATTTCAGTTACAGGAATAAATAAACAAGGAGCGAAGTGTGAACTGTACCTGTAGGACCAGGATGTCACCGCTCCCTCTCCCTCATCCCACCCAGCTCCTGATGCCCGGGAGGGAACACCAAGAGCTCCTGCGTCTGTCCCTGTAATGGATCGGGGTGTTTCTGCCATTGAAAAGAGTTTTTTTCTTTCCCCTCCTCTAAACAAGTTTAGTTTTGCTTCCTCATTTCTCGCCTCTCGCCCCTCTGTCCTTGCAGTCTCACGCTGCTTTTCTTCCTCCTGCTGCAAAGGGGAACAGAAACCAAGCAAAACCATCTCTTCACGGCATTATTTGCAGTCAGGGTTTCCTGCAGGGATTGAGGGATGTTGCTCAGCACGGGATTTACCCTGAAATCAGGGGAGAGCTCCTGGTCCCTCCGCAGCAGTGAGGGCTGAGCCCTGCCCGGGGTGCAGGATGCAGGCAGGGCAGGGAACATCGTGTGCCCCGGAGCTCTCCCTCCTTTCACCCACCAGTGCAGACACGCGTTCTCCTGGCTGCGGACAAGCCGTGCAGTTTTTCAGCCTGTTGCACCCTCTAATTGCACCTGATGTGCTCATGAAACTCCTGCCTTGGCCGCTTGTAAGAAATTCCAATCATTGCTGACAACAGCCGAGCGCTGGGACACCACTGGAGCAAGACCTGGGCTGCCACACGCCTGCCCGTGGGTGCAGCTTTGCTTAAAAATAGCCACAAGCAGAGAAAGGGGGGGAAAATTCAACGGGATTCAGCTTCTGACATTGAGAAACCAGGGCTGAGCCCCACAGGGGGAAATCCCACAAAGGCACAGGGCATTGCTCACCCCGCGCTATCAGCCCCAGTCAAACACTGCACCCAGGGCTGACCTTGCTTTCCTGGCAGCCAAGGGACAGGGAAAGCCAGGAAGGGGATGCAGAAATGCAGAATTCAGCCTCATTCAGCTGGTAACAGGTTAGGGACCTGCTGCTTTTGCTCAGCCCTCTGCTCTGAGCTCCCCGTGTGCTGTCACTGTCACTGTCACACTCGGAACGACGCAGGAGCTCTTTCAAGGACAGTAAACTCTTCCTTGAAGTCAACACTCCACAAAGTTGTTTGTTTGTTTAATTCCTTTTAATTTATAGCTCTTCAGCCAGGAGGACAAGAAACCTTCAAACCTTATTTTCTTTTGAGTGGTAGGATTTGTGCCCTAACGAGAGGTGTTTGGTTATAATTGGCTGAGTTAAAGGGTAGCAGGAAAGGAAATGGGAGTTTTAAATACAATGCCTGGCTGTGATGAATATGTGGAAGAAGGAAGGATGAGAGCCTGGATTCAATCTCAATTCATCAAATTAAAAGTAAAATCATTCAAGGTTTCCTCCATTATCCTCAGAGAGGTGGGTGCCTCCAAATGTGTCTTGGATGATCCTTGGGAAGACCCAGTAAATCTTAAGAGCAATAATGGGGAGGTGTTCAATGGATGTCCATTAGCAAGGACTGATGACCCCAAAGGAGCCTCCCAGGTGGAGATTCATATTTAAGAAAGGAGGTTTATTTGTAATTTTAAAAAATAATTATATTCCATAGTTCTCAAAAAAATATAATTTGGAGATAACATTCTGAAGCTGCAAACATCCATTAAAGTAAGGACATTTCTCAAAGCTGGCAGGTCTGCTCAGAAACTGTTCCAGGAGGATTGAGCAATGTCCTGTGAAAGTTCCTGACATTACAAGACTAGTGAAAAACAAAATTCACCCCATAAACGGCTAAATCATAAAGATAATTGACTCCCTAAGTTGCAGAGAGGGTAGATTTAGGGTAGATATTATAAAGAAATTCTTTACTGTGAGGGTGGTGAGGCCCTGGCACTGGTTGCCCAAAGAAGTTGTGGCTACCCCATCCCTGGAAGTGTCCAAGGTTGGACAGGGCTTGAAGCAACCTATTTTTGTGGAAGGTGTCCCTGCCCATGGCAGGGGTTGGAGCTGGATGAGTTTAAAGGTCACTTCCAACCCAGGCCACTCTGTGATTCTACAAAACATGGGTTTCTAAAAGTTGTTAGAGGGTAATTAAATGGCAAGAAGTTGGGATATTCCAGCATCAGGAATTCAATACTCGTTCTCCTTGAAACAAAATCTGGCTGAAGAAGTTCAAGTTGGTCCTAATAGCAAGGGTCAAAGAGTGCAGATCAGTCAGAGAGCCACCATTCAGGTTTTGGCATTGTCAGAGCTTCTGAAAAGACAATATTCACATTAGCCTGACACTGGGTTGAGCCTTCTACTTCCAGGTACTTTCAGTTACATGAAAGGAACACTTCCCTGTTTGCCCTGTTATTTTAAGGTGTGAAATTCCCCACTGAAAATCTTGGGATTGCTTTAGGGTGTAAATCCACAGGATGTTGAACTTGACTTTAGGTTACCTCATCCCTAATCAAGAGGCCACAACCACCTGCGACAAGGCACTGATCCAGCAGAAAAATCCTGCTGGTCTGAGAGAAAAGTGTGTTTACAGGGCTGCTCTGTCCCCACTGCCAGATCAGATATTCCCTGCGCTGCTGCTGCCAGCAAAACTTGGCATGTGTTACCACAGGGCCTTCTCCAGGAAAATCAGCAGAATTACAGCCATTTGCTCACACCTGAACCAGACCTAATTTAGGACTTTACTGATTTAACCCTGGCTGGGAGCTCAGCCCCACTCGCTCAGTCCCCCACAGTAGGATGGGGTAGAGAACTGGAAGGTAAAAGTGAGAAAACTCATGGGTTGAGGTACAGTTTAATGGGTAAAGCAAAAGCCACGTGCACAAGCAAAGCAAAACAAGGAATTCATTCCCCACTTCGCACAGGTTCCCAGTGATCCCCAGGAAAGCAAGGCTCCATCACACATAATGGTGGCTTGGGAAGGCAAACAACACGACCTCGAATGTCCCCCCTTTCCTAAACACGACAAAATGCGTTATGGAATATTTTTGGTCAGTTTGGGGTCAGCTGTCCTTATTCTGTCCCCTCCCAACTCCTTGTGCCCCCCCAGCCTCCTCACTGGTGGGGTGAGGAGCAGAAAAGCCTTGACTCTATGTAAGCCCTGCCCAGCAAAAACAAAAACATCTCTGTTTTATCAACACCGTTTTGGCCACAAGTCAGAATCACAGCCCCACAGCAGCTACTCTGAAGAAAATCAACCTGTCCCAGCCCAAACCAGCGCAGCGCTGCAAAGCAACGCGGCTTGTTGGAGATCTGATGGGAAGAACAAAGAATTCCAGCCCTCCTGCATGCGTAGATTGTTATAGGATTTATTTTTGTGGAGGTGCCCAGTGGCTGAAGTTGATTGTGCTCACTGAAGAACTTAATTCGCAGCCCGGTGATGCAGCTGGGATGCAGCTCTCCAGGTCTCCTGCCTGCAGGCGCTCAGCGCTGGATGCGAAACCCCCCCACGGATGATGAGTCTGTTCAGCCCATTTACGGTGGACGATGATCACCCTCCGGAAATCACAGCCTGTCATTATCCCGTGGACTTTGCTATTGAACTGTTTCCTAACTCCTCATTACCACCCACCTTTCATTAAGAGCCTGGATCGTTATCTCATCATTGCAGGTTATTAAATCAAACAATGGCAAAGGCTGCGGCCTTTCTGGGGCTGACTCACCTCATTATGTAACAAGCCCGGGCCAGTGACAACCTCAGCATCGTCATGGTGACAGGGAAGCGTCTAAAAAGTTGCAGGCAATGACGTGGTGAAGCCAGATACCCCAGAGATGCTGGGGAATCTCTTCAAAGTAATGCAAAAAACCTAAAACACAAAGCTCCAAGGGAGAACATGGGTTTGTATTTTTGATCATCAAGGAGGACGTGCTTGTAGGCAGCAGCGGGCAGCAGATTAATCACAGCCTAGGAAAAAGGGTATTTTTTTATCTCAGGTCTCAACCCCCGCTGATAATCAGTTTGGCTCCTGATAGAGGAGCTTTTGAAGCAGCATCCCAGAAGGATCTGCATTGCCTGGGAGGCTCAGATGGAAAGGTTCCCCTGAGGGATGCTGAGCAGGGAGGAGGCGTTGAAGCTCTCAGCTCCTGCTGTTCTGCCTCCATCCACAGCAAAGCTATGGGTAGAGACTGGGGAGGATTTATGGAATTTTGGGTTGTCTACAAGGAACTGGTCACCTTTGAGCACTTCTACCACCTGTGGAGGGAAATGGGCACTCACTTGCACAGAGAACAATTCGGCTGCCCTGCTGTGGGTACTGACTGCAAACCAGGATGAGATGTGTCCTGGAGGAGTTTGTGTCCTCCGACCACTGAGGGAACCTCAGAGCTATGCCCAAAACCATTCCACACACATCTCAGTGCTCTCCAGCACGAGGTGACCCAAAACACAAGTCCTTGTCCAATCCAGAGTCCCATGCAGGGAGGAAGAGCAGAGCTTTGGTGAGGAGCTGCATGTCGAAATCGTGTACGTGCCGAGGATCTTCCCACCCACACCTCACCTTTGTGAGCGCGTCTGCCCCATGGACAACCTGCTCTTCCCTGCTTCCTCACAGGGCTGGCATGATCCAGACAATGGTTGCCCAACAGTGGCCCACACACCTCGGCTCTGGCCAAGAAGAACCACTTTTGGGACCAGCACCACTGCTGGGGTTGAGCTGTTCCCTGGATCAGCCTCCCCAAGGGCTCCCCTCTCCATTCAGCCTGGTGGAAACCACAAGGCATCCAGAGGTGAGGTCTACGTGTCCCACTTTTGCAGAGTGGTGCCATGTGCTTTTAAACTCCAGACCTGCAGGCACTGCTTTTAGGAGGTCTGTGAAAGACCAGTAAGAGGGAAAGTGTGTGGTCAACAAGCTGAAATTTAGAATAGTAAGGGCCAGTTTTGTTTCCATATCTTTTGCTGGAGCTCCTTACAGTCAAAACCTCTCTCAGGGAACCTCCAATTTCCTAACAGCTCTCCTAACCAAGTTTTGGACCCAAATCACTGGAATTAGATCACACAGATTGCTGGAGTGCAGAAATTAAATAACCAAATTCCCTTATCATGGTTTTCTTAAAATTCTTCCACTTACAGAGCAATGATTTTAGTGCATTTAAGTCCTAGCAGATGATTTTCATTTGTATATTTCATGTACTTTTTTCTATGCCATGGAGACCTGGCTGGGATCTAAAATTGTTAAAAAACATCTACAGAATTTATTTCTTCTTTCCCTGATATTTTCCAATCAGACATGAAAAATATTAATGGAAAATTTCTCTGGAATTTTGGGGCAAGCTGAAACAATATGGGGAGCTTGCTGCCAACATATTTTCTCAAATACACTTATATTTTCCAACCCGCAATGACAAGCTGTGAACAGCTTCTTGGGAAAAAAAAAAAAAAAAAAAAAGGAGAAAACTCAGCTCAGTGTTTAGATTTTTTAGATTTCTGCCCTGGAGTTTAACAGGGAGTAGCAAAGCAGCATCTGGGTGCCTGGCAGGGGTCACAAGGAAAGATGCTGTGCTTCAAAGCACTTGGGAGGGCCTCATTTTTCTCCCAAACAACTGCTGTTACTTGAGCAGAGAGGCAGAGCCAGGAGGGCATAGCACAGGTGGAAGCACATCTTGGCCATTGATCATGACTCATCCTCACTGAATAACGATGGAGATAGGGGAAAAACACTTTTATTGTGTTTGCTTCAGCATTTCCATCAACACCACCCATTAGGGAATCACAGAATGGTTTGGGTTGGAAGGGACATAAAAGATTATCCAGTTTCATCCCCTGCCATGGGCAGGGACGTCTTCCACTCTTCCACTATCCCAGGTTCTCCAAGCCCTGTCCAACCTGGCCTTGGACACTTCCAGGGATGGGGCAGCCACAGCTGCTCTGGGCAACCTGTTGCGACACAAACTCTGTGCCACAAATAGGACACCTCTCAAAACAAACAAACGACCCCAGAACAGGGGCTCACCTGACGTGTCCATCCCCCTGTGCCCTCCTGGCACAGCTCTGGTGGGTTCGTGCTCCCCGCACGTCCTGGGCTGACGCCTGCGGTGACAGCACGTCCACAGCCAGGGTTTCACATTTCCCAGCCCAGCTGTTTACCCAGAGCTCAGCCTGAAGGAAAACAACTGCTAGACAGTCAACAAGAGATCTGAGGGACACCCAACTCCTGGGCAGGCTCTCCTGCCAGCTTCCCTATAAAGGAGAGCCAGGCTCAGGCTCAAAGCATGACCTTCCTTCAGTTCATGTTGTTATTACCCAAGCTGGGACAGCCCCAGGCGCCTGATTGATGGGCACCTTTCACCCACTGCTGGGTGAAATGCCTCAGGGATTCTGTGGATGGTCACTGGGCCACTGGGAGATACAGTTTGTACCCATGGAGCAGAGCCCAGAGCAATTCCCAAACCTGCCAGCTATGCAAAAGCAAGGCCTTTCTGCAGCTGTGGCTAAGGGGGATCCCACCAGGATGGGTTTGGGATGAAGGTGGCGTAGCCAGAGTGCCACAGGAGCTTGTAGTATCTGCAGGATATGCTTGGAGCATGGATGTGCTGTGCCCTTTCCCTGTCCTGCCCTAAACACTGGTGCTTATTCCAGACCTGACCAGCTGAATACCCCTGAAAACCCATCTCAAACCCATCTCAGCCCAGAGCCTGAGCAAGCACAGCTCCCTTGCACACGTGCAGGAGCACACGCAGCCACCCCAGCCCCTGGCAGCCGCCAGTGCCTTCAGATGCCACTCAAAAATCTGGTCCTCTTGCATTCAGGCAGAGCCAGTCATCGACGACAGGGGTGACTAAAGCCCAGCACTGGCACACACCAGCCCCATCCCACGCTGCCTTGTCCCATCTTGCCTGCAGCCGGGCCGTTACCTGCCAGGCCACCCAACCCCGTGGCTGCCAGCACCCTGTGACAGCACATGGCAAGCCAGGCTGGAAAAGGTAACCTCAGGTCGTCCAGAATTTGGGCTAGGAAAGTCACATCCACAAAAAGAACGCTTCCCACCCTCATGCCTTCCACCTAATTGCTGCTGTTGCAACAGCCCTACATGATTTAATGGTTTATTGCATTGTTCTTTTATTTATGGTGTAAATGTTTTGGACGTGATCAGTTTCTCAGCAGCTCAGCTGCACCCAAAAATTAATAAGAGAAGAAAAAAAAAAAAAAAAAAAAAGGAAAGGAGAAACACTGCAGCAACCAGAGGTGATTTAATGTTTAAGGGAAACAAAGGCTTTGCTGACTGTGTTCCTCCATGCACATGATCTTCACAGCTGGCAGAAGGTGGAAATCCATTCCCTGCCTTTGGCAAAGCCACCTTGGAGAACAAAAATAAACACAAACATCACTGCTAGCAGGTGCCTCTTCTGTCTCAACTCATCCTGCTCAGCTTGGTTCAGCAACACAGAGATTTTGGTGGTGAAGCTACGTCCGAGTCCTTCTTCCCACCCCAAAGCCTTGTCCTCAGCCATGAATGAGATCCAGCCCTCCAGCTGGGAAATTGACCCAGGCTGGAAAAATCCCCAAACCCTACCATTTATTTTCCTTTATTATTATTCTATATACTGTTTATCCTATTAATTTATTTTTCTTTATTTTGCTCTGCATGGGAATGTTGTTTTGTGAGCATGGATCCACTCCTGGAGCACCTGGTGTTGGCATAAAGCCATCCCACATTCCTTTTGTGGAAGGGCTTTATCGGGATGCCCAAGTCCAAATCACAGCCTCAGCTATGTCCTACTGCTCCTGCGAGAAATCCCTTGCCAATAAGGAGGATTTCTAAGAAAGTCAATGAGAAGGAAAAATAAAAACCAGGTCAAATTCTCAAATTTCTGCTCCATATTAGAATCTCCTGTTGGCATTAAGGTGGGGTGCTTACCTGGGTCGTACCTGGCGTGAAGGCATGAGTTTCCTCCAAATAAATTCATATTGGTGACTGAGGAGCCTTTATTTTGCACTTGTGCCAGGTGACCTGGCAGTGCCCACTTGCATTTTTAGGGGTGGAAAAATTCGGTCTCCCAGGCACAGAACTCAGCAGTTGTTCAGTCCTCACCTTCAAGCCCACGGGCAGGACCCAGTGCAACCCTGCTTATCCCCCAGTAAAGGCAGCTGAAACACCCTGGCTCATCCTGGGAAGACACATCCCTCCTTAGGGCTCATGGATTTGGGAGCAGGAGACAAAACACCCAGTTTTTCTCCCAGTACTGATGTGGTTTTGGGCTTACCTAGGAACAGAGGCCACACAAAGTTAAAAGAATAAAAGCGGATATATTTACTGAAGGGCCTCCAGGTACATTAGGGGCAGACAAAGCCTCCCCAAGGGGCTACACCCAAAAATTAAGGACAGTCATGAGTTTTTCAGACATATATAAGTTTGGTCCATTTACATATCAGGGGTTAATTCTCCAATTACAGGTAATTGGAGGCAATGAAATCACATACCCCCAGTTTGCTTCCCCCCAATTCACTTTTGTTCAGACTTTTCGGGATCTGAGGCTGTAGGGTGTCCTTGAAACTCAGGTCCAGAGGGATTGTTTAGTCTGACCAAAACGTGAAGACATTTTGTGAAGTTTGTGAAGTTAGCTAACACTTTATATGGAGTTTAGAGTTACGCACTGACGCAGCACAAGATCTGAAAAAAACACAAAAGTTAAAACCCTAATGCACCAGCACCTCCGGGGCAAAACCACCCGTGATACTGACAGATTACCCCTGTTGTTTACCAGCCCCAGCTGCTCTCCGGCCTTCCTGGAAAGGGCAGAGCAGCAGCAGGGCTCTCGCACGCTCCTTTCGCGTGTCCCCGGAGGAGCGGCGGCTGCCGGAGCGCGGAGCCCGCAGCGCTCCCTCCCTGGCCACGCGAACGGGGCGTGCATGGCCACTGGGGCTGCCCGGGACTGGCCCGTGCCCCGGCGTCCCCGCCGTCCCTCACTGCCAGCAGGGCAGTGGAATGAGAAATAAAACTGGTAAACAAGTTCACCCCGCTGCCCTGGGAAAGGTTCTGCTCGCGTCCTGTCGGATAAACAAGCTCCGGCGGCGGCTGGAGGGGAGGGGAATAAATAAATCGGGCTGGTTGAAGGGACGCAGCTGTTTCACACCAGCCCTGCCCGAAGAAAGCCCAAAGTGGGGCTGGGATTGCACAAGGACACGGCAATACCTCATTTTCTCCACCTCCTTCCCCAGCAGCATCGTTTCTCCCCAAACCACTTCATGAGGAGACGTTGGTCTGTCTCAGCTTGCCCCCTCTGTCCTCAGACAATCTTTTTCAGGGCTGAGCAGAGCTTTCCTTGATTTCCAACCCAAATCAACATCTCTGCAGGTGGGGTTTTAACGCCCTGCTCCTGCCCACAGGGGCTGATTTGGAAACTCTGCGCTGCACTACAATGAAGTCTGCACCAGTAATATCCCCAAAATGTACCTACACAGGGAACACGCCTCAGGATGCTCTGGCACTGCCAGGATTGGTGCAGAGAGATCTGGAGCCGTGGATATGAGCAGCTAAAGGCACCATCAGCACAGCCTCCAGCCCATCTCAGCCCTCCTGTGCCTGTTTCCCCTGCCTCAATCGATAAAGCTGGAAATCATCCAACAAGGAGCAAAGGACTGGGAAGAGGGGCAACAAAAAGGTCTCAGCAGTCAATTCTGAACAAACAGCATGAAGTCCCAGAAGAAAATATTTATTATTATTATTATTATTATTATTATTATTATTATTATTATTAGCAATAACACTAATAATAATAATGCGGGGAAACCAAAAGGAAAGCCCAATTCCATGATGTTTTAGCTAGAGGGTGGCATACAAAATGCAGGAGGCTGGGTTTTCTGGACTGCGTGGTGCTGCTTCCTCAGCACCAAGGAAGGGCACATCTCACTGCAGGCCCTGTGCTTTTGGGAAGAGGTTTAATCTGGGATGGGTCGGCAATACCAAGGAGATGTTTTCAAAATTGAGTATATGGGAAAGGACAAAATGAGAGTGATTTTGTTCTCCACGAAGGAGAAATCTGGGGAGTAGCTTTCAGCCTGGAAAAGGATGCTATGGAGAAGATAATAGCTGTTTTTATAGCAAGGAATATTTAAGGTTTATACAAGATATGCTCCCCCAGTGGAATCCTAATTAGTGGAATCCTAATATTCCTTGCCAGGACAAGGAATTCTTCAGGGGAAAACACAAAGGAAACCTAAATATGCTTGTGTGGATTTGATCTTGAGTCCCAACTGGGGATTGTGCCTCATCCTTTTTTTTTTTTTTTCTCTAACCTTAAAATGTAGTTCTGATGGGGAAAAGAATCAGGTGCCTTGCTGAGATGTGTGTGCCTGCACGCACACACCAGGAAAACAGGGATCACACACCTTGCTGCCTGCTGGTTTTGAAATCCTCCCACGTCCCTCCATGAAAAAAAAAAAAAAAAAAAACAACAAAAACCTGTGGTCATCTGATTTAAAGCCTTTGGAGCTGTTTTGTGCTGAGATCAATTTCTCCATCACAGAGGGTGTGTTAAGGAAAGGTTCAGCAGGGCACAGGCTCTGCTGGCACAGGCTTCCAGTGACACAGGGATGGTGGGTGAAAAGAGGCCTGGGGGGTGTTGGTGGTGGGCTCTGAGCACTGGGGTGAAGCTCAAGCCCAATCTGAGCTGCTCTCCTGTGTGACATAGCCACGGAGCTTGGTTTCAGCTGGTGGCTGGAAATACAGCAATGGAGACTCCTTCCCCATCCCTGCCAGGAAGGAGGCAGGACAGCAAAAGGAGGGGTTTTCCAGCATCCTGAGTTGCTTGGTGGGGTGCTGGCCCTGGCAGGGAGGTTATAGGTGTGTCTGCCTGCTCCCAGGTTAGGACAGGAGGATATACCTTCAGTATTGTTACATGGTTTAATTCCCAGACTCAGGAATTCTGAGAGGTGCTAACAACCCATATCTGTCCCCACCAGCTGGTTTCTGTGGACTGATCAGAACGCAGAGTGGGTCCCAAAAATCCCACTGCACCTGTAGAAGCCTCCTACAAGAGTTTCTAGTGGAGTGGTGGTTCCACCTGCAGCTGGTGGCAGCCAAGGTTGTCCCACCTGGCCAGCATAGCCTGGGATTGCTCCCCTGCACCAGCACCTGGAGACATGGTGGACTCTGCTGCTTGGTTGTGCATGACCCAGTGAGCAATAACGGGAACAAAACCGAGCATGGTGACCCTGAAATCCATTAAAAACTCCCCATGAGGGCCATAAATGCTAAAGAAAGTGCAAAGGCCAAGAGGCAGCGGAAAGGTCGTGCTCACCCAGGGCTTTCTTGGAAGTGCAGGGAGGTGCTGGGAGGGGTGAGATGGGGGACAGACACCTGCTCCTTTGGGAGCTTTGGCTCAAGAGGCTGGTGAGGTGAAAGGGGATGAAACAAAACCAAGAGCCAGAATGAAAATACCACAGTGAGAAACACAGGCCAGGGGACAAAGCAGTATGGGAGGGGATTTCCAGCCTTCCACGAAAGGTGTTCAGTGAAAACAAGGTGATGGTTTGACTCAGGCACAAGCCAGTGAGTCAGGAGAGCCAGGGCCAGTTCTGCCACATGTTTCCTCCCTGCTCTTTGAGCAGATACCCTCAAGCAGACACCCACGGTGTCACTGTCACCAGGACGGTCCCCATCGGGAGCTGCAGCTGGCAGGACCCCCCTCAAGCAGCTCCTGACTCCTCACATGGCTTCTCTGCATCCATCAGTGCTTAAAAATCCTGTCCAGCACCTCTGACAGGAAATGCTGGATAAAACCTTTTCCAGGGCTGCCAGGAAGACACGACATCGAGGAGTGATGAGTGACATGAGCAGCAAAGGCAGCAGCATGTGGGTTCACAGGGCTTTGCCAGCAATCCAGAAAGCCTCCCAAAGGGATGAGATTATCCCTTCCAATACCTAAAAAAAGCTGCAGAAAGGCAGTTCTCCACCTTTAGCCGAAACCATTCTGCAAAGGCAGAGTTTCCCATCAGGGGGTGTTGTAATCTGAGTCACTGCAAGAGCTGGGACAGCGAGGAAGTGCTCTGCAGCACAGGGGACAGACAGCAGAAATAACAGTGCCAGGATGTGGCACAGTACTTCGTGCTGCAGGCAAAAGGCACCTCTGCCCCTGCTCACGAGAGGCTCCTTGATCTCAGCAAGCAGAAATGAGCCCAGGGGATGTTGTAGCTTGTGCTAACAGAATGTACAGAGCAGTGGGAGGGATCCTGCCCCTCCACTCCACTCTCATGAGACCCCACCTGGAGCACCGTGTCCAGCTCCAGGTCTCCAATATAAGAAGGTTGTGGAGCTGTTGGAGCAAGTCCAGAAGAGGCCATGAAGATGCTCCAAGGGCTGGAGAACCTTTGTGACAGAGACAGACTGAGAGAGCTGAGGTGTTCAGCCTTGAGAAGAGAGGGCTCTATGCAGATCTTAGAGCCCCTTCCAGAGCCTAAAGGGAACCTATAAGAAAGATGGGGACAGGTTTTTAGCAGGATCTGTTCCAATAGGACAAGGGGTGATGGTTTCAAAGTGAAGGAGGGTTGATTTATATTAGATGTAA
Source organism: Vidua macroura (assembly GCF_024509145.1). Taxonomy (NCBI): domain Eukaryota; kingdom Metazoa; phylum Chordata; class Aves; order Passeriformes; family Viduidae; genus Vidua; species Vidua macroura. The sequence continues at coordinate 69,949,244 of NC_071575.1, forward strand.
GGAAGAAATTTTTTATTATGAGGGTGGTGAGACCCTGGCACAGGTTGCCCAGATAGGTGGTGGATGCCCCATCCCTGGAAGTGTTCAAGGTGAAGCTGGAGTGGACTTTAAGTAACCTCATCAAGTACAAGTTGTTCTTGCCTTGTCAGAGGGTTTGGAACTAGGTGATCTTTTACATCCTTTCCAACCCAGACTGTTCCATGCTTCTATCATTATGTGTTCATTCTCTGCTCACTGGCTTTCAGTCTTATCTCCAGCTCCTTCCCAGCCAGCAGCACTGGGATTTCATTTGTCCTTTGACAGATGACAAATGTCCTGCTCGCTGGCATTGCCCTGCTAGCTTATCACCTGCACACTCCCAGGCTTCCTTGCGTCAGCTGCAGTAATTAAATCATATTTTTCAGGGAGGGCACTTTGGGTGAAAGCTCCCAACACCTCCTGATAGCAGAGCTGCAGCCACAGACAGGCCTTTGCCAGGGTAGTGGCACTGCCTGGGGATCAGGACTTTCTCTCCAGTGCTCCCAGCTGATGCAGCAATGCTGGAGGAAATTAATTTCTGTCCTAAGCTCGTTCCTCCTGGCTGTCTTTGAGCATCCCTGCTAGAAATACCTTTCTTTACTATCTGAAACTGCCAAACGCCTCGAGGTCGGTAAATGGCAGCTGTTACACAGCCATGGAGTGCAGATCCTGTGGCAATGCCACTGGCTACAATGCCCGAGGAGAAAGGAGGCAGAACAGAGCCAAGGCAACCAGGATTTTACACAGACTTCTCGGGGAGACAAAGGAAAGGGATGCCAAAGCTGCAAGTGGTGAGAAACCAGCCAAGACAGGGGTGGAGTTTGCATTTCCACACACAGGGGTGTGCAAAGACAGCTGAGAGCCTCCAAAATGCTCATCCCAAGGTGTCCTTGTGCCTCAAGCTACCGAGGGTCTACAGAGCAGCAGCCCTTGGGCAGAGCCTCCTCTTTGCACCCTGGATCTGGGTGGCTGTGAGCAAGCCCTCAGGTGAAATGCTGCTCCCAAAAGGCTCCCAGAGTAAAGGCTCAGCCTCCTTGCTGAGCTGCCTGGAGTCCCCACATTCCTCTGGGAGGGTCAGGAACACAGCCAGATCCCAACCCAGTTGAAGCCACCACCTTGAGCAAGGATTTTTATGGGCCATGTTGAGCTAGAAGGAAAACACCTTCACACCCACCTCTCCTGCAAACTCAGGATGTGCACAGCTTGCTGTGGGCAGCTTTTGAAGGGCAGCCACGAGGCCGTGCTCTTCACAACCCTCCTGCCTTGGTGGCTTATGGATGTGTCCCTGGGAAGCCCAGGCAGCCCAGCAGCAGCACTGAGCAGTGCTCCAGGCAGGGCTGGTGATGTGGGGTCCCACCAGCCCAACGGGATGCTCTGAACTGAGGTTAAAGGCTGCAGCCAGGTCACAGCACTGCTAAGCCACCACTAAACCACGTCCCCAAGTGCCACATCTGCGTGTCTTAAATCCCTCCAGGGACGGAGAGTCCACCACTCCCCCAGGCACCACTTTTCCAGTGCTTGACAACTCTTGTGGTGACAAAATGATTCCTAAAATACACAAGCAATGGATAAAACCCATCCACCCCGGCCTGTCTGCCACCTTGGACTCCCTGGAGCTGCAGGCTGATGCACGGAGCTGCTGAAAGCTGTTCTGGCATTTCAAGATTGACCTCTAGAGGAAGTTGGGAGGCAGACGAGCTACGGCTGCGACGGTGACACAAGGGCTGCGGGACAGAGCTGCCGAGGATTTGCAGGTCAGCTGTGCCCCACGAGTGTGGCAGCGATGACAAGCGCAGCACGGCGTCCCAACAAACCCAGTTCAGGTGTGCCGGGCAAAACCGCGTGGAAAAGCATCAATTGCTGCAAATCCGCCGTGTGTCCCCAAGCGCTGGAGCCCTGCCCGTCATTTCTCCCCCTGCTGAGGCTGCAGCTGGGCCACGGGAGCTGCCCTCCAACACGGGAAGTTCCCCCCGTCTCTCCCTGCTGCCCAGCTCAGCTCTTTTAAAGCCTCACACCCCAGCTCAGCGCTTTCCTCCCACCGCCCACCCCCAGCATCTCTCCCTCTGCTCCAAATTAATCCGTTTATCACCTAAAATTAAACCGAGCCCTGCAGTCTGCTGCGCTGTCAAGATGCGAGGGTGTGAACCGCATCACGCTGCGCTGAGCCTTAAAAGGGAGCAGAAACCTCGGCGCAAGAGATGCGGCTCTGCGAGCATCACTGCCGGCACTGCCTCACCCCCGGAACATCCTCCCCAGAGCAGGCAGAGGGCAGAAAAACAAATCCAGCCCTCTCCCCGCCAGTTTCATTCCCTCCCTGCTGCCTTTCGATGTGCCAGCGCCAGTGTGTGACACCGCTGTCCCTGCCCCAGCACACCGCCGGCCAGAGCACCTGTGTGCAATGCTGGGCAGCGCCTTCCGCCCGTGTCCTTGCGCATCCCGACTTAACCCTGCCTCCCCTGGCTTGTTCTGTCTCCCGGAGAAGACTCTTCCCCTTCCATTTCTCCACCCAAGAGAGTTGCTGGGAAAAGGGACCACAACAAGCGTCCCGCTCTGTGTCCCACCGCTTCCCTCTGGGAAGAGGAGGAGGTGGCATTTAAGAGTCTCTGCTTCACGGCAGCCCGGAGAGGATGGAAAACTCATCCACAGCAGCTTTAGGTCCCATATTGGATGCTTCTTGCCCACACTGCCAAGCCAGGGGGTGGCGAGTGAGGATTTCTGTGGAAGAGAGATGGTTTGGGGTGCAGATCTGAGGCATGAAGGGGGCTTGCCCAGGTGAGGGCCGTTTACCTGCCCAGCCTCTCCTCGCAGCCCCTCAGCCGAGACCTCCCAAGGACACAAATGCACGCAGGTTGCCAGTTCTCAGACTGCATCGCCCCTGGCCAGAAACATCCTGCTGCCCTCTGTCCTCAGCCCCTGCGCCAGCCAGAGCAGCTCGTTCCCCTCGCCCGGGACAGACGGAAAACCCCACGGGGAAGGCGGAGAGGGGACAGCCGCCCTTTTCAGGCTGCACAGAACACACCCTCCCCACGCCACACACAACCTCAGGGGTGTCCCCCTTCCTCCTGGATGCAGAGCCAGGCACAGCGCGGTGCTCCCAGCCCTGCAGGAGGCACCGCCGGCGGCACGGCCCCACCCCTGGATGCCCAGGTAGTCCCTGGGCGAGCATCCCGGGATGCTGCCCACCCATCCAGCCCTACCTTTGCGGAACGGCATGGAGCGGGGGGAGGCAGGGCTGCGCTCGGACGCCTGGGTTCCCCGGGCGCGGACGCCTTCTCTTAGATAGATACACAAATATATATGGATATTTCTTCTGGATCTCTGCTTCTTTCCTTCCTCCTCCTCCGTCTTTCAGAAGGAAACGGACATATTTGGGCAAAGCCTGGCAGAAACCAGCGTCATTCCGAGGGTGGCACTGCAGAAAGGAGGAAGTTCTTACAGTTTCAGAGCTTTTAACCCTTTGCTTCCCAGAGACAGCAGGGATGGGAGGGAGGTGACAGGAACGGGACAGGGAGATGATTGCCTTAGAAAGGGGTGGAAGGTACTGGGAAGTTTTTGAGTTGATTTGTGGTGTTTTTTTTTCTTGGTAGGACCAGTACAGGACTGGGTGTAATGGATGTGGGTGTGATAATGGAATTTTGGCCTCCTGCATCATTTATTCAAATTTCTGAGTTCATCAGAGCACCAATCCCATTTTTTCTGTGGTGGCTGTGGGACAAACTGGGAAAACCCAGGTTCTTCAGAAACAAGGGGGTCAGAAACTCAGATCCCCCTGTTCAGCATCTCCTGCCCTTGCACAGGCCACTGGAAGGTCAGATCCTGCTGTGCTGGATCCTGAGGATGAGCAAATACTCCTTGCTGGCATCACTGGGCTGGGGTGAGCCATGAGCTTTGGAACAGCATCAGGTCTGTGTGTCCTCACCTCTGGAGTTCAGGTTGCAGCAGGAGGTGAAGGTGGAACATTTTAACCTGGGAGGGCTGTTTATTTTTACTGTGGTTCCTTTATGCTCTCCCTGGAGGTAGGAAGAGGCATTGGCTTGGAGGGAGTTCAAGAGAAACTCTTTGAACTGTGCAGGATAGGACCCCATCCTTTCATCTTGGTGCTTGGCAGCGACACCACGAGCTCCATGCTGTGTCTCTGCTCCCTGCAAAACTGTTTTTCCCTCCTGGAGTCAACAAGACTTTCCTCAAACCATCCCTGGGGTGCTTTAAAGCCTCCCCATCCATCTCCTGCAGGCTCCAGCCCCATCCAGACCACCTGGATGCTCCAGGTGAGTGTTCTTCATCCTCCCCAGGGCAAAGTCAGCCAGGTTTGGCTTAACACCCACTGGAGAAACCTGTTTAGGCCAGTGGGTGAGGAGCACTTAAAAATAAACACCCCCCAGGCTGTTATGAGAGCTGTGACTCCAATAGGAACGGCAGGGACAGGGACATCAATGTCCTACCTGGCTTTGCTGCCTCTGTCCTGCTCAGGGAGTGTTGGCTGCTGCAGGTGGAGGTGTTCCTGAGCCCCAGCACCAAGTGAGGAACAAAATTGTTCAAGATTTGATGGCATGGGCTGCTGGGCTTCTTCCAGTGACTGGAACCAGTTACAGCAGCTGGTTTATGCCCTGCCCTGGGAAAACACAGCAGGACAGACCACCATTTCCTTGGGGAAAAATCATCCCAAAAATGGAATTTCCCACGATGTTTAATAACCTTAAAGGGCCACAGGCTGGGATAATTTAAGGCAGGTGGGTTGGACATCCATGTGCTGTTGCCAGACAGCCCAGAAGGCAAAGGGGAGTCCTCCTTCACTCCATGTGTCCCAGCACCCAGGTGGAAGGGAAGGACGCCCCAGCCATGCCCAAGGCCAGGGCAGCAGGACCCAGGAGTTCTTCTGGTCCACCTCAGCTCTAACCCAGTCCTCTGCTCTGGCAAACAAGTGAAATTCCTTGGAGTGATGAGCTTTCAAATCTCTACAAAACCAGATTTTTACGGTTTTATTTCCCAGGATAAATGTGGATTAGCAGTTCATCTCCAGAAGGATGGAGATGATTCCATGGCTTAGCAAAAGAAACTTAATGCAATATATCCAGGGTTAGATCCAAAATGAGTGACTTATCCATGAAAATCCATGTTTGGATGCTCATGTCCAACTTTGTTGTCCATAACATCCTGCTCAGTTTGTGGACATCTTGGAAAGGGCTTAACTCCTCAGAGTTTTTTGTTGTTGTTGTTGTTGTTTTCCAACACTGATCTTTCCTGGACAAAGCCACTTCAGCTCCAAAACCTTCCCAGTAGGAGCATCCCAGAGTTTCGTAGTTGTGACCAGGACCTGTAGCAGAGGATGATGGCTCAGGTCCCCATTAAGGTGCTTCTGTCACCTGCTCCTTGCCCTGGGATTTGCTCCAGTTATTCTGTGCATTGACCTAGAAAGATCCCAGATGGGACCATCCTTGGTGTCCACACCAACAGATCTGCTTTCCATTTTCCAGAAAATTCCAGAAACCAGCTTCCAAGCTCCAGCCAAGGCCATCACAGGAGTCAGAGTATCATTCCCCATATCAGATATTATTTGGTTTCACCCACAGAAAGCACCTCAGGCATCTCAGTGGTGCCAGGCAGTTTTAATAAGCAGAGAAGACTTCAAACATAGTCTGGGGATTTCTGGTGTACGAGGATCTTCACCCCTTACTCACAGCTCAACAGCATTTCTGTCTGGCATCTAGAAAGGACATCTTAAAAGTAAAAAATAGTAATAATTAAAAAAAAAATACTGAGAATCAAGCTGGTACCAAAAAAAGATTTGGATGAAAGTAAACAAACTCTCATCTAGGACAGTGAAATCAGAGCATCTCTCCTCCTGGCAGAGCACAAATGCCAGGCTGCACAGCCAGAGAGGGTGGCAGTGGCTCAGCATCACTTGAGGTTTTCAGAACATGTTGAGCAAACATGGTGAGAAGGGTTTCAGCCTACACTGATTGTGCCCCAGGGCTGAGGGATGGTCCAGAAAACTTCCTGAGATCTTCCCAAGCCCTGGTTTCTGTGGGAGAGGCACTTGGAGCCTCAGTGGTTGCTACCAGCTTTCCCAGCTGGGTCCTGTAGGAAGATGTCTCCAAAGGAAACAAAAGCATAATTTAATGACTAGCACGTTAGAGGGGTTGTTTAGTTAGAGCTGACCCTGCAAAAGATCCTTTTACCTGTTTCACAGGTTTAAAAACCATATTCCATAGAAACATGGAAAAGATTGGGTTGGAAAGGATCTTAAAGACAATTTAGTTACAAATCTCCTGCCATGGGCAGGGACACCTTTCACTATCCCAGGTTGCTCCAAGCCCTGTCCAACCTGGCCTTGGACACTTCCAGGGATCCAGGGGCAGCCACAGCTTCTCTGGGCACCCTGTGCTAGGGCCTCACCACACCCTCACAGGGAAGAGAATTTTTCCTTCAACTTCATCCTTTAGCCCAGAAAAACCTCTCTATCCAGCATGGAGATTTAATTTGCCTTCCCCACCTTGCACTGAATCCATCTGTGTGCACAACCAGGCTTTGCATCAAGGGGCACGGGGATGAAATGAGCTGCCCTGCACATCCCCAGCCAGGAGATCAGTGTTGAACTGCTCTCCCTTTCCAGGTAGTGAGGTAATGGGTGGGAGCAGTGTGAGCCAGGAATGTCAGTGTTTCCAGCCTGAGAAGCAGTCACGGGGATCTCCTTCACTGCAGGGCTTGTACTCTACAAGCAAATAAGAATGCAAACGGCTCCTTTGAAATATTTATAACGTTTGGAGTGACTTGCATGGCACAAACCCAAGGAAGATGAGGGTGCTGGGAATTGCTGGCGCTGGGTACACCAGGGGACTTGCTTACACGATTGATCCAGCTTGCAAAGCTCTGCTTTGTCCTTTTATAAGATGTCTGAGTGCTCAGGCAGGCTCTCCTCCTCCTCCCCTGGGTCACACAGGTCCTGCTTTCCCAATCAGCATCAGAATCCTTTTCCCACTGCTCAGCTGCTCCTGGCTGAGCTGCTGTGGTCACACCTAAGCCAATCTTCGAGGTCGCCCTTTAGTGACCAGGCACTGACCATTACACCTCTGCTTTCAGCCCATGCCCAGGTTTTCCAGGCCTTTGCTGACCCTCCCACACTCCAGCAGCCAGACACTGGTACCCAGCTCCCTTTCTCACAGCGAGCTCTCCCCATGTGCTGATCACTGGCCTGATGCTTCAGCCTTGCCAATTCAGCAGGGGAAAAGCTGCAGAGAGGCTCGTGGCCCAGTCCTGCTAGGAGAACAGGCAGCACAACCAGGTCATCAGGGCTTAAGATGCAGAAGGGGCTGGGAACAATCAGCTTTTGGAAAGTTTACAGCCAATCTCCCCCTTGTAGCCTGACCTAGAGAGATTACTTTTGTTAACCTCTGGTATTAGTGCTGGCATCTTCATATCACAGAGATTAGGTGCTCTATAAAGGTGTGGAGATAAGATTGGATTAGAGAGATGCAGGTCAAAGACTTAGGACAAGGAGGAATGGCTTTAAACTGACAGAGGGCAGGGTTAGATTAGAGATTAGAAAAAAATTCTTCTCTAGGAGGGTGGTGAGGCCCTGGCACAGGGTGCCCTGAAAAGCTGTGGCTGCCCCATCCCTAGAAGTGTCCAAGTTCAGGTTGGATGGGGCTTGGAACAACCTGGGATAGTGAAAGGTGGTGGAATGAGATGATCTTTAGGGCCCCTTCTAACCCAAATCATTTTGTGACCAGGTATTGTTGGTCCCTTGCAGATCCCAGTTTCCTGTTTTGCACAATTTTCAGCTGTTGGGTTTTGGAGAGAAAGAACTGGACAGTGTTTCCCAGGAGTGATCTGCAGGCAGTAATTATTGCAGCTGTCAGGTACAAACCTTCCCAGTTTCTCTGCTGCTGCCAGCTCCATCAGGTTTCTAAATTTGATTTTGCTCTTTCCATGCAGGAAATTCACTTTCCCTTCTCCATTGATTTCTGTGGCTTTGAACTGCTACCACACACCCACCTGGCACTGAAGAGGAAATGTCACATTTGGAGAAACATCTGCACCCTTCTTCTGATCAAGAGGGACAGATAATCAATTCTATTTCACACAGTCCAGGCTTGCTGAGGCACATTCTTGCCATGCAGTTAACTCCCTCTGTTTTTAAAACGGGGGAAAAAAAGGATGTATTGATTTTATGATGGCAACACCACTATTTTTTAGCATAAAAGCTGATAGCAGCCTCAAGTTTCCAGGCTTTTATGTTCCCCAACACTGCAGGAAAAATAAAAACCATCAGGCTTTGCCCATGAATAAATCAGCCTGCTGGACAGAAATAAAACAAAGCAAAACACTTTTAAATGATGAGGTAGAAATCCTAATGGAGAGAGGGGAAGAATCTATGACTAGTATGTGATAGCTGAAGATATTTTCAAAACTTAATTTCCTTATTATCCCTAAGTTCCTGCCTTCCTCAGAAGAGCTGAGTCCTTGCAGGTGATTATGATACTTCTGGGACAGTGTCTTTGGGTGCAATGGTGTTGTGTTATAAGGGATGATGGGCAGGGCTGTAACTGGTGCAAGGAGATGGATCTTTCTCTGAAATTTGTGCTTCAAGCAAATCTCTGAACCCCAGTTTGATTACACTTCATTGCCACAGGACTATTTCCCTGCAAAGGTCTTTAAATTTTGCTGTTCAAGTGCAACATCCCTTCCCACAAAGAAGGAAAAGACACTGGGAATTGCTCCAGCTCACATCCTCTCCCAGTGGTAACTGCATCACTTCAGCTGCACAAACCCAGGACTTTGTCATAGTGGAAAAACACAAAACCCCACCAGTTCTCACTTTCCATCCTCCCAAGAGGAGCTCGGTGTGTTTTGCCAGAGTATCATTTGAGTTCTGGTTCACAGTTGCTATACAAGTTTTACAAGTTCAAAGCAGAGAAGTCCAAAAGTGCTACCCAGCTTTGTGCCTGCGGCAGAAGGTGGAGAAACCCAAGATGAGTGGAAGACCTTTGTCTTGGCAGGACCACGTGGATTCCTGAGCTGTTGACTTGCTGCAAGCTCTCAAATGGAGGCCAGAGATCAACACCTTAGAGACTGGGAGAGGAAAAACAACTCAAGGGCTGTGAAGTGGCAAGATGCTTAAAAGGTGCTTTGAAAAAAAAACCCCATGCTCCTCCAAGAGGAGGAATAAGAAGCAGGAGAGAAGAAAGGAAAGGGTTAGACATCTTCCTGGGAAAGATCTTGTTTTCCATAGAGCTGAGGGTGTCTTGGGCTTTAAGCATGTGCTGCAACTGCTGGGGCTGCCAAAGCAGGGCAGGGGGATGTCCTGCATGGGAGACAGGGCCTGGTGGGTGCAGGATATTTGTGCCCTATCCCCTGATTCCCACAACTATGGGGCTGAAAGCTTGGGGTGGGTAATGTTGTTTGGACACCAGACATTTGTTTGGACACAAGACATAAGGCTGTGTTTTTACATTTCTGTACTAACAACCCCGTGCTCCGGGATTTCCCAATTTCCTGATGCTAAAAAGAGAAAAAATCATAACGCCACAACCACGAGCTCAGCAGGGATCAGGGTGTGAGAGGAAACCTCTGCAGGAGCACACACAAACTATCCCCTGTTCAACTTACAAAACGTTTCCTTTGGCTTTCATAGCTGCTCTTCCATTGCACCTTTTCCTCTTCAATATCCAATTCCCCCCCATTCAAACAGGACTCTGCTTACTGACATTTGTATTTGTGGTCAGCTACTGCACAGTTCTGGCTAAAGCACCAAACACAGGCACGCAGACAGGGACTTTGTCATTCATTGTCTCTCTTTAGAAACAGAAGTGAAAGACTTTAGGTTTGCCCACCTTTTTGTCCAGCAGTTACAAGTTCTGCAGACTTTACAGCATTTTTTTTTTCTCCTTGCCACTAACTGGCTGAGTTGCACCTCGAGTGGCACAAAATATTTTTTGCAGTAAATAGGAGGTAAAATCACACTGGACATTCAAGGCAAGCAGCACTTGTAACCCACGGACCTGCAGGAAGAGAAAGGCAATCTTACCAATCCAAGCACTCATTTAGAAAATGTTTCAGAGTTAATAAATCCTTCAGTGAGGAGGAAAAAGGAGCAGCTACTCCTTTACTGCTCCTGACATAAGGCATGAGTACCTATGGTTACATCTAGAGCTGCCCAGGGGTTAAGGTCTGTCAGCTCTGGCTGATGTTATGAGCAACTCCAATACTTACCAGTTTTTGCATCCTTAAAAAAATCCCGTCATCCTCTGTGAAGTAGGAAATGTCACTGAAGTCTTTTGAGGAAAAGGTTAATTTTTGAGCAAACTGGTCTAGTGGAAAGTGTCTCTGCCCATGGCAGGGGTTTGCAACTAGATGGTCTTTGAGATCCCTTACAATCCAAACCATACTATGATTTTGTGATTCAAAACAAGGCAAAGCAGATTAATTTATCCTCTAAATTACATCACAGGTAAGAAACAGCTGTGTTCACATACTAAACACAAAGTCAAGGGCCATGTGTTCTGCCAGGAGCTGCCTGATCATCTTCAGCTGGACCTCAGAAGTTCCTTCCACAGCCACAGCCAGAACTCAGTGATGATGTGTGAGGATAAACCAAACTGATGGAAGATAAAGGCACTGGGATTGCTCTTTAACTGCTCTGCAGCTTGAACAAAATCACAGCATCACAGGGCAAGAGGGAAGTCTTCTATTGAAAGTCCTGTCTATAGCATACACCAAAAAAATTCCTAAGCCCAGGTGCTACTCTCAAACCCATCTATGAAGAGCCTACATGTGCCCAGTGCAGCACAGCAGGAATCCAGATCACCTGGCTGAGTCCTCTCATTGCTCAGCGACAGCAAATTAACAGAGCACACACTGCTAGACACAATCAATCCCTGTTTGTCTTTAAGGACAACTGCCTCATCACCTAAAGGCAGGAATTCCCCAAAGAACTCAATCATTACAGTACTGCACTTGCTGTGACAGAAAGTGCTTGTAAGCGACACTAAGTCCTCCATGATCACAAGCAGCTCTGGCTTTTCTGGGAAAAGGAACAGGATTAGTCTTGCACCCAGCTAGGAACACATTACCAGTGCCAGATTCATCCATACATGGACCTCAGCTGTGTGGATGTTCTTGATCTCTTCCAATTTTTAGAGAATTTTAAATGATTTCTACAATTCTGGGAGTAGCTAATCTAACACTGTTTTTATGGAAAGGACAAGAAAATCAGCAACAATCAGCTTGGATTCACTGAGAGGAAGTCATGCTTGCCCAGCTTAACCTTTCACAATGAAAGACTGGCCTGGCAGAGGGGAGCTGTGGGTATTGTATACCTGGACTTCTGTAAGACTTCCAAACACTCATCTGTGAGCTCCTCCTCACAAAGAAGCTCTTGAAGCTGCAGGAGCAGACACCAAAAGCTGTCTGAATGCCTGGTCCCAGTGATCAGTGGCTCAGGGTCTGGTTGGAGGCCAGGAGAACTCCAGGGGTCAATGCTGGGTCCAGCCCTCTTTAATACCTTCACTAAAGCAAATTTGCAGATCACATGGACTGGGAGGAGTGGCAGCTACCTCAGAGGGTCATGCTGCCACCCAGAGGGACCTGGGCAGGCTGGGAAGAGGCTGGCAGGAAGATCATGGAGCTCAGTGAGAAGTGCCAAGTCCTGTACCTGACAAGGAGCAATGCCAGGCAGGAACATGGGATTTAATTCAATGTAAAATAAGGTGAATCTTAGTCTTGCTCAGGGCCTCTTGCACCAAGTTCTGTGAGGACTCAAAGCTTTCACTCTCCCATTAGACTTCTGCTTGTGGAGCAAAAAGGATCTGAGAGTTTAAGATCCTCTTTGAAACCTTCCATATTTGTTTTTCTATCTTTAAGAAAACTGTATGAAGTTACAACATATATTTTCTCTTACACAGAAGGGTAGAATACCCTGACACACTCAAATCTCCCACAGGAGCCTGGCTTCAGATAAGCCCCTCCTAAGGCAACCACTTACACAGACTGCAGTGCATGAACTACATTTCATTCTCAACTTCCTTCAGAATCCAAAGCTCAAGGCTAAGAGATTCTACCATTTTCTGTTGCCACAATAAAAAGCAGCTCCACCACGAGTGTGGGTTTTGGTTGCAGAGTTCCAAGTACCATGGAATAGGGTATAATCCCAACTCTCCAAACCACCTTCTGCATGTCCTTGGGCAAGGTATTTCTTGTACCTGCCTCTCTCCCTCCATGCCTATGAAGACAGAAAGTTCTTCAGGGCAACAACTCTCACCTTTCACGTAACAGCGGCAAAACAAACTTAAGATTTTGACAATATTAATGTTAAAAATGTTCCCTGCAAGCTCCATCTTGCATCAGATTTTAGTGTGACACCAACAGGTGAAATTCAACATAGGTTAAGTGCAGAGCAGTGCAGGTGAGTAAATAAATCATAACCCATGTGCTTAACAATGGGCTCTGAAATAGCTGCTACAGCTCAGAAACAACACCTTGGGGTTTTAACAATCAGGAAAGTAATCAAGTCACTAAATCCCCACTATTAAAATAGTAGCCAGTGCTCTGAATTAGGAAGAGAACAAGGCAGCAGACGGTGATGCCATTGTGCAAATCCCTGTTCTTAAGACCTCAGGGTTGTTAATGCACCAGGCACCTCATTCAGCTCCAGGCTGACACGTCCTACACGTCCCTCTCAGCTTCAGGACACTCAAATCTCTCTAAGCAGGCATATAATCTGAATTCCCAGAAGCAACAAACAGTTCATACTTAGCCCAAGAGGAGATGCAGTTATTCAATGCATTAGAGAATCATAGCATTTACACAGGTGCTTAAGCCAAGGAATTAAAGGTTAAATTTAGGAAATCATACCAGAAAAACACGCAGTGCTTCACATGAAGCACTATAACCAATCCTGCACTGCCAGTAAGGTAAATGTTCCTAACAGCCCATCATCCTATTCACTTTTCTGTGAAATCAGAACCTTTTAGGGCACCACACAAAGAGAAAACAAAAATATTATTGCTTCAGACCAGTCACCACAAATGTACATGACAGAATGAGGTGGCTGCACAATATCCAGGGTGTAAAGACAAACCACCAAATAAAACTTGGTAGCTGCAAAGAGCTCCAATTAAGTGCTGCTGAGCCTTTGGAAAGGGCACCGATGAAACAGAGGAGAAAACTGGACGTGTAAGCAGGAAGAGCTGGAGGTGTTAGATAAAAAGTTACTTGAGAAACTACCAGAAATAGAAGTCAGCGGCAAGATTCCAGAGGAGGCCAATTCTCCAGCAGAGAAGTAAATTCAGAACCAAGTATTTCAAGGCATGCAAGATACAAACATGCCTGAGGAAGTCTGAGCCAACACACTTAGAGCGTTGAAGAACAGGGAGAAGGTGTATTTGCAAAAAATGCTTCCCACTAAGGAGATAAATGAAGTCTGACCACAGAGCTCAGTAAATGCCTGAACCTTTGCAGGTTTCCACAGCTGTGCTCAGGTTTGTTTGCATCACCTGCTTACACACCTGGCTCCACTCTCAGGTGTTTGTGCAGCCTCCAGCACACAGATGGAACTCAGGGGATGTAGATCTGCTCCAGGTTTGCTTGCTTCAGCATCCCTATAAAAACAACCTAATTTATAGCATGACTCTCCTACACAAAATACTAAATGAACAAACCCTCTCCCCTACATTTTCATGGATAAACTTTACTTTTGTCTTCAACCACAATAAGGATTCTCAGAATGAAATGGTTCAGAAATGGTTGCCAGTAAAGCCATTCTCAGCAAATGGAAAACCTTCAAGTTATCAGACTGGACGCTCAGAAGCTCCAGTCTACTAAAAAGCAGAAAGGCACACAAAACAGCCTGTGTACCTCAGGAAATACTTACAGTCTAGTCACTCAAGAGGTACTTGCAGAAATAAGAGCCATAAATATATCACACTGCTTAAAGCCAAGTCATATTTCAAGCTAAATTCAGATCACACTCAAATCTGTCACCAATGGTTAACCTTTCTACAGCAGCCACTCAAATTGTTTGAGTACTACAAGCAAACCTATGCTAATTCATACCAGGCTAATCTCTCTGTTTTACTACACAGCTGCAAAGGCCTTGAAGTGTTGCTCAAAGAGAAAATGAAGAGCAGAGGCAGGAATAGAATCTAGATTCTGTTTTTACCCCAAGTCCTGTGGTTTTGGTGTCAGGCCTGTTCCTCACCTCTGCTGCAGTGAGGGTGGATCAGAGAAAGTGTCAACTCGTGTTGCAGAAGTGCCCAACTCTGAGGGACTGCCTTGCACAACACAAGAGCAGAGTAAGGAAGCCATCATACAGCAGTTAAAATACCAGGGTTTTTTTAAAAACTCTGTTTTACAAGCAAATGTTTGTACAGAAGTTGATGGAACACAAGCAGACAAAATAAGCAAAATACAAGACCCAAGGGTTTGTCATAGAAATCTGCAGCCAGAACTCAACAAAAGGGCAAGAGCTGGAGATATTCACAGCATTGAACTACAGGTTTGTCCCCCCTCCCCCCAGTCCATGTGTGTAACAGGAAAAAGACATCCAGCATCAGCTATCAAACAGCTAAAATGCCCTCAGGGCTCACAGCCACTTCAGTACTCCACAATTCTGGATGCAACGGGGCACAGAGACAACTGCCACCATTGCAGAGTCCCCTCTTGCCAACTCTTTGTCACACACTGCTCCCAAACAAAAAGCAAACATAAAACCAGGAGCAGAGGGCTGTGTACTATTCTACATCAAGTTAAAACTAAGAGCAGTAGTGTTTAGCAGTTTAGTTTGTCAACTCTTCAGATTTTCATGAGAACTTCCCTCCACGGCCTCCTACTTTGAAAACTTCCACAGGCACTCCTTCCCAAAAGAAAGCCTAACCCTGATGGTATTTGACCTCAAATATAAACAGAAAGAGCAAATGCCAAGTTTGAAATGATTAAACAAAGTTAGTTGCCTATGTGTGAGTTAGAGAAGTGAGATTCTGGCAGCTGGCCAGATACAGGGAGTTTCCCTTCTCCCTACCAATGACCTGAAATCAGTTATCCCTGGATATTCCCAGCACAGACTGCCTGACAGCACAGAGTTCCTGCTAAGGGTCCATTAAATTCCCTCCTCTTTCCATTTCCCTGGATTAGACATGGATTTCCTTTTGCTCTGTGAAGACAGACTCAATCCTTGTTATTTTAGTCTCCATTCTGGCACAGAAGCTTTGTCCTGGAGTCAGGAGAACAAACCAGCTGCAACTGTCCAATGAGCCAAATCACTGGTGTGCAGAGATGAGGACTCAGGAGAGCAAGGCTCTAACTCTAGGTGAGACCATCAGGGAAGAGAAGACCATAGCACACAGTCCTTGTCCAAAGTGTTGCACTTATTGTGGATCCAGCACAGGGACTCCATGACGAAGCACCAGAACAAAGAAAGCAGGGATACAGACAAAGCATCTCCTCAGCAGTGGGTTTTCAACAGAGCAAAGTCATCTGAAAGCTCAAAAAAAACCAGGATCCCCAGAGCAGAAAGCAGAAATGCGCAATTCAAAACCACACAGACGTGAATCTTACTTTCAAAGGGCTTTATATTACAAAAAAACATAAGTCGCAACGAATGTGTAAAATCCATTCAATGAGGCTTGTTTCCAGTCTGCTAGGAAAGCTACTTTTCTCTTCTTTATTCCCAGCCTACTGCTGAAAACGTGATTGCCAAAACAATGACACCTCGAGCTAGATTTTTAAAATCAAACTTGTTCCGCCAGATCCAGCACTCTGAACTTGTCCAGGTTGTAGAAACAAGCCTTCACCACTCTGCCTCCAAAATATCTTCCATTTAGATCCACAACAGCTGGAATTGAAACAAAGAGCAGATCAGCAAGCAGCAATTCAATAAAATAAACATCTCTTCTACTAAACAGCCTGACCAGTGAGACTGTTTAATCTCTCTGAAGAAGTTACCACTGAGGTACACAGGACACAATTTAGGATCCTACCTTTGATGGCAGATTCAACCCGTTCAAACTCTAAAAATATTCTTACAGCTTCATCATCAGGGGCACCAGGGATCTGAAACAAAACAAAAAACCCCAAGCCACAAGTAATTAAAACAGTAGTGAGAACATTGTTTTCAATTGCTGTTCTTCACAAAGGCAGTGAAAAAACGAAATAAAAAGGTTCCAAAAACACAATACTCAAGTGATTTTTGCGCAGTTGCTATTGTTAGAAGCTTGTATCTTACAGGTACAGAAAATCCAGAACTCCAACACACTAAAGGACCCTGAGAGATCTTCAGTGTGTGCCCCTCTTAGGCAGTAACACTCCAGTTGTGAGGGATGAGTGCCCACTTTACTTTCAGAGCAGCCAATAAGAGAGACAGATTATCTCTTACCTCAAAGATGACACATTTCCCAACCTTGCCATACTTCTCACATTCTTCCTTAGTTTCAACTTCAAGGTCTTCATCCACCTCCCCAGCACCGACCATGTTCTGAAAGTCAAAGAACAAACCCAACTCACTGGATGGAGCCTGTGCAGGTGATTGTGTAGACAAATCACAGATGCTCTGTGAACTGTGATCACAAATACTTTAAAAGCTTAAGAGCTACAGGAGGAGACAGTTCCCTGTCCTTAAGACAAGGGAACTGCACATTTAAAGCAGTGTTGATTTAAAGTCACAGCTTGTACCCCAGAAAGTCACATAATTTCTCCAAAACACCACGTGGGTGCAGGCCAGAACCATTTGAACTGTGCAGAGTTTTCTATCAGGAACAGAGGTTTAAACATCTCAGCACCAAGACACATTCCCTTAATCCCAACTCACCCTCAATAAGACCACTTTAGTTGGGCATTTCAGGATCTCAGTTAAGGGGTTGGAATCCGCCTTCTTGCCTGTTTCTGTTTGAAGACAGAACAGTGAATCATGGTCTAATTTAAGATTAAAACTCAATTAGGGACTTCTATCAGAATCTTACTGATCAAACAATGGAATAAAAGCCACAAAATGTAGTTTCATATTGGTGAGGAACAGTTATTCATAACTTGTAGCTACTTGGAATGACAGTAAGCAGAAAAATCAATTCCAGTGGTGTGAATTAAGCAGTAACACTGACAAGGTGCTACTTCTTAGAGGGAAATAATTCCTAAGTTCAGAATTGTATCATAAGAACTACAAGACTAAAAGTATTCTGACTTCCACCACTTGTGTTCAGAAGCCTGGATGTTGTCTCAATATCAGACAAGAGCAGGAAAATGAGAGCAATATCAACAGGATGTGACAGGGAAAAAGCCATCAGTGCAGAGCAGGATCAGCCCTGGAAGTGAAGATGCTTCCCCAACACTAAAGGAGGACAACTGATGGAGGGAGGGGAGGATGAGCTAAAAAAAATGCAAATAGGATCACTTTACAAAAAGATAAAAAATATAAATTTCCACAAAAACAAATATGAGTCATTTCTCCAACTCCAATGTTTTTAACAAGGACAGACAGTAAACAGAAACCCAGGAGCTTAATCTCTCACACACTTGGTGCAGGACACAATTACCTTTCTCTGTAGATTCACCAACAATGATCTTGCCACCCCTCTTGCTTGTTTTCTCTACCGACAGTGCTGTGCTGAGCCCTTGTTCATGTTTGCCCAGCCCCTGGCCTTCTCTGAAACCATACTTCTGCATGATTTTGTGAGCTACTGTCCCCCTGCAACAAGAAAAAAAAAAAAAAAATCAGTTCATAAAGGTTTCTTCCACAAAACATTAACACTGCATTTCTCCTGAGTGCTCAAATATCCTACCTCCTACAACTTCCTTACACGGGGACAGACAGTACAGGAGCTTCTACAAGTTGCATGATTTTTTTGTAAGCAAAAGGCTAAAATTCTGGCTATGTAATGCTGAATGATTAAAACTCTAAGACACAGAAGAAATAGCCAATTGTGTGGTCAAAGTAAGGCAGGTTAAGTCAGATTTTCAGGCCTTCCTTCAATCAAGTCAGGGTTCCATGGTACTACTAATTAAAGGTGGTAACAATGCACAAGCTGGTCCAACAGCACCAAGTTTTGTTACCTTTTTCTGGACAATTAAAAAAAAAATCAAACCCAAAAATGAGGTCTCTAAGCTGTTTTTAGCTATAGATTCACCTTCATTTGTTGCCACAGTAATTGCACAACATCACATACAGGGCAGGAAAGTAAATGGGCAGATTTGCAGCCATAGCTACATTCGTGCAAAATACACTCTGAATTTTTCAACAAAGCAGAGCTGAAATGATTTGAAATATCAATTTGCTGGTATGTAGCAAATTTAAGACAAAGCTGGGAAAGAAATCTAGAAGAATTAACATGCCACCTGTGTTTTCAGGGTACACTCCATTGTCTGGCTTGTACAGGTCATAAACACTTTATGCTGGAGTGTGGCTTAAAAGCACAGCCTTGAATGCAACCACCTCAGATGTGTTTCCCTCAATCCTGTCAATCCACATTTTTTCCTCTATCCTGCCACTTTGGACTCTCTGAAGTCAGACTAACCACATACATGCAATGGGTTGTGCTCTTCTTCCCAGACAAACTTATTTCAGCTTTTGGTTTCCACCACCTTCCAATGCCTTTTCCCACAAAATGTGCAGGAGTCACTCATTTATTTACCCCATGTTGGCGAGGAAGGAGTTGCTGGGTCCTGTGGGGGAACGAGGTCTCTCTGGCTCATCATACACTGGGGGAGGAATTGCTGCTTTGGAAGAAGGTGCCCGAGGTCTTGACTCCTCCTCATATGGGAATGATGCTACAGCTGGAGAAAACAAAGACATTTGGGGGTTTTTTCCCAATAAAATCCTAAAAAACTATGAAGAGGTCTTCTACATAAATCCAAATCACGAGAATGTTTCCTTTGCACATGCTGTTTTGATATCCTCTCAACTCTCTCTTTCAGAAACATCTGAGTTATTCTGGGTTTTCCTCACTGGATGTAGATTTCCACAGCTCTATAATGCATTTATTAGCCTCTTATTAAATTGAGAAGAAGAACATTAAGAGACCACCTGCACTACAAAAAGTTTATCCAGAGGACAAACTCCCATTCATCAGAAATAGAATTATGACAAAAATGGATCAATGCACACAGCTCAAGGCCCAAGGACTGTAATAAAAATACACTGCACATTTGCAGAGAAGAGAAACCAGTCTATTAAAAAGAATGAATGCAACACTTCTCACTGGGAATTTCTGAATTTCAGCTCTTCCTGGGGATGGGGATGGATATCTCAATCATACTGGTTAGATTATTAAATCATCTTCCACTGACAAGTCAAATAGCAAAATGAAAATAGTAAAAAGCCTACTAGAACACTAGAAAAAAAAAACACTTTTGGATGGACTTATGGACTTATCAGACTGACTTAATTTTAGAGTATTTTCTTGTATACTAGCTCTTGTATCTTATCAAATAAAATGTCAGACATTAAGTTTGAGGAAAAATAATTCCAATTTAAACAGCAGATGGACTGGACTATGGGACTTATGCTACACCAATCTTTTTTTGTTTTCTTCCAGTCTGGTTTGGAGCATTAAGTAAGAAGCCATACAAAGGTTTCTTTGTGGGACCATGTCACATTTTAAAAGCTCTCCCCTTAAGGATATTCGTACTATTTCCAGCCTACATTTACTTTTCCTTGACACTGATCAATTGCTCTTAATTATTTACTCAAAACAATGTCTTTCTGTTTTGAATGTTTACATGTATCAAATGCTCTCACTGTATCATTCACTTAGGCTTTCAGATATTTTTTTTACATTTTAATCTTCCCATAAATACAATGATTCCCAAAGAAAAGTTTGTGTGCATAATCTTATTATTATTTTTTAATTTTCCATCAGAAACATACTGGTAATTATTTTAAAAAATTACAACAGTTAGACATGGAATTAAAAAAAAAAAAGAATGGTTTTGTTCCTATAGCAGATGATGCCATCTCGTGGACAACTGAGATCCTCACACCACCACTGCACACAAATCTCTTCAGCTAAAACTGCATCCCAGACAAATGCATAAAATTCTGTCTCTAGTGCATAACTCCTTTAGAAAAGATATTCACTAAGTACCTCCTCAAGGAAAGAGCAAAGGAAAAATTCCCTCTCCACACTGTGGAGGTTTCTAGTCTACCCAGAGAAACCTGCCTGTGACATTTCTTCTTTCATATCAGAAGTTGTAAGAGCCCAGTTTGCCAAGCCACTTGTCCAGCAATACATAAAGATTTCTTCAGAACAGAGATGTGAAGCAGGGCAGCATCACAGGTCCCCCACAGCCTCCCCCCAGAAACAAAGAACTTGTTCATGTCCTGCTGCTACAAAGAATCCAAAGGGAAAAGCAGGAGGTCTTAACTAAATAGAAAGTTGAGGAGGAAATTAACACTGCTGGGTTCAGAGAAGAGGATTTTGGAATACTCACGTTCTTTGTCCTTTTCCACGAGAGAAGTGGGTGGTGCAATGGCAGCTCCTCCCATACCTATGAAAGTGGAACACAACACATTTGGAGGATATCACGACAGACTTGAATTATTTACTGTAACTTTGTTGCTGAAAGAGCAAAAAGACTAATTTTGTTTATGCAAAGACATATTTCTGACCCCCATCACCTGACAAGCTCTAAGGGCACTGATGTAACAAATGCAGGAATGAAAAGCTGCAAGAGTGAAAACTCAGTGATTCTCACAGCTTGATTTTATGTCATGCCTCATCCCTTCCCTGGAACCTACATCATGCAGAAACTTACAATAGGTATCTACAAACTAAGGTTAAACAGAGGTATTTCCACAAGTAATTTGGCTGCCATCTACCTCCATGGAAAAATACCAGTCTTCTTCTTCTGCATTATATTATGTTGTAATAAGATGCCAGATTTATTCTAAAGGCTCAGAATTAACAGTGCACTCTTGTGAGGACAGAGAAATACAGAACCCAAGAAATAGGACTGTGAATTCCCCTCCCTCTTTTTCTCTTCTTTCCACACTAAAATCATAAGCAGTTCCCTTACTTCTTTTTCGTCTCTCCCTTTCATAATCTTCATCTTCATCAGAATCTGGATCTGGTCGTCTTGAAAACCCACTGGCTTCATGCCTGTCTTTACGCCTTCTAGGAGACACAGCAAGTTAGAATGAGAAACCATGGAAGTTAACTCTTGGTTTTAATTTGTGATCTCACTTCTGCAGGGTGAATTATTCTGCTCCATCCAACAGGCATTTAACATGTTTCCCATGAAAGTGCAAGTTAACACCATCACCATTTGCTTCTTTGCTTTTACCACCATGGGGCATTTTTGGTTAAACAGAAGATGGATCTAAGCCAAGATCATTTTCCATTTGCAAGTCAGCCAAGAATGCATGCAAGGAGGAAGCACCTGAATAAATCCTGTCCAAACGAGTGACTGAATAACTAATGTGGAACAGGTGTTGGATGGAACAGAAAGCAAAGTAACAGACATTAATTAATCCATGACCCTGCTTTGGACAGAATCCCTTTTACATTTCCCATCACAGACTACACAGAGTAGTATCAGTTACTGAATAAAAAACATCCTCATGCTTAAACATCAGATTGTTGAGACACTTGCCTGGCAATTAAAATAAGATTCAGGAATAACTTCTAATGCAAAGTAATGAATGCTTCAAGATTTGTTTGCACTTCAGCTGTTATCCAATGTGATCAGGAAATTACCCATTTTAATACAACAAAAAGGAAAAGCAATTTCCTGTTAAGTGCACCACCTGATGCACAAATCAAAACTCATTCCTAGCACAGCCACCAAAACCGTGCTAAAGGATGACAAAAACAGCTCAACTGTGGAACCACACAGAATTTCTGAATCTCTACCCTATGATTGTGGAAATTAATCAAAACAAGTGTCCAGCCTGAACTTCCAAAGCACACATCTGATGAAGGTTTGGCTGAGATTGTTTCCCCAGCTTGAAATCAGAATTTATTATGCATTTTTCACCTCTTTTCTCTAATGTTTATATGGCCCACACACAAGTACAAACACAACCAAAGAGCAGTCAATGCTGAAGCTGTGGGAATGACATCCCAGATTCCTGAGGTCTTGCATGCCAGTAGGGCAGAGCCTCAGGCATTCGTCTTCCATCAAAACAACAAAGATAAAACCAAGAAAAGACAGAGAAGACCCAATGACTAGAAATATTAATTTCCACAATCTAAACAGGGCAGCAGAATTGTAATTCCGGACTTCAGATGATTCATACTGTCATGAAGATGGTTTATTCACTTCACTTGAAATGAGCAAATGTAATCTTCTGCCTGGCTGGCAGACATTTTACCATTTATAACAATCAGATACTGAATCTGCATTCAACTTCCTTAACATGATTACAAAGATTTCTTATTTCAGGGAAAGGGCATTAAAAATAAAGCAGTATTTTCTTTTGTCCAGAGACAATAGATTAATAAACACATAATTAACTTACTTAAGAATTAAATTACTGAATGCAGAGTATTAAAAAAGGAAATGCAATTATGCCTCTCTAAGGCTGCGCTAGCTACATTTAAAACTGAATGCATCCATGGATCAGGTTGTAGTTTTTAGAAGCAGAAAGGATGGCTCATCACTGAGTGTTGAAAAAGTTTTTCTGCAATCAGGAGACAATGACATCAAATACTCTAAAACACCTGCAAGGTCAAAGTCTGATAACGATGCATGAAGTACCCAAATATTGCTGCTATTATTGAAACAAAGTAAATTTAGAATAATTTTGACAAGGGTCTTTCACTCAAAGAGGCTGCATAGTTGATAATTCTTATTGGTTTTGCACTGTTTGGTGATTTTTACCAAGAGCATTAAAACATATTAATTAAAACACTGCACTTGTTTCTAAAAGCGCACAGTATTCACAAACCCCCTAAGAACTTCCAAGAATACAGAGAGATAAAATGTAACAAATTGACATGTCTATTTAGATAAGGGTCAATATGTCAAGCCTTTAAACAAAAGCCTTACTTTTCTCTCTCTTCAATCTCCTTCTGCCTCTCCAGCTCCCGCTGCCGCTGCCGTTCCTCCCTCTGACGTTTCACCACTTTTTCGTAGTCATTTGGGAACATGGGATCATACTCATCTGCCAAGGGAATCAACACATCTCCTGCAGAAAAACCACTAGGGACAGGATCCTGGAAAAAAGATAAATTCTTTTTTTAGCTGAGAGCTGAAAACAACACCCAGTTGGAAAGCAAAAATTTAACACTTCTGATTCCTGACTTCTGTAATGTCAGGTAATATTCTAATCCCACTGGTCCTACAAGGAATCTCGGCTTTATTTAAACCTAACATTTCATCCAGTCTCTCATTACATCAAATTTTTCCCATGAAGAAAGACCCACCTCCTCGCCTTGCAAAATGCAAAGCAGCACCAAATCAGCACGGACAGGAATTTTTCAAACCCCACTAATGCATTATTAGAAGCTTTATGGCATCTTGCTGCTGCAGCCATCTGTCAGGGTCCTCCCACACAATCTCATCAGGCTTTTTATCAGCTGCTATTAATATAATATCAACAGAGGCACACAGCACACAGACTGCTCTCCTCGAATCTGAAAGAACCATTTCAGAACTCTTCCTTTGAAGAAGCTGCAGGAAGAGAGTTTCTCTTGATTCCTTACCATGAGAAATCCATTCAAAAAGTTAGGTGGCTTTAGTTGTTTTATTTTTCAGTTGACTGTTACACAGGTCCAGTTCCAACACTGGTGCAAACACAATGACAGTCACTATTTAGCTGCCCAAATTGCTGTCTTGCCAGGTAATTTGAAGCTGTCCAGGATTCTAAGAACACTGTTTTATAACTGCACATTAACTGTGGTAATTCCATGCTGTACCACATATAAGTCTGAATGGTGTTGAAGTGTTAATTAAAGCACTCTCAGCAGAGGAAGATATTCTCAGAAAATAATCAATTTTTTGACCACTAGGAAACATTCAACTTCCAAAACATTTGGAAATTTTAGCTGTCCTGGTCTTACCTTTAGCCCAGCTGCTACATGAGGGGGTGTGTCCACGATCTGTCTCTCATCAGAGGAGCTGCCTCGTTTCAGGTCAATCACTGGAGCAAGGACTGTGGTTTGTTTTGTTCTCTGACTCTGCAAAAGTCACCAAAACACACAATGTCTAAAAAAGATAAAGCAGTTTTCTAAAAATCAGCTTACTTGATAGACTTTGCTGTGGTAGGTGAATGGTCCTAGGTTTTCACTGGGACCAGAAACACACATTAAAAATTCATCCAATCACTTCAGGTCAGTTTAAACTGAGTTGGTTTCTAAGAAACTCAGGTTTATTCCAAAGATCTACTGTTCTTCACATTTATCATCAGATAAAATATTTTAAACTCTTGAGTTTTCTAATCCTATCCTATTCTTCTGTCAGGCTATGGATACAGTGCACATCAGTTACATGGACAAAGAATATAACTAATACAGCAGTCTGTAAATTTCATCCACAAAGTTTGTTCCAATTATCAATACATCCTGCTCCCAATTTCAGCAGCATAAATCAGGAGTAATTCCAGTGAAAAAAATGCTACTTAAGTACCTGGCATCAGTGCTACTGCTTCTTAATTAAGTAGTCTCACTACAGAACCTACAGTGCCCCAAAGAGCACCTGTGTCCTGCCTGAACCAAAATATCAACACTGCTCAAAGAAAAAGGGTGAAACTAAAAGAAGCAGCAATAAAAAGAGAAAATGGCTCCGTCACAGTCTAATAAAAATCAGCTCGCACTCCTCCTTTTCATCTACTCTGGAAACACTTGCTGTAAAATTTCTAATACATAATGATTTGCAGGTTAGCACCAAGAGCCTTTTAAATAACAACCATAAAATGATGTAAACATGTAAATAGTCAATCGCAATGAGATTCAGCTTTATTATTTTTTTTTACTTACATTAAAAAAATTTATAAAGCTGAATTTCACTATCTTTAAAGCTAAACTTGAAGATCAGCTTTTGGCTCTGCTGTTAAAAGCTCAGAGGTTTGCAGCACATACACCAGTGCATCCTTCAGTTTTAATTTTGCAACACTCCCTCTAAAAGACATCAAGAAAAATGCATTTTTTCTTTTTCCCCTTCAGCATTGCCAGGCTCTCTGCTACAAACTAACAGACAAATGCCAGCAAAATTACATCAAATCAGTATTCTGAGGTCACAAACACAATGCACTGGACACGAAAGAAGTCTGAAAAACAGAAAGCAAAACCACAAAGGGACTGTACCTTTGCTTGTGTGAGAGCTGCTTTCTTCACCTGCAACTGAGACTGCAGCAGTTTGAAATTCTTGGACCAGCCTTCTGTTTTAGAATCGCTGGTCTCAACCCCCAGGTCATCGTAAAGTGACATTTTCTCTTCAATTTAAAACTGGAAGAAAAAAAAACAAACCTCTAGATGACACCACAAACCAATTTACAAGTTATTTGCTAAGAGTTTGCATATATGGGTATACCACCTTTTATTTCACTTTTCCTAAAGACAGAGAAAATTGACCTTTTTCTGGCTAGTGGTAAATACACATAACTAGAGAACATAAAAGGAACAATTTGAAAGGTGATGAGAACTGTTCAAGAATTAATTTAATCCTGCAGTGGAATATGAACAATTAGGGCTCAACAGCAAGAAGTTTACTGCAAAAAGAAAAAGGAGGTTTTGAAGATTATTAAACATCTGGCCTCGGGATGAAACACGGCAGGGGTTATAAAGGCACAGATGCACAGGATGAGGACAGGGGGTTGTAGGAATTCCCACGTGCCACAGAGCAGTGGGATTTTGGCAGCAGGAGTGATGCTATCCAGAGGGAGAGAGCAGGCACTGGGGAACCACAGAATCAATCAAGGTGCAAAAGACCTCTGAGATCATCGAGTCCAGCCCGTGACTGAAGACCACCTTGTCACCCAGACCAGAGCACTCAGTGCCACATCCAGTCTTTCCTTGGACACCTGCAGGGATGGGGACTTCACCACCTCCCTGGGCAGTCTGTTACAACACTTAACCACCTTTTCTGATACGAAATTCTTCCTGATGCCCAGCCTGAACCTCCCCTGGTGCCACTTGATGCCATTTCCTCTTGTCCTGTCGCTTGTTATCTGTCAGCAGAGCCCCCCCGGCTGTCCCCTCCTGTCAGGGAGTTCTGGAGAGCGAGAAATTCCCCCCTGAGCCTCCTTTTCTCCAGGCTGAGCCCCTCCAGCCATTCCTCCTCAGACCTGTGCCCACGACAAAGGGAAGGGTGAGCTGCGATCTCCGTCGCTCTGGGAACAGAGGGGGCCAAGCAGGCCCTGACGCCTCCCCCACCCTCCACACAGGCCCGGACCCCTCTGAGGAGCCTCTAAGCGTGGCACACCCACCCTGCCCTGCCCTGCCCTGCTCTGCTCTGCTCTGCCTCGCCACACCCCGCAGGGCCCGGAGCCGCCTCCCCACACGGCCGGGCCGGGCCCGGAGCCGCCGCTCACCCGTCCCAGCGCCGCCGCCGCCATGAGCCGGCGCTGAGCACGCCGGGAAGGGCCGCGCCTGCGCACTGCGCCCCGCGCCGCCACCGCGCCAGCGCCCCCCGGCGGCGGGAGGAGGGAGCGGCAGCGGCGCCATTGCCGCCCCTCACGGCCGGCCCAGTACGGACCAGTCGGGACTGGGAGGGCGGCACGGCAAATCCCGGGGACTGGGAGTGTTATAAATGAAAAATGATCCAGCCAAATTAAAAAAATAAAAAATTTATTTTAGCAATAGAGATCTAACTTAGCCAGCCACAAGGAAAAGGACAGTGCCGAGCCCGGGATCGGCGCTGGATGTAAGACACAGAGATCAGCCTCAGCAGAGGTTTCACTCTATGCTCCCACACCACCATCCAAGCGATTTTTATAGGGAAAATTTTGCCTGAAGCCAGGATTTCGGCATTCAGTCCCATAAGTTGATGAGATTTCCTTCTCGGCGACAAGGCAGAACAATTCGAAATCCGGTGTCGTTGGAACTCTTGATGAAATTTACGGGAACACCGTATTCGCATGTCTCGGCCCGGGGGATGTTCCTGATGCCCATCTCGGCTCGTTCACGCGACGATCAGCGCCTGGGTGTCTCCATATCGCCTCAGATAAGGCCCATCCCCTGGCGAGCCACATCCCTTTGCTTGTACATCGGGTTTTAACACACACCTGCTTTTGCCTGAGAAGGGGGGGGGGGGCGCTTCTAATGCCAAAGGGTACATTCTAACAACTATTTAATATTATATGTATCATGCAAAAAAAAAAAAGAAAAAAAGGCGCGAATTACACCTGTTCCATGTAACAGGAGGGCGGCACGGCACACCCCGGGGGCTGGGAGAGGCGGCAGGGAGGGCAGGAGGCGGGTGGGATGCTGTCCCCGCCCCAGCTGCCCTCCCAGCGGCCGAGAAGCTGCCGACCCCGAGAATAAAAACCCGGGTGCTTCAGGGTTCTCACGGCGCTCGTCGAGTGTCATCCGCGCTCGGAGCCTTTGTTTAATCATAGAATCCCTGAGCCACGGAGAGCGTCCACGGGGATGGGGAAGGGTTTGGAGGGGAAGCCCTGAGGGCAGTTGGGTTTTTTAGGGGCACTGGACAACCCCACTGGAGTCTTCAGTATCCTCCCGAGAGCAGGAGGGCGGGCGCCGGTCTCAGTGGCAATAGTGACAGGAGCCGAGGGCAGGGCTGGGTTTATGCCCAACCCTGTTTGCTCTGGATGTTCTATGATAATTTTCCACACTGTGTTTCTAACTCCCTAAGTAATATGTGGTAGTTTACTCAGTGAGTAACCTGTCTCAGTGGCCGTTCAGTATTTCTAGTTACTTCCCAAGGGCACCTGAGATTTTGGGGAGGGGAATTGGAGGCAATGATATGAGACGCTTCTGAGTCTGGCAACGCCGAGAAAGTTACAAGAACAGAAAACTTATTCTTCATCAATTTCAAACAATTCTGTCTGTTATTCCAGCATGTTTGCTGCCGTTTTACTGTGTCATCACTGTCACTGAGGTCACTGGCTAATTGTTACTGCAAAATATTTGGCTATTAGAAGTTTTTGCTGCATTATGTCCTTTGGGCCTGAAGTGGACTTGTTTGGTCTGCAGAAACAATTTCTGTTTTCTAAAAACCTTAAAATTCTCTATCTGTCTGAGCCTGGAATTTACCCAACCGTACCAATTTCCCAGCCCAATATCTTGCACTAATTATTTAATATCTTGTTTTTGACAGAGGCAAAAAAAGGATTTTCTTTTTTACTTATACTGCACCGGTGTATCTCCAACTCATACCAAGCACATGAAATAGATGAGCTGAGTTTTCTAAGAATTATGGCCACTTGCACCACATGATGATGCAAATGAACATGCAAGACTGTCTG
This sequence comes from Vidua macroura, assembly GCF_024509145.1. Lineage (NCBI taxonomy): Eukaryota > Metazoa > Chordata > Aves > Passeriformes > Viduidae > Vidua > Vidua macroura. The sequence goes on from NC_071575.1 coordinate 69,977,610, forward strand.
CAAAGCCAAACACCAGCCCTGAAGCAGATAGATCTGGCACCTCAACCTCAAAATATTACAAGCACTATCTCTGTATTAATCAGAAAGTCTTTATCTCCAGCATTGCTTCCGACTGTGCTACTGTGCAGTTTATTTCCCTGTGGTTAGCTGAAAAAATAAATAAAATAAAGCTACTACTTCCTCTCCTACTTATGCTGCTTTCTATTAACCTAATATTTCTAAACACATTTACAGATATGTCTATTTTCATCATGACAGTGAAAGCTCCTTAAATATAAAAAGAAATTGTCTTCACTTTATTTATAGAGGATCTCCCAGGCATCTTCCTATGGTTTTTGCTTTAGCAATGCCTGCACTTTTTAAAGGAAGGATTGATATAATTCACACATCTGTAACCTTGTGGAAGGAAAAAAAAAAATCAGCAAGGCACTACTTTTACAGCGTAAGAATCCCACTGAGAAAAGAACTATGTATTCTATGTTAAAGGAAGGAATCAAATAATTAATTGCATCAAAAGGTACTGAGAGAAATCCCTGTGGATTGAGATGTCACAGAGCAATATCACAGCATGACAGCCAATGGGAGAAACTCAAAGGAGATTAGAGTCTGCAGAGGTGGAAAACACGAGAGCAACGGGAGATTTCAGTTCCTCCTCAGAACGAGTCATAGCAGGGAGGGTAAAGGTTGAATTGTCAGACCTGTAAATAACTACCTATTAAAGCCATGAATCAGATAACTCACAAGGAGAGAAGCAGCTCTTGGGTAAGCCTGGAAAGTGCAGTAGGCATGGATCAAAACTGATCCATCACTGCGATAATAGCCACAGTGTGTTTGTGCACACCCACTTAGGAGCGAAGGAGCCAAGAAAATCCTTCTCATTAAATTCGGGGAGGCTGCAGGGAGATAAAGAAACCTCGCCCTGCTGCCAAGGTCCCAGACAAACTGGAAATGGAGGAGAAATATGTGAGCTCATCCCCAAGCATTGCACATCTTGAAGGTGGGTTAATTGTGGCTGAAATCTCCTTTTCATCTGCAAAGGTGGGGGAGCACTGGCCAGCTCTGTGCCTCCTACAGACCCTCACAGATGTTGAAGTCTGATCTTCAAGCTATTTTTGTTTTTTCCATTCATATTTCAAACCCTTCCTTTTCCTTTTGAATCCCACTCATGATTGCTGTATCACCAGTTCTACATGTCTACCTGCCTTGCTAATCTCATGTGGCTCTGTCTCTATGTTTTCTTGCAGCTCTTTTCTCCCAGCTTCACAATTTTCTCATCGTTTTGAGATGAGTTTGATACAGAGGAGAGGAGAGGAGAGGAGAGGAGAGGAGAGGAGAGGAGAGGAGAGGAGAGGAGAGGAGAGGAGAGGAGAGGAGAGGAGATAATGGAGATAATGGAGATGGGATTAATTACAGGGAGATCCAAAAAGCTGTGAATAAGCCAATTTTCCCCACTGTGAGAAGGGCCACCAGCCTTGATTGGAACCCCTCATTGTACCAACAGGCCACCTGGAAAAGGTGAACAGCCAAGGTGGTGAAATCTGCTGCAAATCCCCATTTTTTTTCAGAGTAATCAGCCAAAAGCTGGAAGCAAGAAGTTGCAGAAGGATAGCGTGGCACTGGCTCAGTGATGAGATGGCAGATGGGACCCACTGTTAATGAATGCAAAGTAATGCACACAAGACAAAATATCTCTAACAAAACACACACAGCAGCAGCTCTAAATCAGCTGCTTCCATTAAGGAAAGAGATGCTGCATTCATTGTGGATAATTTTCCTGAAATGCCTACTTAGTGAAGGAAGGAAACAGGAAAGCAAACAGGCTGCTGGGAAGCATTAAAATCTTAAAAAAAGAGAAAGTATCCTCATAAATCCAACATGCACATGCACGTTTGAGTGGCCACCTGCACTCCTGGGTATCTCATCCTCTCCAAGAAGCAGCAGTGCAATAAAAAAGAAAGAAATCAGATGTATTGGGTGAATAGAGGCAGCTGAAGAGGACCCTGGAAGCATCAAGCACCCAAAATGGTCCAGAAAAGGTAAATAGGGAGTTCTCATTTTTCTCCCTGACGGGGATCTTTAAGAATGCATAAAATAAAGCAGTGCTGGGGAAAAAAAAAAACCAGCCATTAAATGTCTCATTTATGTCTCATTTCCCTAAAGCATTGATAGCAGTTTTTGGTGGATGTGGATGATTTGTTTTATGTTACAGATCTCCTCTGAGGGTGAGGGGTGCTAATATGCCAAAATGGCATTAGAGGGCAGTGCATGGCAACGTAACTGGAATTTTCTGGGGTGGCTGTGAGAAACCACCCTTTAGAACCTCTAAGGATTGGGACAACAGAGCAGCTCCCACTCACACAGGTGGGAAATGGTGGGGATCAGCACATGGCACAAAAGCAAAACATGAGGGCTGATCAGAGCAGTGTCAACCTGCTCAAAAAGTAGTTAAATCCCATTAAATGGTGGTTTCTAGCCAATGGTGGAGAACCCAAGCAGAGAACCAACCCTGCTACACACCACACTTTTTGTGGTGACCCTGGCAGAACCTCCAAACCTTTCTGGATTTGATTTTCTTTTTTTTTTTATTTCCCTCCCTTCCCCCCCCCCCCCCCCCCCCCCCCAGAAAATACTTGCTGTTGTCCTCCCAATGATCTTCAGCTTTGCCCACCGGGCAAAATGAAATATGAAGAGGAAAGCCCCAGAGGAAAACTTGTCCTGGCTTGGGAAGATCGGCTTAGGTTTGCTGCCTTAAAAAAAAACAAAACCCAAACTTAAAGGAGTAGCAACCTGAAGGAATTGAAAACAGTTAGAAAGGTACTTGAAATATTCTTTCTTCTGCTAAGGGAACAGCTGAAAATATGACTGTGAAAGCAGTGAAGGAAACAGTGCCTTTTGCCATATATAGAATAACCCAAACCCCCAGAAAATTGTGGGGTTTTTCCCCCTATTTTTTACTTGCTTCACATTTTCACCTAGTTTCATACTTTGGCTAAGTTCCATAACTAAAATGAGTAAGAAATATCTCAGAACATTTCATCACAGATGAAGTTTCCGACACACATACTTCAATATTTTTGATGACAACTGAAAAAAACTCCATTGCTTTTGACACTGCACAGGGAGTGTTTTTGTTTGGCCAGCCATGGGAAAAAAAACATGCTTCAAATGAGGAAATGACCATTTTGTCCTACCACTACTGTCTAAAGCTTGTTTGAAGAAGTGAGAAAACATCAAAAACATAGCAGTGAAAATATTACACATGACTAGACTCAGTACAGATGGGATCTCTGCCATCACTGAAGAAAAAAAGGGTTGTGCTGCTCTGCTAGAGGAAGGATTTTGATATGAAATTATTCAGAACTCCCCCGTGTTAGCCACAGTGGGTCTCTGTGCCAAAAATACAGGTTTCTTACACGCTGAAAATCCCACTGCCTGAGAAACTGGAGGGATTTCAGGAGGTTTGTCTTTTTGGAATTCTAGAAGATCTTGTGTTGAAATGGACCTACAAAGATCTGGATTAAGAACCTTTGCTGGGAATTGGACTCAGTCATCCCTGTGTGTCACTTCTGGCTTAAAATGTTCTATGATTCTGTGATTTTATGAAAATGAGGGGTTAGGGGGAGTTAAACCTCTGTTGCAATGGTCACCAGTTTTAAAACTTATAACTGAGAAAGATACTGTAAGCCAAGGCAAATAGTGAAGGAGGGTTTGGAAGTGGAGAAGAAAATCAGCTTTATAAACATCTGAATTAAAGCTCTATCCAAATTTACAGGTAGTCTTTTTTGACTGAAATAAAATTCTGGTTATGAGATTAAATTCTAAGAACTGTGAGTTATTATCAAGCGGAGCGACATCGCTCTGGAAATGCCTCTGCTCTGATGATTTTATAAGGTGAGGTTACCCTTCCGCTTGCTCAAGATTTATATCAAATTCTCATGAACCACTGTTTTCAGCCCAAAATAGCTGAGTCCAAGAACTTGAAGTTCAAAGAGAATTTTCTGACGTCCTGTTGTAGTGGCTTGGCATAAACAGAACTATTCTTGGTATAAACAGAACTATTTGGTGTTAGAAGCACATTAATGGGGCACTGAGATGCTCATGGATAGTAACAGATTGCCCAGAGAGGTTGGGCAGTCTCCATCCTTGGAGGTTTGCAAGGCCAAGTGAATAAATCCAGGTGGGATCTCATTACCAGCCTTGTTTCCAATCTGAACTGTTTGATGAATCTGTGATTATTTCTATGGCTTTGTTACTTGCTGTACGTCTTCAGAGAGATGAAGGAGAAGATTTAGCATCCAGACTTGCTCTGGATTTACATTCCAAGTGCTCTGACCACTGGGAAAATGTCAAAAGGAGTTCTCCTCCATTAGGGATCCCCAGCTTTTAAACAGAAATTCAGCCTCTCTTCCATGCAGTATTTTGTGCTGGGACATGGTCTTCTCTGTCTTTTTCTGTGGATTTCTTCCCATGAGGATCAAGTGCAGCATCCTAGGCCCTGAAGCGTGTCCAGTGGCATTGATATTCCAGGTGACTTTTTGCAGCTAAGACAGATGTTCAGAATCTGTTGAATGAAGAAATGCTTGTTTAGGGTAGTTGTGCCAACCCTTCCAAATGTTTTTTTGCCACAGAGGTGTATGATGCCAACAGAGACAGCAACACTGGAACATCCTCATCCCTGACCAGTCTGGTCTAAGGGATATGACTCTGGTTTAGGATTTGGAACGTCATCAAGCCCCAAGCAGCATTTTCCAGCTGTTTAGAAGTTACACTTTCCACCTCACAAGAGGACCATATATATGGATATATGGACACAGGGATGTTGTCTTATACAATTAGAATGTAATTAATTTCATCAACTTTTATCTTTCTAAAACTGAGATGCCCAATACGTTTTCAAGCACAGGCTGTGGCCAGATGATCAGTCATCTCTAGAACACCATCCTTGGAACAGCACTTTCCTAATTTACTGGGACACTTTCCATATTCCACTTTATATCCTAGGACTTGGTCATAGTTTTAATTTTATGAAAATACATAATTGTTTGCCATGCAATTTTTGGTAACTCTACAATTCACAAGACACTGCTCGAGTAAGAAACAAAGAGCTATGTGTTTATTCTGAGTGTGTATCTCATTCAACACAGAAAAACTTTTCTATGTTATAAAACAACCTAATGACTGGAAGTTAAAACAAGATTAGGAAAAAAGGCTGATTATTCTGCATTTTTCTGGGCAGGATTAGGAAAAAAAGGCTGATTATTCTGCATTTTTCTGGGCAGGATTTATTGCCTCTTCCTTCAGAAATATTATCCTGTTTATTGAAAAAGGCCTGATACTGAACTACCCTGATAGGTAATGTAGCCCAGCCTGTCAACTCTTATATTTCTTAAAAAAACAAAAGCAATGTAGCCAGAGATAGAGGACTCCAAAGTCCTTGGTGATCTGATCCCAACATGGATCAGATCACTGTATCATGGAAGGCAAATGATGGAAATGGAATGCTGGACTTTCATCTTTTTCAACCTGACAGTGTTCACCACGTGCCTTGTTTTTCTTTCTACACTCATTCCAATGCCTTAATCATGAACGAGCAATGGCCAAGTGTGAGCACTGTCCATCCTTCTGTTCCTCAAATACAAGGAAGGCATAAAAAAAATCTACCCCAAACCTACTCTTCAGGTAAATAGCATCATCTTCACCATCAGACCAGACCACATGTACGTAAAAGGATGTGTTATCAAAAATATCTGTAATGGTGACCTTAAAAAAGTACAAGCAGTGCTAATGAATTTCTTGTTATTTTAGAAAGGGACTTTCTTCTCTGTTAGTGCAGAGAGCTTCCTGAAGCAAAAACAAATGAAGCTTTTATCTCTTTCTTTTTAAATATAAGGCAGAAACATTTTGACTAAATTTCTGCTCTGCTTTTTTTCTTAGTTATTCAGAATTAGGAGGAGATATTTTCAATGATCCTTCAGCCCAGAAAAGAGAAGGGTCTGGGGAGAACTTCGGACACCTTCCAGTACCTAAGCAGTCTCCAAGAGAGCTGGAAAGGGACTTTGTATGAGGGCATGGAATGACAGGACAAGGGGGGATGGCTTTAACCTGACAGAGGACAGCGTTAGATTGGATATCAGGAAGAAATTCTTTACTGTGTGTGTAGTGACTGGCAGAGGTTGCCCAGAAAAGCTGTGGCTGCCCCATCCCTGGAGATGTTCAAGGCCAGGTTGGACAGGGCTTGGAGCAACCTGGGATAGTGGAAGCTGTCCCTGCCCATGGCAGGGGGCTAGAACAAAGTGATCTCTAAGGTCCGTTCCAACCCAAATGATTCTGTGATTCTAAGACAGAGTTCTGTCTTAGCTCAAAGACTGCACATGGCATCAAGCAGGAGGACATAGAGACATCTCTGCAGTTAACATGAAGGTTTTTATCAAGAATTTATTGTAATTAAGAGTTTACAGGTGTTGGGCAAGGGGAAAGGCAAGGAAGTGACTTCCCCAATCCACATTTGGAGTTAGTGGAGGAGCCCAAATTAGGACGAGGTGCTCTAAGCTGTCTCCTCTGGGTTCCTTCTGATGCTTGTGGCCTTTGGAAGCTGGTCCTTCTCGTGAAGCTCTCCCTCTCTTAGCTCCTCTAGTTCCCCATGTATTGGAAATTCCCATTTGTTGGTTATGATTTCTCATTTCAAAGCTCCACACTGGAGCTGGATGTTGCCAGAATGGAGCATTCCAAGGGCAGAGCCAGCCTGTGCCACCATGGGGAACTCTCAGCAATGCCTGTGACACTCAATGAATGCCAGCAGCTCTGCTCGGACAATGTCACTTTTTGGGGAGTGTAAGAAGCTGAGGTTTGGCTGTGCATGGACATTTGAGATGCCACAGCAACCAGAATGCAAATCCAGTTGCATTAAAATGGGTGCAGTTACTGTCTTTGTGGAAATATTTAGTTTTTTAATTTTCTTGATACCACTAAAGAGAGATGATACAGATATTATCATCTTGATGACTACTGAACAGCCAAGCAGGTAGATACTATAATTCTATTATGATTTATTTTTTCATATTATCTTTCATCTATTCTTTTATAGTCTAAGCACATATCTGGCAGAGTATCTGGAGTACTTTCCACTTCTAACTTTAAATGACCTGACAAAAATGCTCCAAATGGAGGAGGCTCAGTGTCTGGCTTTTATTAGTCACATCACATATTCAGGTTTTCCACTTGCTCACCATGAAAACGGCTAATGAGATGTTTTTTTTGAGTGCTACTCTTTGTATCATGCAGGTGACAGATATAATGAAGACCGTCATGAGGGCATCTGAGCGAGGGGCAGTCTGGCTGGTAGGAAGTAAATCGGCCCTGGAAATTGTCCTCTCTTTGTTCCTTCAACACAAGTGACATCAGCCTCTGTGTGACATGGGGACATGTGAAACTCTACCCAAAATATTCTCACTTTCAAAGACTTATTTAATAATTCCCTATTTTAAAAGTAAGTTGCAAGTCAAGCTCAAGATGAGGGAATGTTGATCTCTGGGAGTAGAAACAAAGAAATTTTGGAGTTGGAACCACCCACCTGAGGACAGAGCCTAAAATTAAAAGATTGTTTAATGCTTTCTTCAGAGGACTGTATAGGGTTGTCCTTGGTTATCACCATGCAGGGATCAAAATAGACAGGACTTCAGAAGGGCTGAACTGTAATAATCAGAGGTATCAATAGAGAAGAGGGTAAGTGTGCACCCAGAAGAGATATAAAAGATCCCACATGTTGTTTTTTAATCTGATTTCCTGCCTGCAGTGTCACTGTACCCTTTCAAAGCACAAGACCATCCCACACATGATGGAATTCTGCTGGATGAAGGTGACCTCCAGCAAAATTTGCACATTTTGTGCAGTTGGTATATACAATCAGATTCTAAGCCAATTGCACTCACTGTCTGAGCTCAGCATGTTGGGGTGAGGACCCCTTTTCAGCACCGAATGTGCTTAAGTTGCAATGAGCTTTGTCCTGATCTCTGGGAGAAAGCTTGAGTCTGTTTGCCCCACATGAATGATTCCTCTGCAACCTCCAAAGCCAACCACCAGGCAGTTCCCTCAGTTGGACGGATGCTGGTGATGAAATAAGGTCTGGCTGTAAAATGTGGACAGTTGAATTCCTCAGGGTCAGAGGAGAACTTCCTCAGGGTAAGGGTACTTGTGTTGAACAGCCTGACAAATAGCTGCTCCTTTCTTGGAAAAACAGCTCCAGGGCATGAAATACTATCAGCTTTATGGAAATAACTCCTGTATTTCATTGCATGCTTTACAGTCAGCTTGATCCTGTCTAGGTCACCTTCCTTCCTTTTCCTCCCAACAGTAGAGAGGCATTGACCATCAGAGGCCTTGAACAGAACAGGTGTTTGGACTCATGTGGACATCTTGGACCTTTCCATACTACAGATTTGCCAGCTGCAGTCCTTTGCTTTCACCTTTAATTGCATTACCCTTCCAGAGTGAAACTGTCTAGAATCCAGCCCCAAACCTGCTGTGCTCCAGTATTTATAACCTGTGCACAAGAGTCAGAAAGATGGTGAGGTTGATGACAGGGTCTCTAAGCAAGGTCTCTAAGCACTGGGAGACTGTTATGGACACCAAGGCAACACAGGGCAATGTTTGGTGCTAATTATAGCAGGCAGGGTTTGTTCGTGGCAGTTGAATGCCAGGTGGGAGGTTTGGTGGGTATCCTCAAACCAAATGTGACATCTGCAGCATTTGGGTGTTCCCAGCCAGTGCAGCTAAGAAGCCACTTCGCAGTGGAGCTCATTTCACCCCAGTGCAGACATCAGAAATAGGTCATCGGAGCTGCTGCTTCTCCTCTCCTTTCACAGTGACAGCAGACGGGTGACTAACTCAAAAGTCTGTGTCTACACCAACATCTCATTAACTGAGAAAATGTGAAAACCACCTTGTTGATCCAAAATTCTTTTCTCATCTTGTATCAGCAGTTGAGCTCCTCAGGAGAAAGACACAAAGTACCCTGGAACCCCCCACAGGCCTGTCAAGTTACTCAGAGCTTCACACCTCAAACATCCATCATCTCATAGTCAGGGAGACCTTAGAGCAGCATTCCAGTATCTAAAGGAGGCTCACAAGAGGGCTGGAGAGGCACTTCTCACAAGGGCATGGAGTGATAGGACAAAGGGAAATGGCCTTAAGCCAAAGGACAGTAGAGTTGGATTAGATATTAGGAAGAATTTCTTTACTGTGAAGGTGATGAGGCACTGGAACAGGTTTCCCAGAGAGACTCTCCATCCCTGGAAGTGTTCAAGGCCCGGTTGGACAGGGCTTGGAGCAACCTGGGATAGTGGAAGGTGGCACTACCTTCAACAGGGAGGTTGAAACTGGATGATCTTTAAGGTCCCTTCCAACCCAAACCATTATGTGACTCTATAATTGTATGATTTAAAAATCTGAAGATCCCATCCCAACCCCACCCTTCTCCACTGCACAAATAGTGCTCAGTCAATGAAAATGGTTTTAGGTTAATTGCACCAAAACAGGCCACATAGATCTAAGCCAATGGAAAGGGTACCCACCAGTGAGCTATTTATTTAATATCTCACCCATAATTTTCTGTCTTCAAATGTCCGGCTCTGCTGAACATCAGTGCTCCCTCATTAATTCATAATTATCCCATTTTAGTTTGCCTCATCTACAACTGCTTGAATATTGGTGTCACTGGAGTATTTGAGTACCACTGAATGTGCGTTAGAAAAATGCCCTACTGAGAAAGTCCTAAAGCAGCCACAGGAAACAATGGTTTTGAAATTCTGTTCCAAATCATCAGGTCTGACTTCTGTAACAAATCTCAGCCTGAATTACTCTGGCAATAATTGGAAGGATTGCACTTAATTCTGTAAGAAGAGGATTTGGGGTTCATCACAAAGATGTTGGACAAAGTCCTGAGCCTCATTAGAAGCAAAGAAACAAGGCATGAACTCTTATTCTGCACTGAATAGAAGGGTCAGCTTTAATAATTTCTGCTCAAGAAGGAAAAATTCCTATTATTTTCTGTTTCTTTAGCCTGGCTGAAGCAAAATGCATTCTGAGCTTTCTACACAGCTTTTGATTTTCTCACTCTGTACTTGTTTCCTGAGTACCACACCAGTTTTCACACTTCAACACCAACTTTTCTTGGTTAGTGGTTAGATCTAGAAATCTTCCAAGTTACTCGAGCTGAAGAACTTTTCTAAATAGTTCCCACTGCTATTTGCATTTAGAACTTCTAATTTTTTGCATTTCTATAAGTGATCCTCAAAATCCATCCAGTTGAGAAGGTTTTTTTCACTCCCGGGGTAAGGCACTACATTATGGTCTAGGACCTGAAATGAAACTGTTTGCTTTTAATTTCTGTAGCAGAGAATTTAGCCCCAGTTCTTGGAACATCTACACCAGCTTCCTATGAGGTGGTAAATTCAGAGCTGACTCAACAAAATTCATACAGACAAGATTAGCTGTGCTTTTACTGAGCTAAAGGAAGGCACTGAGCTCTGCCTTCTTAAACAGAAGCATCTACCCAGCCCATGAAGGTAAAGAAGATGCAGAAAGGTGCCTTCTGACATGCAGCAGAAAGATTTCTAATGGTGATCTTCAACCATGGGAAGTTCACTTGGCAATTTAAGGGCCAAAGGTGGAATGGCAAATGTGGGATGTACTAAACTGAGCATTAAAACATGCTCACATTAGTCTCCCTTGATTTTAGATGCCTCTAATAAAAGGGATGTGCCCTATTTAAATAGTCCCTAGACTCCAGTGCTGGAAGGAGATTTGAGGGCTCATCTAGTCCGTGCCTAGATGAGCTCCATCACTGCCACTGCTAAGGCTCTTACCTCGTCCCCTTCTCCATCATCATTCCTCAGACAGTTTCAATTTATCTGGCCCTTTCTTTTGGAAAAGGTTTTCTAGACCCTTTTTTCATTTCCATTGCTGCTCCATGCTTTTCTCAGCGTGCAGTGCCCACAAGTAGGGGCAGCATCCTGTCCATGGCTTCACTGTCACAGCATAAAACAAGGGATTTCTTTGCATGTGCTGTACAGTTCAGAGTTAGATTTAAGTTTTTCATGTGTGACGTTGCCAGCTGGTCTTCATCATCCAGGGGACTGCTGGAAAGACTGAATAACCAAAGACTCACCTGGGCACCACCTTGCAGTGCATCCTTCTCTTCTGGTAGTTAATCAGTGCCTCTCAAGATGACCTTCCATTTGACACAGTTTTGAACCATTTTAAGAGCACTTTTTTTTCAGGGGTTTTCCAATAAATTTCATACTGACCTCATAATTCATCTAGGTTACATTTCTGTAACTTTACAGATAATATAAAAAATTCTTACTGAAATCAAGCTAAGAAATGGTGTCTTGGGTAAGAAGTTCACTGCAGGGTGCACTTGTGCACTTTACAGGATTAAATAGACTTTATTCACTATAACTTCCTGGCAATAAAAAGAAGAGAAGGAGCAAATATGACCATGCAATAATACACTTAATTTACCAGTTCCTCAATCTTTTTTTTTTTTTTTTTTTTTTTTTTTTTTTCTCAGGCCAAGGGAATGATGAATAGGAAGGAAGTTATCTGTACTATTCAGCTGTATTTGCATGGGGAAGTATCGAGGAACCCAGTTTAGGCATTGGTGTGTGGAGAACATTGTGGCAGTACTCACTACATGGAAATTAAACATATCCAAGAGTTTTTCATGGTCCTTACATATTTATCTCACAACTCAGCATCAAAGAAAGGAATAGTTAATATGAGCCATGGTGACCCATATCCAGAATGTTTGGCAGAAAAGACTGTTCCGAGTCACTAAACAATCAATTTAAATTCTATTTTCAAACTCAGTATGGATTTTCAGGATGGATTTGTCTCATCCAGCTGGGGCTACCTAAAGGACCTGCTGTGCTTGTTTAACAGTTGTGTGCAGATGGAAGGGAGAGACGGAGAGAAGAGAAGAGAGACTCATCTGGTGGATGTAGATGTCCAGAAGAGGAGGTGAATCACATTCTAGATGTCCTTATTGACCCTTCACGGACTCAAGGGGAACTCTCAGGGACAACTGTGACCATACAGCTCTCTCTTGAGTTGAACCCTGTATGGACATGGTGAAGATGCTCCATTTAAGGTGTGAAATTTGTGTGCCTCTTGTGTCAGCTCCATCTCACTTTTATGGGAAACAAAAAGTGTTTAAAACCTGTTTGACCTTTATAGATAATTAGGTTGGATGTAAATCTTCTCATGATAATTTTGAGCCCAGTATAACTCAGGCTTCCCCAAACCTCGGCCCTGCAACAGAGCTGGATGCTGCTGTGGAGGTTGGGAAGGGCCCTTGTGGGTGCACAATGTGAGTTCACAACCACCATTACTGTAATTTTAAGGATACATAAGCAATATGCTGATTAACAGAGTTTAGGTAGCTGCTAGAGCCACCCCCACAGTCTCCCTGGGAAGGTCCATATGAAATGTTATTCCCTTGAATACAGGACCTGTGTAAGAGTGATTCACAGCAGAAAAGCTGAATAAAACACAAAGCTTGCTTATTTCAGTGAGTTACATGGATGTTTACAGCTGCTTTAAACTGGGAAGGGCTCCAGTAAGATCACAGTGTTGCCCTTTCTTCAAACTGGCTGAGAGACCAGTTTAAGGAAAGGACAATCATCCAGACCAAACTGTGCAGAGTTTTAAAAGCACTTACAGGATTTCAAAAAGCCCTTGTTAAACCTAGACCTAAGAAGGCTGTAGCTGTGTTTGTGGTTTGCTCCATGGCAACTCCATTTCTGTACTAGTGATCTTGTGATACTGAATAAAAATAATCTTTATAATCTTGTCTGTGGTGGCCTGAGCTACGTGACAGGCTCTTTTCCTCCCAGCTCTCTGCTGAAACAGGGGACTTAACCTGGGCTGCAAAACTCTGCTGATCAATGGAGGAAAGTCAAGGAGCAACAGATATCCCAGCACCTTCTTGTCCTCCTCCAGCTTCCTTAATTCTCAAGATGCCTTTTTTTCTTGTTTTTTTCCCCCACCACTTCCCAGATACCCACTGAGTTTTCACAGCACCTCCCTTCCTTTATTTCCACACCTAATTCTGTTGCTAACATCTCATGTTGATCATCTAAATTATAATGCTAGTTATGTTTTTTTTCTCATAACCCCAGTTTTTATCTGTGCTCAGGTGCCTTTCCCCCTTGCTGGGTCTCTCTGCTCTCACTCTCCCCTTCTCTACCTCGCTCTACCTCGGGTCTGTTCCTTGCAGAATCTGCACTTTTTTTTTCTTGTAGAATTGTTCAGCAAACTGACCTATTTCCCAAAGCCGATCTGGCTAATTCCTCTCACAAACCATAACCGTTTTTTCTGACCTTTAAGAGGTGTAAATGCTGAGTTACAGATCTTTCTCATGCAATCTGTGTTTGTAGCAATGAGCCACCTGAAGCCACCATTCATTCCAGTACAACTGACTGTATTTCCCATTTATTCGTGGATAAAAACTCACCTTTTCTGATAAAACCTTAGTGGCTGTTACTCACCTGTGCTGAGGTTTGCTACCTGAAAACAAATGCTGCATGAAAGATTGAGCTGGAGGATTGCAGAAAATATCCCTCATCTGTGTCCATCATTAAAATAGCTGTGGAATTAAATAGTTAGACCAAGCCAGAAATTGAAGCAGAGGTTGGCAAGTAAATCCCTTCACCTCAAAAGAATAGACCCCGTGTTTAGTAAGGAAAGGAGAAAAAGTTTGGGATTTCTTTCCGGGCAACATAATAAATATGTTTTACTGCAAATGACTGCAGAGTTCAGGCAGTTACATATCTCCAGGCATCTTGGAAAAAGGTGAAGGATTGGGTTCTAAGACTTCGAGACAGATTTTTCAGGAGTGAAACTCTCTAAGTCCTTCAGATGGCTTTGGCATGAGCTTTTCCTATTACACTGTTAAATGTAGAAGATGATTTGATACTGAAGCAAAGGCAGTAAATACTGTGGAGCGTGAAGCAGCCCTGGGGTGAGCAGAGCATTTTACCCACAGCCCTTGCTTCAGAAGTCTTGTTCTCCACGCCCTGTTGCATTTGGATTTGAGAAATAATCTCCTGGCAAAGCCTCGCAGCTGGCAAACCCTGCAGGAGGATTTGTCACCTGCATCACAAAGCTGCACAAAATCTCTCATGGAAAGAGCAAAGGGAGATTTATCAGGAGAAAGGTGGCAGACTGATGGATACAGCCATAGAAGCAGTTAAAAATGTATTACATCTATTCCTTAGCTTGCCTGTTAAGAAGATTTAATTCATTGAGGATTTATAAAGGAGAAATAAATGCCCAGCATGTAATAATCATGATAGAATACCACAGATAGTTTAAATCTGTTTTTTTTTCTATTGTCTATCCCAATTAATTCTCTAGTTACTAACAGAAAATAATTTCTGTGTAAATGGCTGAAGAAAAACTACATAAAGTGTGATACTTCCTTGGTAATTTCCAGTTTTCCACTGGCATTTTCAAAAATTTCACTGAAGCACGTCACACCCAGACAATTTAGGAGCAAGGGAAACTTTTTCCAAACCTGGCAGCTTCACCCTCATGGGTTTTTTTTTGTTTGTTTTTGTTTTGTTTTGTTTTGTTTTTTAATCAAGCTGCCCATCCTTCAGAAGCTCAGCTGTGATTCAGAGAAACTGCACATATGCTTCCATCAAAACCAAATGCAGTATGGCTTTATCATCACTAACAGAAGACCTCTGAAACCCAAAAGGATAAGCCATGGAACTTTTTCTTTGCAGGTAGAGCCCGCAGATGTTGCCTGAGATCCATTGTCACACACCAGACATCTATTCCACAGCCCTGGTCCCTCTCTAATACCTGTCCAGCCACAGATTTAGAGCTGAGTGCCTGAACAAACCTATTAAAGTCTTCCTGCTTCTACTGACCTCAGCTGTAGTGAAATGTGAAAGAGTTCTGGAGCCAGGAGCTCTGATGTGTCAAACCACTTCCTATACACGATGGCATGCTCTGCCACACCGAGCATCGAGTTTGGTTTCCTGGATAACAGACTAATACCTGAACAGAAATCAGCCTTTGTTCTTTCCTGTGGAGCCAGCAAAACGATGATTTGCTGACCAAAGCCCTCGCTGCACACGTGGGTGATGCTCCCAGACAGCCTCATCGGGCAGTACTTAGTTCCTTGTCTTGGCTGGCAACAGCTCATCGCTTCTGAGAAACTTCACCATCTTCGAGGTGCAGAGAAAAGATGTGGACCAGTCCCATGGAGCTCAAGTGGCTTTTGATGTGGCTCTTGTTTGGATTCATCAAGGGGAACAGGCCAGGTAAAAGACTCTTTTTGCCTTTTGGGGAGGGAAAAAATGATTTGGGTCTTTTGGTGGTTGTTAGAGGGTGTTCACAACATCTTGACTTCTTTCAGCAAAGAAAAGATGCTAAGGAGCTTAAGGAATTTATTATTCTAAGGAAATGAGAGAAATTAGTTCTGTGCCCACAGACTGCCAACTGCAGAAAATCCAGAGCTTTAGAGGATATTTTTTGTCTGACTAATGTATGTATCCTCCAACCCATCACTGGAACAGTGGGCAGATCAAAGCAGCCTGAGGCAGCCCTTTGAATTTCCTTTTTCCATTTTGCTTGTAAGTTTAGGAAACAAAAATAGACATTGAAATGCCAGTACCCCGTAGGTAAAAATGATGGCAATGCTCTTAGTTAAAAGGTACCATCCAAATTTGCTATAGGTACTGTAGATATGAAATATTTTTTCAGCTATACCTCTCAATCAGCAGTGCCTATAAGCTGTGAATGGAGACAGCTAATCCAATTCAGCACAATTTTACACATTTATAAATGGTGACACTGCTTAGATTTGGCTTATTTATCATGACAAGTGTGTGCATTGTGAAATGGTCTGGTGACGCATTAGTGTATTTAAATTTAAACTGCTTTGTTCAAAGGCAGGGATAAAAAAAAAACAAACCTTCCATTCTCAGTGCTCCATAAATGTGATATTTCTTTCTGTGTCTGATGATGATGTCCAGGCTGAGAGGTATGAACAGACACAGCCTAAAGCAGGCTCTCAGATATGCTGGTACTGTAACTGCTGATGGATCATCCTTAGCAGGGCTGGGAATTTTCCTCAGGGCTGCCCATCTCAAGGGAAGAGTGTGTTGCTAATGACTGAAATGATTAATGCAGGAAAGACCTTCATGAATGTTGAAGCCCCAGGTGATTTTATTCTCGTTATTTTGCCAGTAAATGCTGCACTTTCTCCTTTCACTGCCAGATGAGGTGCCAGAGCCCCTGGGAAGTGTTTGGTGCTGCATGCAGGAGCAGCACCATGAGCTGCTCAGCCAGAGATGTGTCAGTGGGATCAGTTCTGGGATGAGTCAGGTTCCCCAAATCACACTTTCTGTATTACTCTGCCTGGAACATGTTGTGAAATTTCTGTCAGGTCTCGTTTATCAGAAACCTTTTTGTTTTTTGGAAAAAAATCTAGGGGTGTCAGAGCAGTTGCATTTTATGCTATTTCATGTAATTTTATTCACCACTGAATGAATTAATGCACAGGATTGCATTCTCCACTGTATCACTAAGCTCTTATTTCCTCAGCTTCCTTTACTTATTTTCAATGTCTCACCCAATGTTTAAACATAATATATATATATATATATATATATATATATATTTGTAATTTCTCTCTGCAAATAATATGCTAAGGTAGAAACACCACCTTTTGCCAGTTTAGGGGCTTTTAATAATGGAGACACTTAAGGCATTGTGGCTGTAAGACCTGTTGATTTAATTCCTTAGGGGGATCAACAAGGAGACCTGGGAATAGACATGAGCAAAGCAAAGGGAAAGGGGCTGGGTCAAACTGGTCAAAAAACAACCAGGCCTCAGCACATACAGTGCTTTTTTTATTATTTTGCCTTAGTATTTTCAGCTTGTCCCAGCACTGCAAGTTCAGTTTTGTAAATACATCCAGCCCTAGATGGTGTTTGTCAAAATGCAATATCAGGAATAAATATAAATAGAGGGAGAAGGAAATAAAACCCATTTGTTTTACAGAATAGTTTCACTGATAGTTCTCAAAGTGAGAGAGAAAAGTCCTGGGGGACTGGGGAAGTTAAGGCATGGGATGATCATTCATTTAATAAAAATTAAACTACACCTTAGTGCTAAAAAGAAGAGAAATGCTGGTTTTCCTGTGAGGAGCATCACATTTATCTCCTTTATTCTGCACAGCAGCAGTGCCTAGAAGATGCAGGCATGGGAGAAGCCTGAAGTGAGGGTCAAACACAAGGTAAAAGCTGGTCTGTGCTCCTACAGCCTTTCCATCTTGCTGTTCATCATACAGGGATACACTGAAAAGATTTGCAACTTAAACCTGGAAAGGATTAAAACTCACAAAAGAAAGAAATTCATTCAAGTGAATTTCATTCACACAAGATGGGTACCAGATCTCAGTCATGTAAATGAGAGGAATTTCTTTTCCATTATACTTGCATATTAGTGCTGGCTCCCATGGATTTGAAATGCAATGCAGAATACATTAAAGTTGTCAAACACAGACAAGTGATTCTTATAAGGTCAACTAGAGAGCAAATACCTTTACAAACCTTTTCAGCTACAGTGGCCTTCAGCAACAAAGGGCTCAATATGCAGCTACAAGTAAAAAAAATGTTAAAAAAATGTTTTAAAAGAGTGATCCTACTGGGGAAAAGCAGACATTACAGACAGAGATCCTGCAGTACCTGCTTCTTTAGCTGGAGGAATTGTCTTTCCACCTCATCAGAGGTGAGATGTTATGTCCTTTTTTCCTTTTATTGCAGAAAAGAATCCACTCTTTATCTAATTCTAGAAAGACACTGCTTCTGACCTTGCTCACTGTTGCCTTCAGAGTGTTGTTATTTTGGTCTCCCTACCTGCTCAATGTTCAACTTTGTCTGCCCTGTTCTCCTGTTGTATCAATGCTATCTTCAGAGCCCGGCTTCTGGATATTTTCTACCCACGGATTCCATTCCCTGACCTTGGTCCTGAATTTTGGAACAACGTGGCTCACTGAGTCTTTGCTCCATCTCCTCTAATGCTTCCCCAAAAACTTACATTTCCAAAGTCCTTCCATGACTTTCCCCATTTGACTCCCTGTTCCTCAGCCCTGCCAGGGGAGCGGCACTCTGTCATCTGCTGCTTTTTTTTGATGTTCTTGATTTGTAAAGTAAGCCTTCACATAAAGAATATATAACCCTCTCTATGTGGAAAAACACTTCATGCATGACAACAGAAAAATCATGTTCATGTGCAGAAAATTTCCATCTCACTCTTGAGATCTCCAGGGCAAAGCTCCATGACCATGCTAAGTCAGGTGAGATGAGTCCTTAGGGAATATTTGAAATCAAAATTTCCCCACTAGACCTTTTTTTTTTTTTTTCCCCACTTTCCCAAGACTGGGACACACACTTGTCAGACCGTTCAATTATTTTCAGAGAGGATATTCTCTACTGCCCTTTCAGCCCTACAAAAGGCAAGGCTGAGAAAATTCCAGACAAAGGAAAGAATCTGTATCTCTGCTGTTGTTTAAAAATACATTTTTTTTCTTTTCAGATGAAAATATCAAAGACGTGTGTTACTGAGCTTGTCTGTTTAAGCAAAAGTGTCACACACCAAAACAAGTCTTTCATGTATGATATTCTCAAAACTTGGCTCTGTGTTCTGCTACAAAACCACATGCCATGATTGCATGTAGGGAGTCTGAGCTCTGCGGCTTTACCACGGAACTAAGGATGTTATAAACACCCAGAAACAAAAAAAAGTGTTCCCTGTTCTTTACTTAGTGCATTTTCTATGCAGCACACTGTGCCCAGGCAAGTTTTCCTCTCTCTTCCTTCTTTGCTAATGATCCTTCTTCCAATTCCACATTTTGAGTTCAAGTCCCCAGCCCAGCCTCTCTGCTAGGGCAGGTGTGAGATCTATCAATACATCAGGCAAACCACTCTGATTATCAATGTGAGCATGTAAGAACATTCTTCCACCACTGCAGCTGATAAAAAGAAAGAAGCCCTTCAAAGCTTTGCTTTGGAGAAGGTAAATTACGTGTCTGCTGTGCTCTAGAGAGGTTTGCCCAGCTCCACTTCTCACAGAAGGAGCTAAGAAGGCACATTCCTGAGGCTAAATTATGCTTAACATGAGAAAGCTTAGTCCACTGTGCAACCTGCTCCAGCCTTGCTGTATATGGAATTTTTCTGGCGTTAGATTCCACTGCCTAGGTCAATGGCAAACAGCTGGTCAGCAGGGTTAAGCCAAGAGGTAAGAGAAGTGCATTTCTCCAAAACCCAGTTTTCTGTGGTCCTAGAGCTCCTGACAGTTCATATTCCACTTTATTTTACACTGTTTTTTGAACAGAGACATCTCATACAGCAAACTCAGCAGAGACTGAACTGCCAGGTCCTTAGAACAGGACATTCTTCTTCACCACTGCTGGGAATATTCAAACCCACCTCCATCCCCCTAAGGCTGGTCTCTCCTCCATTGCTGTTTGTATTAAAACTTGTGCCTGGTCATTTTATCTGCACTGTATTTCTGTCACTTACACTGCAGACTCACTATTACTCAAATTATTTTTTAAGATAATCTCTCTATAATCCAAGGTACAGTTAATTATAATCTCACAGGCAAATTACAATTAAGTTGGGGTCTGTACCCCAACCCCACATCTGGGATCTATTCCCATCTTACAAATTCACATACGTAATAAATGTCATTAATGGGGGAAAGAATCCTGCAGAGCTGAGGCTTTCTTGTTAAAGGATCCTTTGGGAATAAGTTTTGAAGTTAGAAAAAGTTCATTACCATTTCAGTCCTGATGTCGGTATCGATTCCTTCGCTTTGCCTGTATCAGTTTCATCTTCATGAGACTGCACCATTTAGAGAGCCCAGTTTCACACAGCACATAAATCCCCGGGGTTGATTTAGCTTTTCAGGCACAGCTGGGGAAATATCTTCATTTTGGCTCGGTTTGATTTGTTGGTATCTCTGGGGAGAGGTGCTCTTCATCTCTGAACTGGGCAGGTATGTGCACTGCCTGGTTTCTTCCACTGCTTCTGCCCAAAACTTCAGAGCATCCAGTTTCCTACCAATCCCATCCTACTGCCTTTGTACTAAGGGGAAAATCATCCTATTTTTGTACCTTTCTGTTTTAACTTGACATCAGATTAATGTCAGTGCTGGTGACACACAGCCACGTGACGGGGGAAATTCTGATTTTAGGTTAGTGTGCCATGATTCACTGTCTTTTACCTAGAACTAAAAATACCTGTTACAAATTTTCCCCACTCACTTCTTGTGGACTAAAGGTGTTGTTTTAAAGCCTCATCTATCACTGCTCTGCCAACTCAGACGTGGAAGAGAAACAGGAGGGAGGGTTTCATGAAGCCTGGTACTGCCAGCACACCCACCAAGAGCAGTTTTGTGGTTGTGTTAGAAACATAGTTGAATGGGAAACGTGAGGGAAGAAATCTGAAAGAACTGATGCTGATTTAGATTCTGGGTTTCTTTCCCTCCAGTATCTCCTGTGTGATATCTGACAGCTCATGTGGAAATCCCAGAGGTCCTGAGACATCTCAAATGGCACCAGACACCCCAGCTCACACCTATCTGTTGGCTCCAGCAGAACCAATAACTACTTTTTAATTGTTATGTTTCATGGCTGTCTATTGTCTCAATACAGAAGTTTCCTTCTAATTCCAAGGGTTTGTCTCCATCCACTCCATCATAATCATTGAAACCACCTCCAGAATTTCCACAAATGCTGTAGGCACCAAAAACCCATTAATATGGGGAGACACAGAAATTCCCACCTGTTTTAGGAGAGCTAAATGTTCTCATAATTCTGCAGCTGACAGAAAGGCTAAATCCCTGTGAACGCAATTACACCAACCTCTCTGTTTGGTCCATTTACTACCTGTAAGTGCAGAGAAATGAAGTCCCAGGACACTTCTGGGGTGTGGGAAATGAGAATAAGTGGTAGGGGCTGATGAATTTTGTGAATGAAGGAATGAGAGAACAGTGGACATCAGGATAGCAGGAGAAGGAAATAGTGGCACACAACACCTTGTCATGGGGATGAAAAATTGGAATATGTGCAGAGGCAAAATGAGGAGGCAAAGAAAACATCAAGACATCTCAAGGTAATGTGAGGGCAGTATTTCAAACCAGTAATAGCAGGAGTGCAGCCCTGGAGCAGCTGTGGAGGGATGCAGAATCCAGGGAAAGCTGGACTGTGCAAAACGAGGTCACCACAGGCTGTGAGGCAGGTTATGCCCAGCTGTGCTGGCCTTTTAAAAGATTGACATTTTCGTATCATGCCAACTCAAACAAGTTGATTGGCTAATTACCAACAAGGTGCAAAACAACAAAAAAAAAAAAACCCCAAAAACAAAGTTAATCTTTCCTAAAAATGTAAAAAAGTCAGAAATTTGGTGAATGAAAATATCTACCCTGCCATTCCCTACTCCCTGGATTCTTCCAATCCCTTGGCTATTTTACCATTCACACAGCAAGGATGTTGATTTTTTTAGGGGCAAACCATGTAGTTTCCTTGGGCACAAAGATGGAATGAAGTTTTAGGCTCAATTCACTCCAGAGGTCAGGATGGTCCAGACCTCACCAGGTCTGCATCCTCCCTGCAGTCTTCCCAAACTATTCCAGGAGGTGCCATGACATGAAACCGAAGGAAGACGTGGAGATGCTGGAACAGGTCCAAAGAAGGGCAGTGGAGCTGGGGAAGGGTCTGGAGCACAGGTCTGATGAGGAGAGGCTGAGGGATCTGGGGGAGCTCAGCCTGGAGAAAAAGAGGCTCAGGGAGAAGCTTTTCACTCCCTAAAACTTCCTGGCAAGAGGGTGCATGAGGGTGAAGATATATAAGATATTTTGAGACAATTAAGAGCAATCATGGCAAAGGATATTTTGCAAAATCCATATTCATTCATGGCTCCTCCCAGTGTGAGGACTGGTACAACAATAAACCCAAAAGTTGATGACTTTGATCAAACACATTGGTGAGAAGTATAGGAGGAGAAGCCAGTGTTTCAGAAGGTTATGATGATTGCAAAGGAGAAGGTTCTTGAAAATGGGAGCAAAATATTAAATTGACAATGACAATTGACAATTTAAGTGACAATGAAGCAGTTAAAAGTCAAAGGGAGGCAGGCACAAGGTCACAACAAGACCTGGGAAATTCCTCTTCCAAAATTCTTTCTGGATCGGAGAAAGGAGGATAATTGTAAAGGTCAAAGAAGATAATGCAGTTATTTAGAGGTGAGAAGACAAGAACTTAAGCAATGTGGGTGAAATTAAAAGGCTGGATTCAAGAAAGGCTGTGTGTGATCCAGCTGTAATGTGGATGTTCACCACCTCCCAAGTGCACCATTTCTGCACAATCCCTTTCTGATGTGTGCAAGTTCAGAAGAACCCAACATCTGATCATCAATTAAAAGACTGTTTGCCCTTTATGATGAGTCGGTCAAATGTTGTGGGTTTTCTTAAGAAGAGACTAATGAGTTGTAGGTTTGAGTGCCTTATGCTGAGATTCAGATCTGCAATCTGCTTCAAAGAGGCTTTTGAAGTCTTGAGGGAAACAAGCTTTTAGCTTTCAGGGAAAGTGAGAGTACATGATCTCAACTTGCTGTTGATCTGATAACTCTTTAATTTTAATCACCCTGACAGTCTGTGGTAAACCATGTGGTTAACTATTTCGGGTGCTGTCACTTCTCTCAAAGCCACAGTCTGATGTAGTTTACAAGGCGAATCCTTTGATAACACAGAGGTACAAGGGGATTGAAACAACCCCTATGCAGATTAGCTGTTAAACTGCTCACATACCTTTCGTTGTTGCCTTCTACAAACTTTGTGACTTACTAAACAGCAAGACATTGTAAAGCAAAAAGGGCAGAAAATATCGAAGTGAGGAAATGAAAGTAAAGGACATTGCAGGGCTGGGGCTGGGAGTCACAGGTTGAGTTGCTGTTGGTCTTTTGAGGAGAAAACATGTTGGGAGTCAAGGGCAGACATCAAATGATGAACAGCTATCAGGGACTTGAGGGCCTTTGGCAGTCACTCCTGCTGGTTGCTAAGGCTGCATTAATTATTGCTGCAGAAAGTGTGAGGATATGATGACTAAGAAATTTCACTCCCGATAGCTGTTACTGTTGTGCATAAGCATAAAGGGCCACAGATCAGGCACCCAAAGATCCAGAGTGCCAGGCCTGGTGCAACCAGACTATTTGATCCTTTAATTTCTCAGCCTTTAGGCCTTAAATAATAATTATGTAGTGCCTTTTTCAACCTCTGGGTCCCCAGCTCAGCTTGAGCAGGCTTTTCAAGTGCACTGAAATGATCTAACTTAATTCATTCCAACTGATTGAGAAGTATATTTAGATATGATTTGCTGATGACACAACACTTCACATCCTTGTTTTGGGGCAAGTTATATTTAGGTTTGCAAATTTATTTCACAGTAAGCTGCTCTTTGGTGTCCTCAGACAGAACTGGGAGTCTATGCCCATTCCCAATGTTTGCTTATAGATGATTGCACCTTTTAATTGCTTACTTTTGCCTGTTGTGCCTCACTCCATAGACTGAGGCCTGTACACTCTGCTGGGGGTAGCTGCTCTCCAAAACAATTGTGTAAAACTTCATTAAGGAATTGTTGATAGTGTTTCATGCTTCCATCTGCTGGATATGTCTTTTATTGAGAATGGGGCAGTCCTTGATCCATAAAGTAAAATGCCAGGCTGTCCTGATTCTCAGGCTTTCTGTTTGCAGGTGTATGCCCACGTCTTTCACCGACTGAATTTGCTGATGTTACTGCTGAGATGTATCCACCACAGACCAAACTGTACTATGAGTGTGACCCTGACTATGTCAGAAAGGCTAGTGCATACCTAGGAATTCAGTGTAAGATTGAACAGCAGGGTGCTGTTTGGAAATACCAACCATTTAAATGCTTTGGTGAGTGAGTGTTGTTTTTTTTTTTTTCTATACTTAGAGGTGTTTCTCCTCTATGTGTTACTTGGTATGAAACAAATCTGGGCATTAGCAAAAGATCTTTTGTGCTTATTTTTCTAAGTTAGAACTTGAAACAGTTTTATCCAACCTCTAGAAGCTTGGGTGCTCTGGCACTTTGTTCTGATATTTGTCCTGTTGTAACTCAACAAATGTAACTTCTCCACAGATAAGAAAGATTTGTCCTCAACGGATCCCATGATGGAGTTAGAACTTACACAGAAACCAGAAAGAGAACCAAAGAGTCCTGCACCCCAGAAGCAAGAAGACCTTTCAGAGTCCAAACAAAAAGGTAAATAAGAGCTCATTCAATACTTCTCCTGCTGATTTCCATGGGAGTAGTGTAAAAATGGTGAATAATATTTAATTATTTTGCAGACAGAGGGAAAGAAATTATTTCTGTAATATCTTGGCTGAATAAGGTGATATGGTATAAGCAATTCAGTATTTTATATCCTAACCAAGAATTAGAAAGCCTTGCTATATCCTGCTTGTCTATATCTCCTAAGAACACAAGATTTTCAAGAAGAGAAGCAGTATGCAAAATCTGTCTGTTTTAACCCTGTGCTGCCTTGTGCTCCCACAGATTTCTGTGGTCCTCCCAAGACTGTTCCACATGCCTCCATAAGGCTGCCCCAACAGCATTACGTGGGACAAGTCTTATATTTCAAATGCCAGACGGGTTATGATAAGAGACCCCCCACCTTTGGCAGCAGGACGTGCAAGGAGGTGAATGGCAAAACCTTCTGGACGCCCCTTGATATGAGATGCACCAATGACAGCAGCCAGTGGCCACCACAGACCATTGGGCCAGGTAAGACGGTTGTGATCACACCACAGCAATGTCCTGACCTGCTCATGTGGGGTTCAGACCTCCCAGCTGTCATGGGGAGAGTGGGAGCTTCAAAAAAGTTTACTAAAGAAGCTCTGCCACTGAGGGGAAGAAAGAACTCCCTTGTGTATTTAAACACATTCACAGAAAGGGGTTGAAATGAAGGCAAATCCTTCCTTAGCCTCAGATTTTGTCAACAGTTTAAATTTAAGGAATCACTCTGTCCTGCAAGTACTATTGATGGCAAATCAGATGTATTTATATAAAAAGGAATTGTTTATTAAGACAAGTGAACAGGAGGTAGCAGACAAAAGACCTTCACCAAAATTACTTACTACACAGCATAAAACTAAAATAACTATTAGCAAATAATATAAAACTGTATCAAGATACCTATATTAAAGCCAACAAAAGAAATAGTATTGATTAGGAGTCAAATTTAACTTACCACTGAAATGATGATAATGTACACAGACAGATTCCTTCACTTAATCCCTTGGGAAGTAACCATGAAATAGGTGTCCCTACTCACAGGAGAAACTCCACACATTTCCAGGAAAATGTACAGATTTCTGCTTTGTGAAAGTTCTCTGTGGCTTTTATAGTTGTAAAATGAATGTCTGTCAGTGAGAAATTCAGCCTGTTTTGTCATTCCAGCCTTTGTGACCATACCAGACCACTGCACACACTGTTTTGGCCTCAGCCCAGGACTTTCTCCCCTATTTCATAGATCTGTTTCTCTGTGGTGCCTGGTTCAGAGTGTTCCTGGTACAGAAGACACAATTTGCTGTCTGATCTTTCCTCTACCATCATGACACCATTGAAAATTTCACTTGGTGCTATCAGGATAAGAGAATTTCTTGATATAGCCCATCAACAAACCAGTCCTAGAAAATAATACAGCCTATTGAAATTACATATATTTAAAATTTGCAAATATTTTAAAAATTTAAAATTTGGATTGTGAAAAACATGGGCTGGATAACAAAAGAACCCCCCTTGGCCTTTAATTCAACAAAATAGTAATTCCAGTTTCCTGCAAAATGCTCTGAAACTTCAGCAAGGTCAGGTTCTTGCAAATAGAGCACCAAATATTTATTCCCCTAAAGTGTTGCCTTTGTATTTGTTATGATCTGATGTTCGTAATGAAGCTGGAACTTTCAGTTCTCCTTCAGCCTTCAGCACAAAAAATTTATCAAGAAACCACTATTAGAGTTCGTCTTGTTAAAAATCTTGCCCCATACAGGGGCAAGTTCAGAGCTTCCTTTTCAGGATAAGAGAAAAATTAAATTAATTTCTTGCACCAGGGAAGTTTTAGCTTACATTTTTGGGAAAAAGCAGGTCCTGGTTGAAACCATGTTTCCAAGTACTAGCTTGGCACCTTGAATGTCATCCTTCCACTCTTATATGAAGTAAAGGTCTTAGATGGATCCCATTCCAGTTCACTTCATGCCCACCATTAACAAGTATCAGGTCAGCAGATATGTTGGTATCCAGGCTGGAAAGATCTGTTGATGGCCAAGAAACAAACATGGCAATTTTTAAATGTTCTGTGTAGAGGGAGAGCTGTCAGACTGTACCCTTGGAACTGCTTTGGTGCTGGAATGAGCTGGCTCTTTGGCTGACTCTGTCCTCATCACTGCTCTGGTGCTCTTCATCAGAAGAGCAAATTGATAAAAAAATCAAGAATTTCTCTCTCTTCATAGGTTTGACTCGTCTGTCCTCTTTCCTTTCCTCATCGGGGACACTGCCAGTCACAGGTATGCCATTTTATTAAAAACTTCACTCCACCATCCAGAGCACTTAGTTGGTCTTTCAGTTTGTTGTTCTATTCCAAAGAGATCTTTTTCTGTTAGAAGACCTACTAAATACGCTACAAGACAAATCTATACCCGTGTATCGTGTGAGAAGTTTATACAAAGACAGTATAAACAGATTGTTTAAGCACTTAAGTTTTTATAAAGAAATTTTCAAATATTTGTAAGGAATGTAAAAGAAAACCTGTTCAACCAAAAGTTTTTTTTTTTTTAAATGGAGCCATTTTCAGATTCTTCTCTGAGACTTTCCGTGAATTCAGCGAATCACTTCAACTGGAAAAAAGCAGAAAAAAAGTAAATATTTAAATGCTGAGGTTTTTTCACATTTTCAAAGGAATAAAAAAAGATGGGCAAATAGTACATTCCTTCACAGCTTAACTAGTGCATTTAGATCAGTCTGAAGAGATTTTTTTTCTCCCCCTTCCCCATCATCATTAGCTGATGAAATACAAATTGTGTCTTGCTGTGCATATGCTCAAGACTTTGCACAAGGGCTCTTGATTCCAGCTGGAGTCTGTCGAAAACTGTAGTGCACATTATGGTGAGAAGGAAAAATGAAATGAGATGAAGGAAGGGAAGGAGGAGTTTTGCAAACTACTCCAGGGACCACACATCAGTAGTCCCTGGTTATTCGACTGTGATCACTCTCTAGTTGGTTGGGTCCTGGGAACAATGGAGAAACATGGAAAAATTCCTGCCATTGGGCAGAGGGGCAAGATGAGGCCCTATCCCTAATCTTGCCTGTTTCTCCCAGTTGGAGTAAATGCAATAATTAAGAAAATTCCAGGTGCTAACCATATTGATTTTCAGGTTTTACAGCTATGTGGTTTGTTCTGCTTATCATTCCCACTGCCTTTGTGTGACTCACCAAGCATACAATAAGGTAAGTGGGACAGAATGAGGAAAATGTGAAATCTAACTAAAAAGTCCCTAGAAGTGGAAGAGTTATCAACTAGAACAGCCTCTCCCTATTGCACTGCTTAGATTTCTGGGCATCTTCTTGGTGTTAAATATGATCCTGGATTTTGGGATTGTCTGATTCAGCTGTTAAATATTGGCACAAGAAAAGGAGGAATCAGAGCTTTTAAAATCAAAAAATCTCAGAGCAAGTTGCCCAGAGAGGTTGTGGACACCTCATCCCTGGAAGTATCCAAGGCCAGGTTAGATTGAACTTGGAGCAACCTGGGATAATGGAAGGTGTCCCTGACCATGGCAGAGGGATAGAAGGAGATGGGCTTTAAGATCTCTTCCAACCCAAATCATTCTGTGATTCTCTAATTCTAAAAAGCAGTCTTTGTCCCAGCCATTGTGGAACTGAGAATGGTAGTTCAAATAATGGGTGGGAGATTAATTCTGTGGGAAAATTAAGGTTAATTATGCAAATACGTTGTTTCAGATAAGTTATGCAATCAGTCTTTTTCTCTCTGGCCAAACCGTGGGAAATCTGGGGGAGCATCTGCCACCACAGTCACGTAATTCTGTTTCCTTCATCCCCCTAATTTCAGAGTTGTGTCATGACAACTTTGTACTTCAGATTTATTTCAGTCTGGCCTCCTCCCTGTTTCTGTTACTACGCTGAGATGCACCAAGGCTGTTGCTGTTCACAGGCTCCCTAGCCTAGTTAAGCCAAGATGTCCCTATTTAACATTTGGGAATTCTTGTCTTCTCCTCTCTCCTCGCTAAGCCTCATCCGTGTTTCTCTTCATGTTCCTTACTAATTACTGCTACTTCTTAGCTGAATGAGGATTTTTCTTGAAAAGTGGGAAGGGAGGACCTCGTGAAACCACATTAGAAGTGGATTTTTTGTCAATTCATGGCTGGATAAAGCCATATAAAGTGTAAGCAATGCTTTGAAATGTGCTTTAGTAAAGATAGTCAACCATGGTGGAGATTGCCTGGGCCATTGTAGGATTTTTGAAAATATCCTATGTGAAAAAGTGTCAAGAATGATCTACATTGTACTGGCTCTGTGGTGGAAAAAAGGTGAAATAGCCAGTGCCAGATGAAATAGTAACTGGCAAATGAAAGAGTAACTGAGATCCTAAATGGTGTCATCTGCAAAAAATACTCTGTTGTTTCTCTGTTGTTTCTCATGGTAAATATAGAAGAAGCCACAGAAAACCTGCTTCTTCCCACCTGTAATAAGGTGTTTTTCCTGTTGTAGGGAAGACTTCTCAGGAATTTGTGGCATTCAGATGCAAACTTGTGAAATTAATGACTTGCCACAGAAGAAACCAGATTGTACCAGCGACCCCAAGACCAGCAGTGGCAAACAAGGAGGAAGCCTGGACATTTAAATCCAATGTGTGAAGGTGGCAGAAGATGTTACAGACTAACTCTTATGAGGACAGCATGACTTTCCACCTACAGCGTGCTGGTAGGAGGACTGCACCCCATCACTGACTGATGGGGAAAGAGCCCTGCCTGGAACTGCTTCCCAAACCCACTTCTCCTCCTCCTACCATGCAGCAGATGTATCTCTAATATAACTGCAGCCCCTCCCAAGCCACCAGGAGTACATATGGACCATTCTCCCAGGCACATTAAATGGTGCCAGTGTCATTTCAGCCCACACACCATCCTCCCCACAAACAGAGCAGCTTTGCTGGACTCCTGATGTCCCCCTGCCTCTTCCCCAGGTGGGTCAAGCACAGGCACAGTTTTCTCCTCAAATTGTTCCCTTTGGAAATTAAACCCCTTTACCCCCTGCACTGCAGCTGAAAAACTGACAGGATTCCCTTATGGTTCACTATATACATGCATTCCTCATCACTCCCCTCTTCCCAATTATTTTGGATTTGTGCCTTCCATGACAGTTCCTACATAATTCCTCCAGCTCTGACAAGGATGCTACAGATCGTGACAGCTCCTTTCAAAGCTGCAGAGAGTGAGAGAGCCCAGCACAAAGGCATCTGAGGACAGGCTCAAACACACATAATACCTGACATGTTCTTGTATTATTTGGAATTTGCAATGTCTGGATATTCTTCTGCCTCTTTTTAGCCATGCTCGGCTGGGGAAGATGGGTTTCACCTGGATGAATGCAAGTATCTGTGTCTGAGACAGGAGTAGGGAGGAACAAGTCCCTTTAGAGAGCAGTTCACGTCACCCTATTGCCTATATATATAATAATAAATATATATTATATATAATAATTCATATATTTTTATTCTGTAATATATGTATGTGAATATGTATTTATTTATATACACGCATAGACATATAGTTATTTATGTATATACACAGGTCAAATGACTCGGGGTCTTGACCTATTTCTCTGCATTTCTCTGCATGACTTTAACAATGCCCAGATTGATCAGATTAGCTACAGATGCTTACATGGTATATGACAAAAGCCAAATGGGATGGATCCCTTCCTTATAATTCAGAAGACATGAGGAGGTTTTGGTGTAGTTTTCTGTTTTGAGATAGAGTGTATGTGTCATTGCTTTAGTGGTTAGTATTCCTGTTGAGTTATTCTTACTCTATAACCTTGATGTTTATATTCTGAGAAGGTCCATGGGCATGGATGGCATGAAAGGAGACAAACCCTGGAGAGGTCAGTGTTGGAAGTGAGGGGAGTAGCCATTCACACAGGCAGTGGGTATTCAAAGAGAAACTCTCCATTTGACAGTGCTGTCCTCTAGATGACTTAGAAGCATAAAAACACAAGTTGGTTTTAAAAGAGGGCTTTTAATTTATGTCAAATATGAAAATACCTGTAAATTTAATGTGTGCTTTGCAAACAGAGATGTGTTCTAAGACTAGTTCTCAGATTTCCATTTTATGAGTTTACCTGCCATATAATGCTTTCATGTATGAGAAACTTTTATGTGCATTATGTAGGAGCACTCCTCTTGTGCCACATGAGCAGGAGCTGTGTCCTGGAGTGATGTGTGTTACTGCACTTCATGGGGCTAAAGATGGACAGGTTTGGATTCTCTGTCTGCAGCCATATTCCAGGATACACACTGAGGCAGCTGGGGGTGTTCAACCTGGAGAAGAAATGACTCCAGGGAGACCTTGGCGCCACTTCCAGTGCCTAAAGGTCCTCCAGGAGAGCTGGAGAGGGACTCTGGACATGGGCATGAAGTGACAGGACAAGGGGGAATAGTTTCCCACTGCAAGAGGGCAGGGTTAGATGGGATATTAGGGATACATTCTTAACTGTGAGGGTGGTGAGGCTCTGGCCAGAGAAGCTGTGGCTGGCCCATCCCGGGAAGTATCCAAGGCCAGGCTGGACAGGGCTAGGAGCATCCTGGGATAGTGGAAGATGTCCCTGCCCATGGCACGGGGTTGGAACTGGATGATCTTTCATGTTCCCTTCCAGCCCAAACCATTCCATAATTCAAAGAAGCCCCAGGGAGTGGTTTTTCCCTTTTCCCATAACAGTACAGATGCTTAAAACAAGATTTCTGCAGCTGTTAGAAGAAAAGGATATGATGTGTTAACCTGGAGTATCTGCATGTGTATTCACAAGAGCTGGCTTATACATTCCCAAACGATGTGGTCAATGGCTCATGTTCTGCCATCCTCACCTGTGCTCACTGACAATCACAATCTCTCTGATACTCTTAAACTGCTGTTTTCTGAAGACTTCTCATGCTTGAAACTGGAAGACACTTAGCAGCCAAACCTTCTCATTTTTTTCTTTTCTTTATTTTTTCTCTTCTTTATTTTTTCTCTCAAAAATCAAGATAAAAACACTTGCTTTTAAATCTTTTTACATATCTAAGATCCAGAGTTTACCTAGACACAAAGTGGTTTTGGGTAGCCATAGTCATTAAATACCACCTTTATATAAACCAGCAAGAGAAGGACAGAGATAAATCACTGCTCCTAGCATTTACTCTCTGAAGGATGGAGCCAGTGCAACCTGTTTACTTCCAGCTCAGAACCACTGGTTCAGCCTTCTTGAGCTTGCAGGTTTTTCTATCATATTTATATCACACAATTTCATTTGCTTTGGGCTTTGAATATTTTGTGAAGGTAGTGCGGAAAAATGTAACTGCATATGAAAAGAAAAACAAAAGGATGCCAATTTGCATTCCCAAGGTACAGTACTGCTATTGAATGGTGTTGGCATTTTCTGGACTTCTTCAGCATCTGATGTAAAACCCCTCAAACCCACTGGCATAGCAGAACCATCCGTCCAGCACTTGAGACAGATCAGGCTGATCTGGAGTGTATTTTCCCTCTTAGTTCTCTTCGATATATGAATCTGCCTTCTTGGAAAGTTCTTTAGATTATGAAATTTTGAGGCTCTGAATTTACAATGAATCACAAATTAGCAGTTCCTTAAAAATAATATCAAGTAAAATCAGACTTCTTTTGCTGAAGCAAAAGAAGAAATGTGAATGTGATCTGGATTCTCAGAAGCAGCTCGTGTTGTCGTGGCCTTTGAGTATTCCTTAGAATGGATCTCCTAGGTATCTGTGCAGCCCAGCTGGCACAAGGCAGGGCTCTTGCTGCTGTGCCCCTGGCAGCTGGAGGCAACAGGAGCAGAACTCCATGGTGCTCCCTGGCAGTGCCCTGTGTCTGCCCTGGCATCTGGTGCTCTGTGCTCAGATGTGCAGAGCCCCCAGAGCTGCCCAGGGCAATGGGCCTGGCCTCTGGCTGCTGACCCAGGTTGGGGTGGGTGATGCCCAGGATCCTGCAGCACATCAGCCAGCCCCAGTGGGGCTCTCCAAAGCTCAGGGCAGCTGCAGTGGCCCAGGGGGCATCTCTTTCTGCAGCTGAGGCAGGCCTGCAGCCCTGCTGGCTGCGGTCACAGCGGGGACACCAGCACACCTGGAGACACCTGCTTGGGGCTGCCTCACTCTGCACCTCCACCAGAACCTGTGTTTTAGTGCAGCCCCCAAACAGGTCTTTCCTGGCTGAGCAGTGAGACCCAGCAGGACGATGAACAACAGCTCCTGAGCTGAGAAGTCCAGTCCCAAGCTGGCACCTCTGAAAGTGACACAGCTTCTAGGAGCTGTTGGCACCCCGGCCCACTTTGTTCATGCCATTCACAGGAGAATAACTGGTGTCAGATGCTGACAATTGTGGGGGTGTTATGGCATCCTCTGATTGCATTTGCACACCCCATGTCCTGCAAGGATGCTCTGGGCACTGTGACTTTACTGGTGGTTGTAGAAATTTCAGTGGGAAGCAACTTGTGGTTTATAGAAGATGTCACCCTGCAATCCAGCACTGCAGCAAGGAACTTTTATTGCAAGCTCTTGCAAATTACATGATGTGGCACATGTTGATCTTTGACAACCATTGAATACATTTGCCCAAATCAGTTTCCCATAAATCTGCAGAAAAGCTTCAGAAGCAGAGCAGAGGATGAAGGTGTCCAAGGAGTGCACCACAGGAATTTAGCTTTGGCTGCTCAAAGCTTTCTCTGTGTCTGATGCCAAAGCCTGCCTGTCTGATACAACAGCTGCTGCTCTCAAGGTGCAGTTTCCAAAGCAAGCAACCAAAAGCATGTCCCAGGATCACAGAATCACTGAATTGTTGTGTTTTGGAGGGACTTGTCAGGATCTTCTAGGCTCCAGCAGGATCAGCAAGAGCAGGTTGTCCATCACCATGTATTGTTGGGGTTTGGGTATCTGCAGACATGGAGATCTCCAGAAAAGATCTCTGGGCAGCGTGAGGCGCCCTGGTCCCACAGCCTTGCTAAGGAGGTGAGGGACAAGTCAGCTGCACACTCTCGGGGACAGCTGAGGAGGAGAGGACCCGTTCCTGAGAGCTCTCTCCTGAGAGGGGCAGCAAAGCAAAGCAGCTGGAGGCTCTGCCCACAGCTTTGTGCCTTTGAGCAGAGGAGGAGGTGCCCTGAGGGACAGAGCTGGAAACACACCAGAGAAGGAAGCAGCACAGACGCTGCAGAGGACATTTGTCCCTTACCTAAAGGACCTCGATGAGGGCTGGAGAGGGTCTTTGGACAAGGGTATGGAGTGACAGGAGAAGTGGGAATGGTTTCACACTGATGGAGGGCAGGGCTAGATGGGATATTATAACCAAGTAAATTACCCTGACCATGAGTAAAAGTTACCCAGAGCTGTTTTGACTGCTCCATCTCTGGAAGCGTTCAAGGCCAGGCTGGGGAGGGCTTGGAACAACCTGGTGTAGCGGGAGGTGTCCTTTACCATGGCAGGCAGGTCGGAATGAGGTGATTTCTAAGGTCTCATCAAGACCAACTCATTCTGTGATTCTGTGATTCTAGGACATGTGGAAATGCCACCAAGCCTCTTCTAATGAGGATGTGAGCTTTGTTCCCGGGGACAGGCATTGTTGAACAGAGTAACCATTCTCCCGTAGAGATTGGTCAACCTCTTCTCCAGCTCCCCCAGGCTGAGGACCTCCACCTCATTCTTGTCGTTCTCAGCAATGGCCCCCCAAGCCTTCCAGGGCTGTGTGTCCCCCAGACAGCAGGCAGCTGACCAGATGTGGCTGGGTCTGTTAACCCTGCCTTCGGAGACGTAGGTGTTCCCAGGCACAGCACCCGTGACAACGTAGGTGCTTGTACAGTCCAAGGTATATTGGACCATCGTGTCAACCTCATAGGCGTTCCACATGCCCTTGTTGAGACTGCTGTCCTGGGGCACTATGTTGGTGAGGGTGAAGGTAGCCATCTTGCTATCACTACTAACATGATGGCCACTGGGGCTCAAATGGCCACGGTCCAAATCCTTCAGGTCTTCGTAATCATAAAGGACAGCCTGGCTCTCTTTGATTTGGTCTAAAGTGAATTTTTGTTGCTCTATGAGGACCGACTCTCGTTCCATCTCGTTAAGACTATTTTTATCTATGAGCTGGCGAGGGAAAGAGAAAGAAGTGTTAGAATGGGGAATGGGAGTAATGCAGAAGATTTCCCTGGAGCAGAAGTCTCTGATGGTCAAGATCCCATTTGTTACCATCTCTGTGTAGGAAAATGTAAGAATCTGAGAGAAATCATACACATGCCCCTCCTGCATGAATGCAAGACCTTTAAAGAGCCAGCAGCTCAGAATCTGACTGCTCTCAGATTGACTTGTGACCTTTGTGATCCAACCTGCAGCCTGTGCTGGGAGCATGGATGGATGCATGAGACAAGAAACATTTCCCACTCCTAGGATTGAAAGGAAACTTTGGTGAGACACCTTCCCTGCCAAAACTGCTTCCCTTTCCTCCTGTCTCCACAGCCCAAATCTGCCCAGGGCTCTCCCTGGATCCCCTCACTCCCCGCTGGGATTCTGTGATTCTGTGATTCTGTGATTCTGTGATTCTGTGATTCTGTGATTCTGTGATTTTATGTGTGGTTGCTAGAGGTGTAGCCCAGTCGTGGAACACCAGAGTTTACCTCCTCTGACCCCATACTCAGGGAGTTGTGTCAGGAAATCAGTCCTGGAGCTGAGGTTTCCCTGGGAGGGCTACAGTTCATTCAAGGATGAAGAGTTTTGCTCACACAGCAAAAAGATCTCAATGTGAATGGAATCTGTTACAGCAGTGCTGAGAATGTGTCTCAGAGCTGATCTGGGCCAGGGAGCATTTTCTGCAGCATCACAGAAAAGAAGTTACAAATGATCAGGCTCTGAGTGGGGCCTGAAACTTCAAAAGAGTCCTGAAGAACAGAAATATTCCAAAAAGGCCTCTGGAGAAAGTTAACAAAATCAAAGCCTTTTTGGGTGGCCTGGGTCCAAGATCCAGGAGGAAAATGCCAGATTGGATAGGGCTTGGAGCATGCTGGTCTAATGGCAAGTGGCCTGGCCCACTTGCAGGGGAGCTGGGCTGAGATGATCTTTAAGGTTCCTTCCAACACAAAGCATTCCATGATTCTCTAAAAAGAGAGAATGGGGAGGCTGCAGTGGTGCAAGACTAGATGAGTTGCTTGAGTTCCTATGTGTAATAAGATGCTTCTGTTTTTCATAACTTCAACATCATTTTATAATCTTCTGGGAAACATACTTAGCCTTCATGTGGAGTAAGGCATGGGGCTTCCTTCTCAGGCACCTTCCCCCAAATGCTGTCCTGCTGCTCTGTCCTCACCAAGGACAGGAATTGCCTCTTTTCTCTTCTGCAATTGGCCTGGCCTGTTCTACTGAAATTTGTCTGAAGGACATTTGTGAGGGCTCTAGAGCTTGTGCAGTTCTGTCTGACTGCTGGATCCTTCTGGAGCAAGCCTGAGCCAAAGGTGCTCGGGGTCACTGCCCATGGATGGAGATCTCACCCTTGTGAATGGACCAACACTGACGCTCCTCACTTTCCACTGCCTGAAATGTCTCTCCAGAAAACCCTCCACAGTTAACCTGACCCTCTCATCTCCAGTGCCTTTTCCCCCAGGGCTTTGTCCCTGGGCCATCTCACCCCCTTCTGAGTTTCTCCTCACTTCTCTAACACCACTCACAAAGCGTGTTTGACTCTTGTCTGGGAGCAGATAAACTCTGCCAGGGGTGCAGAACAGCTCAGGGCAAAGTGGGGATCAGATCCCAGCAGGACTGTTGGTCCCTCACGTTTAGCCTCTCCTGGATGCCTTTTCCCATCACTTGGTCAGCCAGCACAGCAGGGCACAGGGAGTGGAAGCATTTGACTTTGTCATGAAAGCAAAGAAATCTGATTTGCTGTTCCTGTCAGGTGAAGGCAGAGAGCTGGGCACCTTCGGGATATGATTCATCTCATCCTCCTGCTGATGTCTCAGATGCATCAGAGGAGCCATGTGGTGCAGGGGTTTGAAGTTCAGTGAGGACATTCCCATCCTGTGTGTCCATTTGCATGTGTGTAGTGGGGTGTTAGGAAATAGAAGTGATAATTTAAATGCTGCAGCTCATCTCTAAGTGGCTGGAGGGCAATGTGCTGTAAGAGAGACACTCACCTGGGGCTCAACAAACCACCACGAGTGAGGTTTCTTGGCATCTCCAGGCTTGTATTTGTAGGCTGAGTACACTGGAATTCTCCTGTCTCTGTCATACAGGGTGGCATAGTGATATGAGTTCATGTAGCGCTGACAGATCCAGGCTGGGTTCTTTGGATTCAGGACATCATTTGGGGTGGTCCCAGCATAGAAGAACTGAGGACAGCTTGTGAAGGATGTCACCACCTCACCGTGTCCCAGCCAGAGGCAGCTGGCCAACACCTGCAGCAGCAGCAG
Source organism: Vidua macroura (assembly GCF_024509145.1). Lineage (NCBI taxonomy): Eukaryota > Metazoa > Chordata > Aves > Passeriformes > Viduidae > Vidua > Vidua macroura. The sequence goes on from NC_071575.1 coordinate 70,014,439, forward strand.
CCCCAGCATCATGGGAGGATTTCAGAGCTCTTGCTCCCCTGGAAGGCAAATGCAGAGGGACACTCAGCTGGAGAGAGCTGGTCATGGCCTGGAGCCTTTTTGTGCAGGGGGACAGAGCTGGCAGAGGAGGGGATTCAGAGAGACCAGGAAAGGAGTAATTTCTGTCCTCCTGGATATGGAAAAGTCAGGAAGGAAATAAGGGTAAAACCTAAAACAGGGATAAGGAGCCCAGAGGAGGCAGCAGTGGGAGAGCTCAGCCTGTAGGAGGAAAGAGTCAAACCCACCAGGACTGCAATCAGGTCTTACAACAAAGTGATCTAGCAACTGAGGCACAGCCTGGGACAAGGTCACATTTCCCACCTCCCTCCTGCTCTCAGCACCTTCCCACAGCAGACACCTGCAGCTGGGCACGGACTCTGCTCAGCCCCCTGCAATGCTGAGCTGGGCTTTAATCTCCTGGGGCGTTGGGCAGGCAAAGAATAGCAATGCTGCACTTCCTACATGTCTCTGGCCCCATGCAGGTTCACACAGACACTCAGCTCTTCCAGTCAGACCCAATACTGAGCCCCAAATGATCCACTTGGGTCCTGCCTCTCACGTGGCCTTGGCAATGGGTGTCCTGCTGCTCACCTTGCATTTCCACGTTATCCAACCCCAGACTCTTGCAGACACATGGAGAGAGCAAATGAAGGGACCAAGCAAATGGTAGCAGCAAGCACGGGGGTAACACCTCTATCTTATCAGCACAATGGCTGCTGCAATGCAAGCACTGAGGGGCAGCTCTTCCCCTGGTTGCTTGGGATTCCTGCTGATGCCCATCTTCAGCTTTGCTGATTGATGTGCCTGTACAGTCAAAGGCACCGTAGCAGGAATTTCTTGGACAGCCACCTGTCCTATTTTGTCTTTCTTAGTGCTGATGTGATTTTCAGCAGTCAGTAAGGTCATTCCCTATAGAGAAACTGATGAACAGTTCCCTGGGACGCGGGCAAGCAAGCAAGGGGCTTTGTCTCCTTTCAGAGGCAGCAGAGGTTTGGGAGAGCAGGGATGCTTCCATTTGCACTAGCAGACACTCATTGGAGTGATTTAATATCATCAGCATTTGGAATAAAGCAGCTGGGACAGGCAGTTCAAAGGGTTCCTGGGAGAGAAAGCTGCCACAGCCTGTAAAGCACAAAGCCCACCTTGGGCTGGGAAGGGTCTGAGCTGAGGACTGCTGAAGGCTTGACAAGTCCCCTTGCACATTTGCTCTTTTCTTCTTTTCTTCTTCTATTCCCTGACCCTCATCTCTCCATTTCAATTGGATTCAGGATGCTGATCTGCACACAGCCTGCTCTGACCCAAGATATGTGCTCCTATTTCTCATCCCTGGATCAGGAATGTGGTGACCAATGAGCTGGAGACTGAGAACTGGAACTACAAGTCGGGATTTTTTACAGGGCTCTGCAGAGCATGCCCATAGCTGCCCCAAATCAAGCAGAGAAGTGTGTGAAAAGTCCTTCTGCATGACCCCTCCTTGATATTAAAATAGATCTCACTAACACAATATCTAACTTAACAGATACATAGAAAGCAACCTACCGTGATAAGGAGCGGCACAGGATTCTGCTCACAGTCCCAAAGTGGCAGAGGAGTCTCAAATGCCTCAGCTCCAGTCTCAGACTGCCTGGGTTTATCTGCTCTCAAGGGAGAGCCAGTTTTTAGATTTCCCAAGCAGGATTTTGACTAAATTATCCCAGGAGTTCAGACAGCAACACTGTTTGTCCAGAGGTTTTTTTTTGAAGGTCAGGGTTGGAGTTTTAGCACTCCATAACCTTCCCCTTCCTTATTGTTCAACAGTTTGATGTTACTTTGCAGTTGAGCTGGCTTGAGTTTATTTCCCAAATCATTCCTTCTGTCCTTGCCCTCCTGACTGACAGAAAATACTAATGTCCTGCAAAATTCAGTGCATGCATATGCTCTGATTGCTCCTTGGAGCGCAGCAGCTGCAGCACAGGCTTTGTGTATATATATATTTATTCTGAAACTCAGGAAAGATTGTGAATCTTGGAGTCAATGGTGAGGAAGGAGCAAGAGCTTACCTTGAAGCAGAGTCTCAGAACAGGCAGCTGAACTATTCCTTCTGTCTTCTTCCTGGAGAAAGAACTGTTTGAATCCTCAGGAGTTGCACTGCAATATATACCCAGTCATAAATTTGCCCCTTCTTATAAACAGGAAATTCCACAGAATTGAGAAGTTTTCTATTTTCATTTGGGGTTTATGTTCACACCCATCGTGAAATGTTTTGACAGTTGTTTGTCATAGTTTCCTCAGAATTTCTCCCAAATTTGCTGACTTGCAGAATGGTATGTCCAGATCAGTTAAATATATACCCAGTAACGAATTTGCCCCTTCTTATAAACAGGGAATTCCATAGAAAAGGGAAGTTTTTGATTTTTATTTACAGGAGTTTGTTCATACCCATCCTGAAATGGGTTGCCAGTTGTTTGCTATAATGTCCTCAGAATTTCTCCCAAATTTGCTGACTGGCAGCATGGTATGTCAGGATCAGCCCACAGGGTCTGGTCACTTCCTTGGTCAATTCATCAATTCCCCCAGCTGCAGCTGCTGCTGCTCCAGCACCTACACGTGTTTCTGTTCCCAACAGAACATCTCTGGTGACATTGGATGGACTGGCCTGTCTCTGAGTACACTCAGATATTGACAGTCTGCTCTTCTGCAGCCTCCCAGAACATCATTCCGATGGCCAGGCTACAAATATTCTCTTGCCTGATTGCCATGGCTTTGTATCAGCTTCATCCCAGCAGCCTGGGAAGCAGAAGGCTCTGGGGATACCTCAGAGCACCTGCCAGTACTTTTGGGGTCTACAGGAGAGCTGGAGAGAGACTTTGCACAAGGGCATGGAGCTGATGGCTGTGCTGGGTTCAGAGTGAATTGTTTTGACAGTGGCAGGTATGGGGCTGTGTTGTGGAGTTCTGCTGAACACAGAGTTGATAACACAGGGATGTTTCTGTTATTGCTGGGCAGAGGTTTGACAGAGTCAAGGCCTTTTCTGCTTTTTGTGCTGCCAGGCTGGCAAGGAGGCTGGGGGTGCTTGGGAGGTTGGGAGGAGACACAGCCAGGACAGGTGAGCCCAACTGACCAGAGGGATATTCCAGGCCGTGTGACATCATGCTGATGATTTAAAGGGAGGGGAAGGAGGAGGAAGGAGGGGGCATTTGGAGTGCTGGGTTTTGTCTTCCCAGGTAACTGTAAGGTGGGATGGGGCCTGCTCTCCTGGAGGTGCCTGAGCACCTTTCAGTCCATGGGAAATGGTGAAAGAATTCCTTGATGTGCTGTGCTTGTGTGCACAGCTTGTTCTTTCCCTGGTAAACTGTCTTTATCTCCACCCTTGAGCTTTCCAGCTTTGACCCTTCCAGTTCTCTGCCTGATCCCAGTGGTCGGGGAGGGAGGGAGCGGCTGCTTGGGGCGTGGCTGCTGGCTGTGGTTAAACCAGGCCATTAGGACAAGGTGAAATGGCTTGAAATGAAAGGAGTGTGGGTTTAGATTGGATATGAGGAAGATATTTGTTACTGTGGGGGTGGTGAAACCCCAGCACAGGCTGCCCAGACAAGCTGAGACTGCCCCATCCCTGGAAGTGACCATGGCCAGGTTATCCCTTGGAGCAAGCTGGGATCGTGGAAGGTGTCCCTGTGCATGGGAGGGTATGGAAGTAGTTGGTCGTTGAGGTCCATTCCAAACCAAAATGTTTTGTCATTCAATGATCATTCATTCACTCAAAACTAAACTGGACCCATTTTCTTCCATTTCCAAAATTCCAGGACTAATAGAACGGTGAGTTGGTTGTTACAACGAGAAATATCCAGAAGAAATGTGTTAGAGCAAAGTTCATTCAAACAAACTGGTTGAGTCCTGTGGTTTCTTTTGTCTCGGTTAACCTTGGATTGATACCTTAAACAAAGTGGGGATTAGCCAGAATGAGGGAGGGGGCCAAGAAGGAGCAGATCTGGTGGAGGAGGGACTAATTCCTCCTTTCTGATGGGGCCCAACTGACAAAACAAAGCAGGGCCCAACAGTGGTCACATCATCATCAGAATGGGCCATAAACCATCAAAGACCCCTAAAGCATCCTCCAACTCCAAAGTGATGCATGACACAGTGTGAAACCCCTCCCAGGAAAAGTGGGGCAATCCCACATAATCCTGAATGCACAGAACCCGTTGAAGTCTTTGTTGCACAGACCCCCACCCCCAAAGGTTCAAGAGTGAGGACACCAAAGTCTGAAGCCTCCTTGCTGGATCCATGAGGATATCTTGTTTGAGCTGTTGTCATCCTGGCCCACTTTGTTCATGCCATTCACAGGAGAATAATTGGTGTCAGATGCTGACACTTGTGGGGGTGTTACGGCATCCTCTGATTGCATTTGCACACCCCATGTCCTGCAAGGATGCTCTGGGCACTGTGACTTTACTGGTGGTTGTAGAAGTTTCAGTGATCTCAGAATCACTGAATTGTTGTGTTTTGGAGGGGCTTGTCAGGATCTTCTAGTGCAGACCCCAGGCTCCAGCAGGATCAGCTAGAGCAGGTTGTCCAGAATGTTCTCTGCAGCATCTACAGGTGTGGCACAGCAGCTGGGCAGCAGCATTCCTGAACAAACACCTCCTCACCTGACCCTCGGGGGTTCTTGCCTGATGTTCCTGTGCCAAAGTGCTGTTGCCCATCAGCAAGAGACCTTTTGCCCAGGTCCAGGAAGTGAGAAGCACAATGCAGGGAGTGTAACAGAAACCCACCCAGATATACAACAGATAAGCAGTTCCTCAGAAATCAGAGGTGTAACCTTACAATGTGACCTTATAAAAGTTGCCAAACAGGAAAGTTTCTTTCTTGGATGGACCAAAGGATCTTTACCCAGCTGCTCCCTCAAGCAGAGACCAAAAGATGTCACTGTCTTCATTCTCCGGTTTCCTTCTTTTTTGGGACAGCATATGGCAACATGTTCAGTCCCCAGAAAGTAAACCCTTGATGTTTCTGGAGAAGGACTAAGCAAGCTGCATGATCCAAACCCACTTTGCAGTGAAGTGGCTGGAGGTCGCAGAGTCTCCTCACAGCTGCCAGCAAAAATAATTTTTCCTTAGTGGCTAAAATCCCTGTAACACACTGGAGCTCAGAGCTCTCCCCAAAGATGGACAGACACAGAGCAACCTGCAAAATTACCCTCCTGTGTCAGTGCAGCTGCATCTTCTCAGGGAACACAGGTGCTTCCCAGCCCACCGTGGGCATGGACCAGCTCTGGGCTCAGCAAAGAGCTCCATTCCTATTCCCCATTCACAGCAGGCTCAGCAGAAAACGGGACAATCCCAGATGAAAGGTGCCTGGCAGCATGCTTGTGGAGCTGGGGCAGCCCTCTGCTCAGCTCCAAGCTGGGCTCCTGTGAGAAGCACAGAATTATTGATGTTGGAAATGGCCTCTGGGATCATGGAGTTCAACCCTTGATCAATTACCACCGGGTCAAGTGGACCATGGCACTGAGTGCAACATCCAGTCTCCAGGGACTGGGATTCCACCACATCCTCAGGCAGTCCATTCCAACGTTGAATCACCCTTTGCGTGAAGAAATTCCATCTGATGTCCCCCCAGAATGTCCCCTGGTGCAGGTTGAGGCCTTGTCCTCTCATGGTCTCGCTAGGAGAAAACCCTGCCTAGGAGAAAACGCTGTCCCCCACGTGGCTGCACCCCCTTTTCAGGGAGCTGTAGAGCAAAATAACCTCTCAGAGCCCCCTCTTCGGGGCTAAAGAAGCCCAGCTGCCTCAGCTGCTCTTCACAGGCCGTACCCTACAGGGCCTTCACCAGCTTCATGGCCTTTCTCTGCACTGCCTGCACTGGTGGCCTCGGCCCGTGGATCCGGCCTGTCCAGATCCCTCTGCAGAGCCTTCCTGCCCTCCAGCAGGCTGAGTCTCCCACCAAACTTGGTATCATCCGTGATCTTGCTGTGAGTTCGCTGGATCCCCTCATCCAGATCATCAGTAAAGATATTAAACGGGTCTAGGCCCGACACTGGTCCCTGGGGACGCCGCTTGTGGCCGGGCACCAGCTGGATGTGGCACTGTTCCCCAAGGCTCTCTGGGCCTGGACATCCAGACACCTCCTGACCCAGCCAAGAGAGCATCTCTCCAAGCCATGGGCTGACAGCTTTTCCAGCAGAATGCTGTGGGAGATGGTGCCAAAGGCTTTGTTGAGGTCCAGGTAGACACTTCCACAGCCTCCCTCCTCATCCACTGGGCCAGTCACCTGGTCATCAAAGGAGATCAGGTTTGCCAGGCAGGACCTACCTTTCCTAAAGCCCTGCTGGCTGGGACTGATGCCTTGCTTATCCTGTATGTGCCGTGTGACCACACTCAGGACAATCTGCTCCATAACCCTTCTGGGAAGCGAGGACAGGTGGACATGCCTGTTGTTCCCCAGATGCTCCTTCCAGCCCTTCCTGGGGATGGTGTCACAATGGCCAAACTCCAGGCATGTGGGACCTCCCCAGTGACCCAGCACTGATAGAACTGCTGGAACGCAACAGTCCTCAGGCATGAAATAAGGCAGAGTCCAAGCTGATCCTTTTCTCTGTTGGGTTTCCCATGTGTTTCACAAGCTTGCTGTGGATGGCAGGGCACTTCTGATTACTGCCAGGGGTGAAGGTCCTGGGAAGAGCCTGAGAAGCTGATAGAGCTGGCACTGATGGGCTTGGGCTGTTGGTTCTGCACAGCCAGGTTCTTGGTACGGGGGGGCCACAGAGGTGGCTTCTGTGTGAAGCTGCTAGAAGCTTCCACCATGCCTGGCAGGTCCAGTCCTGATGGCTCTGAAGATGGACGTGATGCTGGCCACAGCCTGGTCAATTAGAGAGGTTGGTAACGCCTCTGCAAGAACATATTAAAGAAGAAAATCAAAACAAAGCAGGGCGTGGTTTTAATTCCAGCCAGAGAAGAGGAGGAGGTGAGAACATGTGAGGGAGAGAACATGGAGACACCAGGGTGAGTGGAGAAGGAGGGGGAGGAGGTGCTCCAGGCACAAGAGCTGAGATTCCTCTGTAGGCCGTGGTGAGACAATGATGAAGGAGCTGTTCCCCTGCAGGCCATGGGGATCCACGGGAGCTGCAGAGATCCACCCACAGCCCATGGGGATCCACAGAGAATGCACAGATCCACCCACAGCCCATTTCAGAGGTGCCCACACTGGACTGGGTGGATGTCTGGAGGAGGCTGTGATCCAATGGCAGTCACGGTTAAGAGAGTGGTCCCCTGCTCCCAGGATGGAGCAGCCTGTCCTTGGAGGACTGCACCCTGTGGAAGAATGGCCCATGCCAGGGCAGTTTTGGGAGGACTGTGTGCCTGTGGGAGGGACTCAGGTTGCAGCAGTTTTGGTTGGACTGCTGCTTGTGAGAGTGGAGCCACACTGGAGAAGTTCAAGGAGAACTGTCTCCCGTGGGAGGGACTCCTCTCCCTGAGCATTGGAAGAAAACCTTGGGTGATGAACTGACCAAACCCCCCCCCCACTCTGTCTCCCTGTGCTGTTGGTTGGAAGGAAGGAAGAGTTGAGGAAAGAAAAGGTGTTTTGAAGGGCTATTTTATTTTTCATTATCCTCCTCTGATTGTGTTTGTAATAAACTCACTTTCTGTCACTAAGATGGACATGTTTTTCCCTTGGAGCGTTTTCTCCCAGTCCTTCTGTCAACTCATGAACCTTTTGTTATTTTTTTTTTCTCTCCTCTGTCCAGCTGTGGCAGGGGAGGCTGAGTGAGCAGTTTTTGTGGGTGCCTGCTATTTGCCCAATGCCAAACCAGGGCAGTTGGTCAATCAGGCAGTGGTTCCAGAGCCTGGAAATGGAGGGCAGTGGGCATGGCATGAGTCATGGTGAGGATGAGTGTGGTCCCAAGCCCCAGCCAGTGTGCAGAGGTGGGGGAGCATGTCAGAGGGAGCCCCCTGAAGTCCAGCAGAGGTGTCTGCAGAGGAGCAGCCAGCCTGAAACCACTCGGATGATTTCATCCCATCAGGGGCTGTGTCAGCATTTGATCCCAGCAGAAAAAATCCATCCAGGCAGAGGACCTGGGATTGCAGGAGCTGTCCAGCAAAGGGGGTGAGAGTGATGTGCTCACTTTGTTCTCCTAAAAGCCAAATCCTCTCCTAGGTATCTGTGCAGCCCAGCTGGCACAAGGCAGGGCTCTTGCTGCTGTGCCCAGTGGGTGTTGCCCAGGATCCTGCAGCACATTAGCCAGCCCCAGTGGGGCTCTCCAAAGCTCAGGGCAGCTGCAGTGGCCCAGGGGGCATCTCTTTCTGCAGCTGAGGCAGGCCTGGAGCCCTGCTGGCTGCGGTCACAGCGGGGACACCAGCACACCTGGAGACACCTGCTTGGGGCTGCCTCACTCTGCACCTCCACCAGAACCTGTGTTTTAGTGCAGCCCCCAAACAGGTCGGTCCTGGCTGAGCAGTGAGACCCAGCAGGACAATGAACAACAGCTCCTGAGCTGAGAAGTCCAGTCCCAAGCTGGCACCTCTGAAAGTGACACAGCTTCTAGGAGCTGTTGGCACCCCTGCCCACTTTGTTCATGCCATTCACAGGAGAATAACTGGTGTCAGATGCTGACACTTGTGGGGGTGTTATGGCATCCTCTGATTGCATTTGCACACCCCATGTCCTGCAAGGATGCTCTGGGCACTGTGACTTTACTGGTGGTTGTAGAAATTTCAGTGGGAAGCAACTTGTGGTTTATAGAAGATGTCACCCAGCAAACCAGCACTGCAGCAAGGAACTTTTATTGCAAGCTCTTGCAAACTACATGATGTGGCACACGTTGATCTTTGACAACCATTGAATACATTTGCCCAAATCAATTTCCCATAAATCTGCAGAAAAGCTTCAGAAGCAGAGCAGAGGATGAAGGAGTGCACCACAGGAATTTAGCTTTGGCTGCTCAAAGCTTTCTCTGTGTCTGATGCCAAAGCCTGCCTGTCTGATACAACAGCTGCTGCTCTCAAGGTGCAGTTTCCAAAGCAAGCAACCAAAAGCATGTCCCAGGATCACAGAATCACTGAATTGTTGTGTTTTGGAGGGATTTGTCAGGATCTTCTAGTGCAGACCCCAGGCTCCAGCAGGATCAGCAAGAGCAGGTTGTCCATCACCATGTATTGTTGGGGTTTGGGTATCTGCAGACATGGAGATCTCCAGAAAAGATCTCTGGGCAGTGTGAGGTGCCCTGGTCCCACAGCCTTGCTAAGGAGGTGAGGGACAAGTCAGCTGCACACTCTCGGGGACAGCTGAGGAGGAGAGGACCCGTTCCTGAGAGCTCTCTCCTGAGAGGGGCAGCAAAGCAAAGCAGCTGGAGGCTCTGCCCACAGCTTTGTGCCTTTGAGCAGAGGAGGAGGTGCCCTGAGGGACAGAGCTGGAAACACACCAGAGAAGGAAGCAGCACAGACGCTGCAGAGGACATTTGTCCCTTACCTAAAGGACCTCGATGAGGGCTGGAGGGGGTCTTTGGACAAGGGTATGGAGTGACAGGAGAAGTGGGAATGGTTTCACACTGATGGAGGGCAGGGCTAGATGGGATATTATAACCAAGTAAATTACCCTGAGCAGGCTGTGGTATGAGTAAAAGTTACCCAGAGCTGTTTTGACTGCTCCATCTCTGGAAGCGTTCAAGGCCAGGTTGGGGAGGGCTTGGAACAACCTGGTGTAGCGGGAGGTGTCCTTTACCATGGCAGGCAGGTCGGAATGAGGTGATTTCTAAGGTCTCATCAAGAGCAACCCATTCTGTGATTCTGTGATTCTAGGACATGTGGAAATGCCACCAAGCCTCTTCTAATGAGGATGTGAGCTTTGTTCCCGGGGACAGGCATTGTTGAACAGAGTAACCATTCCCCCGTAGAGATTGGTCAACCTCTTCTCCAGCTCCCCCAGGCTGAGGACCTCCACCTCATTCTTGTCGTTCTCAGCAATGGCCCCCCAAGCATCTTTGGGCCCTGTGTCCCCCAGACAGCAGGCAGCTGACCAGATGTGGCTGGGTCTGTTAACCCTGCCTTCGGAGACGTAGGTGTTCCCAGGCACAGCACCCGTGACAACGTAGGTGCTTGTACAGTCCTTGGTCTTTTTGTTCATTGTTTTAACTTCGTAGGCGTTCCACTGGCCATTGTTGAGACTGCTGTCCTGGGGCACTATGTTGGTGAGGGTGAAGGTAGCTGTCTTGCTTTCTCTACTATCCTGATGGCCACTGGGGCTCAAATGGCCACGGTCCAAATCCTTCAGGTCTTTGTAGTCATCAAGGACAGCCTGGCTCTCTTTGATTTGTTCTAAAGTGAATTTTTGTTGCTTTATGAGGACCGACTCTCTTTCCATCTCTTTCAGACTACTTTTATCTATGAGCTGGCGAGGGAAAGAGAAAGAAGTGTTAGAAGGGGGAATGGGAATAATGAAGAAGATTTCCCTGGAGCAGAAGTCTCTGATGGTCAAGATCCCATTTTTTGCCATCTCAGTGTAGGAAAATGTAAGAATCTGAGAGAAATCATACACATGCCCCTCCTGCATGAATGCAAGAGCTTTAAAGAGCAAGCAGCTCAGAATCTGACTGCTCTCAGATTGACTTGTGACCTTTGTGATCCAACCTGCAGCCTGTGCTGGGAGCATGGATGGATGCATGAGACAAGGAACATTTCCCACTCCTAGGACTGAAAGGAGACTTTGGTGAGACACCTTCCCTGCCAAAACTGCTTCCCTTTCCTCCTGTCTCCACAGCCCAAATCTGCCCAGGGCTCTCCCTGGATCCCCTTACTCCCCACTGGGTTTCTGTGATTCTGTGATTCTGTGATTCTGTGATTCTGTGATTCTGTGATTCTGTGATTCTGTGATTTTATGTGTGGTTGCTAGAGGTGTAGCCCAGTCCTGGAACACCAGAGTTTACCTCCTCTGACCCCATACTCAGGGAGTTGTGTCAGGAAATCAGTCCTGGAGCTGAGGTTTCCCTGGGAGGGCTACAGTTTATTCAAGGATGAAGAGTTTTGCTCACTAAGCAAAAAGATCTCAATGTGAATGGAATCTGTTACAGCAGTGCTGAGAATGTGTCTCAGAGCTGATCTAGGCCAGGGAGCATTTTCTGCAGCATCACAGAAAAGAAGTTACAAATGATCAGGCTCTGAGTGGGGCCTGAAACTTCAAAAGAGTCCTGAAGAACAGAAATATTCCAAAAAGGCCTCTGGAGAAAGTTAACAAAATCAAAGCCTTTTTGGGTGGCCTGGGTCCAAGATCCAGGAGGAAAATGCCAGATTGGATAGGGCTTGGAGCATGCTGGTCTAATGGCAAGTGGCTTGGCCCACTTGCAGGGGAGCTGGGCTGAGATGGTCTTTAAGGTTCCTTCCAACACAAAGCATTCCATGATTCTCTAAAAAGAGAGAATGGGGAGGCTGCAGTGGTGCAAGACTAGATGAGTTGCTTGAGTTCCTATGTGTAATAAGATGCTTCTGTTTTTCATAACTTCAACATCATTTTATAATCTTCAGGGAAACATACCTAGCCTTCATGTGGAGTAAGGCATGGGGCTTCCTTCTCAGGCACCTTCCCCCAAATGCTGTCCTGCTGCTCTGTCCTTACCAAGGACAGGAATTGCCTCTTTTCTCTTCTGCAATTGGCCTGGCCTGTTCTACTGAAATTTGTCTGAAGGACATTTGTGAGGGCTCTAGAGCTTGTGGAGTTCTGTCTGACTGCTGGATCCTTCTGGAGCAAGCCTGAGCCAAAGGTGCTCGGGGTCACTGCCCATGGATGGAGATCTCACCCTTGTGAATGGACCAACACTGACGCTCCTCACTTTCCACTGCCTGAAATGTCTCTCCAGAAATCCCTCCACAGTTAACCTGACCCTCTCATCTCCAGTGCCTTTTCCCCCAGGGCTTTGTCCCGGGGCCATCTCACCCCCTTCTGAGTTTCTCCTCACTTCTCTAACACCACTCACAAAGCGTGTTTGACTCTTGTCTGGGAGCAGATAAACTCTGCCAGGGGTGCAGAACAGCTCAGGGCAAAGTGGGGATCAGATCCCAGCAGGACTGTTGGTCCCTCACGTTTAGCCTCTCCTGGATGCCTTTTCCCATCACTTGGCCAGCCAGCACAGCAGGGCACAGGGAGGAGAAGCATTTGACTTTGTCATGAAAGCAAAGAAATCTGATTTGCTGTTCCTGTCAGGTGAAGGCAGAGAGCTGGGCACCTTTGGCATATGATTCATCTCATCCTCCTGCTGATGTCTCAGATGCATCAGAGGAGCCATGTGGTGCAGGGGTTTGAAGTTCAGTGAGGACATTCCCATCCTGTGTGTCCATTTGCATGTGTGTAGTGGGGTGTTAGGAAATAGAAGTGATAATTTAAATGCTGCAGCTCATCTCTGAGTGGCTGGAGGGTGATGTCCTGTAAGAGAGACACTCACCTGGGGCTCAACAAACCACCACGAGTGAGGTTTCTTGGCATCTCCAGGCTTGTATTTGTAGGCTGAGTACACTGGAATTCTCCTGTCTCTGTCATACAGGGTGGCATAGTGATATGAGTTCATGTAGCGCTGACAGATCCAGGCTGGGTTCTTTGGATTCAGGACATCATTTGGGGTGGTCCCAGCATAGAAGAACTGAGGACAGCTTGTGAAGGATGTCACCACCTCACCGTGTCCCAGCCAGAGGCAGCTGGCCAACACCTGCAGCAGCAGCAGCCCCAGCATCGTGGGAGGATTTCAGAGAAGGGCTCTTGCTCTCCTGGAAGGCAAATGCAGAGGGACACTCAGCTGGAGAGAGCTGGTCATGGCCTGGAGCCTTTTTGTGCAGGGGGACAGAGCTGGCAGAGGAGGGGATTCAGAGAGACCAGGAAAGGAGTAATTTCTGTCCTCCTGGATATGGAAAAGTCAGGGAGGAAATATGGGTAAAACCTAAAACAGTATTTAGGAGCCCAGAGAAGGCAGCATTGGGAGAGCTCAGCCTGTAGGAGGAAAGAGTCAAACCCACCAGGACTGCAATCAGGTCTTACAACAAAGTGATCTAGCAACTGAGGCACAGCCTGGAACAAGGTCACATTTCCCACCTCCCTCCTGCTCTCAGCACCTTCCCACAGGAGACACCTGGAGCTGGGCATGCACTCTGCTCAGCCCCCTGCAATGCTGAGCTGGGCTTTAATCTCCCTGGGCGTTAGGCAGGCAAAAAACAGTAATGCTGCACTTCCTACATGTCTCTGGCCCCATGCAGGTTCACACAGACACTCAGCTCTTCCAGTCAGACCCAATACTGAGCCCCAGATGATCCACCTGGGTCCTGCCTCTCACCTGGCCTTGGCAATGGGTGTCCTGCTGCTCACCTTGCATTTCCACATTATCCAACCCCAGACTCTGAACTTGCAGACACATGGAGAGAGCAAATGAAGGGACCAAGCAGATGGTAGCAGCAAGCACAGGGGTAACACCTCTATCTTATCAGCACAATGGCTGCTGCAATGCAAGCACTGAGGGGCAGCTCTTCCCCTGGTTGCTTGGGATTCCTGCTGATGCCCATCTTCAGCTTTGCTGATTGATGTGCCTGTACAGTCAAAGGCACCGTAGCAGGAATTTCTTGGACAGCCACCTGTCCTATTTTGTCTTTCTTAGTGCTGATGTGATTTTCAGCAGTCAGTAAGGTCATTCCCTATAGAGAAACTGATGAACAGTTCCCTGGGACGCGGGCAAGCAAGCAAGGGGCTTTGTCTCCTTTCAGAGGCAGCAGAGGTTTGGGAGAGCAGGGATGCTTCCATTTGCACTAGCAGACACTCATTGGAGTGATTTAATATCATCAGCATTTGGAATAAGGCAGCTGGGACAGGCAGTTCAAAGAGTTCCTGGGAGAGAAAGCTGCCACAGCCTGTAAAGCACAAAGCCCACCTTGGGCTGGGAAAGGTCTGAGCTGAGGACTGCTGAAGGCTTGACAAGTCCCCTTGCACATTTGCTCTTTTCTTCTTCTTTTCTTCTTCTATTCCCTGACCCTCATCTCTCCATTTCAATTGGATTCAGGATGTTGATCTGCACACAGCCTGGTCTGACCCAAGATATGTGCTCCTATTTCTCATCCCTGGATCAGGAATGCGGTGACCAATGAGCTGGAAACTGAGAACTGGAACTACAAGTCGGGATTTTTTACAGGGCTCTGCAGAGCATGCCCATAGCTGCCCCAAATCAAGCAGAGAAGTGTGTGAAAAGTCCTTCTGCATGACCCCTCCTTGAAATTAAAATAGATCTCACTAACACAATATCTAACTTAACAGATACATAGAAAACAACCTACCGTGATAAGGAGCGGCACAGGATTCTGCTCACAGCCCCAAAGTGACAGAGGAGTCTCAAATGCCTCAGCTCCAGTCTCAGACTGCCTGGGTTTATCTGCTCTCCAGGGAGAGACAGTTGTTTGATTTCCCAAGAAGCCTTTCGAGTAAATTTTGCCAGGTGTTCGGACTGCACCTCTGTTTGACCAGAGGTTTTTGCAAGGTCACGGGTGGAGTTTTATTGCTGAATAATCTCTCCCTTCCCTCCTATTCCACAGTTCAATATTTATTTTCAGTTGAGCTGGCTTGAATTTATTTCCCAAATCATTCCTTCTGTCCTTGCCCTTCTGACTGACAGAAAATACTAATGTCCTGCAAAATTCAGTGCATGCATATGCTCTGATTGCTCCTTGGAGCGCAGCAGCTGCAGCACAGGCTTTGTGTATATATATATTTATTCTGAAACTCAGGAAAGATTGTGAATCTTGGAGTCAATGGTGAGGAAGGAGCAAGAGCTTACCTTGAAGCAGAGTCTCCGAACAGGCAGCTGAACTATTCCTTCTGTCTTCTTCCTGGAGAAAGAACTGTTTGAATCCTCAGGAGTTGCACTGCAATATATACCCAGTCATAAATTTGCTCCTTGTTATAAACAGGGAATTCCACAGAAAAGAGAAGTTTTCTATTTTCATTTGGGGGTTCTGTTCGCACCCACCCTGAAATGTTTTTTCAGTTGTTTTTCATGGTTTCCTCAGAATTTCTCCCAACTTTGTTTACAGCATCATGGTATGTCCAGATCAGTTAAATATATACCCAGTAACACATTTGCCCTTTCTTATAAACAGGGAATTCCACAGAAAAGAGAAGTTTTCTATTTTTATTCACAGGAGTTTGTTCATACCTATCCTGATATGGGTTGCCAGTTGTTTCCTATAATGTCCTCAGAATTTCTCCCAAATTTGCTGACTGGCAGCATGGTATGTCAGGATCAGTCAACAGGGTCGGGTCACTTCCTTGGTCAATTCATCAATTCCCCCAGCTGCAGCTGCTGCTGCTCCAGCACCTACACGTGTTTCTGTTCCCAACAGAACATCTCTGGTGACATTGGATGGACTGGCCTGTCTCTGAGTACACTCAGATATTGACAGTCTGCTCTTCTGCAGCCTCCCAGAACATCATTCCGATGGCCAGGCTACAAATATTCTCTTGCCTGATTGCCATGGCTTTGTATCAGCTTCATCCCAGCAGCCTGGGAAGCAGAAGGCTCTGGGGATACCTCAGAGCACCTGCCAGTACTTTTGGGGTCTACAGGAGAGCTGGAGAGAGACTTTGCACAAGGGCATGGAGCTGATGGCTGTGCTGGGTTCAGAGTGAATTGTTTTGACAGTGGCAGGTATGGGGCTGTGTTGTGGAGTTCTGCTGAACACAGAGTTGATAACACAGGGATGTTTCTGTTATTGCTGGGCAGAGGTTTGACAGAGTCAAGGCCTTTTCTGCTTTTTGTGCTGCCAGGCTGGCAAGGAGGCTGGGGGTGCTTGGGAGGTTGGGAGGAGACACAGCCAGAACAGGTGAGCCCAACTGACCAGAGGGATATTCCAGGCCGTGTGACATCATGCTGATGATTTAAAGGGAGGGGAAGGAGGAGGAAGGAGGGGGCATTTGGAGTGCTGGGTTTTGTCTTCCCAGGTAACTGTAAGGTGGGATGGGGCCTGCTCTCCTGGAGGTGCCTGAGCACCTTTCAGTCCATGGGAAATGGTGAAAGAATTCCTTGATGTGCTGTGCTTGTGTGCACAGCTTGTTCTTTCCCTGGTAAACTGTCTTCATCTCCACCCTTGAGCTTTCCAGCTTTGACCCTTCCAGTTCTCTGCCTGATCCCAGTGGTCGGGGAGGGAGGGAGCGGCTGCTTGGGGCGTGGCTGCTGGCTGTGGTTAAACCAGGCCATTAGGACAAGGTGAAATGGCTTGAAATGAAAGGAGTGTGGGTTTAGATTGGATATGAGGAAGATATTTGTTACTGTGGGGGTGGTGAAACCCCAGCACAGGCTGCCCAGACAAGCTGAGACTGCCCCATCCCTGGAAGTGACCATGGCCAGGTTATCCCTTGGAGCAAGCTGGGATAGTGGAAGGTGTCCCTGTCCATGGGAGGGTATGGAAGTAGCTGCTCATTGAGGTCCTTTCCAGACCAAAATGTTTTGTCATTCAATGATCATTCATTCACTCAAAACTAAACTGGACCCATTTTCTTCCATTTCCAAAATTCCAGGACTAATAGAATGGTGAGTTGGTTGTTACAACGAGAAATATCCAGAAGAAATGTGTTAGAGCAAAGTTCATTCACACAAACTGGTTGAGTCCTGTGGTTTCTTTTGTCTCGGTTAACCTTGGCTTGATACCTTAAAGAAAGTGGGGATTAGCCAGAATGAGGGAGGGGGCCAAGAAGGAACAGATCTGGTGGAGAAGGGACTAATTCCTCCTTTCTGATGGGGCCCAACTGACAAAACAAAGCAGGGCCCAACAGTGGTCACATCATCATCAGAATGGGCCATAAACCATCAAAGACCCCTAAAGCATCCTCCAACTCCAAAGTGATGCATGACACAGTGTGAAACCCCTCCCAGGAAAAGTGGGGCAATCCCACATAATCCTGAATGCACAGACCCCCACCCCCAAAGGTTCAAGAGTGAGGACACCAAAGTCTGAAGCCTCCTTGCTGGATCCATGAGGATATCTTGTTTGAGCTGTTGTCATCCTGGCCCACTTTGTTCATGCCATTCACAGGAGAATAATTGGTGTCAGATGATGACACTCGTGGGGGTGTTATGGCATCCTCTGATTGCATTTGCACACCCCATGTCCTGCAAGGATGCTCTGGGCACTGTGACTTTACTGGTGGTTGTAGAAATTTCAGTGATCTCAGAATCACTGAATTGTTGTGTTTTGGAGGGGCTTGTCAGGATCTTCTAGTGCAGACCCCAGGCTCCAGCAGGATCAGCTAGAGCAGGTTGTCCAGAATGTTCTCTGCAGCATCTACAGGTGTGGCACAGCAGCTGGCCAGCAGCATTCCTGAACAAACACCTCCTCACCTGACCCTCGGAGGTTCTTGCCTGATGTTCCTGTGCCAAAGTGCTGTTGCCCATCAGCAAGAGACCTTTTGCCCAGGTCCAGGAAGTGAGAAGCACAATGCAGGGAGTGTAACAGAAACCCACCCAGATATACAACAGATAAGCAGTTCCTCAGAAATCAGAGGTGTAACCTTACAATGTGACCTTAGAAAAGGTGCCAAACAGGAAAGTTTCTTTCTTGGATGGACCAAAGGATCTTTACCCAGCTGCTCCCTCAAGCAGAGACCAAAAGATGTCACTGTCTTCATTCTCCGGTTTCCTTCTTTTTTGGGACAGCATATGGCAACATGTTCAGTCCCCAGAAAGAGAACCCTTGATGTTTCTGGAGAAGGACTAAGCAAGCTGCATGATCCAAACCCACTTTGCAGTGAAGTGGCTGGAGGTCGCAGAGTCTCCTCACAGCTGCCAGCAAAAATAATTTTTCCTTAGTGGCTAAAATCCCTGTGACACACTGGAGCTCAGAGCTCTCCCCAAAGATGGACAGACACAGAGCAACCTGCAAAATTACCCTCCTGTGTCAGTGCAGCTGCATCTTCCCAGGGAACACAGGTGCTTCCCAGCCCACCATGGGCATGGACCAGCTCTGGGCTCAGCAAAGGGCTCCATTCCTATTCCCCATTCGCAGCAGGCTCAGCAGAAAACGGGGCAATCCCAGATGAAAGGTGCCTGGCAGCATGCTTGTGGAGCTGGGGCAGCCCTCTGCTCAGCTCCAAGCTGGGCTCCTGTGAGAAGCACAGAATTATTGATGTTGGAAATGGCCTCTGGGATCATGGAGTCCAACCCTTGATCAATTACCAGCGGGTCAAGTGGACCATGGCACTGAGTGCAACATCCAGTCTCCAGGGACTGGGATTCCACCACATCCTCAGGCAGTCCATTCCAACGTTGAATCACCCTTTGTGTGAAGAAATTCCATCTGATGTCCCCCCAGAATGTCCCCTGGTGCAGGTTGAGGCCTTGTCCTCTCATGGTCTCGCTAGGAGAAAACCCTGCCTAGGAGAAAACGCTGTCCCCCACCTGGCTGCACCCCCTTTTCAGGGAGCTGTGGAACAAAATAACCTCTCAGAGCCCCCTCTTCAGGGCTAAAGAAGCCCAGCTGCCTCAGCTGCTCCTCACAGGCCGTACCCTGCAGGGCCTTCACCAGCTTCATGGCCTTTCTCTGCACTGCCTGCACTGGTGGCCTCGGCCCGTGGATCCGGCCTGTCCAGATCCCTCTGCAGAGCCTTCCTGCCCTCCAGCAGGCTGAGTCTCCCACCAAACTTGGTATCATCCGTGATCTTGCTGTGAGTTCGCTGGATCCCCTCATCCAGATCATCAGTAAAGATATTAAATGGGTCTAGGCCCGACACTGGTCCCTGGGGACGCCGCTTGTGGCCGGGCACCAGCTGGATGTGGCACTGTTCCCCAAGGCTCTCTGGGCCTGGACATCCAGACAGCTCCTGACCCAGCCAAGAGAGCATCTCTCCAAGCCATGGGCTGACAGCTTTTCCAGCAGAATGCTGTGGGAGATGGTGCCAAAGGCTTTGTTGAGGTCCAGGTAGACACTTCCACAGCCTCCCCCCTCATCCACTGGGCCAGTCACCTGGTCATCAAAGGAGATCAGGTTTGCCAGGCAGGACCTGCCTTTCCTAAAGACCTGCTGGCTGGGACTGATGCCTTGCTTATCCTGTATGTGCCGTGTGACCACACTCAGGACAATCTGCTCCATAACCCTTCTGGGAAGCGAGGACAGGTGGACATGCCTGTAGTTCCCCAGATGCTCCTTCCAGCCCTTCCTGGGGATGGTGTCACAATGGCCAAACTCCAGGCATGTGGGACCTCCCCAGTGACCCAGCACTGATAGAACTGCTGGAACGCAACAGTCCTCAGGCATGAAATAAGGCAGAGTCCAAGCTGATCCTTTTCTCTGCTGGGTTTCCCATGTATTTCACAAGCTTGCTGTGGATGGCAGGGCACTTCTGATTACTGCCAGGGGTGAAGGTCCTGGGAAGAGCCTGAGAAGCTGATAGAGCTGGCACTGATGGGCTTGGGCTGTTGGTTCTGCACAGCCGGGTTCTTGGTACGGGGGGGCCACAGAGGTGGCTTCTGTGTGAAGCTGCTAGAAGCTTCCACCATGCCTGGCAGGTCCAGTCCTGATGGCTCTGAAGATGGACGTGATGCTGGCCACAGCCTGGTCAATTAGAGAGGTTGGTAACGCCTCTGCAAGAACATATTAAAGAAGAAAATCAAAACAAAGCAGGGCGTGGTTTTAATTCCAGCCAGAGAAGAGGAGGAGGTGAGAACATGTGAGGGAGAGAACATGGAGACACCAGGGTGAGTGGAGAAGGAGGGGGAGGAGGTGCTCCAGGCACAAGAGCTGAGATTCCTCTGTAGGCCGTGGTGAGACAATGATGAAGGAGCTGTTCCCCTGCAGGCCATGGGGATCCACGGGGGCTGCAGAGATCCACCCACAGCCCATGGGGATCCACAGAAAATGCACAGATCCACCCACAGCCCATTTCAGAGGTGCCCACACTGGACTGGGTGGATGTCTGGAGGAGGCTGTGATCCAATGGCAGTCACGGTTAAGAGAGTGGTCCCCTGCTCCCAGGATGGAGCAGCCTGTCCTTGGAGGACTGCACCCTGTGGAAGAATGGCCCATGCCAGGGCAGTTTTGGGAGGACTGTGTGCCTGTGGGAGGGACTCAGGTTGCAGCAGTTTTGGTTGGACTGCTGCTTGTGAGAGTGGAGCCACACTGGAGAAGTTCAAGGAGAACTGTCTCCCGTGGGAGGGACTCCTCTCCCTGAGCATTGGAAGAAAACCTTGGGTGATGAACTGACCAAACCCCCCCGACTCCATCTCCCTGTGCTGTTGGTTGGAAGGAGGGAAGAGTTGAGGAAAGAAAAGGTGTTTTGAAGGGCTATTTTATTTTTCATTATCCTCCTCTGATTGTGTTTGTAATAAACTCACTTTCTGTCACTAAGATGGACATGTTTTGCCCTTGGAGCGTTTTCTCCCAGTCCTTCTGTCAACTCATGAACCTTTTATTAATTTTTTTTCTCTCCTCTGTCCAGCTGTGGCAGGGGAGGCTGAGTGAGCAGCTTTTGTGGGTGCCTGCTGTTTGCCCAGTGCCAAACCAGGGCAGTTGGTCAATCAGGCAGTGGTTCCAGAGCCTGGAAATGGAGGGCAGTGGGCATGGCATGAGTCATGGTGAGGATGAGTGTGGTCCCAAGCCCCAGCCAGTGTGCAGAGGTGGGGGAGCATGTCAGAGGGAGCCCCCTGAGGTCCAGCAGAGGTGTCTGCAGAGGAGCAGACAGCCTGAAACCACTCGGATGCTTTCATCCCATCAGGGGCTGTGTCAGCATTTGATCCCAGCAGAAAAAATCCATCCAGGCAGAGGACCTGGGATTGCAGGAGCTGTCCAGCAAAGGGGGTGAGAGTGATGTGCTCACTTTGTTCTCCTAAAAGCCAAATCCTCTCCTAGGTATCTGTGCAGCCCAGCTGGCACAAGGCAGGGCTCTTGCTGCTGTGCCCAGTGGGTGTTGCCCAGGATCCTGCAGCACATCAGCCAGCCCCAGTGGGGCTCTCCAAAGCTCAGGGCAGCTGCAGTGGCCCAGGGGGCATCTCTTTCTGCAGCTGAGGCAGGCCTGGATCCCTGCTGGCTGCGGTCACAGCGGGGACACCAGCACACCTGGAGACACCTGCTTGGGGCTGCCTCACTCTGCACCTCCACCAGAACCTGTGTTTTAGTGCAGCCCCCAAACAGGTCTTTCCTGGCTGAGCAGTGAGACCCAGCAGGACGATGAACAACAGCTCCTGAGCTGAGAAGTCCAGTCCCAAGCTGGCACCTCTGAAAGTGACACAGCTTCTAGGAGCTGTTGGCACCCCTGCCCACTTTGTTCATGCCATTCACAGGAGAATAACTGGTGTCAGATGCTGACACTCGTGGGGGTGTTATGGCATCCTCTGATTGCATTTGCACACCCCATGTCCTGCAAGGATGCTCTGGGCACTGTGACTTTACTGGTGGTTGTAGAAATTTCAGTGGGAAGCAACTTGTGGTTTATAGAAGATGTCACCCAGCAATCCAGCACTGCAGCAAGGAACTTTTATTGCAAGCTCTTGCAAACTACATGATGTGGCACATGTTGATCTTTGACAACCATTGAATACATTTGCCCAAATCAATTTCCCATAAATCTGCAGAAAAGCTTCAGAAGCAGAGCAGAGGATGAAGGTGTCCAAGGAGTGCACCACAGGAATTTAGCTTTGGCTGCTCAAAGCTTTCTCTGTGTCTGATGCCAAAGCCTGCCTGTCTGATACAACAGCTGCTGCTCTCAAGGTGCAGTTTCCAAAGCAAGCAACCAAAAGCATGTCCCAGGATCACAGAATCACTGAATTGTTGTGTTTTGGAGGGACTTGTCAGGATCTTCTAGTGCAGACCCCAGGCTCCAGCAGGATCAGCAAGAGCAGGTTGTCCATCACCATGTATTGTTGGGGTTTGGGTATCTGCAGACATGGAGATCTCCAGAAAAGATCTCTGGGCAGTGTGAGGTGCCCTGGTCCCACAGCCTTGCTAAGGAGGTGAGGGACAAGTCAGCTGCACACTCTCGGGGACAGCTGAGGAGGAGAGGACCCGTTCCTGAGAGCTCTCTCCTGAGAGGGGCAGCAAAGCAAAGCAGCTGGAGGCTCTGCCCACAGCTTTGTGCCTTTGAGCAGAGGAGGAGGTGCCCTGAGGGACAGAGCTGGAAACACACCAGAGAAGGAAGCAGCACAGACGCTGCAGAGGACATTTGTCCCTTACCTAAAGGACCTCGATGAGGGCTGGAGGGGGTCTTTGGACAAGGGTATGGAGTGACAGGAGAAGTGGGAATGGTTTCACACTGATGGAGGGCAGGGCTAGATGGGATATTATAACCAAGTAAATTACCCTGAGCAGGCTGTGGTATGAGTAAAAGTTACCCAGAGCTGTTTTGACTGCTCCATCTCTGGAAGCGTTCAAGGCCAGGCTGGGGAGGGCTTGGAACAACCTGGTGTAGCGGGAGGTGTCCTTTACCATGGCAGGCAGGTCGGAATGAGGTGATTTCTAAGGTCTCATCAAGACCAACTCATTCTGTGATTCTGTGATTCTAGGACATGTGGAAATGCCACCAAGCCTCTTCTAATGAGGATGTGAGCTTTGTTCCCGGGGACAGGCATTGTTGAACAGAGTAACCATTCCCCCGTAGAGATTGGTCAACCTCTTCTCCAGCTCCCCCAGGCTGAGGACCTCCACCTCATTCTTGTCGTTCTCAGCGATGGCCCCCCAAGCATCTTTGGGCCCTGTGTCCCCCAGACAGCAGGCAGCTGACCAGATGTGGCTGGGTCTGTTAACCCTGCCTTCGGAGACGTAGGTGTTCCCAGGCACAGCACCCGTGACAACGTAGGTGCTTGTACAGTCCCTGGTCGTTTGGTTCATTATTTTAAATTCGTAGATGTTCCACTGGCCATTGTTGAGACTGCTGTCCTGGGGCACTATGTTGGTGAGGGTGAAGGTAGCTGTCTTGCTTTCTCTACTATCCTGATGGCCACTGGGGCTCAAATGGCCACGGTCCAAATCCTTCAGGTCTTTGTAGTCATCAAGGACAGCCTGGCTCTCTTTGATTTGTTCTAAAGTGAATTTATGTTGCTCTATGAGGACCGACTCTCTTTCCATCTCTTTAAGGCTATTTTTATCTATGAGCTGGAGAGGGAAAGAGAAAGAAGTGTTAGAAGGGGGAATGGGAATAACGCAGAAGATTTCCCTGGAGCAGAAGTCTCTGATGGTCAAGATCCCATTTTTTACCAGCTCAGTGTAGGAAAATGTTAGAATCTGAGAGAAATCATACACATGCCCCTCCTGCATGAATGCAAGAGCTTTAAAGAGCAAGCAGCTCAGAATATGACTGCTCTCAGATTGACTTGTGACCTTTGTGAACCAACCTGCAGCCTGTGCTGGGAGCATGGATGGATGCATGAGACAAGGAACATTTCCCACTCCTAGGACTGAAAGGAGACTTTGGTGAGACACCTTCCCTGCCAAAACTGCTTCCCTTTCCTCCTGTCTCCACAGCCCAAATCTGCCCAGGGCTCTCCCTGGATCCCCTCACTCCCCGCTCCGATTCTGTGATTCTGTGATTCTGTGATTCTGTGATTTTATGTGTGGTTGCTAGAGGTGTACCCCAGTCGTGGAACACCAGAGTTTACCTCCTCTGACCCCATACTCAGGCAGTTGTGTCAGGAAATCAGTCCTGGAGCTGAGGTTTCCCTGGGAGGGCTACAGTTTATTCAAGGATGAAGAGTTTTGCTCACTAAGCAAAAAGATCTCAATGTGAATGGAATCTGTTACAGCAGTGCTGAGAATGTGTCTCAGAGCTGATCGGGGCCAGGGAGCATTTTCTGCAGCATCACAGAAAAGAAGTTACAAATGATCAGGCTCTGAGAGGGGCCTGAAACTTCAAAAGAGTCCTGAAGAACAGAAATATTCCAAAAAGGCCTCTGGAGAAAGTTAACAAAATCAAAGCCTTTTTGGGTGGCCTGGGTCCAAGATCCAGGAGGAAAATGCCAGATTGGATAGGGCTTGGAGCATGCTGGTCTAATGGCAAGTGGCCTGGCCCACTTGCAGGGGAGCTGGGCTGAGATGGTCTTTAAGGCTCCTTCCAACACAAAGCATTCCATGATTCTCTAAAAAGAGAGAATGGGGAGGCTGCAGTGGTGCAAGACTAGATGAGTTGCTTGAGTTCCTATGTGTAATAAGATGCTTCTGTTTTTCATAACTTCAACATCATTTTATAATCTTCAGGGAAACATACTTAGCCTTCCTGTGGAGTAGGGCATGGGGCTTCCTTCTCAGGCACCTTCCCCCAAATGCTGTCCTGCTGCTCTGTCCTCACCAAGGACAGAAATTGCCTCTTTTCTCTTCTGCAATTGGCCTGGCCTGTTCTACTGAAGTTTGTCTGAAGGACATTTGTGAGGGCTCTAGAGCTTGTGCAGTTCTGTCTGACTGCTGGATCCTTCTGGAGCAAGCCTGAGCCAAAGGTGCTCGGGGTCACTGCCCATGGATGGAGATCTCACCCTTGTGAATGGACCAACACTGATGCTCCTCACTTTCCACTGCCTGAAATGTCTCTCCAGAAATCCCTCCACAGTTAACCTGACCCTCTCATCTCCAGTGCCTTTTCCCCCAGGGCTTTGTCCCTGGGCCATCTCACCCCCTTCTGAGTTTCTCCTCATTTCTCTAACACCTCTCACAAAGCCTGTTTGACTCTTGTCTGGGAGGAGATAAACTCTGCCAGGGGTGCAGAACAGCTCAGGGCAAAGTGGGGATCAGATCCCAGCAGGACTGTTGGTCCCTCACGTTTAGCCTCTCCTGGATGCCTTTTCCCATCACTTGGTCAGCCAGCACAGCAGGGCACAGGGAGGGGAAGCATTTGACTTTGTCATGAAAGCAAAGAAATCTGATTTGCTGTTCCTGTCAGGTGAAGGCAGAGAGCTGGGCACCTTTGGGATATGATTCATCTCATCCTCCTGCTGATGTCTCAGATGCATCAGAGGAGCCATGTGGTGCAGGGGTTTGAAGTTCAGTGAGGACATTCCCATCCTGTGTGTCCATTTGCATGTGTGTAGTGGGGTGTTAGGAAATAGAAGTGATAATTTAAATGCTGCAGCTCATCTCTGAGTGGCTGGAGGGTGATGTGCTGTAAGAGAGACACTCACCTGGGGCTCAACAAACCACCACGAGTGAGGTTTCTTGGCATCTCCAGGCTTGTATTTGTAGGCTGAGTACACTGGAATTCTCCTGTCTCTGTCATACAGGGTGGCATAGTGATATGAGTTCATGTAGCGCTGACAGATCCAGGCTGGGTTCTTTGGATTCAGGACATCATTTGGGGTGGTCCCAGCATAGAAGAACTGAGGACAGCTTGTGAAGGATGTCACCACCTCACCGTGTCCCAGCCAGAGGCAGCTGGCCAACACCTGCAGCAGCAGCAGCCCCAGCATCGTGGAAGGATTTCAGAGAAGGGCTCTTGCTCTCCTGGAAGGCAAATGCAGAGGGACACTCAGCTGGAGAGAGCTGGTCATGGCCTGGAGCCTTTTTGTGCAGGGGGACAGAGCTGGCAGAGGAGGGGATTCAGAGAGACCAGGAAAGGAGTAATTTCTGTCCTCCTGGATATGGAAAAGTCAGGAAGGAAATAAGGGTAAAACCTAAAACAGGGATAAGGAGCCCAGAGGAGGCAGCAGTGGGAGAGCTCAGCCTGTAGGAGGAAAGAGTCAAACCCACCAGGACTGCAATCAGGTCTTACAACAAAGTGATCTAGCAACTGAGGCACAGCCTGGAACAAGGTCACATTTCCCACCTCCCTCCTGCTCTCAGCACCTTCCCACAGCAGACACCTGCAGCTGGGCACAGACTCTGCTCAGCCCCCTGCAATGCTGAGCTGGGCTTTAATCTCCTGGGGCATTGGGCAGGCAAAGAACAGCAATGCTGCACTTCCTACATGTCTCTGGCCCCATGCAGGTTCACACAGACACTCAGCTCTTCCAGTCAGACCCAATACTGAGCCCCAGATGATCCACCTGGGTCCTGCCTCTCAGCTGGCATTGGCAATGGGTGTCCTGCTGCTCACCTTGCATTTCCACGTTATCCAACCCCAGACTCTTGCAGACACATGGAGAGAGCAAATGAAGGGACCAAGCAAATGGTAGCAGCAAGCACGGGGGTAACACCTCTATCTTATCAGCACAATGGCTGCTGCAATGCAAGCACTGAGGGGCAGCTCTTCCCCTGGTTGCTTGGGATTCCTGCTGATGCCCATCTTCAGCTTTGCTGATTGATGTGCCTGTACAGTCAAAGGCACCGTAGCAGGAATTTCTTGGACAGCCACCTGTCCTATTTTGTCTTTCTTAGTGCTGATGTGATTTTCAGCAGTCAGTAAGGTCATTCCCTATAGAGAAACTGATGAACAGTTCCCTGGGACGCGGGCAAGCAAGCAAGGGGCTTTGTCTCCTTTCAGAGGCAGCAGAGGTTTGGGAGAGCAGGGATGCTTCCATTTGCACTAGCAGACACTCATTGGAGTGATTTAATATCATCAGCATTTGGAATAAGGCAGCTGGGACAGGCAGTTCAAAGGGTTCCTGGGAGAGAAAGCTGCCACAGCCTGTAAAGCACAAAGCCCACCTTGGGCTGGGAAGGGTCTGAGCTGAGGACTGCTGAAGGCTTGACAAGTCCCCTTGCACATTTGCTCTTTTCTTCTTCTTTTCTTCTTCTATTCCCTGACCCTCATCTCTCCATTTCAATTGGATTCAGGATGTTGATCTGCACACAGCCTGGTCTGACCCAAGATATGTGCTCCTATTTCTCATCTCTGGATCAGGAATGCGGTGACCAATGAGCTGGAGACTGAGAACTGGAACTACAAGTTGGGATTTTTTACAGGGCTCTGCAGAGCATGCCCATAGCTGCCCCAAATCAAGCAGAGAAGTGTGTGAAAAGTCCTTCTGCATGACCCCTCCTTGAAATTAAAATAGATCTCACTAACACAATATCTAACTTAACAGATATATAGAAAACAACCTACTGTGAGAAGGAGCGGCACAGGATTCTGCTCACAGCCCCAAAGTGGCAGAGGAGTCTCAAATGCCTCAGCTCCAGTCTCAGACTGCCTGGGTTTATCTGCTCTCCAGGGAGAGACAGTTGTTAGATTTCCCAAGCAGGATTTTGACTAAATTATCCCAGGAGTTCAGACAGCAACACTGTTTGTCCAGAGGTTTTTTTTGAAGGTCATGGTTGGAGATTTAGCACTCCATAATCTTCCCCTTGCTTATTGTTCAACAGTTTGATATTACTTTGCAGGTGAGCTGGCTTGAGTTTATTTCCCAAATCATTCTTTCTGTCCTTGCCCTCCTGACTGACAGAAAATACTAACGTCCTGCAAAATTCAGTGCATGCATATGCTCTGATTGCTCCTTGGAGCGCAGCAGCTCCAGCACTGGCTTTGTGTATATATATATTTATTCTGAAACTCAGGAAAGATTATGAATATTGGAGTCAATGGTGAGGAAGGAGCAAGAGCTTACCTTGAAGCAGAGTCTCCGAACAGGCAGCTGAACTGTTCCTTCTGTCTTCTTCCTGGAGAAAGAACTGTTTGAATCCTCAGGAGTTGCACTGCAATATATACCCAGTCATAAATTTGCCCCTTCTTATAAACAGGAAATTCCACAGAATTGAGAAGATTTCTATTTTCACACAGGGGGTATGTTCACACCCATCGTGAAATGTTTTTTCAGTTGTTTTTCATGGTTTCCTCAGAATTTCACCCAAATTTGCTGACTGGCAGCATGGTATGTTAGGGTCAGCCAACAGGGTCTGGTCACTTCCTTGGTCAATTCATCAATTCCCCCAGCTGCAGCTGCTGCTGCTCCAGCACCTACACGTGTTTCTGTTCCCAACAGAACATCTCTGGTGACATTGGATGGACTGGCCTGTCTCTGAGTACACTCAGATATTGACAGTCTGCTCTTCTGCAGCCTCCCAGAACATCATTCCGATGGCCAGGCTACAAATATTCTCTTGCCTGATTGCCATGGCTTTGTATCAGCTTCATCCCAGCAGCCTGGGAAGCAGAAGGCTCTGGGGATACCTCAGAGCACCTGCCAGTACTTTTGGGGTCTACAGGAGAGCTGGAGAGAGACTTTGCACAAGGGCATGGAGCTGATGGCTGTGCTGGGTTCAGAGTGAATTGTTTTGACAGTGGCAGGTATGGGGCTGTGTTGTGGAGTTCTGCTGAACACAGAGTTGATAACACAGGGATGTTTCTGTTATTGCTGGGCAGAGGTTTGACAGAGTCAAGGCCTTTTCTGCTTTTTGTGCTGCCAGGCTGGCAAGGAGGCTGGGGGTGCTTGGGAGGTTGGGAGGAGACACAGCCAGGACAGGTGAGCCCAACTGACCAGAGGGATATTCCAGGCCGTGTGACATCATGCTGATGATTTAAAGGGAGGGGAAGGAGGAGGAAGGAGGGGGCATTTGGAGTGCTGGGTTTTGTCTTCCCAGGTAACTGTAAGGTGGGATGGGGCCTGCTCTCCTGGAGGTGCCTGAGCACCTTTCAGTCCATGGGAAATGGTGAAAGAATTCCTTGATGTGCTGTGCTTGTGTGCACAGCTTGTTCTTTCCCTGGTAAACTGTCTTCATCTCCACCCTTGAGCTTTCCAGCTTTGACCCTTCCAGTTCTCTGCCTGATCCCAGTGGTCGGGGAGGGAGGGAGCGGCTGCTTGGGGCGTGGCTGCTGGCTGTGGTTAAACCAGGCCATTAGGACAAGGTGAAATGGCTTGAAATGAAAGGAGTGTGGGTTTAGATTGGATATGAGGAAGATATTTGTTACTGTGGGGGTGGTGAAACTCCAGCACAGGCTGCCCAGACAAGCTGAGACTGCCCCATCCCTGGAAGTGACCATGGCCAGGTTATCCCTTGGAGCAAGCTGGGATAGTGGAAGGTGTCCCTGTCCATGGGAGGGTATGGAAGTAGTTGGTCATTGAGGTCCATTCCAAACCAAAATGTTTTGTCATTCAATGATCATTCATTCACTCAAAACTAAACTGGACCCATTTTCTTCCATTTCCAAAATTCCAGGACTAATAGAACGGTGAGTTGGTTGTTACAACGAGAAATATCCAGAAGAAATGTGTTAGAGCAAAGTTCATTCAAACAAACTGGTTGAGTCCTGTGGTTTCTTTTGTCTCGGTTAACCTTGGATTGATACCTTAAAGAAAGTGGGGATTAGCCAGAATGAGGGAGGGGGCCAAGAAGGAGCAGATCTGGTGGAGGAGGGGCTGATTCCTCCTTTCTGATGGGGCCCAACTGACAAAACAAAGCAGGGCCCAACAGTGGTCACATCATCATCAGAATGGGCCATAAACCATCAAAGACCCCTAAAGCATCCTCCAACTCCAAAGTGATGCATGACACAGTGTGAAACCCCTCCCAGGAAAAGTGGGGCAATCCCACATAATCCTGAATGCACAGAACCCGTTGAAGTCTTTGTTGCACAGACCCCCACCCCCAAAGGTTCAAGAGTGAGGACACCAAAGTCTGAAGCCTCCTTGCTGGATCCATGAGGATATCTTGTTTGAGCTGTTGTCATCCTGGCCCACTTTGTTCATGCCATTCACAGGAGAATAACTGGTGTCAGATGCTGACACTTGTGGGGGTGTTACGGCATCCTCTGATTGCATTTGCACACCCCATGTCCTGCAAGGATGCTCTGGGCACTGTGACTTTACTGGTGGTTGTAGAAGTTTCAGTGATCTCAGAATCACTGAATTGTTGTGTTTTGGAGGGGCTTGTCAGGATCTTCTAGTGCAGACCCCAGGCTCCAGCAGGATCAGCTAGAGCAGGTTGTCCAGAATGTTCTCTGCAGCATCTACAGGTGTGGCACAGCAGCTGGGCAGCAGCATTCCTGAACAAACACCTCCTCACCTGACCCTCGGGGGTTCTTGCCTGATGTTCCTGTGCCAAAGTGCTGTTGCCCATCAGCAAGAGACCTTTTGCCCAGGTCCAGGAAGTGAGAAGCACAATGCAGGGAGTGTAACAGAAACCCACCCAGATATACAACAGATAAGCAGTTCCTCAGAAATCAGAGGTGTAACCTTACAATGTGACCTTAGAAAAGTTGCCAAACAGGAAAGTTTCTTTCTTGGATGGACCAAAGGATCTTTACCCAGCTGCTCCCTCAAGCAGAGACCAAAAGATGTCACTGTCTTCATTCTCCGGTTTCCTTCTTTTTTGGGACAGCATATGGCAACATGTTCAGTCCCCAGAAAGTGAACCCTTGATGTTTCTGGAGAAGGACTAAGCAAGCGGCATGATCCAAACCCACTTTGCAGTGAAGTGGCTGGAGGTCGTAGTGTCTCCTCACAGCTGCCAGCAAAAATAATTTTTCCTTAGTGGCTAAAATCCCTGTGACACACTGGAGCTCAGAGCTCTCCCCAAAGATGGACAGACACAGAGCAACCTGCAAAATTACCCTCCCGTGTCAGTGCAGCTGCATCTTCCCAGGGAACACAGGTGCTTCCCAGCCCACTGTGGGCATGGACCAGCTCTGGGCTCAGCAAAGGGCTCCATTCCTATTCCCCATTCGCAGCAGGCTCAGCAGAAAACGGGACAATCCCAGATGAAAGGTGCCTGGCAGCATGCTTGTGGAGCTGGGGCAGCCCTCTGCTCAGCTCCAAGCTGGGCTCCTGTGAGAAGCACAGAATTATTGATGTTGGAAATGGCCTCTGGGATCATGGAGTCCAACCCTTGATCAATTACCAGCGGGTCAAGTGGACCATGGCACTGAGTGCAACATCCAGTCTCCAGGGACTGGGATTCCACCACATCCTCAGGCAGTCCATTCCAACGTTGAATCACCCTTTGTGTGAAGAAATTCCATCTGATGTCCCCCCAGAATGTCCCCTGGTGCAGGTTGAGGCCTTGTCCTCTCATGGTCTCGCTAGGAGAAAACCCTGCCTAGGAGAAAACGCTGTCCCCCACGTGGCTGCACCCCCTTTTCAGGGAGCTGTAGAGCAAAATAACCTCTCAGAGCCCCCTCTTCAGGGCTAAAGAAGCCCAGCTGCCTCAGCTGCTCCTCACAGGCTGTACCCTGCAGGGCCTTCACCAGCTTCATGGCCTTTCTCTGCACTGCCTGCACTGGTGGCCTCGGCCCGTGGATCCGGCCTGTCCAGATCCCTCTGCAGAGCCTTCCTGCCCTCCAGCAGGCTGAGTCTCCCACCAAACTTGGTATCATCCGTGATCTTGCTGTGAGTTCGCTGGATCCCCTCATCCAGATCATCAGTAAAGATATTAAACGGGTCTAGGCCCGACACTGGTCCCTGGGGACGCCGCTTGTGGCCGGGCACCAGCTGGATGTGGCACTGTTCCCCAAGGCTCTCTGGGCCTG
This sequence comes from Vidua macroura, assembly GCF_024509145.1. Classification (NCBI taxonomy): domain Eukaryota; kingdom Metazoa; phylum Chordata; class Aves; order Passeriformes; family Viduidae; genus Vidua; species Vidua macroura. Next base: position 70,045,774 of record NC_071575.1, read on the forward strand.
GACATCCAGACAGCTCCTGACCCAGCCAAGAGAGCATCTCTCCAAGCCATGGGCTGACAGCTTTTCCAGCAGAATGCTGTGGGAGATGGTGCCAAAGGCTTTGTTGAGGTCCAGGTAGACACTTCCACAGCCTCCCCCCTCATCCACTGGGCCAGTCACCTGGTCATCAAAGGAGATCAGGTTTGCCAGGCAGGACCTGCCTTTCCTAAAGCCCTGCTGGCTGGGACTGATGCCTTGCTTATCCTGTATGTGCCGTGTGACCACACTCAGGACAATCTGCTCCATAACCCTTCTGGGAAGCGAGGACAGGTGGACATGCCTGTAGTTCCCCAGATGCTCCTTCCAGCCCTTCCTGGGGATGGTGTCACAATGGCCAAACTCCAGGCATGTGGGACCTCCCCAGTGACCCAGCACTGATAGAACTGCTGGAACGCAACAGTCCTCAGGCATGAAATAAGGCAGAGTCCAAGCTGATCCTTTTCTCTGTTGGGTTTCCCATGTGTTTCACAAGCTTGCTGTGGATGGCAGGGCACTTCTGATTACTGCCAGGGGTGAAGGTCCTGGGAAGAGCCTGAGAAGCTGATAGAGCTGGCACTGATGGGCTTGGGCTGTTGGTTTTGCACAGCCAGGTTCTTGGTACGGGGGGGCCACAGAGGTGGCTTCTGTGTGAAGCTGCTAGAAGCTTCCACCATGCCTGGCAGGTCCAGTCCTGATGGCTCTGAAGATGGACGTGATGCTGGCCACAGCCTGGTCAATTAGAGAGGTTGGTAACGCCTCTGCAAGAACATATTAAAGAAGAAAATCAAAACAAAGCAGGGCGTGGTTTTAATTCCAGCCAGAGAAGAGGAGGAGGTGAGAACATGTGAGGGAGAGAACATGGAGACACCAGGGTGAGTGGAGAAGGAGGGGGAGGAGGTGCTCCAGGCACAAGAGCTGAGATTCCTCTGTAGGCTGTGGTGAGACAATGATGAAGGAGCTGTTCCCCTGCAGGCCATGGGGATCCACGGGGGCTGCAGAGATCCACCCACAGCCCATGGGGATCCACAGAGAATGCACAGATCCACCCACAGCCCATTTCAGAGGTGCCCACACTGGACTGGGTGGATGTCTGGAGGAGGCTGTGATCCAATGGCAGTCACGGTTAAGAGAGTGGTCCCCTGCTCCCAGGATGGAGCAGCCTGTCCTTGGAGGACTGCACCCTGTGGAAGAATGGCCCATGCCAGGGCAGTTTTGGGAGGACTGTGTGCCTGTGGGAGGGACTCAGGTTGCAGCAGTTTTGGTTGGACTGCTGCTTGTGAGAGTGGAGCCACACTGGAGAAGTTCAAGGAGAACTGTCTCCCGTGGGAGGGACTCCTCTCCCTGAGCATTGGAAGAAAACCTTGGGTGATGAACTGACCAAACCCCCCCCACTCTGTCTCCCAGTGCTGTTGGTTGGAAGGAGGGAAGAGTTGAGGAAAGAAAAGGTGTTTTGAAGGGCTATTTTATTTTTCATTATCCTCCTCTGATTGTGTTTGTAATAAACTCACTTTCTGTCACTAAGATGGACATGTTTTTCCCTTGGAGCATTTTCTCCCAGTCCTTCTGTCAACTCATGAACCTTTTATTAATTTTTTTTCTCTCCTCTGTCCAGCTGTGGCAGGGGAGGCTGAGTGAGCAGCTTTTGTGGGTGCCTGCTGTTTGCCCAGTGCCAAACCAGGGCAGTTGGTCAATCAGGCAGTGGTTCCAGAGCCTGGAAATGGAGGGCAGTGGGCATGGCATGAGTCATGGTGAGGATGAGTGTGGTCCCAAGCCCCAGCCAGTGTGCAGAGGTGGGGGAGCATGTCAGAGGGAGCCCCCTGAGGTCCAGCAGAGGTGTCTGCAGAGGAGCAGCCAGCCTGAAACCACTCGGATGCTTTCATCCCATCAGGGGCTGTGTCAGCATTTGATCCCAGCAGAAAAAATCCATCCAGGCAGAGGACCTGGGATTGCAGGAGCTGTCCAGCAAAGGGGGTGAGAGTGATGTGCTCACTTTGTTCTCCTAAAAGCCAAATCCTCTCCTAGGTATCTGTGCAGCCCAGCTGGCACAAGGCAGGGCTCTTGCTGCTGTGCCCAGTGGGTGTTGCCCAGGATCCTGCAGCACATCAGCCAGCCCCAGTGGGGCTCTCCAAAGCTCAGGGCAGCTGCAGTGGCCCAGGGGGCATCTCTTTCTGCAGCTGAGGCAGGCCTGGAGCCCTGCTGGCTGCGGTCACAGCGGGGACACCAGCACACCTGGAGACACCTGCTTGGGGCTGCCTCACTCTGCACCTCCACCAGAACCTGTATTTTAGTGCAGCCCCCAAACAGGTCTTTCCTGGCTGAGCAGTGAGACCCAGCAGGACGATGAACAACAGCTCCTGAGCTGAGAAGTCCAGTCCCAAGCTGGCACCTCTGAAAGTGACACAGATTCTAGGAGCTGTTGGCACCCCGGCCCACTCTGTTCATGCCATTCACAGGAGAATAACTGGTGTCAGATGCTGACACTCGTGGGGGTGTTATGGCATCCTCTGATTGCATTTGCACACCCCATGTCCTGCAAGGATGCTCTGGGCACTGTGACTTTACTGGTGGTTGTAGAAATTTCAGTGGGAAGCAACTTGTGGTTTATAGAAGATGTCACCCTGCAATCCAGCACTGCAGCAAGGAACTTTTATTGCAAGCTCTTGCAAACTACATGATGTGGCACACGTTGATCTTTGACAACCATTGAATACATTTGCCCAAATCAATTTCCCATAAATCTGCAGAAGAGCTTCAGAAGCAGAGCAGAGGATGAAGGTGTCCAAGGAGTGCACCACAGGAATTTAGCTTTGGCTGCTCAAAGCTTTCTCTGTGTCTGATGCCAAAGCCTGCCTGTCTGATACAACAGCTGCTGCTCTCAAGGTGCAGTTTCCAAAGCAAGCAACCAAAAGCATGTCCCAGGATCACAGAATCACTGAATTGTTGTGTTTTGGAGGGACTTGTCAGGATCTTCTAGTGCAGACCCCAGGCTCCAGCAGGATCAGCAAGAGCAGGTTGTCCATCACCATGTATTGTTGGGGTTTGGGTATCTGCAGACATGGAGATCTCCAGAAAAGATCTCTGGGCAGCGTGAGGCGCCCTGGTCCCACAGCCTTGCTAAGGAGGTGAGGGACAAGTCAGCTGCACACTCTCGGGGACAGCTGAGGAGGAGAGGACCCGTTCCTGAGAGCTCTCTCCTGAGAGGGGCAGCAAAGCAAAGCAGCTGGAGGTTCTGCCCACAGCTTTGTGCCTTTGAGCAGAGGAGGAGGTGCCCTGAGGGACAGAGCTGGAAACACACCAGAGAAGGAAGCAGCACAGAGCTGCAGAGGACATTTGTCCCTTACCTAAAGGACCTCGATGAGGGCTGGAGACGGTCTTTGGACAAGGGTATGGAGTGACAGGAGAAGTGGGAATGGTTTCACACTGATGGAGGGCAGGGCTAGATGGGATATTATAACCAAGTAAATTACCCTGAGCAGGCTGTGGTATGAGTAAAAGTTACCCAGAGCTGTTTTGACTGCTCCATCTCTGGAAGCGTTCAAGGCCAGGCTGGGGAGGGCTTGGAACAACCTGGTGTAGCGGGAGGTGTCCTTTACCATGGCAGGCAGGTCAGAATGAGGTGATTTCTAAGGTCTCATCAAGACCAACTCATTCTGTGATTCTGTGATTCTAGGACATGTGGAAATGCCACCAAGCCTCTTCTAATAAGGATGTGAGCTTTGTTCCCGGGGACAGGCATTGTTGAACAGAGTAACCATTCCCCCATAGAGATTGGTCAACCTCTTCTCCAGCTCCCCCAGGCTGAGGACCTCCACCTCATTCTTGTCGTTCTCAGCAATGGCCCCCCAAGCATCCTTGGGCCCTGTGTCCCCCAGACAGCAGGCAGCTGACCAGATGTGGCTGGGTCTGTTAACCCTGCCTTTGGAGACGTAGGTGTTCCCAGGCACAGCACCCGTGACAACGTAGGTGGTTGTACAGCACTTGGTCTTTTTGTTCATTGTTTTAACTTCGTAGGCGTTCCACTGGCCATTGTTGAGACTGCTGTCCTGGGGCACTATGTTGGTGAGGGTGAAGGTAGCTGTCTTGCTTTCTCTACTATCCTGATGGCCACTGGGGCTCAAATGGCCACGGTCCAAATCCTTCAGGTCTTTGTAGTCATCAAGGACAGCCTGGCTCTCTTTGATTTGTTCTAAAGTGAATTTTTGTTGCTTTATGAGGACCGACTCTCTTTCCATCTCTTTCAGACTACTTTTATCTATGAGCTGGAGAGGGAAAGAGAAAGAAGTGTTAGAAGGGGGAATGGGAATAATGAAGAAGATTTCCCTGGAGCAGAAGTCTCTGATGGTCAAGATCCCATTTTTTACCAGCTCAGTGTAGGAAAATGTAAGAATCTGAGAGAAATCATACACATGCCCCTCCTGCATGAATGCAAGAGCTTTAAAGAGCAAGCAGCTCAGAATCTGACTGCTCTCAGATTGACTTGTGACCTTTGTGATCCAACCTGCAGCCTGTGCTGGGAGCATGGATGGATGCATGAGACAAGAAACATTTCCCACTCCTAGGATTGAAAGGAGACTTTGGTGAGACACCTTCCCTGCCAAAACTGCTTCCCTTTCCTCCTGTCTCCACAGCCCAAATCTGCCCAGGGCTCTCCCTGGATCCCCTCACTCCCCGCTGGGATTCTGTGATTCTGTGATTCTGTGATTCTGTGATTTTATGTGTGGTTGCTAGAGGTGTAGCCCAGTCGTGGAACACCAGAGTTTACCTCCTCTGACCCCATACTCAGGGGGTTGTGTCAGGAAATCAGTCCTGGAGCTGAGGTTTCCCTGGGAGGGCTACAGTTCATTCAAGGATGAAGAGTTTTGCTCACACAGCAAAAAGATCTCAATGTGAATGGAATCTGTTACAGCAGTGCTGAGAATGTGTCTCAGAGCTGATCTGGGCCAGGGAGCATTTTCTGCAGCATCACAGAAAAGAAGTTACAAATGATCAGGCTCTGAGAGGGGCCTGAAACTTCAAAAGAGTCCTGAAGAACAGAAATATTCCAAAAAGGCCTCTGGAGAAAGTTAACAAAATCAAAGCCTTTTTGGGTGGCCTGGGTCCAAGATCCAGGAGGAAAATGCCAGATTGGATAGGGCTTGGAGCATGCTGGTCTAATGGCAAGTGGCTTGGCCCACTTGCAGGGGAGCTGGGCTGAGATGGTCTTTAAGGTTCCTTCCAACACAAAGCATTCCATGATTCTCTAAAAAGAGAGAATGGGGAGGCTGCAGTGGTGCAAGACTAGATGAGTTGCTTGAGTTCCTATGTGTAATAAGATGCTTCTGTTTTTCATAACTTCAACATCATTTTATAATCTTCAGGGAAACATACTTAGCCTTCCTATGGAGTAGGGCATGGGGCTTCCTTCTCAGGCACCTTCCCCCAAATGCTGTCCTGCTGCTCTGTCCTCACCAAGGACAGGAATTGCCTCTTTTCTCTTCTGCAATTGGCCTGGCCTGTTCTACTGAAGTTTGTCTGAAGGACATTTGTGAGGGCTCTAGAGCTTGTGCAGTTCTGTCTGACTGCTGGATCCTTCTGGAGCAAGCCTGAGCCAAAGGTGCTCGGGGTCACTGCCCATGGATGGAGATCTCACCCTTGTGAATGGACCAACACTGATGCTCCTCACTTTCCACTGCCTGAAATGTCTCTCCAGAAATCCCTCCACAGTTAATCTGACCCTCTCATCTCCAGTGCCTTTTCCCCCAGGGCTTTGTCCCTGGGCCATCTCACCCCCTTCTGAGTTTCTCCTCACTTCTCTAACACCACTCACAAAGCGTGTTTGACTCTTGTCTGGGAGCAGATAAACTCTGCCAGGGGTGCAGAACAGCTCAGGGCAAAGTGGGGATCAGATCCCAGCAGGACTGTTGGTCCCTCACGTTTAGCCTCTCCTGGATGCCTTTTCCCATCACTTGGCCAGCCAGCACAGCAGGGCACAGGGAGGGGAAGCATTTGACTTTGTCATGAAAGCAAAGAAATCTGATTTGCTGTTCCTGTCAGGTGAAGGCAGAGAGCTGGGCACCTTTGGCATATGATTCATCTCATCCTCCTGCTGATGTCTCAGATGCATCAGAGGAGCCATGTGGTGCAGGGGTTTGAAGTTCAGTGAGGACATTCCCATCCTGTGTGTCCATTTGCATGTGTGTAGTGGGGTGTTAGGAAATAGAAGTGATAATTTAAATGCTGCAGCTCACCTCTGAGTGGCTGGAGGGTGATGTGCTGTAAGAGAGACACTCACCTGGGGCTCAACAAACCACCACGAGTGAGGTTTCTTGGCATCTCCAGGCTTGTATTTGTAGGCTGAGTACACTGGAATTCTCCTGTCTCTGTCATACAGGGTGGCATAGTGATATGAGTTCATGTAGCGCTGACAGATCCAGGCTGGGTTCTTTGGATTCAGGACATCATTTGGGGTGGTCCCAGCATAGAAGAACTGAGGACAGCTTGTGAAGGATGTCACCACCTCACCGTGTCCCAGCCAGAGGCAGCTGGCCAACACCTGCAGCAGCAGCAGCCCCAGCATCATGGGAGGATTTCAGAGAAGGGCTCTTGCTCCCCTGGAAGGCAAATGCAGAGGGACACTCAGCTGGAGAGAGCTGGTCATGGCCTGGAGCCTTTTTGTGCAGGGGGACAGAGTTGGCAGAGGAGGGGATTCAGAGAGACCAGGAAAGGAGTAATTTCTGTCCTCCTGGATATGGAAAAGTCAGGGAGGAAATATGGGTAAAACCTAAAACAGTATTTAGGAGCCCAGAGAAGGCAGCAGTGGGAGAGCTCAGCCTGTAGGAGGAAAGAGTCAAACCCACCAGGACTGCAATCAGGTCTTACAACAAAGTGATCTAGCAACTGAGGCACAGCCTGGGACAAGGTCACATTTCCCACCTCCCTCCTGCTCTCAGCACCTTTCCACAGGAGACACCTGGAGCTGGGCACACACTCTGCTCAGCCCCCTGCAATGATGAGCTGGGCTTTAATCTCCTGGGGCATTGGGCAGGCAAAGAACAGCAATGCTGCACTTCCTACATGTCTCTGGCCCCATGCAGGTTCACACAGACACTCAGCTCTTCCAGTCAGACCCAATACTGAGCCCCAGATGATCCACCTGGGTCCTGCCTCTCACCTGGCCTTGGCAATGGGTGTCCTGCTGCTCACCTTGCATTTCCACATTATCCAACCCCAGACTCTGAACGTGCAGACACATGGAGAGAGCAAATGAAGGGACCAAGCAGATGGTAGCAGCAAGCACGGGGGTAACACCTCTATCTTATCAGCACAATGGCTGCTGCAATGCAAGCACTGAGGGGCAGCTCTTCCCCTGGTTGCTTGGGATTCCTGCTGATGCCCATCTTCAGCTTTGCTGATTGATTTGCCTGTACAGTCAAAGGCACCGTAGCAGGAATTTCTTGGACAGCCACCTGTCCTATTTTGTCTTTCTTAGTGCTGATGTGATTTTCAGCAGTCAGTAAGGTCATTCCCTATAGAGAAACTGATGAACAGTTCCCTGGGACGCGGGCAAGCAAGCAAGGGGCTTTGTCTCCTTTCAGAGGCAGCAGAGGTTTGGGAGAGCAGGGATGCTTCCATTTGCACTAGCAGACACTCATTGGAGTGATTTAATATCATCAGCATTTGGAATAAGGCAGCTGGGACAGGCAGTTCAAAGGGTTCCTGGGAGAGAAAGCTGCCACAGCCTGTAAAGCACAAAGCCCACCTTGGGCTGGGAAGGGTCTGAGCTGAGGACTGCTGAAGGCTTGACAAGTCACCTTGCACATTTGCTCTTTTCTTCTTCTTTTCTTCTTCTATTCCCTGACCCTCATCCCTGGATCGGGAATGTGGTGACCAATGAGCTGGAGACTTAGAACTGGAACTACAAGTCGGGATTTTTTACAGGGCTCTGCAGAGCATGCCCATAGCTGCCCCAAATCAAGCAGAGAAGTGTGTGAAAAGTCCTTCTGCATGACCCCTCCTTGAAATTAAAATAGATCTCACTAACACAATATCTAACTTAACAGATACATAGAAAACAACCTACTGTGAGAAGGAGCGGCACAGGATTCTGCTCACAGCCCCAAAGTGACAGAGGAGTCTCAAATGCCTCAGCTCCAGTCTCAGACTGCCTGGGTTTATCTGCTCTCCAGGGAGAGACAGTTTGATTTCCCAAGAAGCCAATAGAGTAAATTTTGCCAGGTATTTGGACTGCACCTCTGTTTGTCCAGAGGTTTTTGCTAGTCACGGGTGGAGTTTTATTGCTGAATAATCTCCCCCTTCCTTCTTATTCCACAGTTCAATATTTATTTTCAGTTGAGCTAGCTTGAGTTTCTTTCCCAAATCATTCCTTCTGTCCTTGCCCTCCTTACTGACAGAAAATACTAATGTCCTGCAAAATTCAGTGCATGCATATGCTCTGATTGCTCCTTGGAGCACAGCAGCTCCAGCTGAGGCTTTGCCTATATATATTTATTCTGAAACTCAGGAAAGATTTTGAATCTTGGAGTCAATGGTGAGGAAGGAGCAAGAGCTTACCTTGAAGCAGAGTCTCCGAACAGGCAGCTGAACTGTTCCTTCTGTCTTCTTCCTGGAGAAAGAACTGTTTGAATTCTCAGGAGTTGCACTGCAATATATACCCAGTCATAAATTTGCTCCTTGTTATAAACAGGGAATTCCACAGAAAAGAGAAGTTTTCTATTTTCATTCGGGGGTTATGTTCGCACCCACCCTGAAATGTTTTTTCAGTTGTTTTTCATAGTTTCCTCAGAATTTCTCCCAACTTTGCTGATTTGCAGCATGGTATGTCCAGATCAGTTAAATATATACCCAGTAACGAATTTGCCCTTTCTTATAAACAAGGAATTCCACAGAAAAGAGAAGTTTTCTATTTTTATTTAGGGAGTTTGTTCATACCCACCCTGAAATGTGCTGACAGTTGTTTGCCATAGTTTGCTCAGAATTTCTCCCAAATTTGCTGACTGGCAGCATGGTATGTCAGGATCAGCCAACAGGGTCTGGTCACTTCCTTGGTCAATTCATCAATTCCCCCAGCTGCAGCCGCTGCTGCTCCAGCACCTACACGTGTTTCTGTTCCCAACAGAACATCTCTGGTGACATTGGATGGACTGGCCTGTCTCTGAGTACACTCAGATATTGACAGTCTGCTCTTCTGCAGCCTCCCAGTACATCATAGCTATGTTATCCTATAATTCCTTCTGTTTACAGAAGTCCTGGAATAATAGAATGATGTGTTGGTTGTTACAACCAGAAGTATCCAGAAGAAGTGTGTTAGACCAAAGTTTGTTTAGACAAATTGGTTGAGTGCTGTGGTTTCTTTTGTCTCGGTTAACCTTGGATTGATACCTTAAACAAAGTGGGGATTAGCCAGAATGAGGGAGAAGGCCAAGAGGAAGTAGATCTGGTGGAGTTGGAGCAAATTCCTGTTTTCTGATGGGGCCCAACTGACAAAACAAAGCAGGGCCCAACAGTGGTCACATCATCATCAGAATGGGCCATAAATCATCCAAGTCCCCCAAAGTGTTTCCCAACTCCAAAGTGATGCATGACACAGTGTGAAACCCCTCCCAGGAAAAGTGGGGCAATCCCACATAATCCTGAATGCACAGAACCCGTTGAACTCTTTGTTGCACAGGATCTCACTCCCAAAGGATCATGAGTGAGGACACCAACATTTGAAGTCTCATTGCAGGAGCCATGGAGATATCTTGTAAGAGCTGTTGGCAGTCTGGCCCACTTTGTTCATGGTCATTTGTATGAGAAGTAAGTGGAGTCTGATGCTGACACTTGTCCGGATGTTATGGCATCCTCTGGTTGTGTTTGGATGCCCAATCTCCTGTGAGCATGGGCACTTTTACTTTCCTGCTGGTGGAAATTTCACTGGGAAGCAACTTGTGGTTTATATATGAGGTGAACCTGCAATCCAGCATGGTAGCAAGTAAACTTTGTTGTGAATGCTTGTGTTGGGTCTGAATGAGGTAAAGGTCACAGCCCTTACAGTGCTGTGCTGGTAGCTCTCATTCTGCCCACAAAACCACTTTCAAGGAAAAGAGACCACCCCGCAAGATCCCTAAATGTACATGGCCAAAAGGAATAACAAAAAACAGAAAATATGTAAAATTCCACAAGGTTTTATTAGTAAATTACACACTTGGCATGGAAATTGTTATGTTAGTCCCTAAACTACTCTATAAGCAGGTGGCAGAATGTACTGAAGACAGGTTTCTCACTTCCTAATGGAAATTAGATATCATGTGAAGTCTGCTCTCTCAGACCTTCCTGGAAATGAATCAGAGGCCTTTGGGAGGCTTGGGTTGTCTTGTTCCCTTCTACAGTCCATTTGTCCCTCTCTATTCTATTCTGGTGAGACCCCACCTGCAGTGCTACCTCCAGCTCTGGGATCCACAACAGAAGAGAAGGAGACAAAGATGTTGGAGTGGAGTCCACAGGAGGCCACAGACTTCCTCCAAGAGCTGGAGCACATCTGCTCCAGAAAGAGGGTGAGAGAGCTGAGGTTGAGGGAGCCTGGAGAAAAGAAGGCTCTAAGGACAACATGGACCCCTTCCAGTGTCTAAAGGCTTTTAAAGAAGAGAGGGACTTTGGACAAGGGTATGGAGTGACAGGACAAGAGGGAATGGCTTTAAACTGAAAGCAGGTGGGGTTACATTAGATGTTAAGAAGAAATTCTTTACTGTGAGGGTGGTGAGGCCCTGGCACAGGTTGTCCAGAGAAGTTGTGGCTGCTCCATCCCTGGAAGTGTTCAAAGCCAGGTTGGACAGGGCTTGGAGCCACCAAGGATAGTGGAAGGTATCCCTGCCCATGGCTCAGGAGCTGAGACTACATGGATGGTCTTTGAAATTCCTTCAAACCCAAACTATTCTGTGATTCTATGACATGTGGCAAAAGCTCCTGACCCCATTCCACCCAGGATGTGAGGCTTATTCCCGGGGACAGTCACTGTCAAACAGGGAAACCTGTCCCCTCCCATACAGCTCAGTTAACGTGTCCTCCAGCTCCCCCAGGGTGAGGAGCTCAACCTGGTTCTTGTCATTCTCAGCGATGACCGCCCAAGCCTTTATGTGGTTGTTGTCCACCACACAGCAGGCAGCTGACCAGAGGTGGCTGGGTTTATTAACCCTCCCCTTGGCGATGTAGTTGTTCCCAGGCACAGCACCCACAATGGCGTAGGTGATTTTACAGCCCTGGGTCCTCCTGATCATCGTTTGCTGCTCGTAGTTGTTCCAGGCGCCGCCATTGAGTTTCTCATCCTGGGGCACTATGTTGGTGAGGGTGAAGGTAGCCATCCTGCTGCTGTAGTCGTCGTGGTGGCCATTGGGGTTCAAATGGCCCCGGTTCAAACCCGTCAGGTTCTTGTAGTCATGAAGGATAGCCTGGCTCTGGCTGAGTTTCTCTAAGGTGACATTGTATTGATTTAAGAGTGTCCACTCTTTTTCCATAGTTTTGGGAAAAGTTGGGCCAATCAGCTTGACAGAAAAAAAAGAGGAAAAGGTGTTAGTATTGGGGATGAGGATAATTGAACAGACATTCCTAGAGCAGAAGTCTCTGAGTGTCAAGATCCTGTTTTTTGTCTGCTCCTGATGTGGTACAATACCAGATTGCTTGAGTTCCTATGAGAATCTGAAAGTGCAATCAAACTGCAAATATTATTTTATTTCAGAAATTCATTTCACATTTAGTGCATTATATTTATCTGTTCTTTGTAACACTGCATATGGGCTTCTTCTGTGGTTCATTTTCACCTAAATCAATCCTGCCCTTCTGTCCTTACCAACGACACGAATTTCCTCTTTTTGTGCGCGTTATTTCCTTGGCCTGTTTTCCAAAAGTTCTGAAGTTTGACTGAAAGATATCTGGGAGAGCTCTGTTGGTTTCAGAGCTCTGTCTGACTGCTGGATCCTTCTGGAGCAAGCCTGAGCCAAAGGTGCTCGGGGTCACTGCCCATGGATGGAGATCTCACCCTTGTGAATGGACCAACACTGATGCTCCTCACTTTCCACTGCCTGAAATGTCTCTCCAGAAATCCCTCCACAGTTAACCTGACCCTCTCATCTCCAGTGCCTTTTCCCCCAGGGCTTTGTCCCGGGGCCATCTCACCCCCTTCTGAGTTTCTCCTCACTTCTCTAACACCACTCACAAAGCCTGTTTGACTCTTGTCTGGGAGCAGATAAACTCTGCCAGGGGTGCAGAACAGCTCAGGGCAAAGTGGGGATCAGATCCCAGCAGGACTGTTGGTCCCTCACGTTTAGCCTCTCCTGGATGCCTTTTCCCATCACTTGGCCAGCCAGCACAGCAGGGCACAGGGAGGGGAAGCATTTGACTTTATCATGAAAGCAAAGAAATCTGATTTGCTGTTCCTGTCAGGTGAAGGCAGAGAGCTGGGCACCTTTGGGATATGATTCATCTCATCCTCCTGCTGATGTCTCAGATGCACCAGAGGAGCCATGTGGTGCAGGGGTTTGAAGTTAAATGAGAAGAATCCTGTCCAGTGTGTTCATTTGCATGTGTGTAGGGAAGTGGGAGGCAATAGAAAAGTTGGGTTAAATGCTGCAGCTCATCTCTGAGTGGCTGGAGGGCAATGTGCTATAAGTGAGACACTCACCTGGGGCTCAACCAGCCATGTTTTAGGTCTTTTGCCAGGTCCAGGCTGGTAGATGTAAGCAGAGTAGACAGGAATACGCATCTTCCTGTCGTACAGGGTGGCAAAGTAATACTGGTTCTTGTAGCGCTGGCAGATCCAGGCTGGGTTCCGTGGCTCCAGAGCTTCATTTGGGGGGATCTCCCGGAAAAAAAACTGAGGACATGAAGTTTCAAAGGACTTCACCACCTCACCGTGTCCCAGCCAGAGGCAGCTGGCCAACACCTGCAGCAGCAGCAGCCACAGCATCGTGGGAGGATTTCAGTGAGGGGCTCTTGCTCTCCTGGAAGGCAAATGCAGAGGAGGGGACTATGAGAGACCAAGGAGGGGGTAACTTCTGTCCTCCTGGATATGGAAGAATCATCAGCGCTACAGGCTTGTGCAGGGATAAAAGGACTGGGGATAAAAGGATAATGGTAGAGAAGTTACGGGGGAAAATTTGGTTGCTTGTCCCTGGATGAAACACAGTCAGCATACCTGGCCTTCCACACACAAAGAGGACTAAATCTAAGGTGAGCCTAAACAGCAGGTGGAGTGGAGCGGAGACATCATGGCCAGGCTCTGTCAAAACCCTTGCAGAGGAGACACCTCGGTGGTATTTTCTGGCTGATCATCTGTGTGGCAACTGAAAACCATGGGAGACAAATGAAGATGTCCTGCTGCTGAATCAGCAGCCAGGGCAAAATTCCTCTCCTCGGACTGACGCACATCCTCATCCCAAGGTTACTACAGGTACTTTATTGAGATATCCACCCCCAAGGCACGAGAGCCCCTCACTGAGAAAGATGTATGACTACATGCAAACACCTCCTAAATGTAAAGAAATAGTATAAAAGTGAATTAAAAATGGAGAGAAGTGATGGGAGACTCCATTGTAACTTCTGGGATCAGTTGATGGGCTGAACCTGCCTTCTCTCCCTTAGGGATGCCTATTGGGTAAGAATCCTTCTTTATGCATGCTGAATGATTACCTCAAGCCAGATTTTGTTGGGGATTAAAGCTTATTAGTATGTTGTTCTGAATTAGTATCTCACTTTGAATATCTTTCTGCAGTCAGATACTTTCACTGGCAAGCCTCAAACCTCAGTCTGTCACAGTTTTATTAATAGTGTTATTCTGCAAACAGTTAAAGTGAGTCCTTCAGGAGCGCTGGCGGTTTCTGGCAGTGGCTAAAGGTGTGGAGACCCAGGAGGGGCTTCTCTGGTTGGTGTGTGACTCTGAACAGTCAAACCCTCCAACCCAGAGAACTGCTCAGTGAAGGGTCCCTACCACGGGACACCAACAGACTGAGAAGGGTTTTGGCTTTCACGTGGCACTGACAGACTGAACACACACTAAAGGTTTGAGCAAATCTCCCTTTTTCACAAGAGAGGGTGAAATCTAAAATAGGTTTTAGGTGCCCAGAGGAGGCAATGGTGGGGGCATAGTCTGTCTGAGGGGTGTTACAAACTCACCCAATGCCTAAACAGCTCTCACGACAAAGTTATCATGGAACTGAGATATGGCACTGGGATAAGGTCACCTTTTCCAACCTACCTCAGTTGGTCAAGAGCTCAGTTTTGCACTGACACTGGAGAAAAAAGCCTTCAACAAAACAGGGCCAGGAAGCCACTGCTTCCAAACATGATCTCATAGAATTACAGAAGAAACTGAGTTGGATTGGACCCATCAGGACCACTTGGTCCAACTTCTGGTCCTGCACAGGACAGTCCCAGAAATCCCACCATGTGCCTGACAGTATTGTACAAACACATTTTGTACTCAGGCAGGTGTGGTGATGTGATACTTCCCTGGGGAGCCTATTTCAGGGTTCAACCACCCTCTGGGTGAAAAACCTCTTCCTGATATCCAGCTTAAGTCTTCCCTGACTCAGTTTCAGGCCATTCTCACTCCCTCCTGCTCTCAGCACCTTCCCACAGCAGACACCTGCAGCTGGGCACAGACTCTGCTCAGCCCCCTGCAATGCTGAGCTGGGCTTTAATCTCCTGGGGCGTTGGGCAGGCAAAGAACAGCAATGCTGCACTTCCTACATGTCTCTGGCCCCATGCAGGTTCACACAGACACTCAGCTCTTCCAGTCAGACCCAATACTGAGCCCCAAATGATCCACCTGGGGTCCTGCCTCTCAGCTGGCATTGGGATATTAAGCTACATATACCCTTGGCTCTGATGCAAGACATCTGGTCCTTTTTCTCTTTAGCAACCCCGGATCAGGAACACTGACCAGTCAGCTGGAAACTAAGAACAGGAACAACAAGTGGTGACTTCTACAGTGCTCTGCAGAACATGCCCATAGCTGCCCCAAATCAAGCAGAGAAGTTCCTGAAAAGTCCTTCTGCATGACCCCCTCCAGCTTAAAACATATTTAACTAAATTAATATCTAACTTAATATCAGATACATAGAAACCAGCCTACCGTGGGAAAGAGTGGCACAGGATTCTGCTCACAGCCCCAAAGTGGCAGAGGAGTCTCATATGCCTCTGCTGCAGTCTCAGACTGGCTGTTTCTATATGATCTCCAAGTAGGCACTGTTGTTAGATTTCCCACAGTGTTTAGAGGTAGTTTATCCAGGAATTCAGCCACCTGTGTTTGTCCAGAGGCCTCTTGCAAGGTCATGGGTGGAGTTTTGGTGCTCAATAAACTCACCCCTCCTTCTTACTGAACAGTTGATGTTAATTTTCCAGGTGACTTGGCTTGAAATTCCTTCCCAAATAATTCCTTCTGTCCTTGATCTCCTTTACTGGAAGTGTTAAAGAGCTGCAAAATTCAGTGCATGCAAACTCTCATTGCTCCTTGGAGAGCAGATGTTGGAACTCAGCAACTCCAGCCTAGGCTGTCTCTATATATATTTATTCCATAGCTCAAGAAAGTCTTGAAATATTGGAGTAAATGGTGAGAAAGGATCAAGAGCTTACCTTGAAGCAGTGTCTCAGAACAGGCAGCTGAAGAGTTCCTTTCTTCTTCTCCCTGAAGAAACACTTGGCTGATCCCTCAGGAGTCCCAGTGCAATATATACCTGGTCATAAATCTGCCTGTTGTCATAAACATGGAATTTCACTGAAAAGAAAGGTTTTCTGTTATTATTCAAGGAGATTTGTTCACAACCACCCTGAAGTGGGGTGACAGTTGCTATTTGCAATTTCCTCAGGATTTCTCCCAGGTTATTGCAGCATCACATGTCAGGAGAAAATAACTGGGTCTGGTGACTTATCTGTTCATTTCCTCATTCCCCACGAATGGGGACCTACACGTGTTTCTGTTCCTGGCAGAACATCTCTTGTGGCACTAGACTGGCCTGTCTCTGAGTACACCCAGATGTTCACAGTCTGCTCTTCTGCAGCCTCTCAGAACACAATTAGTAGGGTCAGGCTGCATATTTTTCCTTGCCTGATTGCAAAGGCTTTGTAAGAGCCCTTATTCATGCAAAGCCTTCTGCTGAGAAGGCTCTGGGAGACCTTAGAGCCCCTTTCAGTACCTGAGAGTGGTTCACATGGAGAGGAACTTTTGAGAGGGGTTTGGAGTGACAGGACAACAGGGAGCAGCTTCAAAATGATGGAAGGCAGAACTAGATTAGATGTTAGGATTAGATTTTAGTCTTTGAGTAGAGCAGGCTCAGGGCACTCTACAATTACCTAAAAGGAGGTTGTAATGAGTTTGAGGTTAGTCTCTTCTACCATGCCAGTAGTGAGAGGACTAGAGGAAAAGGCTTTAAGATGAGACAGGGGAAATTCATATTAGATATTAGAAAAAATGTTTCCAGCCCTCATGAGGTGAGGCAATGGAAAAGGTTGCCCAGAGAGGTGCTGGAGTCATCATCCCTGGAGGTTTCAGAGGCATTTGGATTTGGCACTGGATGATATGTATTAGTGGTTTAAGGTTTACGGTTTCTGGGTACTTCCAGGGGTAAAGGTTCCCAGGACAGCCCAAGGAGGTGATGGAGGTGAGATCCATGGGGTTGCTCGATCACCCAAAGTTCCAGAGCCTGGAAAGTGGAAGCAGTGGGCATGGGATGAGCAGGGGTGAGGATAAGTGTGGTCTCAAGCCCCAGCTGGTGTGCAGAGGTGGGTGAGCGAGTCAGAGGGAGCCCTCTGAGGTACAGCAGAGGTGTCTGCAGATGTCTCTCAGCCTGAAATAGTACTGATGTTCTGGGAACTGTGACATTATTGGTAGTAAAAATTTCAGCAAGAAACAACTTGTGGTTTATACATGAGATGACCCTGCAAACCAGCACTGCATCAAATAATTTTTACAGTGAACTACTCAGGAACTAAATGATCTGTTCTATGATGATCTTTTGATTATGACACTGAATACATTGAATATATTGAATATATTGAACACATTTCCACAAATCAGTTCCCTGTAATTTTGCAGAAAAGCTTCAGAAGCAGAGCAGAGAATGAAGGTATCCAAGCAGTGCATCACAGGAATTTATCTTTGGCTGCTCAAAGCTTCCTTTATATCTAATGCCTCATCCTGCCTGTCTGATACAACTGGTGCTGCTCTCAAGGTGCAGTTTCAAAAGCAAGCAAACAAAACCATGTCTCAGGATCACATAATCACTGAATTTTTGAGTGTGGGAAGGTCCACTCAAAATCTTCTAGTCCATACCCTTGGTCAAGGAGGATCATCTAGAATAAGTTGTCCTGAATCTTGTCCTTGCACCTGGAGTGCTGTGTCCAGCTGTGGGGCCCACAACATGAGAAGGACAAAAAACATATTGGAGTGGAGTCCAGTGGAGGCCACGAAGATGTTTCAAGGTCTCGAACATCTCTGCCCTGGAGACAGGCTGAGACAGCTGAAGGTGTTCAGCCTTGACAAGAAAAGGCTGTGGGGAGAAGTTGGATCCCCTTCCACTACCTAGAAGTTCAGCAAGAGATCTGGAGAGAGATTTTGGACAAGGGCATGGAGTGACAGGACAAGAGGGAATGGTTTCACACTGACAAAGGGCAGGGTTACATGAGATGTTAGGGAGAAATTCTATACAGAGGGAGTGGTGAGGCCCTGGCATAGGGTGAGCAGAGAAGCTGTGGCTGTCCCATCCCTGGAAGTGTTCAAAGCCAGGTTGGATGGGCCTTGGAGCAACCTGGTGTAGTGGAAGGTGTCACTGCACGGGGAAAGGGATGGAACAAGATGATCTTCAAAGTCCCATAAACCACAAAGCATTCTGTGAATCTATGACATGTGGGAAAATTTCATGATCCTTTTCCACCCAGGATATGAGGTTTGTTAGCGGGGACAGTCACTGTCAAACAGAGAAACCTGTCCCCTACCATAGAGCTGGGACAAGCGTGTCTCCAGTTGTGCCAGTGTGAGGTTCAGGACCTGGTTCTTGTTGTTTTCAGCAATGACCGCCCAAGGGTTCATGATGGTGTTGGTCTGGCAGCAGGCAGCTGACCAGATGTGGCTGGGCACATTAACCCTCTTATTGGAGAGGTAGGTGTTCCCAGGCACAGCACCCGTGACCACGTAGGTGATTGTACAGCCCTGGGTGTTCTGAGCCATCGTTTGGTTCTCATAGTCTTTCCACTGGCCCTTGTTGAGTGTGCTGTTCTGGGGCACTATGTTGGTGAGGGTGAAGGTAGCCCACTTGCTGTTGTTGCCTCTTTGGTGGCCACTGGGGCTCAAGTGACCACGGTCCAAACCCTGGAGCTTGTTGTAGTCTTGGTTGATACCCTGACTCTGGCCAATTTGCTGTGGAGTGATCTTGTACTGATTTTCAATGGACTTCTCTGTATCCATATCCTTGTGATAAGTTGGGTTGATCAGCTTGACAGGGTAAGAAGAGGAAAAGGTGTCAGTACTGAGGATGCATGTAATGAAACAGATTTCCCTGGAGCAGAAGTCTCTGATGGTCAAGATCCCATTTTTTGCCATCTCAGTGTAGGAAAATGTAAGAATCTGAGAGAAATCATACACATGCCCCTCCTGCATGAATGCAAGAGCTTTAAAGAGCAAGCAGCTCAGAATCTGACTGCTCTCAGATTGACTTGTGACCTTTGTGATCCAACCTGCAGCCTGTGCTGGGAGCATGGATGGATGCATGAGACAAGAAACATTTCCCACTCCTAGGATTGAAAGGAAACTTTGGTGAGACACCTTCCCTGCCAAAACTGCTTCCCTTTCCTCCTGTCTCCACAGCCCAAATCTGCCCAGGGCTCTCCCTGGATCCCCTCACTCCCCACTGGGATTCTGTGATTCTGTGATTCTGTGATTTTATGTGTGGTTGCTACAGGTGTAGCCCAGTCGTGGAACACCAGAGTTTACCTCCTCTGACCCCATACTCAGGCAGTTGTGTCAGGAAATCAGTCCTGGAGCTGAGGTTTCCCTGGGAGGGCTACAGTTCGTTCAAGGATGGAGAGTTTTGCTCACTAAGCAAAAAGATCTCAATGTGAATGGAATCTGTTACAGCAGTGCTGAGAATGTGTCTCAGAGCTGATCTGGGCCAGGGAGCATTTTCTGCAGCATCACTGATATGAAATTAAAAAACATCAGCTTCTGAGAGGAGCCTGTAATCCCAAAAGACTCCTGTGAAAACTAAATACTCCAAAAAGGCCTCAGGAAAAGTTAGCAAAATCAAAGATTTTTCAGGTATCCTGTGTCCAGGGTCTAGGAAGATAAGGCCAATGATGGGTTTGGAGCATGCTGGTCTGGTGACAAGTGGCCTGGCCCATGTAGGCGGTTTGGATTGAGATGATCTTTAAGGTTCCTTCCAACACAAACCACTCTATGACTCTATAATTCTACAAAAGTTTTAATCCCTCCCTAATGTGGAGGCTGCAGTGGTGAAGACTAGATGAGTTGCTCATGTTCATGTCAGTAATGAGTGCAAATGGTTACTTTTTCATAACTTCAACAGCTTGTTGTTTATCTTTAGGGAAGCATATTTAGCCTTCCTCTGGAACTGGACATTATGATCTTCCACATTTTCACCAAAAACACTCTTCCTACTCTGCTCATAGAAAGGTCCTGAATTTGCTGTTCTTCTGTTCCTTAATTGGCCTGGCCTGTTCTACTGAAGTTTGTCTGAAGGACATTTGTGAGGGCTCTAGAGCTTGTGCAGTTCTGTCTGACTGCTGGATCCTTCTGGAGCAAGCCTGAGCCAAAGGTGCTCGGGGTCACTGCCCATGGATGGAGATCTCACCCTTGTGAATGGACCAACACTGATGATCCTCACTTTCCACTGCCTGAAATGTCTCTCCAGAGATCCCTCCACAGTTAATCTGACCCTCTCATCTCCAGTGCCTTTTCCCCCAGGGCTTTGTCCCGGGGCCATCTCACCCCCTTCTGAGTTTCTCCTCACTTCTCTAACACCTCTCACAAAGCCTGTTTGACTCTTGTCTGGGAGCAGATAAACTCTGCCAGGGGTGCAGAACAGCTCAGGGCAAAGTGGGGATCAGATCCCAGCAGGACTGTTGGTCCCTCACGTTTAGCCTCTCCTGGATGCCTTTTCCCATCACTTGGCCAGCCAGCACAGCAGGGCACAGGGAGGGGAAGCATTTGACTTTGTCATGAAAGCAAAGAAATCTGATTTGCTGTTCCTGTCAGGTGAAGGCAGAGAGCTGGGCACCTTTGGGATATGATTCATCTCATCCTCCTGCTGATGTCTCAGATGCACCAGAGGAGCCATGTGGTGCAGGGGTTTGAAGTTAAATGAGAAGAATCCTGTCCAGTGTGTTCATTTGCATGTGTGTAGGGAAGTGGGAGGCAATAGAAAAGTTGGGTTGAATGCTGCAGCTCATCTTTTAATGACTGGAGGGTGATGTGTTGTAAGAGAGACACTCACCTGGGGCTCAACAAACCACGATTTAGATCTGTTTCCAGGTCCAGGCTGGTAGATGTAAGCAGAGTAGACAGGAATGTGCAAATCTCTGTCATACAGGGTGGCAAAATGATACTGGTTTTTGTAGCGCTGGCAGATCCAGGCTGGGTTCTGTAGCTCCAGGGCATTACCTGGAGCAGTATTCCTGTAGAAGAACTGAGGACAACTTGTGAAGGATGTCACCACCTCGCCATGTCCCAGCCAGAGGCAGCTGGCCAACACCTGCAGCAGCAGCAGCCACAGCATCATGGGAGGATTTCAGAGAAGGGCTCTTGCTCCCCTGGAAGGCAAATGCAGAGGGACACTCAGCTTGGAGAGGGCTGGTCATGGCCCGTGTAGGTGGGACACAGCTGGAAGAGGAGCAGTCTATTCCCACTGCTCATTCTAAACTGGATTAATTTTCCTCCACTTCCAAAACTCCCGAATATAGTAACGTCTTGGTTGTTATAACCAGATATAAGCATAAGAAGTAATGAATCTCTCAAACAACTCCTGAGGTCTATGAGCTCATGGTTTTGCGTTTCAGTGTTTCTTTTTATAAAAAAATCTGTGCTCCAGTGCCTATTTACTGGATCTTCTTTGCCTTTCAAGTTAGTGGAGGCACTACCTGCATGTTGCCCTGAGCTGTGCACTTTCTGAATGTGAGATGTTCAGTGAGATCTGCTGCCCAGTGATCCAACTCCCCTGTGGTCTTTTCCCTAAGACAAACCCCCATTTCTTCAACTTGTAAAAAATTCTGTTGGATCCTCCAGTATTCTTACAGTTGTGAGATCAGAGATTCCTACATTAAGTACTTTTGGTAAGTTTTCCATATCACGGTAGAAAAAAACCCAGGATTTGCAGCACTTTTTTAGGAAACATGTTTTGAAATCTGGATCTGGCTTCTCCCAGTGGATGTTCTGATTTCTCCCTCAGTTTTCTTTCTATCAGATGCTAAAGGCAGCAGTCCAACCTCATTCTCAAGGCAAGGTAAGCTGTGAAGTAGCTGAGCAAATGCAGGGAAATGGAAACAGCTCTTATGACTGCAGTAGTGGAAAAAGGGGGTTTTGAACCTGAGGGCAGTACTGTTTCTACTTTAATGACTGGACATGGCACTCAGTTGGTCTGGTTGACAAGGTGGTGATTGATCAAAGATGTGACTTGATGATCTTGGACATCTTTTCCAACCTAAATGATGCTGTGATTCTAGTGAAAAAAAAATGAGATGTCATCAAAGCCTTCTCCTGAGTTTTCAGTCCCTGTGGAAGTGAATAGCTGAAGAGATACTAAGTGCATGGAGGGCTGTGGGTCTTCATGGCAAAGTAAATCCCAGCAGCAGAAGCCAAATGCACATGAGAAAACAAAATGCAAGAAAGAGAAATGTTGCTTGGATAGATGTATTGAGGAGATTTGTGCTCTTCTGGACTGCTCTCCTTCAAGGGCAGCAAAGATCCCATGGCCACAGGCAGGATCTATGAGTGAGGACAGAGAGGGAGTGTAGACACCTCAAGGCCAGCACACTCTTTACAGCAGCCAGGATGGTGATACACACAGGTCTCACTTTACATACCAAGTATGTTCATAGAATCACAGAAAGAATCATGGAATGGTTTGGATTGGGAGGGACCTTAGGGATCATCCATTTCCAAGTCGCCTGTTTTGACACATTCCACTAGACCAGGTTGCTCAAAGTCCGATCCATCCTGGCCTTGAACATTTCCAGGGATGGGGCATTCACATGTTCATCTTTGTCAGGTGTACAAATGAGAGTGAGCTTCAAGTGATGGGTAAAACACTGACCCAATCTGACCAAAGATTAGATAAAAGGCAACAGCTGCTTCTTCTGTTCTTCCCCTGTGTCCCAGACGTGACCCTAAAGCACCTCTGCTGTGCAGGTCTCCCTCGAGGAACATTTTCTATGTGAAAAATAGACCCTTTGTCCAGAGCCATATGAAAAGTATCAATTTTATGGAGAAAAGTGCAAGGAAAAAGTAAGGATTTAAAAGCTTGACCATGTTACTAAATCCCCTCCCCCCGCAAGGACAGCAGATGTACATTATCCCTTTCAAACAATTTTCTTCAAGCCTTTCTATGCAACACTCCAAATGCTGGCTCATGGCAATACTTGAATTTTTGAGATAAATGTATTCAATCCATTTTTTCCTCACAAGGATCAACAGCTTTTTTAATATGGTACAGTTCAGCTGAAAAAGTTGGTGTGGGATTTGGATATCTTTGGTAGCAGGTAACACTGAGGTGACAGAGGGGTCACCTCCTTGCCACCAATGAAGCACCACCTTGCTACTAACACTCACAGCTGAGAGCTGTCAGGCTCCCTGTGGTTACACTCTTTCAGTTTCTTTTGGCCTTTGAGACCAAAAATCAGTGTATTTTTTTCACTTTCAGATCCTCACATGGCAAAACCTCTGAACTGCATAAGACAGAGGTAGTGAGCATCCACCACGGGACGCTACAAGCCAGGTTTTGAGCCAGATAAGGGAGAAGGATGATAAGAAGCAGACCCTGTGGAGGTAGGATGGTGTTTTTATCATGGCAGTTGTCCTCCCTGACATAACTGGCTCAGCTGTAGAACTCCCAGCCCTCACCCCTGGACAAGGTCACGCTCACACCTGAGGGGTTTCATCCCTTCTGATGGGCCATAACAGTCTCAACTGCCCCGATGTGAGAGGCAGCTGAGAAGAGGTCATAAACCATCAAAGAACCCCTGAAGTGTCCCCAGACTCATTCCTGAGGCCTTCCACCAAAGGACTGAAAGCTACCCACACCAGGTGAGGTACCTGGGCATTCCCACCCAGTCTGAGCATATTTTAACTCATCAGACTTTTTGTTTGGGGACTTTTCCCCCAGTGGATGAAGACTGTGACCATCACTTCAACCAAGAGACATCAAAATAGCAACAATAAAATTTTGTCTCTGGATCCACAGGTGGTGAGGTCTTTCTATTCTTATCCTTTCTTTCTCTTTATTTTTTTCCTTTATATATTTTCTTAAGTGATATTTTAATGGATATGTATGGATATATATATATAAAAATAGATATGGATATATATATATGGAGATATAGATATATAAAACATGGATATATAATATGGATATTAATAAAGATAACACTAACTAAAATGACTACATACCTTCTTTTCCATTGCAACCAAATTGTTCTAAAATAAACCCATATACATATATATTCTTAAAAACACTGGTCATTCAGTGTTGTTTCATTTTAATCCACCCCAAGGGATCTGTTAACAAGAACCTGGGTTACCCTTCACTTCTGGTCTCTCACATTCTGCAGTTGTTCCTCAGGTAAAATGGAAGTCCCAGAGTATTAAAGCAACTCTGGAGCCTGAATTCTGAATTTTCTTTCCACCTTGCAGTGATAACAACACACTTCCTCATAAGCTATAACAGCAGTCATAACTGCATTTAAATTTCAATCACATTTTGGTCTGTATAGAAATTAATCCATGCTGTGGTTTCATACAGATACATTCTTAGGAGGATGAAATACCTTTACTTATTAATACAACCTGCTTATGACGCCTCCTTTGATTTTCCTTCCTGGAAGTTGTTTGTGCATTAGGATTTCACCATGTTTGTGGACTCCCAAATGCTGTTGCGATTTGGCTGCTTTGAAGTTGCCCTCAGAACTGCTACCAAGGCGGTCTGAGGCATGGAGCACATTCTTTTGGAAAACAGGGATTCAGACGTGTTGAGTCTGGCCAAAGGGAGGCCGAAGGGCAGCCCAACAGCTGCCTACAGCTACTCAAAAGGTCGAGAAACAGCAAAGCTGAGCTCTCTGTGGCAGAGCCAGGCGCTGTAACAAAGGGCAGCACCCATAGACTGGCTTGGGAGGTTGCACAGCAGGATAAAAATTGCCTCTAGGCACCGACTACAGCACTGGAACAGGTTGTTGGGCAATGACATAGGATGAATTGCATAGGTGACTCAAGGCTTAGCCGGATGAAAATACAGATGAATTAGAGTCCTGCGGCTGATGTTGCCAAACAGCATTTCTTTGATCCTATGGTAGATACATCTCCCATCTTCTCCCCATCCCACCCCACCCTGGCCTGTCACACTCAGATATTGTCTGGAAAATTATGTCAACACAGGCCAAATCCTCTGGTCCTGAGAGTTGTACTTTTAAGTCTTTCTATAGCCCAAAGTCATAAAAAACACACCACATACCTCAGAGAGCCAGGAGGAGGACACACTTCCAGAATCCTGGTTCAGACTCTTCTGGGGAAAAGACAGCAACAAGATGAGACCCTAGCCACTCATTTCTTTCCCTAAGGAGAGACTGATCTTTTTCAACAGTGTCTGCACCAGTTTGGTTCCTCTGCTAGCCATCTCCACACTTCAATAAATACAAGCTTTGCTACTGCACATTAGTTATGCCAAGGGTAATTAGCAGTCACGTCAACATGATTTCCAGTTTGACTGCTGGCTGACTCCATGTGGAAATGAGGTTGTTGATTGCAAGAGGAAATATGTCAGACCAGGCTTCAGAGGAAGAGCCTTGTTGCTCATGAGGAAAAGCAGCCCTTGTGCTCAGGGGCTGTGCCTTTGGTCACCTCTGCTGGGCTTGGCATCCCCTGGAGCCTGCGGATGTGGCTCGGAAGGGAGGGCCAGCTGTGTGCAGTGGGCAATGCTGATCTTCCCTTCACCTCTGAAGGTGTCACTCAGAGCTCACTGCCTTCAGCCAGAAAAGATGTGATAATGCTGTGTTGTAGGAGGTGGCAAACTCAAATCCTGGCCTAATTAAGAACATGTCCTCATTACAATGAGTTCACAAGAAACTGGCCCTTGAGGACAGACCAACACAAACAAACAGCTGTAGGAACTCGCTCCTGGCTCACCCCATCTAAATGACTTGTAGTCCCAGGAGCTCTGGTTTTGGCTAAGCAGGATTCACCCTGTTTAAGGGCTGGTTCTCAGCACTCCCTGTAGAGTCAATACAAGAGGAATATCCACATTTCCAGGGCACAGCTCACATCTGGAAGATGAAGGGAATTACACTCTAAAAGTGTTTCTTCCTCTCTGATCACCATGAGGATTCAAAGAGGGCCAAGCTCTGACTTACACCTCCAGCATTACATGAGCTGAGTCCCACTTTATGTTGCCATCTCTAAATCCATGTCTGTATCACATGACTTAGCCAAAGCGTAACAGAAAAATACAGAAGCCATCCATTTCCAAAGCCCTTTCCTTCTGGACAGACCTTCAAATCAAACAGCCTCTCCTCATTCATTTTCTTGATGTGTCAATCCAGCAGGAATTTCAGGGGAGGAATTTCAGGGACAGGCTTTCCTGTCTGGAAGGATGTTTTCTTGAGAACACAGCAAATAATCAGCATTGCAAGGAACAGGAGGGAAGGATGCACTTCATGCAATTCAGTCTGAGTGTTCTCAGACCAAGATATTTTATGTGATTATGGAAGACAACAGAGGATAAGGAACAAAGATTATTTTTCTTACCTCCTGGCAGGGTTAGCTGTGTGTTCTAAGCCTTACTCAAGCCCAAAAGAGCAGATAGCACTACAAGATCATCTGGTTTAAAAATGAGCTCATGCTAAACCGTCCACAGACTAGATGCAAATTTGGGTTCTTGAGAAGTGAAGTCAAAAGGTTTTTTGTGCAGGTGACTTGCTCTGAGTCAGACCTCCTGCTGGACTAAGAGCCAGCTCATGGATGCAATGAAGCAAGTCAAAAGTCACCATAGGCCTTCTCTGGGCTCCCCTTGTGATCCAGCCTTAGTCTGCAACACTCCTCTTCCACCTCAAACAGGTGACCTCAGAGGGGACCTGTGATGCTTCCTTTGTGACTTGGTTTTCTGCTGCAGATACCATTTAATGGGACATGACCACTGCCAATGGGATGTGTGAGAAAATCCTGAATCTAGATGCTATGGATGCCCAATTTTATGCTCCTTTTCACTCAGAAAGATCCAGATAACAGGATTATGGTAAAAATATACCACTGTCCATAACAAGCACCTGTGGAAATTTTAGATGGGTATTTCCAGCACTAGGTCAACAAGATGTGATGAGTCACAAAATGTGGTAAGCAAATTCAGCATTTCCTTTGTTTTGTGGGATTCTGCACTGATGTGGTTCTGAAAGTGTTGTACATGGGTAACATTTCATTTCCCAAGTAGGAGAGAGAGGAATGGGAACATGGGTGGGTTTGCAGGGGTAACTTGGAGCAGGATGAGAAAATCAGCCATAAGAATAGGCAAATGCTTCAGTGATGAGCCAAGATTTTCCTCAGACTAAACCACACAGGAACCAATCAGGGAAAAGAAGAAACCTGCACGTAGCCAGCTCAGACCTCACCTCAGCCAGCTCTTGGACAATGAAGGCACTTTCCTAGAACACAACCTTCTCACCAGGGGCTGACTGCCAGGACTCAGCTCTCAGTGAGGGATATTTCCTGGGGCAGAGAAGGCAGCTGATGAGGTTAGGGAAGTGCTGGGCAGCAGTACCCACAGCCCAGCTATGGGTCTAAGGAGAGGTCAAAGTTTCGTTCTTGACAAACAAAAGCATCTGCTGTCACAAGTGAGGAAACCAGCCCAGCAAAACTGGTTTACAGGAGATTAATTTAAAATCCAGACTGGCTGATAAGAGGCAGATCCCATAACAATGAATTTTGGAGGGCTTTTGAAGTGTTTGTGCCAGTTTAACCTCTGGGGTTAGACCACACCTGGTTGTCCTCATTGGAGCTCTTTGTTGCCTTGGTAGGAAAAGTCAGATTCACCAGTTCTGCTACAGGCTGTTGTGCCTGGACAATGCAAGAGCAAATGCTACCATCATAATTTGGGTGTGGGGAACCCTAAACCAGAAACCCATCAACCTCAAGGTGGAGGTACTGAATACAAAGAGATGGATTTGATCCAACTGTCCCGTGGGAACCCTTGGAGACACCATTGGCTTGGGATGGAGCCAACCTGGAGCAGTCTGATCCAGCACTGATTGTAGATCTGCTGCAAGGACCTCAATGATCTTAGAGATCTTTTCCAGCCTAAATGATTCTATGGTCCTAAAAAAATACCTCTCTGGTTACAGAGGTTGGTGCAGAGGTTTCACCTCTGAGAATGGTGGGGAGAAGGAGTCAGTGTGAGTCAAGTCCAGCCTCAAATGTCAAAAGGTAAATCTTTATGCAACCATGGGTATTGTGAAAAAAATGTGCAGAGTTATTCAAAATAATACCAAAATGCAGGTCAACGTGGGCAAAGCTGGAGCAATAAGAAGATTGAAAATAATCAGGTTTAGCACTCAGTTTCTCTGTACCGGTTCTTGTTTTTCAGTCAGCTGCAGATCAAAATCACACAAATCAGCACAAAATGCAATGGTTGATACTTTTATGGTTTTTTTTAACAACTGTTTCTTATAAATACAGAGCTGTTATCATCAGCCCCAACAGGGTATCCTGGGAGTCTGTATTACAGGAAACACAGCACTGAGAACATGGCCCTTTTTTTGCATACCGCTCTCACACTTGTTCCTGAGTATTATAATCATGGAATCACAGAAGGGTTTGGATTGGAAGGGAACTTCAAGATCATCTCATTCCAATCCCCTGCCATGGGCAGGGACACCTTTGACAAGACGAGGTTTCTCCAAGCCCTATCCAACCTGGCCTTGGACGCTTCCAGGGATGGGGCAGCCACAGCTTCTCTGGGCACCCTGTGCCAGGGCCTCACCACCCTCACAGGGAAAAATTTCTTCCCAATATCCCACCTAAGCCTGCCCTCTGGCAGTGGGAAGCCATTCCCCCTTGTCTTGTGCCTCCAGGCCCTTGTCCAACATCCCTTTCCAGCTCTCTTGGAGCCCCTTTAGGCACTGGAAGGAACTCTAAGGTCTTCCTGGAGCCTTTTCTTCTGCAGACTCATCACTCCCAACTCTCTCAGACTGTCTCCAGAGGAGAGGTGTTCCAGCCCTCCATCCATTCCCTGTGGGTGCATTATTTGGAAGGCACAATGAGGTTAGTGGCACAAACTTGCCATTGAAGTCCATGCAGTTATTTAATATCAACCTTTCAAAACATTGTTTTTCTGCAGGATTAAAGCAGGGAACACCCCTCTTTATTGTAACATAGGGCAACTGCCCAGCCAGATTATTCCATTACAGAGCTCTTCTCTCCTAAAGATCACAGGTGCCCTACAGCTACTTGGACATTATCTCTTAGTGCTTTTACCATGAAGTCTTCTGCTAATTTGAGATTCTTTATCTGTGTGTTGTATTGAACTTTGGATTTTACTCTTTGTATTGAACTTTGGATTTTACTCTTGGAAATCACTCAAACATTCAGAAAACAGAGGCACAGACTTAAAGGTATTATTTACTCTTAAACGGCTCCTTTGTTCTCCAAGTTATTTTCATTTAGCATCTATTCAGGCAGCTCATCTTTAAAAGGCTGCATGATTTTTATCCTCAGTCATCCAAACAAAGTAACCTGCAGAAACAACCTGTCCCAAAGATAAGCAAATAATATTTACAAATGGCAGCTTTTGCTCACAACTTGTATTGCTTTGTCTGCCAGAGACTGACTTTGCTGTAGAAGACAAATTTCAGTGTGTTACAAACGCTGCAATTAATATTTTTCAATTTCAATTTTGCAATTAGTTGTAATAAAGTTAGATGATTTTACTGATAAGCTTTGAGGAAAAAAATAATATGCCAGTATGGAGAATTTCTTTGTCTACCTTCTGCCTGGTGATGTTCAAGGGTAAAACACACAAGGTATAAAAACTCCAGACGTTTTGTTGCCTATGTTTTTTGAAGAGACCTCATCATGAAAGTCCCATCTTCCCAACCCCAAAGCTGATGGGCTTTCAGGAACTGACACCAGCAATAAAACACAAGGCAATCAAGTTTTACTTTCAGAAAGCCCCAGCTATTTGTAGTACATATATTTCACCCCATCCTACCCAGAGCACTGCAAAGATGTCGCACGGAGAAGGAAAAGAGCCAGGCCACCAGGTCATGTTCTGCACCGTGCTGAGGTGGGGAAGAGGCTGGCGAAGAGGCTTTCCTGGAACCAGGGATGCTTTTTGGCCTTTTTTTTTTTTTTGTTTTTAAGGAGAAGCAGAAGAGTGTCAACAACCCTGGCACAGGAAGGAGGCTGCCTGTGCTAGACCGTGCTCAGCGATTGCGCGCAGGAAGTGGCTCAACTCCTCCCCGTATGCAGTGGCTGCTGAGACCGCTGCACCCTGGTTTTGGTTGGAGATTGACATGAGCCCCATGTCAATCTGCTGTATAGGATCCTTGCCTTGAAGCAGAAAACCTTTTTATCTTTGCTGTGAGACACTCCAGCCAGCAAGAGTTTCGCAGACAAAGCACAATGGTGTGCGTTCAGCTTGTGAACACAGGCAAAATTCTTTATAAGAAATGCTAGGCTTGGTCTCCCTTTGTCTTGTCTCTGCTGTTATGAAAAACACCCTGCCAGCTGCAGGATGGGAGCCAGGGTTTCCTGAGCTCTGACCTCAGCTCTCACAGGTACTTGCCAAAGGACCATTGCAAACTTCTAAATCCTCTGTCTCAGCCTCCCTACCTCGATATGACTGACATGAAACACTTGGGAGCTTGTGAGTGTCCTAAATGGCACAGCAGATTATCCTGGAAAGGGCACTTAGTTCACCACCAACTTCCAGAAAGGTTCAATCCAGAATACACCAATCCTGGCAGCTGCCCGTCCCTTCAACTCACAAAAAATTATTTATTGTAGACTCCACCACATGCCTGGGCAGCACATCCTTGCCTGCATTACCTAACTGCCCTTGGCTGCCCTTATTATTATTTTATTCCTGTTGTAAATCCTAAACATGTTAGTTACTGACATTGCTGAAAGGTTGATTTAACATTCTGTCCATCAGCACATCAAGGAGGAGGAGGTCAGCATTATTATAAAATTATTTAGGTTGGAAAAGCCTTCTTAGATCACCGAGTCCAAATGCTAACCCAGCACTGCCAAGGCCACCACTAAACCACATCCCCAAACGCCACATCTACACATCTTTCAAATCCTTCCAGGGATGGTGACTCCACCACTGCCTTGGACAGCCTGTCCAACACTTGACAACCCTTTCAGTGAATAAATTTTTTGCTAATATCCAATCCAAACCTCCTCAGGCATAATTTGAGGCCATTTCCTGTACTACAATTGGTGATTCAGGACAGCTTTCAGTAACTGAAAAGATTTTTTTACACTTATCAGGCCTAAGGGGAAATAACCTACAAATTCACCCTTTATTTCAGGTCCTAAAATCTGCTCTTTCCCTTAGTCAATAGTTCTATGACTAACCATAATTTTTCTTCTTTAAAGGTGTTTTGGAAGAGTTTTGAAATTCAGATTTACAAATGCTTATAGCTGAACACACATATGCCTGACCTCTTGACTCGTTCCTAACATAAAGTAAATTATAAGAACTCAAGGTCAGAGTTCTCTAAAGTGAAGGAAAGAAGCATCACTACAGGTCAGATAAATCTCAAGCTCTTCACTGACCTCAGCTTCAGGGTGGCATAAAGTAGAAACCAGGTCAGCTTCAAAGAGATGAGCCTCCTTATGTTGAGCTTACTGGGACTAAATGAGAAAGGCCAAACACAGCTCACACCTGATCTGGGGCAATGGAAAATCCCCTTTTAGGTGCTCTGGCCTAAATGACCAGGAGGAACTCTGAATGTGCTGCTCAGTGGGGTTATTGATGGGGACATCTACAAAGCAGAGAGTACCCAGGAGCAGGAGATGCCTTCACCTCGCCTGTCTCAGGGACTCCTCTGCAATGCTTAAAAACAGCTGCTAGAAATTGACTTGAGGAATTTGAGCAGGGTAAGAAAATGCTTTCACATGAAGAAAGAGGGGAAGTAATGTTTGTCTTTAGAAATAAAGGGTTGGAAGGAAAAGAAGGACCCCAGAACCTATAAACCTGGGAGGATGAGCTTCATTTAATTCCAGAACAACTGCTGAGGCCACCTTTCTGCAAGCACCTGTAAAGTAGCATGAGAGAGAGGGTTTGTAAAGACCAGATTTTCTCAGACCAGTCTGATTTCCTCTTGTGAGCTGGTAGCAGACCTTGTGGGTAAAGGAGAGACAGATGATTTCATATTGCTTCTTTTCATAAAGACTTTGGATCATGTCTCCCATAGCAGTGTTTGAGAGACCAGAGGCTGACACAGTGCGTTGGGATACGTGTGGGAAGTGATGGGAAGTGCTCCCAGAGCACTGTGGCCTTTAGTGGTCCACACCAGAGTGGAAGAACATGGGTTTCCACACAGTCTCCCAAGGTCCTGTTCAATGCCTTCACTGGTAGCTCAGCTGATGGAGGAAACCATATCCTTGTTAAATTCACATTCTTTTCCAAGCAGGAAAGGAGTTCAAGGACATGGGGGAGTGGGATTAATATTTAACAGGATCAAAACAAGTTAGAGAGATACTCTAGGTGGAAAAATACCACCTTGAAATTCATGATGATGATAACAGCATTGCAGCCATCCATTTTCTGCGGACACTCCTAGCAATTGTCCTCAAAGCACCACCAGCAGCACCAAGTGCCATTTCACAGTGGGAACCCGCACAAACAAGGAGGAGGAGGAGGAGGAGGAGAAGGGGTTTGCAATTCAATCCCCTAAATGTCTCATACCCCACTGATTCCCAAAGCAGGCCACAGAGCCACCCCCCTGCAGGTATTGCAGCAGCACGACAGAGATGAGCCTCTGACCAACTGACAGGACAGCACGTTGCAACTTGTGCAGGGGGGAAGAGGGGCACTTTGACAATATTTATCAAACACACTGTCCCTGCTGCCTCACCTCAGGAGGGTTCTGGCTCTGAAACCTGAACTCCTGTTGATGATCAATGGTAGCTCAACTCCCCAGAGCAAATACTGGCCATGGATGGGAAGTAGAAGGAAGTTTTCTTTCCTGTGTTTTCTGTGCTGCAAGGGGCTTTGGCCATGAAAGGGAAACTTGGTGACCGGGAGCATGTGGGGTCACCAGCATGGATGCCTAGCAGGCAAAAGTGAAAAGCAGAAGTTGAGAAGGTCAGATTTCTTACACTTGAGTTCATAAGAACTTGAGTTGAAAAGATGCCTGGGTGCAGCCAGGAGCAGGATGGTGCCTCAGTCAAGTGTTCTCCAGCAGCTCACTGGGCATTATTCCCAGCCACTTCCTACAAGATAGAGCCCTATTTGGTATGGGGTGAGATCAGGAGGGGGCTTTGCCAGGCTGTTCCAAATCTCCAATCCCTCTTGGGAGCAATCTCAGTGTGACCCTGTCCCTCTGGGGAGATACCACCAAAGGGAGAGAGCAGCAATTTTATGTGGGCACTGTGGGGTGGATAAAGCCCTGTGGGACCACATAAAATGCCATAATTCCAGGAGATGGGAGATGAACTGGCAGGCAAGCATTAGCCCTGCAGCCCCTTGACATGCTGAGTGCTGTTTTCCATCATTCCCTGCTGTCAGGTTTCTCCTGCAGCAGTGCCAGTGATGGGCAAATCCATGCAACACCTACAACAACTCCCCAGCTGGGCCCACTGGCCAGCCCCAAAGAGACATCTCCCCTCCAAACAGCTTTCTGAACAGAAATTCATTTCCTTTCATGAGACCTGGCAGAGAAGGAGGGCTGGCTGAATGCCTGCCTTCAAGTTTTGCCCCAATGTGCTCAGCACTGCATCCCCTGGACTCCAGAGTAGTGCCCAGAGGTACCAGGGGATGACTGGGGGCCCTGGGGCCAGGGCAGGATCTGGGGCTGGTTGTCCATGATCACCCATGTCTATATCCTGAGTCTACAGTTTTTTGTCTAGCTACACGGTGTGTGCTTAAATATAAGCAACCACAACTGCAGCTACCGACACAAATCAGCACTTGTGCATGCAAGAGCTTCAACTGCAGCTCTTCACCTGGAAAATGACCCACTGGACTCATTTTCCTTGCTCTTTCCCCCATGTGAAAATGATGTTGGAGCAGACTTGCCGTCCCAGTGGAGCTATTTTGCACTATGTCCATCAGCACAATCCTGGCTGAATTTTCACGTTTTCTTACAGAATCATAGAATCTTTAATGATGGAAGGGAGGTCTTGAGATCAACCCCCCTGTCTGCCTAGAGCAGGTTACACAGAGCACATCCAGGTGGGGTTGGAATGTCTCTAGAGAGGGAGACTTCACACCCTCCCTGGGCAGCCTTTTCCAGTGCAACTCCTTTGCTCACTGTAAAGGAGTTCTTCCTCATGTTGAGCAGGAACTTCTTGTATTTTAGTTTATGGCCATTGCTCCTTGTCCTGTCACTGGGCACCCATGAGGAGAGTCTAGCACCATTCCCTTGACATTCACCTTTATATTTCCAGGTATTGGTGACATCTTAGGCTTGCAAGGTCCTCCTGATCCACTCTGGGTAACAGGAGACAAGGATAGGAGGAGAACACAGATGTCCTGATAAAGAGCAGAGGATAAAAAAAAAAAAAAAAAAAATCATTCCTGAATCCAGCTCTTACAGCTGCCTGTGAAACTGATATAATTCACATTTCACTGCTTGGATTAAAGTGTGTTCCCTTCAATTCAGAGCTGCTGCTGCAGGTTGTGGTCCCAGCAATGAAACAAAACAGTGGAGCTCAACATGTGAAGGCAGCTACTTAATTCTGCTGCTAATGGCAGCCCAGAAACCTTGGTAAAAAAGAAGAAAACAGCCAACAAAACGAGTTACTGCATCAGATGAGTGGCAAACCCAACGAGTTGATGTCAGGAGTGAACCTGTGCCCTTTAAACTCACAGAATGGTTCCATACCTGGGGTAATGTCATAAAGGACCAGCTCCAGAGGCACCATAAAAATGGAGAAAATGTCCCAGGGTACAGCTTGTGGGTGCAGAGGATGTGTTCCACCCAAATGCTGAGCTCTGTCCCTAGGCTGAACTCAACCCAATGGAAAAGTTATCCCTGCCAACTCTGCTGGCTTGTCCCATGGACCATAGCCTTGGAAGGAACAGGTGACCAGTGACACAGCCAGTGTACAAGCTGGTCTCTCTGGCTTTTAGGGTCAATTACAGGTTGATTTAACCTTTACTGGGAGGTCCAGCTGCAGGGGGACACAAAGCCATCAGTGGTGCTAGAAGTATCCATAGTCATGGCATTCCATGGCATTGATTTCCACTGTGTGGGACTTTGAGATTTGGTAGGAATCTTAAGCACGGATTTGCTCTTTCTAGGCCTCAATTTACACTTCAAGTGTTTGGTTTTGCTGGTGACTGGGGCCACTTAAGCAGGCTGAAGCAGCCCTTGCCACGTGCCCATCTGTCCAGGAGTTTGTCAGCTCACAGGGCACCACACAACCAGTTTTCAACCAGCTCCTTTTCAAACAGCAAATCTGAAAGAAAGAAATAATAATTAAACAAAAAAAAAAAAAAAAAAAAAAAAAAAAAAAAAAAAAGAAAGAAAAAAAAGAGTAGCTGCACTTGCACTTGTTTTTGCTGCAGGAAGTTCTCTGATGGAGAGAAAACTTCCTTTTAAAAACAAGGCATTGGTTAGCACTTCTTGTTCTTCCCTTCGCAGTTGCCTTCAGGTCATTGCAATATCGCAGCCTTTTTGCACCCATCGCCCAGCCTGCTGTTGCTCCAGTGGACAATGATCCCCCCAGGGGTTCCAGTGACCTCCACTCCTCGGGAACAAAATGCAAAAAATACAACACTGTTTTTACCTTGCAGTCTGTTGGTTTTTTTTTTTTTTTTTTTTGCCTCTGTCCTCGCAGGTGAGCCATTTTGTGTATGTGTCTCTCCCTCCTCACCCAAATCACTCCTACTGGCAGTAATTTTTAGCTGTTGAGCTCAAGATCTAATACCAGCTAATATTTTATCTCCTGTTTCCAAGCCAGCACTTTGTGGCAGACAAACAAACCTATTTCCTCATTGCAATGATTTTTTACGTACCATAAACCATCTCTGCAGGAGAGATGGCATTGAGAAAAACAGAGATAGCCTGCATTTTATGAGGCTGGCAGAGAGATACAGCCCTGTGCTGGCCAAAGCAGCAAGTCCTGGCATTTCCAGGCTCCATGACCTGCACTGGGAGAACCACAATGATTGAGGCTTGTACTGACACGGGCAGAACTCAGTCAGCAAGAGTTGTTATTGAACTAAACCCTTGGCAGCTGCTGCTGAATAGGTCGACTTTGCGTCAAAAATCTCTCAGGAGCAGTAGAAAACGGAAGAAATTTACAGGATGCATTTGTTTCCAAATATGCCAGGAAATTATCCTGATCTGCAGCTGACAAATGCTTGGGGGAAGCTTTCCCCAGAGATGTGGATGGGCTGAATGTGGGCTGTGGCCAAGGCAGCCCCATGGGAGAGCTCAGGGTGTAAGTGGATCCAAGCCCAGCCTCCAAATCTCCAGGGCCAAAGGGGGAAATGACTATTTTGGCTGCTCATCTTCATAAAGGAGAAAATCTCCAAGTCCCAGAGCAGCTGGTTTGGAGACCAGCCTTGTCTGTGGGTGGTGTGGCTTCCATGAGTGGGTGTTGCGCATTCCCTGGAGTCCACAGACCAGCAGAACCACCAACACAATGTGGTCACTCCCCATGGTCATCCCTCCATGGTCATCCTTCCATGGTCCTCCCTTCGTGGTCACCCCCTCCATGATCATCTTTCCATGGTCATCCCTTCATGGTCACCTCCTCCATGACCATCCTTCCATGGTCATCCCTCCATGGTCATCCCTTCATGGTCACCCCCTCCATGATCATCTTTCCATGGTCATCCCTTCATGGTCACCCCCTCCATGATCATCTTTCCATGGTCATCCCTCCATGGTCATTCTTCCATGGTCCTCCCTTCATGGTCATCTCCCCATGGTCAACCCTCCAGGGCCATCCTTACCTGGTCACCCCCCCATGGTCATCCCTCCAAGGGCAGTCTGGGGCCCTGTCCCCTTCCTGCCACCTCGTGCCTCCTCCACCTTTGCCCCCAGCCCCCCAGTCCCTCCCGTTAACCCATCCCAGGAGGGCCATGGCTCCCAGCAGGGTGGTGGCAGAGGGATGCCCTGCCCGATGAGCTGTCCCCAGCTGTCCCCAGGAGCAGTGCCACCTCCTCGGCAGAGCAAACGGTGCTCAAAGTCCCCAGCCAGCCCTGCTGGCCACAACCCTGCATTATGGGGTGCCCCTGAACCCCATTTCAGCCCCCGGGGTCAGCTCTCCAGCAGTGACAGGCACTGCGGAGAGGGGACATGGGACCCACGTGTGTCCCTGGAGAGCCCAGCATCACTTCAGCTGCTCCTTTCCCTGCCGCCCCTCGCTGGCGCCCTGCCCAGCCCAAGGGGCCGAAGATGTGCCCTTTCTCCAGCTCAAAGCTGCTCTGGGTGTCTCTGCAGTGTCCCCTCGCTGCCACAGCAGCTGCGGCGATGCCAGCAGCGCCAGCCCAGCCCCGTGCTCATGGTTCTGCTTCCCTCTAGTGACAGCACGGCCGCACATCAGCGGGATCACTGCTCTTCCCTGGAGCCCGTGGAGACGGGAGCCTTGGCATTGGAGCCCTCACTGCAAACCCCAAGGATGGGCGGTGGGAGCATCTCCAGCCCCACTGAGTCGTGTAGAGCTTGACATGAAAGCTTCTGTGTCCGTGTGAATAATCTTCATTTCTCTGTCCACGTTCTCTGCCTGCAGCTGCTCGTGGACATTCCCTTCCCCAGCACGGTGCTGGGATGCTCGAGACCCTTGGGGTGGATACCGGGACAGGCTGATTTGGAGAGCAGCTGCACGGGGAGGGGGCAGCTGGATTGAGACGTGACCCCTTCCCACACACACAAGCCCAGCTCCAAAGTCCTTCCAGCATTCATGCCCACCATCCTTCTCCTAAAACAGCCTCATGCAGCAGCAGTGAGGATGGAACAGGGACAGAGCTGGACTCCAGTCTAGTGTCTGGGGCACTCAGCTTGGGATAAAAGCAGCCCCAAATTCCTTCTTTTCTGATAAAACACCCAAAACTCATTTACAAACCATGGTTCCTTGCTCTTTGCAGGGTCTCTCTTATGGTGGCCAAAAGCAGCCATGTCCTAATAAAAAAATTCATGCCTTCTGCAAGATGCAATCTCTGTGATGTCTCAGAAAAAAAAAAAAAAAAAAATTAAATTTTTTAATTCAAAAGCTTCTGTACAGAAAGCATTTTCTTCAAGAAACATGTTTCTCCCCACAATTTTTTAGGCTCTCCTTGTCACTATTCAACAGCTAGACTGCCCATTGAGGAGCTTTGAATGTACTTCTATTAAATCTTAGCCAACCTCAAAGGTTTTTCCATGACCCAAACCATGATCCCAATTTCTATTGCCCGTGATGCTCCAAATGCCTCATCCCATGCCCCAAAAATGTGTTTTGGAGCTTAGGGGGTTTTGTATCCTGGTCCCTAGGACCCACCACTCATTCCATGGCAGTGCCTAACATCCCCTCCTCTGCCCAGCTCAACATTTGCAGCCCACTTCCCCAAGCCTGAGACTCCTTGTCCTCCCATCACTCGGGGACTGGCACCCAGCTCTGGAGGAGCATCTCCAGCTCCTCCATGTCCCCAGGGCAACCCTGCAGCCCCTCTGCTGGGTGGACACGTCCAGAAGTCATCGCTCCAGGTGCCTCTGGCAGCCAGGCCCCACTCTGGTTTAAGCACTCACTGATTGACTCCCTGACTTCTGGTCAGCCTGTTCTGCATATTTATTCGCCAGGGGAAAACTCCCCTTTTGCTCATAATTGTTTCTGTTTCTGCTGCTTTCTGCTTCATCACTGCCTTCTTTTGGGAAAAGGGGCTTTTTGGGGAGGTGATTCATTGCTCTGTGGATTTTCCTGCATACTCAGTTCATCAGCTGCCCCATCCTCTCCCCCTTGCTGCTGCTTCCCCCCATTTACCCATTCCCCAGAGCGAATTGATTCACTGTTGAGGATTATTTTTGGCTTCCAGCTGTTGGGCTCCTTGCAGCTGCCTCGAGCTGTTCTGTTCCTCTCTGCTCCCCCAGAGTCTCTCCTCCTCCTCCTCCTCACTTTCCTCCTGCTGCTACTCCTGGCTATATTCCTCCATCTAATTCCCCTGCTGCCTTCTCCATGCAATGTTTGGCTATTTTTAATGGTCTCAGTGTGCCCCACTGAAGCACAATCAGAAGCTGGAGGGCAGCAGGAGTGTGGGGGATGTTTTGCACAGCACAAATCTGGAGGCAGGACATGTGGCGTGAGCAGGGCTTCAGGGTAAGGTGCCACCAGCCTCTGGGCACCAGGTTGAAGGGCTGCCACCCATTCCCTGATCCAGGCTGAGCACACAAGACAGCAGGATCAAGCCTATCCCTTCATTCCTCCATGTTCAGAAGGAATAAAGTTCAGTAGCTGTGATTTACCTGAGGTGACGCCACAAGCACAAGGTGTCCTGGGTGGCTTTAACCACTGGTACCCACCAGATCCAAAGGAGCTGCTGTCTTTGAAGATGTGGAGAGTGGGGATTTAGGTAGCTTGATGCCAACTGCAGCACCCAAAGCCAAGCCCTGGGTCTGTAAATCCCCCAGCTCAGCTGTTCTTTAATCCTGGAGGCGTCTCAGTTCTGCAATGCCCTTGGCACAAGGGAGATCCTGGCCAGGCAGAGGCTGTCCCAAGGAGTCCCAGGGAGCTTCCCCTGACCCTTCCCTTGTGTCAAACCCTCCTGGATGTACAAACTCCTGTGGGCTCTCAGCAGAGGGGTTTAGTCCCTGGCTGCTCTTCAGGCCACCCACCACAGGAACCAAGGACTGGGGTTCCTTGGACCACAGGACACAGTGGTGGTGGGCTGAAATCCACCCTCCTCATCTGGGTAACACACTGAGCTCAGCTTCACCCTTTTGAGTGTTCTTCCTCACTCCTGGGGCTCTCCTTTAAAATCCTTCCCATTTCCCAGCCCCCTTTTTGCAGTATGGACCCCATGCCTGGACACAGCATCCCTGTGCCTTTCCCCACAGGCTCTCCCTGCCCTGGTTTGGCTTTCACTCACAGTAGCCCTTAGCTCAGGTGGTGTTTGTGTCTCCCATTTGGGTGATTATTGACCCAAAACCTGTGTTTTAGGGATTTTCCACTTCCCAAGTGCAGGTGCTCTGGCGCTGGATCTCATCCCAGACCGTGCCAAGCTCAGGTTTACACAGCTGCAGGCACCAGGCAATTCATCTCACCAGTGACTTGTTTTTCCCTCCATTTTTGCCCAGCAAACAGTTTCTTCTCCACTTCCAGTTCCTTCTGGGGCTGGATGAAGTAGCTGGGAGCACAGATCCATGCCCAAATGGACACTGCTGGGAGCAGACCTTTATCCACCCCATTTGCAGTCACATTGGTGTTGTGCTGGGTTTAACGTGGGCCACGGGGATGTTCACAGCCTTTTCATGAGAATACAGAAACTCAGAATCACAGAAGGGTTTTGGGTGGAAGGGACCTTAAAGATCATCTAGTTTCAACCTGCAGATCATTCAGGGCTAAGCTGAGCACCTTCTGGAAACCTGAACAGGCTACAAACCATGTTCTCAGGTGTGAAATCCCTAAAAATACGTTGCACTATCACAGCTTTTTGTGGTCCAGCCTCCACCAAGCACAAATTCCACAAACTTCTGCTTCATGGTCATCCCTTTATGGTCACCCCTCCCATGATCATCCTTCCATGGTCATTCCTTCATGGTCACCCCTCCCATGATCATCCTTCCATGGTCATCCCTTCATGGTCACCCCCTCCATGAGCATCTTTCCATGGTCACCCCACCATGGTCATCCTTCCTTGGTCCTCCCTTCATGGTCACTCCCCCATGGTCATCTCCCCATGGTCAACCCTCCAGGGCAGATCATTCAGGGCTAAGCTGAGCACCTTCTGGAAACCTGAACAAGTTACAAACCATGTTCTCAGGTGTGAAATCCCTAAAAACACGTTGCACTATCACAGCTTT
The DNA here is from genome assembly GCF_024509145.1 of Vidua macroura. Lineage (NCBI taxonomy): Eukaryota > Metazoa > Chordata > Aves > Passeriformes > Viduidae > Vidua > Vidua macroura. The sequence goes on from NC_071575.1 coordinate 70,086,202, forward strand.
TTGTGGTCCAGCCTCCACCAAGCACAAATTCCACAAACTTCTGCTTTCCCCTCGCCTGAATCGGTTCTGCTGTGACTCTCTGTACGTTTGGTTTTTCTCCACTAGGTCGCAGCATTAACTTTTATTTTCCTCTCCTTACTAAACCGACAAACTGGGGACTTTTTTTTTTCAGTAGGCAGCTCTGCCTTGTCACCCCTCCGTCCCCTCATGGCTCCTGCATGGGGTTCCCGGGGGCTGTGGTGACTCAGTGTGGGGTGGCCAGAGAGTCCCCTGAGGTCCCTGCAGAAGGGTCTCGGCTCCTATTTGCATCTGGGCTCGCCTTGCTCATATTCATTGTGAAATTAAAAGTGAAAATATATATATTAATCACTAATTACATCAGCAGCATGAAGCCTGGAGGAAGGGGACAATGAACAACCACCAACGCACCCCTTATCTCTCCTCCCAGGCAGCCCTTTCCCCCGGTGTTGATGGTGATGACTGAGAAGCTTTTCCTGCTGATTTACAGCTTCATCCTCATGAACTGGCACGTAGGAAGGTTTCTAGCATGGAAAACACGAGCGGTGTGTCCAACTCCATCCCCTGGCCCAACCCTGCGGCCACCCCCTCCAAGGGCAGGATAGGATGCTCTGGATGTTGTCTCCTGGATGGGGCTGGGTCTAGCAGGAAATCTGGACCAGTTGCCCCCTCCAGGGCTTCACATCTCCCCAGTTCAGCACTCTGGAGGTGTAAGCTGCTCTCTGCACCACTCCACGTGGACAGAAAGGCCCCAGCGTGGGAGACGGGGCTGGGTCCCGTGGGAGATGCTGCTGCTGGTGACTCATCCCCCACAGGTGTGCCCACGGATGCTCTGGCTGCTGCCCTGGTTTTGGGGGGAGCACAGCGGGGTTTGAAGGAGAGTTTCTGTGCTTTCACTATGAGCAAACGGTGCCGACAATGGGGAGAAAACCCTGCACAGCCCCGAGGAGATGATGGTGGGCTAAGAACCGGCTACAAAAACATGAAAGGTGGGTATAGAGACACAGCCAGACTCCTCCCCTTTGTGCTGGTCTGTGACAAAAAGGCACCAGTGGTAAAGTGGGGCACGGAAGACACATCCAGCTCTTGCTGGGAGACACCGCTGCCCTGGGACACAGACCACCTAGACTGTACCCCGCTACTTTGGGGATTTAGGGCTTGGCCAGAACGTGGCTGACACCCTGGCTACAGTCCTGCTCAGAGTGGGAAGCTGGACTTAAGATGTTCCTTGGACCCAAAATTTCTATGCAAGTTTGATTAAAAAAAAAATTGGTTTTCCTGCTTCTGTGTGTCCCCGAGCTGCTTTTGCGTTGTCTCTGCAGCCCTGAGCTCTCCAGCTTATGAAATACTGGTGTTTCCAACAGCAACAGTGATGCAGAGATCCAGAGGTGGAGGAAGCAGCGAGGAGGAGCACAGGAATCCCCTGCGGCAGCAGGAAATGCCTGGACAGATGGGTGCCAGGTCCCCTTCGGAGCCATCCAGGCATTGTTCCACGGTGAATTACCATTCCTGCTGCTCCCAAGTCCTTCTCAGCTCTCTCCTACTCAAACCCACGCTCCAGGGGCCTTTTGAGGTCTCAGCTCACTGGTGCTGTTCTCATCTCCCCAGCTCCTATCCTGCATTTGGGATAGATCCTTTGCAAACTCACCAGCCACCAGCTCATGCAGCCTCACAAATCCTCCCCTCACTGCCCCACTGCTTCCCTCTGCCAAGGCCAAGTGGGACGTGCTGAGGCTGGAGAGTGTTTTCAGACACGGGACGCGGTCAGTCAAAACCTGCCTGGCCAGAGGACTCTTGCAGCAGAAATAAAAGGTGGATGTGCTGGAAGCTCCAGCTTGGAGGGAGCCCAGGACACGTGTCCTTGTGCGGATGGATCCGGCTGTGCCTGGGGCAGCTGAGAGCACACAGCGTTCAGCACTGCTGTTCCCAAGGGCTCCAGGGCCTGGAACATCTCAAGAGGAGCACTGCAGCCTCACCCTCAGGGTTTTCCTGGCATTTGACCAAGTCCCACAAGTACAAGCTATTCCCAACACAATAAGCACACGCTGGGTACTGCTGGCTTCCCTCTGCCCTCCCACTCCTGCCGTGGTCTGCTCTGCTTCCCCAAACACAATTCCTCCATAGCTGCTTCTGCTAAAGCAACAATGGACCCAAGCCCTGAGCACCTGAGGTAACCCCCAGGTTTTTTAATCCCAGATCCAGCTTCTTTGTGCTGCCCTTGCTCTGTGACAGGGTTCACGGGAGCCGCAGAGGGTAGGAGAGGTGAAGAGATCTCCAGATCGTTCAGGAGTACTTTGGCTTGAATTATGTCCTGTTCTCTTCTTCCAGACCTGTGGCTTTTTACCTGCAGTGACCCTCCCTGACTCGTTGTTTACCTTGAGAGAAAGGGAACATTTGCTGCCTAGAGGAGCTCAGCTACAGCTTTTCAGTCAGCGATGAAAACACTTGAAAGCTAAGAGCAGCATTTGAATTTAAAAATTGCAATTACAGCACCCAAGAGGCAGAAGTTGGAAGAGGGCAATGAACAAAGCAGGAGGTTGGAAGAAAACAAAGAAAGGCATGAGAGGAATCTGTGCTTTGAACACAAGAGTCCTGAATGTCTTGCACTGGCTACTTCAAATTGGGCACCCGAAATTAATAGATTCTATGACCTTCGTTTCTCTGTGCTCTGGTTCTTTCTTTGTAAAGCAGAAACCACAAAAGAGCCTCACCAAGGAAGAAAAAAAAAAAAAAAAATGTCATCAGAGCAACTGCTCCAGCCAAAGCACTCGGATGCTGCAGAGGATGAAGGAAAAAAAAAAAAACAACCCTGAATGGCTTTTCAGCAAGTGAGTACCAGCATCGCGTGCGGGAGTGGGGCAGTGTCCTCTGGAATAAAAAATACCTCCCAAAAGTGTAATTAAGGGTGAACCACGCATGCCCACAGGGGTTCTGTGGGCAGCCTGAAGGCAGGCGTCTCTTAACTTTTAAATGCTTTCTCAACCTTGTCACTTCTGGTGTTATTTTGATGCATTTTACGCATAGGACTCTGCTATATTAAGAGAATGTCTATGTATCTCACAAATAACTCTGCCTTCAGAGGAAAGCCTGGCACAAGCAAACAGAGCCTCAAGGCTGCTCCCGCTGGTCTAAGGAGCTGGATGTTGTGCTTGGGCAATTCCAGAATGGATGGGGAGCAGCCCTGGGAAGGAGGATTTGGGGGTGCTGGTGGATGAGAAGCTCAACGTGACCCAGCAATGGCTGACACCCCCCCAGTCCTGGGCTGCTCCACAAGTGTGGGCAGCAGGTCAGGGAGAGGATTCTGCCCCTCTGCTCTGTTCAGGTGAGATCTCACCTGCAGAGCTGCCTCCAGCCCTGGGGCTCCCAACACAGGAAAAGACAGGGATGCATTGGAGTGAATCAGAAGGCCACAAAGATGGTCATAGGGATGCAGGCCCTCTGCTCCAGAGGCAGGCTGTGACATCTGGGGGGGAAGAAAAAGGCTCCAGGAAAACCTGAGAGCCCCTTCCAGTGTCTGAAGGTGCTCCAAGAGAGCTGGACAACAGCATGGAGTGACAAGACAAGTGAAAATGGATTCCCACTGCCAGAGAGCAGGGTTAGGTGGGACACTGGGAAGAAATTCTTCCCTGTGAGGGTGATGAGACCCTGGCATAGGCTGCCCAGAGAAGCTGTGGCTGCCCCTGGATCCCTGGAAGTGTCCAAGGCCAGGCTGGACAGGGCTTGGAGCAACCTGGGATAGTGGATGTTGTTGAGAAGTTGAAACTAAAGGATTTTCAAGGTCCCTTCCAATCCAAACCATTCTGTGATTCTGTTTTGGTGATCATCACTGACCACACATCACATTACTTCACTGGACCTCACTGCTAGATCCTGTTGGATTTATTACACCCTGGTCTCTGCAATGGCTGCTCTTGCTGCTATGGAGGATGCAAGAGGAAGGATAAAATCCACATGCCCTAATTCTGGAGTCTTGCTCCTTTAAACAGATGTGGGAGGGAGGGTTGGTAAATCCTTGGACAGTTTTTCATCTTGCCTTGACTGGGCTGGGCTTTGGGCTCAGTCTGTTGTCTGGTCCCCTGTCACAGCTGCTGTTGTAATGATTCATCCATCTGGTTTTCTGGGAAAAGAAAATGAGCTAGGGAAATGTTTTTTGGTTTGTTTTTTTTTTTTTTTTTTCTGGCTGTATCTTTCCTGAAACAGTTACAACTTTGCACCCACTGGAGCTGACGGGGGGAGAAGGAGTCTGACGCATCACTTTTCACTGGAGCAGAGACAGAAGTGCTGAGAATCCCATTCCTCAAAGTCAGACTGTGATGGTTTTATCCTGAACTGTGTTTCCAAGGAGCAAAAAGGATCCAGCAAAACCCAGCAGAAGATCCAGGCTGTATTCAGTGGGTGCACTGGACAAAACCTCGTGCTGATCACTCCAGGGACACCTGCTCCTTCTGCTGGCTCCTCACCTTCCTGAGCTCTCCAGAAATTATGTGGGACGAGCTGCAGGGAGGCAGCTTGGACACAAATCCACATGGAAAACATGGACACTGAAGGTCTTCTCATCAACAAGAAGCCACACTGGACTTTTTCCTTGTTGGTCTGCACAGTAAGGATGAGACAATGTACCCACCCAACTGGGAACACCAAGGCAACCTACTTCTTGCTTAAGGAAAGTGGCACTGTAAAGTCTCTTTTTCAGCAGCCCTTAAAAACATTCTTATAAACCAGCCAGCTCCAGATATCTCCTCCTTCTCCTCACTCCAGGAATGTATCTTCCTTGGTCCAAGTTGGTTAGAGGTTACACTGAGGAAGCAGCAGCCTGCCTGGGAACAATCAGTCCTCCATTCAGACACATCTTAATGAATTTCCATCAAAGGGGTCAGGTATCAAAGTTCTTTTCTATGCTGCTGGAGCAAACCTTCCTGTGACAAATTCCTGCCCTTATTCCAGCTCCGTATCTGTTACAAGTGACTCCTGTGAGAACCAGATCTTCCTCGAACCCACCAGCACAGGAACTACCCTCCTCGCTGGTCCAGCATCCTTCCTCTCCCGAACCCCCCCCTTTTTTTTTTTAAGGTCTCCTTCTCCTCACCAGCCTTTCCTCGCGCTTGCCCGTTCCATGATTTCATCCGAGGTGGGTGGTGAGCTCGCTCTCCCCCGCGCAGCCTCTTCCCAGCGGCTCCCGGGATCCCTGCCAGCTCCTCTCCACCCACGGCCTCTCCCGACGAGCCCAACCGCGGCTCCCGCTGCTGCCCGCGCCAAGGCAGCATCTCACATCTGCTGGGCTGGCTCGGCCAGGGCCAGGGGAGCCAAGGAGCACCTCATCCATCCCCCTGCACCAGTGTCTTCCAGGGGTTGGCACCTCCACCCCTGCGTCCCACAGGATCCCCGGCTTCCCGCCTAGGACACGGTGATGGGTCACAGAAGTGACTCCTGAAGGCTCGAAAGCTGCACAGCCAAATTTGAGTTCAGAAAGCAGCTTTGCGGGTTGAAAACCAACTGAAAACTGTCTTTTTTTTAACCCTTTTTTCCTGAGCTGCTCCCACACATAAAACCTCTGTGTGGATTTAAGCATTCCCAGCCTGGCTAATGCAGGAGCACCAGGCAGTGAAGTTAACTGGTCCCATGGCTTCAGAGATTGTGGAGCTGAAGATGGCAAAGCAGATTTGAATCATTAGGATTTGTTAAACCAAAGTGTTAAAATTGAAAACAGAGCACAGGACAGCTTCTCAAACCTCTCGGGTTATTTCCTCTGCTCTTCTGCCATGATTTAAAAAAATTAATCTTTTCACTATTCCTCCCAATGCCATTTCTGTGAGTCCATAAAACCATTTTCTCCTTGTCAGAGAATTCCGACAGCGGTGATTTATAGGCTTTGCTTGGAACGCAGCACGCAAGTACTTCACTTTTTCATTCGCCCTTTATAAACGTTTTTAACGATCTGCTTCCTCAGATCTGTTTACATTTGGGACATTAAAAGCTAAGCAACAACTCCATTATGAGAAAGAACACCATAAAAATTCCACCATTGCCAGGAAACATCTCAATACAGTGACAAACGTAGCCACGCTCTCGTCCTGCTGCTCATCTGTGGGAAGACTGGTTTATAAATTATTCATGAGCGCCTTAAAATTTCCAGGCTAATCTCAACTAAAAAGTGGGGGTTTTTACACCATTGTTTTGCTCCGAAGTTCTCCAACTGGAATTTTGATTTGCATAGAGAAATCTTGAAAATTTACTTGCACTGAATTTCTCTTTCCTTCAAGTTGTGATTTCAGTTCTCACACTGGAAACATAGTGGAGAGTCTTTACGTGACAACTAATTTGGAAGCCTGGAAATCTGTGATAATTCCCATGAATTTCCTGAGAAATTTAGGTTGTCCTCGAGGTGATTTTTGAGCAGGTATGGATTTACAAGGATTTTGGCACCTTTCAGCAGACAATCCCATCACCCCATGGCATTTTTAGTAATGATGAAATATATGGGGAACTATCAAGCCATTCTCTTCCCAATCTGTTTCAAAGTAAGGACGGGCAAGACTGAAGATTAAATCATGGCAAAATCTAACTGAGAAAATCACTTTGAGGTCCTCTGGAGGCTACTAACAGACCAGCTCACCCACCTGTGCTCATGGATTTTACAGCTGCCAGTCTGTTCTGGGATTTAATCCGCAGGGTGGCATTGGAGTATCTTCCACGTAAAATCATCCAATATAAATAAATCCCACTGGGTTTTTATGCCGTAATGTTATAGAAGAACAGAGAGCCATGATATTTGAAGCAATGAAGTTAAAAGAGTTGCCTTACATTCCTCTTGATGTCCACGCTCTGCCATGCTTTGCTTGGAAAACTGTTGTCACAGCCGGCTCCTCCACACAGCGCTTTGATGCCCCTTCCCAGCCACTTCATCCCAGGCTGTGCTGCTCCAAATGAGGGTCAGTGTCTGGCTTTCCAGGCTGGAATCCAGCCAGAGTTATGCAGGGCTTGACACACTGATTGCTTTGGGAAAGTAGAGACCAAAAAAACTTTCCTCTGCAGCAATATGTGCATAATTCTTCCCTGTGAGGGTGGTGAGGCCCTGGCACAGGGTGCTCAGAGAAACTGTGGCTGCCCCTGGATCCTTGGAAGTGTCCAAGGCCAGGCTGGACAGGACCTGGGATAGTGCAAGGTGTTCTTGCCTATGGCAGGAGGATGGAACTGGATGGTCTTTAAGGTCCCTTCCAACCCAAACCAATTGTTGACTTTCACTAGTAGCAAAATACTGAACTCAAATATTTGTGATCCCAAGGCTCACATTTCCTTTTTTTTTTTTTTTCTTTTCTTTTTGCCAAGGGGGCTTTAAAAAATTTCTTTGACACGGAGAAAATGGTTTTACTGACTTGCCCTCAGGACAGATCATCTGCTTCCATGGCAGGTTCCCTGGAAAAGAATCCTCTAGGGGGGACAGACATGATGCTGAGAAGGCAGCACAGACAGAAACTGCACATAAGGGGACTTAAAATACCCAGCAATCCAGGCAGCAGAGCAGGCAGCCACACATCTCTCCATGGAATGTCCTTGGAAAGTTGTTGGAAATCCAGTAGAGCAAGAATGACATGAGGAGAAACATTTTTTGCCTCCTATTTCAAGGAGCTGAGTGGGAATATCTTCTGACCCAGGGTCTGTAACCACTACACTGACCAGTACCCACTGAACATCCTCTTGCTCAATAGCAGAGGTGGGAGCATGCAGCTGGTCCAGCTTTTCTGCTTGAAGCCCCAAAGTCCTGAATGTTTCCAGAGGAGATGCACCTGCAGCACCTGGAGAAGAGAACCCAGCAGTTTGATGCACCATTGTCAGAAACCAGGACAGCAGAGCTGTCTTTAATAATACCTGACCAGCGACCACCTCTCCTTGCAGGCAGCTTAACTCAGGTTGCTTCACTGGAGTTTGCCCTCACTGGATCTGATTCACCAGATAGTTAGAAATTTTAGCACTATTTTCATTAGGATTACCCAAACAAGGAAGAATTTGCTCTGCTGGCACCTTTACACTGCTGTGAGCTCTTAACAGCCTGTTTAACTGCACAGCAAAGCTCTGCCAACACAAGCCTCTTGCTGTTTCATACTTAGCAAAGGTCCCAGCAGGACTCGACCAGCCCACAGTAAAAGCCACAATACCCTGGAAATGTGCGCTAAGGACACAGCAGATCCCACACAATTTTTGGTTAAGAAGTCCCAAATATTTTTGGTTAAGTCTCAAACTGGCTTGAAGGAATCAGGGAGCATCTTGTAGAGTATCACAATTTTGTTTCGTTTACTGTTCCACTCTTTCATAAGCACCTTATGCCTGCATGTTTCATCAATTAATGTTGAATATTTTATCAATTATAATGAAAATTATAGTTCTGACCCTCAACTTATTTGCTGTGAAAACAAAACAATTTTCCACTATCACCCCAAGCCCCTACTCAACATGATCAGGTTATTTTCCCCCCAGATTCCCAATATACAGTGGATTTCACAGAACATCCTCATGTAGAAGCCTGACATTTTGAGACTGTGATGCAAAATCACAAAAATTTCAGACAAATTAATTGCAACAATTGAAATTTCAGCTTGATGTAGTAGAATGAAGTGGTTTCAGGGCTCATTAATAAAAAATGTGTACACTGTCAGACATTTCTGAAATATTTTTGTATTAAAAATTTCCCAACAAACATCATCTTTCTCTCCCTCTCATCCTAACATCCAGCACATTTTATATTAATCCAGAAGGGAGAGGGTTTTTTGGGAGAAGCAGTTGACTTCCAGTGCTGCTTTTGGCTTAGTCCAAGTGTTGATTTCATTTTAACATCATTCCAGAACACTGGCAACGGGACAAACTTTTCTGGCCATGGAAACAATCCCCCCTGCACGTTGCATTTTGTGACTGCTGCAGGGTCTGTCAACGGGAGGATGGAGCAGATTTGCAAACAAATAGTTTAAGTTACCCATTGTGGTACCTGACTGGCGTTTTGAGACTGAGGCAGGTTTTGTAGGCACCATTTTGCACCCAAATCTGTGTGACAGAGAAGATTTGTCTTCCAGTAGCTTTACTTTTTTAAAAGGCCAGGAGCTGAGAGCAAAGGATAAATTAAAAAAAAAACAAACAAGCCAAAACAAAAAAAACCCAACTTCTTCAACTTGTTACGTAGGCTTCCCTCTTCCTCAGATATATTTTACGCTGAAATGCTTCAGTTTTCATCACGAATTTTTCTTCTTTTCATCCTTTCTTTCCCATGAGAAGATCCACCATGAGCAGGACACAATCCTGTGTGTGAGCACACAGGCACACCACCAGCAGTGCTCACGTCCGAAAATACTTTCACGAGATCCAAGCACTTGGCAGCTCCATTTTTCTGACTGTAGGGTTCAAAGAACCTCTTGTCTTTCAACAGAAAGAATTAAAATGTTATTAACCTTTTTCACCTGTTCCTGCACCACTCTATAACTGGTTTGAACCTTAAGGCAAGTTTTTGCGTTAACAAGTTTCCTTGAAGTCCAGAAGTTTCGATCCTACACGCACAGCACAAGCAGCAAAGTCCAAACAGATCCATCTGCTCCTTCAAGGACTTCCCACAAGTCACTTAAGCAACTGTCTGCATGGGAGCTACTTAGGCAGTGGATGTACTTAAAACAGTGATTACTTTCAAGTCACACTTCCATCACCACTTAATTCTGCACAGCTTTTAACCTCCACAAGAACATCTGTCAAACCCCCTGAAACATGTAGAGCTCTGCATCATACTGCAAAGCCCCCATGCTGCTAGCCAGTCTGTATTTTCTGTATTTCAATAATTTGTTCCATTAATTTAAGGGCTTAACCTACAGTCTTTGGTGCTAAACGCAGTACTTGCCACTTCTCAAAGCTCTATCTGAAAAGAGAGCATGAGGGTGGACTTTGTGAATGGATGGAAGGAAGAGACTTGAGAGAGGTCAATAGGTCCCTTTTGGTTTGTGATTATCTTAATTAAAAATAAAGACCACCTCATTCCACCCCCTGCTATGGGCAGGGACACCTCCCACTATCCCAGATTGCTCCAAGCACTGACCAACCCAGCCTTGGACACTTCCAGGGATCCAGGAGCAGCCACAGCTGCTCTGGGCACCCTGTGCCAGGGCCTCACCACCCTCACAAGGAAAAATTTCCTCCTAATATCTAATCTAGCCCTGCTCTGTGTTCAAAGCCATTCCTGTCACTCCATCTCCTTGCCAAAATTCCTTTTCCAGCTTTCAATATATTTTCATAAACATAAAAAAAAATTGGAGGGGATAAAAGGAAGGTGGATTTGCTTCCAACAACCACGCAACCTTAGAAATTTCTCTGAATTTCAGAAGTTGCTCCAGTTTTTTACAAAGGACTCTTTTTAGTTACTCCATATGGAATAGCAGGAAAAGCGGTACATTGCCGAACTCACCAGGACATCCAGGAGAACATCCCCTGCTACAGGGATGCCTTGCTGCAGGTTGGTGTGTGATGTATTGCTATAGGTTGGTTGGTGTTATTAACTCCCAAAAAGCTGGCTGTAGAATGATCAGCTGATTGAAGGATGATTTTCAGAGATTATCTTCATGGATAGTGAGATCCTGCTGGAACTGGGGACAGGACCCACCTTTGACTCTGCCTCCAGCCAGCTGAGTCCCCGAACAACTGACATTTCAGAGGAATTCATATTTATTAAACACCCTTGGAGAGGTGACTCAGGTTGTTTATGGCTAACTCTGTAAGGGGTGTATGAGAGGAGAATGGAAGAAGCTCTCAGGCTGGCAGGGAAAACCTCCATGAGATCTTGCTTTCAGCACATCCAGAGTATGGGAGCTGCAGATTGGAAGGTTTCCTGCTGCTCCTTTTATTTCCTCATACCTCACAGACAGATCATTAAGCCAACAGGGTGGGGTTCTTCTTCTTTGAGCCAAAGTCCACATTGGTTATTCTCACTGGGAAAACCATCTCCCTTGATCTTCCTTCTCAGCACCGTACGGTTTTCTGAAACATTCCAAGGATCATCTTCACACAGAGGACCTAAACCAAGACCTTGGGTTATACATTTTTTACAATTCTCCACCTCCCAGCGTTTAAACTTGTAACATTTCTGCAGCTCCATTCACTAAAATAACACACTTCCCTGTTTTCATATCATTAAAGTTTCTCTCCGGAGCCTCTTCTGTGAAAATTCACGAGGTGCAATTCCCCAATCACTATAACCGATTTCAAATGGTGCTAGAAATTATTATTGACTCTGAACACCAAAAGAAATCAGTCATCCTCTAAAGGGGTTATGGAGATCTGCAAGGATGAAGAGTTATGTGCTGGACAGCATTTCACATTGGAGAATCCCCAAATACTTGATATAATTCTTATTAAAGCACTGGTGAGAAAACAGAGGTTTAGAAAGTGAAAATTTTCAACATCAACCATTAGGTACACACGTTTTTTTAATACAGTGAAACACTTCAAAAAATACTATCTTGAAAGACTTCTCCAGATTTCAGGAGACTTGGACAATATGACCAACCACCTCTGGTCTAACTCTCAGTTGCTGGCCATTTCCATGAGCACATCCAACAACCAACCTGCACGCTGGCAAGTCTTGTCACACAAAGTAAGTAACACATTCTGATCTGCCAAACACGCCACAACAAACACGCAGGAGGGATGCAAACAGCATCCAGAACTCCCAGTGCTTCAATGCAGAATTACCTGTTTCAAATTCCATTGTCAGTCTTGTGTGATGCATGTACAAGGTATTTACAAGTGTGATGAAGTGGTAAGAAAAACAGATCTAGGTAAGGCTGAAAACAGGTTTTGAGTGAAGAATTTAGAGCATATGTAGTTCCCTCCTTATTCCTCACCATGTTGTATGAACTAGATGCAGTAGTTTTTACTAGTTGGGGCATTAAAATCAGCATCTTCAATTCTGTGTTACAATTCTGTATGTTACTTTTTTCTCCTCGTTTCTGTCTCAAAATCATCTTGGCTTCTGCAGTTGTTGCTCATTACTCACAAATATTATAAACATGATGACAGCAGAATTTCTGCCTTTGAAATCACTCTTTGCATTGCTCTCCCAGGGGTCACCTGGGTCACAGACCCCTGGAGTCCCACTGAGGGACTTTGTTTGGTGGTGGAGGTTAATTGGAATGGCAGAGCCACACAAGGAAGATCTTGACTTTCTCTTCTTTTGCTCTGAGGCTCCCGAGGGTCCGTTTCCCTGATGAAGGCAGGCATTCTTCCTCCAAGAACACTGATTTCAAATGGTGCTAGACAATGAATAGTTAAATCTAAACCACCATATGAAACCAGCTTCCTGAGGGAGCTTGAGTCTAGCGGGGAGGATATTCCTGTAACAATAAATTGGAAATGCCACAGAAGAATACCTAGCCACGCTGGGTTTTTATTTTTCCTGTTAAACAGTTGATGCTTTTTTCTTATTCTTACCCTTGATTTTGGTTTGAGTCACTCAAATGCTCCCTTCTGTTTTCTATTACAGTGCTACCAACAGCAAGAGAATTGCTTGCAGCAGTGTCACTGCTGCAGAGGAATTTTGTTAGTCGGGCTTGAACAACATGTACAAGGCTTTAACAAGGAATGATGGACCTTCATCTTGCTTGTGCTGCTGCCTTCCATTAACACATTCTGTCTGCTGAGCTCTGCCCACAGCAAGACTACGTCCAGACACACCAGCAAGGGCAGCACTGCTACAAAACTCCCTCTTGTGACAGCGAAACACGTAAGATGTTACCAAATCTTCACTTCAACAGCAGCAGGACACCAAGACTAGCGTGTGACACCAGCTGCACATCAGTGCCTAAGGGATGAATATTCATCCCAAAGGTTGTTCAGAGAGCCAGGAAACCTGCCCACCTGTCAGCTAGCTCTGGCTGAGGTGGGATTTGCAAATTAGGGGAAAAGTGTGTCTCCAAACCCAACGTTAAGGACTCAGTTGATGATGGGCTATTCAGACTTGGCCCTTAGCACCTGGAGCCAGCACAGCTTCTAAGAAGTCTGACAGAGGGTTGTTTCCTGGAAATCTGCTAGTGAAGTGTGCCCTAGACAATTTATTCCCTTTCAAACAGATATTTTTTTTATTTTTTCGTAATCTTTCTGCAGGCCCTCATCTCAGCTGGCAGAACAAACATCAGACCCGAAGCACATCTGCAGAGCGACGTCGAGCAAGTCTTGAGTGTTTGCACAGCCCTGCTCTCAAGTGACGTGTTCTGGGAAGCACTCAGGTCCATCACAGCCCCTCAGAAAGGAACAAATCACCCCAGGCAGTGGCACAGAAGGCACCACAAAGTGTCAGCATGGCAGAGGGAGGCACAAAGACACCGTGTTTGGCGCAGAACAACAGTTTTAAGGAAAACAGCCCATGGGAGCAGGCCGGGCCTCTGCAAGCAGGCAGTTCCTGCAGTTACCAGAAGAGCTGTCATGCCAGGCCACATCAGCACTGGATTTATTGTGCAGCTTTTCTGTCCAGAAAGTGCCTGTGTGGAGCAGAGCAGGCTGGAAGCAGCAGGACGGAGCTGTGCCCGTGTCCCCGGGCTCTGCCCTGAGCGTGCAGCTGCCTGGGAATCTTCCACACAGGCTCACAAAACACTAATGGGTAAAATAAAGCTGCTTTGAAGTGCAGGCAGAACCAAACTCTTTTTCCTTCAGCCATGCAGAAGTCCAGAATTTTGCCTTGCCGCAGTGTTTTCAAGAAGAGTGAATCATCTTTATTTTTTCCCTCCTGCAGTTTATTACACCTGGGTGTGCTCCATACCTGCCTCTAGAAGCCCTGTGAAAGCTGGTTTTAGTTGACTAGAACCACAGAATCACTGAGGTTGGAGGAGACCTCCAAGATTATTGAGTCCAACCTTTGATTTAATACCACCATGCTCACTAAACTATATCATGAAGTGCCAGGTCCACTTGTTTTTTGAACACTTCCAGGGATGGTGACTCCACCTCTGCCCTCAGCCTGTTTCAATGCTTAACCACTCTTTCAGTGAAGAAATTTTTCCTAATGTCCAAGCTGAACCTCTGCTGGTGAAACTTGTGGCTGTTTGCCATTGTCCTGTCACTTGTTACCTGGGAGAAGAGGCTGACTCCCACCTCACCACAACATCCTTTCAGGTAAATGTTGGTCTTCAGGTAAGTAAGGTCTTCCCTGAGTCTCCTTTTCAACTCTCAGCCAGTCCTTGTAGAACTGGCATTCCAGACCCTAAACCACCAGGCAAGATGAACCCATCTGTCGAGTCCTGAGGACGGGCAAATATTCTCAATCTCCTCTTCAGGGGGCAGAAAACCACATTAAAAAAAAAAAGAAAGAATTACACCTGTTCCTCAAGTTTCATCACCTGCCGACACACAGCTCTGTGTTCATTTACCCCGTGGACAACAAACCCAACAAACTCAGACCAGGAATCCAGCTCCTGAAGAGGGAAATCAAGCCAGTGTGGACAGTTCTCACGAGGGCATCTGTCAGCAGCACAGCTAACACACTTGTCTCCAAGAAAATCTTCACAAGAAAAGCCCAAGAAACCTGAGATCCATCTTTTAAACAAAGAAAAGCACAGACAATTCACAACTGTCTCCCCTGGACAAGGCTAATCCCTGCTGCAGCATCTTTTCCATGCAGTTGCATCCATGACATCCACAGATTGGAAGCTGAGGTCCTGAGCTGCCTGGCTCTGCCTTTACCACTAGCCTTAGGATGGCTGCAGACCACAGCTTCTCCATGTGGCTATCCAGAGAGCAAACTCTGCCATTTAATATCATTTGCACTTTTGAAGAAAGCATCTTTCAAAACTTGTAATAACTCCGTGTGCTCCTAGAGCAGGCTAATGAGAAACAAGCTCGCACCAGGGCTGTAAACTGTCATTTCTCAATTGGAAAACCAAATGAACTGCAGATAGAGAGCTATTGTGCTGCTCTCCAAGATGCCTCCTTCTAATTAGGTGCTGGAAGTTTTAAAGCATTTTCAAATCTTGGACTGCTCCATCCTTCCCAGATTTAATGATCAAAGAGCTGAGGGCAATTTCCTTGTTGAACTGAGAAGAAGAAGAACAGAGCAGTTAGTGTCTTCACATTTACAAGTAAGAACTTGGGAAACAGGAAAGAACAAACCCAGAATTCAATGCCTTAGATAAAAACTGTAGATGGAAGAGCATCTGATTACACTTAGGCTTCTGCAGTTACAAATTAAGTGTTCTGTAATTCTCCAGAGAAAATTATGGGAACGACACGTCAGTGACTTCAAGCTCTAATCTTACAAGCTTCATAATTCATGTTTTTATTTGACATTGATGGGATCACTTGAATGAGTAAAGTTTTGTCTGCAATTGAAGCACTGCAAGAATGAAGTTTACGAAGGCTTTGTTTTGCTGTTGAATAATTCTAGTGATTTCCAGGTGGTTTAGCTGCATTTAAACACTTACTAGGGAACCCACTCTCTTCTGATGATGAAGTGCAGAATTCCCACACTTGGAATGACATGAGAACTGTCTGTGACTCCAAGTGTCAACTGTGGGCACTTTATCCCATTCATCAGGGATAATCAGACAGAGCTGCACTGGGTGCGACTTGGAAACACTTCCATGGTGGACTAATGATTCTGTACAGGAAATTCATTAAAAAATAAGTCCTACTGCTTCCTTTCCATGCCCTGCCATAACAGGAGCCATGTAAATGGATTCTGTTAGAGCTGCACTCACGACAGCTCTATGATCCATCTGAAAGGCAGAGGCAGCCTGGAATCTGCAGACAATGGCCTGGGAGAACATCACATCTGACAAGCTGCTCAACTTACTGTAACTTTTTAAATACCTTTTTTTTTTTTTTTTTTTTAATAACAAAAGGTGGAGCTGAGGGAAGATGACAGAGTGACAAGTCTGCAGAAAGGCTCTGTCTGTACCATGGGAAGGGACTGTGTGAACTTCCTACTTAAGTTCTGGCCATGGCTCTCATTTATGAGCTGCTGCAGACACCCCATGGCATGATGCAGATGGAGGAGCCACTGGGAAACTATCTGTCAACTGAAAAAACAATTAATACTAACTGCAGTGAGAAAGAACTGTCTACCCAGACAGAAACTGGGATTGTGAAAGTCAGTTACAGATGTCTGTAAGGGATTCTTTTTTTTTTTTGGTCATTTTCAACTTGAACTTGAGCCACAGCTATTGGGGAAAAGCTGCTTCATCTTTTCCTTTTCTGCACCATCAATCCTCAAGCGTTTTCACCACCAGCTTAATGAATTCCAACTATCAAGAGAGCTCATCCGCTCTGTAATTTGTCTTTTTTTTGTTCCCTTCACTAAACAAGCAGGAAAAATGTTTTTAATTTGCAATGCTGAATAAATACCTACTGTGTTTGCCAAGACTTTATTGACATTCATGGCTGTCCACAAAGCTGACTGACTTCTCACAGAGATGGTTTATCTCCTCAAGTAAAAAAAAATAAACCTGCCCTAACAAGAAGATGTTAATCTTCCTTAGTAAAATAAATGAAAAGCAGCAGTTCAATAAATAATCCCGTGGCTAGTGAAAGCCCTTCATTCAGGATATGGTCCCAGAGCAAATTTTTGTTGACAGCAAGATCACACAGCACTGGGACACCCTCCAGTGCTCACTGCTGCCTCTGATGCTGCATTTCTTGTCACCTTCAGCAGTACCAATACGACTGACCGTGGGCCATGAAATTCTTTCAAATTATTCTAATACAAAGGAAAAAAAATGAAGTGTTTCTATTCTTGACCGAGTTATTTTCAGTCATCTTTTTTTCCACACGGTCAGGGAAGAGGTGGCACTGCATTGCTGCTGAGCTGGAAATGAATGGCTGAGAGTGGGCAGAAACTGATTAAGCTGGCACTGGCAGAAGACATGAACTGTGGAATTACACTTTGGATAGCATCAAATCCCATCTCTCTTGCTCAGCTGGTCATGAGGAGTTGAGATGAGTTTCAGCCTGCAAGGAAACACAGTTCTTGAACTTTCACAAGAAAATCAATACATTGAACTCTGAGGTTCTCACTCAAGTTTTACTGGATTTTTACACACAGTTCAACCTTCCCCACAGGCCTGTTTGCCTGATTTTTTCCATTTGAATTTCTCTCACTGAACAATTCTGTCATCTTAAAATGAGCAACGTGCAAAAAACAATCAAAGCCTCCACAGCTGGAATTTAATGTCATCAGAAGGTCTGCGGTGCCTTGATATAAACAGTAAGGAAAAAAAAAAAAGCATTTGGATCATTTGGGAGAAAATAATAATGATAATGACAAACCATTACTGAAAAGATTCCTACACTGATGACAGTACTTCACATTCCTTCCTGTGCTTTGTTTAGCTGCACTGAGAAGTGCTACGAAGTGAAGAGATCTGGAGAACATTTCTCTGGAACAGGCAAAGAGCCCTCAAACGAAGGCAATTATTTCCCACTAGTGAAACATCCAATTTACCCATTATGCAGGCACACCATGCATTTATCTCTGTACTGTCAAAGCTCCTCAAAGCTTTGAGAAGGAAAAGGCCTGATAGCTACAAGGTATTTGCAACAACTGATACCAAGGAGGGACCCGGATGTGCTGTACCTGAGAAAAAACAGCCTCTACCATGTAGAGCTTTCTCTGTGTACTTCTGGAACAATTCATTACTGACAGGTTTGTCCTCAGAATCTGGAAGAAGAAAACACCAGAAGTTGTTTGAATTGTGTTGTTCCGCAAAGAGATGAATCAAAACACAACTTGAGAATGATTTTTTCTTTTCCTCCAGGTTTTACACAGACTTTTTAACCACGTTATCACTCCTCACAATCTGTACTTGCGTGAGTGCACTCACAGTCAGAACAGGCAATCGAGGTGTGCCACTAACCCATCACTAAATACAGGCATCATGCTTCCTATGGAAAGAGTAATTTTGGATCAGAGCTCACCAAAAATTCACCAAAAAAAAAAAAAAATTGCTGTCTTTGTTTCATAACAAAATATGTGTGTAGGCACTCCTTGTGAGATGCATCCAAAATACATCCAAACCTCCTGGTAGAATCCCTCGAGCTGCAGTGCACTTGTGCACTGACTGTGGCAGTGGTGCCACAGGGAAGTAATTCTTTGTGGAGGCAAAATCCATAAATAGCAGGTGCCAGAGAATCACCTGCTGCACAGAGCAACATCCTTGACGTAAAGGTTGTCTCAGATTTACTCTGAACTCTGTTTTGAAACCTCATCAGGCTGATTTTGGGGATTAGCAGGGAAGGAAATCCTAAAAATACAGAGGCAGGCTTATCGAGCTGGGGGAAAGGCAGTAAGATGTTTTTGTGACAAAGGCTTCAGGATATGAATAATGCATTACCAAAAACTGACTTCAGTCTGGATGGGAGGAGGGAGATTTCTGTGCATCCAAATCCCAGCAAAACGGGCACAAGCTGCTCTGCAGGGAATTACATACATCCTGTACAAACATTATCCATCTGAGAATCTAACTCTCTTTTTTGCCTGAGTATTATTTTGTGCTAATTGTGAGAATCTGAGGCAGAAAACCACAAATAATCTGCGAAATCCTTGGAATCAGTCTCCATCCAGTTCGGAGAGGGCTACTGAAACCATAAGGAAGCAGGAACAGTCTGGCTTCAGCCTCCCTCTATTTCTGTCCACATTCCCACCCTGTGCCCATCACCATAGCAGCTGACTGCTCCTTCTGCAAAACACCAACCTTTGGGGCAGCAGAGGCAGGAAAATAGTGTTTTTTTTTTTTTCCCAGATAGATCACCATTTGCTGGATAAAAGCAGCTGATGTTGTATTTTAGAAATTGGACAGGACAACCATAATAAAAAGTGTAATTCCCTGTTGATTGCTGAGGTATGTTAATGAGGGTATGATAATGAAGCAGCCACCCACAACAAAACTCACTGTTGATTGTCCATGTCTTACATAATAAAAACACATACTTTCATTGCCACCGCTGCCTGACACATTTCAAATCATCTCAGTCGAGTCTGGGAGAAAAACAATGGCCATTACGAATTAAAAAAACCCAAAATATTTCTTCAGCTTAAAATAGTTCTTCTGACTTACAGCTTTTGGGACGCAAGAGCGATGAGCATCATTTTTAGCAACCACCCTGGCACGGTGGCTGTTACATAAGTTTCAATAGGAGCTCTAATCCCACCCCTGAGCAGAAATGCCCCTGTCATGAAGCACTCCAAAGCTACACCTGCTGTTTGTATCCTCGTGCCATGAGCTGGAGCACAGCCACTTCTGTCCCTACAAAGTGAGCTCTCAAAACCAGGCACTGCTGCCCCTCTGCTTATCTCCAGCACTGGATTAATTTGTGCTGCTCCACACATCATCGTGGCACTTTGTCTGTCAAAGCATGGAAAGTGACCTGGAAGGAACTGCTCTTCTGTATCTTTAAAAAATAACAGTAAACAGCACAAAAACTTTTATTAGTCTGCGTTTTTTTTTTTTTTTTCTGATATAACACAAACTCAGACTACTCCACGATTACCCAAGAGGAAGTGAAATTAAAGTTATCACACAGAAAGAAGATAACAATTAAGAAAGATAGGAAGTTCAATCAGACCACTTCAAGTTTTAACCTCAGCTTAATTCCCACGCCTCAGGAACACACTGCAGAGGACCTTCCAGTGAAAGACAAATATTCTGTACTCCTCCCATCACATATGACACTGCAAAAAAACCCTGGAATATTTTCAGAGTGAAACAAAGCACTTTAGAACCCTTCCTTGTTATGCTGAAGAAGCAAAGAAGCCAGATGAGGCAATGAGCAACCTGGGATAGTGGAAGGTGTCCCTTCCTATGGCAGAGGGTTGGAACTAGATGGTCTTGAAGGTCCCTTCCAACCCAAACCATTCTGTGGTTCTATGAAGCAGATATCAGTATTTTTTAAAGATATTCACTTCCTACATTCTGCTGCTGCACAGTGACAAATACATATGCCAGATACATTTATATACTACAAACTTCACAGCAGGAAAAAGAACCAGTGCAGAGATCTTACTCCATCAGTGTACTGGAAACAGAAATTATTTACCTTTCCATTTGCACAGATTTATAAGCAGGTTTTCCCTCAAACAACATGTTCTTCCTCTGGCATATGCAAGATGCCCTCTTGAGATCAGCACCTGGAATTTATAAAATGGTTTATTTAAATGCGTGTTTTGCATTTCCACTTCAGCTTCCCCTCATGAAATGCAGAGAAGTCACACAGTTATGGTAAAAATGAAGATTTTGGGGATTGATCAATGCCCTGTCAGCCATGCTAGGGACTAGAAGATCCAGGAGATGAGAGGGATCTTCACTGCATGCTTAGCAAGGATCTTCTGGATCAACTGGTGAGCATCTGGCAGTGCTGCCATCAATTACATCTGCACAACCATGCACAGGTTAGAATATTTACTGATCCTTACTTCTGAACCCCTTTTACTACTCAGTTTGTGCATGTGACTTCCGTGACAGGACAGTCACATCATGAGGATAAAAGCAGACATTGTGCTTCAATAATAAACACTGATGCTGGCACACGCCATGGAAATTACAGAGCTAATTAGAGGACAACATAATGCTCCATGTATTGAACACAGCCAGACAAGGGATGGGAAAGGGGGCTGTTGGATTCTGAAAATAAATTTGTTTTTGCTTTGATCTACAACATCCATTAAATAACTTCAGTTGCATTAGAAAAATATGTCCCTGTCCATCAGAAAACATAACGTACATCCAAATTACTCCTGATCTTTTCAGTCTCCTCCCCACAACTGGCTCTACCTTTTGAAGCTGCAAACAGGGTCAGCATCTCATAATTGGAGCATTAAAGGATGGATGAAGTTCTGATTTTCTTTGGGACCTGAGAAACTCAGTTTGTGCAGTAGGTGTTTACTTTCCCAGTGATTTCCAAGGAAGGAAACTACTGTAGCAGGACAGAGACAAAGACACACTGATCTCGAAGCTTCATATAACAGAGAATAAAATGAGCTTGGTTTTCTAGTTTACTGCCTGAGGCAAGAAACAGAGACATTAAAAAAAAAAAGAGAGAAAGTATAAGGAATAGTAAGACAATAAAACCTGATATAAAGGCAGATTAACAGCCTTTCTACTGTAGGCATCATAGGAAGATAAAGTTTTAAAATAGAGGCTTAAATACAAAGGTGTTTTTGTGGCATTTACAGAGGGTTGGGAGAAAGCCCCTTTCTGTTGACACAGAACTGAGCTGCAGCAGATTGCTATCAATCCACGTGTACAAGCCACACAAACATCCTGGAAGGAAAACAAAATGATGCACACAGGTGCAGGTCTGGAACTTGACTACAGAGAGAGAGAGAGAGAGAGAGAGAGAGAGAGAGAGAGAGAGAGAGAGAGAGAGAGAGAGAGAGAGAGTGAGTGAGAGAGAGAATAATCATATCATTGAATAATAATCAAATCCATTACTTCAATGGAAATCTGGGAAGAGAGAAGATGCAGAATGTGCACACAGAGAACATAACATCACTGTGCACATTAAAAATATGATTAAGAAAGACCACAAAACCGCCAGAATCACAGTCATCCCGTCAGGATGGAATCTCAAATGGAAACATGATTGATGCTGCTGAAAGTCTGACCAGTGTAAAAAAGGGAGGATGAAGAATTAGTGTTAATAATTGGTTAAAAAAAAGCAACTGGAAACATCAACGTTTCCAATGAATTCAAGAGGCAGATGTCAGTCTGGAAGTGGTGCAGGATGGAATCACAGAGGTGAACCCTAAATTGCAAATCACTGGTATATCTTCCTAATTCTAGGAATGTGGCCATTACTAAACCAAGGAAAAATAAACCTAAAAAAACCCCTAGTGATTCAGTCCGTGAGAGATTTCACTGTTTATTCTGCCAGCATTCAAGTTCTCCTGTTTGTAGACATAAGTTAATTCATCAATTAGTAAATGAGTTCAGTTAGTTCACAGCGTGTAATTAATTTATTCTCCTCTCTTAACAGGCACATCCTAATGTCACTTTGTAATATTTTGCAAATTCAATTACTAGACACAATGAGAAAAAGAGAATTTTGAAGGCAGAAAAGAAAACTGCAGGAAAGACAGATGCAAAACCTATGGAGATAATGTACAACACAAATAGCATCTGGCAGCAAGGTCCTTTCTCTGCCCAGCAGGGCTGACTGTTCTGAATTAACTTTTCTGTGGTTGGAACAGGTCTGGGATGCTGGGTGCAGGAACGTGGCAGCTGCCAGCCTATGGTGGTGTCCCCACAGCCATTTCCCTGCAGCTGGACTGACTTCTCATTTCTCTCACCCCTTCCAGTCCTTTGCAAACAGTTCCATCAAGAGATCCCTTTTTTCATGGAACTGCTCTGGATTTCTCTGTGGTTTTAACAGTGGCCAAGGAAATTCACTCAAGAGGAAATTCACTCCCCATAATTCCTACTGTAGCCACTGTGAAGGTTAAAAGGATTAAACGGCTGAAGTGATGACTGGGATAATAAAGTATGTGCTGTGTAACGCCAGCTGCACAGGCCTTGACAGAGTAAAGCTTTAGAAAAAAATAGAAGAGGAAAGTCTTTAGATATTGAACCTGACAGTCCCTTGAACGTATCTGCACTCCAGTGGCCACGTGTGAAGCAGGAGCTGGGAGGAGAGCTCTGGATGGGTGCTGGGATGGAGGTTTCAGGCAGCACCTGCAGCAGTGCCAAGGTGGGAGCGACCCCAGTCAGGTCAAATCTGCCTCTCACACTCACCAGCCCTTCCAGCACAGGGAAAATAGTGCCAGATGAACCCTCAGCCAAGGAGGGAAATCAGCTGAACCACGATCACAGTAATGGACTGCAATTACAGCTTCATTAACAGGAAAATTAAGTTAGGTTTCAGTAATAAGCCATAAAATTTTTCTTGTGTTAGTGCAACGCACACAGAGCTGGAGCTCTGGGAAGGCCAGTCCTGTTTCATGGGTGATGCAGCACCAGGCAGGGACACATGGCTGTCCACAGTGTCCCCTGCCACGAGACTGGGAGTCTGCAGGCATCAGCCATGTGGCCTGTCTCACTTCTGCCTGGATTTTGGCAGGATTTAGGTGCCTAGACTCTGGAGTGATAGAACTTTCTATTCAGTAGCTGCTGGGGCATCAGCATGTGCTGTACCACAGCCAAAGGTGTCCCAGCTGGCGTGAAGGAACCTGCTTCTCACCTACATTTTTCTGCAAAAAAAAAAAAAAGCAGCCTAAAGACCACTAAGTGCCCTGGAAGAGCCTGAAATTCACCAAAATCCATGCCAACACCAGAGCCCTTTCCAGAACAAGGCTGCACAGAGGCCCTGGTGGTCACCACCTTCCACTGGGCACTGAAGCACCACCTGAAAAGCAGGAGAGCCCCTTTCTGTGCCTGCTCAGCCTTCAGTTTCACACCACTCTGGAGAACTGGAGCAGCACAGATGCAAAATGTGAGGCTGAACACGTCTCTGCATCATTTGTGTGGCTCCTGGTACCCAACAGGCTGCTCCACACCAAACCTGAGCTTTCCCTGTGCTCCCTACCAGACACACAAAACTTCAGAGCAACTGATGCCCAAATCCCTGTCTGATGTGTCACAAACAAGGAGTTTCTCTCTCTACAGTGCTTATTCTGATTCCAAAATTACTTGACATCCATACCCCTGCCACCTTCTCAACACCTCAAGGGCCCCCCCCAGCCTTTTCAGTCTCATTCTGATCCACTCTGGTGGAAACAGAGCTCTGCCCTGTCATCCAGGACTTTTTTTTCACATCACACGTAGGAATTATTTCCTAATTCTGGCCCAGGCAGTCGAGTTCCACACCCAAGGGCAAAAATCCAGCATGGATACAATAAACTGGGCATTTATGTGCTTTAAAAGCTCAGCAATGGATATTTCTAAAGAGGGTGTATGGTGCATGTACAGCAAGACACAGCTAAGCTTCATTTTGATCTGAAGCTTAAAATACACAACCCATCCTGAACTGCTTCTGTATTTGCATGGAAAATTCGGTGATATTCTTGCTGAAAAATGAATAATTAAAAGAATTTTGAAAGTGCTTAAAAGGACAGTAACAGAGAAGACAAAACTGATTCAACTACAGCACTGCAGTGAGACAAGGAATGACAGTGATTATGTTTGAGGTGCTGTAATTTAAGACAAACTGTAGCAGAACGGCTACAGCAGCTTGCTAATTCTATTACTAATCCTTACATCACACTTTCCAGACTCCTTATGGATTTCCCTCCAAACAGCCTCTGCTTTATCAGCATTTTTTTGGCAAAAGGAATTACAGTAACTTCTGCTGTGAGGGAATAATTGTGTCAGGGGGTTGGTGAGGAATATTCCCTTGCATTTCCAGATTGGAACAGCACTCTGCTTACTGTGCTCTCTTCAAGATGTAACTGGAACAATCCTCATCCTGCCCTCAGGGCCATGAAGGTTGTATCGGGTTTCCAGCTAAGGTGAGGATAATGTGTATCCTGTGTGGATCTGACAAGATAGGCTCAACCAGCTAAAGTAACTGAAGGAAAAGTGCAAACTGCACTGTACTGCACTGTAAAATACCATACAGATCTATAAAACAATGCAGACTCAAAACAAGAAGTCAGAAGTCTGACAGACCATAGGAATAGAGATTATGAAACCATGAAAAATCATTTAAAGCTGGATAATTAAGCCCACACCACAAACACTTCTTTTTCTTCTCCTTAAATACAACAGCCCTAACTTCATGTGTCAATATTATTAAGACATTGCTTTGTATCATTGCCCATGGGTACAAAACCTCTTTCTTTAAACACCCCAGTCCTAGATATTTTCAGATACAAAGGAATGAAGGAGAAGGATTGGCTACAATGCCCCAGTCGAACTTGTGGGTTTTTTTTCTGCTCAAATCCATAGTTCTGTATCCTAAAAGCCAGATGCTGAGCATATCTGCTGCATCACTTCCCTGAATCCCTGCCAGCTCTATCTGCTCTCCGAAATCCCCTGCGGAGATTTCCAACACACCGTGAGCCCTGCACAGCTCCGCCTCCGACCCTTCCTGTTAGGGACTCCTGAGCAATGGGTTTTTATCTCATTAATTCAGTGTTTTTTAGGAAGCTACTTTTCCCTGCCAGTTTTTAACCCCAGAGGAATTTTCTAGATGCGCAGTGACAGCGCATGAGTAATAGCTCCCTCATTAAACGACCAGGGAGTCATAAAACAAAACAAATTGTTCAGCTTCCCAGTGTTTTTCCGATTTGCTTTCCCTTTCCAAGTCCTGTAGCGCTCACAAACATCCAAACTATCTAAGTGACGTCATTTCTAGTCAGAATTCTTAAAGGAAACAACATGTCCTTTGCCTGTTGCTC
Organism: Vidua macroura; assembly: GCF_024509145.1. Taxonomy (NCBI): domain Eukaryota; kingdom Metazoa; phylum Chordata; class Aves; order Passeriformes; family Viduidae; genus Vidua; species Vidua macroura. The sequence goes on from NC_071575.1 coordinate 70,111,559, forward strand.
AATTCTCTGGTATTCTTGCAGTCATTTATTTGTGCCCCTGAGTAGTTTCAAGTAATTTTGTTTCTTTAAATCAAGAGCTAGTTGTGCCCATGTGAAACACATACTTCCAAAACACACCATGAAAACCTTGTCTGGCATGGGAGAGGAGCTGTGTTGTGTTTACTCCTGCTGGGAACAGGTTCTTCATCCCATTTTGAAACCTGGGAGCCACAATTATACAACTATACAGAGCAGTGATTCAAGGAGCATTTTGAAAGGCCACAATTTCTGCATTGGTTTGTGAGAATGAGACAGGTCTCCTGCGTTTTTGTTCAGGATAGAGCAAGATACCAAAACAACTCTGGGAGGTGAAAAGGCTTAAAAATATTTGCATTTAGTATGTATTTTGGCAGGCTTGCAGAAGTGCTAACTACTATAGTTTTCAGAACAACCCTTTAAGGTGCTTTTGCAGTCCTCACCTTAAGACAGCAAAGCAAGGACTGAGTGGAGTCAGTCTGAGGTGACCTGAATTCAGGATTTAGTGTTTTTACTGAAAAATGTGCTTTGCTTCTGGAAAACTTCATCTCCTTTTGCCTGAACAAAATCTGGGAGCCGCAGAATGAAAACCATTTCAGACAGCCTGAACATCTCACACCACTGAGATTTTAATTCTTTTTACATCTTTTAATGAGCAGCAGAAAGCAAAGGAATGAGAGAAAACTGGGAGCTCCAGACCACAGTCCCCAACACATTTGGCAGCTGTGAGGAGACCCATTACACACGCCAGGCTCACCGACCTTGCAGATTTCTCCAGGATCAGAAAACAAAGCAGCTGAAAGCTTCTTCCCTTTTACAGGGAACTGTGCTCTCTGTATCTACAAGTAAATGTTTTGATGCTGATGAATAAGCAGCAGCTTTAAATACACATCTGAGTCAGGCAAAGAAGTGATGAATGTCAGGGAAAGACTACTTGAGCAAAAGGTGACCAGAGATCCCAGCCCAGAACCTCAGGGATGCTCAAGAGCCTCACTGCTGATGATTTCACTACAAGCTCGGTATTCAGACACCTCTAAGGACACAGGCTGTCAGAATTTGCCTCTTTACACTGCATTACAATTGGCAACAAAGGTGGGAACAACTTGCCAGCTTCGCTTGTCACATCATCCTTACGACAGCGTGCGGAGGTACCGCTGAGGAAGGGGGATTTCGTCAGGACTGAAATACATCGCAGACACCGTGGCAGATGGCACTGGGTGAACTGAAATGGAATTGAAAAGTTCAGGGTATTTTAGAGAAGGTTCATTTAAGATGAAACGAGCTAACAGCTTAAGAAATACAGAACAGTGAAGGGAGACAAAAACGTATCATCTTCATCCTTCTCCCGACATACGGAGATGCTCAATGAACTGAAATGATTGTAAATATTTTGGCATTTACATCACAGTCACAACTGAATGCTGACTTGTCCTGATACCCTGGAACCTCCCCACACATAAAACCCCCACTGCCCTGGACATTTTGCAGTCCAAAGGGTGAGGAAATTTCCCTTGTCATCTGTTTAAATGCAACGCACAGGTGAAGTGGGGACCTCGCAAGAGTATGCTAAAGCCAAGACTGGAGAAGGATTAAAAAATTAAACCTTTGGACAGATAATAGAAACCCCCAAGGTAAGTATGAAAGAGCAGAAATAACCCTTTGAATCTTTACTAATTGTCCTCGACAAGGACTCCATCACCTCCCTGAAGTCTTTTGCACTCTCTGCTGCCAGAGATGTTACTGGAATGGGCACATCCCAGGTCTGAGACTCTGCTGATGCCCTAAGATGGAACTCAGTTTAACATTTCAGGAACAAGCCTGCTACTGAAGCAGAGTTTGAACAGCATTCCCAAGGCCACAGAGCCCACCAGGCCTGTGGACAGCTCCTCATTAGAAGAAGCAACAAGGAACAAAACCCCAACCTCTTTTCCAGGCGGTGAATGACACCAGCATGAGACTGACAACTTTCAGGATGATGTCACCTCCGTTTCCCTTCAGAAACGAAGCTGGCAAGTACAATTAACAATAATTAAAAACTCCTTTCACAAAGGGACACTACACTTTTATTATCTCTGCTGAAGCCTAATCAAAAGCATCACAATGGGCTTGTTGATTTTTTTAAACTAAGACACGATAAAAGACAGAAAGAAAACTGGCAATTAAGAACAGAAACCCTATTTTCTTAGGTGCCATAGTATTTTGGCTCAAAATACATATTGTCCCCCTGCTTCCCTAAAAGAAACTCAGTACTTACTAGATAGCCATGGGAAAACATAACCAAAAATTTTAATTTACCAAAAAAAGCAGCTTAATGGATAAATAAAAGTGCTTGTGACACTGGAAGTTATATGGGAAGTGCAAGCAACAAGCTGTAATCACAGCCAAGAAAACTTCCTGGCACTGGATCCAATGATTTTCTGCAGCACGGAGTTTCAGCTGCAGTAAGTTCCTTTGCATCCCAATTTACTATTAAAAAAATATAATTATATGAGAGCTAAAACCCATCCATTGATTCTGCTGCACATCTACAATGCCGTAACAACTTTATAAATCTTTTAAAATGTTTTTATTTTTGCTGTGGACATTGAAGGTCCCACTGCTCTTTATCAGGGAAGGTATTTTGCTATTGGTGTCTCCCCCCCATATGCAGGCAGAACTGCCAGATCAGATTTAGCAGCAGAACTTTAGGGTGCAGATTAAACCCTGGCAACTGGCTTTCACACAGAAACTTGAGAGCTTAAATCACTTCTAGAAGTGTGATTGCTTTTGAAAGATTTAGTGTTACAACCCCAAAATGACCCTGCTGCTGTGCAGAACACGTTGCGCTCCTGAGCGATCCGAGGGGCATCGGGCACACGGGTCCCCCTCTCCCAGGAGCGTGGGTGGATGATTTTCCCAAGACGGAGCCAATTTTAGGACAGAAGGGTAAGCCCAGGGACTGAGGAATGAGAGAGTTAAGTGGGAAGCAGGCCGAGTGGAGGGTGTGCCACGCAGCAGGAAGCCCACCTGCCCCCGGAGCGATGCCCGCCGGACGAGGAGCGGTGCCAGCCCACAGCCCGGAATAGCAGCAGGGCTGGCAAAAGGGAAGGAAATGTACAGTCTTAGGCAAGAGGTCACCCCAGTCTGAACACATCAGCACTTGAAGGGGTGGTTTTGCAAGGGCCTGACTCCACAAATCCTCGCTGGTTCCAAGGGTCATGGCTTGAGAGGCCAAGGATGCTGTGACATGATCTGGTCACTGTCACTTCACAGACATGGGCTGGGTGTAAACAGGGAAGTCACGTGGCATCCGTAGTGTCATCTAGTGACTTCCTGAGTGCCCCCCGGGCTCAGAACATCGCCTGCAACATCTCTTAGCCCACACAGTGTCTGCAAAAACGGGAACCTTTAAGCGCCTCCTATCACCGGCAGCCATCCCCGCCATCCTCCGTGACTCAGGAATCCGTTTCTGGATGCCAGCGTGCGTTTCCCGCTTCCCTTCCCTGCGGTGCACAGAACACCAACGGAGCTGAGTGCTGACACAGTACGTAGATTGACTGCAGTCTTTTGCTTTTTGGACCGAGTCCCAATCTCAGTCTGATCTGGTTCTCAGATAGGAGGCTGTACGTTGTCACAGCGTTTGTAAGAGCGGTTGCTACACTGATTCCACGAGATAGGCGAGGCTGTGCATACTGGAAAACCAGATCGTGCACGCTGCAGATGCATCGAATTTTCTCAGAATAATGAAGTGGAGAGACACTGAAAACAGCATGGAAATCGTTTGATGGGCTTCTTCCAAACACGCTGGTATAAATACAGGTCAAATTCGCACGGAGTGCTCAAATTTGCATCGTTATGTTTTTATAAAGCCCTTTGAAAAGCAAATATTTTGTAACAGTTGAGACAACAAGCCTGGGCGACAGCAGATTAGGACTGGTTAGTCCTATTACTACAGTGCTGACCATGGATCATGCCACAGAAAAACTCAATTTTCAATCAACTGCTCAAAGAACAGGTGAAATTTTCCCCGTGCTCAGCATCCAGAAGATGTCACCACAAGCTGGAATTAAGCACAGAGGTGCTTCCTGCTGCCTAGCACATTGAAAATCACACCTTTCAAAGGATGGTTATACACTGAAAATGGAGATGTATTAACCAGTCCTTATCACTAAATATATCTGAAGTACATAAGCAGCTCAGAATCTCCTTTCCTACTAATCCTAACAGATCCCTGCACCTTTTCTTTGACACTATTTTATTAAGTTTACTCAGGAAAAAACGCAGCCTTGCTCATCCACATGGCAAGACCATTATCTTTTAACAGCTGTACCATTTTGAGACAATTTTTGACAGGAATTCACACCCTATGATACCACTAGGATTCGATATACATATATTTTAGACCAAAACCTTAAAGATTCCAGGCATCTCCTGAAGGACTGGAGGAAGAAGGTCCTCAGACCCCTCACTTTGTGTTAGTTGCTCAGCATTTCTTCTGGTAAATGAACCGTAACATTTTAAGCAGACAAATTGCCTCTCACAAATGTATTGGTTCTACCAGACTGACTAAGACAGACAAATAGTGAAAACTTGTTTCTGGCAGTAAATAACAAGCTGCTTTGAACTATTTTTCAGCCCAGAACTGCAAATTAACAAGTCCATGCACAGTCTCCATCACAAAGCACTGTAATATGTAAAAAGGGTGCTATGAATTTTAATGCAAAAGTGTGTGACGTATCTTCCAGATGGGAAGCATTAGAAAAAATGTTATTACACACACATATTTTTAATATTAGGCAAATGAGACATCTTGCATGCAGCCACGTTCTTGGGGCAGCTATCACAACTGAAATGCGTGGTAGATCGAAGTGAATTAAATAAAAAAATATTCAGACAAAACCACAAAATCACAAGGGATGGGTGATGTATTTTTTTACCACCCTCCTTGCCCTACCCCTTTGCAGCAATTTAAATGGTTTCAACATGTTAAAAAAAAAAAACCAAAACAATTAAAAAATATATATCTTGTTTCTTGAAGCTGTCTGGTTGTTTTCCTACAGACACTATCTCAGCATTATGCAGCCACTACAGCCATGAACTGCTTTCTGGTTTGCTGAGATCAAGTGAGTGGCTCCCCTCACTTTCCCTTGAGCAACCAACAGAAAAACTCTGGGTAATGAAAGCATTAGAAGATAGAACCTTTAGTAATAAAATCTATTTTACAACAGCAAGAAAAACATTTAAGATAATATGTAGGGGCCTTCAGGGAGACATTGAAATAGTCTTCTCCCACCTAAAGGAGCTCTAAGAGAGATGGAGAGATGGACAAGGACATGGAGTGAAAGGACATAGGGAACAACTTCCCACTGGCAGAGGGCAAGGTTAGATTTAGTATCAGGGAGAAATTCTTCACTATAAGGGGAGTGAGGCACTGGAAGAGGTTGCCCAGAGAACATGCCCCATCCCTGAAGTGTTCAAGGACAGGTTGGATGGGGTTTGGAGCAACGTGGCATAGTGGAATGTGTCCCTGCTCATGGCAGGGGGTTGGAACAAGATGATCTTTGAGGTCCCTTCCAACCCAAGCCACCCTGTTGTTGTGGTTTGACATGGAAGTGAATTTTTTCAGGAAGTTGGGGTCAAACCAATCAGTGGTCAGGTTTGGATATTGGCACCTGGAGTGACCACTGAAGGCATGGGCACGCCTCTGAGAACACAGGGGGTTAAAAGCAAGAACTCCCAGGGGAACTGTCTCTCTTTGGTTCCGGTCATCAGAGAGTGCAGATGCTCCCCTGCCCAGCCACGGGCTGGGTACACGAGGGGAGGCCACACAGCCTGAGAAAGGTGGGCCAGGGCTGAAGGTCTGGAACCGGGTGGGCCCCCTGCGGAAAGAAGGGTGGAGAGAAGCGGAGATGCCTTTGTCCCCCCCCAAGAGACAGAGAGCCTGACGGCACCTGGAGATTTGCCGGCAGAGGAGAAGGAGAAAGGGGGGGGAAGATGCCCAGTGTGGGAGTTGAGAGTTCTGGGCAGAGATTTCAGCCGTCCAGGGAGTCTAAACTTTTAACCCTTTCCTGGGAAATGAGGGCTTTGTAAAATATTACTCCTCCTCGATTTGAAGTAGAAGAGAGACAGTCTGGGACCTGAGATGTTAGAAGAAGAAATTTTTAGGTGGGAGGAGATGATGGAGTAGCTTTTGGCTGGACTTTTCTTGTTAGCCATGGACTGAACCAAATTCTCCTGTGATAGAGACTGCATTTTAGGGGGATGCAGTGGTGACCCAAGGAGACCTGCTTCAGCAACCACCAGCACAGGAATGGCAAGAACAGAGAAAAGCTGAGGAGGAAATGGTGATGCCCTCTGTCTTCAGGAAGAAGATGATCTCTGTTCTTGGACCCTTGGCCCCAGGGGAAAATGGGGGGGACTGTAGTCCCAGGATGAGAAGCTGAACTGTTGTTTCTTTTGGTCCTTGGCAAAGCATCCTTAAAGGAGCCCTATGAGCAGTCTGTCCATGCACGGTGGTGAGAGCACTGTGACATGGAAAGGAGAGTGTCACGCTGGCAGATTTTCTCTGGGCGGTGCCATGCGTGACATGGAAACACAAGGGTGGCAGTTGTGTTTCCTGAGGAGGGGGGATCTGTGGTGCAAGAGAGACTCCTCTCTCCCTTGATGGACTGAGTATTGATTATCTGAAGGGTAACTTGATCAGGAATCCCGGGTGATGTCTCACTGTGGTTGTTTTGGAAATAGGGTGGGAGGAGGAGTGTTTTGGAGGGTCTTCATCCTGGATTTAGTGTGTGTGTCTTGTACAGTAGTAGTAGTTTAATGAAGTTTTTTTTTTTCACTTGTTATTAAGCTTGGGCCTGCTCTGCTCTGTTCCTGATCACATCTCACAGCATTTATTTGGGAAGGTGCATTTTCATGGGGGTGCTGGCATTGCGCCAGCGTCAAACCGCGACACCTGTGATCCTGTAACTTCATGTCAGTGTGGTGGTTAAAATCAGCCTTTCAGGTCATAGAAGGCTCACAACTCTCTGGGGCAGAATGAAGTGAAACAAGCCAAGCCAAAAGGTTTTATTTCTCATCAATGCACCTTTGATCATGTTGTTCACAACTTCCACTGTAGCAGCTACAACATACTGACCCCTTATGTAACCCAAGCCTTGGAAAAGTCAGTAGCCTCCTCTCCTGCAGCAGCTTCCTGCACCTGCCCCTACAGGTAATAAAGGATTACATGGATCAGAACTGCTGTGTTTACGAAACTTAGTTTTTTTTTCTGCTCAGCAAGCAGCTCGTTTATTCTTAAAATAAAAGGAGTGGCTATGTTAGGGAAGAAAAAAAAAAAAGGAAAGAAAAACAACAGAATGAAAAGGAAGAACACACCCATATGGAAAAAAAAGGCCAAAGACAAAGCAGGCTTATTGCAAATGCTGCACAACCCTGTCACTGACAAAACCAAATTATGAATTAGCCAGAAGGGAAACTTCAAGGTTCTTGTTCCTGTGTGCACTCGGAATCTGTCCACACTTCCACAGAGGTCTCACGCTGCTCTTGTGATTGTTGTGATAAATTTTAATATCAAGCAGAACAATAAACAAACTTCTGGTTAGTCCTGCCACTGTAAATATTTTAACTGTGTCCCTGCAGACCCACAGGTGGCAACTGGGAGCAAAGATTTTTGAAAAAGCAGTTCTGTTCCTGCAGTTCCCAAAGCATGTGTAAACATCACCAGGATCTCTGCTTAGGTAAGGGATGCAAATTTGAGGGTTTGACAGATCTACAACCCAACAGGCTTGTATTAAACATACCCCACATTCCTCTGGATTTTATTCTGCAGTTACTACAACATTTGAACATCAGCAAGCAATTTGGGCTGTTTTAATGGTAAAAAACATCTGCTTAAGTACAGCAAATTGTTTCTGGATTTGTCTAGGATTAAAAAAATGAGTAAACACTGACTACTGTACAAGCTGTCTTGGCTGCAGTTCCAAGCTTTATAGGAAATTTACTTTGCAACAGGTGACCATGTTCAAGACGAGGACGATTCCACTGAAATGGTCCAAAGTCTGGAGCATGTCTGCCATAAGGAAAGTCCAGAGAGTTGGGGTTAATCAGATTGGAGAAGGCTCCAGGGAGATCTTAAGAGATCCTTCCAGGGACTAAAGGGGCTTCAAGAGAGCTGGAGAAGAACTTGGGACAAGAGGGAATGACTTCACACTGCCAGAGGGCAGGATTAGATTCAGTATTAGGGAGAAATTCTTTATTTTGAGGGTGGTGAGACATCTTATCTGGCTACTGATGGAAACCTGCAGGGACTGGTGTTTTCTGAACACTGCATATGAAGTTATTCCTTAGTAAATACCTTTTTGACAGCTAAGACAAGACCTGCCACTTCCTGCAGTCACTCCCCTCTAGCTGAGCTTCAAAAAGACTTGCTCTATTACAGTAAGTATTGAGAATGTACTGTGCATAACTCAGTATGACTTAAAGGGCAGAGGAGACCTCACCTTGGACAACAGCCTGACTGCACCTGACTACAGAGAGGTCACAGCTGGGGCTGTAACTCTGCCATAGTAATTAATAGAAACAGGTACAAATTAGTCACAGGGGGCTACATCCAACCTTAAAGCACTTATAGTTAAATATCCTAATAAGAACCTTGTCAGGCAGGGTCTGGTAATGATTTAAAGTTACTTTATTGTCCCATCTCCTTCATTAAAATTAAAGGAATTTCAAGTTTGGGAGCTGTCTTTATGCTGAGGCATTGCAGGTTTGTAATTCCAGCACATCCTTCACCTTCACACCTTCACATTAGTCAGGTATCTTGTGGTAAGCACATTTCTCTCTGTGCACCTCAATAAGAAATCTTGAGAGAGAGAGAAATGTGCTTGCCACAGTATCTCCTTCCCCCTGCAGCTCTCGGGTCATTTCAGCTCCTGAGAATGCCCTCTACAAGCTGCAATAAACCATATGAATTAAAAGTTTCTGTCTGTGACTTTGTTAGAACCAAAAAAACCTGCAAATGCGTGATTATGGTCTGACATCTTTCTGCAGGAACAGCAGCAGCGTGCAACCAGCTGACCAGGATGAGGATTACTGTTTTATGCCCAGACACAGTGAAGTTCAGGCAGAATAAATCACGTGCCAGGGGAAGCAGCAGAGGTCAGCAGGGTCTGTGTGCTGCCCTGCACACCCCACAGCCCCTGTGGCAGCTCTCCATCCCCTCTGCCTGTCTCCAGGAGGGTGGTTGTTCCCAGTCTTCCAGGTATCCTCACAGAGCCAGCCCGTAACGCTACTCCAACTTTTTGCTACCGCCCTCCCCATGCACTCACCCCCTCCCACCTCCCCTCTCACTTGCCAGTCTCGTTACCCACCCACTCACACTTTCCCTTACTCACTCCTAACCCACCCATTTTCACGTTCCTCATTCATCTCCCCGTTCAGTCACACAACCTGAGCCTCAAACACCTCCAATCCACTCAGGGAGAGGAACTTTGCCTCCCAAGACCCACCTGCCCGTGCCTCTCTCATCGACACCCCCACGCTCCAGCTTCCTGGAGTTTGAGGGGAGGCACCTTATTGCTCCATGCTCCCCATGTCCATGAGGCTCCATAAAATCCATCTCCACCCACATCACTGCTGATCTTTCCTGCCATCCCTTCTGGATGAGGCAAATGCTTTCTTTGGACCGAGCGAGGATGGATGGGTAAGGACTGGGCAGTGCTGGCATACTCTGCCCCCAGCAGGCACCCAACACACCCCCACCCTGCTAAAACCCTGCTCCTGGAGGCTTCCAACCCAACCCTCCCAACCTCTGGGATACTCTGGAAAGAAAAACAGAGGTAATGCTTCAGGAACATGCAGAGGACTGGGGTAAAGGTGCTGGATCATGACCAGAGGGCAGTTCAGAAGGGACTGGCTCAAGCCAGCGTGGCCGTGAGCCAGCTCACACCAACCACCCACCCCGTCATTCTCTCATGGGGTGACTGCAAAAAAAAAAAAAACAAAAAAAACTAACAAAGTCCATTTGTCCTTTTTATAGTCACTGAAGTTTTTTTTTTTATATGGATCTAGCTCTTAGTGGTCAAGACAAAGGAAAACTTTTGAGACAACCCTCCCTGGGCACCCAAAGCTTCTGGTAGTGAAGAGCAAGCCCTGAGGAAGAAACAACAAACAGGCAAACCCCAAATCCCACAGAAACAAGTAAAACTATAAAAAGAACAATAGTTATGAAGAATTTGAATGGAAAGCTGGGAAGGGGGGGTTGGGGAAGACTCCAGTAACTAAACTGCAACTTCCACTAATTCTGTCACTAATAGAAAACTAGTTTTTTTGGTTTCCCTGCAATGCCCTCTGCAGACTTGTCTGCACACATAGCTTCCTCACTGTTTAAATGCCACAATGGAGTTAAAAATCACTTAAATTTTATCTCCTCCATACAAAAACATTTTCATTTCCAATTCAAATTGGCCTTTTCAGGTAATTTTCAACAATTTCTCAAATGACACCAGAACAGACCACTCTTATACTAAAATAAAATATGCATCTGAGAAATTATACTATTAGCAGCTCCATTTAGAATCTATGTTCAATCAGTAGAATTTCCCCAAATCCTGAAAAACTGAACATGCAGCACTTAAGTGATACGTTTAATATTCAAGAGCACATAATACTATTCCACTCATATTTACGGGCTGTTAACACCAGAGCAAATTACTAAAGATGAGAACATAGACTTGAAATAATATGAAATATTATGAAGAAATGGAAAAATTTAGGGCAGATATTAGGCGAAGAAAAATCTTGCCATCAAACTTTGTGGGAAAGATTCCAGAGGATCAAAGTGGAAGGCCCAGTTCTTAAAGTATCTCTAGCCATGAAGTGCAGGGAAAAAAAAAAAAAAAAACAAACCCACAACCACCCAAAACCACGCAGCAGGAAACATGTACTGGCAAGACGACGGCCTGGATGATCTAATGCCCTTTCCATCTCTAACATCTCTGATTCTGTAATTCCATAGGAGCTCTTAGCACAGGGCTGGCCAACTTCTGCAGCAACGCAGTCGACTGATTGGTGTGTGATAATCACAGTGCTCAATTAAAAGAAGGCTCTTGGAGCTGCTATCAAAGCCGTGCCAGTAGGGATGCGACTGGCAGGGGCTTAGTAATGACAGGGTTGTGGGGAACTCTCCTAAACAGGCACAACAGAATTTATGTCATTAAAGAGACAATCATCTTCTTCCCTGCAAAACGCCCGGGGTCAGCTTTTGACAGTGGATTTGATAACACAGAGCTCAACCGTGTCAACATTTACGTATGCAAATAACTTTGGTCCTACGTGCGAGCGAGCCTTAGAGCGGCTGGATCTATATTATACAGCATTTTTAACTATTTAACTCTTGATTTGTGCACTGAGAAAATCTTCCCTCGGGGTAAAATACCAGCTTGCTTCTCAGATCATGTGCTTTGTTTTGCTATTTTCAAGTCGTTAGGTAAGCACACACGCAGAAGAAGACGGCGCAGAAGAACTTACGGCACAGAGCGCGCCTCTGGTGTTTTAAAGGAGGCTGTGTGAGAAAAATGGATTATTCCAACAGCAGTTAGAATCAATCAGGGAAATTGAGAGAAAAATGCAGAAGAGAAAAAACTGCAAAGCAGTAGAGTATAAAGCAGAGGCATGTAGAAAGATAATCCTTCCCAACTGTGCTGTGCCTGCTGGAAGCCAAACTACTGCTGCCCCGAAACCTCCTGCAGAGAGAGGGGTTCAGGGGTATTTTGCTTTTTTTTCCTTTTTTTCCCCCCCTGGCCAATGGAAATTCTACCTGACTTGGATTATAACAGGATGTGATTTGTGGAATAATAGACAAAGGGAAGTTTTTTGAGAAGTATGACCAGAAGAACAATTTGTGATGCTGTTTGAAAAAATGCCTGTTTGATAAATGCTGTGAGCCTATCAGACTCTATAAAGTTTATTTATGTATATTTATATAGAACTGTAAGACTTAAGGTTTAGATTGGATATTGGGAAAAAATCCTGGCTGGGAGGGTGGGGAAGCCCTGGCACACCCAGAGAAGCAGTGGCTGCCCCTGGATCCCTGGAAGTTTCCAAGGCCAGGCTCGGAAGAACCTGGGATAGTGGAAGGCGTCCCTGCCCATGGAAGGAGAGTTGGAATTAGATATATTTAAAGTTCCTCCCAATCCAAACCATCCTTTGATTCTATGATCAATAACCAGAAATTTTAGCAAGGGATGGACTCCTCTCTGGCATTACCCAGTATTATCATAGGTACTTTTCTTTTTCTTAGGTACTTCAGCTCTGAACAGATGCTGAAGTTAGATGCAGACACCTAAAATCCAGATGCCAAAGGAACACAGGAAAGAGTGTTCAACAGACTGCTTGTTTTGGAGAAAAAGGTTAAATTAGCTCTTCCTTGAGCTCCACTGTGATCAACAGACAGGGAAGGTGAGGTTTCCTGTACGTGCTGATGAACTTCATGCAGCTGTCACTGTAAGTGACAGTGTCACCTTCTCCTTTGCCTCCTGCCATATTCCTCCCACCTCCCCATCAGCACCGGCAGCCCTGTAATCATGCCATGGGATGGAGCAGCTCTAATTTCCCAAGAGAAAAGAAATGGAGAAGAAAAATCACTTTTTCAGACCAGCTCAGCAAATTGTGCTGTTCAGTTTGGATCACTCCAAGGCCACCTGGTCAGCAGGGATGGCCATGGAAGGAGCTGACCTTGAAACCACATGTGAAACCAGCAGAGCATGTACCCTCTGCTCACACTGGAACACCAAGGGCAAAACAACATCCAGCAATCACTGCAACCCAAAGCCATGCCCACAGAAGACAAAATTGTCACCTTGAAAGAGTATCCCACTGGTGAAGAGCTCATCTGGGAGGCTGGGCACTTCTCCCAGGGCTGGGCAGATCCCACCTCCTGCAGAGTCCCTGGACCAGCAGGCTTCAAGCAGAGCTTGGGCTGAGGCTGCTCTCTGCCCTCCTGCTGGAGCTGGGCCAGCTCACAGAGGAATTCAAAACTCACAAAGCCATGAAGAGAAAGCCCTGGAGGGCAAGTATGACTCCATGAGAAAGAGACTCCCAGGAGTAGGGGCAGAGCCCTATATTCTGGTCTCTTCTCCAGGAATTGCTCATGCCTACTGCACAGAAGATTAGATAAAATGTATACATAGCTCCCTTCATGCTAAAGCTTCCAAAATACATCCTATGAGCTATGTAAACACACCTAAGAGCCTGTGAGAGCTCTGCCCTAACAGGAGAACAGCATATTCCTACCTGTATTCTTGGAAATATTTTTATACTTGGTGGATAAAAGTAAATCAGAGAGCAAAGCTGAGATCTTCTCAGGTATGACTCACTTCTGCCAACCTCATGTTTTGGCAATAAAGCTGCATGTACACTCTCACCTGAGCCTGTAATAACAGGTCATGTGGGGAATTTCTGTAGCCAATTGGGTTCTTAAAGGTACAATTCAGGTGCCCAAACTTTGGTGAGAAGTGAAAACTGCCTGTTAGTGTCCATTTGCTGCACCAGGAACATCTGTAGTCCCCGCAGGACACGACAGCATTGCCTAGAGGTGTCCCTGTTTGGCAGGAGAAATAAATCCAATTCTGGATGCCCCATCCCTGGAAATGTTCCAGGGCACACTGGACAGGGCTTGGAGCAACCTGGTCCAGTGTAAAGTGTCCCTGCCCATGGCAGGGTGATAGAATTGGATGTTCTTTAGGGTCCCTTCCCACCCAAGCCATTCTGTGATTTTATGATGTGAGATGGAAGCAAGGGGATGAGACAGCAGAGATCACCACATACAACTCTACCCTGAAAATGCACTGATTAAAATAGCTTCCATTCTATTTTTGTTTGCCTCAATTACCTCTTCTTTCTCAGATGTTGGTGCTACCATTCCAGTAGAGTGGTGGAAGAGGAAGACTCCTCACTCCTCTTTTCCAGGTCCAATTTTGAGCTCACCATTTCCTATGCAAACTTTAGCTGCAAACTCTGGATAGCTATGGGCCATAAAAAAGCCTTGAAAATTTACAAAACAAACAACAGCCTGTGAACTTCCACATGGGAATCCCTCAGGTATCAGTAAAAATCAACACTATCAAAACACTACCCAGACCTAAAACATGAAGCACCTGGTACAAGACATCACACTACACACCTGTGCATTCAGTTTTGGACTGTGAAGTGTTTTCCTTACATGCAATTTATGGCTTGTGTTTCTGTGGCTACTATTTATGATAAAGGCATTTTTACTGGTTAATTTTTGTTAGTTTGCCTTTTTTTTTTTTTTTTTTTTTAATCCAGACCTTCATTAACTACTGCAATGAACAATACTCTGCTTCAGAGACAGAGTGCTGCTCCACCTGCCTCCATGTGCTGCCTTTTTTTTTTGCTCAAGATTAACAACCAAAAGCATAGAAAAACATCACTTTTGCAACACATAATTTAGATTCTTTCAATCATATTAAGTGACATCTTCAAAGCTGCCACTAAAAGGAGATACTGCATGCATGACCAACTCAGCATATTCTACAATTCTGTGACTCTATGTAAAAAAAAAAATCAGGTTTCAAAACATGTTTTATTCATTTTTTTGGGGTGAAAACCATCCCTTTGCACTGTACCAATGGTAAAAGACCGTTTCCCAAACCAGATGATTTTCAAGAGCAGCGCTTTCCCTGTCCCACAGGTGGATACACAGCAGTGAACTCAAGATCTAAGACTCCTTCTCCTCAAACAGGGTCTGCTTGGGATTTCTCAGTAAATGGAACTGCTCCACTGTGATCCTGAGGAAATTTGATCTGCTGCTTCAATACACGTTTAACAGTTAACAATTTAGAGGCAATAAAAATCTGCGACTTCCTTTCTTTTCATCTGAAGTGATAAGAAAACAATGATTTTTTTTCTCCTTTTGGGAAAACAAAAATCCCTCCTGAGAACATTCTGATAAGGTTACGGTTAAATACATTATTTTCAGGAGATACGCAGTTAACTTACAAAAATACTTGGCAAAAAAATCTATCTTTGAATATCTAATTCATATAACGTTCTCCTTTATTTGTTTAATTCAAGTAAAGTATTTTCCTCCACCCTTTCCTTTTCATAGGCTTTTCACACCCACATAACAACCAAGTGACTCTTCCCTGACCCGGCCTCCCACGCCTTTTGGTACAACTGCTCCCCGCTCTTGAGCTCTTCTCCCAAGATCCAAAGGAAGCACTCAAGGAAGGGGAAAAAAACCCAGTACAATGCTGAACCTTCCTTTTTCCTTTTTTTTTTTTTTTTTTTTTCATTAAACCACTGGGTTTATTTGCTGTTCCGCAGGGATGCGTGGTGCATGGAGAGCTTCCTCCGCGGCTGTTTTGGAAAAAAAGGGAAAAAATATCCCTGAGTGCTCTCTGTAAGTGCCTACACAAGTGGGTTTGGGATGGCAAGGTGTCCTGGTGTCACCATCCAGGGAAATAACAGCAGCAGTGTATCCCTCCCTTTGTGGAGAACCTGCAATTCCTACAGCTGCTGTTTGGAGAAGACACGTCACAGAGCAAGACCAAGTCAATAATCACTATTCTGCTTTTCCCATTTTCTAATCATCTCAGCATTACAAGAGCTCCAGTATCCCACATCAGCATCCTCTCTAAATGGAAAACACAGCCTAAATGCTGGTAAAGCACCAAAGGGAAGTTAAATATCACTGCCCTCATTTCATTGACAACTAAAAATAAACTACTTGCCCAAGCAGCTCCCCCTTCCAAAGAATTCCTCCCAAATACAGCGACAGACTCGACAGCAGATTCATGGAGCACAACTTCCAGACCCAGCTCTGTCAGCCAACGTGATTCCTTCCAGCCAATAGCATGTTAATGATTTGGGATGTTTTTGAGAAACCACTAATTGATATCTTTTTTTCCTTGGCATTTTACAGAGCCACTCAAAAATAACATAGTTTCTATTTTAGGCATATTTTAGGGAAAGTATCATTAGATTTAATTCCAGGGATGAACATCTGATTTTCATGTGAAATTCTAGAAGACCAGAGCCTTGTTCATTCAGTATAACAGGGAAATTACAGCTTAGCCATGACTCTGGGATGATGTGATCCCAAAGCTGGAGCTCTGGCCCATCCCCTTTGCTCAGCACCAATATCAGCAGAGGTTTATAGGTGAAAGGTGCGAGGGGAAAGCAGTCTCAAATTGTTTCTGTCAGCCTGATCAAGAAAGTTTCCCCCTCATTCATAGACTCCTAACCTGTGGCAGGGCAGCCAGTGCTTTCTGCAAAAGCTCCAGTGGGAAAAAAAAAAAAAAACAACAAAATGAAAGCACCTCTTTAAAGAGCTGCTGAAGGGCTTTCTCTCAATCACATTTAGCAAGATACAATCTCAGCACTGAAAATAATCACATAAACTTACCAATGCAGTATCAGGAGAAGCATCAGAAATAAAGTTCAGGCATTACTCAGCCATCAGCACCTCAGCTCCTCCCTGGCACCAAGTAAATCCCACAGCAGCAGGTACCAGAGCTGCCTCTCCTCTGCTGCTCACACCCGAATGCTCACAGCCAGGCTCTGAATCTGCCACCAACAAAAGAAACCACAGGAAGACTGCTTCCCTAATGCTTCAGAACTGAGTCAGTGGGTCAACAATTCCTTCAGTTTAGGAGCCAGACCAATTCCCTTAAACACCCCTTCTTTTCTTTTCTTCTTTTTTTTTTTTTTTTTCTCTGATGGAGAAGCCAACTGTCTCCTGCCAGTGGCAGCCCATCTGCTTCCAGAACAGAACCAAACCACTCCAAACCACCACCTCGTTTTGGCACAGGCATCCGTCCTGACGCAACTCCATTTTGTCTCCCACGTCTGGGAAAAGCCATGAGAAAATACTTACAATTGAAAAGGCAGCCGGGAAAGCCGCTCCGCGCGCACCTTGCGCAGGCTGTGCCGGCTCGCAGCCCACGCTCCCATCTCCCATGCCCGGGATGGAGTGGCACAGAGGAGAGCACTTCATGTGGCCCCACACGGGTCCCCCGGTGTGCCTGGTTCCGTGCAGGCACAGAATATCCCGGGTGTGCATTTCAGGAGCGGCGCCTGAACAAAGAGAAAGCTCCAGAGCTGCTATCCCTCTTCCCTACCCCATGACTCAAAACCGTCTGGTTGAGAATTGGTTTCGTAATAACCCTTTAGTACCACCTACTCACATCACAGAGCAATTCTTGCAGCAAATGCACAGGAAATCACCAATGAGTGCCAATGGAGCTACTATTCCAAGAACCAGCTCTTTCGGTTATTCCTTCATCACTTGGAAACCGAGATGCTTTTACTTTCCCTATTGCACAGGGTGTAGGTTTTTTTTTAAGATGAGCCTTTAACTACGATCCTGTAAAATACTTTTGTTGATAAATCACCAGCTGAAAACTTGCCCACTGTATTTAAAAAAAAAAAAGAAAAAAGAGAGAGAGAGAAAGAATTTCACAATAATCATTCCAGAAAATACAGTAACTCCTTTCTGGAAATAACTCACTGGACAAATCAAGCGGGGAGAATTAATTTTTGGAGACAGTCTGCATCCTGCAGAGCACACAGAGGCAGTGTCGTCAGCCACGTGCCTTTGTGACCACCAACAGCAGACCCCTGACTCACCCAACCACGAGATGAGTCGCTATGAATGAGTTTCCTCTTCTTCCACGCTCCCCAGGGGTGCTCTGTGCCACCAGCATATCCTGAGCCTAATCCCGACTTTGATGGAAATTCCAAAGCTCATCTGGGAAGGCTGTGGCCACCAGCTAAACGACGTGGCCATCTGCTCCCTCCTGCTTTGAGTCACCTGTCAGCAATACAAAAGGAAATTACTCAGCAGAGAGCACGTGGAAGCCTCTGCTACAGCCTCTGGCATACGCCTTACGGGAATGCAACATTCTGGAGAACTGGGATCACCCTGAAAGGAAAGTGTTACGTCCTGTAGCACTCCCATTCAAAAAAAGTGAAATCTGGTTTAAAATAAAGATAAAAATGAATGCCAGGAGTGCGGGGAGAGTGCAGTTCAGCTGGGTTCTCAGTGCCAGCATCACTGAGGCTGCCATGGAAGGGGGGACAAAAATAAAAGAAGACATTTCACAAACACGAGACCTTCACTGTGCGTGACAAGAAAAATAATTAAAACAACTGAGAGAACTAATCTGTGGCTGCTTAGGAAGTTAACTCTTCGAAGGAAGTGATTAAGAGAACAAAAGCAAAGTGTTATGTTTATCAAACAAGTGAACTTAACCCATGGAGAGGGCTTACTCCTGTGAGTAAAGGTGGAGTATCGTCACAGACCTCCCTGCAGGCATCAGTTCACACTGGGCTGGGATCTTAGTGAATATTAATTAATTATTATTCCAAAGAACTAAGTCTTATTAGAAATACGAAGCACAGCTTTGCCAAAACACCAAATACTAGCAGAAAGGCAGCCACAATGTCCCGTGCCTCTTTACAAAATCCCCTTGGATCTAACGCCTATTCAGGACAAAATTCCCAAGTATTTTCCTGAGAAGACTTGATTAACCACTTACAACATTCACAAATTCAGTCCCAGCAACAGACATTTTTTGTTTCATCACACATTACACAGCACACAAATTCAGCCCTGTGAAACAAGGCTCCCAACTTCTCCCCAAAAAAGCAACCGACAAATACGAGACAGTTACTACAAATGCTGCTTTGAATCTCCAGGAATTTCACAAAAATTAATTAATACTAAAGATCTAATTGTCTAACCTGCTTCTGCATGCAGTAAGAGCCAGACCTGGTGCCTCTACGTGGGGGGAGGGAAGCGTTTCTTGTTCCTGTTTCGTACTTGACTTTTTTCCTGCGCAGGAGATGATCTAATTATCCAACGTGTCAGTATATTGCTTCACCCTTCCTCGTGTGTCTCTTTACATTAACATATTTTAACAATTCAGCTCATTAGGAAGGAGGCGAGGAACAAAATGGCAAATTGTCCTTAAAAATCAATCACAAAGGCAGAAGTCTTTCCATGTTTTGTCCTGTACATCTCCAAAACTCTACCGGAGCACACAACCAACGATGCTGGATGTAAACGGGTCACAAACCTCCCCAAATCTCACATCCTCATGCTGCTCAGATGGAAGTGTACCTGTTGAAGACAGGAGCCTGATGGGTGAGCTGTGCAAGGGAGTAATTTTGGGTCCTGCCCAATTAGAAGGGAAAGAAACTCCCAAATGCCAGCCCCTTATTGTTCCCAACCGTGCTGATGCTCAGCTGCAGGCACTGTGTCTTCGAGGGGGCTGGTGGATCTCATGTATAATAACTGAGGATGGGTGATGAAAGCGAGCCATCAAACCACATAAGGCTGCTACCCATCGCCTTGAAATGGATCTGAAAAACCCTGAAATCCAAATATAACATGGACAGCACCTACATTTGCATATGTAGGATGCCAGCCGAAGTTTCCGAGCCTTTTTATCGTATGCCTTTTTTTACAGCCATTCAACACCCAGCCCTGTCAGCAGACACGGATTTGAGAGATGATCTTGTGTTTTAAACCTTCCCCCAAATGCCTACAACAGGTTTAGCCTGAGCAGAGTCCCCATGGCACACAGTAAAACCACGGGATCTCGGGAAACGTTTCTTCAGCAAGTTTTGTGTATAATAGCAGTGCCTATATATAAACGTGTTTACGGCTATTCCCAAAGAAGAGCCTGTTCTGAGAAGCAGCTCCTTTATTGTGATCGAACATGCTGGATTCATTCCCAGTTTTAAGCCTTATATAAGGCCTTCAAGGAAACAGAAACTTATTTTGTACAAAATCATGCCAGTATAGTAGTAGGTGCAACGGAATTATTCTGTTACACATTAAGTTTTACTAATAAAAGACCTGCACTGCCGTCATAAAGTCAAATGCTGCTTCCCACTAGCACAAACAAATTTATTTCCTGCCAGGTACGTCCACTCTGACTAATAAATAACACAGCTTTCTGAACTGTGGGCTGCAGCATAAACATATTAGATTATCCCTGTGGCCTGTTAGGAGGGAGCACAGCCCGGAGTGCTTGCAGGGATGGCTCACTCCAAAAACCCTCGAGGATGCAGGTCAGGCCATCTCACAGGTTTGGTTCCCACATCCCCATGCAGGCTTCTGGCACTGCTCCAGCAAAATCCACACATCCCAGGATGACCAGGGAGTCAAATCACTCCAAATTCAAATTGTCATCAGGACCAAAAAGCTGGGTATGTGACTCGGTCTTAAAACTCAAGCTCTTGTACTCATAATAAAACCACTAAATTGGTAATAAGCATC
Source organism: Vidua macroura (assembly GCF_024509145.1). Classification (NCBI taxonomy): domain Eukaryota; kingdom Metazoa; phylum Chordata; class Aves; order Passeriformes; family Viduidae; genus Vidua; species Vidua macroura. The sequence goes on from NC_071575.1 coordinate 70,131,861, forward strand.
AAGAGCTTTAAAATGAAAAATACCACCAAAACCCAACCAACCAACAAAAAAACCCCACTTGACAGAAATGACAGGTTGTGATTAAAATCTTATGGTGGTCTCCACACTGTGTCGTTGCAGAGAATCTGCTTGGGCAGAGCACATCTATGCCTGACGTAGGCTGGGAGGACAGTGCAGCTCCCTGAGTGGTACAGGCAGCACAGACACAGTCAGGGAGACAGAAACACCCACTCTGGTGCCATTTAGGTGTCTACATCCCAATAAATAAATAGATCAGTCTCCACTGGATTAGCACACACACTTTGCACAGCACTTCATTGATAGCACCAAGGCTTTTTCCCCGCGGCCATGTCCCATTTTGTGTTACCACACAGAGGCAGCTCAAGGACTAAACAAGATCAAAACTAAACCTCCTCTTGCTTAAGATTAAATTATTACAGGACTGACCTTGCAGATACCTTGGCCCAGCTTTTCAGAGGGGTTCACGACCCAGCACTGAGGTTCAGCACAAAGCACAGCACTAACATTCTCTTTGGGAAAGAAATGTTACTCACCCTTCTGCATCCTCCCATTGCAAAGTCTCTTCCCTGGGAAGTGGGAGACTTGTATTCTCTTTTCTCCTTCTATGCCCACAGCCTGGCACTGGCACTGATGCTAATTTTGATACTACACATTTATGAGCAGAGTAGTGACCTCTCACCCCTCCTTCTGAAACACGCCGCTGCTCCTGAATCACATAAAAGATTCAAAATGGGATGACTGACCCTCACCCTACAGAGAAAAGGACTTCTCAGGGCATTTGGAAGTCTATGTTTTCATTCATTTTCTTAATTCCCTTTCTGTGTTTTATCCAAGCTGTTTAAGCAGACCCCAGGTCAGGACACCATTTAATATTGCCATACCTTTTTCTTCCCACTTCACTTGCTAGCAATTCAGAGATTCTTAACTCTTCTTATTCATTCTACAGGTGTCTGCTGCATTATTTTAGGTTGGCACTTCCAGGGTTGGCAGTTTTTTAGACTGCATTTCACGGGCCTGCACATGAGCCATGTTCACAAATACATTCTGGAGCTGTAGGAGCTGACAGGAGTGGCTGAATTCTGACCCTGGCATGGAAAGGATGATGTCAGGGGCAGGCAAAGCGGGATGGAATTGCTCTCCTGACTTACTCTGGTAGCTACAACAGATGGATCACATAATCCAGTGCAAACAGCAAGCAAGTTTCTTGGTAATGAGAGAAAAGGACACGATGACCTCTAGGTAAAAATCCTGGGAACAGCAAGCACACATAAACATCAACCTGAGCAACTTTAATTCTGTGCCAGAGCCTGAACTGAAGATAACAGCAAAGACAAACACCCAAGACAGATTTAATTCAGGCTGTAATTTACTGCATGAACATGCCAAAATTGTGGTACAAGCCTCATGCCTTTTAACACTCCTCATTGTAAGCCTGTTCTTATCTTAGTGATGAATGTAAGATTTTAGAAAGTTTTTTGTTTGCTTTTTTCCCAAGCCTCTTGTAATTTTGCTGCTCTCTTCTTTAGTGGGGAGGAAGCTGGAAGTACTTCAGGTTATGAGGTGGGGTAGAATTTGTCCTAGAACTGATCCACAAACACAGGGCATCTCATGACAGGGTGCTGATAAAGAATTGTTGCATGGACACAGACAAGCACATTACTGTTACCTCCCTCTCCCCTTCTCCCCATTAAAGGCTATCTTAATTTAAGATTTATTTTGTTTGCAAAGTTGATTCAACTCCTCCAATGGGAAGCAACAGCAGCATGAACTGTGTTTTCTTGGTATGAAGGTACAGATCTCTTAGCATATGCTTTAAATAACAGACTAAAAAACTCCCTGTTCCTTCTTCTGACTAAGAAATCCTTGAACAGCTCAGTTCCCCAGCACTCAGAAACCCCAACAAGGTAGCAGGGGCCATAGACACTCATTTTCTGCCCCAAACACGGGAACACTTCAGAAATAATGAGCATTTGGAGGAGGGTGGATTTTTGGGGGGATTTCCTTTATTTTGAGTGCTCCAAGCTCATACCACTAGATGGCACGTTTGAAACTCTTGGCATCTCAGTGAAATCACAAGTCTCTGCTCGGCATCACACCGTGCTTATCCCCTCCTGGGATGGAAAAGTACAGGTAAAATGATATCTCAGGAGCCAAAGAACCGGGACAGGCAGACAATGGCATGGAAAAATGCGCCTGCTTGGGAAGGCAGTGTCTGGCAGCCAGCTGAGGGAGGGACTGCCATGGAGAGCTGAGCTCCAGCCCTTCCAGCTCTCATCTTGGTGTGGCCTTGGTAAATCTCTTCACGTCCTGGGAGAATATCTGAATGACAGAGGGAGCTGAGACAAGAGGAAAATGGCAAAGGAGGGTGAGAGTTGATCCTTTGGATGCACAACACCACGTTCCACCGTGAGCCGAGCAATGCTCTGCTCTCTGCACATCCCTGAGAGTTCAACAGACCAAAACCCATCCACAGCCCCTCCAACACATCACTGCCACGATCTGATGGCAGGGAGACATTCAGGGCACCAGCAAACAGGGGAAAATGTAGCCAACCCGCAGCATCCCATGCAAGATGTGACTTTTCCAGAAATGTCAAGCGCTTCCTGCCCCACAGACCTCCACGAAAGATAAGCAAACACACAGCAGCCCATGACACTGAGTCACAGCCTCATGAGCAAGTCACCTCTTGTGCAGGACACGTTTTGGAGTGTACCTAGATGTGCCCCAGTGTACTGGCCTTGGCAGGGATGCCAGAGCCTGGCAGCACCACTTCCTTAAGGCTTCTGGCTCGCTCTTGCTGCCAGTTCCTTAATTTAACTCAACCCACTTAGAAAGTGCATTAGCACAAGCATGTACCAACATTCCAACCAACGAAGTAACATTCCCTCAAAGAAGAACAAGTCGGTTCAGCACCGCCGTAACGATCGCGGGCGCTCGGAGCTGGTACTTGTCATGGCATTGCACCCCACATTCCCTCCGTGGGCAACTTCAATAGACAGGGATTAACAATTTACTATGAGCACTTCAACATCTGACTCAGTCTTTGGAATGGGCAGTTGTGTCAATGGAAAAAAAAAAAATCAACAAAAATCCCCTGTCAATTTGAGCTGGAGAAGGAGAGATATGTTGATAGACCCCCAAAAGGGCAATGGCAGAAGGGTGCTTCTTCTCTGGGTGGAAGAAAAAAATAGCATCTTCCTCCTTCTAAACAAGAACAGCTCAGCCCCAGAACTGCAGCAAAAAAAAAAAAAAACCGACAAAAGTTTTCCTTACATGGGATACACAGGATTTAGTGCTGAAGTGCACAAAGTGCCCTCACCATCATCACCCTCACTGCAGGACCAAAATACACTCCTGAGGCAGCAAAAGAAAGCTTTGCCATAGCACCATCCATGCTACACACTTCAGGAATTCTGCTCTTCCCTGACCCATCAGTTTGGCACTACCTGTGTATTTACATGCTCCTGTATACACAGTATGGACCTGCTGGGCAAATCCTCCTCAAAACACACCAGAGTACATTTCTGGGTAGATGTCTGCAGGCTCTGCCAGCAAGTCTGTAGGCATCAACACAAGGCTGTAGCATCTTGCTGAAACATTCCAGCAAGACCTCTAACTTCAATGGACAAACAACTCTTGCTGAAATATTCCAGCAAGACCTCTAACTTCAATGGACAAACAACTCAATAAGATTCAATTTCAAATATAATGATGCAGTAATCCCATCTGAATCTTGCCAGTTCCCTTTGGATGCAGCTCCATCCCTCTAATCATCCCTCTCTCTAGTGTGGATGATGCTGAACTTCTCACAAGTAGGAACAGACCATGGTGCCTTGACTGCTTTTAAATGAAGACCACAGGTACTCCAACAGACAGGCAAATTCCTCAGTGTAACTACAAATCCCACTGCAAAATTCTGTAGGGGGGAAGAAATGGTGGATCATCTATAAATGAAAATCCTTGGAATTCTGGTTCAGATTTTCCTCCTAATGAACCACTCAACACACTGCATCCCAAGTGAAAGCAAGGAAAATACTTCATGAGTGGGATTATTCTCACTTCTATTTAAATACCTGCAGTACAGATGTTGATATCTGGGTTAGTCACAGGGAACTCCTTTAAAGTCAGTGCAAAGAAACTGTCACTTGCATGACATGATTCATCTGACTTATTCCAGGCAGTTATTTGGGATGTTTTCCCTCTCAGAAGAGAAGCCAGGAACGTCACAGCCCTGTCAGATGAGTTACAGTGATACCAAATTCTCAAATGCTGCTTTAAGCTACTGTAAAAAAAAAAAAAAAAGAAAAAAAAAAAGAAAAAAAAAAAAAAAGGGAACTTTTAGATAATGACTTGTGGCATAAACTTTTATATACTTATTTAAATGGAAAACTGTAAATAAGAATGTTGCCCCTTAGAGTTTTTATTCCAAGAATTTTCATCCTGAAATTTCCAAACTACATTTTGCAGCACTGGCCCAGAACACAGAGATGGGCAAAGAACTTTGGGCAATGTGAAAGTAAATGATCCATTCCCCTCTTAAAAAAATTCATTTGAAAGCAAACACAGTAACCTGAAGAGCAGACAGTGGATTTCATCACGCAGTACCCTTTTACGTTAATAGAAGGCTTTTTATGAGGAAGGAAGAATAAACTTGTGGTTAAGGGCAAGATGTTCAAAGTGCACTGCTAGCTATAGAATGTATTTTTCACGACTGCCTCCACCTCAGTGTCACACACATTATGTTTATTGCCTCGGATTTACATTTTTGGAGAGGACGCAGCCAGGGAAAGAAGTATTAGGAGGAAGATGAGGCCGTTTTTCTCTAGCACAGCATCAAGAGCTGAACCCCCCCTTGTATGGAAAAGCTGACTGCGAAGAGGATGGATCTCAGGAACAGTCACAGTGGCTATTAATGAGTAGAGCTGAAACTCATGACATTGCTCTGGCCTCTGCAGCACGGCTGCATTTGATGTCTCTTATCAGGAAACTCCCTGCCCACTCAGCCTTGTTCTCAGTGTAAGGAGAATGAGCACCAGCATTTCCTTAACCTCGCTGCTCTCCTCCTCAGCAGACAACCACAAGCATATAAACAGCTTTCTGAAGAACTGGAGAGACCACAGGGATCACCTTCTGTGGAAGTCGATCGCGTGTCCTGGGGTGTCACTGGCCTGGCCGTGTCCTCCACAGTCTGCCCCAGCTCCCCGTGCCAGGACTGGCCTCTGAGGCACCACGCTCACAGGGAGCACAGCAGACAGTTTTGTCATTTCTGAGCTCACTCCTGCTGCTGCAGAATCAGAAATGAAAAAGTAATTCAGACAATCCCACAATGGTTTGGGCTGGAAGGAACCTTAAAGCTCACCTCATTCCAACGCCTGCCATGGGCAAGGACACCTTCCACTATCCCAGGGTGCTCCAAGCCCTTCCAACCTTACTTGGATACTTCCAGGGATGGGGGAAGCCAGAGCTTCTCTAGGCAACCTGTGCCAGGGCCTCACCAGCCTCACAGTAAAGAATTTCTTCGTAATAGCTAATTTAACTGTGCCCTCTGTCAGTTTAAAGCCATTCCCCCTTTCAATACATGCCCTTGTCAAAAGTCCCTCTCCAGCTTTTCAGTTCTCTTTTTATTTATCTCCCATCTACAAAAACAGACCCACTCCACTCTCACCAAAGCTCGTAACTGATTTACTGTATTATGGTAGATTAGCAGCTTCTTTTGAAAAACCTGCCTGGCTGCCAGGGAAAGTCAACATCCTCGGTCAAAGAGCATCCAACAATTAAAAAACTTCATTTAGCTGCCACCAAATGATGTCACCAAGAGCAAAGTACAACAACAGAAGTGACAGCCAGGCGGGACATGAGCTTTTCCCAAGTATTGTTTGGGCAACAACTGAACAAACCCCTCGTTGTTGGTGTGCCCGTGGAAGCGGATGGCACACACACAGCTACCTACGTGTCTCCCAACACATCCTGGGAGATGCTCAGGCAAATTTATCACTGGGAGAGAACATCACCTCCAACAGACTGCAAGCTGAATCATGTAAATTTGGGTAAAGAGAATCCCATTAAAGAAGCAAAATTAACGCTAAGTGTATCAGATGAAAGACTTCCCTTCTAAAGCCAGCGCCTGAGTGCAAATTCAAGCTACTTCGAAGATATTCAGGTCATTCAGACAATTATTTTAAAATGGCAGAGAAAGACAGCCTGATGATCCATGTATGGCAACAGGAGCCAGAAGCTCTGAATCATTCATAACAACACTTAGCAGCTCTATCATCTGCAGATCTCAAAGCCACTCCACAAAATGGATATGAATCGCTGGCACCCAGCTGTGGCTCCTCTGCAGTGGGTTGGCATCGCAGGGCTGCACTGGGAGGCTTGGAGAGCACCAGGGTGCTTTCCAAACAGCAGGCAGTAATTACAGCTTCTGTCCCTGTTTATCCACCTACCTACCTGCAATTCTCATCTAGCATTCCCATGGCTGACATTCCTGTGGCTGTACCCAATCTCCCTCCACAGGAACCCCTTCACTTAGTTCTGTGAATTCTCTGGAAAATCTCACTTTTCAGAATTTAAAAAAAAAAAAAAAAAAAATTATGGTTTATTTCCCACCCCAAGCAGCCACATGGGTTCAGTGGATTCCTCAGCACCTGCTGTACCTGAAAGAGATCTTTCATGCTATCCTTGTACTGATGAACAACAGAGCTGAGCCAAACACACCTTTCCCATCCCTACATCCCCATGCTTTTCCTCACTCAGACTGTTAAGACTGAAACCTTTAGATTTAGTTTGCAAAATTCAGGAGGCGAACGCACAGAGAAAGTAAGTGGCGTGCTGAAATAACAGGATGGCTCTCCAAGATAAAACCAGGCTCCACATCGCCTGAGTCCTGGCCTCCCACCTGATCCAGCCAGGGCTGCTACACCCAGTTTGAACATTTACCTGGAGGTTGCATAAGATTCCTATAAACTGTCTGTGCCCCAACACCCCTCTGTTAATGCCAACAGCTGTTTCCCAGGGCAGAAGAGGAGGTCTGAAGGGGTATTTGCCTTTTAACTGCAGAACATTTTGTTAGCACTGCTATTACCCATCACTGTTTCTGTGGCTGTATATGTTACAGGTTAGAAACAGGTTCCTGCTTCCACACTGCCTTTATCCACCCCATTTTCTGCTGTGTCTGTGTGCCAAATAACAGGGCTATCAGCTGCTGCAAGCTCCTGTCCATGGAAGAGCTGAAGTACAGCATGCTGGAAGCTTAAGTAGATGTAAAGCACACTGTCCTGCAGATAAAACTCCACAGAACACACTTCCCAGAACAAAAGATGCAACTAAACCAAAAAAGGAAGAAAGCTGCTACTAAAACCCTGTCAATTTCTGCTGGGTATGAAAAACTCAAGACACCCAAAGTCTTTGCTACACTGTTCACCCCTCAGTCAGTTTTCCTACACGTTAGAGGCCCAACTTAAACCAACACCTAAGAATATTATTTAATAAAGCCTTTGCTCTGCAGTCCATTTTTACTCACTACCACTACAATTAGTGTAGGAATAAAACCTTACATTCTCTCAGATGCTCCCTTTTGACTCTATCTGCCCTGACAACTAAGTCATAATTCATTTTTCAATATTCTCTTTCTTTCCCCTCCTATGATGGGTTGATGGCAAGAGAAGTAAAACTTCTCTGCAGGTTGAGCCTGAATTAGGAGGGACAAAGATTTTACTGAAACTGGGAAATGACAGGTTGTACATGAAAATCATGGACTAAACGCACTGGGATAAATTACATTTTTATCTTGAAAATCTGCTTTGGGGAGTAGGGTCCTCATTTTTCTATCAAGATTTTTCTCTCACCTTCTGGGAGTTGTCTGTAACACAGAGTTGTTGCCTTGTAAATGTGTTTGAGATACTTCTCCCAGCACTGCAAACATCATATAATGGAACTACAGGAACTTCAAAGGAAGTGGCTGCTTAGGGCAAAGCTGAAAACATTTATTGTCACCCAGACACGCTTTTATCAACTTGCTCAGGCAGAGTCATTTGTGATACACTTTCCCCCGACGTGCCTTCAAAGAGAAGCGAAGCTGCTTCCCCTCAACACTGAGCTCCAGAAAAAAAAACATTTCCTGGTCAAGCCCAGCTCGTGCCAAGATATTTCTTGGACGAGCCGTAGTGCCAAGCAGTGCCGAGACCTGCAGCTCACTGATGTTAAGGACTGCTTTTAACAAGCACAACTTCCTGCTTTACAAAGGGGCTTATCTGAACGCCTCTTCTTCCAAACGTGCTGGATATTTCTAAGATTTGTCATATGATTTCTTCCCTCAGTACGTGTACCCACGTCCCTCCACTGGCCTCAGCCGGTACCCAGGAATTAACTCTCTCCTTAGCTCCATTAGTTACACAAAAAAAGCCTTCCACTTCTTTCCAGGTCCAACATTTGTGTCACATCATTTTCACCTCAAACATCATCTAAATTCAGCAATAATGGTCCCCAGTCTTAACTGGGATTACTCAGACTCCAAAGTCAGTCCACTGCATCTAATTATGAAGTCAAGAAATCCCATTTTCTAGAAGACATAGAATATTTTGGTAGTTATTTTATTGTTGTTCTTTCTGTTCGCAGAGGAATTTCAGAAGTAACTGCTAGTAAAAATTAAGGCCTCAGTGCACAAGATCCTAATTTCATGTGGATTACTGACATGCATAAAGCAGTTTGCTAGATAAGGACCTATCTGGAGATCTCCAATTCTTCCAGCAATTCCAGTGCAGTCCAGTTGAGTCCAGTAGGAAACACAGCTCTCTGAAACAGGGGAACTCACATGTCCTCTTGCCATTCACATTCTCCCAACTCTGCATCAACTCTGCCTCCGTTTGCAGCCATCCCACTGCCCAAATCCTGCCCCAGAGCTGGGTCCAAGTCTGGATTAAGGATGAAGATGGGGAAAAGGGCCCCAAAAGTGGCAAGTGGCATCATTTAATGGGTTAGTTAAACCCATTTCTGGTAATTGATGAAAATCAGTACAGAGATCATCAGTTAAAATAAGTTCATTATTTCTGTATTTGATCTTCCCTTTATCCTCTTTGCCTCCATCTCCCAAAAACACCTGCTTTTTGGAAATTAATTCTTTCCACAGCATTTGGTGGCCTTTATTCTGCCAGGTATTTTTTTCACCACAATGATTAAATAATCACTACTACTTCTAAAATTTCATTTGCAGCAACGTTACCAAGTAAATGCCAGAGAAAGCTTATCCTGCTCTGAGTAGGAGGTTGGACTGGAGACCTCATGAAGTCCCTTCCAACTTAAATTATTCTGTGATCCCATGATGTGAGAGTATCATGTTATAAAAATCCATGCAGGCTTGTTCATGTTTTTTGAGTATCATGGAGGAAAAACCAAAACAAAACAAAACCCTTGTCTGCTGCCAAAAGGTAAGGAATTGGGTGGCAGCAAAAAAAAAAAAAAAAAAAAAAAAGGCCTACCAACTCTCACTTCTACTGGTAATGCTTCAAACTTGTCTATACTTCTCCGAAATTATTTTCATCTTGGGATCCGAAAATTCCCTACACCCATCTTGTTCCATTTCATAACACCATTCAAGCTCACATGTCTATAAGCAAATTCACCCTGGCACGGTCGGCGATACCTTATTTATTTCCCTGTGAGTTCCTCTTTGGAAAGAGCAAGGATATGGAGCAACCACATGAGTACAGCTGAAGAAAGGTCACCAAAAGAGACAGTATGTTCTTATTTACTATCCATAAATATAATTTATTAGATTTGAGGGTTTGAGGGAAAATTTGACCATATACTTCCACCCAACCATGCTGCTCTCAGTACATTGTTGTATTCCCCAGAGTTTGGGTGCAGACTTTAGGTCAGCCCTAATTCTGTTTTCACCCCACTCCAGCTCAGCCTCTCCTTGAGCCTCCCCCAGCCCATGCATGTAACATGTTAAAGGTCACAGCACTGCACACGTGAACGAATCTGCTTTATGTCTTCTAAAACCTTAAGAACTTAATCCTTGGAGAACCAGTCCCCTTTCACGTCTTCCTCCACAAGAAACAACACGGACCTGGAGCTCTTGGGTTAAATTTTTCCAGCCAAGCCCAGGGATTTCACTCCCAGTACAGCGAGCGTGCGTTGGCCATCGCATCCCGAACTCTCCACCAGTGCTTTGCTATGTGCTGGCTACTCTCCATGGCGAGTAAAGGTTAAGGCTACGGAAGGTCTCTCCCAGGTTTCAACATGCAAGAATGAAGATTTAGGACTTGGTGTGCAAGTGAAAAGGAAAGGATCATAAGGGGAATGTTGGGGACAAAGGTAGTCCAAGAAGGATGAAATTTCACTCTGGAAAGACTGACAATAAAATGTATTTTGTGTAATCTCTTTCCTTTGCAGAGTCAGTGTAATCCAGATTATTCTGCAGCTCTAATAGGAGATTTGAGAAGTATTCAACAGAAGAAACTTCCAGTTGGGGCTCAGGTAGGAGCTTCAGATTTAAAAACTGTCAATAGGTTTGTCAGCCAAACCATGGAAGTCAAATGCATAAGTAACTAGATGATTATACAAATTCCCCATATTAAACTCCCCTGAATGCTCTTTTCATTGTAAAAAAGGATTAGCAGCATATAAACAATTTATGTAAGGAGACCTGAATGATTTTATTGTGATGTGCTATTTAGCATTTGCAAAGGCTCCAATTATAAAACTTTTACTTCTTTAATTTTCCACAAGACACTCAGTGAAATAGCATGTTTTGATTTATTTAACAGCAAGAACCTTTGGTAGGAGACTGTTTTACTAAATGTGGTCATGCAGCCCTATCATCACATTGCTTGTGTATGCAAGTTCTGTACAAAAAAAGGAAATTTTACTCACTGAAAATTAACCAGTTGTTCAATCTCACCCAGCTTTGAGGAAGCTCATACAGTGACCGCAGTGATACCGAAGGTCTGTGTCTCCAAACAACGTGGCCATGTTTGGATCACACGGGATACTGAATAAACAGCTTATTGCTATCTCAAAAGAAAAGCCGAACTTCTGGGCCATGAAGCAGGAGAAAGGAACTCTGATACAATACAGCACAGTCAACTCTCAAATATGTCTGATAACAGGAAGCTGGAGTAACCTAGTTAATGAAAAACCATCAATAACAATACTATTCTTTGCAAAGCCAGCTCCTGGCATCTTCGGGTGGTTTTATTGCCCCGGCCATGGTATTTCCGAGAGGCACGGATCCAGCCTGGATCCCAGAGCAACGTGGCCCTGTTCCTCTAACACAGCACGTGAGCCTCAAGGGCTTGTGCAGAGCAGTTTGTGTCTTTGCACAGGAGTCCAGAGTGAACACGGCTGCTCTGCTGTTGGGCCACCACAGTGTCACCACCCCAAGCTCTGCGCACGGACGTCGCCGGCCTGACCACGCACACCAGAGCTCTCCAGCTCCAACAGCAGAGGACTCCTGGCATCCTGGGGCTGTTCTTGCAGTGCACCAGCTTTAGATCTTCTTCAGAGAGACAACCAAGAAGCCACTTTCATCCTCAGGAGAGCGATGCCCTCCTAGGAGTGCAGATCCCAGAGATCCACCAGGACAAAATACGTAACCACACGTGCCCCAGGCAAACTGCAGCCCCAAAACAACCAAAGCACTTGTGCTCATTCCCCTTAAGGCACAATACAGGTGAAATTTACACCTATTTCCATTTTTTTCCATGACCAACAACTTGCATAAACACCAGAAGCAAATCCCAGGCTGCTGACAAAGGTGAACTATACAACAAAACAGTGATACTCTGGAGGGTGGAAAGTCAGTAAACAAAACAAAAATAAAATGCAGATGGTATTTAGCTGAAGCAAACTGTATGGTTCACTGCATACCTAGCAGGCCAAGAAGAAAGGGAAATTCCTTCTCAGGGTTTATGTGAACAATGAGTTTCCCTGAAAACACCAGGAGGCTGTTCCCAGCTCCTCACTGGCACCATTACTAGGAAAAGCAAATGCTGGAAAGGTTGTTTCAGTTCATTACTGACCTCAGCTGAAGTCTCAGGACCAGTGAACTCCAGTGTGGATCAACGTGACCTCTTGCTTTAGAGTATTATTGTTGTTACAGTGTGTATAGCACAGAGTGTTGCTTTTGAAAGAAAATACAGCTGTGGATGTGCCATCATGCTCAAATCCACGTTCCAGCAGTCTCATAGGTCTGACCAAACCCTGTTCCACTTCTGCTGCTCAGTCTTATGCTTAGGATCCAGCCAAATTCTCCCCCATTTTAAGTCAAAGCATGAAAACAATGTAATGGGTAACTGTAGTTGAGCAGCAACCCAGATATTCCACATAAAAATCATCAAGAGCTGCAGGCATCCTCATCAGGATTGTGCAAAAAATCCTCATTTTGGGATATGTCTGTCACTCTGTTAGCAAGCTTTGGACAGTTGGGCATAGAAATACAAATGAATGGGTCTCTAAAAATCTTTATTAAAATATGCTCAAAAATCCATCAAGATACTCTTTAAATCTTCTCAAAGCAGTGAGATGGCACCAATGTATCTAATGGCTATTTTCAAAAGAACAGTGGCTCCTCTGCTGCATTGTTTCTATCGCATGAAAATGTCAGAAATGGTTGAAATGTGAGAAATAGGAAAAGTCTCACCAATTCAGACCAAACCGCAAACCACTTTGTAAGATCATGGAATTCTACAAGTGAGGAGACAAATGAACAAACATGCACACCAATAAAACTGCACAAGAAGAAACATGCCAGCTTCTATTCATTTTCATTTGCTCCTTTCTGCAGATTAGGAAAAAAAGGGCTATAGCAGTAGAGTGTTGCTGGAGCTGGACGTAAATTTTGGAAGTTTCGTTCGAGAATGCAAAATCATTTTCAACATGGCTTCAGTTCAAGGCAGGGATGTGAATGGAAAAAGTTACAAAAGCATTTCAGAACCTCAAAATAAGGAAGACTGGAATAAACATGAAATCATCTATGGATAATGCTCTTCAAATATGAATTCCTACGCTCCTATTTTTTGGTAATACTTTGATGTGTGCTGTGGTTAAGCAGAGGGTTGAAAGAAAGGACAAAAAATAGGCAGGTTCTACAGCTGCCATGTAGGTGCAAATTCATTGCAAAGTTTTGGTTCTAAAAGCCAGTTAAAAACACTGGCACTCAGTATTACAGAAGTTTCCATCTCTTGTTGTTATAGGGGCTTAGAGTCAGTGAAGAATTTCGGAACCTGTGAACAACTTCACGTATTACCCCTCATTTTACTGACAACAGGGATACCATGTCTATCCCAGGCATGACCCAGCAAGCCAGGGAGTGCAAAACCCTGCTCCTCTCATGTCCATTTTCAGCAAAAATGAGAACAATCTTTCCTCCCTTAAAAACTTGGAAATGGGTGGCAAAACTACAAACATTTAAAAAATTTACCGCTTTAAATCCCAGCTTAAATAGAGCAAGAAGAGACAGCATCACCTTATTTACCTACTGTACACTGCATTTCTACTTAGTCAGCTTCTTACACCCAGTAAATGTATGTTAGCACATTCACAGCTTTTGAGCAAAGAGGCTGAAATCCAAATTTCAAAGAGCTGAGTTATTTTTTAAGTCTGGAGAAATACACATTAAAAAGATTTTTAAAAAAACCACATGCAGTTAATCACTGAATACCACTGCCATGCCAGCAAATCTATTTGTGAGAATTTTGTCATCTTGGATTGGTCACTGAACGTGTCAGGTTGGGCAGGGACTTCAAGATCACCCAGTTCAAACCCCCCACCATGTATTACTGCACAATTTTAATTTAAATAAAATCTTATTTAGCTGATGGTAATGACTACCCTTCATGTAAACTCTTCTTGCTCTTCAACAAACCTAATTTTAGGCTCTAATCAGCTTGCAACTCAACAGAAGCAATCAGAGTACTGGCATGAGCTGCTACAGGAATAGAGTTTAACCATTAATTGTAACTCATTGTGTCTTGTTTGTCAAACCTTTACGGTCACTTGGAAGAATTCCGAACTGTAAGAATTCTTGGTTCTTACAGATTATGTTGAGACAACAACAGTAATTAATTAATTCAATTTCCTTCACATAAGGAAATAAAAGCAGAATCATTAAGGTTGGAAAAGCCCTCTAAGACCATTGAGTCAACCATTAACCCATCTCTGCCAGGTCCACCATGTCCCTAAGCACCACATCTACCAAGAGGTAATATTAATCCCGATTTTCCAGATAGGAAACTGCAACATGGAAGAATGCAATCACATGCCCAAGATCACAGGCAGAGAACTCTAATTTTAACCTTTAACTTTAGGGTTCTGATGCACATTTTCCCTGCTCAATACAGCTGACTGCTGTTCTTCCAAGTCCTTGCACTGACAAACACAGAGTTCACCGAGCACTTCAGAAAATCTACATTTTCAGAGACAAACTGACCTGTACTGCAGCCATAAAAATTAATGCAAACATCAGAAGCCACACTTACATGTGTCATTAAGCGCTTGGCAATATTCTTTTAAAACCAGGGCATGTAAATAGAGGGTCCTTCTTTCTTTAAACCTGTCATCTTGCCATTTCCCATAGAGCCACCACTTCCCCTTGCACACACACAAACACATTCACAGACTCACCACGTTTGTTGGTGCTACCTGAGCCAGAAGAACCAAGACCTTCCAGGATTAACGCTCCGGGAAATGTTTCATGTGAAGAACACAGAAATACACCCAGTAAGATTTCTGGAATAGCTCCAGAAGGGGCTACCTAAGGTAGTGCTACCAAAATCTAAAGGATTTCCGTTTGTCCTTCCTTCCTCCCTCACGCGAAAACCTTGCAAAGGCGTTAAGGAGCACGAAATTACCCAGCGGTATTTAAGAGGCTTTTTTGCTTCAGCCACCAGCCAAACCAAACTTTTCCTTGGTCATTAACATACCTCTGGTCTCATAACTCTGACAACCTGCACTCGCAGCCGGGACCAGGAACGCTTCCCTTGGGAGAGCGATCCTCTCGGAACTTAAACGCTGCCAGTCCCGCGTTTTCAGTTCAAAGCGCATTAACAAAAAAGCATCAGGAAGTTCTACACTTCTGGAGCAACTTTCTAAAAATATCCTACCCCGCCAGAGCAAACAGCAACAAGAACTTGCTCATCAGTTTACAGTAATGTACTTTCCCTGACACGAAAGTGCTGGCAACACCGACGGCACAGAGAGATGTTCATCGTGGTAGATGCGGATGATTAAAACAAAAACTCATTATAGACTAAATTCTGGCTGCTGATGTCTGCTGGAAGCTGCTTTGCAACCCCCAGTGAAGACAGCTGGGATTTCCACCTGTAAAACATGGTTCTGAATGTAATCCCCCCCCCCTTTCTTCACTCGAAAAAACCATAAAAGTTACTGGAAAAGGAGGCAGCTCTAAGCACGTATTTGAAGTGGTTAAAGTAACAGATAATCATAAAGATATAAATAGCTTTTCTGGCAAAATTAAAGCACTATTAAAAGGAAAGAGACACACGAAGAATTACCTCTGCTCTTGCTGACAGACACGTAGTCAGAACAAGACAGGCTGCACGCTTGGAGCCGTTAATAAAAAGAGGAGCAAGCGAATGAACAGCTTTCGGGTGAATCCAAATAGTTTTTGTTTCTCTGCTGCAGTTTCACCACTCCCACAGGGTCATTTCTACATTCGCTCTATAGCGAAAGCAAAGTACAGGTCACAGTAAGAGAAGGAGGAGACCAAAAAACTCCACTTTATCAGTCAAAGTTTGTCATTCTTGCTGTCTTCTTTTCAAAGAAGGGGAAAACAGGGCTGGTGTGACCAAAGGGGATTTAGAGGGGGTGCTCTGCTGATGTTTAATAAACCAGAAGCTGGGCTCATCTGCATTTTACATGATCTGATTGGTAAAAGCAGGAAGTAAGAAAACCTTTCAAGTACATGATTTATGGAAAGATTATCACATGACTAAAAAGCACAGAAAAAGAAGGACCAAATTCAGTTTTCGCTTGCAGCAATGGGGGTCTGTTCTAACTCTGTTGCCTTTGGCAGATTTATGATGCTCAAAACAAGATAAAATACTTGGTTTTCGTGAGGACATAAAGCCATTTTAAAATCAAAATTTAGCCTCTGCTTTTCAAACACAATCATTGTTTCACATCTGCTTGGTGAAGAATTTCTGTACTGCACAAGAACCACATGAACTATTTGGAGGGTATTTTCCAGTATATTTCTGCCATCTCTACCACTCTGCCTCCAAATAATCCAGCTACTCACTGCTGTGCTACACTCTCTTGCACACCCCATGAATGTTTTAAAATGCATTTCAAAATATTAAAAGAGACAGGGCAGCCCACAAGTGCACTGGAAATTCTCTCCTGCATTTCACAAAGGAAGTTAAAGTGATCACTCACTTTATTATTTGGGGAACAAAATATGAAGATTATTTTTATGATGTAACATCCAGCAGGTATGGAAATTTTTGTCCAAATGACAGTAAGAAAGAGTAATGGTCTGGTTTTTTGCTCTGTTGCCAGCAATTAAGTCTACTTTTCTATGAAGAGCTGGTAAATTATACGAGCTACAAACCCCTTTTTTCCCTCTATCTCAACTCCTCTCTCAAATCCTCTATCATGGATTTCTACACTAGAAGGGGAAAGTGTTAGAGGTGAAAGAATAAGATGAATGTTTACCAGGATGCCACTGGAGTGCTGAGGAAAAATAGAGAGTAACAAAGGGCTAAGAACTGAAAGCAAACATTGTGAGACAGTGAAACAGAGCTCTCCCAGCAGAGGCATTTTTTTCAGTGATGCCCTCACAGTTCTGCTGTCCTCTGAGCAGCTCAGTCAGATGGCAAAAGGTTAAAAGCACTGAGGAAAACCTGAATCATCTGACCCAAAAATGGAAAAGAGGAGAGAGAAAAAATACACGGCGGTACAAGCTCAGTGTTAATGTGATGCCCTCTTTTAAATACTGAAGGACTCTGATCCCCTTTTGACAGAAACTTGCTGAAACACAGACTTTACGTGTGCAGACAACAAAACCATTAATAGCAATTCATTTTCTTAGGGGTCAGAAACCTCAGTTCTACTTCACACGCTGCAGCAACAAAATATGAATCAACTGGGTGAATTTTATACGTGGGGTTTGTGATACTGTCCAGCCTTTCAGAACAATGTGATTTTATTCCTGTATTTAAAAGTGACACACAGATTCAATACAGACAGATTTCTCTGTATTGTCTGAGGACACATGGCACATGCCTCATGTAAAGAGCTGAGCAATAATATATGTGGTTGAAAATACAACTGGTACTCCCTAAAGTGGTTTTGCAGAGTCTTTAAACACCAGATCCTCAAGCATTTTCCTGTACATCAAAACAGCCAGATCTGTCTTTAGCATGTGGGGCAGCAACCCCAAGAAAGATTCCAAACAAGATAAAAAGTTTTCTTTTTTTTTTTTTTTTTTTTTTTCAAGTAACTGTTTATCATACTGTCCAGGAAGTGGTGCAAAATCCTGAATAGAAGTGAGTTCTGATTATAAATCTGTCTTCTCTGGAATCACTCCAGCATCCCTAACCATCTGCAGGGAATAGGATAAAGCACTCATGTACACAAAACACCTTCTGGGAGACTCTGCACCCATACAACAGTGACTAGATTATTGGTATGGACCAGGACTGGGTTTATCTTATTCAGCTACAGGTGCCAAAAAATTACAGGCTTACTTTAAACTACATCCTTGAGCAGCTGCCAGAGGAAGGCAACTGACAATGGTGAATCTTGTTAAATTCCTTAGAAATATAAATTTACATGAACATCTGAGAAAGAAACAGCTTTGCAGGTCAGCATAACAGGGAAGCAGACTTCTGAATTCCCCCAGGCAAAAGATACTTTCTCCAACTGGAACACAGAGTATCCCAAAACGAAATCTCAGCACAAAAAAAAAGTCTCAAACCTGTTGCTGTCAGCTTCTTGCTAATTAACTCAAATTACTGGCAGATTGGAGATGAAGGAAGGTAACAGAGTCACAAACTCACATAGATGGAACAAGTCAGGAATGAGACAGAAAAGGAGTAAAAAAAAGTACAGAACATCTTTTAAATACTGTGTGCTTCACAAAACTTTGCCAGAATTACACTAGAGAAAAAAAAAAGAAGTGACAGGATTGCTTCTGGAATCCTGAATTCCACTCTTCTACAATCATCATCTTATAAATC
Organism: Vidua macroura; assembly: GCF_024509145.1. Taxonomy (NCBI): domain Eukaryota; kingdom Metazoa; phylum Chordata; class Aves; order Passeriformes; family Viduidae; genus Vidua; species Vidua macroura. The sequence goes on from NC_071575.1 coordinate 70,150,085, forward strand.
AAAACCCTTTAGAAAAGATAATGAAGATTTGAATGATCTCAACCAAATAAATTCCAAAAACATTACCTTCTTAATTGAGACTGAAGACAACTCAGTGCTGGTTTGAGTTATGGAAGAATTAAAACCATCCAGGGACCTGCAAAGGATTGTGCATATCACGTATCTGATGCTGCCAACCCATCTTTGTACCACAAGTAAGTAATGGCAGAAATCTTTTAACTGCTGCATTTGAATGCCATCACTCACTTCCTCTGGGTCCCCACCAAAAAAACTGTGGAAAAAAAGCAAATTTCAAAAATTCCTTCTAGTTTGATTACACACAGGAACAGGGAAAATAAATGCATGCCTGTCTACCAGTTCATTCGACACAGGAGGGATTAGTCACTTTTCTGAGCACAATATTAGGATGTTTGTTGACTGTGGCCAGTCAAAGAGCGACGATTGAGAATGGAGCCATCAAATTCACTTCCCGGTCAAAAAGTCACAATCCAAAGAGAGATTCGTCAGAGGGAGGGTTAAACACAGGAACAGAGGAGAAGAAACTGAGACTTGGAAGGTGCCTGTGGTTCGAGGTTTAATGGTCATGTCGTTCCTTCCGAGGAAAGGGAGTGTTCCTGCATGACACAGCCAGCAAACCATGCGGGAGTCACATCCTGGTGAAGGGTGGCAGCTCCCGACACTTGACCTGGGAGGACAGCTTTATGCACAGGAATGTTGGCATAAGGAACGGAAAGCATGGGGAAAGGCATTTATTTCCAGGAAGGCATTAGGAGAGTATTTCTCTTGCTGTGAGAGTGGTGCCTGGAAGCCCAACACGCCTCCCAAGGGATGAGCCGAGTAGGGTTTTCCACAGCTCTTTTCAATCCCAGGGACAGTGCTCATCCTTGTGTCTGTGGGGCTGTCAGGAGGAAGACACAGCTGAGCAGCATCACCTGGATGAGCACACTCAGGCCCTGGATGACCCTCAGGGCTGCAATGAACTGAAGGGAACCTGTGTGCACCCTCTGTGCTGCTGGAGGATTCCCAGCCCTTCCTGGGCTCCCAAGCAAACCCGAATTGCTGCACGTCCTCATCACCTCTGTCCCCGCTGGCACTCACGGGGACACTGCAAACCACATCAGCTTCAGAAGCCATTCCTGTGCACAGTAATAACACTGGTCTAACTTACACATCCATTAGAGCGTCTTAAACGAATCCGAGGACAGGTTTGACTCATTTAGCAAAATCTGACTCACGCTTCTTGGGTATGGAAAAAACTATTTTGCAGATTTACTCCTGCAGGCTCTGTAGTTTCATTTAAAACTGGCCACGTTATGACACCTCAGCTTCCCTGTGCACCTTGAGCACTGGAGCAGAGCACAGGGAGAAAACAGAAAGCACAAAGGGAGTTAAAAGAGTCACCTTTTGCTAAGGCAGGAGCTCATGGCACACACACTTTTTTTGGGAAGCAGATAAATACATTTTTTTAAAAAGAGGCACGTTTCATTTTGGTAGAGATACTTTTCACACCCAAAGCCAGACTAAGAAATAAGTCAATATTAGATGTTTGCTTAACCAGCTTAGCCTCTGGATAAAAAGGCCACACTTTCCTATTATGAAAGTTTTATAAGATTAAACTTCCTTTGATTTCTGAGGAACTACTTATCTGTTGTGTACCTGGATGGGATCCTCTGAAGTTACACTCCATGTACACAAGAACCACTAAACTTATTCAAAATAATTACACAATAGGCAAGTTTTCCCATTTATTTTTTTTACTGGTGCTCTCAGTTATCAACTGAGTTCTCCTCCAATGGGATTTATACACTCAGCTTTCACACAGAGACTGTGCAAATATTGGAGCTCCAACAGCCAACAACAAAACCCAAACACATCAAGTCTTTTGTACTTTCAAATATCTTTCCCTGGTGCATGGTACTCCATTTAAGACTGGCTCAGCAAAATTATCCAGATGATTATTTATGTCTGTGTAAACAGCAGATCCATTCTAAGGAATACTCAAAGGCCACAACACCACGAGCTGCTTCTGAGAATCCAGGTCACATTCATGTTTACTCTGAAAGCAACAACAATTTAAGCAAAGTCTGATTTCATTTGACGTTATTTTTTAGGAACTGCTAATTTGTGATTCATTGTAAACTCAGAGCCTCAAAAAGCTTCATAATCTAGGGAACTTTCCAAAGAGGCAGATTCATTTACTGAAGAGAATTAAGAGGGAAAATACACTCAAGATCAGCCTGATCTGTCTCAAGTGCTGGATAGATGGTTTTGCTGTGCCAGTGGGTTTGAGGGGTTTTACATCAGATGCTGAGGAAGTCCAGAAAATGCCAACATCATTCAACCTTCAGCCCTGGAATGCAAGTTGGCTTCCTCTCAGTAATTCCACGACCCAAAGGCCAGAGTCCCATGAGTCCTGATGGAGCAGCAGGCACGGCTGTGTGGATGGAGTGCAGCTACACACTGTTCTCCAGACCCAAGGGCTTCTGCTGCTCCTCCAGGCTGTGCTTCCTCACTGACTGCTCTTACTCTGCCCTACCAAAAGAGGTGGGAGGGAGATCCAGGTCCCACATGGTTTTGATTTCCCCCAGGTAAGCCATTCAAGGAAAAAACACCGTGCAGCAATTTGATCAGAAAGAGTTGCTGTGCAAGAGTTGTGGATGGGGACTGAGGTTGCTGCCAGCCAACTCACCTCACCTACCCCAACAGTGTCATGCATCAGGCAATCCCTCACACCAGCTGAGGAACATTATTCCAAAAAGATGTTCTTCCAGAGAAACACCTCCTCTCTCCCCACAAAATCATCTCTAGTAATTATTAAAATTAGTCAACCATCTCCCGAAGTCACAAGCTGCAGACTAAAACCAGAGCCAGCCAAAAAAACTCCCAAATACAACAATTCTGCACTGCAAAGCACCATTTGCGTGGAAATGTGCTGATTTCACCAAAAGCTCTATAAAAGGCAACAAGATTGGCCGGCAGGCCAGTCTGTCCAGCTTCCTGCCAGGCTGCCTGCCAGCCCCAGGGTGGGTACTCCCAGCTCCCTAACTCAAAAAATAAAAATCGGCTATGAGAAGGCTTCCAAAGGATGGGGATTTTGCTTCCTGTAGTTCTCTGATTAAAATAAATGTTGCACAGGTGTGTGTGTGTGTGTGTCAGGAAGGCAGGAACAGCTCTGCTATACACAGCAAGAATGGTTTTTCAACAACAGAAAAATTCAAGAAAAATTATATTTTGAAAGACAGATGCCATTGCTAACAGCACAGGAGGGAGAGGATGAGACATCCCTGCATAAATCTGTGAGTGGGAAGACAATGGCAAAGAAATCCAAACAGCAACACGATAAATCAGAGGTGGGGAATCCCTGTCTTATCCCTTCTGCAGCGTGCATGCAGCTATTGTATTTAATTAAAATAAATTACAGCTCGCTTGTGTACAACCTGCAGGGCTTTTAACACCCCTGAACAGAAGCACAGGGGTGAGCACCACCCTTCAGGAGTTCACTCTCCGTGTCTCCAGACGAGGAAGGCAGATGCTCTGTCACAGCACAGTCGCAGCAAGGCTGAGGGATCGAGGCAGAACAAAAAGCCCAAACAGTTCTGCTTTTACACCATCCATTTCCTCAGCCCCATCCCTGGGATCCTTGCCAGGATGCTGGTAACGTTTTAAATGGAGCAGGCAGAGCTGCCCAGAAGTGTGGCAGCTGCTTCTGAGCAGGGATGTTTCACTGGAGAGGGGTTTCTTCTAACAGCAGTGATTTAACACTCTACGAACTAAATTTCTGCACTTTCCTGGTTAACCACTGCATCCAGAGGATGTCACCCTCTAATTCCTGCTTGAATTCACCCCATGTATTTTGCAGAAGCATCAGCACCTGAGGACAGGAACGTCTCCCTGCACTGAGGTTCACACTCGCTGTGCCCCAGCTTGGCACAGGAACATCAGTCCTGCACTTCTCAGGACCAGGAGGGGAGGGGGTGCACAGGTGCTGGAGCACTGTGCCACACACCTGAGGATGCTGCAGAGAACACTGATACCCTGGCAGTGTTTTGGGGGGATACAAACTGAGTTTCTACCATCACCCAGGTCAGCCATCCACACACAGTGCTCCAGGCTCTGGCTGATTTCTGTGGAAGATCAGCCTGTGAAGGTCTCTTACACCAGGAGGCTTGGAAACTCCAGGCTGCTGAACACAACAAAGGAAAACACCTCTTGACAGACCATATCCCTAAGAGAATTAGGGGCACAATGTACCCAACAGGACTCTGGATTTGGAGCTGCTCCATGGATGCTCAGACAGCAGAAAGGACCAGTTAAATCTGACCTTGAGCAGCTGCAGAGTATCAGTTGATCCATAGCATTTGGGAAAAAAAGAGATTTATATTTATTCTTATCCTTAGGAAAGCATAAGTGAGGAGAAAATGGATTTTAAGTGAGCTCAGAAGTCCATGATAATACTAATTCAAGATTTCGAAGTGCTTTACCAACAGCAAGTAAAATACACAGATTTCTGACAGGAGAAATGAAGCAGGAAAATGCAAAGCAGCTTGTCCAAGCTTATGCAACAGATGAGAAGCACAAACAACACACAGATCTCCAGGCTCTATCTCTGTGTCCTACCATTCTTTCGTTTTAAAAACCTAAATCCATTTTGCACTCCAACGAGGTTTTCCACATAGATTTAAGTGTTAATTCTGGGCTGTTTAGACCTTCTTTTTTCCTGATGTGGTATCTCACCCATTATCTCCTCCTGTGTACACATACAGTAGAAAAGGAATTAGTATTTCAGAGCCAAGAAAACAGGAAAAAAGAGGAAAGTCCTAAATTTTTATCTAAAGCCGTATTTCTTTTCATATGGGCACACTGAATACAGATTTGAAGCAGCACTCCATCCTATGAAGAGAGAAAACATTGCTTGGAAACTATGAAAATTGAAATTGCTAAGATGCTACTAAATATATATATTTATGATGCTTCTATTTCCCACACTAATATCATGCATAACACGTTTAATGCATTATCTGTTCAGATGCAGATACCCTTCACTGCAGGCAGAGAAGAGTTATCCAAAATGCTGACAAACCATCCCTTAGCCCCATGAAGTGCACTGAGTAACACAGATCACTCCAGCACACAGCTCATGTGGCACAAGGACTGCTCCTACAAAAGACACATAAAAGGCTCTCAGTGTCCATGCTGGTGCCAGAGTTTTCTCTGTGGAGCCACCTCACCACAGAGAAAAAGCACAAAAATGACATCTAAGAACTCATCTTAGCAAGCTCCTCTTTTTTTTTGCAGAGCACACATTAAACTTACAGGTACTTTCACATCTGACATAAATTAAAAGCCCTCTTTTAAAACCAACTTGTGTTTTTATGCTTCTAAGTCATCTAGAGGACAGCACTGTCAAATGGAGAGTTTCTCTTTGAATACCCACTGCCTGTGTGAATGGCTACTCCCCTCACTTCCACCACTGACCTCTCCAGGGTTTGTCTCCTTTCATGCCATCTATGCCTGTGGACCTTCTCAGAAGAAAAGGGACCCCCCTAAAGAGGAAAATGGCTTTCTTTACCCTTGCTGTCTGTTATTTTCTTTTCAAACCCTCCTTCTCATTCAGTGTAAAGGGGAATTTGCTCTAAGGAAAACCTACATGCTCAGAGATGAGGCAGGAGTGAGTTCCTCCTGAGGTCAGATATTGGGCTTTTACTGATGAAGAGCTGAAATATTAGTATTTATTGCTGTGCCTGAGATCTGAAGCAGCCCTGGTGCCCTCACTTCACAGGTACAAGTGACAAACACGACTGACAAAAACACTTTGTGGAAGGTACATGAGTTAGCAGAATGCTTCCTGATCATCTGGTCCCTTTTAAGACTAGCCTCACACAACCAACCAACCATTTGAACAGAGCTGTGACAGAAAATACTTCTACCAACCCTAAATATGTCTGTGTGCACGGTACCAATGTTTTTTTCTGTAAGACATTAATTGGAATCAACACAGTGCCATGACAGAGCATACTCTTGCCATGATCCTCCAGGGCAGATGGAATTTTGGAGTCCATCTTTTAAGTGCAGAGGTTGTTCTCTATCGTGACTGTAACAAAAGTTATTTTGGATCATTTTAAAGGACATCATTGAAAAAATGAAGGTTTATGCCTGGCAGTAAAAGCACCTGATGAAAATGCACAGTTAAAATGGAATTATCTCGTGCCTGGCAGGTGAAGCCTGTAGGAATTCAAGGCTTCCTTTTCCAAAACAAATGTAAGAGATTTAATATAATTGTATACATTAATCTGCTCTAAACCTTGGGGAAGCTGCAAAGCTTTACTTCCTTTTCTGAGGCATGAATCCCAGATCTCAAAGCCTGGTTATTTTAAGGAAATGTTTATGTGAATAACTAACACCAGAACTTAACTACTGTCCTCAGCATGAAACCTAAAGGACGATTCAAGCGTCATAAAAAGGCTTGGATTTGAAAGGACTTTAAAGACCATCTTATTCCAACACCCTCCCATGAACAGGGAGACCTTTCATTATCCCAGGTTGCTCCAAGCCCCATCCAGCCTGGCCTTGGACATTTCCAGGGATGGAGCAGCCACAGCTTCTCTGGGCAACCATAGAGGTTGCAACCGTATCTGATGTTCAACGTGGAAAACATCACAGAAAGAATCCAGTGGTAATTCACAGAGATACACGCTTTAGGTCAAGGGATACCATCTCTCCTTGAATCCCTCTCTAACCTGCTGGCTATTTCCCTAAACTCCAGATGTCCAGAGTTTTGACCAAAACCACAGCTCCTTTTTCTTTGCACACGTGATGTTCTAGATGAGCTACTTAATACACGGAACTCCTCACGTACTCTTGGCTGAATTACCTCCTTGCCTGCTCCCAGTGAGCAATAACCAATTTAAACAGTCTTTTTTCAAGGTGTCAGAAAGCCACAAGGGGTTACATTAATGCATGACTACCCTGCAGAGACTGACAGATCAGGTATCACAACCACACTCACATACAATTTATTAAATCAACCTCTACCCCAAGGACTGCACCACCACCACCCTCAGGTGCAAATGGAAGAGGAAATTAAGGAAGTCTTGGGTAATTTCATTGGTATTTTTATATGAATTTTGAGACAGACCTTTTTTAAAATGGAAAGTTCCACCACACCATGATAAGTCTCTTTTTCTGTATCTGGCTCAGCATTTCTCAATGCAATTTAGTACCTCCAACAGAAAACTCACCGTAAATTAGCAAGAAATGAACAGGGAACAATGGACAACTGCAGTTCACCAGAACAAATGTTGGCAACTTCATTATCACTTCCAGCACTGACCACATGTATTGCAGGGAAAAAGCTGACCTGGTTAAGGACTTTTCCATTTCTATCTATGATCTCTCAGGGAATGTGCTAAGGAAACGACCGTCCTACTGAATCATTTCAAGAATTTAACAGCCAAGATGATTTATTACCATAAAATAGGTCTTGGAAACAAAGATATTTGAGGAGACTCAATAGCTATTAAATCATTGTGGAAAACATGATGCTGAAGGAATTGCAGATGCCTGACACATGTTCTACTGCTTTTTTTTTCCTTTTTTTTAAAATATTGAGTCTCTATAAAAAGCAACTCTGCAGATTTACTTAAAAACTTTTCTGACAGAAAAAAATTTAAAAATAGAGATATGGGTATAAATTAAAATGGCATCCATAAAAGTAAAAAACAATTTTAACTAAAACACCCCACAAAGGCTATTGGAAAAACTGGAGTCACCAATACACCAATGATTTCAAAACCTATGCATTAAAAATACACATCTCACTTAGTAAACAAGCTGAGACGCGTTTTGCAGAGTTATAGATATTTTAGAGTTGAGTCAATACATAGAAAACCTCACATCATCTTAATAATGAGTCCACTTGTTAGCTGGTGTGAAACCAGATTCAGTAAAAGCACCTTGGGTTTTGTTATTACAACTGCAGTGTAGATGTTGTTATCACATAGAATACGCTCTGCTCGAGACAGTTGGAAGCAGTTCTCTTCAAAATGTGCCACTGAATACTGCAAGTGAATCAGAAAGATGGTCTGTAAGGCTTGCTATGCAAAATACCACTGAAGAACATGCTGCTCTTTTGATCAAAATAGAAGAACTCTTGTGCTAAACCTTCCACTTGACCAGGCTGCTCCAAGCCCCATCAAACCAAGAACTCTTAGAATACCTAAGTAAATGTTTTAAATGTATTCCAAAATACTCAGCCAAAATACAGCAGCCTCAAAGTTAAGATCCAAGCTTTTCTTACACCAGCTGATATTGCAGACAATACTAACAAACTTTTGGAGGCCAAAATCCCTTTCCAGCCCTTCTTGCTTTCAAATCTCTCCCTCTTCACAACCCTGGATCACCACAGCTACAGCAGTAATTAAGGCACAAGCCAGCCTTGACCTCCTTTGTGCCTTGACACAGTGATGACAAAGGGAGAGAAAAGATCTAGCTCGTGCCACTCACATTGAGCCATGTGGCTCAAAAACAGTTCTACAAACTGCACTCACAAACCAGGAAATGAGGAAAACTAATGGCCTTTATAATTAAATGTGTGCCTTATAGAAAAGCTGACCGATAGACTTACAAAATAGGAAAATGAGCATTCCTCTTTGACTTTATTTTGCGTCGTCCTGGTTCACTTGTGCAACTCAGCCACCGTTCCTTTTTCTGCAACACAACAAAGAAAAATTCTGCTTAAAAAAAAAAGTATTTGCTTGAACTGACATTTCTCATTACACTGTTAAGTAATGCTTCAAGTTTACTGCTTGCTTTTAGTCAACACTGGAAAATATTTCCATCCTTCTTGACTGCTTCTCTGATTTTGATTGCCAGAGTATTCCTGAAACTGCTCTATCAAGATGAACCTTGGAGACTGCTTGGCGATTTGAGCATAACACTGACAAACTAGAAATAGATTCCAAAACCTACTGCAGAGTTGACCAAAGAAATTCCTCGTAGCCACAGATATAGTGAATAAACATTTTTTTTTAAAAGGATCTAATTGCTCAAAGATATCTTTGTGGTGTCTTCTTAAATCTGTGAGTGTTCCTTGCTGGCCTCCAGCATCTAATTCAGAGAGGTGATGACCTGCTCCTGGTTTGGGGTCATATCTGGTACCCCATTTCCAGGCACCCTAGTGGGAGTTGAATATTGGAAATGTTGTTCTTTCTGTCCTGCTGCTGCCCTGCCTACTCTGAAGCCCCCTGGCTTCGCCTGCCCGGCCGAGGCACAGTCAGCAGCGGGGGACACTCCCCTGTTCTGGAGGAGATTCGGGGAGCGACTAGGACAAAGTGCTTCGCTGTCTGCCTTGGAAGGAGGAGAGGTGACACCTGAGGAGGTAATGAGGGAGCTGACTCAAGGCTGGGGAATCAGTCTCGGGTTTAACCCGAGCTCCGAGGAGCTCCGAAGGCCAGAGCGCCCGACAGCCAAAAGCGCCTTCGAGGCTTTCGCAACAGCTCAAATACCGGGGTGGTAACCAGGGGGAAGGGACGCCCATTCACCAATGGGGGGATTTGGGGGAGTGGAAGGAGGAAGGACAGACAGACACACAAACCAATGGGGGAAGTTCAAGGGAGGGACCCCTGGTCCTCATCCACTCACTGGATGCCCAAGGTGGAAGATTCTGGGAGAGTGGGATGGGGAGCAGAGTGATGGACAGGGTGCCAGGGAGGGGACAGGGGAGTGACTGAGCATTTTCAGGGAGATTGGCATTGAGGGAAAGGTGGGAAAGCTCGGGGTGGAACCATTGGGAGAAAATGGGGGCAAATGAAGGGGCAAACCATGACAGAACTGTTACAGAAATATAAAAACACAATACAACATCCTGCTCTGTGGTTTGGATTCAAATCTATAGAAATAGAAAAATTATATCCATACCTTACTGGGAATTGAAGCAAAAGAAGAGCAAGCAACCAGAAAAACAAACAGAAAAATCTAAGTAGAATTATGAGAGTATTGTCCTGAAAAAGAATGCTCTGATGCTACATTCTCTATTTAACCACATTAATTAGTAAACTTCCAGCAGAAGTTGCAAAAAAGAATTCCTCATTCCCTTACTAGGCTAAGTAGTGACCTGGAAGAACTACTCAAACCTCCATGAAGAAGAACTGGATTGCTCCAGATAATGGGAGTAACTAAATTAACTGGGGACAGAGTGGAAAATGAAGCGCAGAGCATCTCATTGCTCAAGGTCAATGCAGTTCTTGTTCTGCTGAAAATGGTAATTTGCAAGGGGGAAAAGAAAAGTATTTACAAAAAAAAGAAAAATATGGAAAGAGGAGGACACCAGTCAGAAAGAATCCTGACTCTGGCTACAGTTTGCTGCCAGGAAGGGATAACAAAGCAACAAGTAAATGCCAGCGTGGATTTGTCAAACTGCTTCCCTTCCCTTTCCAAGAAGTTAGAAAACCCCAGGATACAGAAATAATTCAGTGATCACCAGGATCACCTGAGCATGGCTGCTTTCATGCCAGGTCATGTTGTTTTCTTCCAAAACAATAAAGGATCATGGATTTGGAGAATAAAACTTAATTTTTCTCAAGTGCTCACCCAGGTCTTAGCACATGGCATCCAACCTTCAGCACCAGCAGAACCCCAACACATGCAGAAAGAAGCTGAGAGTATCATTAATTCATCAGAGAACTATGCAAAATAAGTGTTTTCTTAGTCCTGAATTCTAAAATCTCAATATGAAATAAATACATGTATCATTAGGGGGTATGAAATCAACAAGTCATTTATAAGGGGCACAGTTAAACTTCAAGCTATTTAATTTAGCAGAACAATAGAGCTTTACAAAGTGTGTCTTTCACTAATGACCTGGACACTATTTTTGTTATTTCTGCCTCTAAAATGCACAGCAAATATTTGTGGTTTTTTTTAAAAAAGGCATGTTTCTTAAAATGTTGTTGTGCAGGAAAAAAAAACAGTAAAAAGAAAAAAAACTAAACTCAGAGTACAATCAAATATACAAAGGAAAACCATACAAGTACAGATTTCATCATACTCCTCCAGATTTTAAATAGATCAACATATTTTGGAGATGGGTGTGATTTTATGCGAGCTGTGCCCCTTTAAAATTGGCAACTACATTTAATTCAGTGCTGCCTTATTCCAAGTTCCAAACTCCAGTTGAAAATAGATCTCACAATGGAATCCTACAGCTGAATATACTCTGGGAGAAAATTAATACTTTAATTTATTCCAAATTCATTTGCATGACAGTATATCATTAGTATATACAAAAAAAATGTATTATACCAACAGAGGAAAAATTCTGTGCAAACAGTGAAAGAAACTCACATCCCACCAGTGATATGAGCTTGAAACTTGAAGCAACAAAGCTGTTTTATTTCTCTGAGAAACAAACCCATAAAAAATACCAAAAAGAGCTGTTAATAGTCTACATTGTAATTTAAAAAATACCGTATGACTTTAAAAAGAAACATGAAGCAAATATGATTTCTTTCATGCCAGGTATCTCCTAAATAGCTGAAAAGAGCCACAGTGCAGACTAAAAATAACTGATATAACACAGTTCACCTACAAAGCAAGTTTTCCTACCTCACTGATTAACCAGTTGAAGAGGAAAGAAAACACACTCACTTTGTAACTCCATCAACCTTGTTGTCCTGGAAACAATTCTACAAGAGAAGTACCTAACTGCCAAAACATCTTCTGCTACTACTTTTTGGGTTTTTTTCTTCCCCTACTTCCCTCTCTGCAGTGCTCTCAATGTTTGATAAGCAGCCAGCACCAAACCTAACCCATCAAATGGCACAGAAATCAGATCTCCTGCTCTTAAAAGGAAATACATAATTCATTTGAGTATGCAGAATTTAGGGAACACCAGGTTTGCACAAAGGCTATGGAACGGACTGGGTCATTTTGTTGTTGCTGTTGTTGTTAATATGTCCTACTAATTGAACCTTTCATTTTAGGAAATGGCTTCAAGTTGTGCCAGGGGAGGTTAACGTTTGATATTAGAAAGAATTTGTTCATGGGAAGAGTGGTCAAGCACTGGAAAAGGCTGCCCAAGGCAGTGGTGGAGGCACTATCCCTGTAAGTGTTAAAAAAAAAAAAAAAAAAAAAAAAAAAAGGATATAGCAATTGAGGACATCATGTGGTGGTGAACATGATGGTGCTGGTAAGCTGATGGTTGGATTTAAGTGACCTTAAAGGTCTTTTCCAACTGAAAAAACTCCATGATTCCATATAAACCACCCAATCTACAGGGTGAACTCAGCCTTCCTTATTCACGTGCCCAAGCACCTGGGGTGAGAGTCCTTTCTCTCACACTCTGTGGGAGTGCAACAAGGTCATAAACCACAAAAAAATTATCTTTTTTAGGCTTTATGGTTACTGTCTGTGTTTAGAAGGGAACAGGTCTTGGCAATTTCTGCCACATTGCTGGCCACAAATTCAAAAAACGCTTCCATGTCCCCGTACTGGAAACATTTGTGCCCTCCTTTTCTTGGTTTAGAATCCTTTTTTGAAACAGGTCTGTGCTTTTACTAGAAGAGAAAATTTTAACCTCTGTATGAAATAAAAACTAGGTTTAGAAACCAGATTTATCTAGGAAACAAGAGGTTTGTTTCAGACCACAACTTTACTCTCCACATCTCTCCATACATTGTTCTTTTTGCTACGCATCCTGTTTGGGCCAGATGCAGCAACTTGGCCTTACCTAAATTGTCCAATCCACTGCAACAAATATATATACTTACTTAAACACTTGTGAATTCCTAATTTCTAAACTACCACTGTTTTAAAAAATTTGGCATCCGAGCTTCTCAGTCAGCCTGCCCACACACACTGCCCACACCTGTTTTTTCAGTAAAATGCCAGAGTCTGCACTGGTCTCAGATGGGAAAAATCACAATCCACTGTTTTCAAATGAAACCTGTTAATTACCAAAATTATTCCCACAGCAAGTCCAAAGGGATTTTGGTTCCTTCAGAAGATCCATGATTAAACATAGCTACACTCAGCAGTTTTATTCAGTGTGCTATCTCTGATTTATTATCTTCACTCTGCTAAGGAGAGCTGCGTTTTCCCCCAACTTCCTCCAATTTACAATGTACTCACAAGGTTTTTTTCATGTTCCCTAGAAATGCTGGTTATCCATCTTTCTGTACCTGAGATTTTCATATAAACCCAATCTAATTGTTACCCAGAGAATTTGTGGCTGCCCCAGCTCTGGAAGTGTTCAAGGCCGGGCTGGATGGGGCTTGGAGCAACCTGGGACAGTGGAATGTGTCCCTGCCCATGGAAGGGGAGTGGATCAAGATGGTCTTTAAGGTCTTTTCCAACCCAAATTCTGCGCTTCTAATACGCTTTTTACATTGATTTTAAACTGTATCCTTGTATCTGCTTTTCCAATGACTTATCTTTTAATATATCAATGTGAGTCACAGCTTGGTTTTCCCTTTTCTCTTGTGATTTTATTCCAGACATTGTAAACCTTCTGTGTATTCCTTTTAGGCATCTTCTGGAGAGATTACAGAATCATAAATGGATTGGGTCGGAAGGGACCTCCAGGATCCTCTATTTCTTACCCCTGCCATGGGGAGGGACACTTTCCACTAGACCAGGAGCTTCCCTTAGACCAGGTCATATGTTTAGCTGGCAAAATTAGCTCAAATCCCAATTAATCAGGATCTGGAGTCGCTACCAATAAACCACCACCACTAACGGATCCAAAATCTCAACCTCACAGTCTTGAGCTGCCTCTGCAAAATGCCACAGTTAGGGATTAAAATTTCTCATCTCCTCCACTACAGACCCAGATGCCTCAGCAGCATTTTACTGCACAGGCTCAATAAACATTCCATGTGCCATCAAGCAGGCAGTGAACATCCACAGAAGTCTGTCTTAACACGTCAAAGATCCAGGGATTTTCAGCGTCCCATCCCTCGTACCATGCACGAGAAAACTCAACAGCAGAGAGAGAGAGAGAGAGAGGAGGAAGGTATTTGGAAACTTGGTACATACGAGCAAATTTAAGATTATGAAAATTGTGGTGCCTTACAGTAGCAGCGCTGTTACACGCGTTACAAACGCTGAATTTTGTCAAACTATTTCCAGTAAATGCATTTTTTTCCCCACCTCAGCACTAGAAATTCCCAGTGCATAGTATAGATTGTTATGTTCTGCACTTTCTAGCTCGAAGGAGGACCAAGTTTTACCAGCCAGCTTTTCGGAGTGTTTAGACCCTCACTCTCTGATACAGAAACACACTGATCTCAGGCTGGAAAATACTGATTTTTTTCTTCTTATTTCAGGCAAAAATTCCAAACCACAGGAAAGCTTTTGCCTTCTGCTGCCACTGAATACCAGTTGCACAAGTAAAACAGAAAAAGGCTGAAGTTATTTTAAAACAGCTCCTTTTCTCTACTTAAGTGGATAGTTTTCAGTGGGAAATTAATGCCCAAAGTGATGCAAACACCAATACCCCTGAGTAGGGCAGTGGCAACAAGTGAATGAAAAAAACTTGCAGGCTTGCAGGGTAATGTAAAAATATAGTATGGAGGGTTGAACAGCATTATTAACTGGGGAGAAAAACCCATATAGCAAACACAACAAAACAACACCCTCTGATGATTCTTTTTAGACTCAGGCAGCATTGCCACAAAATACCTAATCAAGGTGACACAAAGAACTTCTAAACCATTTATTAATTACTCGAGGCTATTTTTCATTTTACTGCTTCACTGCAATTTCCATTAGCATGGGAAATTGTACCGTTTTTTTCCAAAGAGATATTTCCAGCGAAGTCAGTGTGGATTCAACAAGACCAGGACCTTCATATAAATAGAAATCAGAAAATAGTATTTCCATAAGAAACCACTCAGATTTATTGGATTAACAGGCACTTACAAGTGACTCACGCTGACACAGCCTATAGTAATCCAATCTATTTGAGATAAGAATAAATTCAAAGGAAACCTTAAATTTAGAAAAATCACCTCTGTGGCTGCACACATAGTTGGCTTTATTATATGAAATCACATTAAGTGTTCCCTCCAAATGGGAGGACAAATAAATTAAAAGCTAAATTCTAGCAATTTTTTTTCCATGAGTGCAGCATGTCCTCAGCAGCAGTAGCTGCCACTCTGAGCATAATTAGAGGGGGATAAGAGAGCCCTGTGTGGAATTGCCTTGTGGAACACAGCAGTTTTCCTGTCCTACAATCCCACAGGAATATGCTGTGCTAAAGGAGTGGAAAGAAGAAGAGCCATCAAACCACCTTGTCTCAGGAGAATTAAGGCAGGTTGTTAAATCTGCAGTGGCAACCACCATTTCTCCTGCACGTACACTGGTTTTCCTTTCCGTCTGGGATTTCTTGGGGAACTCTGACTTCTCTCCAGGGGATGTTACTAAATCCTAACAAACACTGAGGTGTTCTGGCTCAGCACACTGAAGCATCAATGCTTTCCTGAAACCCTGAAGGATGCTTTCACAGCTCTCACACCTCCTTTAAAACGTGGCAGCAAGCAGGGAGCTGGGACACAGCTTATTTCTATAAATACTCCTCCGCAGCAATAAAAGAATTTTTACCTCTTGATATTGCCATGAATAGCAACAGTCTGAAAAAAAAAAAAAAAGAAGTAGTATTAAATATTACAGAGTCATAGAATGGCTTGGGTTGGAAAGGACTTTGAAGAATATCTAGTTCAGACTCCTTGCCATGGACAAGGACACCTTCCACCACCCCAAGGCTGCTCCAAGCCCTGTCCAACCTGGCCTTGGGTTCTTCCAGGGATGGGGCAGCCACAGCTTCTTTGGGCAACCTGTGCCAGGGCCTCAGGACCCTCAGAGGGAAGAATTTCTTCCTAATATCCCATCTAAACCTGCCTTCATTTTATATGAAAAGAAAAAAGCCAATGTAAGGAAAGGTGACACTGGCCAGTGCAAGGGGTCATGCACTGAGGACTGGACTATCTCTACCACCAATTACTGTAAGATATAATTAAATACCACCTGTGTGTAAGGATATTTGAAAGCCATGTATGTTCTGCCATCCATAAAGCAAAGGCACTTCTCTGTGTGCAGGGGTGTAAATCACTGAGTACACAGATGAAAACTCATTTGTAAGAACCAGCTGCACACTGCTGGGGCCAACAAAATCTTATCAAATGCAGACTTCAAGGCTGAAGTGACTTATTTAGAGAACCACTGTGCTGCTCTCACCTGCAGTACCAGTTAAGTTAGATCAAGGACAACAGCACATACCAACTACCATCATAAGCAGGAGGCTTTAATTTTTTTATGCACACTTTCCTTCAGGCATACACACCCACTCTCAGCAAATTCCCATTAATGGCCATTCTAGAATCCTGAAAAGCAGTATGTTATAGCCTTGGGCTAACTAAATTAGAGTGAGCTATGCTGAAGCTGCAATCACAGTCAAAACCTGCTGTATGACTTTCACCACAATAAAGATACTCCCTCAGAGAGCCTCTTCACAGCGTAATGCTTTCAAAAAAACCTCACCATAGCCTGCACCTCCTGCGAATTTGGTCTCTCAGCCTGGGGCCTTGCCCAAGGACACTCAGAAAAAAGATCAAAAATTAACCAGTAGTCAAAAAAAGCTGATTATACCCATGATTTTTTATGTGCTTCAAGTGGGGATGCAGATCTTGGCTTGAAGGAGTGCAGAACAGGTGAGAACTCAAATGGCAAAGTGCAAGAGGACATGGCACAATTTGTTCTGACTGAAAGACAAGGTTAAACATCTCATTTTCTGCCACAATGAAAGCGAGACCTCTCTGCTCTTGTGCATTTTTCAGATTTGATTTCTGGAGAAATTCTAGCCTTTACATTACAGTAAAACGCTGTACATTTTTCAAATAGCTAGATTTTGTGCTAACCCTAATTCATAATCATTCTGGCCTTGCAACCGTGGTGTGAAATTCACAGAGCTAGACAGCTGGGAAGGGGGGGGGTGTGAAGAGTGGGGGTGGTGTTGTGTTTTTTTATTATTATTGCACTTCTGGTGTTCAACCCTTCTACTCTATACGAAATCCATATTCAGAAGTCTGTAAGCATGAAGATGCTTTTACGTACAAGGATTTGGTCAGGCTCTAAAAGCATCTGCAGCTTCGTTTGCAATGAATGAATCTCTCTTCAAATTTACTTTGGTGACCGAAATATGTGTTTCTAGCCTGTAGTCCTGACTTATGTAGAAAGTGGTGCTGCTCAGAAAATTGTTTTGTCCATGTAATGTTCTCCAAAATAATTTTTATCCCTTCAAAACCCTCTAAAGGACACCTAGTGAGAAATGCTTTCCAAAGAAACCTGAAGAAAACTGCCTGAGCTCACAGTACTGGTAGAAAACTAAACCTTAAATGAAGTTCTAGGAAAGAACCACCAGCTTTTCATGTAAACTTGTGGTGAGTTTTCACTGAAGCCCTCAACCCTGCCAACCCATGGCTAAATGTCAGTCTTCACTTCCTATCCTAAATCAGCCATAACAGGAAGACGGTTTTGCTCTGTCATTTTCAGACCTCATTAAAACCCAGCACTAAGCATAATTCTGGATAGTGGAACTTGGCTGTGGACTGAAAAAAAAAAGTCCCCAACATTCAGACAATCTAAGAAATTTAGCCTTTTTTTTTTTTTTTTTCTACCTAAATGGGACTTGGGCACAGCTCTTCACCAAAGACATGGTTTTATTTTTTCAGATGCTCTTGATACATGCTGGATCAACATGAGGTGTGCAAACTTGAACAGAACTAATTAGGTTGGAAAACCCCACTAAGATCACAGAGTCTAACCATTAACCCAGCACTGCCAAGGCCACCATTAATCCATATCCCCAAGTGCCACATCTTTTAAATCCCTCCAGGGACACCAACTCCACCACTGCCACAGGCAGCCTGTGACAGGGCCTGCCAACCCTTTTGGTGAAGAAATTTTTACTAAAATCCAAACTGAGCCTCTCCTGGAGCAACTTGAGGCCATTTCCTCCTGTCCTATCACCAGGAAAAGACAAGCACAACCTACCTACAGCTGCTTTGTAACACAAGCACATCAGAAAGTCAAACTCTCACTCAATTTCTTATGCAACTATCAGTCAACTTCTAATTATTTCCCCCTGCCAAAAATCTTCTATTCTTAACAATTCTTTAAAGGCCACTTAAGGCACACCAAGAGCTATGAAAAGCAACATTGGGCTGTTTCATGGATCATCTCCCAAGGTACCACGCTCCAAAGCACACAGTGCCACTGTATTTCTGCCTCTCTAATACTGTCTTTAGGCAGCTACAAGTTGTCTCAGTGAGAAAACATTGTTTTGTGCATGTCCTATTAAAAAAGATTAATCTGTTCAACACCTGATGATTCACTCACCCACATGTTAGAAGTCCACACCAAAATGACTCATTTTGTCTGTAAGAATATTCACCTGGGATACCCAAGTCCTCTCATCTTTTCCAGAGCTGATAACTGTTTTTTCTTGCAAAGGTGGTGGATGGCAGCTTCCCTATGAGATCAGTGGGTGACATGAAGGAGAAACAGACATGGGACTGGGCCCTGGAAATTTTATAAACCATCTACATAATAGTAATAAAAATACTTGAGAGTTAAGTTTGTGGCTAACTGAAGAACTGGCAGAGGAAACAGTAACACTCCACAGTGAGACAGCTGTTGAAGGCAACGACTGATTTTTAACCCTGACAACTGATTTTAATCCTAACAAATCAACATCACCCAGATTTGAAGGAGCTCAGGCTACTCCTCCGTGACCTGGACGCTTTCTCCCAGGAAAGAGCTCGGGAGCAGCTGTACTGAATCACCCTGGTAGGGACAGCCAGTACAGGGCAAATCCACATTAAGGGCTTGGCTGATGACATCAGATTTGTTGTGTTCGTGCAACAAATCAAGCTGAGTTCTAGGCTAGAACTTCATGTCCAGTTCCGATACCCACGCTGCGGAGACGCCAAGGGACTGGCAAGCGTTCAGGGAAGAGTTTGGAAAATAGTGGGTCTGGCTGGGATACAGACTCTGTGACGCCAGGCCAAGCGCCTCCTGCATTAGGGAGATGAGTCCCTGACCTTGTTTTCATAGGTACTTTGTGAATATGACAAGTAACAAACAGCTCTTCCATCCTTGGAGAGAAAGGCACAGCAGGATATTACAGCTGGAAGGCAAACAAGCTTGAATTGGAAGTAACTTCTCGCTTTTTAGCAACAGCAGTGCTAAATATTTAGCATTTATTGGTGTTTTAGGATGGCAGAGCTTCTAACAGCACACCAACAGGCACTTCTGAGGAAAAGTTCTCATCTTCTTTCACAGAGAACCACACAGGCTTGATACAGAGACATGAATCTAAAAACTCCATGGAATCACAGAATAATTTGGGATGTAAGGGATCCTGAATACCATCCAATTTCAACCCCCTGCCGTGGGCAGGGACACCATCCACTATCCCGAGTTGCTCCAAGCCCCATCCAACGTGGTCTTGGAAAAATTCCAGGGGTGAGGCAGCCACAGTTTCTCTGGGCAACCTGTACCAGGGCCTCCCTACCCTCATAGCCAAGAATTTCTGCCTAATACCCAATCTCTCCTTCAGCTTTAATCCATTTTCTTGTCCTAAAACTACTTGTCTTTTACTAAAAAATACAAATCCTGAAGTCTGTACTGAAGTTAATTTTCATGCTTAGTTTTGTTGTTACTGCTATGTAATGCCTACTGCTTTACGCTGTCTCAGTATCAACTGTGCTCCCTTGCCTTGAAAGAAGCACTTTGTAGATGGTTTTCCTCCTTGGTAAACTTACATGCAAAAATACAGGCAGGGAAAATAACTGATTTGCTGTTTTTCTTGACCCTCATTACCTCAAGAAGTAACATGGAAAATAAAGAGAGAAAAAAAAAAAAAAAAAGAGAATGTGTGAGCTTAATATAGGGGAAAGTAAATGGTAACTTTGATTGTGTATTATTAGAATATGATGAGAATTTATGCAAGAGGACACCAGTTTAGCCAGAAAAGCACTTAACAGAAGTGACTAAAGACATGCTTGCTGCTTGCATGACACAGCTCTCTCTTTCCAGCCCTTCTATCATCCAAACACATTTTACTGCCACCCCTTCTGCAACTCCTGGACCTGAATTTTTGACTGAAGTTTAGACAGTACTTGGAGGCACCAAAGTGCACAGCACACCCAGTTCAGTAATCCAGGAAAAGATAAGACTTTCAGATGTACTTGTTCTACCAACACCTTGCACTCAGCGAGGAAAGGGGAATAAAGAGAACAAGCTGGCCAACACCACAAACGAGCCCTGAGAAATGAAAAACACAAAAAGAAATTATCTAATGAAGGAGGATCGTTTCCTGACACAAGAAATAAAGTATATAGATTCTGAACTCCTGCTTATTTCTAATTCTGTAAGTAAAAAAAAATAAAAATAAAAAAAATTAAACCGACTAAGGCACAACTGACTCATTTTTAATTCTGAGTCATCCCAAATCAGTGGATTCCTGTGTCAGACTATCCGTGCCCTCAAGAAGGTAATGGAATATGGCAATTTCTAATCCACTTAAGAATCAGGAAATTCACACAGCAGGTGTGAACACTAACAAATCACTATTTTCACTTTATACTGAAAAAAAAAAAATTCAATCAAGCCCTCTCTATGGAATATAACGAGAGTTCTGAAGAGAGTGGATAAGATAAGCCGTGCTGTTTTAAAAAAAAAAAAAAAGTAGGGCAAGTCCTTTCCTGGCTTGTCCCGCTAGAATTACAGACCTTGAACTTGGAGAAAACAAATAAAAAACCTCTTGAGAGCAGTAAGAGATCAGGGCAACCTTCTTCACACTGCCCTGTGCTGGGGGCTGCACACACAAACCACATCCTGAACAGCACCAGCTCTGCTCCTGATGCCACGAGGCAGCAGCTCCTCACCTTCCATTGCACCCCAATTTAATATTCTGCAAAAGCAAACACACTGGGTTTATGTAATGACTGCCAGTGTGTCATTCACTCCATGGGATTTGGAGTTTTAACTCCTTAAAGACACAATCCTAGAAAAATTAATGTATTCCAGGAGCTTGGAATACTCGCATTTCTGGGGAATTTATCACAGAAGTATTTAGCACAGTGGTTTTAAATCTTCTAATTTTACGAGGAGATTCGAACTGCTCAGCATTTTTCTGAAAATTCTTGTTCCCAGAATTACCAAGTTACATAAGAATCTCATATGCCAATAATGAAACATTTTCTAGTCTCCAAGGTAGCACAGAAATGCCAGAAATTTGTCTGACATTCCTCCCCCTTCCAAAAAAAAACCCCATCAGGCACGTAAAAAGAACTCAAAGTGTTATTTATAAAGTCTCATTAATTATCAATTATTGAAATACTAGTAGCCCAATTGTTCCTGAATACTTGGTGAGGAATGTTGTTGATGATTTCCATGCATTCCTGTCAGGTCTTCTTTATCCAGGGAAAGAAAGAGAAGAAAGGAAAAAAAAAAGGAGGAGAAGAGAAGAGAAGAGAAGAGAAGAGAAGAGAAGAGAAGAGAAGAGAAGAGAAGAGAAGAGAAGAGAAGAGAAGAGAAGAGAAGAGAAGAGAAGAGAAGAGAGAGAAGAGAGAAGAGAGAAGAGAGAAGAGAGAAGAGAGAAGAGAGAAGAGAAGAGAAGAGAAGAGAAGAGAAGAGAAGAGAAGAGAAGAGAAGAGAAGAGAAGAGAAGAGAGAAGAGAGAAGAGAAGAGAAGAGGAGAAGAGAAGAGAAGAGAAGAGAAGAGAAGAGAAGAGAAGAGAAGAGAAGAGAAGAGAAGAGAAGAGAAGAGAAGAGAAGAGAAGAGAAGAGAAGAGAAGAGAAGAGAAGAGAAGAGAAGAGAAGAGAAGACCTGGTTTGCATCACAGTTTCCCAGCTTTTTTAAGATTACAAGTACCTGATGTTTTTATTAAAATAAGTATCGATGGCTTTAATAAACCACATGAATTAAAAGAAGATATTTCTTCCCAATATTACTGCATCAACCACTATGGGATCAGCATTTGGAATAAAATCAGCAGGAGCACTTCCCCATCAATGACAGCAATATACAGCTCTGTTAATTTATTGCTCATTATTATTCATCATTACTCTGGCTCAAAACAACTTTCAGGAGAGGAGTAGCTGGGAAACTTTGCATTTTTCCTTAGCAAGTATCTATGTAAAACATAAAAATGAGGCATCTAAACTATCTATTCCCAATTACAAAGGCTGTTTATATGGTCCACAAATTCTCCTACAGTACAAAAGTAGATTTTAGAAGATTAACGCACACATTAAGAAGTCCAAATTCTAGCTAACACTTAAATATTGGTGTCTTAAAGCTATTTTAAGTAAAGAGCAGCAGTAGAGATGAGTGTGGAACTACGGCTACAGTTCTGGAAGCTACCAAATATCTGACTAATCCCATGGAAAAGGATAGCTGGATGTCCAATGAAGTATCCAAGCTTTCTGAGCTGCTTACAGAATTCCCCTTATCTCTTTATTTGCTATAGGTGGTACAGTGGCATCACATCACCTGTGCCTGCCCCTAGAGTAGGACAAAAAAATTGGAAAAATTTCTTTTCTCTCCCTCTCAATCTCTTCATCCTCATTTCAGATCCAAAGCCTCCAAAATGTTTTGTACAGGCATGTTGTAAAACTAACTCTAGGTGTTTAGTAGAGTGACAAAGGGAACCATTTTGGATCCTCTCTGCAGAGCTAACGCCTCAAACTGCAGTTCTGCTCATTTGTATTTTAACCCAGCTCGTGTGCTGGTATTCCAGCAGCATATGGCAGTGTGTATTTCAGTTGGAAGAGCTTCAAGGAGGAGCAGCAGCATCATTCTAAAAAACTGCTTATATACCAAATCAAGTTGTTTTTTTTTTTTCAAGTGAGTTTCATTTAAATCTTTAGGGTGCTCATCCTCATCTACCAACAAAAAAAAAAACCCTCCACATCCAGAACCAAGTTTCCTTTGCCCAACTGTCTTTAGACTGTTACCTGCTTTTTATGGCAGAACACCAAGAAATAACAATTATAAAGGAAGCTCAATTTCCCTCTTCAGAACCACAATGATGAAAAGAAGGAAAGATCTTAATACTTGTTGTTTGGAATTATTCCAGCAATTAGGAGACTCTGGATAAATCTCATCACACTTTAAAAATCAGATATCCAGGTGAGATTAATCTTAATCCAGTGGGATTACATGGGTATCACTTTTCACAAAGCTAGTTAGGTGAAACCCTCAGCTGCAGGGGAAGCAGAGCTCTGAAAACCTGCAGAAGAGATGGTATTTGCATCACAAATCTAAGCAGGAGTTACCATAAACTAGCCACATGTTGTACCACTGCCAACACCTCAGCAGAGTCTGAAATCCCACGCCAAGTGTCTCAAATAGACAACACCAGAAACATAATTCCTGAAATAACTTTAGGACCTTACAGAAGGTGAAAATAGACAGCTTGAAGGAAACAAACTCTCTGAATAAACACCAAGCTGATTATTCACTGATGGCAGAGGCTTTTTCAGGCCTTGATACCAACAAAATCTTAGCACTGATTTCAGTGTGACTTTTGCCTGAGCAAGGACTGTGGGGTCCTTCCCTTGAGAAGTAACTACAAATTGCTATATCTAAAGAAAGTGAAACATCCCTCTGCAAATTGTACACAAACCTTGCTTCAAACCAGTTATCCCAAGTATTCTGTACAGCCCCATCTGTGGAGCAGACAACTCCTCCAGTGAGTATTGTCCCAAACCACAAGAATTTTCTGTTAATTTTCCTTAATTCTTGGCAGACATTAACTGAAAACACCCCTCTCTGTCCTGACACCATCCCTGAACATTTGCATTCAATCCACACTTATTTGATGGGAACACCACACTCTTAGCATCCTTCAGACCTCCAGAAAATACCATCTTTCCCCAAATTAACAAGAGATCAGTAAATGCCACTGCTGAAGCAAACACCTGCTCTAAGGTTTGGTGGGCAGAAGAACTTTCCAAACCTGCTAGAAACTGAGATCAGCTAGCACTCAGCTGGAAGAAACACCAGCCCTAGGTTATGTAATCTACATAGTTTTTAGACCAGTCTGCATTCTTGCAGAGCCTAAAACTGAGGAAGCTACAGACAGAACAAAAGAGAACAGAAAAAGTTCATCAACCTCAGCCCAGAGGCTGCTGAGGATTCTGTATCTGCACACTGAGGCAGGACTGCCCGCTCACCCACACAAACCTGAGCACTGCAATCTTGTAATATCGAGGGTAAAGCACCACAAAATTTCCAGCGAGTCAGATCAGTCCTTTATTTGGATGAACAACCACTAACAACTAATAAATTAGAAGACCCGCTTCAGGGCTGGGTTTGGGTTTTCCTTTTCTTGGTAGTGTGTGAATAAGTCCAGACACAAACTCATCTTAAAAACTCAGAAACAGCTCAACTGATGCTGCCACTGACCATACGGAACGAGCAGAAAGTGGTAAGACACAAATTCAGCCTGACCTTTGAAGACAGATTCATCTCAACCCAGTTTCTTCTGTTGAGTATGCTGGGGTTTTTCCTCATTTCACAGAATTACAGAATGGTTTCAGCAAGAAGAGATCTTAAAGCCCATCCAGTCCCACCTCCTGCCATGGGCAGAGGCACCTTCCACTATTCCAGGTTGGACACTTCCAGGGATGGAGCAGCCACAGCTTCTCTGTGTAACCTCTGTCAGGGCCTCACCACCCTCACAGTAAAGAATTTATTCCCAATATCTCATCTAAAATTGCTCTTTCAGTTTGAAGCCATTCCCCCTTTTCCTGTCACCCCATGCTTTTGTAAATAATCTCTGAAATGGAATATATACTGCTAGAAATGCAGTCTCTGAGTACATCTCCAAGTTGCAAACTTTTCATGTACTTATATAAGAATGAGGAAAAACAGGTGAATCTATCAAGCACCCAAGTCAAACCAAGCTGTTCCTTGCAATCAACATTATTTTATAACATCTTTATATGTGATTTAAAATTCCACTCTCATTTTATCCTTTTAGGTCACCCACAGGACTGTAAGTTCTTTTCACCCAAAGAGACTTTGCAAGCCTCCTCCTTGCTTTTTAATCAAGTATCAAATTGCTCTTTTTTAACCATTATGATTGAAAAAACACTCTAAAAGTGAAAACATTGGCCAGTTCAAAACACTGAAATACCAGGATGAGATTTAATTCACTCCATTTCAAATACCTGCACTGGGTCTATGAGGATTTTGGGTGTTTAAATCCCTCATTTCAGCTCAGGGAATGCAGACAGCAGCTCATCTGACCACACAGAGATGATGACAGAAGGATGAACCAAACTGCTCATTCCACTTCACTGGCTGTGGGGCAGCATCCTCCAATTATTCCAGCAGGATGAGAGCCCCAGGGAGGAGAAATTTCCTGGTAAAAACTTTCTTGTGTCAGTTTGTCTGACAAGAGCATCTCAAAGTGCATGGAAGCCCATGAAGCTCAAAACCTCTTCCTTCCAACAAAAGCCCAGTAAGAAAGAAAAGACACAAAACCAAGTCCAGCAGCACACAGAGACTTCCCAGTTCCAGGCAATGCTCCATGCCTGGAAGTGTTCAAAGCCAGGCTGAACAGGGATTGGAGCAACTTGGGATGGTGGAAAGTGCCCCTGCCTGTGTCAGGGGGTGGAACTGGATTGTCTTTAATGACTCTTCCAACTCAAACCATTCTGTGGTTCTGAAACTTCCCAGCTCCAGGAAGTACCTAACAGTTATCAGCATCAAACATCGTCTCTTGAAATTAAAGTGGCCAAACTGCAGGATTTTGGAGGTGGATAAATTCTCAGAGAATTCTCACTATAATGTAAACACCGCATTTTTAGACACCATTAATTAGCACTCCTTCAAACAACTCCAAAAACCCACAGCAGAGGCAAAACTTGACCCAGTCCTGACCTGTGCACAGGATCTTCACTGCTGAAGAGTGGCTGCATTACTGATTACAAAGCACTCAAGTTCAGTACTTGAAACAGTAGTTTTCTCTATTTTTAGCTGTGCAACTAAAAAAAAAAAATCCCCGCTTCAGCATGAGGGTTGGACCAAGTGACCTTAGTCAGGTCCTCAATAAGCTCAGGCATTCTGTGATGAAAAAAACAAGGAAACTGCTATAAAGAAAACTAAAATGAACAGGCAAAGAAAGGGGAGGGTATTAAGGAGGTGACAGCTTGCTAAACACCCCATATTGCATATAGAAGAATAGAGTAAGTGCAACTTAAAACAAAATAAAGAACAATATTTTAAAAGCGTTCAAAAGCATGTCCTTCAAAAAGAGAAATCATACTGTGATTCCAGGAAAAAATAAAGATTTTAAGAAACTAAATGCAAAATTTTAAGCTGAAAAAAAAAATACTGAGAACTGATGTGTTAGGAGGAAATTTTATCAAATGCAGCAGAAGGGTGAAGCTTATGAGAAAGCCTGCTGGGCCAGCAGGTGACAGAAGATAAAAGGCTCAACAGGACAAAGCTGTGGGGAGCGGGGAAAAAAACCTCAGAAATGCTTCTTTGCCACATGAAAACCCAAATTAACTCAGTGCTCAGGACGTAACAGTTTAGGGAACTTCCAGCTCTGGCGCCTGCCTGCAGAGAGGAGCAGGAAAGAGGATCCTCTCCGGGAAGTTGAGCATTGCTCACTGCCAAAGCCTACCAGGAATTACACAGCCAGGAGCACGTGGACACAGCCAGATTTCTAAGGAAACCAAGTTATTAAAAATACCAACTGATGGACTGCAATCTGCAGGTCAAAGACAGGGGGGCTCTGAAAGGGCTCCGTGGATGTTGGGAGTCCCTAAAAATTACCAACTTCTCCACAAGGTCTTGAAGAAAACTCAGCTGTAGAGCAGAAAGGAGGAAGGGCCTTATTAATCAACAGTTAATTTAAATGCTGAGAACATAAACTCTTACATACACACATAAAACCAGACTCCTGTACAGGTCTCGAGTTAGACCTCTCTCATTTAACTGCACAATAAATTATGCTGAAAAGGACACACTGTGAGGTCACAGGTCTATTACAGATAAACCAGTAAATGCATCAAAGCAGTTACCCTCAGTCTTTTCTTCCAGCTAGTTATTATACAGCGTGACTGGGAGAGAAAACAGAACATGAAATTCAAGTTGATTAATTCTAAGGCCCTGTATATAGAAAAAAAAGCAGCCAACTACGCACTGAAAATGAGGGATTCTAAATGAGGTTTTTTCCTGATTAGGTGAGACCTTGAAGTCACTGCAGATAGCTTTGTGAAAATACAGTTTTCACAGTGGTTGACAACAGGAGCAGTGAAAAAGCAAACAGAATTTCAGGAGTAATAAGGAATGAAGAGAGGTGGTAAGAGGAAGCAGCAGTGGGACATTGGGACACTCCACTCATGTGCAGCACTTTAGTGTCCTCAACTCTCTACTTCCCTAAGCTTCAGCTGCAGAATACCACTGGATAAGTTATTTCATGCTACAGATCTTTTAAATCTGGCCCAGTTTTACAAACATTAGATGTTTGCTACATTAATGTTGAAAAACAAGAGCAAGTAGCAGATCTATTGCTTAGGCAATTTCCTACACCTAATCATCTAAAACAAGTGTGTATTTATGATTGTGGAGATTAATTCTTTTATCTAATCTCCCTTATTCAATATTATTTTCCATTTACTGGCAATGCAAAGAGTGACAAATCAGCAGGTTTCAACCAAGTTGGTTTTGAGACTAAAAATTCTGAAGATGAAAAATGTTGTGAACAAAGCGGGCGTGGACCTTTTAAACATTAAACATCATCCTTAGTCATCCAAAAAGGTGAATCCTTTGCCCACCCTATCTTTCAAGGGTGGAATTACAAATAGGCAGCACTGGAACACTCTGCCCAGGGAAGTGGTGAAGTCAAAAAATTCATGGATATGGCACTTGAGGATATGGTTTAGTGGTGAATATGGTGGTGCTCCAGGGGTGAACTTGGTGGTCTTAGAGGTTTTTTCCAACTTTAATGATTCTGTGATGAAGAATGACATTAGATCTTACATTATTATCCATTCTTACAAAGTATTTTACAGTGACTCGATATTTACAAGTGTACCAAAACAGCACAGGGATTTTACCACAAATTCAGCTGTGCCACGTGGAGAAGTGGGCAAACCCACTCTGCTTCTGGCAGGACTTGGTGCCATTTCAGCTCTTCTTTCCACAGGGATCTGAGCTGGGATCTGTTCCCAGCACTGTTCAATGAATTAGTAAATGACATGAAAAGGGCTCAACAGTGAGATGACAACATCTGCTGATGATAGTAAAGTTATTCACAGTAGCAAAGGCAGTAAATAAGTAGGAAAAAAAACAAAAATAAATGTGTGCAGATTACTCACTGGACATTAAAATATATAAATGAAATTCAGGAGTGAAATTAATGACGACTCTCAATGAAATTAAGTGTGAAGTAGGATGAGTGGAGGTGGGGCAAGTGGCCCTATTTCATGTATATAGGTCAGCAGGCTTTGAACTGACTCAACACTTGCAGCAGGCTGAGCTCTAGAAAATACAGTTGTAATGGAAATAGTCATGTATGAATTACTTAAGTCTTTTCCAGTGCTAGAAGTGGATTTTAAATGGAGTTCAGGCTCAAAAGTTAACAAAAGAAGATGGTTCCTCACTGAACAGGCTGATGTGTTAGTTAAACTGGAGAACCACAGAGCTTTACACTTCCCAGTACTTCTCACTCATAAATTCCAAAAGAAAAGTCCAGTAAACACTGCAAAAAAAAAAAAAAAAAACCAAAAACATCCAGCTCAGTCAATCCGTGTCCTACAGATGTCTGGACAATGAAGGGTGTGCAGAAGGAGGATCCTATTCCCATTCTGTTGCTGTGCTCCTCAATAACCCACCTGTGGCCACTGCTGGAGACAAATCACTGCTCCAGGTCAGTAAATGACAAGAGCTGCTTTCCTCCTCCTACCTTCAGTACCTCTCTGCAAGCTGTCACACCTTTTTATTGTATTCTAGACTTTCTGTGCTGTCTGTCAGGGAAAATCATCAGAACTATGCTGGAAAAGCATATCCAAAATGCCCAGCAGGAGCAGCTGGAGGGGTGAAAGGGATCAGGTGCCTAAGCATAAAGTCTGTCACCCCCCAGATAATTTTGCATTAAAGTTGCAATGCAGCTTTGCTCCCCATAAAACATCCATCCACCAAAGTGCAGCAGAACAGTCCCTTCCTTCTCAAAGGAAAATCAAGCCTAAGTAAAAGGCTCCATTCATTACTTGAGTTCCCTTTTCCACAAAGGTGACTTGAGCTTATTGTTCTTTCCCTGAATTTCCCCTACATTTCCACTCTTGCTAGAAGGAAAAAAAAAAAAAAAAAAAACCCTTTGAAAAATCACCTGGATTTCCAAGCAACAAGATGAAAGTCCTACCTATTCCAGGAACAGTCCTAATTCATTTAACAAAATTAATGGGTATTTTAATGACACTTTTAGACTACCACACTGTAAGTGACTCTTGATACAGCTGATCTGATGGTTTAAAAATAGCAAAATATTAACCACTGTACCAAAATAATCTTTGAAAGAATTATCATTATCACTATTTCCCATTTTTTTTTCTTCTCAAAAAGACACTCCAACATGGAGCAAAACAAATCTTCTGCCACAGAAAGAGAATTCAAAAGAAAATTTTACTTTTCTAGGTGCATATAAGACTAATTCTTAATAGCCAAGACTACAGGAACAACTTCTTTGTCAACAGGTACTGAATCACTTTAAGAGATTAAAATTATTGAACAAATCACTGCCTCTAATCGCCTACTCCTTCCCTTCAGTCTTGTAAAACTTCCCAGGGATAAAGATTGTTAGAACGTAACCTATATAAGAAACATCAGAAATCAATTTTGCCTGTTACTGTATTTTCTTTCACACAGCACAGCTGCCTAAATTTAGCATGGCTGTTTTTATTTCTCTGACAAACTATGTTAACAAACTCTGTGGGGCTCTTCACTCCCCTTGACACTGAACCACAGGCTTGCAGATGAAGGCTGGGAAAACTAACAGGGTCAAATGTCTGAGTTGGGAAGAGAAGGATGAGTAAGGGGGTTGTACCAGGGATCAAGTGCAACTCCACTCAGCTCTGGAAAGTCTGGAATAGGAGTGGAATATGGAGAAACAAGCACAGATGAATTAATTTTATATACAAATGTATCTAATTGCACACTAGAAGTTCCTGGCAGGTTAGCCACCTGGGCTAAATCATCTAAATCCAGGCAGAACTATCCATGGAAAAGATGGATTCCTTTCTACAGGCACCTTTTTAGAGACAAGTCATCCCCTTCAAGGGGATCTGGAATAGGAACTGTCAGAAGCTGTTCATCCTACCTGCTGTTCCCCATGGCTTCAGCAGCACCTGGACATTTAAGCTTCATGAGAAAAACCTCCCCCACAGCATGTGAGGTCAAACAGAAAGATGGAGGTATTTGTATGTGTCTGGGATGTTTTGTAGAAGCATCCAAGCTGAAACTCCTCTGTGTACACTCCTGGGAATCCTGCATTACTGTGCCTGATTGCTACTGCATCCAGGCTTCCACAAATACACTCATGTGCTCTTTCACAAGTACCCAATTCCACCTTTGAGAGTTACTGGTGCTGCTTGGAAAGATGAAGGATCCGGATCCACACACACCAACTACCTTCATTCCACCCTCCTGAGTGTCTCAATTCTGTATCCTCCTCACCGTGCTTGGTGCAGACACTCTGCCAGCACACTCCTTCCACATGTGAAAACAGCATTCGCCTGAAAAAACCACTTTCCCCAGCTCCATACTGAAAGGAATTAACAGGCTAAAGAATTACTGCAGCAAGAAAACCATTTTTGGCATTTAAGATCTGGTGACAACCAACCAATGGACAGGAAATCAAGTATTAGGGTGGAAAACTGCAGCTGTACTCAGTTGGTACCTGCAAATATTTGCTGTTGAAATTACATAACATCTGTAAAAGGTGAGAGTTGTTACTGGATATATTCTATTTTTATTCCCTCGGATCACAGAGCTGCCACCACACAATTCTTATTTCTTCTTGGACCCACCGTATCTAAAAAACAATTATCATCTTGTGCTGTGGAAAGGGATGGAATGTGAAATCCCATCCACATCCCAACAGAATCCCACAAACATTTTGGCAGGAAAAAATTATTATGTAAAGCCCAGATGGCATCCCAAATATTTCTACTTCAAAATTTAGGACTCTTTTTTTTTTCCCTTAAAATAAATTACACAGAAGTATCACGCCTAAAATTAACTGTACAAGAGCATCAGGCAAGGTAACCAGACTTGAGCAGTTATTTGGACTATGGGAAGAATGGGAATGTTGTTTTTCTCCATTTAACTCCATTGTCAGAAATGATTAATGTTTTTCTATTCAACTGTATTTGAATGACTGGCAGAGAAGGAAGATATAACGAGCTAATACATCCAGTAACATATAATACTTGGAGAAGAACTTTTCCAGTTATCTGAAGTCTATCACCTTTGCCATCAACTTCTGAAGGAATGTTTCAAACTTTCTGAACCAAATTTGCCATTTTTTTGTTATTCTGACAGGCTTCTTTTGCTTAATATTTGGGGTTTTTTTTCCCACTGTGCAATTTCAACTCTGAATCTGGGAATATGTGACTTCAAAATGGTTTTAGCTGCTGCTTCACTGAAGCAGCTAAACCTGATAATCAGTTTGGTTCAGCATGGACTTAGTCACTGCCCACCCTTTAAGCTCTGGGATAAAGACCAACCCTTGATTCCGACTGTCATTTTGCAGTGAGCCCACTCCTAGATTCCTTTTATATCTATCACTGCACTGAATGCCAAAGAAATCTCAGTGTACTTGGCATGAAGGCTGCACTTCCTATATTTATGCTCCAACTAATGTATGCTCCATTTTAGTCCTTCCCAGCTTAAAATCATCAGAGGGAAGACGGCATAAAGTGCAAAACAGCCCATGCAACTGCTTTACTAATACAAAATACTGAGCACTGCCTTTCCATCACCACCTTTCTCGTGCATTTTCGGTTTAAATCTACCCTAATTATTAACCCAGAAGGAACCATGGCCGTTTCTGTGTAGCATACAGATCAGATCAGGCTTGTTGATCCACCTCAAAACTTCCAGAAAATAAACTGTTACTTTTTAATTGTACTACCTTAACTTTGCTGGCAGAAGCACGTTTTGATTCTTCAAGACGGAAGAAAGTGAAACGCTTTCTCCAGGCGAGAATTCCTTATATGTGGCACGCTAGCACTTCATCCTTTTTAATTATTCCACAGGTGGTTGCCTTGGAAACTGCCAAGTAGCTCCTGGATTTGAGGGACCCAGCATGAGACAGTGAGAAGCCTTTGTAGCCACGGCATTCGGATCCACGTTGGCTGCAGCAGCAGCAGGAGGACGTGGAACAGTCACAGAAAACCTGGAAGAGATGGTTAAAATTAACAGGCATTAATTACATTGCTCAGTCCTTCAAATAGAAAATACAAGGAATGTTGATAGCCCCCTGGACAGTGGATAAAACCCACATTTTAGAGGCATCTGCTCCTGCAGCTCGCCAGCACAGCCCCGGATTTCACCTTCGGAGGACGGCACTGAAATGGAGATGCCGGCGGAGCTCACGAGCTCAGCCCTCAAGATCCAGCAAGATGAGATTATTTTCCCCTCAGCTTCCAGAAAGACCTTCCTGAGTGTCTGGTCCAACTGCCTGAAATTCAGTGCTATTGTTTTGCTTTGAATAAAAATAGAGTAACTATAAATAGCTGCCATCGCGAATGCTGATTCACTGTTATTCCGTATCATACAGCAAATTGCTCCCAACTTCACTCAGCCTGAAAAACTAAGAAAATTCTCTTTACTTAAAACGCAGCTAGAAGCCCAGCAAAGCATCCAATTCTGCATTTGTGTCAGTGGTCTAAAAGTACAAAATATTTTCCTTTTCCCTCTCTGATTTCTCATCATTTCAAAAGCTGTTAATTTGCACAAAAAATATATAAATAAAACCACCAAAACCAAACCAAAGCAAAACCTTATTACGCTTTCTGCTACTGGTCAAAACTATAAATTTCCATTTTTCAAAAATCTTTTTTGCTTCCCCATTTTCACTTTTTAAACAAAAAAATAGATTAACCTACACCTTAAAAAACTGTTTTCATTAAAACTATCCAACATGATGGAAATGGTCACTCTTGCACTCAGAGGCCTCCCTCTCTTTACTGATACGATTAGTATGTCCAAATCAGTGATTTCTTGAGACCTCACTCATATATAAGTGCTTGGATTTGTGGTATCACAAATTGCCTGGCAGCACCTCAAGAGTAAGAGGTGGATTTGCTTCCACCCGTCCATGATGAGACACCCAAGAGACACAAGAGCATGTTTTTTAATTCCAGAGCAGAGTTTTACTAGAACTCACTAGATTAAATATACATTTATTGCACAGAAAAAAACTACAGTCAAGTAAGAGAAATGAAACTGCTTCTGAGTGATCTCCTCAGTGCTCACTTTACCCTTCTGGGGCAGGTCCTTCTCTCTTCCTTGCCTTCTTCAATCACTTGCTTGACTAAAAAATTAGAATCTGAAACCATTTTCTTTCTCTCTGTCACTGAATCCCACCAAGGACAAAGCAAATCCTGGTGGGTACCACAGTTTTCCCCTTTCTTGCTTCCCTCTCCACATCTCTTTCAGTCACCTCATTTTCCCTTTTATGAACAAGGTTTCTGAAAAATGATGTGACAAAACCAGGCATTTTCTTTCCCTCGTTCCCAGCAGTTCCAGAAGTGAGACCTGTTTAATCCTATCTGGATTCAATCTAGGATGAACACGAGTTTCCCCAATTCCCTCATCCCACCAGCCATCCACCTCCATACTTTGGGAGGGGAAATATGGATCCTTGTCAGCCCATCAGCCCATGGTTTGTTAAGCAGCTTTTGGGGATTTTTTCCCTGCAGAAGTGGCATTCTAAAACACTGTGGAAAATCCAGAGCATTTTCTCTGTTCTCCTCTCCCTAATTACAGCTATGACCTCCTGCATGTCCTGCTAATGCAGGAGAAAACCTCTCCTCTGCCACAGTTCCCTCAAGTGTCTCTGACAAACCAAGTCCCCAAAGCCTCAAATTGACCCTTTTATCACAGATGGTTCTTTCCTCTGAGGAAAGGTGGATTTTTCATCCCTGCCTCAGGCATCTTAACAGTACTCTCAAGCACATCCTCTCTCTGCACTCATGATCCCATTTTGTTTTTTCTCACAGGGGCAGACAGGTGAACTTTATCTCAGACCAAATCTGGTGCTTGACCAATTTCCCAGTGTTAGTCCTTTCAACCCACTGAGATGTTCTGAAAACCAGGGCATCCAGTTCTCAGCA
The DNA here is from genome assembly GCF_024509145.1 of Vidua macroura. Classification (NCBI taxonomy): domain Eukaryota; kingdom Metazoa; phylum Chordata; class Aves; order Passeriformes; family Viduidae; genus Vidua; species Vidua macroura. The sequence goes on from NC_071575.1 coordinate 70,184,500, forward strand.
GGCACCAATGCTTGTCATTTTCATTTGCCTTATTCTCAGAGTAGCATCACCCTGAGATTAAGTCAAAAGTTGGGTTGCAAGTCTTCTTCTTGATTTAAATCCTGTACTTTTCTACAGGAATGCTGATTTCTGAATTCTTCGCCTATAGGAGGTGATGAAACCACTGCATATCTTCCCCATTCTATCATCTCAGACTAAGTAAGTAACTTCAGAGACTGCAAGAGAGTTCCTGCTAGCTTTTTTCCCTCTTTTTAATATGTATTTTGGAAACCTCTATACAATGTATTTATGTTAAATATGCTCATTTTAACACATACTCTTCAGACATTCTGCTTTTGTGAGCAACCCCACCTGTGCAGTGGTTTATCTCTGCCATGCTCCTCCTGCTCAAACTTCTTAATCCCAATTTAATCTCTGCCAGGCTGGTGATCTGTCTGGATTCTTAGGCTCTCAGACATCCTCTCTTCTTCACACAAAGGTTATGCATGGGAGCCATGGGATGAACTCAGTGAAAGACTTGGATTTCTTTTTTTTTCTGTGGAATTCATCCACCTCAGGTGCTACAAAGACACCTGGATCAACATGGAGCTCCACCAGCTGAGTTTCTGACCAACCCTTACAAAAAAGCGATGTCACACTCTGCAATTCTTTTCCAAGACCTGTGTGGAAGAGTGCTACTGACTCTTCAAAATACAAATAAAACCTTCTGTCTCAGCCTTCAGAGGACACAGGTTTTTGTTTATTTCCAGCCTCCTGGCCCAGGGCTGCCACAAGGTTCACATTTTGCCTCTACCATCCCTGCTCTGGGACCCTGAGTCACTGAGTGATGGAGGAGCTCAGCTCCCTCCTTCAGAATGAGCATCATTAAACACTACAAGCACTGTAAACACCAGAGCTCCGTGTTATTAATAAAATACATAAAACATGGGACTTGTGAATAGCAAAATTAAAAGCAAGATGAATAAAGTCTTTTAAGTAACTCCCCCGGTCCATTGTGGTTTTTTTTTTTTTTTCCCCAAACTTGATCTCAACCCAATTTCACAAATCCCTATGCACCCCTGAAATAAGTCTTTCTTTCCCTGTTCAAACATTTCCAGAGACTGCTGGTTTTCCCCTCCTCAGTCTCCATTCCTGTCAAAGGCTCCTTTCTGACCAGTGTCTATCCCATCCTCCAAAAAGCTGCTTCCCAAAAATACCCTCAGATACTCTCAGGGAATGCTCCATCTCCCTCCCACCAGAGGCTTGCACAAACACAGCACAATAAGGAACTTTTCCCCCCACTGTGGTCATAAGAGACACGAGAAATTCAAACACCAGTCATGACACATCCCACACCGGAGTTTTCAAAAAGGCCCTAAAGGTCAGCTTGCCAAAACTTTAATTCTCAAGATCCAAGTTCTTATTTCCCCTTTTTCTCTGCACAATTTTCTGTTTAGTTCATGTCAGGTACTTTTTAGCCACAACTTCTTAGTGCAAAGCTCTTTGCCCTGTTCTTGGTTTCAGTCACAGCTCAATGAATAGATAGATGACCATTAGTTTAAGTTTTTGGTTTCTCCAGTTGTAATTTTTTTTTTAAATTCTTCAGAATTGATGCACAGAAGTGATACACAACCACAACCACCTTTTTTAGCCAACTAGAAAATTGAGATTTTTCTTGATAACTGTACTTTTATATGCCCAGAAGGCACCCAGACAGCTTGAACCAAGTAAAAAACTTCATTTTTATTCAATGTTTTGAATATTATATATATATGTATATATGTATATATGTATATATAATATATAGATGTATACTGGTAATAAGTCATAGATACAACAGCAGATTGGAACTGCATTGAGTCCCACTGCCCCTTTGCAAACTCCAAAGCCACTGCATTAAGGTTCCAGAAGCAACTTATCATTTAAGATTCTTTCTTAAAAAAAAAAACAAACCAAAAAAACCCAAACAACTTATATTTCAGCATTGTTTACTGATCTTCTCTTCTAATAGTCATTATTTTCCACCTGACAAGAAGTTAAATGGTGTCAAAAAAGGTGTCAATCCTGGATATCCTTTGTTTTTTAAAAAGCTTGTCAACAATTTTTTATGTTTTACTATTTGACGCATAATAAGGAAAAAATAGGAGCAATCTTCAGAACATGCTGATGGCTGGCAAGAATCCCATTTCTTCAGAAAAAAACAAAAAAGACCTTGTGTTGTAAAGAAAATTATTCACTATTTGCTGTGATGTGTTTCTAAGGTTTACTTGCAAATGCTTGGTAAATAAAAAGGCACCTTTCTCTTAAATTATTTTGAAGTATAAACAACTAAAGCAGACCTTAAAAACTAAAGCCTTCTTTAAACTACTCCACATCCAGTGAAGATCAGCACAGCTTGGCTACTTTACAGATTTACCAGGGTAATACACATCTGCACCATGAATATTGAAACAAATATTAAAAAAGAAAAACAGAAACAAAACCAAAAAAAACCAACCCAAAAAAAGTAAAAAAAAAAAAAAAAAAAAAAAAAGAAACAGAAACAGAAAAGGCACCCTTTGCTGTCTTCAATAAAAACCTAATGTAAGATTTTTAAATTAGAAATATGGTAATTTCCCCTATAAAATCTGCAGGTTGCCAGGAAAATTTCAGCCAAGCAAACCTTTCCACAAATTCAACTAGAAGATTTTACAAAATACAGGTAAAAGGAATACTCAGGACACAAGGCACTGCCTGGGACAGGACTACTCAGGATCAGCTGCCAACCAGAAATGAAGCACAGAGGGAAGTAAAACAGGCAGGAAAGGTATCAAAGTTCAGAGGCTCAGTCAGTAGCAACAAGAATACCTGAAAAAAGGAATCACAGAATTATTTAGGTTGGAAAAAGACCTGCAAGTCCAACCATGAACCCAACACTGCCAAGGTTCAGCAGCAGAACATCCTTGGGACTAGTGTGGCCAGGCAACTTTGGGAAGCTTCAATTAAGGCAGCCCAAAATCAGATGGTCACTTTAAAAGATGTTTTTGAGTTGAATGAACACTTGGTCACGTCTCAAGGGAAAGGGTTTCCACATAAGTGGTGGCAACAGCTCTGATGACCTGGGCTGTCAGGAGCTCCTAAACAAAAATTCAAGGGGGAAGAAGATTCCTCTGCCAAGATTCCTCCAAACCAAGCCTGAACAGCTGAAACTTGTGAAGGTGATCTCTTGCTGAAATAATTCACAAATCATCCAAAACCAAATCCATCTGAAAAGAAAACTGAATACTTTTCAGTCTTAAATACAAGAATGTTTTGCTCCGTGCTACCAGGAGAGACACGGAATCAGGGTGCTGAACAGTGACTTTGTGCTTCAACCATTCAGCACCGTTGCTTAAACAATACTGGATGGAGTCTTTTGGCAAGAAAATACAGGCCAATTTTATGTAACAACTTTCACTACAATAAGAGTTACTGAAATGAAAACAGCAAAAATTATTTTGACAGTATTTAAAAAAAGATCAGTCAACACTTTCAGCAGTGTCTGGAAAAAAAAAATCCTTTTCCATATATAGAGAACAACATCAGTATGTGATGATCCAGGAGATGGGCATATTCTGAATTTCTAGTTTGCAAATCCAGAGTGTTTTGTGGTGACAGAGACATTCCCTTGCCCAGACTCCACAATCCTCTGTTGCTGGGGCTGATTTGTCCTTAGATCTTGCTCTTTGCAGTTTCAGCTCTTTCTTCCTCTATCTCAGAAAACCTCACCCTCCTCAGACTACAAAGGAAGCACAATAAACTAATACAATGTTAGTATGATGCACATCTCAGATTTTTACAGGATAAAGATGCTCTCCTCTTATTACAAACCACAATAAAGTATTAAAAGCATGAGAGCTGGCATTGAGATTTCTTACCAAATGCTCTCCTAAGATAAATAATCATTCAGTTGAGAGAACAAAATTATTTAGTGTGAAGGTCACCTGGTTTCGCACTAAATACTGTTCAACATCTGGTCTTAAGATAAACAGCAATTTGTGTCTTTAAAGCAGAGTTTATTTTTTGAAAAAAATCTTTACTAAAAACAGTCATCACATACTGAGAATTTCCACATTCTACCTGCCAACACTCAGACTAATTTGCCTCACATAAGCCCTCCAGTAAATCCAAAGCCCTTTTCCCCTGTGTACAGCTACCAATTACCACAACACAGATACTAAAACCTCAACAACAAATAAACGTTAATACCTGGGTAACACTTGAACAGCTTTTGCTACATCAAGTAACTGTAAACTTCTTCATTCCAGCGTTCTGACGCACACCTGGTTGTGAAGTTTTGGTGTTTAACACCAGGAGGATGAACCCACAGACCCTGCTGGCTGCAGAGCAACACAAACCACCAGTATTCCCATCAGAAAAGGGCCAAGAATCAACAGCTGAGAGCAACTCTATGGCTTTACCACCTGCTGCTGAAGCCACCTTTACCCATTTCTCATCCCTGACTGTTCATTCCGCTTCATGCAGCTGTGCCATGAACTAGATCTTGGTACTGAGCCTGCAGAAATCTGATTTTGCTGTTTTAGCTGGTTCTGCAGTGGGTTCACCCATGGCTGTAGGAGCATCAAGCCAGGACCAGGGGCCACCTGGTATCCAGGCAGGAAATGGGGGATGTTGTCTGCTTCTTTCAGCAATTCTGCTGGTTTATGCCAGTTTAAAACTCCATGAAACTATCTAGAATTAGGCACATCCAAGTTAGAAATGTGGCAAAACACAAAAAAAAAAAAAAAAAAAAAAAAGAGAGAGAGAAGCAAGCACAGATTGTTTGTCCCATAGAACAAATTACTAAGAGAGATGCTGAAATAATTTCTAAGTAACTTCCAAATAAGCCAGCCTGCCCTTCTGAAAAGCATTTTCAGCAGATGCCTGTTAATTTTTCAAATTTTCAGTCAAACATAAGCTACTGAGCTCAAACCAGGGAGTAACAGTTACATGTAATGACCTGCAACACCCTAAATGTCAGACTAAATTACCCAACAGCTCCTTCTGCCTCCCATCTTCGAAACACTGATAGATTTTAGCTCCATCCCTAGCTGTGTCAGATCAGCAGGCTCTAACAGTTCCAAACACAAGAGTCAAACGAAATGATATCCCTGCTTGGAACAAATCCAGGGGTTGAATGTGATTTCTTCACGTAGAAACAAGCAGCTCTTAACTTTTGATCTGGAATTCGTACCTCGTTAGGAGGGAAGCAGCAGAAGTCTCACCCATTGCTGGTTCCAAGCTGGTGATGACGGAGAAGGAAAAGGAGAAGGAAAAGGAGAAGGAAAAGGAGAAGGAGCTGTGCTGTGCTAGAGCTGGTCACCAAGCCCATCAAAACCCTCAGCTGTGAGTGCAAGAGATGATAATTTCGTCTGCCACGAGCAGACAGCTCCTGTGAGTCGGGAATTTTCACGTTCAGAAGCTCTGAGGAGGAGGGTCAAATCAGAAACCCTGGCTTTCAGCATCATTCTTTGTGGCTCAGTATGTTATGGGTGAAGGAAGACGCCTTCTCTCTGCCTCAGTAACTTGTGTAGTATTTCATCCTTTGCAAATTTAAAAAAAAAAAAAAAAACAACAAAAAAAAACCCCTCTAAATTTACAAGACGTGTAGCACTTGGCAGGATTTCATAACTGCTGAGTGACTGAGATGAGCTCATTTAGCACAATTTTGAAATAAATGTATTATTTTATAGAGCTGAGCCTATACATTCTGCAAGGCAGTGGGAGAAAGGAGGGATGATACAGAGCATGACCTGAAGAGTGTGGCCTGTTGCCAGTGCCCACACACACTTATCCCTCTCTTTTCCAGCCTCTGTCACATACACACACCCCCTGGAAAGAAACAATCAGCTCAGGGCAAGTAGGAGCATTTTTCCAGTGCTGCCAACTTCTGCCAAAATCCTATTTTCACTTTAAAATAAAGACTGTGCTCGTTTAACTACAAGATTCTTGACATACATAGCAACACCTGTCAGAGAAGTAGAAATAAAACAAGCGGGGGGGGGGGGGGGGGGGGAAATCAGGATTTTTTTCCAATTCTCTCCTGCTTTCAGTGTGACCAGGAAAGTGGAATTTGTCACCACCACGGGCAAACTGTACTTTTAAATCCAGACTGTGGATTGGGGAAGAGTGGTCAGGAACAGCCATGGATACACAGGATGGGAATCAAGCGCTGGGAGAGCCAAGCCCATCACTTCTCCCACCTGATGCTTCTGGCTTTACACACCTTAAAAACCAACTATAAAGGAAGACACTGCACAGAAATATCTTCAGCAACACGAGGCTTTAAAGTCCTTTCACACTTCCTGCAAATTCACAGCCTCTGTTCAGATCTGCTCCTTTAAGTAGCTCAGGTGTGGGATTTAAGGCAAGCTTCTCAGCTGAGCGAGCTGCATGTCACAGTCAGCATAAAAATCCATTGCTACAGATTCCTCATCCTATAATTTATGTTAGTCAATAATATTAACTAGGTTTCAGGAAAAAAAAAAAAATCAGTAAATCAGTGTTGTTTCTCATTACCCAAAACAAAATAAAACATTTCAGTCTTTCAGAAAATATCTGAAATTACATGCACAAAACCACCCAGTTAAGAGATACCAGCAACCAAAGGACGACTGAGAAATAATTTTTTTTTTTTTTTTCAGTTTAATTCTAACACTGACTGCCAGACTGTTTAAGAATGAGATTGAGCAAGCCAGGGGGACAAGTGGCAGCCTACTCATGTACCAGGCAATTCAGCAAGGGCTGAGAAACAGGACAAATGAACCCATTTTCAGCTTGGACTGATCTGGTTATATCACCAAGCCGAGCTAAAACCAGCTTGGGAATCAGAGCAGAGACACTGCTGTCGCTGAGTAAGCACATAAAGGAGGCCAGAGGCATCAATCAAATTCAGGAGGGAACTGTGTAGGTAATAATCACATAAATATGTATGTTTAGGGATAAACCAGGCAAGATTTGGGTTTTTGTTTTTGGGTTTTTTGTTTTGTTTTGTTTTGATTGCGTTTTTTGTTTTGATGGACACGTTTTAAAAAGACACAAGAAAATTCCTTCTCTTTTTTAAAAGCCAGGTCTGAGCTGCTCACTGTGGAAGGATCCCTGCTTGATCAATGCTGACAACACATGGACAGCACTGGAATTCTGTCCCTGCACTACCATGTTTATGGTCCAAGTAATGCAAAGGTCAAGAATGAACACACCCAGAACACAAAAGACACCCACTCTTGTGCATTAGAGAAATATTTACTTCATTAGTCATGAAGAAGTTCATTTACCATTTGAATGACTGAAAATACCTTAAAATTGCATCAGTTTTCCCTTTGCTATAAAATAATTAAAGGCCTAAATTAGTTCCACAAGAGAAACTCATTGCTAACCACAACTAAGGCATGAGCACTGCAAGATCTCCTCATGGAAAAATTATTATATTGATTTAAATAAAACAATGAAATTATTGTTAGTAATAGTAGCTGCAAGCTTTCAGGAATTCACTAGCTCAAGCAAAATCACCAGCATTTAAACAAATGTCTAGAAAAATTCAATATAAAATCACTTGATTTGAAACAAATAATGCCATTTTGTAAGCACCACAGTCAGTTATACTCAACTATTAATGAGTATTAAGCTAACCCAGTTTTCCTTTATATAAGTTGCCAAGAGAATGCTCTTTCTCTTCACCCTTTTCTGATTTCCAGGAAAAATGTCTTGAAAAACTGCTTCTGCTAGAATTACTGGAGTCTGAAGTATGACCAGTAATTCACAATCAGCAAAGGACATTACTTATCCCTAAAAATTTAGAGATAAAAATATTTTTAAATCGAAGTACAAAAATTTAAAAAAAAAAAAAATCACAGTAGTCATGACAACCCCATTCCCTTTCCTTCTGCTCACCCATGTCATCAATATGATACCTAAAATAATCCACGGTAATTAAACTATCTGCAAGAGACAACGACTTGTGCAGAAAATAATTCTAGAAGAATTTACACCAAAAAGTGTTGTGGTTTAATGCCAGCCAGGAACTAAGTTCCACACAGCCCCTCGCTCCCAGCACAGGGGGATGGGGAGAACAGGGAAAAGTTAAAACCTGGGGGTTGAGATAAGAGCAGTTCAATAAATTAAATTAAGTAAAATATCATTATAATAACAGTATATAATACAATGAGAAGGGAGATAATAAAAAGAGAGACAACAAGTGATGCACAGGTCACCAGTCACTGACTTGATGCCCAGCACATCCCAAAATACCACTGACTCCTGGACAGCATCCCCCAGTGTATACACTGGGCATGATGTCCCATGGTATGGAATACCCCTCTGGACAGCTCAGGGCTGTTGTCCCAGTCGCGTCTTCATCACCAGAGCCTGGGAAATTGAGAAGTCCTTGACTTGGAATAAGCACTCCTCAGCAGCAACCAAAAACATCAGTGTGTTATCAATGCTTTTCTCACACTGAATCCCAAGCACAGCACTGCGCCAGCTACTAGGGAAAACTAACTCCATCCCAGCCAAAAACAGGACAGACTTGGTAGTTTGGCCTCAGCTCCTGCAGAAAATATGGAGAGGATTATACTGGGTGCTGCTGAGGGTCTTTTGAAGAATACACCTGCCAGGCACCACCAACACAAGGTTAATTAATTTGATAACCATCTGTGATAAGGTCAACTGCCCAGGGAATGAAGGGGAGGAAGGGGATTCAGTTTTTCTGGATTTTAGTAAGGCTTTTGGCACTCCCAGCATCCTTCTGGGTAAGTTGTCCCCACTGTGGGATGAGCAAGTTCAGGGTGCTCTGGGTGACAAACTGGCTGAAGGGCAGAGCACAAAGAGGTTCCAGCTGCCTGGGGACTGCCACCAGCAGGGATCAGCCCTAGGGCCAGTCCTGTTCAATGTATTTGTCAACGACCTGGATGCTTCAACCCTTTAGCAAGCCCTGAACTGCTCAGGCAGTTGGAGTAGATGATCACTGTAGGTCCCTTCCAGCTGAAATATTCTATTCCGTGCTACACATTGACACCTGGGTGTAAAGCAAGCACCAAGTGGGAAAAATCCCACCCAATCCTTTCAGCAGGGCACTTAGTACCCACCTAAACTTTCCAATAAAATCTCTAATTTCACCAATATGACTCAATTGTTACTTTTCCTCCCATTATTTGAACAGCAGGCGACACGTCCAGAGATGGTGAAATCATTTGGGAACTTCAGAGCACAGCCCCGTAATTCTGCACCTCTTATTCAATCCACACAAGTATTTTAAGACTACAGTTAACTGCACTGCAGAGTCTGATTACAAGAACAGAATAAAACTCATCAGGACTATTTCTGGGATTTTAATGACACAGTGGTCAAGGTAGCACCATGGTGTCTATTATATATCTACACTTGACAGACTAATTTTATTCTAACCCAGCACATTCCCCTCCAACTGTTTGACTCAATTCTTACAACTCAAGAAAGATTCTAAATCAACACATATGTTAAAAAGAAGAGAAGTGCAATGTTAATAATTTTCACCTGTGCCTTCAAAAGCATACTTTGGCATATACTGTCTTCATTTTGGGAGACAAAAGATCTGGATTCTACAGATTTTCACAGAAAAACACCACATCTGTAATAAACCTTTAACAAAGCACAGCAATCAAATCACGGAATATTGGGATTTATCTCAATTGTCCACACCAAGCATCAGCTGTCCAGGTACCCGTGTAGGTAAAGGAGGTCTTCTTAAACTAGCAGACCTTTCATTAAGATTAACTTCCCTAAATCCAGTTCTCTCCATGAGAAAATGAGGAATCCCATCCTAAACTTCTTAAGGTAGCCCTCCACTGCCTGTAAAGTCCAGAGTGACCTGCTCAGATCTGTCATTCCCTGACACTGCTGTTCCTGGAGTCTGGAGGGATTAATCTTGTGGGCAACTCTTAAGTTTCTACTAGGTGGTTTCAAGGCAATGCTCCTGTCCAAAAAATTAAACACTTGGCAAAAGGAAGACTTGTTCTTCTGGTATCAAGAATTATATACGCAAGCCCAGAGTATTAATTAAAGACACAGTGACCCTGTGATCATCAGCCAAGGAAATGACGCCAAGGACAAAGACATTCTGCCCTCCCGGTCTGACCACAACTTCCCTCTGTTGACAAGATGACATTTCATCTTTCTATGAGAGAAATGAACCATCATATCTGATCTGATTTCCTGAAACTATTGAGCCTTTTATACCTAGAGAGGCGACACCAGATAGACAAGAACCATAGAGTGAAGGAAACAGAAATTAAACTGAAGTAGCAAAGCACAATTTCTCTCCTTCACAATATAGAGCAGCTCCCCTCACCTGATCTTTACATTAGTCAGTGACCTATGTCTTATAATTAGACAATATTGTTACCCACGTAACACAACGTGCAGGATTGAAACACCTAATACTACTTTACTCAGCATTTGGTTAGAAAACCAAAACAGAACAAAAAAAAAAAAAAAAACCAAACCAAAACAAAACAAAAAAAACACCACCAAAAAAACAACCCACTAAAATATACCCAGAAAACTCATTGCTTTCTCCAAAAATAAAATAAAATAATAAAATAATAAAATAAAATATTAATCAACTCCTAAGCTTTCTAACCAAGAAAGAAAATCACCTATTACTGACTCTTTGCCACACTGAGATCCAGAAAAGCTCCTGGGCTGTTTAACATGCACTTCACTGATGTAGACCTGGTGTCAGCAAGGGGTTTGATTCCTTAAGCAAGCACTATCAGGTCTGATCACTGCACTCCCCTCCAAGCCTCCTAATTTGTCATTCCTGTTACTGATTCAACTGTATTCCACAGAAGAGAAAAACACCCTGAACAATACCAAGAATAACATCCTTCCTTTCCTGTTCAGATCCATTTATGTCAGTCATCTTCCTCTCCCAAGAAATTTCAAGGCATCTTCTGAAGCACAGAGCCATAATTCCATTGGAATTTATCAGTCCTGTGGTTAAAGCAGGCTGAGCAAGCTTCACCCTTCGTGGCCAACAGCTCCAAGATAACTGAGAATAAATGGAGTTGGGAAACTCTCTCTGGATATCAATTTCCACTGTTTCTATTGGGGAAAAAAAAAAAAACAACACTTGACCAGCCCTTGTGCACTGAGCAGACCCCAGCCACCATCTGTACACAAGAATTTATGTGATTTATTTCTTTATTTCTATTCTATTCACATTAAACAGGGTGCATACCTTCCTTCATTCTTCTCCATTCTGCCACTCTCTGTTTTGCTTCAAACTTGAAGAGTATGTTATCAAATAACATCAAATATTGTTATCAAATTCAACAAACTGACTAAAGCAAACGAAGGGAACAATCGAAGGCCCTGGAAATTGTGTCTGGAGAAACTGACTGCCAAACGGCCACGGACACACTCTGTACTTTTCCACTGTTTGGTTAAAAGCTGTTAAGACAGGTCACATGGAGAGATGGAAAAGCCTTATTTAATCCCATGTTGGTTCAATTACCTTTCATCTTCAATAAGCCAACTCCACTGGGCTGCAGCATCTATTTCCCGTAAGACAGTTAAAAAAAACAAGTGCAAAAACACTCCTCTGCCACCCAAGGCACTCTGTGTGACTCTTGCACCCTCCATCTCCATCAAAACTGCACAACAGATGGATGTAAACAGATGTAAAGCCCCTGAGAACATGAACTTCTCTGCTGCAGCTCCCAGAACTATTTACATGACAATACAGACATGAAAGACACAGAAACTGCTTTACTGTTAAAACAAATCCTTCAGGTCAAAACAAAAGATTATGTTCTAACATTGACAACTACAAAATGTACAGTCCTTTGTCATTCCCAAACTCACCCAGTACCCCAACAGTGCTGCCACCTGTGGCACCTGAAATCAGAAAACCCACTTAGCAACTAAAACCATTATTAATTTTAAAAATATAGGCTAAAGGGTGGAAATGAAATAGGACAAAAATATTTTAATGTAAAGCAAAAGGGCAAAAATTATCAAATATTGAGTACAGCAAAATGAAGACATGTACTATTGGAGAATAGTTGATATAACCCTTTGATTGTTTGTTAGGATGGGAAAATCAATTCTAGAATTTCTGCTTTATCCTTAGAATTTTCAGAAATCCAAATGCAGATGATTTCCTGAAAATTTTGTTAGTTATGCAAAACTGGTTGCTTACTTTTAGGTTTATACCAGCAGAAATTGGCAATAATTACAGAGGAACTACAACAAATCACACTACAGTAATGGGATCTGATTCTGTCCACCTTTACCATGTAAAAGATGCCAATACAGTGTTTCAAACACAATTTTTCACCAGCACTAATGCACTTCTACACCAAGGCAAACAAGTACCAAACCTGATTATTCACTGAAACAACAGCATAAAAATCCTGAAGAGTTGTGGAGACAAGGAAAGCCTTCCCCATTAGCTGAGGATTTTTTTTTTTGTCTTGTGATTAGAGCAAAATAGATGCTTCGTGCTTGGTATATTCTGGAAATAAACCTACAACAACTTGGGAAAAGCACTGCAGTTCTGGCAACCAGCTGAGAAAAGCTGATCTATAGCAACGCTCTATTTCAGCATGTCTGAACTTCCTCAGCCCCTGCTCAGCAATTCCTCTCCCCCATCTCACATTATGCACCTGGGAAGACGAAGGCAGAGATCTGCTTCATTCCTCCCTGACCTGCTCCTTGCAACACCTCACGGGGGCTGCAAAATGCCAAGTCTGGCAAATCCGTCGTAGCAGAGCCTGAACGCTGCAGAAATTCGGATTTCACGTGTGAGTACACTCCTAGTGGTAAATGCACACAGGATCCTCACGTGCTAGGCTACAAATACCAACACTCACAGCAGTGGTGCCATCTGCACTGCTCCTTTTGAAGTGTCTGCCCCTCTGCTGTAACCTCCTGCCTCCCTCCATCCTGCCCTGCTCCTGCTTCCCCAGCTGTCCATCCCTCAGTCTCACAGCTGAGTTTATGAGGATTTAATTTGCTACTACTCGCAGAACAAGAACTCGGTATCGATCTGTTTTCATTGCTCTCAAAATCTGAATCATTATCTTAATGCGCCGCCTTGAACGACTTCCACAGGACTCGCTTTTGGTCAAAGGTTAGGAATCTCTGTTGTAAAACAAAAACCTGATCCAATCAATGTGTGTAACTGAATATAAACTTACAAAGAAATTTTTAATTTAAAGGGTCTGAATAATCAAAAACCTGCTTCGCTACAACACTTACAAATAATCCGTGGTACTGTAATTACTCTCTGTGTTAACACCCTGACAGTACCTTCAACTATTCCCTAGTATGAAGAAGAAATGTACTACAGTATTTATTCATCCTGAGATCAACTTGTCTCATTCCAGTAACCTACTGTAACTCCTCAGTACAGAGCATTTCACACAGTTTTTGGGGGAAAAAACCCAAAACAAACCAATAAAACCTCCCCAACAAAATCCAACCCTTATTTTTAACATTCTACGATTCAGTGTTAAAGCCTCATCCTCATGCTCTTCATAAAAAACAAAAAGAATCCTCATCTTTCCTCTGGGTAGGAATACAAGGTCTCATCTTCCCCTTCCATGCTCAGAATTTTCCAAAATTCAAATTAGATCATTCAGAAAACCAGTGCAGACCCCTAATGACATCATACAGTGTTTCTGCTCATACATCAATTACTGTTTAGACTGTTCCAGGCTGTTTTTAGGATGAGTGATTAAAGGGTCTTTTTAAAAATCATAAAGACAGACTGAGAAGCCTCGGTCATTAAAACTTCTGCAGTAAATAAAATGAACTTGAACTACTTTGCTGAGTCAGGCCCTACTCCAGACTTCTAGAAAGTTCTGCAAAATACAGAAAATCTTTGCAGGGTCAGAAAATGAATGGTGCCCTGACAAACCTTGACAATTTAGCCAAAATGATTTAGAATTAATTGACTTAAGAGGCTGAAGCTCGAGATCTGCAGAGTGCCCAGTCTTGTCCATAGAGTCAGAACAAATACTCAAGAGTTTGGAACCAGGCTGGATCCTTGTTTTCCAACAGTTGAGGGCCTCACACAGAACACCAAGTTTTTGTTAGGAGGCGGAGACTGATTCCACGAAAAATAATGATAAAGTCAACTGAAATGATGGGAATACAAATGGATGGACAGGAATTGTAGCCCGCGGGAAAAGTAAAATGCAGGATTTGCTGCAAAGATGAAAGAAATGTGTGAAAAATTAAACTGTGTTAGACACAGAGACTGAGGAGAAGGTGAACCAGCGTGTTCACAAATAGAAATTTCGACAAAGCAACTATGCAATAATTCCAGACCATGGGTTTTATCAAGGGGAGATTCAGCGGTTTGCTTTTTAGTCTAACAACATGGAACTACAGAAACAAGTTTCAATATTGAGGAAAATGCCTCCCAGTGATAGTTTATGAAGCCAGAGATATAAAATCACATTAATTCCAGATATATTCTTTTTCAGGAAGATATAGTTCAATCTTGACCATCTACCAAAAACTACTAATACGTTTTCAAAAGTGACTTTGAACTGGCTTGTGCTACTTTTTGTAGCCTCAGGGACTATTACTTTGGAGGAGTGAAATTATGCATTTTCACTATTACACATCACAGAAATTAGTACCAAAGTAATAACAAGATTTATACACTGAAAGCCTGTAGGATTCTATTCTATACCACAGCAACGCACCACACTTATTAATAATCTCTGTCTTAGTTTCTCTTTCTCTCCATCTGGTGTTATTTCCATGCATCCTTCAGTAACTTCAAATCTGAAACCATTTTTCATTTTCTCGTGTCATTTTATTTGAAGCATATGCTTCAGTTATCATCTTTGTCTGCATGTGTGATATCAATAATCATTCTATACAGAAAGAGTCAGATTCCAAAGTCTTTATTAGGTAACAGCTTGCCTCAGCAACATGGGCAGTCTACAAACTATTTAAATCAATTAGACTAATTTCCATATTACTCAACCTGACACAGACACTGCACATCAGAATCTAAGTAAACACATATAGACAAGTAAAAGAAAAGCCATTTGCAAACACTGTGAAACACCACAAACAGATTATATGAAGATTACAGCCAACGCCACATCAAATCCCAGCCACTGATCCACCTCACACAGTGTCCTGACCAGCAGGGAACACCCACAAGCATTTCACAGAAAGGTGTAAGGAATTCCTTGCAACACAAAGTAAAAGCTGTAAAGTAAATGGTAAAAAAGGGGATCACTTCTACCTAAATGTCATCTATTTCTGACGGACGAACGCCCTCGAGAATCCGTGTCCTGCTTCTCCAACAAAGAAATCCCCGGGAGATTTCCTCATGTCATCAACACTCTGGTTTTGTCCATTACACAAGCCTCTCTTTTAATTTCTAGCAAAATCAAGTATCTTAATTAACACATTACTATATGGCACCCATTCAAGACAAAATTTTTCAGTACCAAACCAGTTAATAGGAAAAGATAAACAATTAGTTCCTTAATATCACGGTCTGTGTGTCCTCCTAGTGATAACTATCTGAAACTGCACTGATCCACTGCTGCAAGCTCCTGTCCTTGCTTTAACTCTTCATTTCCTTCATTTCCCTTTGATTTTGGGAAATTCCAGCTGTCAAGCCACATACTGCTCACTGTTCCTCACCCAAATAAAGCTCCCACAAGCTCAGCACTAGGGATTCACTGGGGATAAAATCAAGATGCAAAGATAACCATTAACTACTGCACAGCAAATGTAAAACCAAATAGAACAATTTAATGTTTCAGAAGAAAACACAGAGGGCAAAGTACTTCAAGGTTTAGGATTTTAAGCAACACAGAAAACGAAGTGACTCCAACACAATTTTCAGCTAAGTCTATGTGCTAGTTTCACCCAAAGATGAAAGTTTTAAAAGGTGAATAAACCCAAATGTTCCTCCAATGTCATCACTACTGAAGATTCATGAACTTCACTTCTACAATGCAGCTGGACTACAGCTCTGCAGGCCAAAGGCTTCAGGTCACTTTATCTGAACCCTTTTCCATCAGAGGTTACTGCATTTTGTCCACAACATTACTTTATCTGAGGTTTTTTCCCACCTGTCAGGTGATCATGCACTCACCTGAGAACTGACAAAAAACAATTGAAGAGATATTCCCAGATTATTTCAGATGAATGACAACAGCAACCTGCAGAGAAATGCAGACATCATCAAGGGCTCTACCAGACTGAACTGAAAGCTCACCCAGACCTCAAGCCAATACAACTTTTTGGGATAACCTTCAATTCTTGTGACCACACTGCATCATCCCCAAGACCCAGGATAAAAGAAGATACACACCAGAAGATGAGGATGTTGGTGCCACAGCTACAAGTTTAAAACCCAGACAATGAGAGGAAAAAAAATGTAATATCAACAGAATAGTGAACATCACCCCATTGAGGGAGTTTAAACCCCTGGCTCTTCCAACAGGGGTGACAAAAGCCACATAGCTGAATTTTAGGAATCTCGCTGCTATACAGGCAGAAGAGGTTTGACACATGTAAGGGTTATGACACACAAAGCTATTGACAAATGCTAATTCCCGATAAAATTACCATGGAAATTCACAGGAATGTTGCCAACTATAGGTCGACAGGCAGCGTGTCTTTCTGGAAATAGAATTTACAGTTGTTATAAAATAGCATGATGACTGGCTAAAACCACAGTATTGTTAAAAGTGCTTGTAAATTTAAGAATTATTTGTATTTAAGAATTTCCCATTGTTATTACTTCTGTGAAGTCTAGTAAGTTTCAGTATATTGTGCATGGTCATCAAACAAAATAACCTGATCTGAAATGAACGAGTGTATTACTAACCCCAGAAATTCACATTTATCTTCAACCTTCAAACTGACACATGATGTTAAAACACTCATTTTCACAGCAGAATGTCTGCATTTTCATATAGTGCAACACTTCGATAATTTATAAATAAAAGCACTCCTTTAAAGGTGTTCCAGCTAGTCTTTACTCTGCTAGGTTAGGTATTAGCCTTAAGTAGTATTTTAGGTAATAAATATGAAGAAAAAATCCCCGCAAAATAGAAAAAATATTAAACTCAAATATTTCATCCAGGCATTTCAGGATTATACTGTTATTTTTAAAAAATACATACACATTTGAAATATTTCAGTTAATCTAATCTGGTTAAAAAATTTAACAACACAGACGTAACTCTGTTAAAACTACTTCAGAATTCTAATTCTTCCTTGAGACATGCCTTTCATCTTTCCTGGTTCCCACACATGCTGACCTGCCACAGTTTAGTTCATTTATATTGCTCTATGAGGACCATATTTCACTTCAAAGAATGCATTTTGGTTGGAATCATCTCTTTTACATTATAAATGTCATACAATCCAAAACTGTGTTCTATGTGATGAGTAATAAAGCTTGGCTGCCTGTTTCCCTTATCACACACACATATACATGTGCTTGGGTTTTTTTTTATTATTGCCAAATCCTTCATGTCTTACAGAAATTTGATGGCTACTTCCATCTCCTGAGCAACAGAGACGGGACACGAATAAACTGCTGCAAGTTCCACCAGGGGAGGTTTAGGTTGGATATTATGGAAAATTGCTTCACCAAAAGGGTTGTTGAGGATTAGAACAGGCTACCCAGGGCAGTGTTAGAGTCCCCATCCATGCAGGGATTTCAAGGACATGAAGATGTGGCATTTGGGAACATGCTTTTCTCCAGTGCTGAGGGAACGTGTTTCATGATCTTAGAGGGCTTTTCCAAGCCTAATGATGCCATGATTCCCAAACATACAAGTTTAGAAGCCACCTACAGCATGAGAACTTTGCATTAAAAAATAAAATTATTTAATTTCAACAGGCTTTGCAAGTAATTAATTGTTTTTTATGTACTTGAAACCCAACAGGAAAATAGGAACGTGGAGGAATTTTGCTGATGCTGGTTTTACCTTGTTATTTCAAACCTGACTGCATCACCTGTCAGTGTGTGACTCACAGTTTGCTAAAGCCTGAGACTATCAATACTTTCTACGTGTCAGACTGTGTGTTTGTTTCCATGCTCCCACTGCCTGCTTGGGGTTTTGTGAGCCCAATTTCTCTGTGGTACCTTCTCCAGCACATCCTGTGCCTCCTGCAGCATCACCCTCCATTCCAAGGGATCACTATCCTGCACTGCTGTACAAACTCTGGAGTAGAAACAAAAGCCAGGTGGTCAGGCAGCAGCACGAGAAGGAAAAACAAAAATCAGCTGAGTTTTTCTAAGAAGTACATTTATAGATGTACCATGTAGAGGGCTTTCAGGAAGCAGCTCGTACAGGAAGCCAGTGACCTCACAGCTTCATGTAAACACCACACAATTACAACATGAAAAAGAGCAGTATTTTCTCACTGCCTCTTTCTGTTAGCATGTCCACTGTTCACTCAACGCCAACCAACAATGAAAACTGCAGATCAAAGGAATCAGGTTTTTACAGGTCTAAAAATACAGATCAATGCAACACTCGTGCCATATCCAAGCAGTGAAACACAAATATCTGTAATATCACAACCTTCCAACAATTTTCTTACATTTTGAATATTAACTCCACTGTGCCAAGCCCCACCAGGCAGATGATATGACCCCTCACAGACATGCCAACCACCAAAAATCCATGTATTTTCTACCAACCCACCCTTTTCCTTCCCTTCCAAAACTATCTGTCCCTACCTCTTAGCCACCTTCTAAACCATTATGTCCATTAATGAATTACCCTGCCTTTCCTCATCCTTACAAAGGATGGAAGCAACTGTTAAATGCCATTACCTGCAATGAAAGCTGTGCTTCCTCATTCTTTTTCTGATCTGAATTGACTGAAGACTATTTATTATTTATTTATCATTGTCTGAAATGAGTGGCTTTCAGGTCCTATTTATCTTCTCATCTTTTAAAGCAGGTTTAACCCTTTCTCCATTCTTTATGTTGTTTCTTCTTCCATGAACTTAGCCAAGTATTTGGATTTGAAGCCTTCATTATTTCTACCCAAATCACACAAAAATATAACCATTCTCTTATGAGCACTTCTATCACTGATTGGAAGAACATCCCACATTTCTCCATTCACAAATCTGCAACATCTCTGTCTGGTTTACCTCACTGAGCAGGGTATTTCCCAGTGAGCTGCAACACTCCCAAGAAGACCTCACAATCTGCTTTTTAAATCCACCCATATATCCTGGGACATATTTTAAGTCTTGCTAAAAGAGAACATGCAAAAAAGCAAGTTCTTTCAACACATGGGCTGCAGTAAGTTCTTCACATGTAACTAGCTGTGGTCTTGGTTGGTGGACACTTGTAGATGCTGAGAATTATAAATCTGCCAGGTTGGGCTAAGTTTTGGAGTTTTTCCCCCCCACTAGTAATCCTGGCTTTTGTTTATGGCTTTTGATAAAACTGAGTTAGGAAAGGAGAACCAGGAGAACGTACAAAAAGAACTTAAAAAATAGACTTAAATAATAGTAGTGGGATGAATTTCAACAGCAGCAGATGTGCAGTCATATACCTGGGTAAAATATATATTCCCACCAGGTGAACAGCTCCTTAATTTGGAAACTCTGAAGGAGGAAAAATCCTAGCCCACTACTACGTGACCATGGATCATCAGAGTGACACACCTGCTAAATAAAGCAACCGTGACCCCAATTTATGGCTGCCTGGAAAATTCACCTCATTACTGTGCGTGCCCTGCTTAAGGGAACTGGATTCACACTGGAGCATGGAAAGAAAGGTGGTTTTAGGTAGCAGGAATGGCAGCAGATGGTTAAGTTCTGCCTTGCAAATAAATGCAAGTTCTGTGCTTGGCAGATTTACCTGGCCCGTTTCACTGCAAGTTTAGGAGGACAAAAAAAAAAAACCAAAAAAACCAAAGTAAAAAGGACATTGTCTGACCACTAGCCATAGCCTTAGACCCGCAATGCTGATTTCTCAGGCAAGATCAGTGTCAGCAGTCACAGGACAGTGGTTGCTGGTTCTTGCTGCCTCCCAGAACTGATGAATCCCGGCCTGGACAAGCTCCTGCTCTGCCATCCTCTGCTCCATCCATGGTTTGTTCAAATATTCAAAGCAGGAATCAGCTGAGGGCAGAGAGAAGAAGCAGCACCTGCAGCCTCCACACTGGGAAGCAACACAGGAGCCCCAGCTCCAAAATGAAAGGCAGGACCATGAGGTTTGTGAGGCAGGAAATGGAGGGCGAGCCGAGCACTCGTTCCGTGCAGCCTCAGCTGCAGCAAACAACAGCAACACGATTAAGAACAGTTCCTTAAATCGTGTTTGTGCTCTGATGAACGATTCCAACTGCACGTCAGAGCCCAGCACAGCAAGCTGAACTCACCACAGACGTTCTGGAGGAATAGAGAGATCCTCAGGGAGAGACACTGTGTCCCATGCTGGTTTAACTGTTCTGGCTGCAGGCAAACCAAGGTGCAACGCCAGCTCTGAGCTGAGCCAAGAATGCAGAGCAGGCACAGTTTGGGGCAGTCAGGAGAATGGAAAATTCAATACTGAATGTAGACTAGAGGCTTTGTTTGCTTACCTGACTGAAGAGGTAGTAACTGATATAGTTCCTGGTCATAAAAGCATTAGAGTCATAAATACAAGCAAAGAGGCTTAAGGCGAACTCTGCAATTATCATTAAAAAGTGAGCATTAAATGGCTCTTCAAAATGTTAGGCTGGCAATTTGATGACTTTTAAGATCCTGGATGCTCTGAAAATTGGAATCTTTCTTCTAATTCCAATAATGGAAGTAAAAAAAACTGTCCTTAAGATGGAGTTTGATTATTTTAAAGTACAAATTATACAGCAATTATACAACATCAGGCTTCCTATATCAAGTGACAAGACTTAGAATCCTAGGAAACCGTTTCCAGTTCAATATTCTTACTAGCAGTTAGCATTAATTCTGCAGGAACATCACCAACACCATCAGCAGTAAGTATCTTAGACAGGAAACCAAGCTAAGGAAAGAGAATTATCCAATACTGAAGAAATAATGAACAAAACTGAACCAATCAAAAGTTCTGTTATTTAAAATAACCCCTTCAGCAATAAAAAAAAATGAACAGGAACTACGAGATCATCCTTCAGAAAGCAAACAAAAAGAGATATTCTGATTCTCTGACTGCAAAAAAAAAAGGTCTTAAGAGAAACCAGAAGAACATACCTAGTAATACACAGAGGAAGGGAAATGGTCACTAGCTATTAATGGAATACCTTATTGAGAGCAGGAATACATGGACAATGCTGCTTCATGTTTTTTCAAGTCCAAATCAGTAATAACACCTGCCACAATAGTTCACTTGTTATTTCATCAGTACAAACATACACCACTGCTACTGAGCAAGCTGAATTCCCCCAAACATATCAAAAGCAACACTTTTGACACCTTAAATAAGTTGTAAGATTCACACATGCACTAGGGCAGCATAAACCTCGCTGAAAATCTAATTTAGGCTAACGGAGAAGTAATAAGGACTGCTAATTTTACGGGCAAGCAGCCTATAACATTTATTTGGAAGCTAGCAGTCCCTGGAGGAATTTCTACATTAGTAGTAAGTCAAACCTGAATGCCCCAAAACATGATAATTAAAGGGCACAATAAATCCTTTAAGAGAAAAGAACCATAGTTACAAATGCATGGTAATGAGTCATGCTAAAAGAAAAACAAAATATTTCCAGTATGTGAGCCAGATGACTGCTGGACCACATCAGTTTATGGTAAAACACAAGAACAGATTTTTAAACATTTTAAGATAAGCTCTTCAAAAGCCAGCATTATCCCGGGCCAACACATTAATTTAGTGGTAACACAAAGATTATCTTTCCATGAAATCTAAATTTAAGATCCATGCATTATTCCTGCACTAACTTCTGCACTACAGCTCCAGGCATTTGACATCCCTGAAGTTAATTCCTCCATCAATTCCAAGTTTCTTTCAATAAAAGAACCCTTCTGTGTTTACACAACCAGGTTGAACACCAGCACTCATTAGGAAGAGCAATAAGCTAATCAGCAGGAAGCACAGCCAGCTGGAAGGGATATGGAAGATCCCAGTAGAAATCCAACATGTAGGAAGATGAGACAGCAAAGGTGGGAGCCTCAGAACTGCTGCCTTGTCTTGGAGCTGAGCACGAGATGTCATCTTCCCAGATGGATACACAGCTATCTTCCCCACCAAGAGGTAGGTAATATAATATTATAATTATATAATAATATAACACAGACTTTATAAAAGTCAACTGATAAGTTCCTAAAGTTAGCAAAAATGCCTAATACTATGTACTAGGAACATGAATTAGTAATAAGTAGATATAATATAGAGAAGTTCAATGAACTCTTCAAATTTGATTTTTGTGTACAGAGGAAGCAGTTTTGTTTGACTTTTTATATTAAGCTCTGGATTTGGCAGCACTGGGTTAATGGCTGGACTCAATCTTAAAGGTCTTTTACAACCTGAATTATTTTATGATTCTACTCTGGTCTCCGTATGTTAGCCACTTGTCTCTTCTTCACAGTCCCTGACTTTTAAATCTTACCCAGTTGGGATTTCTGTGTTTCTGCACTTTCAGAACTGATGCTCACAGACATCACAGATTCTCACAGAGAATCCTCCCCACCTCCTCTGCTGTGCCCTCAGTGCTGGTGACACTGACCCCCGCACCCCGAATTCCCCAGGAGCAAAGGTGGCTGTGGATGCATCTCTGGACATCCCCTTTCCCTGCAGGGCTGGAGAATCCCAGCCCCTGCTGCCCAGGCCTCCTCCTCTGCAGGTCCAAATCTTATTTACAACACTCACAGGAGATGAGGGACTTAGCAGCAGAACAGCAAATACAAACAGCTTGAATTCTGAGCTACCAGTGAAGCTGGTTAACATAATGTAATACTTAAATATGCTCTTATAAACCACAGGAGGGATTCAGCAGTAGATGGTACTATTAATATAAATATTATTTAACAAAACCCTTGAGAGACACAGAATGTAGAAGTAGAGGGGTCAGCTGAGTAAGATTAGCTGAAAAAACATGTATTTATAATCTTCATCCATTTTAAACTAAATGCTAGCAGGGAAATTCATTCTGTAGTCAGTTATGCAAGAAAGGCTGCTTGAAAATCATTCTTAAAATCAAGTATGCTTCATCCATCTAGCACACACAGTGGAGATGCCAGGAAAACAGAACCATAGGATGGGAAATCACCTACTTACAGGCCCTGGTCTAGAGAAAAAAAAATGGAAGGATTATTTCATAGGAAGAAATTCTTCCCTGTGAGGGTGGTGAGGCCCTGGCACAGGGTGCTCAGAGAAGCTGTGGTGGCCCCTGGATCCGTGGAAGTGTCCAAGGCCAGGCTGGATGGGGCTTGGAGCAACCTGGGATAGTGGAAGGTGTCCCTGACCATGGCAGGGGGTGGCACTGAATGACCCTTAAAGTCCCGTCTGACCAAAACCATTTTAGGACTCCACAATCCCATTCCTAACTCCAGAAACCTCTAAGTTATGAACCACACTGCTGCAATCCATGGGAACATTGCTTTAAGCAGTGCTGAGAGCCTAGGATGGATTTTGCCCATCCCTGTGCTTTGCATGCCTGGCAGTGATGGGCAGAAGGGAACAAAACACACATCAGGATGGAAAGCTGATCTTAGGAGTCTGACTGTGACTGGATGAAGAGAGAACCTCCCTACTGCTGTCCTTCCCTGCTGGAATTTCTGCTCTTGCAGATTCTTTCTTTGCATATCCAGAATCAACAAACCACAAAGATAACCCAGCACTCAGGAATGAGGCAAAGTCTCCTTTTGCTGCAGGAAAAGCAGAAAAACAACTGAAGAAAACAGACAAATCATGAATGCCACTTGCAGGGAAAGGACAGACTTAGTCACCTCACTTTTGTTTCCTGCAAGGCAGCAGCAGCCTGAAAACAAGACCTAGGATGGACACTGACTGCAGGCACAACCATGAAGGAACATTTCAAGGAAAAAGTCGTGAACTGGGAAAGAATCACTGCAATCTCTTTCAAAAACATGATGCATATCTGTCCATGCTACCAGAAAGAACAATGAACAGCTGAACAACATTGTTTAAGATCTTTACAAAGATTTATGTATCAAATATGAAAACTAAATAAGCCAAGCATAGTTTGCCCAGGAAAAATGTTGCAGGCCACAAGAGGTGTCACTTTATACGTAACATCAGAGATATACAATAATTAATGCTGACACAGGTACCAAAGAGACTGCATTTGAAAGTCTCAGAGTCTCTTACAGTTTTCATCTAGTCGGGGAGATTTTTCTAAAGTAGCAGAATTTAAAAAAAAAAAACAACAAAAAAAACCCCACAAATTACAATCCTTGTCTACCAGGAATTGTACGCACATCACAAATCTGTGCTCCAAAGCAGACTTTACTTTGGGTAAATACAATTTTTTCATGGAAACTGATCTCACAAGAAACTGCCAGAAGACCCATTAGCACTTTATCAGCCCACAGCATCTGGAACAGAATTAAACCTGTTCATGATATAGGAGTACTTTGTAATTGCAAAAGAGAACATCAACAAAACTGATAAATACGACCAGATATATCCTACAGAGAACTTGACCAGGAGAACATTAGACATGACAAATTATGTTTATAGTATTTACCTAATCCAGGCAACCAGGAGAATAATCTTCCATAAACCTTCTCAGAGTAACTGTACCCACAGGAACACAAAATTTGCTTCACAGGAAAAGGCTACAAGGGCTTGTTTTTGAAACCAGTGGTCTTTAAACAACCAGTGATTGCACTATATCCTGGAAAGGGGGAAGGGCACAAAAAAGCTGAAAAACGGAGCAATGAGAGCTCCAATTTGGAGCCTGAAATCTGCTGCAGGAATCATACTGCACATCTGCTTGCAGCAGTGAAGGGCTGGATCCTGCCATCCAGGCTGCACAATGAGGATCTATTTTCCATGCTTCTGTAATTGAAAGAGTGCTCTGACAGATGCTGCTCTCCCATCACAATGCTGGAGGCCTGGGTTAACTTATCAAACGTCCCTACCAGCATTTTCCCCCCTCTGTATTACACAATTTTGGGCTCCAGTACAAATTATTGCTGCTTATAGATATGACTCATTCACTGCTGAAGTAATACTGCTTTTGAGGAATTCGGTTTTATTCAATAAATAGCATTTCAGCTCACAATTCCTGGTTACTTCTCCACAGTCACCATCTCTGCCTTTTTTGTCTCCAATATTCAGCAAGGACTTGCCCGTGAATGTCAGCACTTCCATTAACAAGGACTGGGAGAACAGAGGTCTCCACTCAAATCCCACCAAAATAGTACAGCTGAGCTCTGCCCAGCAATACATGAAACCTGCAGTTTCTTGAAAACCAATAAGGCCTTTTCCTAAGTCACAAAAACACAAAGGAAATTAAATTTCACCCCCCCAAAAAAAACCCCAATAATAATTATCTTATTATTATTAATAAATAAAAATAAACCAAATGAAACAAACCACAAAAAAAAAGAACAAAAAAAAAACCCAAAAAAACCCATAAAAATAACAACAACAAAAAACCTAAAGGAAAAAAAAAACAACAAAACAAAACCAAAACAAAGAAAACCCACAACATATAGTTGTGCTATAGTACAGGCTGATCAGAACAGCAGATACAGGCAGTGTTAGTGAAACTTTGTACATTTAATTGCTCCAACCCTATTATTGTTTCATATAGTGTCAACACCAAACAAATTGAAAACAAATTTAAGTGTATTTACATTAAAATACTGATTTTTTAGATCAATATTGTCTGGATCACCAAAGACAGACAGGGCTAACAATCCAAAGATTAAAGCTGTTTTATGGGAAAGGTGCACAACCCCCTGCCAGAATTAGTTGTGGTTCCAGGACAACAACCTTTGGAGAAGCAGCTGATCCCGTAACGCTGGATCCAGTGTTTGGCTTTCAGTTTATCCAAACAACCGCCGGCTTCCCTGAACAGATCCCAGGGACAGAGACGAGGAGGGAAGAGCGGGACTCAAGACGCTCTGCCTGGAACAGGGGCTCCCGCTGCAGCTCCAGCAGGAAGGTGGGCTCTCGGAACTGGAGCTGCCGAGGAAGGACTCCATCCAGGGAGCCCACACAGCAATCCCTGGCGCTGCGGGTCTCCTCCGGCAGAGGGCAACGCTGGAAAAAAATCGCCTGGGAAGGAGCGGAGTATTCCATGGAAGCGACATCTGCCTCGGAGCACACGCAGCTCCGCACGCCGCGCCGCTCCAGCGCTGCCGCT
The DNA here is from genome assembly GCF_024509145.1 of Vidua macroura. NCBI lineage: Eukaryota > Metazoa > Chordata > Aves > Passeriformes > Viduidae > Vidua > Vidua macroura. The sequence goes on from NC_071575.1 coordinate 70,210,809, forward strand.
CCGCCGAGGCTTCTCCTCCAGACCCATTTCCTGTGCTTGCGCTCTGCGGAGCGAAAAATATACCTGCTGCTTCCCACATTTGGAATCCTGCCCTCTATCAGTGGGATAAACGTAATCCCGACCGCTCCAGGGTCCTGGAGCACTGCCACGAAGCCAGGGAAATTAGGATGTAAGGATCTCCCAAGAGCTACAGATGAGCCGCCAATACCCAGAAGATGTTGACAGACGAACACTGAAGTTATGCTAAAATTTTAAAAAAAAAAAAGGGGGTGGAGAACGACACTGCAGAATGATACAGCAACTACACCCTGCTCGGGAGCATTAACAGAGCTTTCAGTTTACAAAACACATCCAGATAATAGCCAGAAATGTCCTTTTCCTCCTCCTGCTGGAAGTAAACACGGTGGCTGGAGGCTTCGTCTCCCTCCCAGGAGACCTGACAGCTGCTCACATGAGCTGCTGCGTAGCAAGAAATCTCCCAAGTTCCAGAAATCCAAGCACAAGGATCCCTCCTGCTTCAGACACGTCTCACCAGCACCTGATCACCGGTAAACACCTTCCTGCGCTGATGTAAATAATCATCAGCATAAAACCCAGGCAAACGCTTGTTTTCTTTCTCAACCTCGGTTTGATTTTCCCTTGTTTCCTCAGCACACTGGAAATTTATTCAAGGCCAGTACCTGCCTTCATTTTACAACTCTATTTTTGCAGAAGCTGCTACAGTTGTGTTAAAATTCAGCAAGCCGAGCATAATGCAGGCATTATTCAAAACAGCACATTTTAGGGGAATTCCACACACACTGCTATTAAATAAACACAAAAATCATCTTGCTTCTCTGAAAATCTGAAAGCTACCAAGAAATATACCCAATGACAACAAAGATGAAGAAGAATTAGGCTGAATTCAAGGTATATTTTCCAGAGAGATCCAAACTTGCTCCACCTGTACCAGAAGTTCTGTGTCATTTTCAGCCCAAGCTAATAATCATTACAAAAAATAAGGATTACTTCAGGCTGTGCACTGAAATTGGTACATCTTGATGTAGCTCACAGGTAAATTGGGGCAGAAATAGCTGAATTTTGTAACACCAGAAGATTATGTTTACCAGATTTCCCTCTCCCCCATCCTGTTCACCTCACATTCCCCCCCCCCCACCCCAGACAACTAATTGCTGCTTCTGATAACTGGAGAGATGATAGAAATGAAAAATAAAATAAAGTAAATGAAAATAAATAATAATATCACATCACTATTACTGGCAGGCTGACTTCTCAAGTTTTTTATTTAGATGAGACTACTGCTCAGCACTCTGCACATATAAGCACACCACGGGCTTGGCTGCAAGAGAGCAAGGATTTGAAATATAGGACACAAAAAGCAGGATGACTGCTTCAGAATTTACCAACTCTGCTGATTTTCTACGCAATTGCACAATTTACATTCCCTAATAGGACCTGCTCCTCACACAAGACAGATTCAGAGGAGTGTTTGTAAAATCAGGGCTTACAACTGGTATTATAAATGCCCTCTCAACCATTTGTTTCTCAATTTCCTTTGCTTATATTTTAGTAAGAAATTTCTATCACAGAAAGAATTGGAGGGGAAAAAAAACACTTATCATGGGCTAATACTTCATAATTATGAAAAACTAATTCTCAGGTAACAGCACATTGAAATTCAACCCACTGAGAGACAGAGTAGGACCATCTCTCTTCATCCAAACTACTTCCCACAAGTCACAAACCACTGTCAAAAGAAAACTTCAATGCCCATATTGACCAAAATTATTTAAAACAGGAATATTATTACAATTATTGCCTTTGTTTGTCCTGCCAATTAAATCACTTTTATGTAAGAAACCTGGATTTTCAGCTTGACTGCTTTATTACCATCATGAATATTTCTGCCATACAGACGTCACTATCTCAGGAATTTCCAAACTTACGTTTGGGAAGAAGCACAACACAGGGACATTTAAATTCCTTCCAGAGCTCAAAGAAGTTCATGAAAATTCCTAAATCAGGACCCACTGCAAGTGTTAAACTCCCAGATCAGGAATCTACGGAAGGATGAAATCTCTGACCTTGGTAAGGGTAAAACTCAGCACAAACAACTCCCATTTCCAGCCTCGCTGTTAGACAACAACACTACGTCTGCTGGCTGGGGTGCAGCATCCTGAGGGACTGGAAAAGGACAGGGGATTTTTCCTGCATTTGCATGAAATCCAAAGCCGAAAGAAAAATATTGTTTATGCTGAAATTTATGACAAAGAGTTGCAACCCCATTAATTCCATCTCCAGCCATTTAGAAAACCACGAGTCGGGATCCAAAATTATCATCAAACTGACTTGAAAGAATTGCTGGGGAGAGGTTTTGTTGTTTTTTTTTTTAACTTTGAATTTCAGCATTCTTGTTTGCAAGTGCACTAACCCTTTATGTGACAGTATTTTCAAGCTCTTATTCTGGTGCTGCTAATAATTCCAGAAGCAAGATGTTTATGGAAAAACATTGTGCAAATATGGCATGAACTACAGCCAGTCATGCTATACACGAGGTCAAAAAAACATTCTGTGATTCTGTGTTTTTATTTATAAATACGAAAGAAATATAGTAAACACATGATTACAGCAATTAGAATCTAGCTGGGATTAAAGAAATCCTCTTAATTTTAACAATATAACAGACTCATACAGCATAAACAATCACATTTTTAAGTTCACAATTTCCCTTTTTATTAAAACTGACAAAATGTTTTACTACTTCCTACTGCAAAACCAATACAAACACTAATTTAAATATTTCCTTTTCAGTTGCATTTTGAGTACTTACGAAGACCAAAACATCAACCTTTTTGCCACAGAAACTGATAAGGCATAAGACCCTAATATGACACTTTTTGTATACTTAAAGAAAAATGGGGATTGTTTCTATAAAAAGTGGAGAGAACTGGCACAATACCTATTTTTCATAACCCTTTTTTTCATATACGTTGTATTTATCACCAAAACAGCTCAGTGGAACACAGTGTGCAGCACACATTGTGCCTTGTCATGAGCTGACAGCAAATGAAGAGAAGGTGAACCAAATTACAAAACAAAAGTATTTTTTTTTTCCCCTTCTCACATGCCTGAGAAGATAAATGATCTTAGTTATATTAAGGAGAAATGGGATAGGAGATCCAAAGGGCTCGTTTTACATTAACTGCATCTCACCAACAAAAACAGAGAAAGCAATTTCCTGGTGCATCAATTCCACGCCAGCACTTCATCGTACACTCCTAATTCCAAGGTGCTGGCACGCTGCACACCTCCAGGTATCCTCACATCTCCAGCACGTCAACTGCTCCCCAGCAATTTCCTCTATTAAGGCAGGGCTCTTTCCCCCCTTCCCCCCCGCCAAAAAAAAATACAAAGATAACATTGATATGGCAGCACGAACCACCTCGGCTGAATAAACATCTTTCTGTAGGTAACACCGTGTCGAATTACTCCTGTAACCAACACAAAGCACCAGCTCTCTCTCAGGACTTGTGTCACCACCCCAGTTCTTTCACCACCACAGTGCCCCTCACTCCTTTCTGTAATTTCTTGTTATTTTAAGGCCAGATTTCCTTCCTCACCCACAGTGGTCAATATCTGGAAGTTGTCATCATTTCAGATTGCAAAAAAATTGTACTGAAAAAGTCAAGATGGAAGAGAAGCTGAAGAATGTGAAATATCATAAACTATTCCTGATCCGTTTACCGGACTAGAGCAGCATAAAACTGCAAACCTCATCTTTCCATCCTCCTTCTCATGTTCTGTATTTATAGGGTATTAAAAACCTCCTCCTCCTAAGCAAAGACTTGTTTCTAGTGCAACACCAAAGCAGTTTTAAATATCTGTGTATACTCCTCATCATTATAAAACCCTCTCTTCCTCTTCTCAACCCAGTCTCGTTGATCTGCTGTTATTTAACTCTTGAAGGCTACTTGAGACTCACCACGTTACTAAAGGTTATGTAACTCTTAAAAATACCCTGAATTTTACATTTTTAAGCCCTACAATAGAAACATACACAACAAAACACAGTTGAGGGCTTCTTCCCCACCCCTCCTCCACTTATTCTAACCCAAAACATCTCAGGGATCTAGAATAGTGGATTTCCATTTTTTTTTCCAGCTTGTCGGCCACAAAATCTTTAGCAGTGCAGAGAACAGTATAATGAGCATAAGCCTACAGAAAACACGATGTCCTTTCCTCTGTGGCTTCCCACTGACCCTGAGTTGTCCACTGCCTGCAAAGCTGAAAGCTGCTGATCTAGAACCGAGTATCCCCTTACTCTGTTTGCTCTGCCACCCGAGAAGTTGCATTAAAATGGCATCACGTTCCTTAACTCCAAACTGACTCCCCTTTCTCCACATAACCTACTAACAACCCGTGCTCCAGAGCCTTTCGTAAAACCCTATTCCCAGGAACAACCACCCAAAACCAAAGCATTGTCGGTTAAGACGCCTCGTTTTGCCACGGATTCAAACATGGAGCAAGCCCTTCACACGGAACACTGCCCAACCCACCTAAAAATAGGCTCAAAGCTCCAGGCTCAGGAGACTGAGAGCTCCACATGATCCTTGCAGCGTTCCCCGGCTTCACCTACATAGGAGCCGTGCCGTAACACTGCCGGGCTGGGCAGTCACCGAGCTGCTGCTGTGGCTTATACAGGAGAGCACGGAGGGAGGGGAAAGAAATAAAAAGAAAAAAAAATAGGGAAAAAAAAAAATCACTGGGCATAAACAGCTCTCCTCGGAAGAGAAACACCTCCCTCTCCGGAGGCCAGAGCCAGCCACGGACAGGCTGTCACGGCTCGGCCATGACAGGAACAGCAGCCAGGGACAGGCCCTTCAGGGAAGGTTTAATGGGGCCAGGGCCAAATGGACGCTCATGGTGAGCAAGGGCCTCGGGGCAATGGCAAGAGGGTCCTGGCCACGTTGCATAGGCAGGGGGGATTCAGGCTCCCTGGGCAGGGAGCCAGAGTCAGGTCCAGTCAGACTCCTCTGGGCTGGGGGGCTTCAGGCTCCTCCCAAGCTGGCAGCCAGTTCTGTTCTCCATCAGACCCCATGGGCAGGACAGCTGCAGACCCCCCTGTTCCCACTGACACTCCCCCCTGACAGGAAGGCTCCAGGCCCCCCAAGTGTCATCCTATCAGATCCCATAGGCAGGACGTCTCCAGGTCCCCATCAGACACCCCCATCCCCCAAGGCATGAGAGCTCCAGATCCCCATGGTCCCCGTCACACCCACAAGGGCAGGAGAGCTCCGGACCCTGCTGTCCCCGTCACACCCACAAGGACAAGAGAGCTCCGGACCCCGCTGTCCCCGTCACACCCACAAGGGCAGGAGAGCTCCGGACCCCACGGTCCCCGTCACACCCCCAAGGGCAGGAGAGCTCCGGACCCCGCTGTCCCCGTCAGACTCCCCGGCCCCGGGGGCCACGTGACCGGCCCGAGGCGCCGGCACGTGGCCCCGACCGTAACAAACAGGCGGGTGGGCGAAGGGGGGCGAAGGAGGGGGGGCCGCGCTGCGCTGCGATTGGTCGGGAGGCCGCGGAGCGCGCCGGTGGGGGGCGTGTCCCCGCCGCGCCGCCCCGGCGATTGGCCGGCGGGGGGGCGCGGTGGGCGTGGCCGCCACCTCCCCCCCCCCGCCCTGCGCGCCCCCCCCCCCCCGCGCCCCGCCGCCTTGGTGCAGTGCTGAGGAGGCGCCAGGCGGGGGCCGCGCGCGCTTTTCCCGCCCTCGGCGGGGCCGCGGGACCCCCCTGAGGGCGCCGCTCCCTCACACCCGCCATGGCGGCACCGCCGTCACCCCCGCAGCGCTCGCGGCACCCGGAGCTGCGCCACTCAGCAACCCGCGGCTGCCAGGTCTCGTCTCCGCACGCCACTTCACTCTCAGCCCCGGCAGCGCCTCCCGCCGCGACTCGGCGGAGTGCGGGACCGCTCTGGCGCTCCCCACACGAGCAGCGCTTCGGCCCCTCTCCCTGCACGCACCCACCTGTGGGGCGCCCTCGGCCGCCTCCATCATCGCCCCGCTTTAAGCGCTTAAATATCCCCGCGGCGGCACCGCCTGTGTCACGGACCGGGGCTGCGAACGGCAGTGCGGCCCTCCCCGCCTCCCCCCCCCCCCGGCCCGCCCCGCTCCGCATCTTGTTTTCTCCATACGCACTTGGAAATGCGTATGGAGAAAAGCGGGCTCGGGGCGGGGGGGGGGGGGGCACCGCTGTTATTCCCGCTCTAATCGGGATACCCAAGGAACACCGAGGAAAACAACGCGGCGCAGCCCCGTTCTTTCTCCCCCCCACCACTCCGCGCTGTCACTTGGCTGCTTCCCCCATGTCGCGATGCACACACACCCCCCCCCCCCACCCCGCCATGTCGCGACAGCGCCCCGCGCACCTGCCGCGCCGCGTCCCCCCCCCGCCCCCGACCCGCCGGGTCCTACCGGGGGTGCGGAGAAAGGGACGCTCGGTTCTCCCTCCCCGGTGGAAGCACCGCGATGCCGGCGCTCCCCCAGGTGCGCGGGGGCTCCGCGGGTGCGGAGCGGGAGGAGCGGCGGGGAGGGGGCGGCAGGAGCCGGGATGGAGCCGGGATGGAGCGAACCTCCCTCCCCCCCAGTTCCCCGTCCGCCCCCCCCCCCGCCGCTTGTGTTTACCTCAAGTTTGAATTTTATCTGCGCAACATGAGCTGGAATGCGGACATGGAGGGCGGGAGGGCGCGCACACGCCCGGCGCTCCGCGGGGAGAGCGCGGACACCCCGCACACACGCACCCCGCAACCCTTCCGCGCACACACCGCGCCCGCACCCCGCGCCCCCCGCCCCGGTCCCGCCGGTAACTTACCTCCGCCACCGTCTCGCCTCCTTCTCCTCCTCCTTCTCCTCCTCCCCGGGGGAAGGTGCCGCCCGCAGCCCCATCAGCGGGGCGGACACCGCGCTCCCGGCGCGCCGAGACAGGTGCAGCCGGGGCGGGCGGGTCGGGGGGCACCGCCACCTCCCCCGACGCCTCCCCGGGCTCCCCCACTGCTTCCCTCCGTCCCTCCCCACGATGTTGTTTCGTTATATCATGTCCATCATGTGACACCCGGAGGCCTCTCTATGGAAACTTAAAGGGGACTTTCACGTCCGCCGCCGCCGGACCCGCCGGTACCCCCGGGGGGCTGCGAGCCCCGTCGGTGCCCGCTTGCCCTCCGTCCGCTACCTCCCTTCCCTCCCCGGGGGGCTGCGCTCCCTGGTCCCACCACCCTCTGCTTAAAGCAAATTGCTGCGCTTGCTTCTTCTATTATTATTTATTAGGGGTTGGTTTGATGTTTGGATTTTAGGTTTGGGGTTTTTTTTGTTTTTTTTTTCTCCCCTTCTCTTTTTGCAGAAAGGAATAACCGGGGAATAATCGGCCGGGCAGGCACCGTGCGCAAGGATGGACCCCGCTCCCGGAGGCTGCGGGATCCGGTGCTCCTCTGCGGCCGCGGCGGGTCTCCGGTGCTGGAAGAGGCAGAAAAACAGCACCAAAAAAAAAAATCCAAAACAACCAAAAGAAAAATAAAAATAAAAGAAATAAGGCGGAAAAAAAAAACCCGTGTTTGTGTCGGACTGAGGAGGAGTAGATGCGAGCGGTTCTGCCCGTGCGGGGTCGATGCGGTGGTCGCTACCGCCGCGTTTAACTCCGCCAGTCGGTAGCGAAGCGATTTCACCGTCCCGACCCGTCGCACCGCCGGCTCCCGACAGCCGGCTCTGTGCCGAGCTGCTGGAAGGAGCCGCTCCTAGGGATGTGCGCTGGCCACTGCAACGCTACCAGCAAGCAGCCAGCCCTCGCGGAATGGAAAAGGGAAGATGCCGACAATTCCCCGTGGTTCGGGCAGCCCCGCTTCCCCCGCGCATCCCGCTGCCCGGCGGGTGCGGGGCCGGCCGGCGGCAGCGCCGCGCTGCTCCGGCTGCTGTTCCGCCTGCGGTGCTGAAGTGGGTTTTATTCCTTGCTCTCCACCAGCCCCCAGGATTTGGGATCAGGGAGCTGAAGCCCACTCTCTCCACGGTCCCACTGCCGGGCTGACCATGCGCAGGGGGCTCTCGGGGTTTTCCCTCTGGAAGGTTCCTGCAGGAGGCTCCCAAATTCTGCTCCCAAACTGGTGGCATCATGTCAGTGTTGGTGATCAAGTGCAAGGCTTTAGGGGCTAGATTGAGATGGGAGACATAGATTTGTTGTTAAAAACTGAAGGAGGAAAAGCAATCCCGCATTCACTCCTTCTTTACAGCTTCCAGCAACCCCTCAGCAGATTAAAAAGCCATGATCCACAGATGCAGTAAATTTTAAGTTGCGGATTTAATTTCTTCAGTGTCCCACCACGTTTTCTTGAAGGGACTCATATAAATGACTTTTTTCTAACTGCTGGGTTGCTGCTGATGGCTGTCAGCCACGGGAGGGGACCAGAGCCGCCCAGCCACCCGGCACAGGCCCAATCCTGCAGTAACAGTGGATCATCTCCGTCAGCTCTCCCATTTGTGCTTTGGACTTGAAATACCTGTGTCTGCCCCACTCATTTCCAGTGCCCATGCAATGAGCTGTACATCTAACAGATTAGTGTTTCAGATTTTTTATTTTTTAATTTTTTTTTGAGTTTTGTAAAAATTACTAATGATTTTAGCTGAAAAGAGTTAACGAAGTGAGGAGCAGTTCATCCTCCTTTCCTTACTTCTTCTCAGAGTCTTTCCTTCGTCCACCCTCCACACTGTTTATGTTTATACCTCCTTCTCACCCAGTCTTGGGGGAAATTCCTCTCTGGTCTCCTTTCTGTCATTTATCCAGGCTGTCCCACTGCTGTGGAGTCTAACTACAATTTGCCTTGCTTCCCATATCTCTGGGCCTCATTTCCCTGCCTCATTAAGCCACTTTTTATTCCATATTCCCTTCTTCAGATCATGCTTAAAGGAGGAAGAGGCTGGAGCTGGGATTTAAAGTAGTCTTAGGAGTACTGCCAGAACTGATCTGTTTTACTCTGCTGCTGCTGTTGCTGTTCTGCTGTGTCATGGGAAGAGTTTCCTCTCCACACCAACCCTTGGAAGCGGCACCTTGGGCAGAGCCGGTCGCTGCAAACCCCGGACGTGCTTTACAAAGCCCCGGTTAAGTTTGTCCGGTGCAGGATTGAGCCTGGAAGGAGAAGGCACCACTGTCTTCCCGGGCTCTGACCTGGAGAGCTGGGCACGATTTTGGGAGATTTGCAGGAGGCAGAGTGGTGGCAACAGCAGTGACAGCACATCATCGCTCAGCTTTATTTCATTTTCTCGAGCCAAGACGCTTTAGGTTACAGCCCAGCAGAAAAGGAAAATGAAGCATTTCTGTCAAAAGAGAGCTATTTCCCAAATTTGCTTTAAATTATTGCAAGATCTCGCACTAAAAAAGAGCAGAGATTCTGTCTCCTCTTAAAAAATGTTGTTAGTTATAAAATCTTTACGATCTTGGCTCTCTCCCCCTCAGCCTGTCTCCTTCAAAAACTTGCTTTCAAAATGTAAAGTTTAAAGATGACTTCTCTCTCTCTCTGTCCCCTCTCCCAAATTTATGTTCCTTGGAAAGGCCTGAAGAAGCCTGAGGCTGTGTCTGCCCATGAATAAACACCGGCGTGCACATACACGTGCATATCCACGCGCACACACAGGATTTAAAGCATCCAATTGAAGTCCACATATAAGAAAATCCTTGATCATGTGATAAGCTTTAATATCTGCCTTAAAATTAATCCCAACTGATGGACTCTGTGTGGTGGCAGATCACAGGAGGCTCAGTAGCTGGGGCTCCTGTGCAGGTTTTAAAAAACTGCCAGATAAAGTCTCCTGTTCGCTGTTGTATTAATTTGTTTGTTCACAGCAGCTACCTGGGAAATGCTCATCTAGTGAAACCAAGTAAGAAAACTTTATAGGGCTCTGATCTTGTTTTTCCATAGTTAAAAAGAAAGACCTTGTCATGCGGTCAGGACAAGATCTGATGTTATTACACAAGGAAATGGCTAAAGTTGGCTGCAAAGTTCTTCAGGTGCTGTGTTGGAGATAACACTCCTGAATTTTATTGGAGCTTGAGTTTTGAAGATGGTCCTGCTTAATTCTCAAAGTTGCCTTTGCTTTTTTTGATTCATTTTTGTTGTTGACACTGAATTTTATTGTTTCACTTCTCTTTTGTATTCATTTCACTCTTTAGTTCCCACGTGTTAGAAAGTGCAGTTTCATTTAGACTCTTGAGAGAAGAAAGTCTGATTCCAGAGAGCAATTTGCAGCAATATATTTTCCTTGCCACTCACACAAAAACATCACTACTCTAACAAATATAGGTATAAACAATGCTGACAAGCCCTCAAAACCAAAATCAGATTGTGAAATTGAGGCAAATAGCCCAGAGAACCCGAAATGTTCTGGTTTCTAAAATGCTGTCTGCTGTCAAAAATGGGGTAAAATAAAGCTTTGTTTACGTGTAAAGCAGAGTGTTTGTTGATCGAGTTTCTAAGGTGATGTAGCAGGAAATGCTGTTCTTGGGGAAAATGACATGAACAAAGCATGAAACTATAATTCAGCAGCTATTTGTCAACTGATAGCAGAAGAAAAAAAAAAACATATTTATAAAGCAGTGAGAGGTTTTCACTGAACTTTTTCTCTCCTTTGCTGGCATATATGAAGGCAGCTTCTCACCTGCTCTGCTCCTGGATATAACTACTTGCAAGAGCAGAGCTAAATCATTTATCAGAAGGAATGTTTCCATCATATCCAAATATCTACACTAGCTGCTGTTTCTACGTCATGTCACTGATGAGACTGATGCTCAAGCAAGGTTATAATGTACCTGCATTTTCTCCAGATTGGTGCCAAGCTTGCTGAGTCATTTTCCCTGTTCCCATTCTGCAGCCAGCTGCTCGCTCGCTATTCCCTGTTATTTGTGTGGGTCGTAAGCTCAGCAACAGATGAGAATAAATGCTAATATTTCTTTAGGCTACCTCCCTAAGGAAATGCAGGTTCTGCTGTGCTGCTTTTCTGTGCAGGTACATGTCCATCCCCCTCTCCCAAAAGCTTCTGAACTCATTAATGGATTCCAGATGAATTTGGGAGGAAACAGATACTTCAAACTCAGCTATATTTCTGCAAGGTGCACAAGGGCAGGAGGGAGAGACTCGGATCAGGAATTGAAGCAGAACTCAGCCCTAATGCCTCCAGGATGGCATCCACCCTCAAGCCACCAACCCACCCATGGCAGGCAATTAATCTCTGTGTAGTGACTCTGAGCCACGGCGCTGCCCTCTCCTGCCTAGTTTTCTCTGGCTGGCAAGGGATATCAGGGAGAAGCAGAGGAACTGGGCTAACTCAGGGAATGAGCTGTTTTCAAGGCAAAATAATAGAGGAATTTATGGAGTATCACTATAAGCAACAGAAAAGTTAATACCTGGGAATGGCTGTACATTGTTTGTGGGAATGATTTAGCTTTTGTGTCAGTCCCAAAACAAACCATGGCAGAGGAGCAGGTCAGGCTGTTCCTAGAGCCAGCACAGCTGTCAGTCTGGTGCCGTGTTACTCTTGGCACTAAAGCTAAAGGCCAAGAGCCCCTACCCGAACCTCTTCCAAGTGTGGATGTGTTTCCTCTGCAATGCCAGCATCAGGTAAAGAGCAGCCTCAACCACAGGCTTCAGGCTACTGCATCTGACAGCCCCACTCTCCCATCTTCCTTTCTGGCATAGCCTGGCTGTAGCTGAGGCTCTGAATTGGTCTATGTTTGAGAAGAGCCAAGCCTGGGGTGTCTCCTCATGGCTAGTGCTGGGTCTCTACCTTGGCTGGAGCCCTCCCAGTTGCCTAACGGAGATGGGAGAGCTCCAGCCCTGCACTTCCACCTCAGGGAATGCTGGTCATGTTAGGACTGCAGACAGGATCAGATCCCTTCTCACCTGAGAGCAAAGAATTAATTTATGTGTCCTTTCTCCACCAGCTGATCTCGCTGGGAGCAGCCACCGGAGGGGGGACACCCTGATGCTGCACGTACCATATGCACTCTTCTCCATTGCAATTAGTTTGATGCAACAAACAGCTCCAGCGTGACAAACTCCAGGCTAAAAAAAGCCAGGACTTCATCTGCATAAACTGGATGCACCAAGTATGTATTGTGTGTCACCTCCCTTATGTCCCACATTTGTTCCTGCAGCAAATGGCATATGCTCCAGCAATATCACGTGGTCTGAATGGACTCTTGGAAATACAGCAGGGATCTGATGCTGGTAGTCTTTGAAATTAAGACATTAGTTGTGATCCTGCTTATGGACCTCTTCTGGAAGGAAGGTTTTTGCATATAAATTAAGATTCATTATCCTCTGATGAATAATCTATAAAATTGGAGCCAGCCTCCCCATCGATGAGCAAGTTATTATTTCTGGTTTAGCTGTTAGACACCAGCTGAGACCAGGGGCCTCATTCTCCTGGCCACTGTATAGTCACACCCAAGGAGATAACCTCTGCCTTGAAGAGCTTACAAAGCAGAACAACAAAAGAGTGAGCAATATAACACTCAGGAAGAGCAAACACAGTGACCTTTTGCAAATGTCAAGTTAATACCATGATCTGGAAGTGGAAGGGGCTTATCAGAGGGTGGGTGGGTCAATGAGGATGGGACACACTTCGGGGGGGGGGTGGGAATGAGATGAAGGAAAAGCCACAGCAGAAGCTGCGTGGTGTGAGATGCAGAGGAAGCGCATGCAGAGCATTCTGTGGTCAATTGGTGCATCCAGGGTAAAAAATGGGGAAGAGAGTCTGATGACCCTGGCCACAGCTCACAGAATAACCAGCTCCCCAAAGTCTCGCAGCCTGGAGAAGGGAGGTGGAGAGGGCAGAGGTGGACAGAGCAGTTCCTCCTACGCGCTGGTTCCGCACAGGCAGCTGGAGGTGTGATAACCCTGTTTTGGGGCTGTTTCTCTCCGTGGCTCAGCCTCCTGCAGCTGTGTTTGCTTCAGCTGAGCCTCGGGGCTGGAGTGAGACGTAGTTCAGCTCTAAGCTGCTCTAAGTCCAGGGCAGCACATAATTGAATATTAACAGGAACAGCTCTAGGAGCTGCTGGGACTCAGGAAGTCACAATTCCTTCTCTGCCGCTCCTTCACCTTCATGGGAGGTGATTGCTGGAGGCCTTAATGGATGTGAGATATAATATGCTTCCCTCACATTAGCCCCAGTTAGCAAACTGAGGCTTTAACCACATCCTACCCTCTCTGATCATTTCCTCATCCACCTCTTCAGCAGCATGAGAAATGCAGTAGCTGCAGCCACCCCAGCAACCGAGCAGAGAGCTGCAGAGACCGTATGAACCCTGATTTCACACCTCATCTCCCCAGTGAATGAAGGGGTCCCACCTTTAAGGACCATCAACATTTGCTAAATACACATTATTGAATTCTTGGTCTCTGTATCATCCTCCTAGAAATGGGAATTATTTAGTTGCTGGATGGGGATCAGCCTACAATCATGGCCCTGAGCATCATACAAGATCCATAAAGTGATATTTAAGTTGAAAACCTTTGGTACCATGCCTTTGTTAAATATTCAAGGTAAAATACAGCAGCAAATTCATAGGCACGTGGGTCTCTCCGTGCTGCCTGATCAGCTGAACTGACTAGTTGCCCTCTCTAAAAATGCAGATGGATATCTTTCTCCCCTCAAATTCATGCTGCACATCAACACACATCTACACTGAGAAGTTCAGGCTTCAGTCATGCTACTTTTATGGAGGAAGCTAAGTGCTTTGCAAGAAAAAAGATGCCCACAAAAACCCATCCCTGCCATCTGATCATTCAGAACTTGGTGTTAGTCTAAGAAGGAAGGCAACATGTTCAGAGTACCAGAAAATTCCCAAAGACCCCGAGGGCTGTGCTGAACAGCAGTCAAAATCTAAAGTTCCTCCTCTTGTCTTTTTAGTCTCCTTTCCTTTTTTTTTATTCTCTCTTTTTTCTCACTTTAAAATTCACAATATCCTCGACGTATCATTTTCCTTCAGGTTCACCAGCACTTGTTCATCACATAATTGCTTTCTTTTTCAAAAAACATGCTCCTATATCTCCTTTTTATTTTTTTTTTCATTAGTTGAAGTACAATGGACTCTACCATGAGACTGCTCCTGGTTTTGTTTGATTTCTCTTTTCCTTTATCACTACCCAGAGACATCCAGCAGATTGTTTCATAATCTTCTTAGAGTTCAGAGAAAGTATATTTCTTCCAGATAGGAATATAGCCTGCAAACGTCCTCCTCCTTTTTCCTCACCACCTGCTCCTCTTGAACAACACTTCTGGCAAACTTTATCCACGTATTATTCCTTTATTCACAAATTAGATGTTCCTTTTTAGGGAAAAGTGAGGAACACACTGTTTCCCTGGCATGCAATGTGTGTTTTTGCACGGCTGCTTTGCCCTCCAGCACGCTCCCGAATTTTTGGAGCCTTTGGGAGCGAAGACCTCAGCACCACATTCATCCCCAGCAGCCACACGCTGTCTGTGGGAAGTCTGCAGAAAAGGAGGCCCTTCATTCTGCTTGTGGTGCACTAGGGAAGAGAATTGGTGGAGCTCTGCAGTGCACAGGAGGAAGGATTGCTTTTGTTATTGGTCAGGGAAGCTCTGTGCTGCGTTTGGTATCACTGGCTTCCTGCTGTTGTTGGATAATTAATTAACACCAACGGAGTGTTTGAAGCTCTGCTAAAGTGCAAACACAGGATTTGCATCGATATTTCACATTCTGGCCAGGCATGGGGAAGATGGAAGCACTGTCACGCCTTGAGGAGACAGTCATGGAACAGGGGAGATGGAGAAAGACCACGAATTCTCCTCGGTGTCTTGAGCAGGATCCAGACATCCCTTAGAGAAGCTAATCAACATCCAGAGAGGAATATTTAGAAACTGATTTAGAAATTTTAATTCATATAAATTTGCTTTGAATTTGTGGGGTTTTCTTCTTTCCCACATATCCAATAACAACAATCTTTTCCAGTTTATTTCTGTGGGACCCAGAACAATTTTCAATAACCCTTTTATAAGTCTCCACTGCCTTAGAAGTCAGTTTTCATCTTCTCACATGTTTTTTCCCTTCTGGAAAAAGCAAATAAGATCCTCCAATTTTTTTGAACCACTCATAATTCTCATTGCTTTCTTCCAGCCCCTGTACAATTTGTCTATGACATTCTTCTACCTTCTCCTAGCACAGCATCCAGACCCACACCTGATATTTCCTTGTTAGAGTGGAATCATTGCTTCTGATGTTTCACTCTTGTTCATATGCCCCAGAATCAGATTTGCTTTATTTTGCAACAGCTGTGTCCTCTCCAGTGCCTCTTTCACAGCTCTTTTTCTACTGAATGCCTGCTTGACCAGAGTTTTGCCACTTTGCATTGACATGTTTTGTTGCTTTTTACTTTACTTAACCAAATCTGGTTGATTTTATACTGTTACTTCAATTTCCCAGCCACATTTTGGAACACATCCTCAGGAGTATTTATATAGTCTTTATTTTGTCATCCAAATAGCTAATGAAAATATTAGAATCAGGTCCAGGAGCAAACCCTGAGGGAGGCCTTTTGGAAAACCTTCTAAATCCAAAGGAAAGGAATTAGTAATTATTGTATGAATACATTTTCTGTTAAGTATGTCTTAAGATGATTTGACAGAGATCATAGTTCCTGGTCAGCTTATAGAAATGTCATGTGAAATGGTGTTAAAAACCCTGCTTCTTTCAAAATATATGACATATTCTTCCTCTTCCTTATTCTACAACACTGTTGTTGGGTTCAAAGATGGAAACTGGATGGTTTTAGTGTCACTCCTCTATGACAAATCCAGTCTGATTGATTGTATGTTTTTCTATTGTCAGTCAAATGCTCACAAAGAGATCATTGCACAGTTTATTGCATTAAAGTTTTTGCATTACACGGTGAACTGGCTGCTGTGTAATCCCCCAAGTCCTGCTTCCCCTTCTTTAAAGACAGGCACTGTGTTTGCCCTTCTCCCCTCCTCTGGGATCTCCTCCCTTCTCCATGAGCTCTCTTGGATAATTACTAATGAGTCAGATTGCTCTGGCCAGTGCCTGAAGTGCTCTAGGGGAAACTTCATCAGTCCTGCTGACTTGAATTTGCCTAACTTCTCTGAATGATTTTAGTGGTGTTTATTTGCTAGTTTGGATTGTCCTACCCTCTGCAGTGAAAGTGGTCCTGATAAATACCAGTTCATAATCTTTTTTTTAAATATTTTATTTCCCTCCGTAGCTAAATCATAAAAACTAATGAATGCTCCAGTCTTTTCTCTATTGTTATTTCTGTTCTCTCATTTTCCATTAATTCAGTTATGTATAATTTCCATTGCCTTCCTCCTTTTTCAATACCTTTGCAGAGCATCCTTTTATCACCTGCTATATCCCTTCCTAATTGAAACTCATTTTGCCCCTGGTCTTTCTCATTTTAGTCCTCCGTAGTCACACTCTTCTTTTACAGACATAATTTTCCTAGTCTTGTTTCCCACCTTTGTACAGCTTGATGTTCACCCTCCTTTTTCTGCTTCCCTCACTCCTTCCTTTCCTTGGAGGAAGACGTTCCATCATTTTCTTATCTCTCTCAATTTAATTAACCCCCACCTTCCTGTCCTCAGCAATCTCCTCCCGTTAGTCAGTCCAGTCCCAGAGAGCTCCAATGTCCTTGTCCCACAGGAACTTTGCTCCATCGTTTGCACTTCTGTTGCCTCCAAACACAGTTTCACACCCTCCTGCTGGGCTTGCAAGGCAGTTTTTGTACAGTCCCTCTTGGCAGAGCACCCTCGACTCATTTGCCAGATAGGACAGCATTATTCATTTTACTCCATTATTACAGATCTAATTAATAATGAGTTTGTCTCTTAAACCCATGCTCACCTTTGCAATATGCCAGTCCTTGCCCTTTTTTCTCCATCCAGAAGGATTGGAAGAGGACATTTCCCAGCTCCCCATCTCTTTCCCTCTTTTTCCCAGGGCATGCATTTAGAGCTAGGAGGCTTCATTAAAACCCTTTTTAGGGTGGTAGGTGAGGATGATGCTCCTGCAAGCCCTACAGAGATCACCTGCCTGCTGAAACTCCCCTCTCCAGCTCAGTGTGAGACCAAGCAGGCTTTTAGGAAAGGCAATTAAGAGGTCTGACTGTACCATGCACTGAAGCATCCCTTTACCCTTTCAGATCTATAGTGTCTGGCACAAAGATGGCTTTTTTTTTTTTTCCCCCACCAAAAATGCTGCTATCTTTTAATAAATCAGACAACAAACCCAGGCCTATATGAGATGTATTAAATTAAGTCCCCAGCTCTCTGGGTCACTGTTCTTCATAAAATGATTACATCTCTAAACAGGGAAGAACACAAACCTGCAAGGTCACAGAGACCTGCAGTTCCATGTAGATCCACCTGCCCCTTCTTTCTCATTAACTGCACACAACTGACTCTTGCTCAAGGCTTTCCTTGGGCTCTCCAGGCTCATGGGCACTCTCCACTGAGCAGGTCCAAGGACTGAGGTAGCATTTAAGCTGGGTGAATATATCTGCCCACTTCTATTTTGGCAGAGAGCATTAAACAAGCAACTCTCAGAGGCCCTGCTCCACACTGGAGCCCTGGGCTCACAGAGAACACTTGGTGGGACCCAGAAGAGTAGAGGTTATTAAGATAACAAGGCTTATTGCTGTCATTGAAAAGACAACACCAGATTTTGCTTGAAGTTGCACAGTGATAGGACGACAGAAAATCAACCCAACTGGCAGAAAAGGATGTTAAAACTAGATATTAGGAGGGGGAAAATACAACTAAAGTAGTTAACAACTGGAACAGGAGTCCAGAGAGCTTTTGGGATCTTTGTCTTCCCCTTTCTCCAGGAAATCTGATGGAAGGGTGTGAGAGAGGAGCCTGGAAATCCCTGAAGGTCTTTCCCTCCCCAAATCTCTGTGATGTTGAAATCCTGCATGGGTGGGTCTGGGGCAGTCCTATTGCTGTCCTGCTCATTCCAGCTGATTGCCAACAAAATTACAAAGCTGCCTGAGCATGTTGGTTTTGTTTTGCATAAATTTGTAAGGATGCTCTGTGCGGAATCCAAAGACTGTATAATAGGAAAATCCCAGGTAATTACAAATTCATTGGTTTAAACCTGATCCCAAACAGCATCAAAGAAAATCTGATACAGGCTGTGATTAGTAATGAATTAAAGGATGCTAACCTGATTGATATGCCTGAGCAGTTTTATGGAAAGTCTGTCATGTCAAACAAATGAATGTTTTTTTAATGAGAATGTAAGTTTGGTTAATAAAGATAAGCCTGTTATAAATTACTTAGATTTCTGCAAGTTATTGAACAGTTCCTGAACACAGTCCCAATTAAAGGAAAACGGTACAAAACCTAATCTGGGATACTAAATGGATTAAAAACTATTTCAGCAAGAGATCTTATAATGCAATTTGAAATTCAATTAGACTAGAGATATTGAAGTCTTCCATTTATTTATTTTGGACCCTGGGTTGTTCAGTGTCTTTGGGATTGACCCAGAGGAAATGATAATAATCATCACTGATAAACTTGAAGCTGACGTGGAAGTTCCAGACTCATGGCAGGAGAAAGCCAAGGAAATAAGGTGAATTTAAATACAACAAAGTGCAGTGTCACTGTTGTTAAATGTGTGGATTGTGTTGGCAAGAAGAAGAACAACAGCCCAGAGTGTGGGAACGACGAAACAGCCCAAATAATCCTCTAAATGTGAACATGCTGAGAAAATTTTGCAGTACCCCAACTCAACTAACAGCAACCAAAGTTTTTTCTTCTCCCAAGAAAAAGAATTCAGGATGTTCATGTTCTTGAAGATGAAGAAGAGATTGATTTGCCCCCCAGGATAGCATTCAAAGAGCTGTTGCCAGGAGGTACAGTCACCACCATGCAGGGATTTATATCAAGACAGGAGGAGGATATTGCTGCTACCCACCTACTTTGCACCTTGCAGGCTCTTGGGACACCAGGGCTGTGATCCAGGGTGCCAGCCAGCAGCTCCAGAAGGGTGCAAACCTCCACAGCATGCTCTAGATTTCTCCTCATCCTCCCCCTTCCTCACTCACCAGCACTGGGCACCAACTGGTTTGTTGGTACAAGAGAGGCTGCAGCCTCCTTCAGCTGTCACATGCTGAATCCCTGCCAGGTTTGTGTTGCAAGAACTGATGCCAGTGTTTTTAACCCAGAGTGTATTTGGCCCCTAGTCTTCTCCATGACATAGAATAAACATTAGGGAGGAGATTCAGGCTTCAATGAGAAATGCTTTCCCATGATACGTTTTCATTTTGGCATGCACACTGCTTATGATGAAAGGATCCTAAAATAATTGTATTAGATGAACCGTCTGTTCTTCTTGCTTTGAGGCCAGTACAGCATGACATTTCAGAGATAAAATGTTGTGGAACAGCCTCTGACTTACAGCCCAATGGAACTTTTCCGAAGCCATCCTTCTCCCTCTTTTTATTTGCTTGAGGTTTATA
Source organism: Vidua macroura (assembly GCF_024509145.1). Taxonomy (NCBI): domain Eukaryota; kingdom Metazoa; phylum Chordata; class Aves; order Passeriformes; family Viduidae; genus Vidua; species Vidua macroura. Next base: position 70,230,340 of record NC_071575.1, read on the forward strand.
ACCTGAAAACGTCAAGCTTGCATCACACTGTTGCCAAAAGATCGTCCTGTGCATTAGCTAAATCTTAAATTATCACCAAATTAAATTTTTTCTTCAGAAGTCTGATTCACAAGCAGTCAGCTCCCCTGTGGAAAAAACTCCACCCTTCCAATTCAAAGGAATTCCAGGATTCACAAGAAGCACTGGGTTTCCAAGAGGAGACTATCTGTCCTTAGAAGAACTTATTTCTGCCTGCAAGTTCAAGTGAGTCTACGGGACCTTAAATCAAAGGAGCCCAATGCCAGGTCAGTTGCTGAGTAACTGATCCTGATCGTCACATTTTGACCAGCTGGATGAATGACAGCAACAATTTCTTGGGATTGTGTCTGGAGTCTTCTGCATTTTCTTTCCTGCAATTAACTCATGACTGCAACCTTAACGAGGGGAAATTATTTTGAGTTGCACATAGGCGGGTTTGTGCCACGTCCTTTGCACAAAGGTATGTAATGATAAAACCTCTGACTCATTATGTGCATTGATGAGATTATTGCAATTACAGGAAAGTGAGGGGAGCCCCTTGCCAAATGCTTTGAGAGCCACAGGTGAAAAGTGCTAGCCAAAAGCCACATCATTCATGCTGGGCCAGATCCTGCCTGGCTCCTTTGGGAAGTGCTCTGCAGCTGGAAACCAAGGGGAGAAAGGTTCAGCAGGTCCTCACTGCCATTTTATAGAATAGTTTGGATTGGAAGGAGCTATAAAGATCACCCAGTTCCAACCCTCTGCCATGGGCAGGGACACCTTCCACTATCCCAAGTTGCTCCAAGCCCTCTCCAACCTGACCTTGAACATTTCCAGGGATGAGGCAGCCCCAGCCTGTTAAAAACTCTACTTTGTGGAGAGAGCTGGGATCCCATCATGCCGCTCTTGATGGACGGACACGGTGCTCCTTGAAGGAATTCAAGGTCACCTCTCTACCCTCACCAGGCCACTCAACAGCAGCCCTGGGGGACACCAGCTGTCCCCAACACGTGCTGTGGCCTTTGATGCACCTGAGAGAAGTCTGCCCTGCATGTCTGCAGCTCTTTGGCTGTAGACAGTGACCACACAGGGCACAAGCTGAGCCTTCACCAGCACAACTATTTCTGTCGCGTTCACTTGGGATAGTTGCTTCATAGCTGAGATTTTTGAAAACTACTGAGGACAGTGATAAATGGAGGATGCTGGAAGTCTCAGCCGAAAACGTGACAACTCCTGGCTCTTGGAGCTTGGGACTGGCACTCCTGCCTGCACCTTAGCGAGGAAACGGGACAAGACGAGCAAAGCATTTTTGTTGGATCATTTATTTATTGTTCTGTGCAAAGCACAGGGTGTAACTATCACCAGTCATTTTTGGCTATTGAGCTAGCACCAGACATCACTGTGTTACTATTAGAGCAAAACATATTAGCTCATCATGAATTTACTTTTAGCCACGGTGACTGCACGGCTTTCCTGTTTTTGCGCAATGCTGCAGGCCGTGAGACAGATCCCACAGTCACAAATTCCTCCTGGGTGGAGACTTGCTTGTTGCAAACAGCCCCGTGGGTGTGGGGGCATCGCAGGAGCTTGTCTGTTGGACTGCTTGGAGCTTGGTCTGATCCAACAGTGACATCTACACCAGGATCAGGGCGCAGGGACAAGCATTGCCCACATTGTTAGTTTCTTAGTGTGGTCCCTGGTCTAGTTTTGGCCAAGGCTAATGAAAGCTCTTCCAGATCATGTGAGGGCACGAGTCTGAGCTCTTCTGCTGGGTGACTGGACTATGAGGTTCCTGTTCTGGAGGGTGGAAGAGCTTGTCCTGGTGGTCAGATGCTGCCAGATGGACTCAGGGCCTGAGAAGACAGCAAGTATTGCTGATACTCCTCTGCTCTTTCATAGCAGAGTACACCATTACCCAGGTGTGCTCCAGGCCTTTGGTTTGTCACAGACTTCTAATGCAATTAGCACACGTATTTCCTAATGGCTTTCATACTTCATAGCTAATTTTCCCCAGAATATGTGCAAGTGCATGAAATAGTCCTAAAAACCTCTTGCTCTTCAGCTCATCCTAGTTTTCCAGCGTCTCTTTCTGCGCTCATATGACTTCTCCAGATAAACACTTCAGAGAGGGGTGCTAGGAAATACTCAATAGCTGGGGTTGTCCCAAAGCAGAGCACTTGGCAGCACAGCCAGCACATACAAACCACGGCTGGGACACTGCCCTGGCCACTTGCCTGCTCATTCTTGGGGATTCTTGATGTGGTTTGCATGAGAACATCAAAAAATGTCCTCTAAGGACCAGGAACAGGCATTACAGGTGTATATTCTGAACTGATCCCTGTGTCTCTCAATCCACCATATGGGATGAGGCTGTTCTAAAAGGGACATTATCAGTGCCTATACTGAGAAAACAGCTCCCACCTTCCTGGGCCTTCCTTGTGTGTCCAGAGCTGGACAGCAAAGCTGGGGAAGGGTCTGGAGCCCCAGGAGAGGCTGAGGGAGCTGGGAAGGGGCTCAGCCTGGAGCAAAGGAGGCTCAGGGGGGACCCTGTGGCTCTGCACAAGTCCCTGACGGGAGGGGACAGCCGGGGGATCGGGCTGTGCTCCCAGGGAGCAGGGGCAGAACAAGAGGAAATGGCACCAAGTTGCACCATGGGAAGTTTAGGTTGAATATTAGGAAAAATGTGTTCATGGAAAGGCTGGTCAAGCATCGGAACAATCTGCTCAATGAAGTGGTGAAGTCACCATCCCTGAAGGGATTTAAAAGAGGTGTGGATGTGGCAGCTGGGGACATGGATTAGTGATGGGTTTGGCAGTGCTGGGTTAATGCTTGGACTGGATGACCTTAAAGGTGTTTTCCAGCCTTAATGATTCTGTGATTCTACGGCCATGTCCTAAATCTGTATCCAAGAAAGACCAATGTGCACCAGCCTGTCCTCTGTGCCAAGGACATCCAAGCCCCCAGGAGAGCACCAGGTCCATACCACGAGCCCTGGAGCAAGAGGACCAAGGCTGGCACAGGGAGCCCCCTGAGGCAGCACCCATGGGACCCTACCCATGCTCTCCTGCCTGGCCCTTCCTGTGACCCGCAGGCTGGCTCCTTGCTCTTTAAGCCACCAATCACAGAATCCCAGAATGGTTTGGGTGGGAAGGGACATTCCAGATTATCCAGTTCCACCCCCTGCAATGGGCAGGGACACTTCCACTGTCCCAGGTTGCTCCAAACCCCATCCAACCTGGCCTTGGACACTTCAATGGGGAAGAAGCTACTCAACCCTGTAGGTCTTTCCTGACCCATCCTGGAAGTCATGGGGCTGTGCAGCCTCAGTGGGGATATTGCACACACTTATCTTCTGTTGACACTTCAGTTTTTGTTAATTTTGGGTAAACAGGCTCCCTCCAGCAGAATAAGCTGTCTTTTACATTATGCTGACTTTTTGCTGCTATAATATAAAAAGCACATGGGCTTCTGCTGACACAGTTATTCCAGCAAAATGTTTAAGTATGAGTTTAGCCTAATTCTTTGACAATATTCCCAGATTTATTACATGCAATGAGCAAGCACAGAACAAGTATTTCACTGACAACGTCTGGATTGGAAACAGGCACAAAGAAATCATTTCTCTTCTCTGCAACATCCTAATTGCCCCCTTTACTCTCTGATGGACTGAAAGATTGCCAGTTTCCTTCCAGGTTTCCTTACTCTGTCTCATGCATTAAAAAAAATCTGATTTTTTCCTAATGCCCTTCCTTGTTTGCAGTTTGAGTCTCCCTTAGTCTTTTCAGTATCTAGATGATACCAGACCTTCCAAGGTTTAAAACCCACAATTTCAATATATTCTAAGTGATTTTAACATCACATTTCTTTCCATATGTATCTGTGGATATTTAATGCGATTTTTCTGCCATGCTACTGATTTTTTAGTACTATCAAGTTGTATATTTTAATAAATACTAAAATAGCTGAAAGACAGTCCACTTGCAAGTGAAAATCAACTGCAATTTTAATGTTACGTAATATAGCTTTATGGGGAAAAAATCTCGTAGAACTGGGTAAGGAAAGAAAGCAGTGGGAGTCAATAGAAATGTAACTTGGTTTTATAGAAGTTATTTTAAAATCTGCAGAGTTAAACAGAGAATAATTTAATTTTCACAGAGTTTTTAATAACCTCTAAAATTCTATTGCACTGATTTAATATCAGCTAAGAGCTCGACAGAAAGGTATAATTTCCTGCTAAATTCTATAGGATCTTAACATAGGTTTGTAACCTAAAAATAATTTTATGCCCAAGAGAGCATCGTCTCTAGCAGGAGACTGCCTCCCCACAACTGAATCTCTCTGTAAGGTGTTTTAGCTCCAGAACCCTTTGCTCACTTTTTTTTCCCTAATATTTCATCTCTACGCTGTTGGGATGAAAAGAAGAAAGAGGTTGTCTATTTCTTGTCTGCTTAGGCTGCCTATTTCTTGTCTGCTTAATAAACTCAACGTCTTCCCCTGTTTGCCCAAATCTCTGCTTTTGGAAGCCCCATATCATGTCATAAATGCTACTTGTTCTAACAAACAGGGATTTATTTACGGTGCTGAAAGAACTTTTTGTGCTCCCTGCCTCATTTGCAACATTATTCCCAATTGATTTCTGCCGTACCTATTATTGACTTGCCAGCAATATTCCAGAGTAAGGTTGGGTCTATGTCAGAAAAATTTGTTGCCTCACACTGAGCCTTTTTCAGCATCGTTTACTCAATATTGTTCCTCTACCCAGCTGCTGCTCCAATAAACCAAAACAGCTCGCTGTTGTCTGAAATGAAGAATAATTGGAAACACCATGCCTGCCTCTTTCAGCACAAGTAACAATTCGGCCATTTAGGGCTCCTCTAACACTCCTGAACGCTGTACAGCTCAAACCTTGGCTTCCTGCTAGCCAGGAATATTCAAACTCACAAACTCTTGGCAGTGTTTGCCTCCGCGCTGCACAAGGTCGGGGTAAAGCCACACGAGGGATCTGAACCACCACATGAAAAAGCTGATGGGCACAGCTGCAGCAACTTACCTGAGCACTTCCCAGCCCAGGGCTTGCCTGGCACGTGGGAAGTAGGGAAGCCTTGAGAATGTTCTCCAGGAAAAAGCTGCAGTGGGTCTGCTGGCGAGTTCTTTGGGGTTCCCTTTGGTTCCTCGGGTTCATGCAGATCCCTTGTGCCTCCTGGGCTTGCAGTGTGAGAATGGAGAAAACCACCCATGTTTCAGCTGGGTTGTTGAAGCTCTCAGAGGATTGGATGTGGGACCTTGGAGGACACACAGGATACCAGAGGTAAGGCTGGGATAGATCCCACCAGGGCTGGATGAAAGCCTCCTGCTCCAGGTACTCGAGTCCATCCCCCAGAGTGAATATTCCAGGACCTCACTGGGTGATTACACTGAGCTATAAACCTGAGCAAGGCAATCCTCTGCCTGAGACAGCAAAGGGGATGTAGACCCAGCACAAAGCACAGCAGCGTTGTCTCCTTCCCAGCAGCTGGCTCTGACTCATCCCTTGGTTTCCCATCCTACCCATGACTTGTATCTGCAGGGTGATGCACCTGTGATGTCACCTTGTTCCTGGCTTTGACCCCCCCCTATGACACATCCAGTGGCAAAAGTGTCTCCCACACTTCTGCCTCTTTGAACTTCAAGCCCTCTCCTGTTGTCTTGGGATCACAGGGATGCTGTGTCAGGAGCTCTCTTTTGCGTAGGAAAAACAAATTTCAGTCTTTAAACACAAATATCTCCTGGCTTTTCAGGAAGACATGGGCATGACACACTCAGGAGGAACTGGCTCACCTTTGCTCATCCAATGGAGAAGATGTAAGACACCCCACCATCCTTTGATCTTTTCAGTCAAAGGCTGGACTCAATGGTCTTGGAGGTCTTTTCCAATCTTATGATTCTATGATTCTGTGTCTTGAAGGGATTTTCAGCCACCACGAGTTTCACTGGGGAGCCAAACCATCTGGGAATGGTTCTTTCCTACAGAGTCCAACTTAGCCCTTTGGCAATGAGGATCTGTGGGTCTTTCCCAGAGGAAACCATCCCTAGCACAGTCTGAGCCCGGGTTTTGTTGCTTTTTTTGAAGGACATAAACCCAAGGTCCAGGATGAACATAGAGCAATAGTGACTTGCATGATGAAAGTATCTAAAAAAATACATGGAGCTTGTACTTTACTTCTGGACCAGAAAACGTAGAGCAGAAGAATCCGTGAGTTGTTCAGAGGATGGATGGATGGATGGATGGATGGATGGATGGATGGATGATGGATGGATGATGGATGGATGGATGGATGGATGGATGGATGGATGGATGGATAGATGATGGATGGATGGATGATGGATGGATGGATGGATGGATGATGGATGGATGGATGGATGGATGGATGGATGATGGATGGATGGATGGATGGATGATGGATGGATGGATGGATGATGGATGGATGGGTGGATGGATGGATGATGGATGGATGGATGGATGATGGATGGATGGATGGATGGATGGATGATGGATGGGTGGATGGATGGATGGATGATGGATGGATGGATGGATGATGGATGGGTGGATGGATGGATGGATGGATGGATGATGGATGATAGATGGATGGATGGATGATGGATGGATGAATGGATGATGGATGGATGGATGATGGATGGATGAATGGATGGATGGATGGATGGATGGATGGATGGATGGATGGATGGATAGATGGATGGATGGATAGATGGATGATGGATGGGTGGATGGATGGATGGATGGATGGATCCCTATGTGGCAATGACATAATGTTGCTCCATCTTCCAGCCCAGGCATCCCACTGGGCTGGATTTCACCTGTGCCACAGGCAGGGAAGAGGAAACACCAGGAAAACCCACCTCTGATCCCATTATTTATATTAATTGGCCACAGTTTAAAGCCTGTAATGAGAGAGGATGGGAAGAGGGAGCAGAACTCATCAACAAACCTCACATCTGGAGGCACAGCACGGCCTGGGAGCATGAATCTGCTCCTGCCCTTCAGCATGGGCAGAAATTCAGGCAATAAAGAGAATAATGAGGTCATTTTGACCCTCCAAAAAGGTAATTCCCACCCACCATGCAAGAATTGGTGAGTTAAATTGCCCAACACCCCTGTGAGTAAAACAGGCTCCTGTGTCTTTTTCATTGGTAACAGAAAAAAAAAAAAAAAAAAAAAGAAAGAAGCTGGAGATGGACACACAGCCAGCAGAGCCATCAGGAATTCTCAGGGGAGATGTCCTGGCTCTACTGAAATGGGTGGAAATCCTGCCACCAGATTTTCTGGGATTTCAGCCCAGGAAATTTGGATACTTTCTGCACACTTCTCTTGCTGTCTCTGCATTATATAGTGAAGTTGCAAAGCTGCAAGAAGCATTAGATTGCATCATTGCTTGGGCATCCCATGAAAAAAGCCTTGGCAATGCATTTTTTGGGCTACTGGAGTAATTTTTGCCAACTCATGTGGCAAATCTCTGACTCTGTTTTGAAAGTGTAACTGGCTGGCACAGAAGCATCCTATGTTATATCACATTTATTTATTAGCCCCTGGAAGTCCAGAGTGGTATTAGGAGAGCAGCAGTACCCATCTGGAAAATGTGTTGCAGGCCATAAAACACTGTCCTTTGAGTGTGAAAGGTCAGACTGAATTATTCAGCAATCTTTTCATTATTTACAGGGGTTAATTCTGGGATTAAATTGGTGTTGGGTGATGCCTCCAATGAGACAACACACAACCTGCCTGAATGGGGCAGGGGGAAAATCCCCTCACCTTCACTGTGGAGGATGAGGAGAAATTCCACCCGGGTGGCCAAGTATCCAAAGAATGCCTGAAGAAATCTCAGAATGGTTTGGGCTGGAAGGGACCTCAGAGCTCATCCAGTTTCAACCCCCTTCCACTGTCCCAGGGTGCTCCAAGCCCTGTCCAGCCTGGCCTTGGACACTTCCAGGGATCCAGGGGCAGCCACAGCTTCTCTGGGTAACCTGTGCCAGGGCCTCACCACCTTCATAGGGAGCAATTTTTAAGAAAATCAGCAGATTCAGCCAAGAAGAAGATTTGGAAGAACAAGACCTTCTGTGGTCCATGGCCAGGACATTTCTTTCCCACCTCATATGTAGGATGCAGCTGGGGGTCATTGTATTGCTCAGGTTATGGAATTGGGTTTTATAAACAGGGAAACTGAGGCACGGGCACGGGAATGAGTGCAGAGATTTGCTATCACCAAACAGGTTGGGCATAGAATGGAGGGTGTTTCCTCCACGTGGCCAGGGCATGCCATGTCCATCCTCTGCTCCATAAGATCCCCCTCACACAGGCAAGGAGCTCACACACAGCATTTTCTGGAGCACCTGCCTTTTCCTTGCAAGTCTCCTTCCCAAGCTGTGAGGAGGCCAAATCCCACTTTGTAACATGCACCTCCTGAAGCCACCATCTTCCTGCTGTCTTGTTCTCCACGTGGTGGGAGACTCCTGGCAGAGAAGGTGTTTTTTGGGGCAGATCCCTGCGTAGAACATCTCCCTCCCCAGCCTGTGCTGGGGCCGTGGGTGGCACGGCTCATCCCTGCTGAGCTGAGCAGTCACGGGGAAGCAACGAGACCAGTGCCAGCAGCACCACTGGGGTGTCACCACCCCTGCCACAGGCTGCAAACCCCAAAATTCACTGCTGGTGTAGTCACTGTCCTCCATCCCCACTGCAGCAGCACAAAATGCTGCCAAACAGCTGCCGGTGCTGAAGTGTCTGCAGGAAAAGCAGCCGTGGGCATTCGGGGAAATATTGCGGCTGAAGTCATCCGAGCTGGCACAAGGAAAATGTCCAAACCCTGAAATCACCCAGCAGCCACTGGGTACACGAGCAGTGGGTCAGGGAGGCAGATGGAGTCGTGCACATCCCGCCTGAGTCAGGGCCTTGTCACCGCCGTGTGACCGGCAGCAGGGACGTGATAAAAGCCCCAAGTGCTGGAGCAAATCCCAGCAGTGAGTGGTGCACAGTTGGCTCAGAGGAGGCACTGCTGGCTCTGCACGGCTCCTCCTTCTGACACAGAGCTCCCCTTGGAGGGGAGATGGGCTTGGCGAGCGTCCCAGCCCGGGGAGACGTGGGGAGTTCAAATCAGAGTCATGAGTGGTGTGAGATCATCTGGTTGGGCCTTTCTGAGGTGAAATGCTGATGCATTTCCCTGGTTTGCCCAGCGTGAGGGTCCCTGCACATGCCCATGTGCTCCAGCCCAGAAAAGCATCACGCAGGGAAGGAGTCACCACTCACTTCACCGCTCGTTCCAGTGGTAGATCACGTTTCCTGCTGTGGTCTTGAAGCTCTTCTCTTCTTTGAGCTTGTCTGGCATCCACTTGGAGTCACTGAGTCTTGCTGTGACTGTTTGATGTTTAAAGAGCCCATGAGAGCCTACTCCCTCACATCCTGTGGAAGGGCAAACTTCTGCCCAGCTTATCAGCAGCTAAAAGCCAGAACTTCCTGACCACTCCCTCCAAAACTTTGCCTCCAGCCCCCAAGGCATTGATCACAGAATCATGGAATCATGACAGCTGGAAAAAGCCCTCTAAGATCATCAAATACAACCATTAACCCAGCACTGCCAAATTCCCCACTAAACCCCATCCCCAGCTGATGTAGTCACATGTCTTTTGAGCATTTCCAGGGATGGGGACTCCACCACTTCCCTGGAAAGCCTGTGCCAGTGCTTGACAATATTTTCAGTGAAGAGATTTTCCCTTTCAGAGGAAGAGAACATCCTCTGGTGCAACTTGAGGTTGTTTCCTCTCATCCTATTGCTGGTTTCTGGAGAGCAGAGCCTGATCCCCCCCGCCTGTCCCCACCTGTCAGGGAGTTGTGCAGAGCCAGAAGTTCCCCCCTGAGCCTCCTTTGCTCCAGGCTGAGCCCCTTCACAGCTCCCTCAGCTGCTCCTGGGGCTCCAGACCCTTCCCCAGCTCCATTCACTACTCTGGATGTGATATTTCTCTCCTGATCCTTTTACCTCTTTTCCAACATCCTCTCACAACCATGAGCAGGACAGAGCTCCCCACCATGCACAGAAAGGAGGACGTGCTTCTTACAGAGGGTTTGCATCAACCATTTCAACCAGCCTCACACTGGGAAATCATATTGGGTTCTTTCTCTCCTGAATGATCCCATCTTTCAGAGTATAATCCTTCAGCAGACAGGGATGACCAGCCACCCTTCTCCCTTGGTGGAGAATTTGCCATTAGCAAGTATTTAAATGTTTAAATTTAAATTAAACTCCCCAGAGTTTGTTTGGGGAGCCCGAATCAATCTATTCATCCCACCAGGTGTGATCAGAGAGAGGCACATCAGCAGCAGTGACTCTGTGTTTACCACCAGACTCCTCGTCCCTGTGACGCCTCACCTTCCAAATTGCATTTGGTGCTAATTCCCAGCCAAAGCTGGAATTCGAGGTCTGCCAGGCAGGCACTTTTTAATCCATTTTGCAAATAATAATTTGTGCTCATTTTCAGTGCCAGTTTTTTAATGGAAATATATCCCCAAAGAGGGAGTATGGGGTGCAAGGACAAAGGTCTGAGCATTTTGTACTGTAATCACTGCCACTATCAAATAAACCTTTAATTTCATTCAAGAATGCTAAGCCAAACTCAGTTAAAATGCTGATTTTCTATCAAAACCGACTTGATTGATGCTGATTATATTCTTGTCATTTTATACCATATGGACTGAACTGTACGTCCACTGTTTTGCACGGGACTGTTGTCATGTCTGTAATTACCTGTGCTGTCCTGCTTGCCTTGTCATCAATCAGCACTGGATGGGGCTTGGAGCAACCTGGTCCAGTGGAAGGTGTCCCTGCCCATGGCAGAGGGGTTGGAAGAGATGATCTTTAAGGTCCCTTCCAACCCAAACCATTCTAGGGTTTCATGATTCTATTATTATCCTTCTCCTGGCCTTCAGAAGTTCCTCCATATGCCAAAACTTGCAGAAATATTAACACAAGCAATCCAGAGGCCTATGGAGGCAGCTCCTCAGGACCATTTGATGCAAATTTCCTCGATGGCTAATCTAAAAATATTTGTCTGTAGTAGATATCCAATATCCTCCTTGGTTCTACCAACAGATGAGACTCATCTCACCTAATTTTAGCTGCCAAAACGTCAGGTGTTCGGTGTGAGCCAAGTCTGGCCTCCCCCTCTCTAGTCAATGGAGGGAAGCAGTTTTAGAAAGCAACTCATCCCACCCATCTCTGGAGCGACTGAATCACTCTCCAGGAGAGGTGTCTCTCTCCATCAGCTGCTTAGAAAGGCAAAGCAGGCGGCTGCATCAGGCACTGAGGCTTGGTAGCCCTCTTCCCTTCCGGCAGAGATTTAACATCTCCACTGCAAGCATTCCCTGTGCTCCTCATTTACCTTTAGTACTTCTCCTTATCTTCCTTGTGCCCCTCAGCCCAACCATTCCTGTGTTGCCTCTTGCAGTTACAGTTCCCCTAATTAATTGGTGCATGACACTTTCTATCTGGTGTCTATATCCACTTCTTCCCCTGCTTTTTGCTGATTATATTCTGCTTTTTATTTCTTCATGCTGCTTTCGTCTTGCTATTTGCCCAAGATGAGCACCACACTGAACACTTGAGTTTTTTGGACATCCTAAAAAAACCTCTTCCTCTCAACCTTGCCTTTTACACTCAAGGGGCTCTATCTCAACGTTTCATCCCATTTCTTTCCACAGCTTTGGGAAACCTACTGTGCCACCAGCTGCTGTGTCTCTCTTTGGGTCTGTTCTCTCTTAGTTCATACCAAATGCTGTTGCAGGTGATGTTCATGAGGCTGTGAACAGCCACCAGTGATAAATATAATTTTATCTGTCATAATGAGGCTTGAACCAGTTGGCTCACATTTGGTGCAAGACCATTTGTGTCAGAAATTATCTCCTTTAATTTTGAGAAGACTTGGTGATGTTTTTTTATGCTTGCTGCGGGAAACTTGTGTTATACCTGACTCATGCTGACGTTCCTCTTAACAACAGTTGCATTTTCTGTAATGTGTTATGAAGATGAACTCGTAAAAAAGTTCATTTGACTTTGTTCTTCAACTGTGTGACCCGTGTTGATTCCCAGATGCTACAAATACCTGCTCTCGAGCTTGACTACAATCAGCCTGGCTTGATTTTAAAACTGAGAGGGTGGAGAAGTTATATGAGCCAAAAAGATCAAGCTTCTCACCATGTTTTACCAATAAATCAGAAAGAAACATTGAGACAAGCGCTTTTTCCTCTCAATTTCTCTGTCACAGTAAGGGGAACAACATCAGCTCTGCTTTATAAAGGGTCCTGAATTTCTTGGTTGGGAGAGGTTGCAGAAGTACAGTCAGTTACTACTGCAGACTCATGCTCGTAAAAGGTGTTCTGGGTTTGGAGAACATTCAGATCTAGTTTCCCTTTTAAATAAAGAGGCTCACATGATTACCTCTGTAATGAGCTGGGACCTACAAAAAACAGGCTTGTAAGTACCAGAGTTCAGAAGAAGCATTAGTACAAAAGACCTCCTTTAAATGCCCCGGAGCCAGATTTACAAAGACAGATAAGACACGGCCTGTGAAAAATCCGACACCGAGTTCAAATCTCAATTCTCCTAGGACTCATATGTATTCATTTCTCCTCCCTCCCTCCCTTTCCTCCTTCCCCGCTGCTTTTGCCAAAGGAGATGAGCTGGTTACTGTTAATGGCATCATCCCGAGCGTTTCTCGTGTTGCAGCACCGAGACTTGTTAAGGAAAATCCCCGTGTAATGGCATTACTTGGCACTTTTGTACAGGACCTGCAGCTGGGAGCTCCGACACCATCCAGGAGCACAAACTGATTAAACCCCGCTGTGCATCACCCCCCCTTTGCCAAACACCACGCCAGGGCTTGGTGGGCTTTGCTGGTCCCGTGGTGGAGTGGGAGAAGAAAGCAGGGGCTGGTTCTCCTGCCTTTCTGACTCCCTCCATCCACGCCCTGGCTGGGAGTGGCCAGTGAAGCTTTTTTTGCAGCCCGTGCTGGTGGGGCACAGCTGCAAAGCGGGAGGTTTGTATGATGCCTTCCCGATTTGGCATATTCCCTCCTCCCCTCTCCTCCCAGTCCAGTGCTCTGAGAGGAAAAAAGAAGGGATGATCCATTGGTAGAGAGAAGTTTTCTGTCTGTGCATCCCAGTGGTGGGAATTCAACTGTGCAACAGGTTAAGGGCTGGACAGCTCCAGTCAAGGCAAAGGGGACCAGACTCCCCTGGTCCCACCTCTGCACGCCAGGTCTGCCAGCATGAGGGAGAAGCATTTCCCAAAATCCTGACCCTGAGGTCCTTCTCAGCTACCAAGATCCTTCCCTTCCACCAAGCAGCAGAGGAAATGCTCATGCCTCATGCAGGAAATGGTGCAGCTGAGCAAATCCTCCCTGTCCCTCCCTTAAATTATTTAATGTCCTACAGGAGCAGAAGATGACCCCTGCTAAGCAGACTGTCAGGAGAGCAGCAGCCTTTGATGCAGTAATTGGAAATTTCCATTCTTTGCTTGCAGCCCTGAAAAACAGAAGAGTCTAATATACTGGGAAATCTCCATGCTGAGCTAGGAAATTTCCACAATGGAAATTTTTAATGTATTCTCCGGCTTTAAACTACACAGGTTGATGAGGCTTGGGGTGTTTGTTTTGTGTTTTGTATTGTATTTGGGGGTTGTGGTGTGGTTTGTTTCTCTTTCTTTGTTTGCTTTGCAATTTGCTTGAAAGAATCAATGAGTGGCTTGTGGGAAGGGTTGGAAAAATCAGCCTGACCAGAGGAAAGTGATGCATTTGCAGGAGGAACACGTGCAGGACTGGCAAGGCACCTGTAACACTCCTGGCCAAGTCAGAGATAATGAGAACCTGTATTCTAACGAGACGGTCACTGCCAGAGGACAGAGATGACTCCGCAAGAAGCTCTGCAGCACAGCTTGGAAAGGTTGGAGCTTTTGATGCTCTTTCCACAAAAAGCCCAGGAGCCCAGAGGGTGAATATATCTTTCCCTCAAATGCTTTGCACACTGCACAAGGAAAAAGCAGGTAAATAGTGGAGAAACAGCTCCTAAGGCGAAACCTGTGTGAGCCCTCTGTCTAAATACCTGGCAGCTCTTGCCGGTGCTTTGAACAGAGAGTTCTCAGGGACAGAAAATATGGGAGGGAATTGTCAGCTGTGCTGTAAAAATGATGATGAGGAGCTCGTAGGAGCGAGGGTGGGAGGACAGCAGAGGAAACACATTGGAAGCAGAGCTGCCGCCTTTCCTGACTGTAGCACTGGGACTCTGCACGGGCTCTGTGTTGGCTTCTGCAAATCTCTCCCAGGCTGAGGCTCTGCCAGGGCTGGACCCAGCTCCCTGTTCCCTGTCCTGTCCCATATTGATGGTGGGGTGGCTCCTGTTGATGTCAAGCAGCAAAATGCAAAGTGGCCCTGACATTTCAAAATAACAACGTGCAAACAAAATCCTACCAAGCCCCAAGATCCCTCAGCAAGTGAAGCCCCTTCCATCCAGTGGGACAAACCAGCAGAAGTGGTTGGTTTTATTACCCACTGGATTTTTTATTAAGCAGAAATTAGGGATTCACGGAGGTGGAGACATTGCAGCTTCGTTTTATCAGGCAGGTCCTTGTGAGCAGCAGGGGTGGGGAGGAAGGGAGGGAGCCAGCCCCACACCCCAGGCTCTGGGTTTGGTCCACAGGAGCCTTGTGGGACCAATACAGACACAAAAACCTGCACAGAGCCAGCCTAATCCAAAGACAATGGGAGTTCTTGGCTGGCTTCTTTCTAATGCCCCAAAAGGTGTTTACTCCCTTCAGCCCCGTGCTCCCAAGTGCATTCAAGGTGTTCCTGCCAGTTCCCAGGGTGCAGGATCTCAAAGGAAACACAGAACTGGGATGAATGGCTGGGTGAGCAGTCAGTTCTTCACATCCAAGCACACAAAACCAAAAAGCAAATTCGTGGCACAGTAGGGAACTTCACCTCTCTTCCAGCTGGAACAGATGACTGCACCAAAATATCAAAGGCTTTATTTCACTGTGCTCCTACAGGGCCCTTTGAATACAGAATCACAGAATCATTGAGGTTGGAAAAGACCTCTAAGACCATCAAGTCTGTCCATTAACCCAGCACTGCCAAGGCCAATACTAAACCACTTCTCCAAGTACCCTATCTGCATGTAGTTTAAATTCCTTTGGGGATTATGATTCTACCACTGCTCTGAGCAGTCTTTTCCAGTGCTTGACAGCCATTTTGGTGGAGAAATTTCTCCTAAATTCTTCCCAGTTTGGGAGAAGATATGTTCAGGTGTCAGTGAGTGAGAAGAGGTAGGACAGGTGCTTCTGAGCACAGATGCTGTTGCCATCAGGTCAAGTCATCAGAGTATCCTGAAGCTCTTTGCTTGTCCATCACTTAAGCCCTAAATACCAAAACACTAAAACAAGTTATCTCTAATGGGGCAAGAGCTGAACTGTTGAGTGTCTGCCTGGGATGTGTTGACTACAGATGACAAAACAGCAACTAAATCCTGCTCTGAGTTTGCAGCAAATGCAGAGAAGTACAAACCCTTAGGGTACAATCCATCTCCCTGTAAACGAGACACCACACTCCACCATAAGCAGAATTACTGAGCTCAGAGTCTGGCTCCACAACACAAGTGGGTGGATCCAAGCCTCTCAGACTACAAAAGTGGGTGACTTTGGCTAGACAGATGGCTTTGTCACTGAGATCTCGTATTCATTTAAGTGTCCTTCAGTCTGAGTCCATCTGCTGTCTCCTGTGCCAAACGCAGGAGGTGGAAGGCATCACCTGGGTGAGGTGAGTCCTTTGCTCTGGGTTTGTACTCCTTGCACAGCCCATCCTGATCTATGCATGCAGTCCCAGGTACAGGAAGAATCTGAACCATGTGCTGCTTCCCTCTGAGTTTGGTTGTTCACCTGGGGAAAAAACCCACAAAAACTCTGATGGATTTTCACTGTCCTTTGCTAATGATGATAGATTTTTATTTTCAAGGATTTCTTTATTATTTCCTCTTCACCGCTGCTGCCAAAGAGTCACTTGAGTCATTTCCTCCATCCTGGAGCTGAGCCAAGCTCAGGATCAGGTCTCCAAAATCAGGACCACGTCTTTGAGTGGGAGATGAGCCAGAGCCCAGATCCTGGTGTCCTGAGCCTGGCACATGGTTGGGCCACTGATCCAGGATCAGGGCACTCAGGGTGTGATTTCAGGCTGCTGCTTACTGGGTTTTTCCACTTTGTGAACTCAGCTTGACCTTAGAGCTCAATTCACCGCTGGCTGCCTGAACCCAAGCCAGGTTTGCCACCAAACAGGGTCACTCCTGAACTTTTTGGGCTCGGGGATTCATTCAGCCCAAGCAGGGAACACACCCCCAGGCTGGCTAATTGCTGCTTCTTGCTCCCTGCAGATGGACAGGGCAGGAGGAGGGCTGATCACTGCTGTCTGTGATGGCAGAGCAAGCAGTCCGACTTTTGGACCTCTCCCTCAGGGGCTTTACTCCTGAAAATGATTTATTAGGATGGTCTGTTTGATTTAATATGATACGGATGTGCTTTATGGGTCACAGAACTGAAATCTGATGAAGAATCTTCAGCAAATGCTGCCAATAGTATTTTGCCTCTCAGAACCTTCAGCAAATGCTGCAAATAGTATTTTGCCTCTATTCCTTTCCATATTCCAGGAGATTTGCTAGGTTTGTGTTTTGAGTGGGTGGGGTCTTTTAGCTCAATAACAGTTTTGCCAGTCTAGGTGAAGTTTTACCAGCTTACAGAAACTGTGCATCAAATTTACAACTGAATATTCACAGCTGAGAGATTTACATCGAGGCTGAAGCTGCTGGAATAATCAGTCAGTCAGGGGCAGCCATGCTTTCTGGCCAGCCAGAATGATCCCATCCAAATGGAATCAGCTCCAGAGCGGCGCCGGTGCCTGGTCTGTGCAGGGTCACATGGTTGAACCGTCAGGAGTTGTGATTCCTCCATGTATAATTCATGAGCAAAATAAGGAGCCACATTTGTTAAAGAAGCTGGTGCTTATGGATGATGCACTTACCGCTCTGCTCTGGTTCTCTTAGCACTTCTCCCAGATGCTGGATCATTATCCACATTGTACATTCAACAGGATTTGTTCCAGCCGTTTTCCAAGGAGAATTTTTCCTGTTCCCTGTTAGCTTGGGTTCCCAAGGAAGCAAGGCTGGTGCTTTTGAGCACCGTTTATTTGGAGCCACACTGCCATACCTGCCTCTCCAGCACCTCTCAGAGCTGTTGAACTTGGTGGGCATCTTCATGTGAATTTAATAGATGGAGAAGTGAAAATTGCCCAGAGAAGCTTCCATCCCTGGAAGTGTCCAAGGCCAGGCTGGATGGAGCTCTGATCAACCTGGTCTAGAGGGAGGAGTCCCTGTCCATGGCAGCAGGCTGGAACTGGATGATCTTTGATGTCCCTTCTAACCCAAACCATTCTATGATTCTATGAGCATTTTTGGAAGTTTAATGAAAGCAAGTAAAGGGGAGCAGCAAGGAAAAGAAAGATTAAAGGCTGACTGCAACTCCCTGGGGAATCCAGAGAGAAATGAACTCTTCTAAGACCTTTGACTGCAAGCAAGGTGAGCCTCAACCCCATGAGGCACAAGAGAATTCACACTCAAGAGGCATCCTTATCAGAAACCTTAACTGTTGCTACCATACCTACTTAGGGAGTTTTAAAATTTATTTAAAAGTTGTTATTTTAAAGGCATAAGTACCTTGTGGTGCAGCATCAGAAGAAAAACACAGTGAGAGGCACCATTAGCAGGTGGAGCCGAGCAGAAAGTGCTGCCTCCCATTGTGATGCTGTGCGGGGCTGAGCAACCCAGAAAGAAAATATTAAACAGAAACAGGCTGTGATATTGGCTGACAGCCTCAGCACAGTCCCGGGGGTTTGGAAATCCAGGATCAAATCAGGTCTGTGATAGCAACTCCTTTTATTGCCCACACGGACTTGGGGGTTTGGCTACCTTAGTTAAAAGGAGTGGGGATGATGGAAGCTGTCTCACAGGATCATTCCTGTCCAGCAATATGAAATCACTTGATGTGCTCAGAGGTTGAGAGCACCCTGCAGTGAAATAAAAGGCACCAGCCATCACTCCTGTAGGCATTCTACGCTTCTCCCTACCTTTGACAGCTGCCACGCTACGGCAGAGATTGTTCTGCTCAGCCCCAGCTTCAGAATCCAAATTTAGAACGTGTCCTATGACAGGAATCATTTACATGACAAAATCTGCCTTTCTCCAGATCCCTCTAATTAAGTCCTGCCTCCCTCGCAGCTCTCATGCTGGTGGAGCGTTGCAGGGAAGCCGCCGTGGGAAAAGCAGCGTGTCTGTCTGCAGGATGCTCTCCTGAGCCCAACAGGATCTAGTTCAGTGCTGAGCATCTCAGGGTCAGCCCACACAGCCAGAAAAAGGGGTGAGGGCTCCTCATCCTCCTGCACTGGCTGCAATCCCACCATCAAGCTGCAGATGTGGCAGGAGAAGACTTCCCTTGGAGCAATTTTTGGCGCAGATTTGGATGTTTTTGTAAAGCCTGCTGTGGGTACCTGATTAAGAATGGCTGTTGGCAAATTTTTGGCATCACCTGGCTCTCCACTGAGTACCTGTGGTGGAAAGATCCACCATGGTCAACAGCAGTCTCTGTCCTCCAAAGGATGTGCTGAGCTGCTAATGTGCCTGGCAGCTTGGAATCAAAGCTACTTGGCCACACAAATAGGAGGATTTTAGGAAATCCCACATATCCTTCAACATATTCTAGGAAAAAAAAAGGTTCTTTCTTACTCATCCTGGGGTCACTGAGGATGTCTGAGCTACTTGAAGCAGAGTACAGTTTCAAAGACTTCCTCCTTGAATAACTGCTGTCTTCCCTACTGGGAAGATCTTACGCGTACCCGGCAGAGGAGCTTCTTCCTGCCATGGGAGGGATGTGAGTGGAGCCTTCGTGGCACTCCCCACTCTGCAGCCCTCAGGAGGGTCAAACCCCCCTTCAGATCTGCCAGGATCCCTCACCTGAGGCACCCAGTGCTCTCCCAAAGCTGACTGAGCATTGCTCGGTGTCTGCGCGGCGCTGCCTGAGTTCGTGGCACAGATCAGAGGGTTCAAGGTGCCACCCAGGCTCGGGGCACAGGGACAGGGTGGCCACAGTCAGTGAAACACAAAGGAAGGAAGGGCGGCACTGGCAGCTCCAAGTGCTGCTGCTCATCTGGCTCCAAAAAGCCTCCCTGGGATGGGTCAGTGTTTGTTCTCCACTGGTGGCACTCGGCCATCTCTGCGAGGTCTGGGCGGGATTTGGTGATGCCGATATTTCTCCAGACAGGGGCACGTAAGCAGCTGGAGCAAGAGCAGCAGGAAGCTCCAGGAACCACAAGAGCATTTGGCAGTGATGCCAATGGAGAAGCTCTTCCCATGGAGCAGCTCTTGCTCCTGCCTCCACACGTCAGGATGGATCATTTCAGAGGAGTCACAGGCTCCATGCCCTCGAACTCAGCACCAGCTCCAGGAGTGATGCTCTCATGCTCCTCATGAGGACAGTGTAGTCCTCCCTGTCACCCAGCCAGGTGGTGAGTCCTTTGCCCACCCCTTCATCCATCCCTCCATCAAATTCCTGCTGAGAGCCATGCAGTGTTGCCATGGGAGAGAACACGCAGGATGTGCTGGCCACCACCAACAACACCTGGGACTCAGCCATTATTGGGAAAAGCCCTTGAAATGCCTTTCCGTGAACCTGCAAACTCCCCAGCAGCACCTTCTGATGCTGCCAGCAGGTCCTCCCTGCCTTTCCTCCACAGTTCAGCACTTGGGGCGAGTGCCTGAACTTCCACGGATGCAAAATTCCTGCCACGGGCAACCTGTTATCCCAAACAGGAGCACATCAATTCCATACCCTCACCCTCTGTGCAAGAGAAGGGATCATTTCACTCAGTTATTCCAGCCAGATTCCACCAAAGCAATCACAATTCAGGGTCTGTTTCTGTGTCTGATGCCAGCCACATAATGCTCTTAATCTTGGTGATTGTAGTTTATTAAGGATCTTGGAAACTGGGAAAATGGCTTTCAGAGGAATAAAAAAAAAAAAAAATTCCCCAATTCCAAATCAGAGAGGAAATTCCCTCAGAGGATCATGGCTGAAAACAAACATGTTTTTGTGCTTCCAGAAAATCAGCAAGACTAACAGTGCCATTGTTTGTGTAAGGGGGATTTCCACATTTCAGGGAACAGCTTGGAAGCCAGCACAGCAGCTGCTCTTGGGAGAGCAGGAATTGTGAACCAGCACCAGGAAAAATCACAGCAGGTCAAAAATCATGGAATTTTTAAAAATTACCATCCAGATTTAGGCTGTGTTTTAGTTTTTCTTTCCTTTCTGTGCCTGCTTTCCTAACCTTTAGGGGGCCTATTTTCCTGTTTCCCTCATAGCATGAGGAATACAAATACACCAGACTATTTTTGCCTCTCATAAAAGCTTCTTGTCACAGAACCATGTGACTCCGGCCACCCTTGCGTCACCGATGGCATGAAATATCACAAGATTTTTAATAAAATTACATGAGTCAGCAATGCTGAAACCTACCATGAGAAACAAGAATGCCATCCAGAGGGGAAAAAAGTGGATTTCTAAAACCCACGCTGGGCTGTGCATTAGGACAACCCACACTTGCTACCTAGGATTCCTTTCCAGATGAAGAATCCCATGGAGACCCCCTCTGTGTCACCCTGGAAGGGCCAGGAGACAGCACCAGGATGATTCCATTTGCAGTGGTAAGACCAAAAAAGGGACAGAGAGTGGTGGGAAAGGAGAGAGCCATGAGAAGAGCAGGAAGGGAATGACAGGAGCTGAGGGAGAGAGCCTGAGGGAGCCAGAAATCTTTGTCTTGTCTTGATGGCCTCAACGACAAGAAAGACAGTGAGGGGCTGGAGCTTGTCCAGAGAAGTGAACAGAGCTGGGGAAGGGGCTGGAGCAGCAGGAGAGGCTGAGGGAGCTGGGAAGGGGCTCAGCCTGGAGCAAAGGAGGCTCAGGGGGGACCCTGTGGCTCTGCACAAGTCCCTGATGGGAGGGTGCAGCCACGGTGGTCTTTGCTCCCAGGGAACAGGGACAGGAGGAGAGGAAACAGTCTCAAATTGCACCAGGAGAGGTGTAGGTTGGATGTTATGAAAAATGTCTTCACTGAAACAGCTGTCCAGCACTGGAGCAGGGATGTGTTGGAATCACCATTTCTGGAAGTGTCCAAAAGACTGTTTGCACTTGAGGACATGGTTTAGTGGTAAACACAGCAGTGCTGGGTTCATCACTGGGTTTCGTTATCCAAGAGGTCTTTTCCAACCTAGATGATTGCGTGATTTGACGATCCTAAGGACGTTTTCCAGCCTGAACGACTCTTTGATTCCATGGGGACGGATGCTATCACCACAAACACTACAGGGAGATATCCCAGCCTCAGCTGATTGCCCTGATAGTGTTTGGAGATTACCATATCCCTTGGCTGGGCTGCCTGCCAGGAAAACATGACTGAGAAGGCGATAAGAAGGGTGCTTTACGGGGAAGGCGATGGCGTCGATGCTGACAGGGATGTTACCTCATCCCCTCTGAGTAAGCACCGTGTGACCACCCTGAAACTGGAGCAGGGGAGGTGACACGGGGGCCCTGCAGGGCGAGGGCAGGGTCACCTTACTCCTGCCACCACGGGTGGACCTGTGACAAATATTTGGTGGGACGGGGCAGGCGCTTGGGATGTGCTTCTGGAACGTTTGTTCTGCCTTGGTGCCCGCTGGGAGTAATGAAAGTGGTTGCTCCTGTAGGTAAAGGAGTGTGGCTCTTCTTGGGACCGCCCTACATGGGGATGCAAGGTCCTTTTGGGGCATGGGAAAGAAGAAATCACTGCTCAGTTTTAGTACTTTTTGTCACAGATGAAAATCTCAGCAGAAAAGACTCCAGGCATGTTTGTGGTGAGACACCCTCACCAAGCAAAGATGAGCAAATGAAAGTTGGGAAGACCCTGGCTTAAAAATATCCCTGCAACCTGCAATGATCCCCCTTGTGTGGGTGAGTCCTGATGGCCCTTAATTGAGCTATTTTTTGCACTGAGCTGCTGCTTCATTTAGTGCTCAGGATGTGCTGTGCTCAGTTAATGAGCAGCTAATCAGTGTTGTTCTTTGGCTGCTCCAGGCTGAACCCCGCAGAGCTGATGGACCTGGCAGCCCTGATGGAACAGGGATACTCCTGCTCCTTCTCCAGGTGCAGGGAAGGCACCTGGTGGGCTTTGAGTGCGCTGGTATTTCAGTGGCTGTCATTGAAGATGTCTCATCTGAACGCTGGCCAATGGACATTTTTGAAGATGAAGGAATCCAAAGACCAGTCAGTCCCACTCCACAGCTGAAATCCACAAATATTTTCTTAAAAGGGAGAAACATCTTACTCTTCCCTGCTCCTGGTTTTAGAAATGGCTGCCTGGTTTTGGCTGAAGGCTGAGAATTAGTACAAAACATTCAGCACAGAAAACTTCTGCCCAAATGTTCCAGAGTTCACAGTGTTAAAAGCAAGGTAATACATCTTCTAGTGGGAAGTTCTGGGTGATTTACTAACCCATCCTGGAGTGCTAGCTAGAAGTTAAAAATCATATGTCTCCATCACTCAGTGGAATTAACTGCTCCAGAGAGCAGCTTAGCTCAGCTGAGTGCCAGGCAGGAAGGGGAACACTTTGAAAGATCCAATTTCCAGATTAGACTCAGCCATGTTTTGCTTGTTCTTCCCCAAAAAATCTTTTAAACAAACAAGCCATCAAAGGTACCAGAAAATTGTGGCATTTAGTTCCCTTAGGGTTTCTGAAGAGTTCAGGAGACAAAAAATAATTACTAACAACAAATTATAATCTCAGACTGATGAGCTGAAGGACAATGAAGAAATAGTGAAATTAGAAATACCCATGATAAGCACAGAAACACCTTGTGTCTTTCCACACCTCTTGCAATCCCACCAGTGCAGGGTCTCTGTTTGGAGGAAGAAACTTTCATAAATGTAATAATTAAGGAAAACAAAACTGAATTAAACAGGGACCCAATGTGTTATAGATTGCCTGAATAAAGCCATTTTAGAGGGCACCAGAGCTCTAAAACTTGATAATACAAACCATCATCTTTGTGTACTTCCCAGCACGTCCGAAGTGGTCCCTGAGAGTCCTGCAAAGTCCACAATCCCCTTCCTCCCCATGTGATGTGGAAATGCAGGACCAACATCATTGCGACAGAGAGGATGCCTTGGCCAATTTGAGAGCTGGCAGCAGAACATCTGCCAACAAAGCCATCTTCTTGGTGGCTCCCCACTGCCTGGGGTTCCACTGTGCTAGAGGCAAAAAACAAAACCCTGAAGGATATTCAATATCTATAAGAAGTATTTGGAGCAGAATACTGAGAATTAGACCGTGAGATCTGGCTTGCACAGAGCTCTCTGGTGAGCCAGGGCAGGACTTCTCATGGACTTCCTCTTGTGCTCCATATCCAGAGATTTTGAGCTGACCATTGTCATAATAAAAGAGAAGGCACTTCCCCAAGGAATGAAAAGCTTTTGTAGGGATTAATTTTGTACTATCCTGTGAACTCAACAGGCTTGTGGTACCCCTTAAATGGATGCCAGGCTTTGACACGTTAAAAGACCTGGACATGTTTGTAGGACAAACAGAACCATCTATGTGAAAGGTCAGGTTTTGTGGGTGGGCTGTGGAGTGTCTCACTGAAGGACCTTTATAACTCACAGGAAACAAAGATCATAGCATTACAAATGCCAATCACAGCAGCAGGGGCTGATTTGCTTCATTTTAAGGTTGGCATCAAAAATGACAGACCTACCTCCAAGCGCAGCTGTGTCTCTCCTTAGCGGGTGACTGAAGGGAGCCGAGGGTGATGAGAGTAGCAGAAGGCTCCTGCTTACCCCCAAAGTCAGGAAAGATGAGTGTTGTCCCTTTCCCAGGAGTCTGGCACAGTCCTGCTGGGACAAGGAAGGACAATCCTTCCTCACTGCGCAAAGGAAAAGGTCCAACCCTCGGGCTGCAGTGGATGGTGCCCAACCGTGTCACCTCCAGCTCCCGTGCCAGGCTTGGTCCCCACTGCCCCTGCCAAAACCCAGCCACTGCTGACTTGCAAAGACTGCCCAGAATGATCCTGTTTTGTTGCCAGTCACTCATGTCTAGACACTGAACCTTGTCCTGGGCTAGCTGCAAAGACAGGGCGGGAGTAAAGTCCTCCCCTGCTCAGCGCGACTCCATCGCCTTGGGATCTCACCAAGGAATCGCCTTCACGTGACCACAAGGGAAGAGGCCACGAGGGACAAGGAGCAGTGACTCCTCAGTGGAGCAGGAGCCTGGAAAACTGGGATCCCCCTCTGCTGTGCCATTGGCTGGAGAGGAGCTGAAGCATCACTCCGGAGTCGCTGCCGGCGATGGAATCACCTTTGGCCAACCTTGGGTCCCACCGGTTTGTCAGCTCAACACCTGGAACCTGCGCCTGGACACTGAGGCAAAAGCCGGTGAATTTGGTGTCTGCTTCTCCTGGATGAAGACCAAAGCTAAAAGCCTGGCAGTGGATCAAGTCACGCAGAACATCCAAGTGGAGAGCTGCTCTGTTGAGAGAAGGAGGAAGGATGTCTTTATCTCTGGGCAGGTGTTTGCTGGAGGTCCTGGAGAGCGATGCCCTTAATGGCTTTGCTGAGGGGGGCATGGGCTCACACAAGCTGTAAATTGGCATCAAATCCAGCAGTTGTAGACCTGCTATACATCACTGAGAGGGAGATGCTTCCCAAGTGACTCAGAGGAGATCCAGGTATTTCATATCAGTTGCCAGCAGTACTTTTCTGCTGCGCTGGAGTGTGGTTGGTTCATTGTGTGGGGTGGAGCACATTTCAGGATTTGGAAAATGGCAGGGTTGTGTAGGTGTTGGAGGGAGGATTCACACTCTAGGCCATGTGGTATCTCTGGGTGAACTCACACTGCAGACAACACCTGAAAATTCTCCACTGAAATCTGACCAGGACAGATGTAACTTAGTCAAGAAATGGTGCTCTGCACAGTGGTCCAGCATCTCTCTCAAGCTGGCCACAGTCAGTGCCACAGTGCATTCTCTGCATCCAAGGGATGTGCCATGCTTTTGGCCATTTCTTGGGAAAGGACACTGTATCCACCCAGTGGTGAAGCCATCCCACCCTGCAAGCTGTGGTTAAGACTTTTGGTCTCTCTTTGCCTCAGTTTTCCATGTACAAAACAGGTCTGGGTATTTTCCTATCCCTGCAGAGCTGTATGATGATGAGTATATTAAAAACTTGGCTGTTGTTCAGGTTCTGGAGTCCTGGGAGTGACTTAGATGGATGGTTTAAAGCCAATTAAAGCAAAATCTTTGCTCTGACCACAGAGAGAGGGAAGATATGTTAGGTCACCCAGCCCTCATCCCTGCCAGTGTAGAGTTGTTCTATTTATTTTCTGATCTTCAGCCTTGTCTATGTGTACATGCTGGAGGCAACTTACTGTATTTCCACCAGGAGAAAATTCAGCATTTAACCTAAACACTCCCTCTGTTAATTTCACCCCTGTATTCCCATTTATCCCCTTGGCAATCCATCATAAAGCTTGTTTCCAAGCTAATAACAGGAGTCACAGCAGCAACAAGATAATGTCACATTAAAGAGATGAATCTGTTTGGCCTGGGAGCATCATCTGGGTGAATTAAATGCTCCCAGGTGCCTGAGATGATGCAGAATGGATTCCCTGCATCAGGTCCCCTCCTTGTTCACGCCTCTCTGGCACAAATGTAGGATTTTCATCCATCATCGGAAAGGCCAGTCTCCTCCAGGTTGTGCTTGAAGGTGGAAAAAGCGTGATAAACGCATGCAAAGGGTAAATGTTTGTTGAAACACTCACTGCCCTGAAGCCCGTGGCAAAAACACAGTGCTGACTTCTCAAAGTCCAGCCCTCACCTCATCCCTTGGGCATAAATCGCTCTCAAACCCGATCTGTTTATTTTCATTTGCCTCCTTGTCTCATTTTTACTCCGGCTGTACAGACACAAACCCATTTGTATTTCACGTCCTTACAAGTGGTGTTTTATTCAAAGCTTTCAGAAGGTGTTTTTTGTCTGTGGTGTTCTCAGGGGGCAGCTGGGATGATGCTGTTCCAGCACCATGAGCTGCTGAGGGCTTGGCTGCATCACTTTTGTGCAGAAGTTCCTTCACTTCCACTTTATGGGCATTTCAGACCAATGGTTGAAAATAAATAGGGTATTTTGGTAGGTTTTCACTCTTATAAAATTAATAAGCTCCTCAGCACCACCCTGGGAAAGGATCAGCTCAAGATGCACATGAAAATAAGCACAGGCAAAACTCTTTGTTGCAAGGAAACTTTTCTCCAAGCCCCCTGTGCGTGTTCATGGAATCATTGAATCCCAGAACAGTTTGGGTTGGAAGAGACCTTAGAGATCCTCTAGTTCCAAGCCGCACCCTGCCATGAGCAGGGACACCTTCCACTGTCCCAGGGTGCTCCAAGCCCCATCCAACCTGGCCTTGGACACTTCCAGGGATCCAGGGGCAGCCACAGCTTCTCTGAGCAATTACTCAGTTACTACATTATTTAAGCCCTGGGTAGGACTGTGACCAAAATAACCAAATCTTTGCAGTCTACAGCTGTAGGAGGTTTGATCACAGCACAGGGCACAGGAGCAGAGGTGGGGGCAGGATTGGAGCCTGTGGGATATTGCTGCTCCATGCTGTAGGCTGGATTCCCCTGTGTACCTCTGATCATGTTGAGGAGGTGAATGTGCTCTGAGGATTCTTGGTGTGAGGAGTCTTATTCTGTCCACATGGATACCTTTTAACCACATTTTTATTTTGTAAACATCAATCAGTCATGGGATTGTTTTACTTTAATCGAACTCTTTTCATGCCCTCTTTGTGCAGCCCAAGGAAAGCCAATGCTCTGATTACCAGAAGGCATTATTTTGAGTCACTCTCCATCAGTAGGGCTTTTGAGAGAAATCCGTGGCAGCCTTCAACCACTAGAGTGGAAATAATTTTTAAAACCAATTTGACTTGTCACCATTTTCTTTGAACACCGTGATGACTCCATTTGGGATCCATTTGTCTCTATTCAACCCACCCAATTCCTCACATCTTGTGAGGTGCTTCCATCAGCTCTGGTGACAGCTCCTGGCAGTGACAGCATCTGGGGCTGCAGGAGGCCATGGACCTCTTTGAGTTGGCTTTTCTAACACTGCCAATGCAGGTGATGCATTTGGGGCAGCCCAGCTCACACATTCATTCCCAGGTTGCACATTTAGCTCTGAAATCAAAGAGGGTGGTAAAACCCTCTTGATTCGCTGGTACAGGCTGCCCAGAGAGGTGACTCCACCTCTGGAAATATGCAAGGCTAGGCTGGGTGAGGTTCTGAGCTCTGATCTACTTGAAGATGTCCCTGCTCATTTAACCTGACCTTGGATGTTTCCAGGGATGGGACATCCACGATCTCTCTGGGCAACCTGTGCCAATATTTCACCACCCTCGTTGTAAAAAAATTCTTCCTGAGCACTTACCTAAATCAACCCTCCTCCAGTTTAAAACCATCAGCCCTCATGCCAGGAATTTGTATGTGCATCCCACTGTTTCTAGCCTGTCCCACAGGTCTTGGTGGGCAGAAGGACAGTAGCCTGGCAAAGCAGAGCCAGTGTGAGTGTGCAAAACTAGTATGTGATTAATTAACACTTCCAAAGCATGTTAAGGACCATAAAAATCTCCAAATGCAGTCAATTTAATATTTGCATGGCATCCCTTCCCATTTCTCTTTTTCTCACCTTCTCAGGAGGAGGGGGAATGTTTTTTCAGTGTAGCAGTTCAGGTGGCAACTTGGCTGGCCCGGGCTAAACCTGGTAGTGAAGGAAATAAAAGCCCATCCACAAATGAAGTCCTGAGAGCTTTTAGGAAAGTCCCTCAGCACTGCACCTGCCCCATGCCACATGTACCCCTTCTGTACTTCTATAAGCTGAAGCTTTTTAGTTTCTGGACTGTAAAAGACCATGGGGAGAGAAGAATTTTTCCTCTGTTTTGCTCAGCATTGACATAGGGGTGCTCTAAGAGGATTTTGGGCACCCTCAAGCCAGCACCCTCAAGGAGCAGGAAGGTGATGGTTTTCCTGTCCTCATTTTCAGGATGGTTTGGAGCAGGACCCACATTTACCACAGTATTTCTTTTCTTTGGTCACAGTGATAACAATGAGAGCATTTGAAGTAGGCTGATGCTTCCCAGTGATTAATTAGTGTTTTTTGAGGTCTGACCATTCCCTGTCCCTTCTCATCAGCGCTGGGTGGTGAAGGAAGGGCTGTTGTGTTTCATTTGCAAACAACTTGGGCGCCCAAACAGCTGTGCTTCACCCCAGAGAGGGGCTGCAGAAGGGCTGCTGACTGCTGGAGGGAGCTGCGATGTGCCTGAATATCCACGGCCACCGTCCCAGCTTCCCTGCACTCATCCTGGGCCAAATCTGGGGCAGACGCGAGGTCACAACCAAGCCACAGCCCCTCTGCCCCTGTCAGCGCTTACTGCTTTTAGCTACGCCCCATCCTCTGCCTTTTGCATCCCCACCAACCCCGCTCCTTGCAGCGAGGGCTTTTATTTTTCAGCCTAACCTTTGTCTCGTTGAGCCAGTGACTCATCTCACTCATTAGCTGAACTTTGAATATCTCTTTATCCGCTGGATCCTTTTCAAGCTCGTTCCCTGGCAGCGGAAGCGCCTGCTCGCCTTCTCCCTGCTCTGGATTGCAGGGGAACCGCCTGCCTCGCTCTTGCAGCGGCATCTGTCTCCCCGGCAAGGCAGGAGAATAAACCCAGGGTGGAGCAGGGGTGGACTCCAGCCCTTCCCATGTCCTGGGGGTGAATCGCAAGGACACAGCCCTCAGCGTCTAGGAAGCCACCCCGGTTTTTGCCTGGCACCCCCCGTTCCTCCCCCCGCAATGTTGTTGCTGCAGTTTGTTTGCAGAGCTCCAGGGATGCTCTGCAGCCGCTCCCGAGGCCAGCTGTGCTCAGCGCCAGTGCCAGCAGAGCCGACCGGAGCTGCCTCAAGGGCTGCTGTCCTTGTGATCCCCCCCAGAAGGTCCAAATCCTTCCTCAGTGGCCCCTCTTGCTTCGTGCTCTGGCCACTGGGCAAGCAGAGGAAATTTCGGCTCTTGCGACTGAGCAGTCTCCTGGGAAGAGCATGGATGGGTCAGATGTGATAGGGCGTGGATGACTCAAAAGGGTTTTGAGCAGCTTGGAGAGATGTAGGTGACCTCAAATCACTGCTCCCGACGTGCTCCCGCTGCTTCAGACTTGAGGAGCCTCTTACCTGATTAAATAAGAGCACTGAGAGTGCTTGATCAAAGGGAGAAACCCATTCCCTGTTGCTCCCTGGAAAGTGAACAGGAGGTGACTTTTTCTCGTGGAGAAGACCAGCAGCCTCCTCTGCGTGCCTGCTACCTTTCACCCGGCTCATTTTCCCACTGAAAATTCTTTTTTTTTTTTTTTTTTTTTTCCTGGTTAGCAGCTCTAATCGCCTTCCCAAATTGCCGGGCACGTGACCGAGGGCATCTCCGTCGGCATCTCCCCTCTCCTGCTCCTGTTTACGTGCTGCTCCCTGGTAATTTGTGTCTCTCCGAGCCGGGGAGCTGGAGAGCCCTTCCCCGCGAGGAGCTGATGATTCACAGAAAAGGGAATCAATAAAGGATGACTAAGGCAGCCCTACATCAGGATAGCGATTAGAGGCTGCCTCCGCAGCTTTGTCCAGAGTGGCAATTTGCAGATTGTCTTTACAATTTTTGTCTTGCGGGGTCTCCATCAGGCTCCCAGCAGCACTTTTTATTTATTCACTTATTTTTGACTCTGGTGTTTCACAAGGATTTGCTGCCTTGAGCTTTCTGGAGGTGAGAAGTTGTGCCAACCTACGAATTTCTCAGTGAGAACAGTAACTCAGGCTGCCCTAAACCAGCCTAAACAGAGAGATGGGTGCTATTAATCACAGCTCTGGGGCCTCTTGGGGATTGCTTGCCCACGAAAGCACTTTGGGACAGAAGAGTTCTTGAGAGCTTTTGATTTATGAACTCACCACCCACTGCAGAGAACACACAGACACGATAAGTGCACACTGGACAGGAAACTAATTATGTGCTACCAGCTGCTCAACATCCACGAGAAGGTAAAATAATACTCAGCCATGAGACAGAGGATATTTTACACCTTTGCAGCTCCTAAGAGTACACACAGGTACTCCAGGGTCTGGAGGCTGGCTCTTGTTCCATGTTATTCCTCCAATTCACTGTGTGCTGAAGCCTTCTAGGAGTAACACAGGGCTGTTTCTCATGGAAGGTGTCCCTGCCCATGGCAGAGGGGTTAGAAATAGGTGATCTTTAAGGTGCTTTCAAATTCAGACCAGTCTGTGATTCTGTGGGTGCAGGGATGTGCCAGCCTCACTCTTAATGTATCCTGGAACATTTCTCCGGCAGCCAGGTTGTCCAAGCAGGGCCTGGGGAGGGTTTTTATTGGCAAGGTTATCCTGTGCTGGATCAGTTCCCCCAGCTGAGGTCGTTGTGGAGCCCCATGGCAGGAAGGAGAGGGATTTGGGGGCTGTGGGGCTGTTAAATAGAGAATGGCAGCCTTAGTGACAGGTAATGTGAGGATGTTGGGGAAAGCGGGCTGGTGCAGGAGACAACAGGGAAAAGTGAGGAGGGGCTGCTTAGAAGACCCTCCAAAGGGCAAACTCCTGGAAGGGGAGGGGGAGATATGGTACTCATTGCCTGATGGCATTTCATTGGCATCCAGGCTCCAGCAATGACACAGGGAGCAGAAACCCTGTGTTGGAGCAGTCCTCAAAGCCTGCCGAGGTGATGACAGGGAAGAGGAAGGCCAGGAAGGAAGAGGCATTTCCCCACACCCATGCCAGGAGGATGCAGCACATAATTCCTGGCACAGGGATGGCAGTTTCCACAGCAGTCCCTGAGGCTCAGCCTGACCTCCCTCACCACCAGGGAGTTAAAATACCTCTCTGATCTTCCTCCTCAAAAATCCCATTAACTTTGAGGTGCCTAATGGGAGAAAGTGCTCTTGGATGGATGAGCATCCGTCCGGGGACACACCTCGTCTTAGACACAGGATTTAAGTTCTGGCTCATCCCATCCCCAGTCCAGCATGGTCCCATCTATCCAAAAGAGCTGCTTCAACATCCCAAAAGTGCATATTTCTCCCTACAGCCCTTCAAAGATGCTCGAACTTCTCCATCAGCTCATCCTCATACTTGTTGCTGCCAGCATCGTTTTCATTGCCTCCATCCAAGTGCTTGGGGCCGCCTCCAGGGGGCAAGCCAGGATGCCCAAATTGGCTATAGGGAATCTGTGGAGGTGACTTTGGTTTGTCCTGGAGCAATGAGGTGTCCACCAGGCAGAACCCTGGTCTCCCTGCTCTGTTCAGCCCATTGGCGCCCCCAGCTCTTTGGGATGCCCTGGGTGAAGGCATCTCTCTACCTGGGCAGCTCCCACTGGGTGAATAAGGAAGCAAAGGAGGTACCAGCAGTGCTGAAGCACGTGGCTGATGGAGATCTGTTTATTCCATGGCCTCAGTCCCCCCACTCCCTCTTGTCCTCCTTCTAGTTTCATGGATGATGCTCCAAGAAAAAGGAAAATAAAAGCCAAATCCCAGAGAGGTGTCACAAGTGTGGGAGCACAGCTGTGCCCAGTGTTCCCCTTCCTGAGTGGAGAAACACCTTGGGTTAGAACCTCTGGTCCTGGCTCTGCATTCTGCTGGGGATGTTGATGCCATGGATCCCACCAGGAATGGTGGTGCCATGGGTAAAAGTCTCACTGGGGATGGTGAGAGTTCCACAGTGGAGGGGAAAGTGATGCCACAACTGAGGGTCCTGCTGGGGACCCCCCCCAGCTCTGGCAATGCTGCTTCCTGCTTGGGTGCAGGTCCTTCTCTCAGCCTGCCAGCAAGGCTCCTGCTCCTGGTCGGCTCCCAAAAGCCAGTCAGATGACAGGGTTATTTACTAAGGCTGGCAGGAAGGAAAAGCCATAAATTCCCCAGATATAACGGCTGAGTCAGAGAACGAGGTGCCCGTGGCCAATTCTAGCATGGCCCGGGAGAGCAGCATGAAGAGAGGGGACAGGGTCAGCTGTGGTTTGTGCTGTCCCTGCTGAGCCAGGAGGTCCCTTGGAGGCTGGGAGGGACAAGGAGGTACCAGACAGCAGGTCCCACCAGCTTCTGGTAATCCCAGAACTGCTTTCCCTGGGAAGGCCACCCTGCTTCCCGTGCTTGGAGGCAGAATTTTTCTTTGGTCTCCTGCCCTGCTCGAGGATCATGGCTTGGTTGGAGGGCCTTGCTGACAGCCTGCCCTCCCACACTAGGGATTTCTGCTTCTCTGGCAGGAAAGCCAAAGGTTCAGCCTTTGGAGATGAAGACCATTTATTATCTTTTGCAACCTCCCCCCCCCGGCTATTTTTTTTAAAGAAAATAATTCCTAAAATTATCCCTGATGTGCTGGAAACGTAAAATCCACAAATTTCATTAAGAAAAAAAAAAAAAAAAAAAAGAAGGGAAAAAAACCCACACCATAAGGAGACATTTGGATCCATTCACATGCATTTCTTTTTCCTCTGTTTGTTTGGTTGTTTGGGAGCAAATTATGCAGCGGCTTCAAACAGTCTCAAACCAAACTGGATAAATATTATCTTTCCAGAAAGTTTTACCCCACGCCGCCTGCTCCTGCCCTGTGCAGGGTACAGCCTCCACAGCTGACCCAACCAGACCCCAGCCCTGGCTGTTTTGCCCATGGTCCCCTCATCAGTCACTGTATCCATTATTTCTGCTCTCTTCAAGTTTCTTCCTCCTCCACCTCAGGGGCACTCAAGAATTCCAGTGAGTGATGATAGAGTTTGCAACCCCTACCTCCTGTTTAAAGTTTTATTGAAGCTCTGGAATTGCAAAATGCACCTCCTGAGCAACAGATCCCACCACACCTGCAGAACTGAGGGTGTCAATGTTTTATGTCCCTCCTTTCTTCAGGCCTTCTGCTCCTGGTATGGTGCTGGTGTCGAGACCACAGTGCTGCAGCCCCAAGGACAACTGGTCATGCTCTGACCAGGGCATCTGCCACAGGCAGACACAGCCAAGAGAGAGAATGAGGTTCTGGGACTATAGGAAATGTAGGTGAAAAGCACTTCTCCTGCAATCCTCACCTCTTTCCTCTCTCCCTTCCCAGCAGGTCCCGAGAAGATTGACAGATGAAGGAGTCCCCTTCCCATAGTGACTCCTGGTTCCCTTACTGAGGGTAACACTCTCTCTGATTCCCTTCTACCACTGAGCTTGTTCTGTGAGAAAAGACAAAAAGCCATGAAATCCTCCCCAGAAACATCCTGTGTCCTTCTAGCCTGCTTAGAGAGGACACAGCTGCTCCCAGGTCCCTGTCCCCTGCTGCTCCCTGTCTCCTGATGGCCCAGAGAGCTCGGCTCAGTGCTCCAGGGACCTGGATCAGGCCACTCCAGCGACTCACGGCTGTTGCTCAAGCCCTCACGGATGGAAAGGTCTTGAGCAACAGCCGTGAATCACCCAAATAGTGCAAAGAGGAGGCAGCCAGAGGAACATGAGGCCAGCACAGACCTCAGAGGCAGCTGGGGGGACCAGTTTAAGCCACGCTGTGTCAGAGCACTGGAGGAGAAGCGGGATGGAACACACATTTGAAGGCACAGTGCTCATCATCATCATCCTTTCCAGCAGTGCTCATTGCAGGTGGGGAAAGGAGAATGAACCTGGAGAAGGCGGCTGCGTGTGCTGGGCTGCTTTCTTTGCTCCAGAAATGTCTCTCTAAATATCAGCCCAGGGATGGGTCTGCAGCAAGACCTGGGAAATATGCCCATAAGTAAGTTGGGAGGGTTAAAAAGAGACACTGAGTGGGCTAAGTGGTGAGTAATGGAGATGTCACTCAGCGAGAGGAGATGTTTCAGCGTGTTCACCACCGCTTGATATTGGATGGAAATTTCCAGGTGTTCGCAAGAAAACCACAGACAAATCCTTATTATTTACCAGACTGCTTCAATGTTACCATCCTCTGTGTATCTCATTTTATGCATTGCCCTTCCAGACCATTAGCAAAGATGTTAATGAAACTTCATCTTTAGCCCTGACTCTTGTTCTGCACTGGTAACTGGCTCTTGCTCTGTGTAGCCCACTCCTGTTCAGGATTACTGACTGCATCCCAATGTGTTTTCAGTTTGTACAAACCACATTTCAGACCAAGGCTTTTTTCCCTAATTTTTGCATTTCCTAACACAAAGAAGCAAAATACATTAGTCAAAATAAAAACACATGTTCATAAAAGGCTGTGCTTTCATCCTTTGGCCATGCCGTTCTCTAACAGCATTTCTCTTTGCACCAAAAAAAAGTTGGAAAAGAAGAAAACTGGCAGTTTTCTGTGCCCATCATCCCTTGAGTCTGACTGTTGTCTCATGGTAATTTTATTCAGCATCTGGCTTCTGCAAATTTTCTCCCCATTGACACTATTGTGTGGACAGAACCAAGCTCTAAATATTTCATCATGATTTTTTAGAGAATATTTGTTCTGCTACTTTTATAGGCTGGTGATTGCCAGAATTATATTCTCCCCTTCTTTGTTTTAAATCACCACCTCGTTTCCTTTCTTCTGCCTTTCAGGATCACATTGTCCAAGGATTTTAAAATGCAACCACCCAAGGATCAATATGTTCATTAAAGAAACCTGTTGTTAGCAACTGAGAATGAATACTGAATGTCTGCAACCCACACAGATTGGTTTCTTAAACATAAAGTTTCTCAAGAATGCCTTTTTCCTCTTTCTCCCTGCACTTGGAGAACAGGATTTTAAGGATCATTCAGAATATCTGCCCTTTTGGCTTGTCAATAGTGTCTTTTTCTTCCTCACTTACCTTCCTACTTCCTTTTTGGGTGTAAATCCCCTCTTAATCCTTCAATGAAGACCAACCTGTTTTGCTGTCTGGCTCACTGTCCTCCTCCCAGCAATTCTTTGCTGTCTCAAAAGGCTCACACGTGGTTACCTCCCTATATTTTCCATCCACAGGCAGATGTCCACCCTGCAGAGGGCTGTGCCAGCTGGAAATGTCACTGTGCCCTGGCTAATTGTTACCATCCCCAGCAGCACAGGACAGTCTGCACCACAGTGTCCATGGAAGTATCATTCTGACCCAAATCTGCTCCAATGAGCGATGCTGCTCTGTGTTGAAAGGGCTGGAGCAGCTGAGGGGTGGGGAGGAGAGGCTGGAGGAGGAGCATGTCCAGTGGCACAGCTGGATCCAGGAGCACGCATCTGTCCAGGGCTCCCCATCCCTGAGGAGCCTCTTGAGACTCAGCCTTGGACAACTTTTAAGTTGGAGACACTCTTGGACTTCAGCCCTAGGTAGAACCTTCCTTGGCATTTTCCAGCCTTCTCCCTCACCTCTGGCTTTTACTGTCCCTTCAAACAGAGACTTAAAACCCCACAAATCCCTGTTTTCTTTTCTTTCTTTCTTTATGCAATCCTCACTGTGGCCCAGCTGAACTCCTTTCACAAGCTGCATGTCCAAGGTTTCCCATCCATTTCCAGTCTGAAAGAAGCAGGGTTAGGAAGATTTTCCAAAGTATAAGTCATCACATGAGTGCATGCTTTGGATCCTTGCATTGGATCCTTACTTTGGGGTGAGCAGCTGAGTTGGAGAGAAGCAGGGGCTGGGCGGAGGACTGGCTGGAAAAATGTAAAAGCAAAATGCAGCCTCGAAGCAGCAAGACAGTAATTTTTGGGAGGTTGGGATGGTCCTTCAGCCTTACAACAGGAGCCAGTGAGCCATGGGCTCCTTTTCAAAGCATCCAAGGAAGATTCAAAGCAACTCAAGCTCAGGGCAGGCAGCCGTAACCAGCTGTGACAGCTCTGGTTTCTCCTGCACTTGTCGTGCTGCCTCCAGGCTCTGCCCCATCACGCCAGGAACTGGTCCTTGCTGGCAGCTCCTCACTTTGGGCTGCCAGGAGCTGAGGACAGCTTCTCTCTCCTGCTGAGGAGAGACACTGGCAAGGGCTGCTCGAAAATAGGAGTGAGGCTCCTGGCTTTGGGTAAAATGTCCCCCGTGCTGGCCTTGGTGGGGGGACATGTTTTGTGCCAGTGTTTCTACACTCACCACCCAGGGCTTCTCTGGAAGGGAAAAGGATGAGAGTTCCAAATGCAGAAGCATTTTGAGGGATGCCCATCTCTGCCTGAAATACCACCTCGGCTACACAGAAAGCACAAAAAAATGGGAAAAAAATATCCCACTCCAATCACTATGATGATTAAACTGAGATTTCAGTATCAGATTTCAGCCCTGCCATGGGGAATAATTGCTAAATCACACGGACTCGGTGGTCATCGCCTCACTGGGCAAACAGGAGCAGTGATGTCAGGCTGCAAACTGCATTTCCCTATGGACTGGCTCTCTCCAGGTTGTTCTTCTTCCCCAGAGCACAGCTGTTAATGGATTTCTCTGAAAGTGACTCAGTACCTGGGTGTGATTCTGGCTGCGTGCACCCTGCAGATTCCAGCTCACAGTGTCCACGAGTTAACGCAAAGCCCTTGAAAGTCTCACTAATTTATCTGCTTATTGTGAGGTTGGAGGAGACTGAGCAGTGAGAGCAGGTCACAGGTTTATGGGATCCTGGGGCTGGCAGGGACCAGCCTGGAGGTTCATTCACCAGAAGCCATCCCCATGAGGAATTGCCAGGAATCGCCCAAGGAAGGATCTCTGCAGCCTTTTTCTCCTGAACAGAGGAGTCATTTCCCCATGGGAATACCCCAGACACCCCCAAATACCTCATTCCTTCTCCTTATATGCTCAGCCATGGCAGGGATGCTCGATCTTCCAAATCACAGGGACTTGTCTTTTCTCTCCCAACCCCATAACAATAGTTGGTCTTTACAGGGTATTTTCCCTACATTAACCCCATGCCAAGGAGTGCTTTTGTAGAAGGAAACTGAAGCAGAGAGACAAAGAAAATGCATTTTTCAGAGCTAGACCTCTCAGGAACTGCAGTGCCTCTTGACCTTCTCCCTTGCCAGCCTGCCAGGGCTGAAATCACTGGGGAAAAAGGGATTTTTGGGCAGAATTTAAGATGAAGGAGGGTAAGTTTAGATTACAAATTAGGAAGAAATTCTTTTATGGTGGTGAGGCCTTGGCACAAACTGCCCAGAGAAGGTGTGGATGCTCCCTCTCTGGAAGTGTTCAAGGCCAGGTTGGACAGGCCTTGGAGGAACGTGGAATAGTGGAAGATGTCCCTGACCATGAAGGGGTATGGAACAAGATGATCTTTAAAGTCCCTTCCAACCCAGGCCATTCTATGATTCTATGAGAGTTTTGTCCAAAAAAGCATTAAATCCTCATCCTACCTCCAAAGTCTTTCCTGCTGCCCTGTGCAAGCTCGAGTCTTTTTGTGAGTCAGAAAGGCTGACACCTTGTCACTGAGCAGCGTGAGGGTGCAGGAAGGAGAATATTGCTTACCAGCACTAAATCCAACCCCACTCCTATTATTGCTGGATTTCTGAACCTGCTTCTCCTTTGCCCACTTTGTCCACTTATTCACAGTTGCTGTTTATGCCAAAATTATTTAGCAGCAAAGGCTTTTCTAGTGGTATTTTGACATCACCTCTTCTCCAAGAGGTTTGCATCTGAGATGCCGATGTGCTGGCTCCAACTGGCTGCCTGCTGCCCTGGAATTGTTGGAGGAGGTTCAGATGGAGCAGTGTTGATCTGTAGAGTCCCAGGGCCCAGTGTACCCCACCTGTATTACCCAGGCTGGAATAACACAATTATTTGTACTGAAATCAGCAGTAAAGTTCTCATTCACTCTCACTGCGCTGAATCAAGACCCTTGGATGGCACTGAGCCGAAACATGATTAATGGTTTTCCAAGTACAAGCCAAAGGTGGGCGGAAAATACATCTTGGAAAACAGCTTGGTAGCACTTTGATGCCTTCTGAAGTCTTACCAGGATATGAAAATGTACCTGGCATTTCGCAGCTGTAAATATGGGCTTCACAGCCACATACGGCACTTCCAGCTGCACAGATGCTACTTATTTTTGTGTTCTCCTGGAACAAAACCTTACTTTATTTTTCTCACTTCCAAAACAAACTTCCTTTTCTGCACTCCCACAGAGAATCGCCACCAGGAAGAAAAGCTGTGCAGAGTTCTCTATCCAGCAGATTGCCTCTCTCTGTTCCCTCCACCCCAAGAACCTGAAAGCAGAGCTGGGCTACTGTTTACAGAAATCTGAAGTGAATTCAAAGATGTCTTGTTTCTAAATCCATCCATTTCTGATTGAAAGAAGCTGAGCTAGTCACATTCCAGGAGCTCATTAAAATGAAAACAGCGTTGCTTTTAATTGCCAGCGCTAAAAATTGTCATTATTTATTTTAAATGTCGAGGTGCATAAGAATATGTGTTTAATTGCAAAAAGAAGGGGGAGGTGAATTTTAAATGCACTTTGGAGATGCTGCAGCTTGAGCTCTGGCTGTGTGTTTCCAAGAGGAATTGCAGTCGGCTGTTTCACCCTGCAATTCCTTCCATGCAGACACACTTTTTTGTACCTTTTCTTTCTCTTTTAATACATCTGTTTGTTTGGCCTTTCTTTTTCAAAACCCTATTTCTCACCTTCTGCAAATTCTCATTCTTGAAGAAATCTGGAAATCAGTCCAATGCTTCCGGATCAGTCATTATTGGATGTTTTTCTGTTCACGCTGGTAAATGGTTCGAATGTGTGTAATTAGTTAAAGATGTGAAGTGCTGACTGAGTGCTAAGAAATGCTACATAAGTGCAATATATGGCAGACAGAGTGTGCCATGAAAGCCATGGCACTGTTCTGCACTGAACCAGCACCTTTCCCCCAGGTTGGCAGAGCTCCTTGCTGTTGCTGCCGGAGGTTGTCAGCACCTGACAAATTAGCAAATTGTTTTAATACACGTTTACAGCTGAGAAAACTGAGGAACAGAACAGTGAAGTGCCTTTTCCCCTGGGGACTCTGCAGAAAGCCAGGCATCCCAAATTCCACTGCTAGCTCCAGTTAGGGGTGACACTCCATAACCCCTGGCTGCATGGATGCTGCCACATACTGTCAGCAAAACCCTGGAGTCACAGCCCAGGGATCAGCTGGGACCAGAGGAGAAGGATGTTTTGGATGGGATCTGGAGGTGCTGCAGCCCACCAGAGTTTGGGGAAAGATCCAGAGAGATGGTGCACGGCAACAGGGACTGGTTCTAGGCGTGCTGACATAAAAAGTTTGTGTCCTCAGAAAGGCTTCTATCCTAGTGAAGGAAGGAGACCCCATCTCCTCCCTTCCTACAGTCAAGCTCTTCTGAGAAAGATCAATTCCCTTGGGAAGTGGCAGGGTTCTGCTTCCCACAATGCATTTTTGTAGGGGAGGAGGGAGAGGAAGAGCAGCTTCATCTTCTCTGCCCAGCTCACGTAATTTCCCATGTCCTGCCCATCCCATGGATACATGCTGGACCCACTGGCTCAAGGACTTTCCCTGTGAAACTCAAGCAGCCGTGTGGTGTGTATGGATAGCTGGGACACAGTTGAGCCACAACAGGCCACTGCTCTGTGCCTCAAGTCACCAGCCAGGAGCTGGAACATGCCACATCCACGGGATATAGACCCAGACAGATTGTCCCTGGAGGGCCTTGGACAGGATATGTATCATCCTTGCTGCCTGGCACCTTGGCTCTATCCTTCAGCAGCATCATAATGTTCCCCCCACTTCCTCCTCCTTGCAGACTCTCCCTCCCTCTCCAAAATGTTTTTCTTCAATTGCTTTTATAACTGTGCTCTCTTTGGATTTGCAATGTCCTCTGGAAAATCTGATTTCACACCATATTTGTATGTTTAACAAAAATAATTCCAAACACCAAAAACAAGCCGTGCCCTGACTGGCGTTACGTAGCGTTT
This sequence comes from Vidua macroura, assembly GCF_024509145.1. Lineage (NCBI taxonomy): Eukaryota > Metazoa > Chordata > Aves > Passeriformes > Viduidae > Vidua > Vidua macroura. Next base: position 70,270,386 of record NC_071575.1, read on the forward strand.
GTGATAATTGGATTCGCAGAAAGCCAAGCACTTTCTGGGTTTTAATGAGATTCAGACTTTAATTACTGCGGCCCTTTCCCAGGCATGCAGTGGAAGCAGGGAAGAAAATGACCATAATCAGGACTTGGGCATGTTGCAAGAGACAGCCTAGATGGATCGTGTTTTGGTTCCTTAATGAGGGACCATTCTTGCCACACAGTTGGAAAGCCACTTTCTCTTGCAGTGTGGCCTATATTTACACCCCATAGGATTTTGGCCACAAACCACTGTTGCAGCCTCTCTGAAGAAACTTCTTCCTGGATGGAAAACCAGCAGAGATGGCTTCTGGTCCTGCAGGAGAAGAGGGGGAGACAAGGACGTGGTGATGAATGGCACACGGTTCTGCAAACTTCTGCATGCAACACAGGAAGAACATGGACTTGTTGGAGCAAGTCCAGAGGAGGGACACTAAGCTGATTAGAGGGATGAAGGCCTGCTCCCATAAGGAAAGGCTGAGAGGGTAGGGATTGTTCAGTCTGGAAAAGAGAAGGCTTTGGGGTCACCTAATTGTGTCCTTCCAGTACCTGAAGGAGCCAATGAGAAAGATGGAGAGGGAGTGTTTACAACGACCTGGAGAGACAGGACAAGAGGGAGTGGATTCACATTGTCAGGGAGTGGGTTTAAATTGGATATTAGGAATAAATTCTTCCTTGTGAAGGTGGGGAGGCTCCAGCCCAGGTTGCCCAGAGAAGCTGTGACCGCCCAGTCCCTGGAAGTGTTCAAGGCCAGGCTGGATGGAGCTGTGAGCAACCTGGGATAGTGGAAGGTGTTCCTGTCCACAGCAGCAGGGTTGGAACTAGATGATCTTTAAGGTCCCTTCCAACCCAGGCAATTCTATGATTCTATGATTAATTGTATGATTTTTGTTGTTGATGATGATGATGATGATGATGATGATGATGATGATGATGCTAGCACAGGGTGATCCTTGGGAAGGGTCCAGGATTCCTGCAGCACCAGTACCAGCTTCCTGCAAGCCCCTAGCACAGCTCTTTGCCTCCTGCACAGTGCGGATCCCAGGCAACTCCTGCCCGTAAGGCTGGGATGAGTCACTCGCTGGCTTTCTCGCTTCCCGCCTCCATCCTGCAGGATGCGGTGTTTTGTCGAGTCTTATCTGCACTGAGGTTGGAGGAAGCAGATGAATGCAGTGGTTTCATGTCTGCAGAGCGCCGGCCTCAGCAGAGGGGTGGGGTCATTAACAGAAACACGCAAACTTTATCTGGGAGGAATCAAGATACCGAGCGGCCATCCAAGAAGACCTTTAGATTGCAATGTTCAGCCTGCATGACGATGTTCAGATCCAAGCCAAGAGAAATTAATTTAAAAGAAATAAAATAAAAAGGCTTTGTTAGACAGTACATCAAACTCTTCACTGATGAGTTGATGTATTGCCTTACGGTGTTCCCACACCCACTCATTATACAAAATGATAAGAAATCTCTCCATTTTTGCATTCTCGATAGCCTTACTCCCTAACTTTCGTTATCCCATCATCCTTTCACCAGTCAGAGATTGATGTCACTCCCTGCCTTCCCCCTTGCTGTGTTCAGGACCGAAGTCAGAATTGCCAGGTAAAAATATCCAAGATTGCTCTTCTTTCCATTTCCTTTTCCAAGTTCCCAGCTATCTGCTTGGTTTTCCATCACTTCTAAAAGGTCACTCTCTCAGCAGTCTGGAGTACACATTGTCCTTGCTTACCACACACAAGCATATTCTTGGAATTACCTTCTTTTTAACCACTCACTGCTTCTGCATTGAGCCACACACTCTGGATGCCCACGCAGCTGTGACTGCTGCTCACTGGCAGCAGAGGAAGCTGAGGTCTAAGCGGGCAGCAGCAGTGGGTGGCTTGAATGACTCTTGACATGAGGTACTTCAGCACCCACCATGGCCAGGTTTGGCACCTCCATTCTGCCCAGTGCTGCAATCTTCATCATTTCATGGGACAGGGCAGCACTGAAGGACACATGTAGGAGCTGGGGAGGAGCTCGGTAGGGCTGGTGCTGTGAGAGGAAAGCTTTGCACAGGGCTCAGAGCATGCCTGGGAATGTGGTTTTTGTTGCCGTCCTCTCCAGCACTGCCCAGGCAATGTGATAGAGCAGTCCTTGTCATCTGCCAGTCCTTGTCCTCTAGAGGCAGACCCATGCCTCTGGTACTTCTTGAGCCTCAATGCTCCCTAACTGCTCTGTAGGATCAACCCCCAGCTCAGAATTGTACGGTTGCTCATCCCCCCACCTTCCCTTTTCTCCAGAAAACCTGCTTGCTTTGCCCTTTTCCATTTCCAGACCTGTTATTTTTACCCACGGAGCTGTGTATTCCCAGGGGGAGCCATGTCTGCTGCTGCTGTCCTGCTGGAGGAGGCAGGGCTGTTCTGCCTTTCCAGGGCTCATTTTTAGGGCTCTGCAGCTCTCATGGGTGGTAGGTGCTCCCCACACATCCAGGACAAACAGCAAGCTGGGAATCACGAGCAAATCTGTAGCTTTCGGGTATGTGTAGGGACATACTCCATGAGGTTACAACACACTCTTGAGCTTCCTTCAGTTTTGCATGGAGCTAAATTTCTCATCCTTGCCAAAGATGACTGGATTCAAGGCCAAGGGCAGATCTAAGGGTCTCAGGGAAGATAAAGAGGGTGAACTGAAGGGCTCCCATGGGATCAGGGCCTCACCTTGCAGAAGGACACAGCCAGACTTAGGCCCCACTGAGACAAATCCCAGGAACAAGTTGTCTGCACAAAGGCTCTTAACCTGGGGCTTATTGCAGAGCAAACTCCTTCACTCCCTGCAGTGACCAAGGAGCTTGAATTTCCACACCTAAGTCTGGGCAAACAGGAATACACCAGCAGGTGATGTGGAATGACCTGTGCAGGAAGAGAAGTCTTTTGTTAAGTGCCAAGACTGGAGAAGGGAAAGCTGCCTTTCGGTGTTCCTCCTGTTACACCAGAACCAGGAGAAACTGGGATTTGCCTGGCTTGCAGTGTGCAGCACCACTTCAGGACACAACTCGAATGTTGTTCTGTGTCCCAGTCTAAACCAGCAAGGGAGAATCTGTGCTGGATGGAGTTAGGAGAGAGCTTGTTTTATCCCAGCACATGGTGGAGCTGATACTCTCTGGACTGTTTTTCCAGGTGCTCATGTTGAAGGATGTGGTGATTTGGGTCATACTCTTGTCTCTCTTCTCTGACTTTGTGTTGTGTATCCTTCTCTTCTGACATCTCTATAGAGGGAGTCCTCCTTCTCAGCAATGTGGGGAGGCCCCTGAGCCCCACAGTCAATCCATGGGTGTGGGGGCAGGTCGGGAAAGCAGCAGGGATGGCACTCCCACATCCCACAAACCTCTGAGCTCCACCTGCCAAGGCCACACAGATGATGCCTATGAGCACGAGTCCATCCCAAGCCTCCAGCAGTCACAGGACCATTGCCTCCCTCCTTTTCCCAGGAAGCAGATTGCAAACCTGTTGGAATCCTGGATGCTGAGAATTTTAAACTTTCTGTGCTGAAAGGCACAGACTCGCAAGAGAGCACCGCATTTGACCTGAGGCTGTGGAGAAGACTTTAAATATTGATTGATAGTACTGGGATTACGGGTGTGCAGTTGGTTAGAAGTGTGTAATATCACAGGGTGGAAAACTTAAGAGTTTGGGGTTTTAGAATATAGAAATAAATATGAAGCAAGATGGAGGTTTTAGGGTGGAGGCAGGTTGTTCTTTACTTTCTTCTTCCTTCTTCTTCATGGGCTTGGGTGATGTTTTGTAATTGGACAGAAAAGTCCACATTGCGGGCTTTGAGGGATTGGTTACTGGGTTAAAAGGGAAAATAATCAAGGTGTCATTTCTTAATTGGATAGTTTAGTCTTAAAAGGCCTTGTAACAAGAGACTGTTAGCCATTTTGTGCCTTGCTAATGAAAGACTGCAGAACTCACGGTTGTGAGGCTGTAGTGCTGATAAGAAACAATAAACACCAGAGTCTGAACAAGAACTATTGTCTCAAGTGCCTTCAATCCTGACCCCGACAGAGGTAGAAAAAACAAGCAGAGAACCCACACAAACCCATGTAACCACAGGGATCAGCAGAGCATGGAGGGTTCAAGCATCAGTCCACACCCATCTGTGGCTCCTGGGAAATTGCTTCTGATGAGGCAGGAGAAGCTGAGCCTGGGAAAAAACAAACCTCCCACTGGGTATGTCACTCTCCTCTCTTCCCGAAAAAATGGAAGCAGTGTCCTGCAATGGACTGAGAATTTCTGGATCTGTAGATAAAAACAGCCCTGGACCATGTGTCACCCCAGCCCTTCCCAAAAAGCCTTTTGGTGGGGATGGGTTTGAGCTCTGGACAGAACAGAAAGTCTGTTTGGGTGGATTTGATGCTGGGGCAACAGTAAAGTGCAGCTTGACATCCCTGAATGACCTGCACTGAGTGAAAATGCTTATTCCTCCATAGAATATTATTTTTCTCTTAAGTGAGAAAAAATTCTCTTAATGGGAGCAATGTGTTCCCTTATTTTCCACTTGTGCCTGAGTGTTAGGAGGGTCTTAAGTGGAGCATCTATGGCCATGGAGGGTGACCTTGGTGAACAGGCATATCCTTCCCCAAGCCCTGCCCTTCCCAGAACTGCTGCCAGTATTTCCACCTACAAAACTAGGAACAGACACAACAGGAAGCAATGCTCTGGAATAAAACAGCTTTTCAGAGACTGGAGACTGGGCACAACCTCTCCCCAGGAAGTGCTGGGATGGGTTGGTGGGTTTGGCATGTGAATCTTTCATGTGTGTGGCCATATAATTGCATTTTGTCAGCTTGGGAAGTGAAAGGATGCTTTCCTTTCCCAGAGGTCAGGCATTACTGCTCCTTATGGATCTCTGTGCTAAAGATCAGAGAACACCTGCAGTGGAGAGGATCAGTTCCAGGTTATCCGTGGCTTTTCCTCTCCCTGTTCCTGGCTGTGGAGATTTTGAGTGAGGAGTCTGTACAGGATGCAGAGCAGTTGGCAGAAGCTGCTGAGATGGTCAGCAGCTGGCTAAGCCACTCCAGGGAAAAGGGATGGGAGCTGGCATAATCTCCACATGGCCTGTGGCTGGACACTCCACAGAAACAGGGAGAGCCCAACAACCTCACTGGAAAAGTCATCTTCTGCACAGATCAAAGCATGAGACTGTCCTCAAGAGGAGAAAATAACTAAAGAGAGTGAGAAACCTTGGGCTGTTTAGAAGAGAGGCAGAGGGAGAATGTGCCTCCCTGGATTGGCCTGGCAAGAGTCAGGCTTGCAGAGGTGGGACAGAACATCCTAGGAGAGTACTGGGAGAGCACTGAATTTTATAATTTTCATATGAAATCAGAACAGGTTAAAAACCTTTGTTTGCAAATCCAGAGCATAATTAGCAGTGAGTAATGGAAAGTGTTGTTCCAGCTACTGTAAAAAACCAAGCTGGCGCTGAAGGGTCTGCTGGTCATTTGAAAGCACTGAGAGCTTCAGCCCAAGATTCCTCCTTCCTTAATTGCACCACTCTTGGCCACTCACTCTAAATTAAGCAGACAGGAGCACAAGAGAACTAATGCACTGCTCTGAAAGGCCAACTATTAACCAAAGTGTCTCTCAGATGTTTAACTTCAAGGAGGTGCGATTGAAATCTCATCAATTATGATCAGCGGACATGAGGAGGGCTTGAAGTTCATCCATAACGTAATTTGCAGAGTAATAAAAATTAAAGATGTGAAATCTCTGCTAGGCTGAGTCTGCTTCAATCCCCACGGTGAGTTAGATGGGTCCTTGTACCATAATTCCAACTGTGTTGCCTGTGTGCGATAAGTGCAGTGCAAGGAATGTTTCTCTGATGCACTTTTGCTAGTCAGAGGATGTTGCTGTTGAATATTTACACCACACTTATAAATGTTAGGATTTTCTGTGCAGTCCCAGGCATATTTCCTGCTTTTGGCTTCATTGGCAGTTTTCTCTTTCCAAAATTCACCCAGTTTTTCTGACTGTTCTTGTGGACCACAAACAGCTCTCCGCTGTCCCCTCGCATGCTCTTCCTTTAAACACTTTGCCCAAGTTCCCTGCCCTAAGCAAACCAGTCAACATGAACAATAGACTTAGGGGAGACCGTGACATTCTCGGCTGAAAAACAAGATTGAGTCCTTCACTTTCCCACTGTGCTGCTGACAGAACACTACTTAGCACTCCTACCCTATGACACATTACCCAAACACGAGTTAATTATCCTGCCTGACTCGTTAGAAAGTAGGCAATTAAGTATTTAGCTTCATTCTCCTTGTGAAGAAAACTGGGCACAAAAAGAGGTTAATAGGGGAAAGACCAATCCTGTCCTATAGGGTGGAGAACATCCCTGCACCTGTATCAGAGAATGGTTTGGGTTGGAAGAGACCTTGAAGACCATCTCATTCCAGCTCCCCTGCCATGGGCAGGAACACCTTCCACTGGGTTGCTCCAAGCCCCATCCAGCTTCTTCTTGAACACTTACAGGGATGGGGCAGCCACAGCTTCTCTGAGCAACCTGTGCCAGGGCCTCCCTACCCACATAAGGAAGAATTTATTCCTAATACCCAATCTAACCCTGCCCTCTGGCATTGGGAAGCCATTCCCCCTTGTTCTGTCACCCCATGCTTTTGTCCCAAGTCCCTCTCCAGCTTTCCTGGAACCCTTTTATGCACTGGAAGGAGATCTAATGTCTCCCCAGAGCCTTGTCTTCAGATGAACACTGCCAGCTCTCCCAGCCTGGCTCCAGAGCAGAGTTGTTCCAGCCCTTGGAGCATCTTTATGGCCTCCTCTGCACTTGCTCCAACAGCTCCATGTTCTTCTTATGTTGGAGGCTCCAGAGATGAACACAGTACCTTAGGTGGGGTGTGACCTTCCAGTCAATTCCAATTGAATTCCTCCAGTTTACAGGAGGAATGCAGAGCATGGGGCTTGTCTTACCCATCTCAACCATCTGCAATAAAGCTGAGCCCTTCTAGAATGTGCTTAGACAGAGCAGCACCGCAGGAGAGTGATTCAGCTTCACGCAAGACGTGTCCGACTATGGTGGGCTGAATCATCCTCTGGGAAGAGCACTCAAGGAGTCCACCTTCTCTGTAGCCCCCAGGGAAAGGTGTGGATGCCCCAAGCAGACAGCGTGACTTGTCTCCAAACCACAGACAGCAGTGTTGCCAGGAGCAGTGCTCAAGAGTTCCTGGATCCTGGGAAATGTTTTACTGCTGTCATTTGAGCTGACTTTGGTGAGCATGGTGGAGCACCACAGACAGAAAGAGGGCTGCAAGCTTGCTGCTATCAATTTGATGACCAGTGCTCCATGAATTTGGGATATTTTTGGAGGGAGAAAACGCTGCAATACACTATTTCTAATGCAGAGAGAAAACATTTAGCAAAAAGAGGAGCTTTTTAGCAACAGAAGGAGCTCAAGTCTAGTAGCAAGAGCTCTAGCCATTGTGACTAAGTGTGCCATAAAATGTGTAATTAGGCACTATAGCAACTATTGAATTCCAAGGCACATTTTGCATCTGAAACACAGGACAGAGCTCTCTTTGGGTGATTCAGAGGAATCATCACAACACCCCAGCGCTCTGCAGTGTACAATGAGCAGCGAGTGCTTGCTGTGGAAGAGCATCCCTGTGGGAGCAGTCCCGCCTGGGATGAACACACCTGCCTGGGGGGGGGAAGAGATGAGTAAATATTTTTAGCCTGAGGCACAACTGGGAGTGTCTAGTCTGCTTCCTACGAGTGCTGAATTGTGGAGTGGAGCTGAGCGTGGTGGCGCGCCACACCGGTGGGCACAGAGGGAGTGGCATGGGGGTGATGTCGGAAAACTGCATTTTCCAAAAAAGAAGGACATGGTATTGCTTGAGCAAAGTCCAGAGGAGGGCCACAAAGTTGGCAAGAGGACTGGAACACCTCCCTTACAAAGACAGGCTCAGGAAGTTGGGGCTGTTCAGCCGGGAGAAGAGAAGGTTGTGTGGAGATCTCATAGCAATCTTTCAGTATCCTAACAGGGCCTACAGGGAAGTTGGAGAAGGATTCTTCATCAAGAACTGTAGTGATAGGACAAGGAGTAACGGCTATAAAGTGAAAGAGGGGAAATTTAGGCTAGATATTAGGAAAAATTCTTTACTGTGAGGGTGGTGAGGCACTGGAGCACCAGTGGGAGGATGTGGATGACCCAACCCTGGCAGTGTCCAAGGCCAGGCTGGATAAGGCCCTGAGCAATGTGGTCTAGTGGAAGGTATCCCTGTTCATGGCAGGTGAGGTTGGGACTAGCTGATCTTTAAGGACCCTTCCAACCCAAACCATTCTGTGGTTTTACCAAAGGATGGAGAGTGTGAGTGTGATTTGTACCACCATTCCCATCTCAGTGTCTTTCTCTGCCCTTGGGTGCCCTATATCAGTTCAGACAGGGCTGAGCATGCAAGGGTACCAAGGAGATCTTCTTTGCCCAGTGTGGCTCAGAGCCACTTGCATCCCTTAAAAGGCATCTTCTGACTCAGATCCACTTTCCTCCATTGTCTGGGGCATGTTGTTTTGCAGCTGGAGACTAGTGAATGAAGCAGAGTTACTGACCTTGATTTGAAAAAAATGCACACTTGTGCTTTGCAAAACAAGGCTTTTAAAGCTGGCTTTTATGCAGAGAATTATGCCAATGCGTGCATGGAAGCGCTGGCATTTCGGGCCCCTTTCAATCTTCTGGATTGTCAGTGAGGTCTTTCACTGATTTAAGCCTTCAACCAAAGGACGGATGCTGTAAGAGGCAGTGAAGAGGACTCAAGCAGGTATTGGAGTGTTTAGCCCAGGAGCAGATGCTTGGATCAGGGCCTAGATCAAAAGAGGTATTTTATTATGCTGAAGGAGGTATTGTTTTACTGCATTGTAAGGAGGCACAGATGATCCCTCTCTCTAAGGGAAGAAATAAAACATCATCTGTTTTTGAGGCTTGTTCTCATCCCTTTTCGGTGTGGATGTGCATGGCAGCCCCACAAGAAATGGGTCTCAATGAGCTTTGCCACTTTTTTCCATCATGTCATCAAAATGAGAGATGAAGATGAGTAAGGCCAGTTTGAGGAGTTTTTGGAATTCCCTCTGGTCCTGCTCCAGCCTTGCCCAGAGGTTAGAGGCATTTTTCTTTGAAGATGCTATGGGAGGCAGCAGGCCTTTGGCTTGGGAGGAAGCTCTTAGCCTGTGCCTGGTGCAGGCAGGAGGTTTTATTCCCTTTGCACCATGTCTGAGTTAAACGAAGTCCTGGCCTTGCAGGAGGAGCTTGGTTAGGTGAGCACCGCCAAAATCTGGTAGGACAATACCCCGCTGGGCCAGTGCTCCGCTTCCGCTCCCTAAACAATAGGAGTTTACACAACTGCAGCCCACTTGAGGTTTCTGCCTTGCTTCATGGCTGAGCAACGAGACCCCAAATGTCACAGCTCTGCCTAATGTCCTTGGCTCTGTCCTGCTTTGGAAAGAAACATGCAGCGGCCTGTGCTGCCAATGCTATTTCCTCTCTCACTCATCTTTAAAGGTCTCTTTTTCCAACAGCTGATCGGCTCCGCAGCTCCGGGGAGGACGTGAGATCCGGCTGGCCCACGAGCTGGCTGGTATGGCAGCGTGCCATGTTGTTGTTTGTATTGCTTTCATTTTTCTGGCGTTACTTGGCTCTTCCACGAAACTTGTTTTCATCCTGAACTATGTGCTCATTACATATCCAAACGCCCACGCGAGGTTTTGCATGAGGAAACTCGAAACACACGCGCAGTAGAGAAGAGTTTCTGATGGGGGGGATGAGATATTTGTCTCGAGACTGACAAACAATTGTAAAATCCCCAAGTTTCCTGCAGTTGGGGTTCCAGCTCGCTGATGACAAGCATGTGAACGCTGTGTGTGCATCCTCCTGGCAAAGAGACGTGGGGAACATCTCTTGTGGTCACCTTGGCCTTTCCCAGAAACTCCAGCTACTGTCCAAGGCACACGTCCAGCGACCTCCGAGCTCTCTCTGGCAGGCTGGTCCCTGAACGCCGAAGGGACCTTGTGCTGCTAGGAAAGCTCTCACTTCCCCTCTGCGGCCCCTCCTCAGAGAGCAGCCAGCCACAGGCTGCACGGATCCACCCAGCCAGCTCTGGGCCAGGAGGCACCAAAACGTGCTGGAGGGTTTCAGTGAGGTCCCTAGTGAGGGGGCAGAAACAGGAAAACTCTGCACGGAGTTTGCTTCATAAGGACAAGGAAGCTTGTGAAGGGCCTGGAGCACAAGTCTGATGAGGAGCAGCTGCAGGGAGCTGGAGGGGCTCAGCCTGGAGAAAAGGAAGCTCAGGGGAGAACTTCTCACTCTCTACAACTCCCTGACAGGTGGGGTGCAGCCAGGTGAGGGTCAGTGTCTGCTCCCAGCAATGGGATGAGAGGAAACGTCCTCATGTTGTCCCAGGGGAGCTTTAGATTGGACATTACAGAAAATTTCTTCACTGAAAGTGTTGTCAAGCACTGAAACAAGCTGTTCTGGGTAGTGGTGGAATCACTATCCCTAGAAGTGTTCAAAAATCATGTAGATGTAGCACTTGGGGACATAGTTTAGTGGTGGGTTTGACACTGCTGGGTTAATGGTTGGACTTGATAATTTTAGAGGTCTTTCCCAACCTTAATGATTCCGTGATTCTATGTGTAAGTGCCCTCTTTGTGGTACTTCCCTGGAGCAATGGGTCTCTGTCACTGCTGGAGGCAGGATGAAGCATGCTGGTGCCATTGGGCTCCCCACATTCCCCAGATCCGGTGTTATATTGGCAGAGCAAGCACAGCACAGGCCTGGACCAGCACAGTGGGGTTCAGGTACTCGTGTTTTCTGAATTTTCTCCCCTCTTCTATGGCCCCGTCACCAGCTGGGCTCCAGCAGCTGCCCTGGTTGGGATACAGAGAGCGCATCTGGAGGCTGCAGGCCGTCCAAATCTGCAGCACAACACTGCCTTGCACATCATGCTCCTCCACACTGTGCTCTGTCCACTCAGTGTGGAAAAACCCTCTTCTCCAGCAGCCACTGGTAACTGCACAGCACTGGGCAGGCTGAGCCGGAGGGACCAGAGGGCTTGGTTTGCAGCTTTGGATTGCTCTGCTTCCTCAAAGCCTTCACTGCTGCCTGTGCTGCAGATGAATAAAGATTTTCCAGGGCTGTCAGTACTGCATATTTCACCAGCATTCCCTTCACTTTAAGTCCAAAATGTGCTAAAAATACGCTGGCTTGGCATCCAGGTCTTGATTCAAGTATTAACAGGATATTGGGCAGAGAAATCCTGGGGTGGTTTCACTGTGCAGCAGTGAGCTGCTGGCTCTGCCTCCTTTTCCTCCTCCTCCTGGCTGCTGCAGGGCTGTTACCCCCACTCTCAAGCCCCTAAATTTCATATTCAGAGGTCACAGGTTTCACATGGCATCGCTCCCCTTGGGCTGGTTGTTAGCAAGGCTCCGAACACCGAGGTGACGTCTCTTCCTCTGGGGTTGGGAGTATATGATCAGCAAAGTATTTGCTTTATTACTCCTCTGGTAATTTTGGGAGGGGGATGCCTGCAGGCTGGAGCTGGGATAAGTAAAGTCTGAAATGCCACAAACTTCAAAAGGCCTCGCTAGTGAAGCAGCAGGAGGAGATGTGGAAGTTTGTGCCTCGCCCATGGATTTTGTTGTGTTGTTGCTGAGCCACGTGGCTTTGATACCAGTGAAAACACAGCAAAACCCCTCTGGGAAGGGGTCTTGAGATGAAGTGCTTTCTGCTCCCCCTCACTTTTAAAACACCCAGTTGATGTTCAGCCTTCAAGGCTGCTGAGCGACTTTTTCATCCGCAGGCAGATTTTGCTGCCACATTCTCACTCACTTTCCTAAAATAAAGGAGAAAAAAAATTTAAAAGAATCCTTGTGCTAATTTAATCTAGCCAGGCATCCTGCTGTCCTGCCTCATAATATCTCTCCAATCTGTCATTTCCAACAGACAGTGGTTTATTGGTTTGGCTTTTATTTTTCCTTCCCCTGGTCTTGAAATATCTCCCCTTCTTTCTCAAGTAGCCCAGAGCTCCCCCAGGGGTGTCCCAAATTTTCCCCTTGCTTTGGTGGGAGCTCTGGGTGAAAACATCTCCCTTCTCCAGGAAAAACCCTACAACAACCTCAGACAGAAAAAAGCTTGCCAAAGAATGCCCAGGTTATGTGCTGGGCCTGTCAGTTTTGCATTGATGGTTGGACTCAATGGTCTTAAGGGTCTTTTCCAACCTTCACAATTCTATAATTCCAGGAGCTGGTGCAGGATCAAACCTCGCTGGGTTTCTCTTGATCCCTTTCCCAATCACCTGCCCTTGTGGGGCCAGGGAAGGAGCATCTCCTTTGGTAATTAACACTCCTTAGCCCCACTTGAGCCCCTCAGGGTATCCTTCTCGAGCTCCATGGGTCACCCCCTGAGCCCCTCATCCCCACAGTGCATGCCCCAAGCTTCTCAGCCCACCTCAAACCCTTGAGGCATCCCTTGAGTCCCTCAAGGCGTCCCCTCAGACCCACAGCCCCTCTGAGCCCCTCAGGCCACCTCAGCTCCATGGGGCATCCTCTGAGTCCCTCAAGGCATCCCCTCAAACCCACAGCCCCTCTGAGCCCCTCAGGCCACCTCAGCTCCATGGGGCATCCTCTGAGTCCCTCAAGGCATCCCCTCAAACCCACAGCCCCTCTGAGCCCCCCAAGGCCACCTCAGCTCCATGGGGCATCCTCTGAGTCCCTCAAGGCATCCCCTCAAACCCACAGCCCCTCAGGCCACCTCAGCTCCATGGGGCATCCTCTGAGTCCCTCAGGCCACCTCAGCTCCATGGGACATCCTCTGAGTCCCTCAAGGCATCCCCTCAGACCCACAGCCCCTCTGAGCCCCACGGGACACCCCCGAACGCCTCACGGCACCTCAGCCCCACGGAGCAGCCCCACAACCACCGCCCGAGCCCCCTCAGACCGTCCCGGCGCGGCCCCTTTAAGAGCGCGGCCCCTTTAAGAGCTTGGCCCCGCCCCCCGCGGTCGCTGCCGGGGCCGCTGCTGACAACAAGATGGCGGCGGCGGCTGGTCCGGCGGGCGCTGAGAGTCGCGTGTTGGGCTACAGCCTGCACCGCTGGAGCAGCTTCTCCTCCACCTACCTGCCCGAGTGAGTGCCGGGCTCGGCACCGCGCCTGGAACGCGCTCCGGGCTCGGGTCTGGGGGTGGCCGGGCGGCTGGGCCTGTGTGCGGCCTGCGCGGGCCCCGCGCTGAGGCCCGCGCGGGGAGGCCGCGGCGGGGGGGAGTGGGACCGGAGCTGTGTGTGAGCGGCGTTCTGTGTGTGAGAGGGCTCTGTGCAGCAGATTTTGGGGGGGACGTGTGTGAGGAGGGTCTGTACAGGACAGTTTGGGGCGGCTGTGTGTAAGAGGGTTCTCTACAGCAGGGTTGGGGGGCTGCGTTTGACGGAGATTTGTACTGCGGGACTTGGGGGTGTTAGTGGGGCAGGAGGTGCTCAGCAGGGCTGGAGGTTCAGGGACAGGGTACCATCACTTGGGTGAGAAAGTGGCTCATGAAGAGATGTGGGAGGAGTTGCGTGGGGCAGAGGGTCTGGGCTTGCAGGTTTGGGGTGGTGAGTTAAATGGGGAGGGCCTGGAGGGTCAGGTTTGGGGGTACCTTTAGCACGAGATATGGGCAAAGGAAAGTTGCAGCTAAAGAGGAGAAGCTGACCCCAGATTTGGGGTGAGAACAGGTGCCGGTGTGGGAGAGGCTGGTCAGTTACTGGGTGAAACAAGGAGAAGGGTCAGTGCCCCTCCTGCTCTGCCTCTGTCAGGTGCTTGTGGGCTCTGTGTTTTTTGGCAGCTGGGCGTCCTGTCCTGCCCCGACCTCTGGAATGCTGGGCTGTCTCCCCTGCTTTGTGTGGCTTTAGGGAAAAGGGGTCACTTGCTGCCCTAAGCGCTTGCCTCTAGGAATTTGGGGGTTGGCAGGAGCTGTTACAGCCATCGGTTTGTGCTGCTGTACCAGGTGATCCCATCCTCTGTTGGCCACATGGCATCCAGCTGCAGCCTGCTGACAGTCAAGTTTGGAGTGGCCACAGCGTGGTTTACATGTGATGTTTTTGGTGCACCTTTTGGATAAGCCATCCTTGGTGCTGGAGTTGAGGAGGGCTGCTGGGGTCACAGCACAACGAGCTCATCATGGGCTGTCGAGACTCATCCGATCATCGATTGTGCTGCATTTGCTGACCTTTGATTGATGTGTCCTGAACTCACCCGCTGTCAACAAGTGACAGAGTTGCCTTAGTTGTTAATTATTAATATCCTCAATTATCTCCATTTTCCAAAATGAAGCTAACCTCTAAAACCAAATTTTTAAGTGAACTCTGAATTGTTTTGTTTTTCTGTTTTTTGTATATTTTCTGTGATGGATGTGAAAAATAACTGGTTTCTTTTCTAATTGGTAATCTTTGGTGGTAATTAAGCCATCCCTTTACCTTTCCTGTTAAAACAACTTGCCCTTAGGGTGCCTCTTTCAGGTCTCTGATGGTCTTGTAGTTATTTCTACTGGCATTTCTGGCTTTTAAAATCTTGTTAAAGCGTTGGTCCCTGAGGAGAGGGGTGACAGTCCATTATTGATCTCAGTGATGCGATAGAAACACAGAGTATTGTCTTTGTCCTTGATATTCCTTTCCAAGGCTCCCATTAGTCCCTTTTGCTACCGACTCGTTTCAGGAATTAAATTACACGTGGCATCTGCAGTGCTGCCCAAAGTCCTTAATGCCTTCCCTGATACAAATTCCCATTCCTGTAGCTGGGATGGTATTTTACAAATGTGTGACCTTGCATTTGGCTGCTTTTAAGATGTTGTTTAAAAGTGCTTGTCATCAGTGAAAACCGTTTTATCTGCTTTTAAGCACTGTAATCCCAGCAACAGGCTTGTTCTCTGGTGTGCTGACCTTGGTCTGAGGGATTCTGGTCCTAATGTGTTGTCTTGCTATGGAAGTTTTGGTTTTTGCTTGCTAACTTTATTCCCATGGCCTGGGAGAGAGCTGGAATACAGTCTGAATTGGAAAGGAAAGGCTTTGATCTCTCCTTGATTTAAGATCAGCCTCTCAAAATGAGGAAGTTTAATAAGAAATATATGGGAGGGTGACTTTTTGGGGATGGACTGAAGATGGAAATCTTGAAAATTGCTGGGACAAGACCATAACACCCTGTGAGATGAACATGTGCATAGAGCTAAAGGTTCTCTTAGTATTTAATATGTAGAACAAAATGATGCTTGTCTGGAAGAACTTGATCTTAGAGGATGTTTTCCAGCTTGCATGACTCCATGACATTGGGAATTCTAGTTATACTGTAGTTTAAATAAATTTGCTGGCATAGCTAGAAAGAAACCACTTAAACCTTTAAGGAGAAAAGGGGCTCTGCCCTCATGTGTGTAGGAGTGAATATACAATTTATTAAATATTATTGACTGTTGGGAGTTGTGGTATTGCAGGCAAAGTGCTTGGGGAGGAGCAGCAGAGGAGTTAAGCATGTTTTAAACACATGCCTTAAGTAGTTGTATGATTTGAAATGTAAAACAAAGTTCTGGAATGTAAAACTTTCATCACTGCTGACCAGGGAAGAAATTAGATGTCTAGTGACATCTCACCTGTTTATGTGATGCTGAACTGACATTGAAACTTTTCAGAACACTGAAATCATCTGATAACCTCTCTTTTAATTAAAAAAGCCTAAACAAAGCAAAACAAAAAGTGTTTTTCAAAGGCCTTTCTGGTCATGCTCTAGTTGAGGATCAGTAGTCTATTGAAAAGCACTCATTTTCTTTCAGTGACAGAGAAGCTTCCTCTGCTGAATGCCAGTGTCTTTCCTCTTGCATTTGGTGGTGGTACTGGAGGATTAGTTAGTGCTGGATCCAGTTTCTGGCAGTTTTACCAGTGCTGCAGCTACCTGCATGTTTGCAAGGACTTTCCAGACATTAAGTGAGGATTGTCTTAATGAAAAGAAATAGTTCTCCTGTTTTTGAAATCACTGGAGTTGTCTATTGGTTTGTACCCGCAAGAAGACTGACTTGGTTATTTATTTTAGAAACTGTGTGTAGAAATCAAAGAATTGGTCTGGTAGTAGTGGCTGGCTCAGTCTGTGTTGTAGGGGAGGTTGTGCCTTTGGAAAGAGAACTGGTCCGAGAGGAAACTTGGTGTTGAAACATCTGGTGTTTCCAGAGATGTTCTGCCTGTGCAGAGGCACCAGTGCATTGAGAGGCTTTGGCTTATCCAACTTGGAATTGCCTGAGACTGTTCTGTCAGATCCATTCCTTGCCTCTCCAAGGTTCCTCCCGGGAGGAATGG
Organism: Vidua macroura; assembly: GCF_024509145.1. Classification (NCBI taxonomy): domain Eukaryota; kingdom Metazoa; phylum Chordata; class Aves; order Passeriformes; family Viduidae; genus Vidua; species Vidua macroura. Next base: position 70,286,738 of record NC_071575.1, read on the forward strand.
AGCCTCAGGGGAGGCTGCTCCTTGATGCCTCACATGGGGCTGGCCTAGGGGTTGCCCCAGCACCAGCAGTGGCTTCACTCCAGTGACACAAACGAGTGCTGGTGTCTTTAGACATGCACAGAGACAGGGAGATGGACTTTATTCCTCTCTCTTCTCTGCCCTCCTGCACGAAGTGATGAGCTCAGTCACTTTGTTTCTTTCTGGACAAGGAGGGAATAAACAGATATAGAAGGTAATGCAGTCCTTGCTCCAGTTCGGTTTTTTTTTTTTTTTTTTTTTTGTAGGAAATAGAACCAGAAGCTATTGCTCTACACTGAGAGAAGCACTTCATATCCTGACTTTTTTAGTGGCTTGTTTTTGTACCTGCTCCAGTTTAAACTTCCTCCTTAGGTGAATGAGAGGTGAAGTGCTGTGCCCTGTGTGATGGTAGCCATGTACCCTTTATTATTGCCAGATTACTGCATCCTGGGGCTGTGAGTTCCAGTGGCTGCATCAGCCTCATGACTGATGGCATTTTGTATTTGGTAATGCACCCAGGTCCTTCTGTCACTGTTTTATATGGCTGAAATTCCACTTCAGAGATTAACAAGAGCTTTTTGCTGTGTTCCTCTATTCACATACTTTAGTGAGGAACGTTCATCCTGTTTCTGTTGCTCAAATTTTCAGTCCTTCAAGTTTTCCTGTATGGAATCTCTGTAGAGGAAGATCAGCATATTTCCTATATTTGACTCCGGGATTTTTAATTAGTATTTTGTTTATTTCTTATGCTAAGGTTGTTATTAAGAATATAAATTAAGATTGGTTTCTTAGCTGATAATTAAATACCATTAACAACCTCTTAGCTGGTGTCACTTTTTCACTGCAACTCACTTTTATCTATTTAATGGTCAACTTCAGAGAATTCCAGTCTTCTCCAGTTTGATTCCTTGAGTGGTGTCATATGCTGAAGGCTGAATAACTCTGTTGTCCCTTTCCTAGGAAGTGTCCTGGAGCAAGGAAGGATCTAGTTGATTTGTTAAAATACCCTCAAAATAATTTTATTTTTTCATTGGTTTTCTGTATTTCCATCAAACTAGGGGAAGAAAACTTAGTGAAAGTTACTTTGATAGTAAAATATGAGTGACTCATAGGCTTTTAAAGTGAGAATGCAAATTTATGTTTTGCTTTCAAGGTATGAGGATGTAACAGCAAGTTCCTGGCCAAACTAAAATGTACTGCTGTAGTGGTCTGCTCTGAAAGAAGTGTACTCTAATGTTTTCAAATCTTGCAAAACCTTATCAAAAAGGTGAAGAGAACACATGCAGCAAACCTTTTGGGGTAAAGTCCATAAGGATTAAAAACAACAGACCTAAACAAACAAACAAAAAGCCCCAAGTGAAAAATAACCTGAAATCTAGCTCCTGCGCTTGCTGAGATTTTTGTAACAGGAAAAAACATATGTTTGTGGCCTGTGAAATGTGGTTCTCAGTTTCTTCTCCAACCACATGAAACTGATGACTCAGAGCTGTACCATAGACATTCATAAATCTCCTTGTAGATGCATCCAGCTCTTGAAGAATCTCCTGTTCAAGCTGAGATCAGTCATGACTAATGAAAAGGTTTATTTTTAATATTATGTTCCCTGAGCCCAAACTCTGTTCCCTTTACAAGGCGAGGATACCTTCTGCTGAGGTCTAAGCAGTTTAAAGCCATCTAAACCAGACCCAAATGGTGGAAGAGTTGTAGAACTGTGACTTTGGAGGTTTTTTGCACTGATAATAACCATTCATGTACTTCTTTCAGCTTAAGTTGTCAGCATTTCAAGCTTTACTTCAGTATTTTGACATAGCCAATTCACTTTCCTTGTTGTAATTGTTTTGCCTTTAGATATGGGAAGGTGAGCAGGCACAGGGGCTGGCTCTGTAACTGCTGATGACTTTCATTATTGATCAATACTTCCAACATTTATTAAAATGAGCAGGGGGATGCAAACCCTGGCTAACCAGTGAGCTGCCCCACTCCTTTCCTCTGAGCTGAGCCCTGTGTATAGGTATGCTCTTAGTTCTGCTTTTCGTCCTTTCCAGTGGCCAGCGGAAAATATTTTTTCCCTCTGCTTGTTTGTGTGAACTTTCTGGATGTTTCTAGACAACCTCATGTTCTGACAGGCGTTTTCCCTCTTGTTTACATCACTTCTGTAGCCTAGGATTTTTTCTGTGAGTGCTGAGATTCAGTACTTACAGAGCAAAATATTTCTGTAGAAAATCAAGTTGCCTACAGATTGAATACATAACTATAAAATGTTTCTTTGGTGTCTGATAAAGGTAATTAGTGAGAAAGAAACATGTCAGAGGTGGAGGGAGTGAAAATAATCACAAAATTATGAAGTTATGAGAGATTATGAGTTATGATATCTCTTGCTCCCCAGGTAAAAGCACAAGTGCTGTAGTATCAGGAGAAACCTCTTTAGGCTCCAGTTAAAATATAGACATTATTTAAGAGATTAGACAGGTTTATTCACTGACAGAAGGAGGAAGGTGAAATGCTAATTGCTCAGGTTCCCTGGTGTGCCCAACCTGGCAGAACCTGTAGTGCTCTAATGTTCAGCCTATTCTGGGATGGCATTTTACAGAACATTAAGAATGTAAAATTTTCATGGGAGGTGTTAACATCATCAGATTGTGGATCATTTGCTGTGTATGTGGCTGTATAGCCTGTGAGTTTAATAAAAGTTTTCCAGCCTTTAATTACTAATTACTGGTTTAAGGACTAACTAGTTATTTAAACAGAGTTTTCCTTGGGATAAATGTTGTTGCTCAGGCATCACATACAGTCTGCTTGATTTTTTTTTTTTCGTGGCAAAGAATATGGTTTTTAATTCTGTACATTCATTATGTTTTTATCAGATTGCAGGTAGAATGGTCAAGTGTATCACCACCACCAATTTTGTGATCTGATCCTCATTTTTTTGCTGAGATTAAGTGGTGTGGGTAGCACTGATTCCATCACTTACATAGCTGGTGACTTGTTCCAAAGCAAGCCAGTGCTTGACTTCAATTGCATGTTAACACAAACTTGTAAACCCAGATGTCATTTTGCTTTTTTTGCCTGTTGAATTTTGTGGGAAGAGTGAGCTGTAAGTTCACTGGGTTTGAATTCCATAATACACCAGTTACTGGAACAAGGGAGGAGGAACACTGAAGACGTATTTTGTTGCTTTAGGTAGTTGCTATTTCAGTCATTACTTCCAACTCAGTGTGCATAATCCTTGAGAAATTATTTCCTGAATCAATTTAAATCAAGGAGCACAGCCATCTATTTAAGTTGAGGACAGCAGCCTGCACGTCTGAATTTAAACTGCAGGAGCAGACTGGCTGATAGCACTTGCTCTTCCTTTGCTGGCACCTTCTGCTGTTCCTGGAAGAGGACAGGATCTTCATCATGGAGAAAAATTGTGCTCTGGTCAGTCTGAATTTGGTGGTGTTTTCCTTGGTCTTCCCTGCCTTTCCTCCTGAGACTGGCTGGGTTCATAATGTCATGCTCAAGCTCTGGGAAGGTGCCTGAAAAAACATTGAAACTCTGTTTAGGACATGACCTGTATTTTTCTGGAATCCTTTTCTGTCAGTACATAGTTTAAACAGCATTTGGCTGTTAGGATAATTATATTTAAATAGCAATTTCCCAGCCTGTCCTGCACTTGAAAGTTTTATTAGTAAAGAGATGCTCTTAACACAGAGTGTTAAATTGGAGGTAAAAAGTTGGGTTAGGTAAATTGACCCGTGAATAAGGAATTGATGAATGAGTGCCCACTACACTCTCATGTGACAGTGTACTATTGCTACTTTTCAATTTTGTCTTCTAAAAATCCTGATTTCTGCTACAGGATTTGGAAGCTGCCAAATATGAAAGTAATTTTGGCCTGGGAACTGCTGTATCCTTTAGCATGAATTATGTATATTGATCCAAAATAAAGAATAATTCCCTAACGTAATCCAGGGTTAAATGTTTGATCTGTACTGTGTTTCTCCACATAACCAGCACTTAACAGGCTGATACTTCCTTATCTTTCCACATCAGTATTTTGTCTTCTGCATTCCCTGAGTTACACTGCCAGTGAGAGAAGCTTAATTTTGAAAGGAAAACTGTGAAAGTTTTCCCACTTGGAACCAGGAGGCATTTTCCATAGAGTTTTGGTGGAAAAATCTCCAAACCTGACATCAGTTTGGGCATGAGGGTGCTTCAGTCTGTTTTGTTGAACATAGTCTGCTTTAAATTCTTTTACAGGCATCAGTTTTTTGGGTGAACTTTTACTGAGTGTGAGGTTACAGTGCTGATGAGTATTAAAGATGTGTTTATGGCTTACATTAGCAATGTATATCTTTACATATAATCACTCAGTCTGGTTTTGTGGCTTCTCCTGAGTGGAATTATTACAGATATTGTGGAAAATAAGAGCATCCTTGCACTGTTGTGAAATCGTGGAAGGCCTTAATCTACTTCCTGGCCTTTGTTAAGTTTTTCCATATGTGCATTAGTCAAACAGAAATACTCTACTGAGGTTGTGATGCTTCCAAAATACAGCACAGGGAATTTACATGGATGTGTGCTAGACATTGCTTTCCTCTAATCTACTTAAAAAGGATCTGTCCCGAACCAAGAAAATGATTTTGGAAATGAGAAGTGAGCAGTGCTGAAGTGGGCTGCTCCACCAGAACTGTGGAAGATTTGGAAAGTCCAAGTTTTTGTGCTGGTTGCTGGCAGTAGAAATCCCTATGTTCACACATGATCCAAACTATTTTCAAGCTAGATAGGAGATTTTCTCAAAATGAAAACTAAATGTTGTTATCCAGTGGTTGTGGGTGGTGATGTTTTAAACTCTGGAGGATTTTACTGCAGTATTTTATCTATTGGCTACAAATTCAGTCAACTGAAGAGTGTAATCTCTTCATCTTTATCCTTGAGTCTTGAAGGGCAGAATTCCTGCTATTCTTGGTCTTCTTATTAAGCCTGGGATTTATTTCTACTCAGGGAGTCTTCTGGTATCTTACCTAAGCTTGGTTAAAAGGTAGGAATTCAGATATCCTTGTGTACTCAAGTATCTGTATTGAGGATAATGATATGTACAAGTGGACATATGTAATATATGTGCAGGTAATAATATGTACCAGTGAACACAGAGTATGAAATGAGTAAAAGAAATTGCATCAGATGATCTTATAATCACTGAGTTCACTAATATCCCTGGTGTTTTAAGTTATTTTCTTATTAAAAACCAGGTAGACATTAATCAAACTACATAGAAAAGATCTTTTTAGTGATCTAACAATTCTTAAATGTAAACTCAAAGTTAGTGCAGGGAGAGAATGAACCTTGGTAATTTTTCAAGCTTAGAAGAGTCTCAGCATCACTTAGCAGTGAAATTGCATCTAAACTATAATCCCTAAATGTTGGGACAATTTGGCTGGTAATCATCTGTGATGCGTGAAGTTTCTGTGGGTACCAACTTAAGTAAATAAGCCTGACTTTATTTTTTCTCCTGTTTGTTTTTCCTCTGTGCTAATACTGATATTCCCAGCCTGGAGCTGGGAGCTCTTGCCACCAAGGATTTCAATCTCTCAGTGATACAGTCAAAAGTTTAATCCGTGATTTAGGGATGTTGAGTGTCACTGGAATAGAAGTTATTTACTGGGCTCTGATAACTTGGAAATGACCTGAAGTTGTGCCAGGGGAGGGTTAGATGGGATATCAGGAAGGGATTCCTTACCAAAAGAGTTGTCCAGCCCTGGCTCAGCTGCCCAAAGCTGTGGTGGAGTCACTGTTCCTGGAGGGATTTTAAAGACACATGGATATGGCACCTGGGGACGTGGTTTAGTGGTGGCCTTGGCAGTGCTGGTTTAATGGTTGGACTTGGTGATCTTAGGGCTTTCCCAACCCCAAGTGATTCTGTAACTTCCCGCACTACACTGCTGCAGTTTTAGTCACTATTGTTACTATTTAATTCCTGTCATGTCTCAAGGAAGAACTGATGAATCAAAAAATGTCAAACAGAAACACTCTATTAGTTTTAAAGACTTAACTAGATGGGGGGAGTGGAAAAAGAAATACTTGCTAACTTGCCTTACTGGAAATGTCTGTGACAGGGTCATTTAGCATTTAGGAAGCAGTTAGGTTGGTCTGGCAGTGATGATAGGCAGCTTAAAAAACAAAAGCAAACTTCTCATTGAAAAAATTGAGAACCTGATTTTTACTGGGCTGTTTCTAGGCCAGAGCTAAGTAATGCCAGGTTTATTGTCCAGTATAGTCAGCTGTGATCTGATGAATATATTTCTGTAAGGTTTCTGAATTCTTCAGTTTATTTTTCTAATGTTGTATTTACTAAGCTATTTTATTTTTTCTAGAAAGAGGTTTATAATATACGGATGACAGTGTGAGACTGCTGAGGACATGGCGCAATATTGAGCAGAAAGTTGTCCAATCTTGTTACATTATAATACTTAAAACTGCACTCCTGTACATGTTCTACTCAAACTTTGTTTTGCTATGCAAGAGGTTAAGAAACCCTATATTGTAAAATAGCAACCCCAAAACCTCCCACTTTTTTTCCTGAATGGATCTGCAGAGTAACTTCCCATTTCTACTGTTTCAATCAAGACATTCCCATGTCTTTACATCCTTCTGCCACTCTGAGCAGAGAACTTTTCCAGGGAGAAGGAGAGAAACTGTAGCAGAACCTAAAAAATGGTTTTTGACTTGCTTTAGGGGACAGCTATGGGTACATGCAGGTTTTCAAACATTGCAGCCAGGTGGTTCGAAACCAGCATGGCTTGTAGTGAATTACGGGAGTTGCAGGAGGAAAAAAAAAAAATCTACACTTCTTTCCAGATCCATTGGGTTTTTAGGTGGTAAGGCGGTTTTTTCCCCTGTTTTTCTTGGTTAAGGCTGTGTGTACATTCCAGTGTCTAGGCTGGGCAGGATTATCTCTGTGGATGCTTTCTGCTGGCTGCTGTGAGGGTTCTGCATGTTTGGAATAGTTTGGTCCACCACGTCTTACAGTGGACTTAGTGGAAATTCTAGCCCGCGTATTCCAGTTGCTGTATTCTTCCCAGTCTCTTTTGGGATGGTTGTAGGAAAAACAGAAAGAATCATCATGTGGACAATGCTGGAGCAAGTATTTAGCCAGTTTCTAGCCAGTCTGTGTTTTTCTAGCACTCCAAGTGCCTTTTTGCAGTGTAATGGTGTGGTAGCTCTGTGGTTTTGAAGAAGAGTCTGAGTTCCAAGTCCTCTTAGCAGAGCCTGTGCCCTTTCCTGCACAGCTGCTCTCTGAAGAGCCATATGAATGTGCCAAGCAAAGAGAGTGTTTGGGATTTGTTTATTCTTAAAGACTTGTCCCTAAAGTCATGGATTTCCCTAATAGCAGCTCCATGAAAATATTTAGGTTAGATGCAAATTATAGCAGCCTTAAACCTAATTTGCAATGTATTCTGCAAAGTCATTTTATTTCTTCCTTTCCCACTGAAGCAGAGGAAAACTCTCCCGTAGTGACTGTCATGCATGAACCCACAGAACTCTTTGCACAGAGAAGTTCCCAGGCATGAGGACATCTATGTCATTCCAGCAGAGATCAGCCAACAGTTGGCACAAAGGATATGATGGTTTCTGGGTTGGTAAAAGGAAAAACTATCTCCTTCCAGCAGTTGTGAGACCAGTGTCTGCCTGGGTAATGAAAAGAAACTTGCACCGTGCTCTGCCAAGAGCTTTCTGCATGGAACCATCCACTCTTTAGTGGTGGGAATGCTTACAGTGAGGCTTAGCTGCTGGGAGCTGTGCAGGCAGTCAGGTTAGGAAATAAGGCACACCAGGGCTGCCTCTGGAATTGCTTGTGTGTTAATAAAATACCCCCTCCTGCTTTGCTTCTCATAGCAGAGGTGCTACATCATCTCATTTTTTTAGTAGTTTCTTTCCAGTGGGAAGGGGGGGATTGGGGAGTTCACTGCAGTGGGAACCCCATGTCCCAATCCAGCTGCTCATCTTTTAGTCTCAGTTTGTGCTGGTGCTGGTATGAGCTGAGCTGCAGAAGTGATCTGATGAAAGAAGTTATTTATACAAATCTTTATTATAGCTGCTGGTGTAGGGAGGGGGAGGATCCTGTGCGAGTGGGTGGGGTGGTCCTTTGGCAGTGTTGTAGATTCGTGCTAGACTTGATCTTGTATCCACAGCTGATGATGAGAAGTTACCTCAAACCACATTTAATGGGTTGCCTTTTTCACAGGAAAAGCTTGCGTAAAACCATTGGTACTTGTGGTAGCTCGAGGGCTTACAAATACCTTTTTTTAATGTCTTGTGAAAATTACATGGAAAGTTGTTGTGTTAATGGAATTTTCACTTCCAAAGTTTCTCAAATTTTAATCTACGTGTCATATCTGCAAAGCCTCCCTCCGGGTACTGTGTAGGAGTTGTGATGTCCAGAAAAAGGGCTTTACATGGAAAATGGCATCTGCTGTTAGGACATGCATTTGTTTGTTTCTTATTGCCTCACGTCTGCTGCAGTGCTTGAATTCCTCCAAGTCCATAAATTTTCCTAAACTGTTATGGTAAATTTGCTTTGTACACATAGACTTCTGTCTTCAATGTTTGTTTAATTTTAATAAATTAATAACCCATGTATTTTAAACATTTCCAACTCCATTGATACTGCTGTCTTTATATTTCATATTTCTTTTTAGCCTTTATTTTGTGTGAGCTGCCTGTCCCTCTTCTCTCACTCTGCAGAAGGGTTTTTATCTTGTCTAGCTGTACTGATTGAGATCTTTCTTGGTTGTGGCAAAACTGATCTTTGACCTGGAGAAGCAAACAAATCTGCTTCTAAAAATATGATATTTGGGATCTGTCCCAGGTACAAAATGCTTCTTTCCAGCTGGGCATTATCTGACCATGCAGCAGTGCCAATTCCTGCGAGTGTTGTTCAGTGCATGAAGAGTTTATTGTCTAATGTTTAAACAAATGTAATGGAATCATAAATAAAACTTATTCTGTAGGGTAACTTGTCTTCTTGTGTTCCAGGATTAGGATAAAGTTCCATAAAGGAGAAAAGCCATACAGCATTATCTAGTTTTATCTGCCTTTGTATCCCTAAAGTATTTAATATAAGATACATATCTTTAAGTTTAGCATTTTTTTCTCTCCACATGCTAGGAGGTATTAAGAATTTATTAAATACCATGTCTTGCCTGTGGCATGGTACAGGAGACTGCAGGTGATTCTTCTCAAAAGCAAGTGTCTTGTGGTTTCTAATGGTGACTTAGCTTTCAGACTGGCAGCTTTTATTAGAAATTTGTTTCAGTTCCCAAATTCTTCCCTTTGCTTAGATCGGTTTGGTTTGTCCCAGTTGTAGTTAAAGCCAGGGCCAGGTTTTCTCTTGTAATTGAGCCTCTTTGCAGTGCAGATGATGTTGTTAGCTGGATGTTGAATTATGTAGAGCCACGTTTTTTATGTTTGATGGGATTGGAACAGAGAGCAGTGCTGTTCCATTGTGTTTTCCCAAGTGGGAATAAAGCAGCCACAGACCTGGGTCGGTGCTGGCATTGCTGTGTTAATAAATGCTGTGCTGTGATGGGAATCAGCTAAAGGGAGGGAGAACTTCAGTTTTATTCCTGCACTGTGTGAAAATCCGGAGGTGTTCTCCAAGGCTATGGATAGACACAGCCACTTGGCCAGCTTTCAAAAGTGTTCAGATTTAAGAGTCCACCCTGGTGTGACTCCTGGCTGTGTCCCTTGTCCCATCATGGGACTGCTTGGATACCGTTGCTACTGCGGTGATTTTGGGCTGCCCAGTGTGGAAAGAGCCAGCTGATTTCTGTCTGGTAATGCTCAACCTCTGACTTAACCTCTTTCCCTTTGGAGCTTTCATTGGAGTGCTTTTTCCTCCAGCCCTTTGTAGTAATCCAGATGCTCATGTTCTTTTCCTCCTACACAGCAGATGGAGATGGCAGAAGCCTTTTGATGACTGTTTCCTTCTTTTTACATAAGTTTTAAGAGCTGATGAGTTCGTTAGTTGGAAGTGGTGGAGCTCACAAGCCCTGTCCAGCAGGTGGTGCATTGTCACCTTGCCAATAATTATATATATTTTAGGGATTTTTAGGTTTTTTTTTTTTTTTTTTAGTTTAATCTGGGATGTGAGCTTTACTGCATGGTTATAGAAGAGAAGGCAGATGTGTCATCTAACTGTCATGATGAATCTGTTTTCATTTTAGACAAAAAAAAACTATTTTGAATTTATTAAATACCTAAGTATTGTTCTATTTCAAAGTGAAGAAAGCAACTCAGTTTTGCTGGTTGAAGAGTTGAACTTCTACTATTTTATGTGTTGTTCTGAGCTTATAGCTCATGAAAAATACTTGTTAAAATTTGGCATGGCTCCGGTGGTCATCTTTCTATGCTCCAGGAAAGATTAAGTGGGTTAGCAGCCCTCTCTCTCTCCCTTCCAGTATTGCCTGGAATAAAGGAAAGTTTTTGGCTTACTAATCCTCCAGCTGCTCATCATTTTAACCTTATTGAAAAGTTCTTACCCTACTGAGGTGTATAAGCCCATTTTTTTTCTGCTTCATTAAAGACTTAATCCTATGTAAATTCATCTGTTTTACATTTATTTCACAATTTTAATTTTTTTTTATTTCGCAACTTGGAGCTCTGTTTCACAACCACAAAGCTCAAAGGCATATTTTGATGGGTCCTGTAAAATAGCAATTTAGAAAATTTTTAATAAAAAAGGGAGAGAACCTGAGTCTGCACCTAATGATTTAGGTAGCTGCATGAGAATGCTACTGATCTGAATGCAAAACACATTTATTGGATATGTAAAATATGCAGCTGTTACTTAAATTACTTCTGGCTTCTTGTTTCTTAGGAATATCTTGGTGGATAGACCAAATGATCAGTCCTCAAGATGGTCTTCAGAAAGCAATTATCCTCCCCAGGTAAGCTCCTGAATCTCTGCTGTTCTATGCAATGTATTCTGGGTTTTTATTTTAAATGTGGGCTGCTGCTATTAACATCGACATATTTATAGGCTTCCTTCTCTGAGTAAAATGCAGGTTGTTGGTACATGAGATATTTACATTTCTAGCAATTTGTGATCCTTCTAGAAGTGCTTCATTGCGGGGGAAGTTTCAGGTTTCCTCCTTGGCAGTCGTGGTCCTGCTGGAAATAATCAAACCTTCTGGTGAGATTAAGCTGCTAATGAGGCGTGCAGGTTCCCCTTTGTCAGCACTACTGGAGGCTGTTGTAGGTTCTTGGCCTCGAATCCCAGATCTAAGGAGCTGGTATTTGTTTCTCCTTATAGCACGTTCAGAAATGTGGCCTCTGGTTAGAGGCACTAATGTCACCTCTTCTGCTGGTTAATCACCTTATTAAAATAAGATTTGTATTGATTTTAGCATCTAATTTGCTTTCTCGCTATTATTAAGGTTGTTAGATTATCCAGAATATTCTTTTCCACTTTTTTTTTTCTCCAATGAATGTCATCCTTTTCTCTGTTTTAGATCTGTACCTTATTACTCTGACATGTTTGATCAGCTTCTATGTCTCTTAGGGTGCTTGTTTTCAATTCTGTGTTTAAAGCACTGATACACAGCAGAGTGACTTGCACAGTGTCTCTCTCATGCAAAGTTCTGCTTATCTACTTATTTAATCCAAGTATTCCTCATGAGTGAAATCTCACAGGATCTTTCTCCAGGTAAATCTTGCTGCTTTGTCTTGGAGTTGTGTTAAAGATCCAGAGTCTACACTGGTGGCTCCCTAGAGCAGCAGGTCATCTGCTGCCACTGAAGAGCTTTCACCTGGATTTTCTGATCAATCCTTCTATGTCACTGTGTCTGTTTTTGGGTTTTTTAGAGGAGAAGGAAAGGTATCCTTTGTATTCCTTAAACCTAATTGTGAAGACTGATATTGATCCTCTTGATGCCTCTGTGCATCTACTGCTCTTTGTATTAGATTATTTTACTTATTTATATTTTGATAAACAATGTAGAATTTTAATCCATAGCCTGAAGCAGTTTAGTCTATCTAGGAACTATGGATTGCAGAGTAATGAGTATTGAGCATGGATTGTATCCCAGCCTGTGCCATCCTTTACTTTCTTTTATGCAGGAAGCACATGTTTTTCTTGGGATGCTTTTGTTCCCAAGGCAGGGTTGGCTTTTGGTATGTCTTTGGACTGGATTTTTCATCTGAGATGTGCTCTTAGTTGTTGCTTAAATTCACTCTTTAATTTTCTGAGCCACCATGAACATTCAGTCCTTTTAAAAATCTGATTCTGGAATGGAAACACACCTCCTGTAAGTGGATGCTTTAGAATATTCCCAATTTATACTTAAGGCTGACAAAGAGTGATGCAGATTATACTCAGACATGTAGATTAAGCAGGGATTAATTAGAGTGGCAGACTTCTGTACAAACCACATGAGCTTGTTAAAGAGATATCTTCCAAAAAGTTCATGTGTATGAGTCGTGACCTGAATGGAGATACTATTGCAGAATGACTTGACTCCAGCCCTGGAGAGTTGGGCACTGCTCTGCATGCTAAACAAGGCATTTAACCCAAACTTCTTGGTAGGAGAGAGATGAATTATCACTGGCATTATCTACCTGTGTGTCACATATCAAGACATATGTCAGGTATCCAGAATTAAGGCCTGGCTTGCAAAAAAAATGTCCTCATGTGGCAACTGAGATTGGCAAGACAGTATTTCAGTTTTATTCTCTTACTTAAAGACAAAACAAACAGAAAACGTAGCTGCCTGACTGGAAAAGACCATGTTGCTCTATCCTCTTGCTTGAATCTTTGTATCTAATAATGAGAATATAAAGTACTGTGTAGTTGCTCATGTGTTCAGCAAGCTGAATCCTGAGCACTGAGTAAGAGAGAGGATGTATTTGAAGTGCCTTTATGCTATATAAAGTACTATATGCTGCAGCTAATTCTCATGTTTCTAATCTGAGCGTTTAATTATTCATGTAAAGCACTTTTTATGGTTTAATTTCTCTGTTGAAAAATCAGCTGGAAAGAGGAAGTGGGGAATTAAAATCTGAAGAGTCCTGTGTGCAAAGAGTGCAAATTTTGTTATTTCTGTGTATATAGAAGCAGTTCCCATTTGTGTTGTCTCATATGTGACAGATGAAAGAGCTCCAGATTTGGTTGCATTTTGATTGAAATAGTTATTGCACCTTGTCCATTGAAAGACTGCCAGATTAAATGCAGGAAAAACATTTATATAGGTGTTCTGCTTTCTTGTTTTTTTTTTTTTTTTCCCCCAGTGGCTGAAGTTGTTACAGCAGAATCTTAGCTTGTAAAACTTCAGTTGAAACAGTGGATGACTGAATTATAAGTGTGGTGAGGAGAGAATTTGGGGGAAAATCAAGTTGAGTAGTTCATATTCCAAAAAATGTTGATTTATGCACATGACTTTTAATCTCTGGAATAAACATCATGGATCTTATAGGAAATGAAGCTGGAAAGCATTTTATAGGTGTTGTGTTGGCAGCTCTTCCGTTAAAAACTGGTCACTCGTGCGGTGACGCACTTTCTCGAGTGTGTGGGTGGCCATAATGGTCCGGACAGGAAGCGAACTAAAACTCAGGGAAATAAAGCTCTCCTTGTTCCCAGCTTTATTAGCTGAAACCAGGGCTTAGGCACAGCACAAGGACTGATGTCCAGCATGCTCAATGTGAGATATTTTAATAAGCTCTGCAGCCCTGATCGCTCGTGTTTGTCTCCTCAGTGCCTCACCTTAATGCCAGGGTTTAGCAATTCCCTGCTGAGGTGATGATGCTGTGTTGGCTTAAGGGGTAAAAATATGAGTGAGTCCCTAAACATTGGTTTATCCCTTCCCTCAGTGACTGAAACAAAGCCTTTCTAGGCACCTTTTCTTTCAGAGCACGAATCAGAAGGACATAGGCAAAAACATTAAGATGTGTTCAGAAGCTCAGTGAAAATGCAGTAAATGTGCTAAAGTCCATACCAAACCTTTTTAAAAGGAGAAAGAAAATGAAAGTGGAAGTGTAGGTACTTGAAATGCTGCCATGTGACTATATTTAGTAAAGGGTTGTCCTGGCTTCATGGATATGGTAGAGTTAAATAATTCCCATGGCCATAAAAGCCACCAGTTGGTTATGAATGAGTGCCAGTGAAAGGAAATACATCTGACAGCTGTTTTTCTGTTTATTAAACTAGATATCTTTCTTGAGTCTTGAAATAGATGACCCAGAAATTATATATTTAATAACAAACTTGTTATGTAGTAACCTATTCAGGCAGGAGAGGGCTGATGGTTCTATTTTTAATGCTGTTCTCGGCTTATATTGGAAGTATGAAGCAGTGAGGCTGGTGATGCTGAAGACCATGGCCCTGTCAGAAAGACTCATCCTGATGATTCCAGTGATGGTCTGATGTGGAAGACTGTGCAGAACATTTAATTCCTCTGAGTGGCTTGATTAATAACATGTAGAACAAGAGCATAGATTTTTATTTGGCCACCAACTTAATTACAAGAGCAGTCAAGATGTTTGTGTTGAGGACAAGGGCAGCCTTTGTCATTTTGTTATTTTGTGGGTTTTATTTTTACATGCAGTGCAAGTTTCACTGTTCCCTAATCAAAAAATATGCTTGAGCAGAACTAGTTAAAGAGAAAGAAATTGGTAAAAGATGGTGTGACTCTAATTTTACAGGCAGCTTGTGTAGTGCAGTTTGGAATCTAGTTCAGCATATTTGGTCACAGAATCAATTAGGTTGGAATAGACCTCTGAGATCAGAGTCCAGCCTTTTACCAATCACCACCTTCTCAGTGCCAGGGTCCAGTTAAATGCCACATCCACTTGTTTCTTGGACACCTCCGGGGATGGTGACTCTGCCACCTGCTCCTTGGGCAGCTGATTCCAGTCTTGTGGAATTGTTAATTTTGAACAGTTGAAGATCATATGCATAAAGTTAGTGGCATTGTCCAAACAATTGGTTTCAGTTTTGCATCTGAAGACCAGTTTTCCTCTGATTTCCATCCTGCTGTGTAGATTGTATCAGGAATTAATTTAAAGTACATTAATAAAATTTACACTCTGTTGTGTGATGCAGCAGCCTGCATATGGTTGTCATCAAATGGTAGCACAGACCAGAGCTTCAAAAAAATTTGGAATTTGCTGCAGCTCTCAGGGTGACAAGGCTGGACTTGCTTATTTTGAGGGTACACTGTAAGCAGCTATTGGGGTGTTGAAGTGCCATATGTGACTTACTCTGCTCTTTGTGCATATTTGCTTACAAATGTGTTGAATCAGAAACCAGAAGTTGTCTTCTGGCGTTTTTCAGCATCTTTTTTGTTAGTGTTGTGATTTGAGGCCTAACTGGGCTGAGGTTTTTGCTCAGTCATGCCAGTTAGTATCTATGTGCCATGTTCTAATGGACAAACACTTCAGTTATAATTTGGATTTTTGGAATACTGCATGAATACGTGGACATTAAATGTACTGATGTTACTCACAGCAATAAAATGGAAAAGTGTCAAATATCTTGATGTATTTGCCTGAAATCTCATAGACCTGTTCTCTCTCCAGGTTGAATAAATCACTTGATCCTACAGACACTTCTGTCACATCTTATAGAGCTACAGAGAATAGTCTGTCACAGCTAAAATCCTGGTAGCAGTCCAAAAATATCCATGCAGCCAGCTGTTAGCAGCTCTTGAGGCAGTCTGTTTTTTCAGCATCAGTGAAGTTCATAGCTGGTACTCACACAGTGGCAGTGGTGTGTGTTTGTATAGAAACCCAAAAAGTACCTCTCTGTATTTGTACATATATCATTGAATTACAGAATAGTTTGTGTTAGGAAAGTCCTTAAACATCTCATATCAAGACCCCTGCCATGGGCAGGGACACCTTCCACTAGACCATGTTGCTCCAAGATCATATCATTCATCTAACCTGGCCTTGAACACTTTCAGGGATGGGGAATCCACAGGGTCTCACCACCCTCCCAGTAAAGAATTTATTCCTAATAGCTAATCTAAATGTATCTTCTAGTTTGGAAGTCTTTCTGTTTGGTGTGTGTGTATGTGCATAAGAGACCAGAAAAACACATATCTAGGTACAGGGTTTTATAGCAGATCTGTCCTTTGTTTCCATGTCAATCAATAGATAATTCACAAAAAAAGGTTGAGTTTAGCTTTTGTGCTTCTATTTTCTGTAAGGTCTGCATGACTCAGCAGGTGGTGGGATGTGTGGAAGTGGGAAGGAGGGTAGCAGAGTTCCTTCTCTATCTGTAGGGTTAAGAAATCACTGCTGGCCATGTGGAGTAATTGCTGTGCCTTGCTCCCTTCCAGGCATAAACGATTTAACTGCAGTCCTGGTTTTCTCTCCCTTAATTTAGGGTAAGAATTGAATAATGCAGGATGACATTTGTGCCAAGTTTTTGCAAATCTTGTGTGGTACTTGAGAAAGTATGTGTTCATGGCCCAGGCATTAGGTCTGGGATTCCAGCAGGATTAAGAATTGCAATTGCTGGTAGTGCTGGCTTCACTTTTCCAGCTTTGGGAGAAATCTGCAGCGAAGATATGATGGTGTAGGAGGAGTTCTTAGACTTTGTGTACTGTCTGTTCTTTATGGGAATTTTGGCAGCGGGCTGTGCCATGTATCAAGTGCTGCCTTGCTCATTAAAGGACCGTCCTTTTGCTCATCCTTTCCTTTCTTCTGCTTTAGAAAATCAGTTTTCTCTCTAGAATTTTAGTGGGTTTTTTTTTTTTTTTTTTCCCTGAAGTTTGGGAAGTACTTTGAGACAACAGCATGGCTTGCTGCTGTGTTAACGATGGGTTCTGACATTTAGGTGGATGGTGTTCTTCACAAAAGTAGAAATTTGTCATTAAAAGTATTTGGAAAGGCACTAAAGTGTTCTTCTGTTGTACCCTCACAGTGCTGCTACTGGTTTATTTTCTTAATTTTGAAAAAATTTGAGATACTGGAAGCATCTTTGACAGTAAGTCTGCAATTAGTACCTATCCAGTCTACATCCTCATCTGTAACTGCTCTGTGTACAAGTATTTCTCTGAATCTAAGCTTTTTGTAAGACTAGTAGGAACCAGCCATTGAGGTTAAACCTTTATCCTGGTGCTCTCCAGAACAATATCACTACTGCTCCTAGATTGAGAATTATTTGCTTTATAGGGCTGAGACAAAAACAAAAAAAAAAAACCAAAAAAAAAAAACCAAAAAAAAACCCCCAAAAAAACCTGAGAACTAAATGGATGAGCAAGTTTTTTCTGTTGCTCTCCCAAAAGTTGCCTTTCTAGGTTAAGACTGCCCTGCTGATGGAGTTACCTAGGATAGTAGATACTCTCCTAAGATGTTCAGCATAGGAGATACTACTCAGTCTCTACAGAAAGCAACCACACACATGCAAATAACTCTCTACTTGATGTTGATGAAACACCAAAACTCGGTCGTCATGTCTGGCTTGGCAGTGCTGCTGTTAGGAGGACAGAGCCACCAGCAGAGCCTGCGGTGGGAGGTGTCCTACAGCGTGCTGATCTGCTTGTGCTGGAGTCCTGATGACAGGGCTTTGTAACAAAATCCAGCATGATGACTAATTGTCATTCTGTGCTTTGCCTCTGTGGTGCACTGCTTATTTCTGAGAAATCAGAGAAGAGAGTGAAACACATTGTTTTCAGATATAAAACTTGATATATTCTGCAAGGTAAAAAAACCAGGTGTCTCCAGACTCCCCTCAAGAGCTGTTTGGTAGGGGAAGGCACTTGGTGGTCCCTGATGAATGGTGCAAGTGCTTCCCTGCTCCTGCTTTTCCATGGGAACAGACCTCTTCCTCCATTAGTGCTGGTGAAGCTGGTAGCTGTGGCCTGAGTATAAATAATTTGACTACTCATACACAGATTGTGTCTACCCAGTGTGAGAGGGAGTGTTCACAAGGGAAAACATTTTCATCATTTTCCATGTAAAGCTCCTTTTCTGTAATTAAGTGGCTCAGTTTTATTTGGGATGGTTAATAAGCGGTTGGTTCCTGTGTTTGCCACACACTAAACTTTGTGTTCAGTGGTTAAACAGCATCAGCCCAGAGAGGAAAAGTAATTTGATGTTCTCTTAGCATGTGGAACATACTGTATTTATCTAATTGTGTATTCAGTTTAGGTTTCATTTCAGGCTGTAGTGGGTGTTTGAATCTTCACTCTCTGTAGTTTGATCCTATTTGCCAGATTTCAAGAAGTCTTGCGTCCAATTTAAAGGAATATATGTAAGCTCTAAATAGAATTGCTAGGCATAAGTAGTTCAACCAAGTATTTTTCCTAGGTAAACTGAGTTTAAAATAGTATTGTTTAAAAACCTTTCCTTCATTCCAGGACCAAATGAAAAAATGCCACAATGGGAAGGTTTCATCTTCACTTTCATTCTCTGATTTTGTAAACTGAGTATTTGGAGGCTGTAATGCTTCTCCTTTAGCGTGTTTTGCAGCCTTGGCTTTAATATTGAAACTCACTGTTTTCTCTTCCACAGTATTTGATTCTGAAGCTTGAAAGACCTGCCATAGTCCAGAGCATCACATTTGGCAAATATGAGAAAACGCATGTCTGCAATTTAAAGAAGTTTAAAGTCTTTGGTGGGATGAATGAGGAGAATATGACAGATCTCTTATCCAGGTAAGACGTGATTGCATCAGCTCTGGGAATCATAAAGGCTGGACCAAAATGCTCTTCCCCCTTGGCTCCCCAGCAGACACATGGCCAGTAGTGGGGCACAGCTGTGGTTGTGACCCTGCCATTGGCTGCCCTCGTGTTTGTGGTCAGGTCAGAGAGCAGCAATCCCAACACTTGCTCCAGGAGCCTTCCTTATCCTGCTATAACCACAGAGGGTTTGTGGAGAGTGAGCTCTTGGGGATTGGGAAGAGCTGAGCGCTGGGTGCAACGTTGCTGGATTGCAATTCCTTCCTTCCATGTGCTTGAGGCATGGAAGAAATGATTCCCCAGGTGTAGGGGACTTTGAAGTAACTTTTAAAAGCCCAAGTAACCTCCCCATGTCAAAACCCTTGTTGCAACCTTAAAGATCTCAACTAGTCAGCTGGTCTGCCTTTTTCAGATGGGTAAATAAATCAAACAGGCAAATGGAAACCTGCATTTTCCTTTGTTTAGTTGGATTTTGTAGAGTTGTACTGATAGGGATTAAAAAAAGAGCCTTTTGGCTGTTCAGGTTATCCAGAACTTCTGAATAGGTGCTAATGTAAATTTGCAAGGGCCTTTTAAGTTGTGTGCAGTTTCAGAAAGGGAAATGAGAGTTAAAATCCAGGAGTACAAGAGAAAAGAGTAGCAAGAACCAGTGTATTTTGGGGGGCCTACAGTAGAGAAGTCCATCTCCAGGGAATGTATGGGGTACATCATCTGTAGTCAAGCAGAGTAGTCATGGACAAACATGGGAAATTCTATGTTGCAGGTATCATTCCAAGACCATATAGAATCTATCCACAACCCTTCCCACGCTTTTGCCCTCTTTAGATAGATCAGTCTTGAAATTTGCCTTTATTGCTGTTACAATTGTGGGGGAAGAAGTCTTTTAGTATCACATTGGCATTTAATACTGTTTCACTTCTGCTGAAGTTTAATGAAAATCCTCATTTTGGGACCTGCACTTGTATTTTCAGTAATAATGGACTTAAGATTTCTGATAAATTATACTAAATATTTGATATTTTTAGAAAGCAATGCCCATAAATGAATCACAAAGCACTTTGTCAGGGTGATAATTTTGAGATCTGATCCATCTCCCTCTTGAGAATGGAAGAGTGCAGTTCAGCACATCAGGAGCTGAAGTCTCAGGGTTCCAGGTGCAGAGGAACAGCACTGATCCAAAGCCAATTCCCTCCCAAAATCTCAGTGCTGTCTCCCAGGGAGGCACAGGTAGGTGGAGAGCAGCCCAGGCCTTGGTCCAGCACATATACTGATGATTCAGAGTGGTGTGAAACAAGCTGTGTGTTTCAGGCGTGACCTAGATTGCGTTTATTAGCTAGTCCTTAAATACAAGGTAAGATTTAGTAACCTTATTTATTTTTTCCCACAGTGGCTTAAAGAATGATTATAACAAAGAAACATTCACCTTGAAGCATAAAATTGATGAACAGATGTTCCCCTGTCGATTCATTAAGATAGGTAAATGCATTTTTTCAGCATTCTGAGTAGAAAATAATCTCTTCTGATACTTGTGCCTGTCTTGGCACTTGTGACTTCATTGTACTCAGGCAAAGTATCCACAATAGCTGTTCCATTTCATCATCTTTTAGGCTGGTTAGATTGAAACACAGTGAAGTCCTGTTAATAAGAAATAGTAGCTTTATAATTTAGATCCTGGGGAGTGAAAGCAAAATAGAGCAATTTTCAGAAATACAGCTGTTGAGTCAACTAATTGCGGGAGAAGCTGCTTACTGTCCTCCTATGAATTGCTATATAGAGCTTTAAATAAATAACTGAGCTAAATATCAGTAAAAGTTTCCATATTGACAGCCCTCAAGTCTGAAAAAGCTGGAAAAGTTTCGTTCTGAGACACACTCGCAACATATAAAGCAACAGCAGAAGCCTCCCTTGTTCTCTCCCTGCTGCTCTTATCACAATGTCTCACTCACCTCTGGCTGAGGATGACACCCAGGGGCAGGGCATGTACCCCCTGATGTCTGGTTTGGCTGGGGCAAGGGTTGAGGGGGTGCTCCCCAAGGCCAGGTACTGGGACGTGTGATGGGAGCAGGAAAGGATATCTCTTCCTTGCTTTCTGCAGGCCAGAGAGAGCAAGAGCCTAACAGTTGTTGGATTTAATCCAAGGATTTGGAGCCTTTCAGCTTGCTCAGTAAATTTATCTTTCCCTTCCTACCTACTGAGATAGTACAAGAATGACTGGGTTTAAACTAGCTGTTTAAAGTTAAAAATAGAGCAGGGAGGTAGTTGCTGAAAAATGAGATCCTGTTGGCTAATTTAAATGAATTTAGGAGTGTTGTGATGTGTTGGGTGATTCCTTTGCCAAGACTCTGATGATAGTGGCTGTGTAGGGGCTCCCCTCTGAGCCCTTTGCTCCAGTGTGTTCTTTCTGAATCTCCTCATGTTTGTCAGGAACTGAAAGCTTCAGGCTGGGAATCCAGTAATCATTTGTGGGGTTTCCTGTTCTTAGAGAAGCAGAGGTTTTGGTTGTTCACTGGGCTGGTTTCTGGCTGCTACTTTTGGAAGCAACTGTAGTGCTTGGCTTTAGGAAACCTCAAGAGTAGCAGAGGAATCAAGTTAAAGGTTGACTACATCAGGGAAGTTAAATGAATTTTTAAAAGCTTTATTTTTTATTTTTTATTCTGAAGCTTCCAACATTAAGTTTTTGGAAAATGCTATTTTTCAGTGGCTAAAAACTATCAAGTAGTTCCTGGAGGGCTAAAGGGGCCAATGGAAAGATTTTTGGCTGCTTCTTTGGATGTGTAAATTGTATTCCAGGAAAGTGTGTTCTGATGAAATGAAGTGTAGCCGTGAATTGAAACTTGTTATGAAAGTGAAATGCTGATTAATTCCCATTGCCAGGATGTTTTCCTCTGAAATTACATCAGTACCTTGTTTTCTTGGGATGGGATCTTCATGTAGCACTTTTCTCAAGGGCATGTAGTGATAGGACAGGAGGAAACAGCCTTATCTGAAGGAGGGTAGATTTAGATTAGATATTAGGAGGAAATCATTGATTGTGAGGGTGGTAAGGTCCTGGCACAGGGTGCCCAGAGCAGCTGTGGCTGCCTCTGGATCCCTGGAAGTGTCCAAGGCCAGGTTGGATGGGGCTTGGAGCCACCTGGGATAGTGGAAGGTGTCCGTGCCATGGCAGGGGGATGAAGTTGGATGCCCTTTCAGTTGCCTTGCCACCCAAACCATGCCATGAATAAACATTATTATCTACATTAATATTAGATTTGCATTGGGCTGTCACTTCCTCACTGGTTACGGTTTGAGATGAGTTTTTCTTTATCTATATAGCCTTTCATTTCCTGAAGCTGTCTTCCATGAAGAAATTCCTATGCTAAGACAGAACTGGAAATGATCTTTTCACCTAAACCTATGAAAGCCTCTGGTTGATGGCTGGTGTAATTTTGTTGATGAAGTTGTGAGAGCAATTTTGCTGTGAAACAACTGCAAAACACTGTTACGAAATTCTGTTATTTTTCAGATTCACAGCTTGAAAATGTTTTGAGTTTGTTAAAATTTCCAAGCTGCTAGCCAAAGTAACTCAAAATTTCAAGCACCGTGCTGTGTTCCTTGTAACAGTGCCAGGAAACAAGGCCAAAATCTGCCCTTTTGGACTCTCGGGGACTGACACGGCAAAATCCCGCTATCAGTGAGGTTTGGGTTTGGGGGTTCACAGCACTTGCATGAGGAATGGGCTTTATGATTCCACAGATCAGCACAGGGACCTACAACAGCACTGTCAGTAACAAACAGTGGGGCTTATATGGGGGCATGGGGCAGGAGAAACCATGGACAGATCTGGGAGAGGGGAAATTTCCTGCTCCAGCCTCCACTGCTCACGTAGCAGAGGAATTTTCAGGCTCATAAAATGCAGAAAGAATAGCCTCTGTCCTTCAGTCAAGAAAAGCCTTGCACTTCTGTTAGTTTAATAACTTCAACTTCAGTTCCTAAGAACTGAAATGCCCAGTTGTGCAAACTTTTGACTTATTTGACAGTTAATTTTTACATTTCATGTAGTACCTCATTAAAGAACTGGAGAGAGAGAAGAAGGTGTTCATCCAGACAAAATATCGAAGAATAATCTTTTTCATGTCTGTGAGCTTTGTTTCTGGCTCTGTTCTCATGATTCCTCCAAGCAGAGATTTTTCTGTGCTGTGTCCTTGAAAGCAGAAGGTGTAAAGATTGATTGCCATGAAAGAACTTGAAAAATGCCAGGTGTAATTCTCATTGCACTTTGTTACTAACATGGGATTTGGTAACTAGGCTTCAAGATTTTTTGGCTTTGATGGAACAAAAATGAGGGACACTTTTTTTAAATGGATATTTTCTTCATTTTTGTAAGCGTACCTGTTTCTATGTCTGCCTGTAGATGAGGGACACAGAAATTAGCTTGAGAGAGGTATTTGAAATAACCATGTTTAATGCCCTTGCTATTATTATCTTCTCTACTATAGAGTTGCAGTCCTTGTCTAGGCATAGCTGTTATTGAGAAGTATCCCCTAAAATCATCCTTGTATGGATTAAGAACTGTTTAAGTGACTCAAATATCTTCTGTTTCTCAGAAGAATATTGATTTTTTTTTTTTAATTATTTTTCCTCTGCTGAGCTCCTCTCACTGTGGAGTGACAATTCTACTGTTCTGAACAATTACACCTTTCAGGATGGATTGCTGTGGTACCTGCAGGAAAAAACATAGTGAGATGGCTTTTTGATAAAAAGTGTAGGAATTACATATCTTTAGGCCTTCAACATCTTTGATTGTAGTACATTTCCATCTCAAAGGTGTGCAGAAAAAATGCTTCTATACTGCACTTAGTGCCTTCTCTTTCCAGGTATAAGTCAGATTGTGGGTGCTCTAAAAGGAGATTTTTCTGAAGATTTGAGCACTCCTATGGAGGCTTCAAAAAAGAGAGGGCAGAAGAAAGGGTGAGAGATGTCTCCTGGGAGTCAGGAAAGAAGTTCAAAAATGGGGAGATGATCCAGCAGAACACTTCAACTTGCCTAACTGGAATAGAAATCACATCTCAGTGTCAACCTTCAGCTTTGTTTCTTTTCCTGCTCCTATGGAGTCAGGTTCAGTTTTCTCTGCCTCTGCAGTTTGGAGAAGAGTTTTCCTTCCCTTCCCTGTACAGCTTAATGTGCTTTCCTTAGAAAAGATGGTTACACCATGAAAATCTTGCTGTTAAAAATCACCATTTCTGGTGTTTTGTTTTTTTCCTTTTGGTAAAAAAAGGCTGTTGGAAGCTCTGAGTTCACTGTGTAGAAGACAAATGTCAGTAATTTGATGGCTTTGCTTTTTCTTGTGGTGGAAGCTGCCCCAGATTCTTGTGTACATCCCAATAACTTCTTAGGGGTTGTAGTTGGCATCAAAGAGAGGAAGGTGAATTGTTAATTTGTTTTCTGAGAGAAGCTCATATAAGTTTTGAGGAGGATTGATGAAAAGAAATAGAGGTGGATAGAGAAGGTTTCAGTTTGGAAATTGGCCTCAGGTTTACCATCAGGAAATGTATGGTCTTGGCCCATTTGAGGTGGTCTGTGGTTTAGTTAAGCGTTTCAGTTCAGTGAGCTGTTGGATAGACTTTGATGTTTATAGCTGACCAAATACCAAATTTAACCTCAGTTTGGTCTGGTCTGTGTGTTCTGAGGACAGACCATAGGTGCTACCCTCAGATGTGGTATTTTGCCAGACTGCTGCAGTAATGGGTAGGATATCCGGGACCCAACTTGAATTTAGCAGCAGTCATGTTTTATGGTGTTAAGTTACCATATTGGCAGCACTCAGCTTGTGCAGGGGATGAAAGTCAGCAAGAGGGAAATTTCCTGGGCAGAGAGTGTGGAATGTGGATGGGAGACAGGTGACTCTTGGTTTTTCTGACCACCTCACTTCTCTCCACAAACATGCACCTACAAGGAACTGCTCTGAAAGCATCACACTGTGTGCTTAATAATCAAGTTGTAAAAAAACTGAAAAGATGTTTTGAGAGCCATAAAATAGAAAGTACCTTCTTAGGGATATTAAAATCAGTTAAGAGTTGCATATACAAAGTCTCTCTGGATCTTGACTATTCCCAGAAGTTATTGTGTGTCTTTAGCAATAGGTTTGTAAATCCACCCTCTAAAACTTAGAAAATCATGTGTTTGAACATGTGCCTTGTGCCCAAACACATTGCAGACAATCATAGATGTAGCTTGTTTGAGGTATAAATACTTAAGAACCTGTAAGAGCTCAGGAACAGCTTTATGATGAGTTTGGGGTTTTTATTTCCTCAAGGAGTAGGTCAGAAAAACCTGAGTTCAACAGGTTAATCTCAGTGGTATTTCATGGTGCCTGTTTCAACAGGCAGTTTCTTAGTGGCAAAAATAGTGGAAGGGAGGAGGTAGTGGACTCCTTGCTGTTGCTGGTAACTGCTCATTCCACTTCAATACTGTCTTTTCCTGTTTATCAGTTACAGTCACATAAAAAGGAAACAAAAGTATTTGAACTGAAACAACTCAATTTCATTGCAGTTTTAATGAGTCAGAGTTCACACACAAGTTTTCTGAGGCTTAGAGTTGCTTCAAAAAGCAGAAGCAGGTCTTAACCTGCAGATTAACCACAAAATCAGTGCAAGGCCACAGATGTTAACTCAGAGTGGTAGAGAAGCCATAGGTGAGAGGCTATAATGTGTTTCATGGGTCTTTTAGTATTTCAAGTGCATTTGTTCCAATATTCAGATAAAATAGTATCAACAAAAAACATGCACAGATTAAAAATAAAGCTTAAAAAAATAGAATTTTTAAGTTAGAAACTGACAGTTATCCCTCCCTCGCTCCTCTACAACTTGCAGATGTTACTAATTTTGTAAAATTTAAAATACTCAAGCTTCTTGTCTTCACCATTAGGGAAAATAATTGTTGCTGACAAATGGGGAAATAAATGTACTATTAGGAGCAAATACTGTCGTTAGTATGCTCGTGATTCCCATCCTTGTCAAAGCTTGTTGCCTCTTGGAGCTGTTTTTAATGATAGTGTTTTTGCTCTTCTGCTTAAAGCAAGCTTCTGCTTTGTAATGATCTGCTGTTTTAATGTTGCTCAGCACAGGTTGCTTTAAATGACAAACTTGAACATGATGTATTAGGTAATTTTCCTAAGCTAAGTTAAATGGGCTAGAACCTAAGTCAGAAACACTGAATTTTGTGTAAACTTTAAAAGCGTTCTGTTGCAATAGTGATTGTTTGATGTTTATGCATACTTTTTCTCCTTTTCCTTTCTTCTCCAGTTCCACTCTTATCATGGGGACCTAGCTTCAATTTTAGTATCTGGTATGTTGAACTAAATGGCATTGATGATCCAGATGTGGTCCAGCCGTGCCTCAACTGGTACAGCAAGGTAGGCCTGCATTTTAGATGCCTGTTTGTTTGAGGATTCCCAGTCTCAGAATCTTGTGAAACTTTTCTTACTGGAATGATGTGACCTTTTCATTCCTTGAACATCAGCTATTAAAACAGCAAACACGCATAGTTGGAACCACGTGGCTGACTTTGACCCTAAGGGAAACTTTCTGAATTTTATCTGTTTGTTCTCTTCGAAAAACCAACAACACAGCCCCAAGGAACCCCAAAACCACCAGCATCACCCAAAAAAACTGACAGGTAGACATTAAAAGAAGGGAACACTGAGCCAAAGGAGACAATATTAGTATAGTATTAGTATTTGTATTGGAAGGGAAATGAATCTTAACAAAACCAGATTCCGTTTCTCCCTCTTCTTGCCTTCTGATTCTTCTACCTCCAGTCCTTGGAGTCCACAGCCTTTTGGGTTACAAATGCAGCTTTTGTTACAGGGTATAAAAATGACCTTTTTTAAAAGAGAATCCATGTTGGTGTCTTGCACTTCAGATGTTTTCCTCTTACTGTCTTTTTGCTGAATACCCTGGAACAGAGTAGAGCTGGTGCCACTGGACTGTGAGATGAGATGATTTATGCCATTTGTCATTTAATAGACAGAAAGTTCAAGGGGTTCCAAACTTTGTTTTTATAACCTGTATTTAATTGAGTATTAGACATGTCTCTCCTGTGGGAGGGAAGTGCACACTGACAACCAAAACACATTTTATTGGTACATTTTGTACATTGGATCTTCTGGAACAATTAATGAAACTCATATTGTGTTACAGAGAAGACATCCTTTCCAGCTGAGTAGGACTGAGTAGTGGAGCAGTGTATCTCTGCTTCCAGAAGGAAGAACTTAGAAGGGGATAGAGAATGTGTGTGATTAGTTATGGTGCTGCCAGAATGGTGAAGAAGCTGTGTGTGACTGTGGTGTCTGGCTCGTGCCCATTTACACCAACATCATGAGCTGCTTTGTGGAGGATTTAAATAACCAGCATGGTGGAAGTTGTCTGGAGCTGCTTTATGGCCCAAGTGGTGTTGTGGTCATGAGTCAGCTGATGATGGATGTCCAGTTCTGAAAAGTCCAGTTGACAGAAGCTGCTGGTGGTTTTCCTTCTGCTGGCTCTGCACGTGGTGGTGTGTCTGGCAATTTGGACCAGTTGCTGCAAGCAGGAAGCTCTGATTTTTATGTTCTTTTTTGGTCAGGAGTCATGCAGTGATGATGTCTACATCTGTTTTGTTCCATCTTATCCATGGAATCGGCACTTTTCCTGGTCAGCATTGTGTGTAGGGACGACTTCTTCAAGGGGTGCCAGCATTGTTCTCCTAAAGCTTGGAGCCCCAAAGCAGCAGAGCAGAAACTGAGTCACGATGGTGTGAGCTTTGCTAGGATCCACTGCCAAGTTTTTGGTGATGAGTGCATGTGTCACTGATGTTCTCCTCTCTCACAGAGGAGAGGCCACTGTTGCTGGATCCACGGAGGGGGACGTGCTGTCCCATATTTAGGGAAAGGCAGAAAGGTTGACCTGTTTCTTCCAGTTCTTTGAGGTGGTGGGAATATTTTCATGTGTGTTTTTGGAAATCTCAGAGTCTTTGAAGTGTAATAATTCTTCACTGCCCGTGACATCAGATGAGAGGAAGGTTCTGTATCACGTTGCCCTTCCTTTTTGTTTTGTGCCAACAAAACCTCCCTCTCCTGTGGGGAGTAGAGCTGGGGATAATGGATAAGGACTGAAACATTCCTCAGCGCTTTCTCCTTCCTGTCCAGCTCAGCCTACTGCCTCCAAAAAGCCTTACCCCTTTTTCCTGAGGAGTGGACATACTTCAGCACCTAAGAAGAAGGGGTACTTTATCACTTCTAATAATGAGCACATAAGTATTTTTAATTCTCCGAATGTATTTGACAGTGTTGATGTCTTAGTCTCATGCTCTTGTTACGTTTTTAACCATAGGAATTATTTACAGCTTCAGATCAAAGCTATTATTTGGGTTGTCATCTCTTTAAACCTGTATGACAGCATTTAAAAAGGAGCCTTTTATATACTTTTTTATACACACTTTTTTGCTTAAAGCAGGTTTTTACATTTAACTTTTGAAGTACTACTATAGTGTCACTTGAATATAAACTTTTATATTGCATCAAGTGGCCAGACTCCATCCAAGTAATTCCTGGCTATTTAAGCCAGGTCTGTCACTCATGAGCAGCTCAGTGGAAGGGAGGAGGTACCCTCTGTTTCAAGTCTGCATTTTGTCTGATTTCTGAACTGGAGGATCTAAAAATGCAGAAACTGGTAGTTTCTGGTGTGTAGCTCTCCTTTTGCTTGCTATCCCTTTGAGCAAAAAAAATCTAATTTGGTTTTGGCCTTGTCTCATGCAAGTGAAGATTTGCTTCGAGAGTGTCTTAGGCATCTCTTGGAAAGGAAAAAAAAGGAGTTGCTTTTTGCCAGTTGTGCTGTAAAACTGTTTTAGCTTTAATAATTCTTTGCTGCAGCCTTGCATTCTTATCGGTACATGTCCTTGGCCTTTATGTGGGCTGGGAACTGGTTTTCTAAAAATGCATAGTTCTGGCTATTTGCAGCTGTGAAATACTGATGGATTAAGAACTAAAAATACAGCACATGGCTGTGTTTCTTTTTAGCCGCTTCAGTTTATGAGATTGTTGCTATCGAGCCATTCTTTCGAGAGCATTAAATTTTGTTGAGTGGTCAGTGTTAGTTCCAGGTTTTCAGAAAGATTTTGTTCATTTAAATACTATAAGATTCACTTTTATCAGTAGTGTCCATTTAGGAGTAAAATCTTTTGTCTGTAAATTGCTCAGTCTTATAGATGCTTAAAGTTATATTTGCTTTTTACTACAGTAGTTGTGTGTTAAAGATGGAAATGGAGATTTTTTTTTTCTTTAATGCCTTAGAATTTAGGATTGAAAAGTCTATTTAAAATAAGTGGTTCTGCTACTTATTAACCTAAAAATCTATGTTTCTTATACGTCTTGTTAGCAGCTTTGAAAATTGCAGCTCTTACTCAGAGTTTACTACTCCCTCGTGTGTCGGTGCCAGGATGTTTGACCCAGCATGGGTTTTTCTTCACCTTTCTCACCCCTTCCCACAGCCGAGTGGGAGATGGGCAACTGTGGCTCCATCCATGGTGTGAAAGCAGAGGTTCTGCTTCAAGATGCAGGCAAATATTTAGAAGTTAAAACTTTGGTGTGCACATAAATCCTTGGTGCTGCTGATCCCAAACCCTCATGAACCCCCAGGATTTGGGGTCAGACTTCTGCCTTTCCGTGGCAGGAGTGCTGGTCATTGCAAGTATTCCCATTCTCACAGCTTTTTTTTTTTTCCTTCTGCTTCTAGAAAAGCTGTGACCTACTTACTTTTCTAAATTATTTTGTTATGTAAGAGTCATACAATCAAATTATGTAACACTGATAGTGGAGGCTTTTTCCTGCTCTGTGCTTTGTGTAGGCCTCAAACAGCAGGGCCAAGCAGATGGGGGGGGGGAAATAATGGTCACCCCTGAGATCTGGGGCACCATGCACTCTCTTCTTGTATGCTTATTAAATTGGATGATACCAAATTGTATAATTTCTATACTGTTGGAAAGGGAATGCCTGCACAGCTTGTAATGTGTCTCACATAGCATTCCTCCCTGTGCTCAGGAGCTGTTTGTGTGGCGTGGATAAGAGATGCTGTCTCTGGACAGGTTCACAGCAGTGCTGGTCAAAGGAAAAATCTCCATGTCTCAGAGGTTTTCTTGTGTTCCAGTAGTACCGTGAACAGGAAGCCATTCGCCTTTGCCTAAAGCATTTTCGGCAGCACAACTACACCGAGGCTTTCGAGTCGCTGCAGAAGAAAACCAAGATTGCTCTGGAGCACCCCATGTTGACAGACCTGCACGACAAACTGGTGTTGAAGGGGGACTTCGATGCTTGTGAAGAACTGATAGAAAAAGCTGTGAATGGTAAGAGAATCAGAGGAAGTGATTCATTAGTTTGAAAAAAAGCGCATTGAAATATTACCTTCTTCTGAATGTTGCTGTGCTTAGAGTAGTAGAGTTGGCAGGTCCATGTGTTGTTTCATTTCTTGTGTGCTGTCAGCTTTTGGACTTGTGAGTGTGTGTGTGATGAAGGATAAAAATTCATGAAATCTCTTATCACTGCTACTTTTGGAGTCACTTTCCCCTAGAGATGACAAGGCGGTGCACTTGAGTGGGTAAAGACAAGTTCTTCATGTAAGTGTTGGCAAGCTGAAGGTGGGCTTAAACTGTCAGGAAAGTCACTGGAATGGTGAGCAGGGAAGCAGAAGACTGGAGTTCTCAGTGGTGATCTGGATCATGGTTTCTGGTTGGAGCTCACCACTGAGTTTGTGGTGTTCAGGCAGAAGTTTTCAGCTGTGTTTGGATGAGGGTGCTCTCTTTGCTTATGGGGAAGATAATCCTTGGACAATTGTGTGGAAGTCAGTGACTGGAGGCAGAGCCTGTTTTTCTTTGCAGAGTGGGACCTTGGCAGGGCAGTCAGTTTCATTGGAACTGCTATTATTTTTTTACTTGAAAGCTTTCTACTTAGAAACACAGTGTATAAACAGCTCTCAACTCCTAAAATGAGGGAGATGTACTCTCTCTTGATTGAATGGGATACAGAAAGAGTGGGGCTGTTGCCCTGAAGTGACTCTCAAGACCTGTGTAGCAGTTTTGGATTGCAGGCTGATAAAACAGAGGTGCTCTTGGCTATAAATGTAGAGCTTTTTGACTCTGTGCAGTCACTCGTTATGGGAGACTTGTACTGGTGTAAGAGGAAAACTTTATGTTTGATGCCAGTAGAGTTAGGGACTTAGTGAACCAATTTCATGGATAGCTCCAGAGATGTTATTCTTTAATTCTGGGCTAATCAGTCATTTTGTAATACCTTTGGAAAGATGCTGGTGTACCTACTTGACTCCCATCAGTCTGGTTTGTACCACTGAAGCTGGAAGTGGTTCTCAGAATGTGATAGAAATGATAGCTTGGAAATCAAGGCTTGTCTTCCATGAAAACCCACCATCTTTTTATTAATAAGCTGTTCAACTGAGCACAGTTTTAAGGAGCTTATTGCAACAGGCCTTCCAAAACTGCAGTAAGTAGTTTTGTATGGGTTTGGCTCAAGGTTTCTCTTCAGACAGCAGTGGAGACCTGCCCTGTGCTGAGCTCCATGAGCAGCTGCAAGTGTTGAGACTGAGAATTGACATGTTCATCCTCACCCTCCCAAGACAATGGAGTGTTGGCTGGGCTGGGAGTGTGAACAGCTTCCTGCAATGCAGGGGCATTTTGTAACTGGCAGCTTCCTCCTGAATCGTAAGGGCAAGGGAGGATTGCAGGCTGGAAAAGCAGCAGGGAGCTGTTTCTTTCTGTGTCTCAAGACATGAGTGCCTGGAGGGAGCTGATGAGCCCACCACGATGCTGCAGCAGCCAGAGGAGTGCTGTGTGCTGATGGTGATGATTTTATCATTACCTCGCTCTGCTGCCTTGGCCATGGTTTAATCTCAGTGCCTGGAGGCTGTCCTCTTTCCACTTCATTGCAGGCCAGAGTGGAAATGATTTCTTGAATAGAATTTCACTCAAAGTCTTAGAATGTGCTAAAAAAGTACTCTCAAAAATGGAATTTTTTCTTGGGCGCTGATGAAGTGAATGTTTGTAGCTGAATTTTTTGAGCTATTATATCTTAATTTCTTTTACTACTTAATCTTCGCTGAGAGTGGGGCTGCTGTCAGCAGTGCGCTGCTTTTTCAGGTGTGGAAATACTGGCAAAGAACTGACCTGGTAGGAAACTATAGGTCTTGTATTGTTCTGTCTGACAGACACTTGTTTCTTGTCAGATTTGATGTGGATAATCCTTCTTCCCTGGTTTTTGTTATCATGTCCCTTTTTGGAGGCTGGGGAGCTCGGCATCACTTAGGTGAGCTGAAGGAATATGCTGTAGCTTGTTTTATCAGCCTTTTTTTAGTTCCAGCAAGTATAAGAAGCAAGTCTTGGTAGTAACAGACGGTGGATAATTTAGCAGGAGAGTCTTCAAGAACATCATTAGGTTTTGTCACTGCTTCTGAGGGACAGAAAAATATGCATGGGGATGTTTATTTTGCTTCATTTTAATCCAACACCTGGCTAGCTGAAGTTAAATGTCAGTGTGCACATCTCCCATTGCTCTGTTGGTCATCCTTAATGATTTTGCTTGTCTTGGAATACATTAACCTTCCTTCCCCCATCCTCCTGCCATTGTTTATGCTGTCTTCAGCTTTAAATGTAGCCATATAAAGCTCTATCGCCTCCCAGCACTCTTTGGAGAGAAGTGCTATCTATCCCGAGACACTGAGGCTGCATCCCATATTTGCTTTAAGCTGACACGACTGCGGGTTTTCACTAACTGGGTCAATCCTGCCCTTGCTCAGGACACTGTGTCCCTGGCACTGGTGCTCATGCTGCCACATGGCCAACCCAGACAGGGAGCTGATCAGGCTGGGGTAGGAGAGAGAGCAGGACAAACCTCTTCTGATAGCCACAAAACCCTCTCAAAACTGCAGCTGGAGCAATTTGTCTGAAGTTATTGCAGTCAAGGTGCTGAATATTAATGCTGCTTAACAGCTGGATTCTTCTTGGTAGGATGGGAACAGAGGTTTTCAGCCTTCAGCACGTTCTCCTACAGTATTCCTATTACCTCCTCCCTGTGATCTTCCACAGTTACCTGTCCTTACTCTGTTCTGCATCTGTCAAGCTCCCCAGCATTTTCTGAGCAGCCTGGTCTGGTGAAAGGTGTCCCTGTCCATGGCATGGGGTTTAGAACTGGATTATTTTTGAGGTCCTTTCCAACCCAGGCCATTCTGTGATGATTTTTTTATCATTTTACTTTCCTAGCAGCTCTGTTGTGAAGTCTCAGTAGCTTGCTGCTTAGTCTCTAAGGTGTGGGTGTTCTTACCACTGAACTCCTGTCTGATGTGTTGTTTTTCCAAATAAAAGAGGATTAACTTTAGTCCTGTGTCTGTGTAGTGTAGCTGAAGTGTAGAGTTAATTGAGACATACAGATCCTTAAATTATCCCTGAAATCGTTCAAAGAGCAACTGTTCTGTTGCAGACTGGGCATGAATATGTGAACTCCTGACCGCTTGCTGATCTGGGAGTTCATTGCCTTAAAGGCACAAACAGAAGTGCAGCGAGGTTGACAGAGATACTGCACACTCAGTTCAGCCTAAAATGTCTTCTGGAGAGGCTGATATTTGCAGTGGTGGGTATTGACAAAGTGCAACGCTCTGCATCTCTCGCGGGCTATTTCCATAGGCTTAGTCATGTAGAAAAAGAGTAGGTGGTCAAGAATTAGTGCTGGCAGAGCTAACTCTTGTTCTTTTGCATTGCTAATGATGAACGCTGTCTTCCACCTCACATCACCAGATGATTTCTTTTGAGAGCTCGGTGGCAGGCAGCCACACTTTTCCCACTGATTCTTTTGACTTGTGCGTTACACTTAGAAAATGGGCAAATGGAAACTCTGGCAGCTGCCTGACTTCGTCTCAAAAAGAAAAGGTTCCCTAAATCTCAGCTGGTTCACAGACTCAGTTCAAATGCTTCACATTTGGATCCATTCCTATAGCTTTCGGGCCTATATTATTGAAGGGAAAAAATCTGCTTAATATTCCTACAGAGAGTATGTGGAGTGCAAATTGCTTGGTTGAACTGCTTGCAGCTCCTGTAGACAGGGAAAGCTGCTTGGAATGGGTGGAAGAACTGCTTGTTTCCTATTAGTATTCCAGGGACTGAGGTGTTCCTTCTGGCACTGCTCGTATCAGTATGTGACATGTGTTTATCTGGTGACAAGTCAGTCCTGTGCAACAAACAAGAAGTTGGGATGTGCAGCCTGCAGGCTCCAGTGTCTCCTATGATTCACAGGAAGAGGAGGCACAGAAACAATTGTGTTCTCCTTGAAGCTGTAGACAGACACGTATACCTGAATTTTACCATTTAATATTGTCTGGATTTAGTTCTGAGAAAGCTGTTCTGTGTACTGGGATATATGGAGGGAAGAGGCTGGCTAGGGATCCAAAGCCTCTGGGAAGTAAATGGTTTTGTAGAAGAAGAATAACTTACGTGGATTTGAGAGCAAACCTTGTTTCATTTTTATGAAAAACAAAGTGCAAGAAAATATTACAGCTCTGAGGCTGGAAAAAAAATTGTATGTTAACTTGTTTCTCCCCAGTCTTGAGGAAATTGTCAAGTAATGGCTGGATTTTTATCTGGTAGAACCTTTCTCTCCTTCAGGTTTACTTTAGAAGGTAGTTTGTGACTCAAAAAGCCTCAAACTGTTTAGATATTTTGGCTACTTTTCTTCGGTTTGAGAAAAATATTAAAACCTCAAACCCCAGCTCCTAGAAATTATGGGCAAAGTGTCACTCTGAAAGTTTTTTGAGCCACTGA
This sequence comes from Vidua macroura, assembly GCF_024509145.1. NCBI lineage: Eukaryota > Metazoa > Chordata > Aves > Passeriformes > Viduidae > Vidua > Vidua macroura. Next base: position 70,321,249 of record NC_071575.1, read on the forward strand.
CAGTGAAGTGAACAGATTTCAGCAACCCTACCTGGAGATGTGTGTTGTCTAAAAACCCCCAAACTTTATACAACTTGCTCCTGATTGGCTTCAGCAAGTGAAATATTTTTGTCCTCAATGTTTGTCGTAATCCTTTCTGGGTAACCTGCAGTTGGCTGGCAAAATAAAGACTTGGGTTATCAGGGAGGCAGAATTTACTGAGCTTTAATCACAGTGAACTTCGTGTTGCTATGTCCAAAATGTGTCATGACTTACTGCAAAGAGCTTGAAAATAGTACAAAGTCGTTTTTTTGGCTGTACTTTTAGTAAACATGGACATTGAAGTGAGAGGTCTCCGGAGCGAAAAACACTTCATTTAAAAACTTCCACTCAGCACTTTTTTTTTTTTTGACTAGAGTCTTGAAATTTATTTTAAACTCCAGTTTCATTGGGAACAGCTGACAGACCTGAGCAGGCCTAGATGTGATCCTCAGTGCTTCACAGGAGCTTTGGAGACCTTTTGGTCAGCAGTGCTCTCCTGACAAGGAACATAAGGAGTGCGCTGGCGTAGGTCTGGCGTCGGGTACAGAATCCACCTAGAAATCCTCCTTTTTTTTCCCCTGGTGGTGTCAGACAGGTGGTGATTCAGCTTCCAAAACAAGCTGCTGCTGGTTTGCAATGCAAGTAGAGTGAATGTGGAACTGCTTCCAGCAGAAGGAAACATTTCTGGGAAGCAAGCTGGAGTATTTCCAAACCGATGTCCCATGGAAGATGAGAAGCATTATTAAAAGAGGCCGAAGGCACAGTAAGGGAGAAGTGTCATATCTTGACAAGTGCAGCCTGTGGGTGTAGAGCATGGGAGAGAGGTTAAATCACCCTTTCAGATCCTATGTGGTGTAATTCATCCTTTTGAGCTATTTATGTCCAATTATCTATTGGCTGCCATAGGGATAAATACAGTTTTGGTTTCTGTCTTGCAGACCCAAGGCTGTAACAATAACCAAAAAGCTGCATTTCTGTCTGGGTTTGTGGCTGAGTCACTGTGGGATTTCTTACAGCACATGCATTTGTTCTATTAGGCCTGGCTTTTCTGAATCACAATTTATGGGATCTCAAGCTTCAAGCCTCTCGTGTGTTGTCCCTGCTTCATAAATGCTGAAGAAGTGGGAGTTAAGAACCCTGCTATTAAACCCAAAATAAACCACTTTTCCTTCTACATACGTTGAGCAAACTTCTGGCTTTCCTCGATTACCTAATGTGGAGGGGAGAGCTGCTGGTTTTGGCGCTGAGGTGAAAGTAAAATTTGCCCTGTTTTCAGAGTATTTATTTGGAAAAACTTGCACAGCTGAGTTTATGGAAGTTTTATATTTTCAGACCAAACTCATCACTTTTCAGGAGCTCTTGAGTGCCCTTGTTTTCCTGTTAGATGGTCTCTAAATAGAGCTTTCATCTTCTCCCAGGAAATACTTGCTGGCTTGAGTTTTAATTAAAACCTGGATTTCAGTCACGACAAACTACAGGATGCCAGGAAACACTTGAAAATTTTCTCTGAGCCTTGTGTCATGCTTAACAAAGACTTTTTACCTTTTTCTAAATAAATAGGGATGCATTCAGTAAGGATCATTCCTTTTTGCCTATATACCTACAAAGGGCTTTTGTATAAATAAGCAGAGGTGTTCATCATCTATTAAATTTCTATTGTTTTTTTTTTTCCCAGGTAATGCATTAATACATTAATACAGCAGAAACATTTGTCAGGAAGAGCTTGGGTGAGATGGTGGGTGATGGGTGGGATGTAGCCAGGCAAACAGTGCTCAGGTGCTCTCATAGTTTGTGGTGCTAGAGAAGGTGAAGTAGGTGTTTCAGAGGAGACTTTTGAAGAACAAAAGCACCAAGTTCCCCACGTGCCAAGCCCTTCCCAGACTGGAGAGCAGTCCCAGGGAGTGTGGGTGTTACAAGTCTCCTTTACAGAAAATTGGTGTTTATGTGGTGGACTGCTAACATCTGAACAGGATTAGGAACTGGCCTCTGGATGCTGAAGATGTGGCGGGCACAAGGGGAGTGTGGATAAAGTGCTGGAGCTGGTGCTGCTCACAGAAATGCTGCACTTGGCACATCTGGCCCAGGATCTAATGCCTCAATCACTCTTCTTGCTGAATTCTCTGAAGAGAATGTAAACTATTGTTTTGTTTTTCATCCAGCGCTTGATTGTCCCATATCGCAGCATTTAAACAATCTGCTCTGCTTCCCTTCTCTTCTCAGATGAAGCTCCAGAGATGCTGTCTGACCTAGTTTTAACTTAACGTGCACTAAAATGGTTGAATTTTATATGTACTGGCAACTTTCCTTTTGCTTAAATAAGGGGGAGGGATTCTATTCTTAATTAAATACACCACACTGGAGATTTATAGACACTTGGCACGACCTGGCAGCTAAACTGGATAATTCCTGATTGATCTAGTAGCAAGTATTCTTTTTATTTTAGTGCTTGCACATTTAGTTCATTAACAAACTAACAAAAGTTTAACAAACTAACAAAAGTTTAACAAACTAACTGACACATAATAGAGAACTCACTGAAAATGGAGGCTTTGGAGTGGCATGCTGGATTGAGTTAGGCTGAGGTTACCCACATTAAAAGCGATTTTGCTATAATGGAAGTATAAATGTTTTATCCAGCAAAATTTTTGTTTTGCAGATGGCTTGTTCAATCAGTATATCAGTCAGCAAGAGTACAAACCTCGCTGGGGGCAGATTATCCCCAAAAGCACCAAAGGTAAGGACATTTCTTAAGATAGAACTCATGTACTGCCAGTTCTGTCTTGTTCCTTTGAGAATATGGAGCAAGGGAATGATGCAAGAAAGTCTCCTCTAGGAGAGTTCTAGGGAATGGTTTCTTCTCTGAAAAAGTTGCATTTGTTTGCAAATTCAGTGAAATTCAGCCTGCTCTCTGGTTGAGTAAGGAACAGTGTAGAAATTCTACTTGTAGCTTTAAGGATAGATCAGTTTAGTGACAAATCCCAGAATATTGGTTAAACATGAGAACAGTTATCTGTGTTACCGGATTTAGCACTTGGAATTGAAGTAACTTCAACTTAAACTGAGGAGTTGGCAAATAAATACATTATCTCAACAGGGAGTATTTTAAATGAGGTGGATCTTTTGAAGTCTTGATCTGTTACACAGTAAATCCAAACTGCAGAAGCTTTTCCATTCCTGTCTGCCTTGAGAGGAGTCTTGTAGCAGCATCCTTAACTACAGATTACAAAAATCATTGTCACAGAGCAAATGTAGGATCCAAGGTGACAATTGCCAAGTGTGGAGCACTGTCCCCAAGCCCCTTGGGAGGGGTTATCTGTGTCACCTGTCCTGAATGCTTAAGATACATAAAGTAGTTGGAAAGCTGCTTTAATTGGACAGTTGGAATTCCCTTATATGTGAGAATAGCTGGTGCAAAGCTAGCTGTCTCCATGTCTACATCACCTCCTGCTCCCATCCCAGGGGCTCATTTCCCTGTCATTTGAGTATCTGTTCTCAGAGCTCAGCCCTCAGGCAGCTCTCAGGTGGGGAGAGATGGAAGGGGAGCCAAAGGGTGGCTGTGTCATCCCTGCTGGAGAGCTGCAAGGAGAGCTCTTTTGTGTACAGACTGTGTCAGGAATGTTTGAGCTCCTTTCTAAGGCACTGGGAGTTGCAGTATTCACTTCTGCTCTCTGCCCTGTCAGTCACCAGATAATTCAGTATAAAACTTTGTACAGTTTTATAAAGCACAAAAAATATTACCTGGAAAAAGTGATGTGCTAGTGTTTAAGGAAGGGTGAGTTACTCAGTGCCTCTGCTTCCATGTTGAGGCTGTATCTTTCTTTGTTTTAAAAATCTTAAAATGGAAAATTCTCCCTTCCCTCTTTTTCTGTAGGTGACGGGGAAGACAGTCGGCCAGGGATGAGAGGTGGCCATCAGATGGTTATAGATGTGCAGACAGGTGAGTAGTTGTTACATTTCTTAACTAAATTATTTAATCAGTTAACTTTCAGATTAATATGCAAATGTGTTTTTCTTCAGACACCCTGCTAGCTTCAGGTTTTGAGGAAAAAAAATTGCACTTTCTAATAGTTGGATGAAATGCTCTGCTTCCTCTCTGGATCTATATTCCAGCTGCCTTTCCCCTTCTTCCCTAATAATTCTGTGTTATGCCTTAGCCATTTTCTTGTCTTAACTAAGAAACCAAGAACAATTGGTTTTAGTTTTTTGTTCCTGCTACCATCTTAGAGCAGGAGTTCAAACAAGAGAAGAGAAATTAGCGATAATAATTTCCTTTATCTGCTACAGGCTGTGCTCAAGCAATAGATCTGATGTGTTGAAACATTCCTTGTATTTTGGTTGGAGTGGCTTCTAAGTCCCACAGTGTGCAAGAAACTCCTGTTAAATATAATTCTTTAGACATCTTTTACAAAAATATTTCCTGTAGCAGTTTAAGGAATGGCTCAGCCTGTTTCAGAGAACATACAGAGAAAAGAAAGTGGGGTGGTGTATCAGGAACAGTTCCAGTGATTGTTGTTCTGCATAATTTTCTATATCTTTGTCTGTTGCTTAATCAGATTTCTGTGCTACGTCAGTCCTTACTAAAATAAGGAAAGCATCTGCCCGAGTCTTTGCTGTGTGAGTGAAAGGATTGTTCTTAGGAAGGGAGAAACAAGATCAGGGCGTGGGTATTGGACAGGAATATAGGGTGGCATTGAAGGAGTTGGCAAAAAAATGCCCATGGCCATATCTGTTGTGGTCACAGGACGGGGACAGAGCATGTGACAGCATAGGACCTTCCAGAGTAATTTGCTAAGTCATGGTGAACAAGCAAAAATCCAGCAGTAGCTGCAGCCTCTGGCTTTTGCTCAGAGTAGTTACTGCACTGGAGGAAGCACTCAAGTTATTTGGTGTAGGAGAGTAAACTTCTCTCATTTGGTGGGAGAGGTTTGAGATTGATTAGAACAAAACACTGCTGGAGGATTTGCTGGTGTTTGTCTATGCAGAGGCTGGGAACGCTCCCTAGTGGCCTCGGGAATTAGTAGTGAATGTTTCACAAGAGCGTGGAAGAAACATGATCCTTGTCAACTTGGAAATGATAGTCCTGCACACCTCCTGAAAATAAAATATCCATGGTAGTGTGAGCCTTCCTTTCCATTCCTCTTGCTTTTCTTAAGTCCCAGTGAGGCTGTCAGCTCTGCCTTTGACTTCAGTTTCACTCTGCTTTAACAAGGCAGTGAAACTCATCCATATATTTTTTAATATTTCTTGATATATTTTATATGTATTATATATACTTTGGATATATGTGTGTATTTACTATATAATAATATTTATATTATTTATGGGAATAGATGTATAATGTGTTATATACATTATATATATTATAAATGTATATATATTATACATTATAATATAGTATAAATGTATCATATATATATATATACAATTTAAAAATTTTATTTTTTGTACTTGCACAAAAGTGACTAGACAGTACCCACAGAGGTGGAGTCCTGGATCTCGGTCCCTCATGGTGGCCCTTTTTTGCTGTAGCTCTATTTACAGGTGGTGGGATACCTTCCCAAAATTTCCCTGTGGGCTGTTAGGGAAGTTGCTCTCATCTTTGCATCCAAGTCCACTGAGGCTTGTAAAAGCTGAAATGTTTTTGAGATGATCAGTTTTGCCATTTAATTTGGCTCGTGACAGGCCAAGGGAAGTTCTTGGGGCTGTTTCCCATTGCTGATTGCTGGAGTTTTCCTTTTGAATATAGGTGGAGTTGAATGAGCTGGTGGGAATGTAGCCAGTTAAGTCAGGATGCATTTTACAGACTGGAGGTGGAAAGCTCCCTGGCTAACCTTAGACAGATCCAGTGCTAATGGAAAAGGGAGCAGTGGTGTACTCTTCCCTTCAAAGACATCCTCCCTCCTTACTCACACACTTGCTGAGTGGGTTTTTCTCAGGAGACTTCAGCAACTGAAGAAAAATCATTTCACTTTGCACTTCTTGTTAGAGGAGTTAGGTCCTTCTCAAAAATCAGTATTTTCTTCAAATTGAATCTTTTGGAAGTGAAGTGAAACAGCAAAATCATACTTACAAGAAGATTCTGAAGTTTCATATCATGTAGAATTAAGTGTTAGAAGCAAATTTTCCTCTCTGATGGCCAGACCTGCTGTAGCTATAAACGAACTCTAAATGGTTCAGTATTTTGATTAACCTCAAGGAGATTTTAACCACTTACTATTGACTAGAAAAATAATTCTAATTTAATAGTACTGAGCCTGCTGGATGCAGGTGCTGGTGTCAAGGTAGAGGATATGGGTTGGTGAGTAGCTGAACTAGATCTTAAGTTGCTGATAGTGCATGGAGTCACTGAGACTTTGTTCATCAGTTTTGGGTAGAACATGGATTAATTTGGTCTAAACTGCCTTTTAGCATGGTTTATCTTTCACTTAGAGTAGGCTGAAAGTAACCTGGCAGCCACTGACTTGTACTGGAGCTCATTTCCATCTGGCACTCGTGTTCTTAATACCTGCCACAGCTGACTGAGTAAGTGCAATGTTCCTGGTGCTTTGGAAACCACTTAAAGCTGGTATTTGAAATGGAACTGTAGGCATTGTGGAATGCAGAACTGAGAATGCAGCCCGATGCATTCTTCCTATATATTAAAAAAAAAAGAGAAAAATGGGAAATTAGTGATTCCCACTATATCCTCCATCATTTTAATCACATTAAGACTCAGACTGGAATGACTCTGGATGGGAGTACAAGTGCAGAAACATAAACTAAGAGAAATTCACTGTTATAGCTGAAACCACTATTAGGTACTTTAAAGCTTTAGACTGCAAATGAAAACAGAAGGCTCTTGTTATTCCTGCTTTTCCCTGCAAGGTGCATTTCTCATGCAGCTCTGTGTGGGAGGCTGGAGAGTTCTCTCTGCTTTTCTACAAGGAAGGGGAAGTATTTGAGTAGTTGCAAGCCAGGTACATAGATTAAAACAAAATTATCCCCAAACAATCCCAAAAATACACAAGAACACAGTGTTGTGTGCTGCATGTCAGACATGAGAAGCTGTTGGTATAGGCCCTGGGGAAATACTGGGGCAGTAACACACAGGCTCGTGTGCAGAACTGTGTTCCCAGGGAATTGAATCCTAATGCAGTTTTGGATGAGGGTGTCAGCATCTGGCACTGGTTCCTTATTAACTGCTCTTTGAGTCTGCCCTCCCTGGCCTCTTTATGGGTCAGATATGCCACATGTTTCAAAATTCCAGTGCTTATTCTGGAAGAGGGAGTGAGTCAGTGAATTGCCAAAACCAAGTTTTAAGGAGTAGTGTCGGTACTTAGGAACAGTATGTGTGTTGTGTTTTGGAGATGTGGTTTATAATTCCATAGGCAAGGTGGAATTGATCTCTTCTGGTCTTACAGGGCAGACACAGTGAATAACAGTCCATAAAGTCATATAATTGTCTTGGTAACAATAGAAATAGGGACCATGTAGAAATCATTCTATTAAAAAAAAAAAATATTTGGTGTTATATCAGGCTTTCTTAAATGTTGAAGTTTTCCCATGAGCCTGCTTTAGAAATAACAGCAAAGCACCCAGGATGATTTTTCTTCTGTCTCCATTTCTCTTCTCTTCGGCAAGTGAAACAGTTTTTTGAGGGAAAGCATTACTGAAATGGTATTTATTGATGTGGTACCTCTGTTCTCTCACTGGAGTGCAACTGCTGTGTAATTTTGGTTGTACATCATTTTGCTTTTCCTTTCGTCCGAAGGAATTCTGTTTGCTTCCTTCCATTAGATAAATGAGGACAAATCTGTAGGTTGGGAACAGAGGGAGATTCAGAGCACTGGGCCCAGCGTGCCCATAGTATATGTGGGCAGCACAGCAGAAATGACAAGGCTCGTTCAAAAGCAGCATGGAAAGATGAAAAAGATGAAGAGAGAGCAGCAGACATGAAGGATGCTGTTTTGCCTGAGGAAAACACTGCTATCCATAAGATATTTAAAGACAAGACTTGTGTACAGGATGAAGGGATCTCAGAAACAAAACACAGATGGCTTCTAAGCTCTGAAACACAAACAGCTGCTGAATCCTGGAGGTTACTCAACTTCATGGGGCTTTCACATTTGAGACTGTATGCCTATCCTTAAAAAAACCCCTTGTATTCAGCCAACTTGTATCCAGCTGAACTGTGGCTCAGAAACCAAGGAGTGTGATACTGCAAGAAGATTTAAGGCTGCTTTTATATTTGTGCTCTTAAATGCTCCTTGCAAAGTGGGCAGCGCTGCTGGCATGTAACTAAAGGTGTGGGTGCTACTTGGGGAAGTGACATCCTTTTGTAGAAGGCTTTTGAGAGATCTTATACCTTGTTTGGTTTGTTATTTCTGAGAGGAGCCTTTCATAGTTGTAGAGACAGTGATGTTCCAGTACAGCCCCAGCAAGTCTGTGCTGGCAGCTGACTGGGAGGGCAGTGGCTGATGAACTGGGAAACAGGGCCATGAGTCCAGGGGACCCTGAGAGGCTGCAGGAGAGCATTGTGAGGTTCTGATCCTGCCCTTGGGATGTGACAGCTGTGCAGGAAGACAGGCTGGGGACTGACTGCAAGGCGCTGGAAGTGGAATGTGCGTCAGCAGCATGTCCTTGTGGCATTAAAGGCCGGCCTCTCCTGCTGGGTTGTACCAACACAAGCACAGCCAGCAGGGAGAGGGGAGGGTGATGTTCCCCTTCTGGGTACTCAGGGACACATCTGGAGTGCTGTGCCTGGTTTGGGCTCTCTGGGACAATAAGGATTGTGTCAAACTGAACTGACCAAGGTGGTCAGGGCTGGAGCATGTGGTGTGTGAGGAGATGCTCAAGGAGCTAGTGTCATTCATCTGGTAGAAAAAAGGTTCATGGGAGGATCCTAGACCTGTCTTCAGCTGCTGGTGAGAGCATGGAGGTAGCCAGGCTCATTTTGGGGGGAGCAGAGGGGTAGGATAAAGGACAGGAAGGGAAAATCCTTTTAGATGTTAGGGGGGAAAATTGTCATTAAGTTAATCAGTCATTGCAGCAGGGATCCAGTCTGCAATGTCCATCCTTGAACAAAGTGTAACTGAATAATTCCCTGGGCAATGTGGTCTCTGCTGAAGTTAGCCCTCCTGTAAGGATTTGGGGGATGACTGATGGACCTTGCAGAGGTGCTGTAGATCCACAATTCTTTTGTATTTCATGGAGACCTGTTCTAGCAGAGACATGGAAATACTACTTGACCAAAGAATGTAGTTAAATATGTCACCAGGACTGGAATGTATTCACTGAGGAAGACCTTCTGTACCAAAATCCCACCAAGGATTTCACCACATGGTGAAAACGGAGTTAACAGGAGTTAGAGAATTGTCCTTGAGAATGTGTCTGAACCTGGACTGAAACCACCCCAGGAATTTTGATATTTAATGGTTTGGAGAAGGCTGCTGTGCTGCTTTTCTGAGAAACAGAAATTAAGGAGAGATTGATAGGAAATATGTGGATTGTTGGGAATATACGTCCTCTAATTTGAAGACTTCTCTGGCACCTTTTAATCATCTAGAGAGTAAGAGAAGAAAAGAACTCAGACATTACAGAAAAATTTTTGACTGAGCAAGCAGTTTAGAAATACTCACAGAACATATTTAATTCAAAGTGTTGAATTTGTATTCAGAAAAAAAAATGTAGAGGAAATAAGCTGAGGATGCTGGAGGAAAAATTTGACTTCCTAAACGTAGCTGGTAAAAGCTTTGAGTAAATATAATTGCTTTCAGGTTTTTTTCTTGTTGCCTTGCAGCTAGGTTTGAAAATTCTCCTGCTCTGCTCCTAAAGCTGAATAGAGACTTGCTTTAATAAAGCAGCATCAATTTGCTGTGTTCCATATTGCTTGGATGCAGAGGGAGGATCCTTTCCTTCTTGAGTTCCCCAGTGCTACCAGAGTTATATTGGTGTGAGACTGCTGGGCTCTCCTTGAGCTGCCCCGCTGCTGCTGCCTGGGGTTTGTGGCCTCTGTCCTCTTCTTTGAATATTGCCCTTTGATACCTGTCCTGGTTTGGGTCTCTGCATGCAGGATGAAAAAAAACCCTCCCATAAAATCTGAATTAACAGCTAGAATACAAGCAGTGATTCTGCTTGGGAAATAGAGTGAAGCTTGACTTCAAAAAAAACTTCAAAATCCCCAAAAAACTCAAACCCAACCAAACCAAAACAATCAAACCCAACCCCAACCAAACAAGAACAATCCCTAAAACCACCAAACAACTATTTTTTTGCTTTATACCATGGGAAAACAATTACAAATTTTAGGAGAACTATAAAAAATTATTTACTTGACATTGCCAGCAACAGATGCATTTATACATTAAGAAATACTCCTTTTAAAACATGGAACCTTCCTCTAAAATACGTATATACTTCTGCAATAAGGCAAGAAACAAAAAATTATTTTCATTGGGTCTAGATAGTGATGGAGTCTTTCTTTCATGTGAGCTTTACAGCTTTCCTTCATGATGAAAAATGGGTCTGGCACAGAGTTCATGTCCAGTTGTGTTCAGGGTGTTGCTCTGGGGATGTTCAGCACCAGTTGGGTGTTCGTGATCCTCTCTCAGTGCTCACATTTAATTCTGTCAGCCTGGGTTAGGTAACTTCCAAAATCTGAGTTTTCATCGGAGTCATTCAGGTTTGCTATTAAATTTCATGTGAGCCAACAAAGCCTTTCCAGGCAGGCCTGACATTTTGGCAAGGCCCCAGTAGGATTTTTAGCTGGTGCCAAATCTTTTATTTTTCTCGGCTATCAATGAAGCTGTTGTGGTAATGTGGGTTTTGTGAGCTGTGAGAATTTATGCGCACAAAGGGACCTGCTCTTTGCAGGGAACACTGGGAGCCCTGAGTCCAGGAGGAAGGGTAATTAAAGTTAATGAACCAGGGTAACCTTTCCATGGTGATGACCACTATCCTGATGGTAGGTAAGGGTCAGGGACTAGTCCCATTTTATAATCGCGCTCTAACTCCACACTTTAATTGGTGTTGGACTAAAAATTGGCCATTACCTCCATAATAGAAGTGGTTTGTGGATTTTAAAGGAGTTTTTCAACGCTCTGCAAGTCTTGAGGAGCTTGTTCTTCTTGGGCTTGGCTTTGTGTTCTGTTTTAATGCAGTCTGAAAATGAAGTATTTTTAGAATTTGAGACCAGATAGTGGTGTTTCTATAATGGGAGCAGTTTGGTTATCTCTCCATGGCAGAACAGAAACTCCTTTCTTAAATGCTTCCCCTTTTCAAAGGCTTCGTCTGGTTTTATCAGTGAGTCTGGGAAGCCTTAGAACTTGCTGCACACAGAGCAGTTGTGGGTTTGAGGTGACAGCCCTGAAACACTGACTTTAATTTGTGACTCTTATACTCACTGGCTTTTGTTGCATCAGGTAAGTTACTTTATACAAGACATTTCCCTTGAAGAGGATTTTGTACTTGATTTTTCTATCTAAGGGATGGACTAAACAGAAAACCTTCGCTGCTCCTATCTCCAAAATCTTGTTGATGTATAAATCCCGCACCAAACAGGGCACAGGCTGAGATGTCATTGATAGACTGCATGCGCAGGATCCAAAATGTTAAATATTGTTCATTTGTCTGTCTGGAATTTTAATCAGAAGGCTGTGGGTTTGATTGCCTCTTATGTAAATGTGGAAATAGAAAATGACTCTGAGAATTGGCTGTCTATCAATCCTAAAATCTTCCATTACTAAACCAAACCACATTTTTGTCTTCATGACTAGTTCCATTCAAAGAGCAGTGGTGTTTTAAGTAAAAAAAAGAGTTTTATCTTCTGATAGTTTGTCTTTGTCACAGATGTTTTGTAGGCATTAGCCTGTTTAAACACATTCTCTTTTTAAAATAAAATTAACTTTTTTTTTTGTGAATAGAAACTGTATATTTGTTTGGTGGCTGGGATGGAACTCAGGATCTGGCTGACTTCTGGGCATATAGTGTGAAGGAAAACCAGTGGACCTGTATATCCAGGGATACCGAGAAAGAGGTAAGTTCTGCAAACATCCATATTTTTAAAAATACATCAATGGTTGCCCTCAAAAATGCCCCTGCTAAAGTACTTGTGTTGAAGTGCAGTATGAGGGTGAGAGCCACAGAGTTCAGACCTTCAAGTTCTGAAGACTTTTGAAATGCTTACGTGGGGAAAATATGAGCTGGAGGTGGCTTTGAAGTGCTAAGATTCCTGGAGGGGAAAGGTTTATTTCTCAAAAGCAGAAATGATCGGCTAAAAATCAGCTCAGCAAGTAGAGCACGAGTTAAATAACTTTGTGTGGCTGAACAACCAGACTTATCGCAGAATGTTTTGGGTTGGAAGAGATCTTAAAGATCATCCAGTTCCAGCCCTGCTGCCATGGGCAGGGACACCTCCCACTGGAAGGTTCCAAGAACTTGCTAATGAACATTTCAGACCCGATCCTGGTGTTTGAGCTTCAGAAACCAATTGTTTATTTTTTTAGCTTCTGTCAAAAATGGATAGAAATGGACAACTACCAGATGGAAATCTAGAGGACAGGGGTTACTGCCAAAGGCTACACAACCCCGAGAGCTTTCGTGGAATTCATTTGAACCATTTTCCTTGGCCTGTTTTGCTCAGTATTTGACGTATGAAACCTGAAATGAATGTAGCTTGGGTTATAGGACCAGACAAAAAAAGTCCAGTACATTTGGTTTCTGTAATTAATTTCACTGTACACTGAAATCTTCAAGTTTTGTGTGGTTATTGTGTTTTGTGTTCATTACTTGTCAGAGGAAGATTCATGCCACCTCCTCTTGGAGGTATGAAAAATTTGAGATCCCACCACTTTTTGACAAATTCAGGAGTTTATTTCCTCAGCTATTTGAAAACAGTAGAAAAACATCTTGTTTCTCATTTGTATTTCTCAGTTACTCGTCATGACTAATTTTGTGATCTTCCTTACCAGATTAAATAAAACTTTAATATTCTCATTTTTCTCATGGCAAAAGTTTTTTAGAGGTTGTGATCAAGTAGGACAAATAGCCTGAGCTGAAAAAAAAAAAAGAATAAAATCTCACAGGCATTTCCTGTAGCTCTCGAATCTCTGTGTCATGGACTTACTGATTGAAACATCCTTTACAAAATGGGCAATAACAAAACTGAACATGATATTCTGGTTTCTGTCAGAGCTGTGGAGAGGTAAAATTGTTATATTTACGTACTGTTTAGTCAAAAAGGGGCTGCTGTGTTTTGTTCCTGCACAAGCCAGTGTGGATCAGTCTAGTGTTTAAGGTATGCATTTCCTTCTTGCTGGGGAGGTCGTGCCACATCCAGTTGAGTTTCTCTTAAGCTTAGGAGGCCTGGCTGGGGTGTTTTCTCTCCAGATTCCTCATACCTGACTCCAGCACGGTAAGACTGGGATGGGAGGAAGGAGAGATGCACAGAAGGAGAGCTGTGGAGGAGACACAGTAGAAGAGTTGTGAGTTGATGTGATTAAATAATTATAAAGGGATTTTTGGAGGCAAAAATTTTAGCAGAGTGTTATGGAAGTTCAGGAAGTTCAGATGGAATATGGGAAGGGTCTGGTGAGGAGAGGAAGAAAGAGGAATTTTTAAAAAGTGGAGACTTGCTGAATGTATGAGGAATTTTGAAGAAGGGATGTGCTTAATAAAGTGTGGAGAAACATGGTTTTGGAAAGGGAATTCTAGAAGAACTCTCTGTGACAAACTTGTGAGGTGGGGCCCCTGTGAGCCTTGTGGAGTTCAACAAGGCCAAGTGCAAGGTCCTGCACATGGACTGGGGCAATTCCAAGAACAGATAGAGGCCAAGCAGAGAATGGATCCAAGAGCACCCCTGAGGAGGAGGAGGAGGACTTGGGGTGTTGGTGGATGAGAAGCTCGACAGGCCACGATGATGTGGACTTGAGCACTTCTGCTCTGGAGCCAGGTTGGCAGAGCTGGGGGTGCTCACCTGGAGAAGAGAAGTCTCCAGGGAGAGCTCAGAGCCCCTGCCAGTGCCTTAAAGGGTTTCAGGAGAGTTAGAGAGGGACTTGGGACTAAGGCACAGTGTACCAGGACAAGGGGGAATTGTTTCCCAGTGCCAGAGGGCAGGGTTAGATGGGATACTGGGAAGGAATCCCTGGCTGGGAGGGTGGGGAATCCCTGGCACAGGGTGCCCAGAGAAGCTGTGGCTGCCCCTGGATCCCTGGAAATGTCCAAGGCCAGGTTGGATGGGGCTTGGAGCCACCTGGCATAGTGGAAGGTGTCGCTGCCCACAGCAGGGGGTGGCACTGGATGGGCTTTAATGTCCCTTCCCACCCAAAGCATTCCATGATGCTGTGATATATTCAGCAGGGCTCAGGAGGCCTCCTGAAGTGTAGTTCAGGGTTTTGGTGACTTTCTGAGGTACAGTGAGCTGGCAGCTGCTGTACTTGGAAACTAGCAGTGGGTTGTGGTTTTTTTTTTTCCAAAGAGATCTGGATGAAACCTGATTTAGAAATGTAAAGGTCAATCTCAAATGTTGAGAAGTATATTCAAAAACAAAGACTCCAGATGTTTCTTTAATAGGGACATCAACTGCTCACAAACAATTTGCAAAAAGGAAATGTCTGTTGACATGGAATCTTAAAAAATATTCAGAGTAGATTCCAGAGGAGCTTAATCTTGTTTTGTTGTATTGTGCTAGTTCTGCTTCTGGTATTTTTATTCTAATTAATCAGTGGCAGTGGTTAAATTAGCCAGTCAATAATTAAACTTGGATAAGAGTGAAATATGGTGAAAGTTGCATCCTGTCCAGTGTTATTGTAGGGATAATGCAGAGTAATGCTTTTGGGATAAGGGTACTGGGAGCTTCTGTTGCAGTGCATTAGGAAAACATTGTGTGACCTTTTTAGAAAATGTTTTTGCTGCTGTTTTTCAACATTTTCCACTGAGGTGTCTGTCACCTGAAGTTGCATTTGTCTTTTTTAACAATTAGACCACCAAAGCTGATTTTACATAGCTCTTTTTCATAGAATCATTGAAGAGTTAGGTGGAAAAGCCCTCTAAGATCAACTCCAACTGTTCTCCCAGCACTGCCAAGGCCGCCACTAAACCATGTCCCCAGGTCTCACATCCATGTGGCTTTTGAATCCCTCCAAGGACAGGGACTCCATCACTGCCTTGGGCAGCTGTGCCAGGGATGGAAAACCCTTTCAGTGAAGAAATTTTTCCAAATATCCGAGCTCAACCTCCCCTGGTGTAACTTGAGGCCATTTCCTCTCCTCCTGTCCCTGTTCCCTGGAGTACAGCCTGACCCACCCTGGCTGTCCCCTCCTGGCAGGGACTTGTGCAGAGCCACAAGGTCCCCCCTGAGCCCCCTCCCAGCTCCCTCAGCCTCTCCTGGTGCTCCAGACCCTTCCCAGCTCCATTCTCTTTCGTGGATATGCTCCAGCTCCTTATGTCTGTCTTGTATGTCTGGACAAGATGCTCAGGGCGCTGCTGGAGTAGCTGATCACCTACAGCATGAAAACAGGGTCTGCAGGACCTGCTGGTGAGCACACCACCACTGCTGATGGACAAACAGACCCCACCATCACTTCAGAGTATGGATCCAGCAGGACTCCTGCTGTGCCTGTCAAATCCTCTTCCTTAAGCCTGAATCCTTCCAGGGAGATGCTCCATGGAGCAGCTCAGGACCTCTCAGCTTACCCACAGCTTCTGTCTCTGGAGCGTGTGACAGCCCTGTGAATCCGCTGGCACAAGGCACAGCCAAAATGTGTTTCATTTAAGGGTCTTTAAGAGTTTCTACCCTGAATCAAGTGGAATGTTCTGACAAATGCTGTTGTCTTCAGGGTTTTTAGGGCTGTAGATCAACAGACTTCTTCAGGATTAGGGAATAAATAGTTCTAAAAAAAACAAACTTTGTCATTCCCTGGACATTTTTACTCTAGGCTAGTATCAGTTAACAGGGAAATTTCATGTGTGTGTTTTGATGTCTGTTTCTAGTTTCCAAGCAGCAGCTTTCTCTTTTGATGGGTAATTTAGTTAAAACTGGTGCAGGAGGGTAATTTTAAATGTAGGAAAAACTTTGGTGTAAATTGATAGTCAGGGGATTTTGAAATAGGATCAAAATGCTGAGGGGTGTTGATGCCTCTGGAGATCAAATAAATGAGACTAAAGCAGTGTGATAGTTGGCATATTTTGTGTGTCTCTGGTATTCCTCTACCTTGTTTTAGTATTTCCTAGAGACAAGAGATGGAGGGATCTCCCTTCAAACAGTGTCACTGCACTGATTGGTACCTTCTGTGCTGCGTCTTGGAAAATACATTGACTCATCCTCATTCTGGCTTCTTCAGAGGAAAATCCTGCTCACAAATCAGCTCTGTGAAGGACGTGGAAATTGTGTAAATGGGTTAGGTTTAGGTGACACTGTGTTTCTCTCAAAAATTGTTGAAGTGTTTCCTTAGCAAAGGTAGAAGTGAAGGTCTTGTCATGGTTTAACTGCTTGAGAGGATAAATCTTTGTTCACAATGAAGGAGAGTGTAGGTCAACAAGTGCCTCCTGTTCAGTAGGTTCAAAATGATGTAGAAAATGGGTATATTGTGAGGTGACAGTTTGCTGTGAACAGAAAGTGCTTTTCCAGGATGCTGAAAGTAAAAGCTGACAAGTGTAGAAAGTTCTCCTAATGGTGAGAGCCAGGGGGAATTTCAGCTGCTATTGTATTTCCAGTTAAATTTTCTCCAGTCTCTGCATACATTTGTTGACATGGATGAATTTACCCAAAGCTTTCAGTGTCATATTACCACAGAAGCATTTTTGGTAGGAGTTTGTGACACCTCTGACTGGTTTTTTGGGTGTGATGCAAAAGTACATGAGCATATCAATGTAAAGCTTTTACCCTGTGCTGTTTGAAGTGTAGGAACTGAACTAGTTTCAAATATTGACTTCTTCCCACAGATGGTGATACAGTTTGGAAGACACTTCAAGTGACTTGAGGGACTTTTTGTTGCAAATATTGTGATGTTTACGGACTTGAGATCTAATACAGCGAGTCTGCCATGTCCTACTGCTGAGCAGTTCCAGTGGTACAGATGCTCAGTTGTACAAGATTCCTGGTGCTGCAAAAGCACATAGGGAGAAGGCAGCTGTCCCTGAAAGAAACTTGGATACTGCAGACCTACCTCAGAGCCAACTCCCTAAATAGTGCAAATGCCTACAAAAGTAGGGACAAAGACAGCAGATGCTGGAGTGAACCAAATGAAAAGTATCCTAGGCTGATCCTAAATATCACAGGCTAATGGTTTATTATCCTCCCTGTTTAGTAGCATAATGGTTTAAAATGTTCTAAGCCAGTATTCTTTCACCAGAATGTTTGAGAGACTTTCACATATGCCTAACTGACATCCCCAGTGATTTCCACTTAGGCAGCCTAAAGCAAAAAAACCCTGTTGAGGGAGTAGCACCTCAGCTTTTAAAAAGAATTTATTTTTAAATAAACTTTTTGGAAAAGGTTTTCAGCTTTTGAAGCTAACTTATGTGCTTATACTATCTTGTGTGCCTCAAGAGTTCTGTCCTCTTAATCCTGGTTTATTTGTCTTTTTTTTTTTTTTTTAACTTTGACATTTTTAAAGGAAAATATCATCCATATTTGAAAACAGCTTCAGGTCTTAAGTTATTCAGTTCCCTCACTAGGTACCTGTATTTCTTGCTTCAAGTTTGAAAAAAAGCCCAGAAACCAGCCAAACTTCAGTTATTCCTCACACCAGGTGTTTGAATGTGTGGAGGTCCTTTTCCTCCACACGCTGCTGTTCGAGTCAGTCCCGTGGAGAAAGGAGCATTAAATAAATGCCTTGTGCCCGATGTTCTGGAGGCTGCACAACTTTGGCAGCCCTGGAGCTTGTGCATGCCAGTCTTCAGGTTATGCTGAATTTCCAAGTCATCATAAAGCTTTCAGCTGCAAAGTAAAACTACTTTTAGTCCTTGAAGTAATGCATCAGGCAGAGTTGATTTGTGGCGTTTATGTTCCGATAAAAATCACCACTTCAGCTACAGCTTATGATGAGTTTAATGCTCTGATCTCTGGTCTGGAATGGAACTTTATTTTACTTACATGGCTTTATTAGGGCATTATTGCATCATCCTAATGCATTTTGCAGTTCCCTGTAAATTGTAGATGAGGCACTGTAGAGTCATTTTTGGGTGGCTGTGGATGCATCCTGGGGGGAAAAATGACGTTACAGGATTTTCAGGTAAAGATTTAGTGAAGAGATTGATGTTGGTACAAGGAATTCTGATTTATATCCTTTTGGCTTTTAAAGACACAGAAATATGCACCTGTGAGATGAGCCAGCTGGAATGCCAGGACCCCAGCATTTCACACTGAAGGGATTAAAAGAAAAGAATTTTAAAGAAATAGGAGAATATGTAGAGGTGGAAGGAAAACTTAACTCTTTTGCCGGTGAGTGAAAGTAGCTTCACACACCAGTCAACTTTGCCTTGGGAGTAGAGTAATGTCTTATTTCAGCTACACTGACAGACTTGTTACATTAATGTTACATTAATATTGCTCAATCTGTACAAATACAGTAATCCCTGAAGAAATATAAGTTATCCCAGGGTGGTAACAAAGGGGAAGCAGTCTCAAGTAGTATCACAGACAAAGCTGTAGCTAAATTGTCTGGATAATTACGTGCTTGAAAATGTAGTAAGTTTTTGTGGACCTTGCTACTGAGGTATTTCAGCAGCTGGGTTTTGGAGGTAATTGGGAATTGAGCTTTCTGGAGTGTCTCAAGAGAACTTACTGGCACAATGGCTGGTGCAATGATGTGTTGAATTCAGATCTATCTGAAAGAGCTTAGTGTGTTTAATAGGACTTAATCCATGAGTTTTCCAGGGCTTGCATTCGATGGAGATGTTACTGATACTGGGCTCTAGGAAATTAAACAGCCACTTTTACAGCTTGCCAACACCTTTGGGTGCAAACTGCTCTTTTGTCACAGTTAAAAACTGTCTTCACTTTCTCAGAAACATCTGAGAGCCTGTGGTTGTTGAATGATTTAGACTTAGAATTTCATGTTTGTCTATCACTGGCATCTCAAGGACAATTAATTACCAAAAAAAAAACAACTTTCAAAAGTGTAGCCTTTGTGGCTAAATAGTTTATAAGCAACCAGTTAATTTTTTTCCAGCCTTCTGGTCTGCAAGTGGGGCTGTAGCTCAGCTGAGTAGTTTGTGTCCATGGAAAAATCTCTCTTGGCTGGACCTTCGCTGGCCATTGTTACTGGTAACGAGAGGACAGCGTGAACTTGTGATGCATGCAAAAATGACCTCATTCAACATCCTGCAATTGTTAATGGGGTTAGTTAAATTCGGCACACGAGGGATGTTGTCCTGAGGGCCCATCTCGGAGCTGCTGAAAGCTCTGGTTCTCTGGTGGGTTGTCTGTTACGTTTCATCAGCGTTGCTGAAAGCAAAGCTGAGCAGTGGATGTGGAACAAACTGACAATTGACTTGGTAAAATTTAAGAAGTTGAAACTTTTTTCACATTTCACCAGTGTGAGCAGCACTTTGTTTGCAGGTGAATTGTGCCTTTTGTTAGGAATAGCACAGAACTGATGTCCTTCTGCTGCAAGGTTGCCATGTACTGGGGTATTCCTTCAGTACTTCTCTTGTTTGCATTTGTAAGCTGAATCACAAAGGTTGGATGACTTTTATTTTTGACTGTAAACTAAAGCCCGCACAAGACCTTCACACAAATTCCTGCAACCTTCTCCAAATAAATTAAAGAATTACAGAATGGTTTGAGTTGGAAGGGACCTTAAAGATCAACTCATTCCAACCCCTGCCATGTACTGGGACACCTTCCACTATCCCAGGTTGCTCCAAATCCCATCCAAGCTGGCCTTGGGCACTTCCAGGGATCCAGGGGCAGCCACAGCTTCTCTGGGCACCCTGTGCCAGGGCCTCACCACCCTCCTGAGCAGAGAATTTCCTTCTAACAGTTGATCTAAATGTCTCTTCTTTCAGTTTAAAATTGGTCCACCTTGTCCTGTCACTATCTGCCTGTGTAAAAATCCCTCTTCATCTTTTTTTATAACCTCATTTTAAATACTGAGCAGCCACAAATTATTTCCCAATATTTACATGGTTGAAGATGTGGGAACTTTTTCCCCTTTCCACTGGCTTGTAAGATGTCTTGTTTTACTGCACCATGAGATCCATGGTGTTATGCATTGCTGGAAGGCCTTGATGATACCCTGGTGTGAGAGCAGAGAGCTCAGGAGATCCAGGAATGTGGCTCCTGCACTGGCAATTCCTCTGGCGGTGGCTGCCAAAGCTGTTCCTGCACTGGAGGAAAACTCAGGCAGCACAGCTGTCAAAGCACTATGTTGGTGTTTTGGGAAGTTCAGCTGCAAGGACGCACTTTTCTTTAGAGGTGCCTTGATCAGGGCACATCAGAAGCCAGAATATCATGTATTAATTAATTCCTTTATGAGAATACTCTCAAATTAGTTATTTCTACAAGCAGGCTGGCAGGGAGGCTAATAAATAATAATTTCCTGAGAATAGAGCATTATCTATTTGTTTTCATAGCAATGCTCATGGGCTGCACCGAGTCTGTGCTGTGATAAACCTGGGCTGATCCCTGAAGGATGGAGCAAAGACTTGGAGTCAAGTTCATGTTCAGACTGGAATGGTTGGGCTGTCAAGGGTCACCAAATCCCACTGCTGTCATAAGGATTGTGTTGTATGATCTCTGAGCCTGATCATTTGACTTATAAGCTCATTGAACCGTCTTTCAAAAATAGAACATCAGGCCATTAATTTTTTTAATTCTAATTTAAGCGGGGGAAGTCTCTTTGTGGCAGGCTCAGCTCAAGACCACGCAGCTTCAACAGTGGGAAATTAGGACTGTCCCAAATGTGAGCGTGCTTTTAGGAAGGGGAAAAAGAAAGTTTCATCCTGTTTAATTTTATTGTTTTCCCACCTTGAAGAGGTATGCATGCAAAACTGTGTGCTAAAAGCTGCCTCTGACTTTAATCTGCTCCATCATGTCTGAGTCAGATGCCCAGGAAGGACTTTGCTGGTAAATCTATCCCGTGGCATCGCTGTAGGAGGGCACCAGTAAGCAGATTAGCCATAGCTCAGATTCTGTGTCAACTGCCTGACCGAGGGTGTCTTCCTGTCTTGGCTGTCCCTGGACTTATTAATAGTTAATTATAACTTTTTAATATCCAAACCTAATATTTATCATAAGGCATTTAACTCTCTTGTGTGAAAAATTGTGTAAATTCATGGCTTTCCAATACTGGTCCTGAGTTTTCAGCATGATGATACTTAGATTCTGGTCTATTTCTTAGGCTTCCCAAAATATTTTTTGGCAGAAAGTATTTAATTTATATGTAAGAGTTTTCTAGAGAAGCTGTGGCTACCCCATCCCTGGAAATGTCCAGTCTCAGGGGCTTGGAGCAACCTGGGATAGTGGAAGGCAGGGGAGTGGGACTGGATGAACTTTAATGTCCCTTCCAACCCAAACCATTCTGTGGCTGATGAACTTGCATGATCTCAGAAATATTCTTTATAATTGGTAAAGCAGCCTTAAAATTAAGTTGGAATATCTGTTACTTTTATAAATAGTGCCAAGAGTCATGGAATGTTAAAGGTTCGAAGGGACTTTAGAGAACATCTAGTCCCAAACCCCTACCATGGGCAAAGACACTTTCCACTAGACCAGGTTGCTCCAAGCCCCATCCAACCTGGCCTTGAGCACTTCCAGGGATTATTTGCAGAGTGATTTAAAGAATGGAGTGTACATTGAGTATACAAAATACATTTTTTGAAGCTAAACTCAAATTTCATGGTCCTAGAAACATTCAGTCCTTCGCTGCATCTACCCTGTGTGATATCCAAAGGTTTTTAATTCTAGTGCTGGAGCTGTCTAGTCTTGGATATCAAATGACACAGGTGGCACTGACATCTGCTGTCCCACAGAGTAGGAAGGTGCTGTTTGAGGGAGGCTGTTTCACACTGAAAAAAAACATTACAGAGGGCTCTGAGCCCCTGCAGTGTGCCTGTGCTGGGCTTCTCTGGCCGTGAGCACGACTGTGATTCTCCTTTTGTGTGACTGGACGTGCAGGACCCTCCCTCTGGTGGTTTGGTGCTCCTGGTGCATCATCGGTGATTTTGTGGGTGATAGGAACATATAAATACATCAGCCCCCAGCTCCTGTTTTGTGTTGAGGGACCATACAAATTCTTCATGCTGCCATTAAAAAAAAAAAAAAAAGATTAAATTATTTTCTTATGTTTCTGGCACTTTTAGGTTATGATAGACTTAAAATGCCTTCTGTGAGTAACATGTATGGGATGAAAGTGTTTTATTTTGTTGTATGGCTGCAGTTGTTACTCTTGTTGAACTTAGTGTTCATGTAGAGCAAAGCAAATCTTTGCTGCGGCTCAGATTAAACATTTTGGGAGCACATTAGCCTGTAGACTGGCATTGATAAAGCACTAACAAGCTCTAATCTTAAAGCACATAGACTTGAATTAACGCCAGGAATAATATGCATTTCCTTTCATTTTCAAGTTTATGGAGAACTTTCCCCCTTTTTTTTTGGGGGGGGGGGGGGGTGGAGGAGGAAACGAATTATAGTCCAAAACTGGGAAATGAGAGCAATTAATCTCTGCAGTTGTGTGTAGGCAGGAGGGACTATTTGTTGCCTGACAGGCTGCTCTCAGGACTGGAAACAAAGTAGGTTGTTTGTGTCTTTTTATGTCCTCGTCCTAGTTTGCTTTAGGACAAGAGCATTTACCTCATGACGCTTATTTTTGAACTTCATACTGGAGGCAGTGTTCACATTCCACTCAGTCTTTTACAGGACCAAGAACGGAGAATTAGTCAGCTGTTCTTTGTTTTTATTTCCCTGACTCTTGAACAGGATCCAGGCTTGCTCCTGAGGTTTTTCATCTGGATTGGTCTGAATAAAACAGATTTTTCTTGCAACTGAAACCCCTTTATTTGCAAAAGGTTATGATAACCAGAAGAAGCCAAGCTCCCCCAGTTTTTGTTTGGGATGGGCAGTGGAACCAGCTTCCTGGGGTCATGTTCTCATTAAAGGAGGTTCATAGGACATTTATTTAAAAACAAACCAAAAAATGAAAGCTATCATGTTTGTGCCTTAGCATTCCAGGATGCTGTTGCTAAGATGATGCCTGCTGATTCTGGCATAAATAGTTGATTTGAGCAGACCCTACCCTAAGGAGTTGAGTCCCAGTCCTTTCTCCCCTGTATAGGAACAAATCAATTATTCTAAGGAGGCGGTGTTGTCTCTCGATGCTGTTGTGTTGCTTTTTGAAAACGTTTTGTAAGTTAGTCCTTAAGTGGGATAATTGCTTTCAGCATTTGCAAGTTAAATGAAGAAAGCTCTAATTAGATTTTATAAAGTGGCTTAGCATGTTGAGAAGGCTTTTCATAAAGTATACTGTGTATTCACTTGGCATTGCACAATTGAATTTCGTGTAGCACTGACGAAACCTAAAAATCCTATTTGGCCCTGGGTGCTTAAAGGATTGAAAGCCTTCCTTAAGTGCTCCTGGCCATACAGCCTCTCTTCCTTTCCCCACCATCCCACCCTCACCAGGGCATTTATCTGTGCTGTAGAGACTGGAGGAGTTGCGTCAACACCAACCTGTTTAAAGAAGAGCCTTGGAGCTGGGCATAAAGCTTGGTATTTTGTAGCACTTCCAAACAGGACCCTACACATGCTGTTTAATCTGTTTTAGCTGTTATTGTGCTGGGCTGATTGTATGGTGGGGCTGGGTGGCACGGAGCCACTTTGTTCAGGTCAGTCCTGGCTCTGTGCGGGCACTTATTGAGTCCCACACAAACCCAGCAGTGCCTGTGCTTAGTAGTTTTTGGTATTGTTTGGTGTCCTGTAGGTTAGAAATGTGATATGCTAATGCTTTCCTCTTGCCATCACAGCCTTGGCAGCAGCTGAGGCACTGGCCAAAGCAGCCTGACACACTTATTGCCATCTGAATAAGGACTTAGCCCAGTCATAAGCGCCTTTCACGTGTGGTTTCTGCAGTGTGTGTGCCAGGAGCTTTCTGATGAGAATTGGAAGGAGTCCCCAGAGCCAGTGTTTGTTCAGGTCATTGGGTGCTGTTGCTGGATGTGACTTTCAGAGTCTTATAGAAGATGGGCTGTGTTTGGGAAGTGACACCTCTACTACCTCAGTCAATCAGGTCGTGAAACTTCATCTGCAAAAATGTGGATTCCATGTGTAACAACTTAGAAGAAACCAGATCTAAAGTAAAGTACTTAATTATAAAATCACAGAATGGTTTGGGTTGGGATAGACCTTAAAGACCCTCTAGTTTCACCCCCCTGACGTGGGCAAGGACACCTTCCACTAGGCCAGGCTGCTGAGGGCCCCGTCCACTGGCCTTGAACACTTCCAGAGATGAGGAGTTTTGCATGCGTTTTTTATGAGTTCAGACAGTCACAGAAGCAACTTGTCAAAACTGTGACTTGGTGATAAGGCCTGAATTTGAAGAAGGGCATAGAGATCTCTAGTAAGGTCCACTCAGCCTGGGACATTAATTAATGGATCACCAGCCTACATCCTGGCAGGGGGACAAAAGATTGCTCTTTTGCTCTCTAGCCATGCTTGATCTCTTCAACCTTGGGTTAGAAAGTCATCTCTGTCATGGTCAGTTTTTCTCATTCATTGCTTTTAAAGAGTCAGATTCTTTGAACACTTGTGGAATCAACAAACTTTCCTGTTTGAATTTACTGGATTGCTGTGTCCATGACAAGCCGTGGCAGAGTGTTCCTCGTGTGAACAACAGGCTGCTGTTGTAACCACACGGCTTTGGATGAACGTTCGCAGCCACCCACGGGCTCTTGATTCATCACATGTGCCTTGAAGCTTTTTACTCTTTTGTAGTGTCTTTGCAAATGGACTTTGTGTCACTCTTTGAAGTACATTTGAGCTACAAGGGCTGCCATGGTCAGGCTGAACTCAGAAGTGAACACAGATTTAGGCCTTTCCCCTTTTCTGCCTTAAATGTCAAACCAGCATGTAACACTGTTAATGGAGTTATTTACTCATTTTGGTAAACATGTAGGCTAAGGAGGAAACTTTGGCAGGTACCTTGTGATCTTGTGAGTGGTGTGCAGGCAGAACTCCAGTTTTCTTGGAGAACAGATTTCAAATTGGATGAAGCTTCCTGTATTGCAAGAGATAATTCCTGCTATGGCAAGCTCTGCAGTTTGGTAGAGCTGAAGTTCTTGCATGAACTTGAGATGATGAAGATTCTGTGTCTGTAGAGATGAAATGTTCACCTTAAGAGCTCTTTAAGAAAGCAGATACTACTGTGTGAGATGTGGCCAAGATGTAATTAAAGAAAAAAGGTATTTTTCCTGAATTCTTTTCTCATTTTAAAATAGTCTTAGGAAATCTGTATGTTGCATATTTAGTGTAGCAACTGTGGTTTTGGTGCCATTGCCTTGAAACGGGTATTGAGTTGTGAAGCATCTCAGCCTTGTGTCTGTGCTCAAACAAATTTTGGTTGATGATGTAGCTTTTCATGGAAAGGCAGCTCTGGAAATTGCTAAATAGGAGATTTACTCCTGAAAGTGCCAAAGACATTATTTGAACAAGTTTGGGAGGATTTAATTTAGTCCCCGTAGAGGTAAGAGAGTGGGGGAACGATTCTTAGGTTGTCCAATTCCATTAAAAAACTGCAGTGACCTGCCAGAGGAGAGGGTCAGAAAGCACAGGTGGGTCCTCACATCTCACCCACAAGGCAGCTGTGCCAAGGCAAATAGGTGCTCATTGGCAGGGGACCGGTGCCATGTCCCTCACTGTCCCAGCTCCATGGCTTGGGATGGACTTTGCACACTGGGGTGATTTATTTGTGAACCAGGGGCTGCCTTTGTGAGTGCACAGATTGGTGCTTCTCATGCAGAGGAACTCCCCTGTGTGTTTGGAACAGGGTCATTTGCAAGATACTGTTTTTATGTTTTCTAGGAAAAACGACAATTGTGTTGTTGCTTTCTGTGTCATCTTCCTTCGTGACCAAAGGCAATCAATGAGCTTTTGCTGCATTTCAGGATTTTATGCTAATATTTCACTGCTATCAGTACTTTTTTTTTCAGAAAATAAAATTATCCTAATTACCCTGAAGTAACTAATCCTCAAAGCTGTAATCATTGCCGACATAATACTTCGTATTTACAAAATATGAACAATTCAGTTCACCTCTTCACATGGTCTTTTGAGTTACTGTAAACTGTTTCCTGGAACCATTGCTTAATCAAGAAATTGAATTTTGTAACATGACTAGTAAAGGCTTTTGACAACAAAGATGTAATGCTTCCTTTCTTGTTTTATCCAATTTAGTGATGTGCATTCCATCAGTGTACTTTAAATTTCAATAGAATTTAAGTGAAAGGGTACAATTATGAAGATATTTTCATATGACAATACTTAGTAGCATGCAGAGCAACTATTGTGCTGATTATTTGGTGTGATACGGCTACTCTTCTTTAACAATAAGTCTTCAATAATGATTTTAAAGATTTGCTATATCCTTGCCTACTTGCCTAATCTTTACTTTTCAATAGTTTTTCATAGATTTTTTTTGTATAGAATCCCAGAATGGTTTGGGTTGGAAGGGACCTTAAAGATCATCCCATTCCAATGCCCTGCCATGGGCAGGGACACCTTCCACTATCCCAGGTTGCTCCAGGCCATTTCCAGCCTGGCCTTGGACACTTCAGGGATCCAGGGGCACCCACAGCTTCTCTGGGCCACCCGTGCCAGGAGCTCACCACCCTCACAGGGAAGAATTTCTTCCCCATATCTAATTTAAACCTGCCCTCTGTCAGTGGGAAGCCATTCTCTGTGTCCTGGCACCCAACTGTGTCAAAATAAACTACAGAATTGATCTATACTCATGATACGATGCTTTTCATCTGATATTTTGCACATAAGGCTTTGCAAACCTTGATTTCTAATGTTTTGGTGTACAACATCACTCTCATGCTTCAGGAAAGAGTCTATGAAGGGCCTTAAAATGAGATTTGGGAAGCAGAAAGGAAACTGCCCAGGACTGCATAATCATCATCATAATGTCATTAAATAAATTACTCCATGATTTAACTTGAGCACTCCTGGATGGATTAAGCCCATAATAATTTGACATGGGGCACTCTGTTTGTTTCTCTTGAAGATCATAACTCAGAGCAGTTTTGCTTACCGTGGGAAACTTTCAGCTGGAGACTGGGAGGGCCATATCTATTTATGAAGGACAGGGAGTGCTTTTGTTACCTTCCCAGAGCCATTACGGGATATGATTGCTTGGGGGAGTGTCTGCTTATGATCTGTTAGAAAACAGCCTATTAATAAAACAGAGACTCTTGTAATAGAGCACTTCTTAATCTTCTTCCTGTGTAGTTATTTATAGGCTGTGACATCTTAATTTGCCTCTCATGTGCTTCGACTTCAGTTATTTTAAAAGATCAAGTAGTTTTCACACGCCTCTGAGAATCACTTCTGGGAGAAACTGTCTGTTTTCTAAGGAATCTGACAAAAAGGGTTCAAATCATAAGTTTGTTGTGACAAATTCATTAAGGTTTTTGCTGGTGTCTTTCTAAAGGACAGAAGTTATGGGATGTGCACTTGTAGTTAGTTATGTATTAATCCTGTATTTGCTTACAAGCAGATTTTCCTGAATTCCCCAAGGATTTCTAGCTGCTGCTAATACTTATTTCCCCTTAGCGACCTACCTGGAGCAATATCAAATCCATTATTCTCTTCATTTTTGCGGTCCTTTGCTTTCTCAGAGCGGTCCCAGTGCCAGGTCCTGTCACAAGATGTGCATTGACATCCAGCGACGGCAGATCTACACCCTGGGGCGGTACCTGGATTCCTCCGTGAGGAACAGCAAGTCCCTGAAAAGTGACTTCTACCGCTACGACATCGACACCAACACCTGGATGTTGCTGAGCGAGGACACCGCTGCAGATGGAGGCCCCAAGCTGGTGTTTGATCATCAGGTCAGCCACACTCATCCTCCTGCTGCAAGCTCTCTGTGTGTAAAAGTCAGTTTTGATCGTAGTCTCTGCGATTTCAATTTGCTGTAGCAGGTAACAGAGCAGGGATGAAGAGGGTGTGATCTGCACTCAAATAGCATTGCTGCTCAATTGCAGCCACTGGCTGCTGGTGCCCTAATCAAACCGAGTCAGAAGAATCATAAAAACCTTTGCAAACAAATGCATTTTATTAAAACACGTTTTATTAAAGCCCAAAGCACAGTTCATCTGGTTTTAATCAGTCTCCTTGAGCTGGGTTTGCAGATATGCCTGGCTTGGAGGGCCTTGGGGAGCAACTTGTAAAGCTGTGTATGGTACCTTTGGAAGAATACTCCAAGCAAGCTGCTGAACTGAGGCCAACACAGGAGCAGGATTCGTTACAAATTGGTTACCTTTAAAAATTGTAGAATGTGCTTTCATTATAGAGCTTAAAACACTTTAGAGGAATGGCTACTAATCCTTTAAAAAGTCACATCTGTCCATGTGTTCAAATTGAAAACTTCTTTACTTATGTTGTGTACAGTGGCTTTTGTCTACTTGGACAAGGTATTTTGTTCTCGATTGATTTTTTTTTTTTTTTTTTTTTTATGAAGCATCACCAAGAAACAGCACATCAGGACTCATTTTTAAAGCAGCCCAAGATCAGCTTTTATTGGTACTGGCTGTTTTGTAACCAAAGCTGTTGTTTGCCAGCACAATGTGCCTTTCTGCTGACACCGAAAATTAAAGATACGCCATGTCTGCAGAACAAAAGCCAATCAGTCTTTCTGTTCTATTAATAACCAGTGCCAGTCTCCCAGGTGTTGGGGAAGAGGCACAAGGAAATTGTCAGCTGGCAAGGCTACTCTGGGTACCTTGCTTGCCTCTTGAAATGATTCCTTTTTTTCCTGTTCTGTCTCTTAGGGAAGAAAGGCCTCACTGACTTCTGTCAGTCTGCAGCTCTCCCTCTTCTCTCCCTCAGCACCTACTGCGATGGCAGTTTTTTATTTAACCTTCAGAAATGTGCTGCACTAGAAGTGTTTTGTGTAGGCTTTGCTGAGTAGCATCTCTGTCTTACTGTAATCTTGTCTGTTTGTTGGTTTGCTTTTTTTTTTTTTTCCCTTTGGTATTTTGTAACCCTCTGCTTTGCACTTTGTCGGAAAACATCACCTGGCGTCAGGAGGTTTGGTTTGATTTGTGCTGCAGTGCTTCTTGTGTGTGCCATAACCTCAGTTTAGGTTTGGAGATTAAACATATTTCTGCTGCAGTCCCAGGAGGAATCTTTGGCTGGGTTAAGCCCCCACTTCCAGTAATGGGGATAACAGTAAATGTGTGCTGGGGGTGGAATCTCAGTAACAAATCACAGACTGATTTTTGCATCAGTTGATTGGTGGGCAGTGAATAAGCAGTGATTTTGAATTTCTCCCTTGCACAACCATTGCCAAAGGTGATACTCTGTTAACTCTGGCTATAAGCATGTAGCTTGAAAAGATCCCCATAGACCTTTTCTGTGGAATCTATGGAAAAGAACCCTGCAAATCATTGTGAAAGACTTTCAAGTACTTTTCCCTGAAATCAGCAGGTTTTTTAGTTGATGAAGGGTACATTTAGTCTTATCTTTTGCATGTTAAATGGCATGTAGAAATTAGACTTCTGTTTTAAATTTCTTTCATGAGAGTAAGACCTGACAGCCATGAAGATCTGTGTCCTTTTCTAGTTTGTTGGAGGCTCGGACAATGTGCAGAACACTGACTTAGCTTAGTAGGCATTGCTTGCAGGAGAGGGGTGTTTAATGTTAGACCTCAGAGTGTCCAGGTCTTACTGTGCCAGCTTAAAACTGCTTCCCTGCTTCTTGCAGATGTGCATGGATTCTGAAAAACACATGATCTACACCTTTGGAGGCCGAATCCTGACCTGCAATGGCAGTGTGGATGACAGCAGAGCCAGTGAGCCCCAGTTCAGCGGCTTGTTTGCTTTCGACTGCCAGTGCCAGACGTGGAAACTTCTGAGGGAGGATTCCTGCAACGCCGGACCCGAGGATATCCAGTCCCGGATAGGGCACTGCATGTTGTTCCATTCTGTAAGTATCCACACCCTACTTTGATTTATGATGTCTGACTTTAAGGAGAACATCTGGTTTTGGTTTTTCTTGCAAATTTTGAGCACTTTAATCCCCTGAGCGATGTGTTGTCTCAGTTAATTCAATGTTTGCTGACATTCTGATCCTGCTTTGGTAAGTGCAGGAGGTGCTAATTCAAGTTTCAGAGCCTTCATGACTCCAACTGAATAAAATTTCAAGTAAAAATCGAGGTGAATTTTAAAGAGTTGATTTTAATATCATAATAGTAAATAGAACCAAAGGCTGTAGTTAATTTTGACCTAAAAATGTATTCTTTTTAAGTTAGGAGAGCAATTTAGAAGCTTCTGGTTGGTAGATACTCTGTGCTGTTACTGGAAAGGGACTTAATGGGTGTGCATTGAGTTGCACAGGTCTCAGAGCCTTTGGTGCTGGAGCATCCAGCTGCTCTTTGTTGTCCTGAGCAGCTGCAAACAGCTGTAAACAGCTGGGATTATGGACACTTCATCCAGAGCCTCATGGAGAAGCAGAAGGATGGGGGAGAGGTGTATATAGCATTTTACTCTATGTTGGGTATTAAAAACCACCTTACATTGCCTCTCCAGTTGTGTTCATCAACCACATGTCTATTTAAGAGAAGGGAACTAAAGAGAATTAAAATTAAGGTTGTGACATTTAAATATTTACTGATACCATCAACTCAAAACCCACCAATTTGAAGAAATTGCTGATTTTATTTGTCTTGCCCTTTCAAGTGAAAGATGAGAATTTTTACAGTGAATACTGGGCTTTCTGAGCTTTCAATTTTATTTTTGTTTTGAGTGGTTCTTCAAAATCTGGTGGAAAAACATTGCCCCACAAAATTCTGCACAAGGATTTGAGGATCTTTCAAATAGGTGTCTGTGGTAAATGTAAGAAGACTGGTTTCTGTAAGCACAGGTCATGGAAGTTTAAGTCCTTTTCTGTTTTCTCAACCATTTGAAAGAAAAATAATCCACCTCTTACGGACTTTCCACTTGGCAGACTTGAAAGAAGCAATAAACCTGTTATTCTTGGCTTGCTCCTTGCCATTTGCCTGTACTGAATTTAGTAATGTGCTGGTACTTGGATGGTTTCTCCTACAATCTGTCTTTTGTTCCTGTTGTGTTTTTAACAGTGATTTTATGATGGACTTTAGAGATGTGCCCTGTTAATTCTTTAATAATAAACTTGAGAGATGAGCTGCTGCTTAAGTCAAAGCTGGATGAGGCAGGGCTGCATCAGTTACCTGAGCACAATGATGTTAAACTTAGAAGAGACATCTCTGTTCCTCTTTGATTCATTAATGGCTGCCCCTGGATCCCTGGAACTGTTCCAGGCCAGGTTGGATAGGACTCGGAGCAACCTGGGATAGTGGAAGGGGATGGGCTTTAATGTCCCTTCCAACCCAACCCACTTATGATTCTATGATAAATACTGCTGTTAATGATCACAGTTGACCAACATACTGTCTTGAACTTGTATAGACTCTTTTTTCCCCCCTCTCTTTTCCAGAAAAATCGCTGCTTATATGTATTTGGTGGCCAGAGATCAAAGACTTATTTGAACGACTTCTTCAGTTATGATGTGGACAGTGACCACGTGGACATTATCTCAGATGGCACGAAAAAAGATTCAGGGATGGGTAAGAGGACAACTGCATAATCATTTCATTCCCTTGGGACAAATGAGAAATATACTGTGAAAGATGAACTATTGTAAAAAGAGAAATATGGAGGTGAAAGGCCAAGTTCAACCTGTGGGATCAGGTTGACATCCTTCACTAACCCTCCACACCCAGCTAAACTCCACACTATACAGATTAAATTTATGCTGGCTCTTCTGTCCTTTCTGTCATTTGACACTCTCCATCTTGAGCACAATACAAATAATTGATGCATGAAACCACATAGCACCTCAAAAGAAAAAAAAAAAAAAAACCAGCAAAATAAGAACTAAGAATACCTCTTCTGGAAACTCTAGCGAAGACAAAAAAAAACTGAAAAAGTTTTTAAGCCTGGAAAGGAGAAAGTTTCTGGTTTTCACTAAGTTAAAGTTTCTGGTTTTCATAAGATAAAGATAATCTGCAGGAAGGCAGGTACAGTGCTCAGAGGTAGAGAATTGGAGTAGAGGGACAAAAGTTATTTTCACCAGAAAGATGATAACAAGCTGTTGTCTTGTTATATTTGTAATAAATATCAGAAAAAGAGAAAAAAAAAAAAAGGGAGAGGAGGGAGCAAGGGAGCAGAGCTTCAGTTCTGTGTGATTCGTAGCACTGGGGCTACATATCCTGTGTATAGTTCTGTATGACAGAAGTCTTTAAAAACACCCAGAAGGCCTGTAACATAACCATAAAGAACTGATTTCATGCCTTTTCTCCTCAAATGACAGAGAAAAATGTTCCTTTCTTCCCGAAAAGCCTTTCTGCATGTATAAGCACATCATTTTCCTGTTACAAATACCCTGATCTTCATCCTGCCAGTCAGAATTTGAAATTTGAGTTGCCCTGTGTACCACTATGGAACAAAAGTTATGAGTATTTCTCAAGTTTTGTATATTCAGTCCCAGTCTTCTCTTCTTCCAGTTACTAAAAACCCCAGGAAGGTAATTAATCTTGAATTTAGGCTACCCTCCTCCTTTTGATCAGGCTTAACTTTTAGCAAGTAATTTTACTGAAACTCTAAAGTCAATTATTGGTGGTGACGAGTTATTGTTTGCTCATTAATTTAGTTATGCCAATAAGGGAGAAAAGTACCCAAGCTCTAATTCTCTGGAGTCATTTATTTACTCAAGTGCTTCCAAGAAAGAACCAGCTCATATTGTCTCCTTTATTCAGGTGCACGTTGCCTGATGCTGCTCTGTACACACCCACGCTCCCTTTGTTGTCCTTAGTGCTTTTAAAGAATAGATTTTTTTTTTCTCCAGGAAATTAGTAACATTCTGCCATTTTGATCTTTTCAAGCCACATGTCTTCATAGCCAGAAGCTTAAAAATATGTGGCTTTAAGCTGACACCTTTGTCTGCTTCAGATTTAAAGATACTGAGTTTGTCAGGACACCGAGCTCTGCTTTTCATACATGAACTTCAACGTTCAGTGAATTAAATGAGAAATGAAGTAAATTTTTAGCCCTTCTCCCCATTCCCACAGGCCCTGAAGTGATGAATAGAAGATTTTGTATTTTTTTTTTAATAAGCAAATGACTCACTGGAAATAATTCACAAGTAGATTTTTTTTGGTTTACTGCTCTCCTGTGTGTGGAAAGTAAACAAAGAGATTTGAACGTTTCCATTGCTTTTGAAAGAAAATGCTGGGATAATTTGCATTTTAACAGGAAGAGAACAAAATGCTTATTACATTCAGACAGCAAATGTTGACAGCACTATTTTCACCCCAAAAAAGCAAGTCTTTATTGTGCTCTTGTTAGATAGTGATACACCATTTTGATCTGTCTGAACAAAGTGATTGCCTGCCTGGTCGCTGTGAAGTTTTAAGCTGCTCAGTGTGATGAGTCAAGTTGAGGATGCCTGACCTAGATGTTCCTATAAAGTCCCATGATTACATTTTGTTCCTGGCTCGCATGTGGCATTCAGTTCTATTCTTAGTGGAGCTATTTTGATTTTTACCCTTTCTAAAAGAACTTAATTGTGCATTTGTTTAAATATCTCGTGGAGTAGGGAGATTTCTTTAAAAAGTAGTGAAATAATAAGGATTATCAGTAACACTGAGTTATTGCAATGCTATAAAACCATGGTTAATGATATGTTGATTTTGCTGCTCTCATCTTCTGAGATATTTCTGCTGTTCAGCATTTCTTTACTTTTGTTTGTGCCTCTGATGTTGATCCTGTGATCAGCTCCTTGGATGGCTGATGTGTTTGGGAATGATGGGTGATAAGTATCACTTAAGTAAAATACATAATTCTAACAAATTTAGACATGCATCTGTGGTGATGTGTTGGATGTGAAGGAAGACAACAGGGGTGCAAATTAGAGGTGTTTTAGTGTGGTTGAATAGAATTTGTGTTTGGAGGAGAGACAGAAATGTTTATGTTGATAGACACACTTTTAGAGCAGTTTTATATTTTAATTGCTTTAAAAAGCACATAAACAACACTCAGGCAACAAAATCCCCCCAGCAAACAAAAATGGTGTATATCTGAAGCATACAGGTGATCCGGAGATGCCACCAGTCCCAGGTGTCCCTAAGGGCTGGACTGGGAGCTTTCCTGAGTCCCTTAGTCCCATGACTAATTGTGGGCAGTCATTTCAGCTCTGAGGGAGCTCATAGTAACATTTGTGGTTGAGGTTTCTGTGATAATCCCCTCTGGCCCTGGTGAAGTGTCAGAGCTCCTGCTCAGAGGGAGAATTCCTTCTGCAAGAGGATGTGCCGAAAATCTTACATCCCTTGGCATCAAGTAACTTCCAAAGTCAAATGTGAGCAAGCCTTAAAAGTTCTTGTGGCTCATTGTAGTGGTGAAGTGGTTCTTAAGGGCAGCCTACAGATTTTAGAGCTCAGCCTTGTTTTTAAGCTACCAGGAAAGCGTCCAGGGCTCTTGTTGGGCAGGTGTTCATTTCATGTACAGAACTGTGCACCTGATGGATGGTGAATTTCATGGTTAAGTACCACGGACAGAGGCGACACAGCCCAGCCCAGGAAACAAGGCAAAGTCAGAAAAACATGAATCAAAATAGATAGTACAGCTGGCTCAGCATGGCTGGGCTCCAGCTCAGACAGGCAGCCTCAGTGTCCCATTTTCATCACCTCTTAGTGACACCTGGCATGTTGTGCCTGTGTTCAGGTAAGGTCTTGCAGTGGCCAGCACATCCCTTGCCATGGAAGCATTTTGTTTTGTGACAAAACAAAAAGACCTTATGTGCTTTTTATCTTGTGAGGTGCTTCTCAAAACTAATCCCCAAATCCTTTCCTCTACCTGTGAAGGTGAGGAGGGGGACAGGCAGTCACCTGCAGTGCTGCCACAGCTCAGAATTCCATTCAGATTTACTGACTGATTGTTTTTTTTCCAAAATTTCAGAGAGACCCGAGCATTAGACATTGGATTGTTGCTTTGTCAATATGACAACCAAACTGTTCAGATGGTCTCCTTAGCTGCTCTGTGGCAGACTGCCAGATGCAGTCTCATCAGGAAGAATCCAAGAGGATAATCATTATCTTGCTGTGTCAACAGCTGGCCTGGTGCTATCATTCACCATGACTTGCTCCATTGAAGTCTGGGGGAGGTGCTGCTTCCACTTTGTAGGAACTACAAGGAGTGGTTTGGAATAATTTTCAGACCTACCACTTTTTAAAAATTAACCCACTGGGAAGTGCCAGGTTCTGGTGAGCAGCAGAATCCATGTCATGAAGTTTTCTCCCAATTGTGTAATCACAAGGCATCACAAGGAGGGAGGATACTTGCAAATCACTTGCAGTGGGACAGGCAGTCACATGTTTTGAGGGTTTCATAACTCAGGTGGCACTAAAACCCTGTCAGTGGACTTGCTTCCCTTATTTATCCTTCATGAATCCTTCAGGCATGGTCTGTAGACTATAAATTTATAGAATTGTTTGGCCATTGCTGTGTTTCAAAGTGCATTGAAAAATTTGCCATAGTATCCCCTCAAATGTAAGAGATGAGATTTTATTTCCAAAATGCTGTCCACTACTATGAGAACCACATCTGTGTAACCATCAACTTGACTTCAGGTTGCCCAGAGGGCAGGGGCTACCCCTGGATCCATGGAAATGTCCAAGGCCAGGTTGGACAGGACTTGGAGCAACCTGAGGTAGTGGAAGGTGTCCCTGCCTATGGCAGGGGGGTTAGAATGAGATGATCTTTAAGGTCCTTTCCAACCCAAACCACCCTAGAATTCCATGAATTTAAATCTCCTGTTTTGCAAGCTTTGTCTCTGTGTAAAAGCTGTTTCCTTGCTTCGATACTGGCAGCAGCCAAGGTTCTGCTTGAAACAACTGTAGCTGTTTGCACACACAAGCCAAAAAATATTCAGCTGGCTGAAATGATCACTGTGATCCCATAAACTCCTGTAAGCAGGGACTGTGCTAGTGGGAACGTGGCTGTTCCGTGATTAGGTGTCACTTTCAGAGAAAAGCTTTTCCCGTGTGTTGTATTTAAATGGAAATTACACTGTACATCAGCTCCTCGGAGCTTGCTCAGGAATTATTGCTTGCTTATGGAACTGGCTGCAAACTACAGGCCTGTGTGGCTGAATATTGTATTTAAAAATTGAGGGCACAAGCTTTTAGTTTTTGCTCTGTAAAAATTAATGAAAATACTAAGTTCCTGAGCAAGGATTCAGACTTCTTATTTTCAGGTAGTTACTGCCTTTCTGCCCTAGGTTGGTTAATAAGATTAAGGGGGAAGAAAACATTCAGTAGCACTGGAAAAGCATTCACCATCTTCTAGACTTTTGGGATGGTGTTGTGTTCAGTGATTTCTCTCTACAGCTTTTCCTCTTCAATAAGAGATGCATTGCCATAGGAGCCAAGTTAATATCACGTAGCCACAGGCCAGTGTTCAAAACATCCAGGGCTAAGTCCTCAGTCCTGCTTTGTCCTTGGAGCTGGCTGCCCACAGCTCACCAAAGAGGTGCCCTGAAAGGTGTGGAATGGGTAGGGATTTGCTCCAAAGCTGATTTTACATCTCTGTGAAGAAGTACAAGTGAGGGAACTTGCATGGAGCCTTTCTTACCACTTCGTTCACCCCTTGGATCTAGTACATTGCAAATAACAGATCTGGAAGTTCTCTGGTTCTCACCCCTTACTATTTGACTTTTTTCTGCCAAATCATAAAATTGAAAAGGATATATCCAAAGCAATCATGTTATAGACCCATGTTTACAGGTTCAATTTCGTTGCCCATGCACAGTTAGATTTCCTTCCCAGCGTGCATTTTGTTACCTAAATGTCACAAGTATTTTTCCGATGTTTCCAGCCTGTGTTCCTCTCTGATACTCTGGCCATTCTCATTTGAATTCTGTCCAACATTTCCTGCCAGTCTGCTGCACTTGCAGATGATGAACCTCTCTTACCCCCTAGTGGAAGTATTTCAGTCCTGAGGTTTTTATGGAGCCCTTTTGCTCTGGCAAGGATCAGACTTCTTGGAAAACATCTTTTTGATGTTTCTGTTGGGTTTAAAACATCACAGCTTTTCCTGCCCACTGTGTAGCATCTTGTCTTACTGTCTATTTATTTTCAGGGACTTGTTTATCAAATTTGTGTTACGGGGTTTTTTTTAATGACACTGCATCCAACTTTATCATTTTGTCCTCCTCTGTAAAAGACCAGATGTCAACTCTTTCTTGCCTAAGGCACTACTTAAATACAGTTTCTACCCAGTTGCTTAGATAGGTCACAGAGTTTATATAAGTTACTCCCTGTCTCCGGCCCTTCGTAAATGTGGGGATTTATATTTCTGATACTTTTCTAGGCATTCTGCATTTCAAATGGTCTCAAGAAGAGATTGATTTACAGCTGAGGGAAGCCTGAAATTACTTGACTTGAATCTTGGTTTGATTGCAGTTGCTGCAGATGAATTCTATTCTTAATATCAAGAGGAAAAAACCACCAGCGCTGAACTTTGGCAGCTTTTCCCTCCTTCATTATTTAAATAATAATTTCAGCTTCGGGAAATCGAGCATAAACGAGATACAAAATTATTTTATTTAACAACATTTCAGGAGGAGGGATGGGACTTCCATAGACAAGTTTCAGATGCTTTGACTATCAATGGTAAGAGAGCAGCTATGTTCCTCATGATTATAATAATTTTCATTTCAATGAGGTATTAGTGCTCTGAAGATTTGCACAGGGTTTTTTTTTTTTTCTAATATTCCCGGCTTGGTCTCAAATATTCAAAGCAGCAGATAGGGTTGCAAAGACATTTTCCATGTCCATTAGCATTGCTGATCAAATTTAGATGGCTCTCCTGCCAGAAATGTCTCAAGCAGGCCTTGAATTTAATCCTTTTGGGTCAGCAACTTAGTTCCTGACTATGCAAGCAAACATACTGCACGATATGTTTCAAAAATTAGCAGTTTTTAGTCTACAGTCATCTTTCTGTTCTCAATTTCCTTATGAGATGACTTTCACAGTCCTCATTTGCCTTATTTAAAAACTAAGTTCTTTGTGGTTTGCAGATAAAACAAAGTGTGTAGCCATTGTTGTGTCAGTGTTAGTCCCTTATTTTTTATTCTTTACTATCACCCATTTGCTTATAAACTGGATTAATTTTCCTTCAAAACTTTGTGGCAAAATTGGAGGTCAAACTAGACAGGTTTATGCTGATGAGGGCTCCAAAGCCTCTTCCTCCTGTAAAATTATAAGGAAGGATTTTGTCAAAAGTAGTCTAAGTTATCTAAATATATTCCAGTTTCTGTTTAAATTTACATAAGAATTAAGCATTTAAATTTTTTTTAAGAAATGCTTCGGTTTTGTGGTGTTGCTAAATTCTTCAGTAGGGGCTAAAATTGTAGAGAACCAAATTCTACTCAGAATTTTTTAATTCCTTGATTGCTTTCCTGGCCTAACAAGTGAAAAGAGTGATGTGTGAGAATGAAACCAGTTACAGAATGGGCTTCCAAAATACCATTTTGTGTATTCCCCAGCGGCAGTATTAAATGATTTATTAACATAGGGCTTGTTTTCTAGGCTGTGGGGGCAATTCAGTTAATTGCAAGGAAGAATTTGCAAAATACAAGAGTTCTGAGAATATTTCATGCCAAAATCTTGACTGAAGGCCAGGAACTTTTACCAGCCTTTGTAAACTGACCCAGAAAGAGAAAGGAGACAAACAGGATCTGTAAACAAAGATCACGTGCCCTTCACAAATACATTTTGGAAGGATGGTTGCCTAGGGAAACAGGAAACAGGGAATTACACAACAAACAAAAAGGACTGCCAAACAAATTTGCTGACCTTTTTTCCAGGGAATTATGGTGAAAACTATTGGAATACGCATGATTTCACCATATTTCTAAATCTGAAGGTGTGACAGAAGAATAGTTTGGTAATTACGCCACAACTACTCAGGAAATACAAAAAGCTTCTTTGACATCTTTGTCCTGCAGGGTTGTGAGCTATAGAATTGAGAGGTCATCCTGAATTTTTTGGAGTTTCCCAGCTTTTGCAATTAGGCTTTCTGGAATCAATGCTTCCTTTTACAGATGAGATAATAACAAAATCACTCCATTCATATTTGTAAGGGTCATCTGATCATTCAGCTCTATATTAGGCAGCTAGTCCTCATTTCTGAGCTGGTCATCTCCCAGATGGCTCTGTCCGTATCTTTTCCTAGGAAACAGCAGCTCTCACAATGGTTTGTTTTTTCTTCCAAGAGTCAGAGATAAGAAGAGAAGAAAAGAATTTTCATTGGACTTGGCTTCAGTAGGGAAGAAGTTGGCCTCTGCATGGTGATCTGCTGAATTGCAGGGGGAAGAAAACTCATTTGCCTGATGTTTGAATCCCTTTCTGCATATTCTGTTGTTTACAGCATGTAACTTTGATTTTCTTTTCCCAGTTCCAATGACAGGTTTCACTCAAAGGGCCACCATTGATCCCGAACTGAATGAAATCCACGTCTTGTCAGGGCTCAGTAAAGACAAGGAGAAGCGGGAAGAGAACGTGAGGAATTCCTTCTGGATTTATGACATTGTGAGGAACAGCTGGTAAGTCCCAAGTTCTGACTTCCACGCTGACTTTATTTAGAAAGCAATCCTATCTCCATAAGGCAACCCTGTAACCTCTATTAACCATGGAATTGTTGAAAGTTGTGAAAGACAGCTGAGTTCCCTTTAGGCACCTCTTTTTCCCATTGTCTTTAGAGGTAATAATGGCAATAATCCAAATGAGGGAGAGAAATCATGTGAACATCTTTATTGGAACCAGGTGGAGGGGATGAGGGGAAGTGAGCAGTTAAAAAAGGCTTTTCCTGTAGGAAGGGTTCAAGGCCAGGATTCAGCATCAGTGCAGCAAATTCAGTCCAGTGTAAGTTGTTAATGCAGTGTACATGGCTCTGAGGAAACTGGTGCAAGTGAATGGTGATGGAGAAGTCTCCGTGCCAGATGGGATATTCTGAGAAAATATCTCCTGGTTTTGTACTTAGTAGCTCATTGCCACTGTTCCTTTCCAGAACTGACAGCAATTGTGTTCAAGGCCTCTTTTAAAATGGGGTCAATCACTTCAAAAGGTGTGAGTGTTGTTTTATAAAAGTGAATTCTCAGTTATGACTTAAGTCTGCTTGGAAAACACTGACTGAAATACCACCTCTGCTATAATCTCTGGTCTGAAGCTCTACTGGGTCCAAGATATTTTCTTCCACAATAAGAAAATACTTCATGCTGACAGTTCTGTAGGCAAATAATGTAACATCTGAAGAGATCCCCAAAGCTCATGACAAATAATTTTCTAGAATTTTTTCCTGTTTGGCTTGTGCTTGAGGACTATTTTCAGCCAAGATGACCTCTGATTATTGGCTGAGTTCTTTGTAGAGCTAAGAATGGAATGGGGTGGGATGGGATAAGAGAGGACAACATAAAGAGAAATAAGAAAATCTTTGGTATTTTACATCGTTTGTACCTTCCAGCCTTTCAGCACCTTTTTCTGCTTCCTGTAGGTACAATTAATAATTCTTTACTGCTTTGAATTTCAGGTCTTGTGTCTATAAGAATGACCAAGCAGCAAAAGAAAATCCAGGTAAAAGCCTTCAGGAAGAGGAACCCTGCCCAAGGTTTGCCCATCAGCTGGTGTACGATGAGTTGCACAAGGTATGAAGTGATTATTTTTTAGTCTTTTTGCTCTGATGATGTAGCTATTTCCTTAAAGATGGTACAATAAATATACTTTTTGAATGTTTGGATTGATATGGTGAATAACTCTCATTTCCCATATTTTGAAATAAGGGGCTAAACTGCTTTTAATGTCAATATGAAATAAATATGAGATCTGTTCTCACACTTCAGAACACACGAAGCTTCATTCATTATCCTCAGGGATTTAATCTCACCTGTTGGTGAATAAATGAGAACAGGTAGTTACCAAAATTTCTAGGAAAAGATGTGTTTGAGTGAGCTAATGACAGTTAAGAATCCTCTGAACCAGATGTGCCTGACTTTGCCCCTCGTGTCAGAAGCAACTGTCATTCTTTAGCACTGTCAGCCTCCCATGGACACATTCATACTTAAATAGACTTAAAATGTGGTTTAGTGTATATGACAGCTCAGTAAACTTAGGGCTTTGTACATATTAACCAGTAAAGCACAATCCCACAGATTAGGTTCATAAATTCATTACCTCATGAATTTAAATTACTGTGACACATTTACTGATCTTTTCATGGATTTTTCTAAAAATTCTCCCTAGTCTGAAACAGTCTGAGTTAAAGAAAACATATTTTAGTCTTGCATTTTGTGGGATGTTAATCAAATTTGGGAAACTCAGCTAGCCCAAGACTTGAGGGATTTTAAGGAGGAATGGGTGCAGATTCTGTATGGAGAAATTGCATTGCTTGTTGTCTTCACTGTAATGATGATACAGTAAATAAGTAAATACTGTTCTGCCTTTACTTCTAAGTGTAAGGCATCATGAGACTGAGTAGTATTTTCTGAGTTACTCTGAAGGCTGCTAAATCACAGTTGCCCAGCTTTATCTGAGGAGCTGTTTGATGTGCTTGTTTTGAAGAGTCTTATTTTTAGAAACCTCTGTTCCAATGACCTTTCTAAACTCCTCTGATATAAATAAGGAGAGCCTACAGCAGTGGGATGCAGAATACATTGTTCTGAGTGATTATTTTTAAAGCCGTGGGGAAAGGTAGTCTGTTGGACTTGTTAAACTTCAGCATTTGAAGGTCCTTTGTAGCATGTTTTAATAACAACAGTCCAGAGTCTGAAATTACCACACGATGGGAAGAAAAATGTAGTGA
The DNA here is from genome assembly GCF_024509145.1 of Vidua macroura. Classification (NCBI taxonomy): domain Eukaryota; kingdom Metazoa; phylum Chordata; class Aves; order Passeriformes; family Viduidae; genus Vidua; species Vidua macroura. Next base: position 70,363,336 of record NC_071575.1, read on the forward strand.
AGAAATAAACTGTGACACTTCCACTGTTCTGGAAATTTGCTTCTCTCTGTGTCCAGATTGTGCTGGACTGGGCTTGCTGTCACTTTACTTTGGACTTCTTTAGGACTTCCAACTCACTTTGCCAGTGCTCAAGGATTTATCATTCTCATAGGCTTTTCCTGAAGAAAAAGTTTGCATGAATTTTGGATGTTCATTTATAAATATCTCAGGTATCTGCTAAAAGGATGTTCTAACAGTACAACTCTTTCATTATCTTAAAATGTAAATTTTAGGAGAACTTTCTTCATCTCTACGGGGACAAAGTGAGGTTGATAATAAGATGGAGAAACTTGTCTAAAAGGCAGAGTTTATCCCACCAGAATAAACCTCTGCAAAGCTGCTGACATAGTAAATTGTCTTTGTTCAGTGGATTTACACAAACAATCAGTTTTTTGATCTGCCTCTCATTTCCTTAGGTTCATTACTTATTTGGAGGGAATCCTGGTAAATCCTGCTCTCCAAAGATGAGATTAGATGATTTCTGGTCTCTGAAGCTCTGTCGACCTTCAAAGGAATACCTGCTAAGACACTGCAAATACCTCATCAGAAAGCACAGGTATAGAAACAAAGGTGGTTTGCAATTTCCTTTTCCAGATGTCTCTTTTTTATTCAAGTTGCTAAGACTCAAATCTCTCACAAACCATTTTGCGAAATGTCATTTTGTTGGTTATAATGGAGCTAGATGCTCTTCAAGGTTCCTTAAACCTTCTGCACGTTTCTTGATTAGTTCTTAAAATTATTTTAATAAAAGCAGTGGGCCAGGGCTAAACTACAAAATTAACTTGATTCATTTTGCCCATGCTATTCTAAAACTAGAAAAATCTGGTTATTGTGTGGGGAGTCATGGGGAATTTTTAGATTCCCTTTTCACTGTGCTGCTCATCAACATGTGTTTTGGTGCTGTCACCTCCCAAGGAAATGGAGTATGTTTTGGAAACACTGCTTGGAGATAGTAACAGCCTGCAAGGATGCTAATGAAGTCTGGAGGCTGGATGCTTTTGCACATCTGAGACTCAACCGTGGTGAAGTCATCAGAGTTTCTCATTCAGAAACTCCTGAAAGAGCTCACTTAGGCAGAATTCAGCTACACTGCAGTGCTTCTTGCACTCTGGATGCTTCAGAGCTGCCTTGTATTTGCTATTAAGGGCAACAGCTTTTCAAAATCAAGCTTATGGTGTTGCCTTAGTCAAGAAATTGCAGCAGTGAGAGAGTCTTTCAGGACCCAGCAAATCATTTGAAGGCAGTAAATAGCTCTCCCTGCATTTTAGGGGAGAATACTTTGTTATCAGGCTCTGCCAAGAGTTACAAGGTCAGGTTAAAATACCTGATGGTATTTTATTTCTGTGGCAGCAAGCAAATTGCTGTACTCAACTCACAGCCACAGTGGCTGGGTGAGACACTGAGATTAGCACACAGTAGATGTTAATACCTACAAGAATGAATAAAGACCTTGCCCAGTTATCTGGGAGGCTTATTAAACCCAGATGTGGTGGTATAGAAATGCAGCTGTGCAGCCTCCAGAGACAGCTCTGAATTATTTGTTTCAACTTGCCTAAATTGCACTTGGAGGAAATGTTGCTGTGTGTTAAACGGCAGAAGTTTGGGGTTAATGCACCATGCTCCCATTTTTGGGGTCTGTGTGAGGGAGCCAAACCTGAGCAGCCAGGGATGGTGGAATGGATGCCTGGCTGGAGCTGAATTGCTGTGGAGTCACTGGCTGCCCTTTACCTGCACTCCTCCAAACTCTGGGTACCAGAACAGGTACTGGTCTTGCATCCACAGCAAACCCACAGCATCAGCTGGGTCCTGTTTTTCCCATGAACTTGTTCAGTACCAGTCAGCCAGGCTGGGCAGGTGGAAAAGAGCAAGGTGGCAGTGGTTCCACTCATTTAAAGCACTTCATCTCTCTGGACCAGGGTGATATCATCTGAGAAAATCTATGGCAGTGTTTGAAACCATGTGTAGTGACCAAACTGTCAGATGCATCAGGTGACAGACAAGGTCTTTGTGTTCCCTGTGCTGCTCAATCACTGACATCTTTTGGCAGTTTCAAAATTCAGGATACACATGTCCACTGTGGTATAAATAGCCAGGTAGATGACCCAAATGAAAAAATAACAAGATGATAAGATGACAAACAGTGTGATGCTGAACTCAGTGGGTAGGTGAGAGGAGGAAAAGGATGATTTTTAAACCTCATCCTTTCTAGGCTTATGCAACCAACTCAGTGCTGCAGGGAAGCAGCTCTGCTCACTGAGTACGATGAGCCCAGAATCATTTCCTGAGGGCTCTGTTCATTTCTTGAGGGAATTCACAGAAGTTGCAGTTCCTGTTCATTAAAAGAAAATGAGGAAATAATGGTGGTGCACAGGATTTTTACGGAGCTGTGCTCTTTCCAAAGGTGGGATGTTAATATCCCGGGGACTGAAGTGCTTAAGGCTTAAGTCTGATCTGTGAGGTGCTACTCACATCTTACTTAATTTGTGGAAAACAAGCTGCACTCAAGATTTTATATTTATATATCAAGAAGCTTCTGTGCATATGCTTTTGAGTATTTTTAGTAAGAATGTAATACTTTACTGTTTTAACTCCCTTACACCTCAAAAAGCCCTCTTTCATGTTTCAGTCTGGCTTGAAATTCCATCAAACATGAGGCTCAGCTGCCATTATCGTGGTTTTCTTTGGAAACACTGGATTTGTTAGATGGGTTTTGCTCCCTGTTGAACCAGTAGTACTTGGTCCTGAAGGAAAAGGCTGTGCTCAAGTTTTGTCTCTTTGCAGGTTTGAAGAGAAAGCTCAGACTGACCCTCTTAGTGCACTGAAGTACCTGCAGAATGATTTATATGTAACCGTGGATCACTCAGACCCTGAGGAGACAAAGGAGGTGAGGATCAATGAACCTTGTCCTAAAGAAATTTAAACTGCATTCTCATTGAAAGTTTTGGGCCTCTTAAACCTAGGTTTTATTCAGTTTGTAAAAGCTCAGCAGGTGCCAGACACTTTGCTGTATCACGTATTTCTCTGCACTTAAGTCACACTGTTTTGGAAACAGTCATGTAACAACTGCAGGTCCAGATAAAATAGCTTTTGTACTCCTAAGAGTGAAGACTAAGCCTTTGTTTTAATTCCAGTGTGCTGGTGTGTATTTTGGGAGCTTTAATTGAAATGTAAACTCTCGGAAATGTCACCAGTCTGTAGTTGGTTGTGCAGTAGAAAGGGAGTAGAAACTTACTCATGCTCAAGCTTCTCAATATTCAGCATCTCTTGGGGGAGGAAAGCTTTTCTAAAGATGATCAATATTTCTGGAAGTAGTTTATACCTATACACTGCTTGCTACCCTTAAAATCTTACTTCCTTTGCCTTTTGAATATTATCCAGTAGGCATGTTCTTTATTTATTCCAGGAATTTGTTCCCATTTCCTGTTTTGATTCCAGATCTGCAGTGCGTGTCACTTTACAAGACGGATTAAAGAAATAGTGAGAAGTGTCAGATAAGGTGGTTGATTTGACTCTGGCATTATTTTCCACATGGAGTTTGGGGCAGCCAGCTGAGATGTGCCAGCGTTCTGCTCCTCATGGGTAGATAAGGAAAAGTCTGGGGTTCTTGCTGTCTCCTTTCCTTAATGACTTGGGAAAGGATTCAACAGCTCCTTTTATAAAATCATGATAGGAGGAGGGACAGTTCTATTCCATGCTGAGTCCCTGGACTAAATCTCTTAATCTGTTGGCTTTAACTTGCTACTTTAGCTAAAGAAAAGATTATACAGACACTGAAAGGTCTTGGGGGAGAATATAAGAATATTCTTGTGCGTGCACAGGATGGAATTGTAGAGTTAGAATTAGGAGAAAAGCTTACTCTTACCAGGATCTTGGAAGTGATCACATTTGTCATAAATTCTAATCAGCATTTATAAACATTTGAGTCAACAAAATATTTAAGTGCTGTGACTCTCCGTTCTCTGTAAATGGTTTCTTGTTCAAATTGTTCCATATCAAGTAGTTTCACATCCTTTCTAGTCATTTCTAGCATAGGAAACACAACAGATGATCCTGCTTTTCTTAACATAGAAAAGGAGATTTGTTTTTTTCCCCGATATGTGCCATCTTCCCAGTGTGGTAACACTTCCAGAGTCTTTGAGGTTGGAAAAGACCTTTAAGGTCATCAAGTGCAACCATTGCGTCAGCACTGCCAAGGCCACCACTAAGCCATGTCCCCAGGTGCCACATCTATGTGGCTTTTAAATACCTCCAGGGCTGGGGATTGTATTTCCCCAGGCAGCCTGTGCCAGAGCTGGACAACCCTTCTGGTGAATTTTTTCCTGATACCCAGTCTTAATTTGAAGCCATTTCCTCTTGTCCTGCGTTTTAACACTTGGGAGTGATCCCCCGGCTGTCCCCTCCTGTCAGGGAGTTGTGCAGAGCCAGAAGATCCCCCCTGAGCTTCCTTTTCTTCAGGCTGAGCCCCTTTCCCAGCTCCCTCAGCCTCAGACCCTTCCCCAGCTCAATTCCCCTCCCTGGACATACTCCATCCCCTCAGTGACTTTCGTGTTGTGAGGAGCCCAAAACTGAACCCAGAATTCAAAGTTTCTTCTTCCTGTTTGAGCTGTACTAACCCATACAGTACCAGCCCCCATCTTGATGCTCTCTTTTTCCCTTCTGCTCCCTCCCACTCCTATAAGATGTGTCCTGTGTTCTCTGATCTCCTTTTTTCTCCATGTCACACCCGTGTGCTGGTAGCCTGTCTCTCCTCAGCCAGTTATTCCTAAGGAGATCTTGCATCTCGTGGCTGGCTGGGCCTTTTTGTTATTCCCTGAACAGCAAACATCTGTGGTGTGATGAGCAAGTGCCTCTCCTAGTTCCTGCTGCCTCCTGTCGCCCACAGACCGAGGGAGCTGCTGCAGAAGCTGCATTTTGGGCACACCTGGCACAGAAAACCCTTTAATATCCTCCTTTTCCTTTTCCCAGCTCAGTGTTCAACTTGTCTACCTTGTAGGAATGGAGAATTTACATGCCTGCATGGTCTTCTCTGAGATTCTGGGGGAATGTAGAAGCTGTATCATACCAGTAAAAATAGAATAAAATGTTTGAAAAAAAGAATTACCCTTTTTAGAGAGCACACTGGTGTTCTGAACGTTAATGATCCAGCAAATGAGCTTACATAGCTCAGTCCAGCTGAGTGAATATATTGTGGATTTTTTCTCTGCAGGCCTAATGTCTGATCCAAACAAAATCCAATAACTTCTGTCTGTCCCGTCAGATCAGCACACACCATTCAGCAGAATTAAAGCTTCCATCCATTCCAGTCATCTCCAAAAATAATTTAACAGTTTCTGGGATGCTTTTTTGTTTGGGTTTTGGAGGGGTTTTTTTTTCGTTTTGTTTTGTTTGTTGTTTTTTTTTTTTATTATTATTATTATTCATTGTGCTGGTCATAAAGCTTTAACTTCCAAAGCTTTTTTTACACTGGGACAGATCTGCCAGGGCTGTGGCACAGAGCCAGCTTCTGGGCTGGTACTGACTGGGTGCATTTCCAGTTGACGTCAATTTACCTTCCGGTTATCACATCGAGTTGGCTTTTTGCTCTGGCATTGCATCTTCAAATAGCTCCTGTGCTTTCCAAAGGACTGACGCAGGCATTTTGGATTCCATATCGAATTTCAAGCACCAGTCTGATTGTGTCTCTCAGCCCAGACACCTCCATACCCTGCCTTTATTTGATTTGTATCTCAATTAATAGCAAAGGTGAAGATGTGATTGGCTGCAGCCATTGAATGCTGTAAGGCATCTTAGAACTTTAGGTAATCCATTCCTGCCTGTGTTCCCTCTTTCCAGGGCAACTGTTAAATTTGGGAAGGACCAGGCTGGATAGTTTCATCCCTAACTTCATGCAATAATTCTGGAGACTGGCCTGTATGGCTTCATGTTTTATGGATGGAGATCTGGGTGGTGTTATATACCATTACAAGCAGAATTTCCCCTTGTGGTGAGGCTTGCTTGCTTTGTAATAGAAGTAATTCCTTCTGACTTAGTTAGGCAAGTCTGTTCAGCTGTTTGCAGTTGGATGCCAAGGAAAACAAACAGACTGTTCTTGAAACTTACTTTTGCCTTAGTAACCGATTTTGTTTAAAGTAGCATGAATGATTGATAGTAGGAACATACCCCAAGATTTTCATTCTGTTGCTGTGAATTTTAGGGATGCTAAGAGGACTGTTTCTTCCCCCTTTTTTATTATTCTGAAATTAAATAGATGCCTGCAAGTAACAGGTATTGCATGGGTGCTTGGTTTAGTAGCCACAGGCTGTGTGCCAGCAACTTCTCTGCCCCCAAATGCAGATCCAGTCTTTAACTGTGATTCTGTTTGACATCACTTAAACCTCCTCAGTCAGTTCAACGTTCCCAAATCAGTGGATCTTTTTAGTGGCTCTGGGTTAATAGCCCTGACACTACAGGAAAAGGAGGGTAAATTTGTAGAAAATGGGGAATTTTGCCTGTGATTTAACAGATTAAAAGTTGTATGAAAGAGTCATTTGCTGGTGTAAAATTTTCTGCTGGCATGGCTGTTCTTCTCTGTCACACAGATGTGAATTTGGTGAAAGATTACAACAGCAGGCTTGTAAAGATAAAAGGATGGTCCAAATAAATATCAAATTGGATTTCAGATTTTGTACTTAGAGAAAAACAGGTGCTGTTAAAGCACAGAAACATCAGTAGTTCATGTACAAAAGCTAAAGATGCTCCTTGAACATTGCAGTAATCATACCCAGAGCTTTGCTGCTGTTAAATGGGCTGCAGTAGAAATCAAGATGATACAAAAAAATGTTTAGTGCTTTCCAAGTATGGGAGAGCAGGATGAGTTTGTACATGGAGATTTAACAACTGATGAAGCTTAATCCCATGATTGTTGTAAAACAGATACAAAGCAAAAGGAAAACTCACAGTATGTTTTTCTTGGAGCATGGTAGGAGAAAGAGCAAGGACCTAGAGGCCAATCTGAGGCCTGACTTGTAGACTGAGGCTGGAGGCCCCTGTGCAAGGCTGCTTCATACTTTCCATTCTTAAGACCTTGTCTTTAATAAATTTGACAGATAAAGCCAGCAGGACCCAAAAGTATTGTTTGAATCTGCATTAGACTGGTATTTCTGGGAAAATTGAAGCCCAAATGGGAAAAAATAGTTCTAGGAAGGAGCTAAGAAAAGCCTGTTTCTCTTCTTTGTGTCCTGCTGTGATTCTTTGTAAAGCCTCAGAGCCTAAGTGCTGCAGGAGCAGAGGCTTTGGAGCCAAGGAACCTTTACAAAAATAGTGTTCAGCCTTCCCAATTCCAGCGACAGCTCCGTCCTCAAAGGGTTTGAGCTTCTCTTTGCCTCTTTGAGCCTGTGCTGGGAGTCACCAGCCCCAGAGAACTGGTCAAAGCTGAGGAACTGGTTTATGCTGTGTTCTGAGCACTCACACACAGGCATTACAGAGGAGGAGGAGGAATTGTGTCTGATTCATACAACTGGCCATGTATCCCAAACGAGAGTTAGTCATTCCCTCTTAATCATTTTGTTTGTGCAAAGGCAGAGGTGTGCAGCAAATATATAAAAATAGACATAGTATATAACCTTCCATTAGTTAACCAGATCTGTTTATCTCCCAGGAACCCCTGCCTCTGTTCAGGAGGTTGGTTGGATCTCCGAGAGAGAAGTTAATTGTGTAACAAAGGGAGACGCTGTCTTTTGAGTGGAGGCTTAATTTGGAATGGATGAAGCCAGTGAGCCAGAGGGATTGTTAGAAGAAAATGGGTGGTGGTGTGATTAAAGCAGTTGGATGCTTCTGCCTGGATAATTGAATTCTGCTTTTGCCTTTGTAACAGAGTTGCTGTGTGATATTAAGCAAATTGTTTTTCCTAGATTGTCATTAATTGGTTGTTTCATTCTAGTGCCTGATGGGGGAGATCTGAGGTGTGATTTGCTTGAGGGCCATGCTTTTCTGTGAATTCAGAAGCTGTTGCATAACACTACATATTTTGAAAAATCAGATACTGTTAGTTTCAAATAGACCAAAAATTAATCAGAGTTTGAAATGCCATCTGTTGGAATAACAATTAATATGATAAGAAAGTTGATGAAGAAATTAATTCCTTCTTTAGAGCAGAGCTTGAACTTTGTGAAGAAAATAGTACATTGGATATCTGCTGGGAATGATATGTAGGAGACTTGGTATTGAGTGAGCAGTAACTGTCCCACACTTTGGGAAAAAAGTGGGAATCTTTTGGGATAACATTGTAGGGTTTGGGATTGTAATACAAATGCAGAGTGAACCAGCTTAGGTTCAGCACTGTCCTTAACTGATGTTCTTAATTCACATGCTTGACTTTTTCATCAGAAAGTGCTTTTCAAGTGTGAGCTGATACACAAATTAAATTTCAAACCAACCAAACAACAGCACTCAAGGTTAACTCAAGTGTGGTGCCATCAGTGGAGAAGGGAACAAGATCCTCCTTCCCCACAAAGCTGCAAAGAAACTCGTAGCCGTGAAAATCCATCATGCCTGGTGCAGATGAGGCTGGAAACTTGGCAGAGGCCATTTTCAGCGGGGTTTTGGTCTCAGTTCAGCGAGTTCTTGGCTGAACCCTGCTCATCTGGCCTCTTAGTCGGGCACCTGAGCCCCAGTGTGGCTTTGTGCTCCCAGCAGGGCGTTGCTGCAGGAGCATGGGAACCCCTGGGAGCACGTGGCACCCGCTTTATCCCAGCTTGGTGTGCCACCAGGCAGCTGGCAGCGGGCCCGTGAGGCCATCGTGTGGGAGGGAAGGATGGCCAGAGCGTGGCATTTGCTCTCAGAAGCCGCACGGATTTAGCCACGGGTTTTATTGGAACTTTTGGAGCTATTTATGCTGGGCAGCTGTTTAAGGACGGTGTTGCTGGGAAGCCAAGCTGCTCTCACAAATGAGGCTCACGGTGGAATCCACGTGTGGCATTGCAGTGAGTTAGTGTGACCAGGCCTTACACTCAGGAGGGCACTTTACACCCTCCTTCCCCCTCATCTCCAGTTTGTCAGTCCTGTGTCTTTCTCACCATACCCTCCCCAAAGGATGCAGACTTACCCAGACACTACAGTCCTTATTTTAGCCTGATTTTTCCCTTGATGTCACATTGAAACTGATCTTACTGAAGTGTTTTTGTAGCTTCTTGCACTGGGTTGTAGATCTCCTTTTTGTAGCAGCCTTTTGCATCTGTGACTTCCGGCAGCTTTGCGCTTGGCCATCGTTCTCTGCAGCCCTGACTCCTTTGAGCTTTCTTTTTAGAACTTGCTTTTCAGAACACTTAATTTTTTTTTTCTAGTGCATTCCTCATATGTTGCTAACTGATACAGGGCATCCTAAAATGGGCTCCTTATTGTAGAGGAGACTTTAAAACCTTGATAACAGCAAGAGTATTTTATTTAAAGATTCTTCTCCTTTTCATGCATTTGTCAGTTTTATTATAAAGTGATACTGATTTGTTGTAGCGCCTAAGTGCATTTTCACAGAGCCTCTGCACCTGTTCTGTATTGCTGATTTTTCCTGCTTATGTTGATTTGCACTTGGCCCTGGCGAAATGCACCTCAATCCATCATTATAATTTGGATTAAGTGGAAAAACAGTTGGAAGGCTAGCTGTTCCATGCTGGCAGTCAGTCTGAGAGTGGTGTAAGTTCTGGTGATCCTGCCCTGTTCTGCCAAGCAGGTTATCACTGAAAACCCAGGGTGATGCTGACCCTGGGGCACAGATGAATCATTCCTGATTCAAGGCTCCATTTTGATGTCAAACCATTGATGGCCACCCACAGAAAAGTTATTTGATCTGTTTGCCTTTCCCTGTTGGCTTAATCTAAGTGATGCCTTCACAACGTGCCTTAAATATCATATAAAAGTGTTAGAATTCCTATGAAAGTCAGAATGGACAAGATCTATTGCCAAGTCCCATCCCTAGGGCCTTCTGCCTCATAGGAGAAATCAGATTGATGTACTGCAACTTGTTGTTGCCAAATTCATGTTGGCTGCTACTCATCACCTTCTCCACTCCTACGTGCCTACAAATTGTCTGTGTTCCCAATTTTTATTGAAATTAAACTGATGGATATGTAATGCCTGGCTGTTCTTTCCACTCCTTCCCTGAACATACTTGCTTCTCTTCTGTTTTTTTCCTCCCTTCTTTTCCTTTGGGCTGTGTGCTGAAAAGACACACAGGCAGGAGACACAAGATTCCAAGGCTTTAAGGAATCAACTCTTTCTTTGCAGGAGCATGACAAAGCACTAAGCTTTTCTGTTCCTTGAGTTCCTGGAAACAGCAGTCAGGGGCAGAGGAAGACACTGTGGTCACTTGTCTATCAGTGAGACATGAAGGGAGAATAAAACCATGAATGTGTTAAGTAAAGTGTTTTTATTCATGGTCTTGATGTTCCCAAATAAAGAATTTTTATTTTTAGTTAAGAAGATAATGCCTTAAATTTGTGATGTGAGATCTCTGGCAGTTCAGAAGATGAATGTTGTTGTTGTCATTAGAATCACAGAATGGTTTGGGTTGGATGGGACGTTAAGGATCATTGAGTTCCAAACCCCCTGCCATGGGCAGGGATGCCACCCATTAGATCAGGTTGCTCAGTCCCATCTGGCCTTGAACATTGCCAGGGTTGGGGCATCCAGAGCTTCTCTGGGCAAAGCTTTCTCTGTTTCCAAGAAGTTCATGCTCATTCCAGCAGTTTCCCTGTTTTTCCCTAATCCCTGGCTGCTGAGCCTGTACCTTGTTAATCCCTGGGAATGTTACTGTGTGGAAGGGACTCTACCTTCTGCCAAAGAGGCAAAAAATTATATGTTAAAAAATGCGATTTTTAGAGCTCTCAGTCAAATACCTTTCATTGCATCAGCACTTCTCTAATTCTAGGAAAAAACATCTAACTTGTGCCAAGGTGACAAACTGTAGTGCTCATGTGAAAGTGCCTGCTGCTGTTATTCATATGTATGGCACAGGAGTTAGGAGGATTGTGTAGAGAAAACACAGCAACTCTAAAGCTACTTGTACTTCTGTGAATCCCTTGGGGTTTTTGCCTTTGTGGTTAATAACAATTTTTTCCTTCTTTGTCCCTTTACCTCTTCTTCTGCAGTTTCAGCTTCTTGCCTCAGCATTATTTAAGTCTGGCTCGGATTTCACGACTCTCGGTGAGTATTGTGTGTCAGAGGAATTACATGATGTTCTCTTTGATAATACTCTTAGTTTCTACTGTTTTTTTATATCAAATGTTATAGTTCCTATCAACATTGCAGGCTCTTTTCAATATGCAAAGTGCCACTACCCAGACATTTGAGAGGTTATTTATAATGACTAGTGTCCAATACCTCAAGCCCATATTTAAAACATCTCTCAACATCAGTGGTTTTAAACCAATGCCTCCTGGGATCATTTTGTGTCTCTTATTACATCTAATCCTTCACTGTTACCCAAGTAAACAGAAGCTTTGGTCAGAATAAAGCACCTCCTGTCATGTCACTTTGGAATCTCACAGCATGGCTACGGCTCTGTTTGCTGTGATAACTGCAATTCCTGGAGTAGTTTGGTTCGCTCTGTTCTCTGCAGAATGAGTTCTTTGGGCAGAGTGTCAAGAGTGAAGAAAACAGTGGCGTGAAGGGCTGGAAACAGGAGGGCTGAGCCAAAGCCATGATTTGTTTCACTGCTCTGTCCAGTTAACTCTTTGAGAGATCTCGGAGACTCATCCTGGGCAACCTGTGGGAAGGGTACAGGCAGAAATTACGTCCTTGTACTGGAGCATCCTCAAGTCACTGAGCTCTCGCTAAGAGAATGGATGACTTCAGCTTTTGATGGAAGTATAATTCCCAATCTGAGAAACTGAGGGAAGGTTAAAGCCCACTGCAGTTCTGCCCTGCTGGATGAGGAAGCTCTGCTGAGTTCCTGTCGTTTGGAAGACATCAAGCTGACCTATAGGATCAACTGCTTTTAAAGAAAGAAAACCCAAGTTTCAAAAAAGTTGGATTTTTCATAGACTCATAGAATGGTTTGGGCTGCAAGGGACCTTCAAAAAATCATTTCATTCCAATCCCCTCTGCCATGGGCAGGGACACCTACCACTAGCCCAGGTTGCTCCAAGCCCCATCCAACCTGGCCTTGAACACTTCAGGTATGGGACATCCACAGCTTCCCTGAGCAACCTGTGCCAGTGTTTCACCACCCTCAAAACTTTTCCCTAGTTTTAAGCATTTTAAAAGATGAATTAGTTCTTCACTCAGTACAATACTTTATCCAGATTTTGGGTTTACAGATAGGAGGGATATGTACGTCGAGAGGTGCTTTGAGAATAAAAACCCCAGCCCTCCTTGATTTGTTTAACTTGGTTGACTTTGATTAACTGAAGAGTGAGTTCACTAAATTAAAAAGCATTCCTTTGGGATAGCAGGAATGGAAGTAATCCAAAGTGGAGGAGATTATTGTGTGCCTGCCCTATTGTTCTTGCTGATGGTTTTAGTGTAGGATTTGGATAAACAATGCAAACCAAACCCTGCCGTGTTGGGAGGCAGCACTCCAGAAACCGGTTTGCAAAGCTCCTGTGTGCCAAGATGCAGCCAGGTGCAAGTCCACTGAGTAAATACCAGCTCTGAGTTGGGACTCCTGCTGTCAGCAGAGCTTATCTCAAGGAAAACTCCAAGCAACCAAGGAGCAGTTCTGGTTGTGGCAGTGAAGATAATGAAGAAAGCCCGAGGACAGAAGAAATGAGGCACCAAATAAAAATAGCTGCATGGATTTTGTTTTCTGGGGCATCAGAGCAGTCCCCTGAGAACTCCTGCTACCCCCATTTCTTCAGGGCTGTCAGTGAGCTTGACTGGCATTTGTTTATTACTTTTTATGGCATCTCAATGGCAGTGCTGGCTTGGGGTGACATAATCTCTCTATATGTGCTCACAGTAGTGGGACAGAGAGCCAGCAGCCTTATTAGTGGAGGCAGAGGGAGGTGTTAACTTTTATCCCAAATGGACAATTCCACAGCTAAACTGAGTGTTTGGGATTGGGAGGAGTGACTTACTTTCCCCTTTCTTTCCTCCCCCAGGATTTTCAGACGTTGACCACACGTATGCCCAGAGAACTCAGCTCTTTGACACGTTAGTCAACTTCTTCCCAGACAACATGACCCCTCCTAAAGGCAACCTGGTGGACCTCATCACGCTGTAATGGAGCAATCACTGGACACATGGAAGAGGGGAAAAGCATCCATTTTCAGTATTTTAATTTTTTTACTGCATTGATTGACTGCTGGGATGAAGTTAATATAGTAACCCCTAGGTGTTTGAAAGGGGTTTTATACTTGTATGGTGAATCCCTGGAGCTTTTCCCTTGGAGTAGGTTAATAAAATGTAACTGACGTACTTCTGACTAAATATATATATTTTTTCTGACTTTGGATTTTGAGTTAGCAAATGTAAGATGAAAAGGTGGGGGGAAAAGAAAAAGAAATAAAACCCAGTCGTGCGGTGATCTTTTTGCCTATGGGGGAAAATTTGAGATTTGTGAGTTGTCTGGGATTAAAGATGATGGGTTTTATTTTGTGTTTCCTGAGGAAGAGGGGGAAGAGGTTTTCTTTCCTCATTTGTAGCTAGTCATGATGTATTGCTTTATCCTACAGCTCCATCTCAGCAGCTGAATAACTTGGTGTCAGGACACTGGCAGGTGTTGAGATGGTGTAATTTATGTCCTGAGTCTTGTACTCACAGTGTGTTGCGGGAAGGCGAGCCTGTGTTCTAACTGTCTGTCTCCCCTTCCCAGAGTTGTGCTGACAGTCATGTCTAATTGCTTCTGAGACTCCATCTAAACTGACAGCCTACAGCCCTATCTCCTGTTCTCTGGAGCCTTCCACTTAAGCCTGGCAGGCAAGAGGGAACCTGAGATACAGCTGGAAAATGGGAGTGTGGTCTCCGCCCACATGGGCCCTTTTCAGGGATTGATCTCTTTGCTGCTGTGCTCATCCACTGAGAAACGCTGTGGTCCTCAGCGAGCCTGGCAGAACTGGGTCTTCCACCACACACATCCCCAACCTCTGCAAACCTGACCCCAGGTTGGGTGTCGGATTTCTGGAGCAGATTGTCTTCGTTTCCATGTGCTTCTGTGTGTGTTTCCGTGTGTACGTGTACAGGGCGTTGCTCCCAACAGCTTATCTCCTTCCCATGTAAGTGCAGCTCCCTTGTCAAAACATTTTAGACCTAGATCTGAATGTGAGGGAGGCCTTCTTAGCATAAATCTCTGAAAATGAGCTGATGCATATGTATAGAAAATGTATTATTCCTTTTGCTGAAATCCTTCTTTATAAACACTGTAAGGGCTTGGTGCTGCACTGTGAGGTTGAATGAAGGACATGCATAGCCAGCATTAGAAACTCTGCATTCAGTGTCCGTGAGCATTCAGTACACACTGGCAGATGTAAATATTTATATGAAACTGCAAAACTTTCTGTCCAGCAGTATTCATGCCAGTCAGGTATCGTTGCTGCACCCGCTGTGGCTCCTGTTGAACTTGGTGGAAGTCCTGTGTGTACAAAGATGATTTGGACTCTTGAAATAAAGAGTTAGTCAAGTGTCTTTTTCAGAGTTTGAGTGTCTGCTTGCTTTGATTGTATTGCCTCTTTATCATGTTCTTTGTGTAACTTTTGTAGACCTGGTGCATTAGAAATAAATTTCAAAACCTCATACTAGTGTATAATCACTTAGAAAGGAACAGTATGTCAGAGGCCAGGCTTGTCTTCAGGGAGGACTGTACAAATGAAGTGGTTTTAACCTGTCACTTGAGACTGTTCAGACACTGTGCACTTCAGTGGATGGCAAATCAGATGTCTGCGGAAGAATCCACTCGGTGTGGGAAATGAAGTCTGATGAAATTGTTTCTTTGGAACATGGCAGGTTTTTTTCCTATTGACACGGAAAGTTTTACATCACTGCTGGGCTTTGTGTTGCACTACCTGTGCTGAGGCTTTGTTAAGTAATGTAGAGTTTATACAGTACAAATGTAGTTGCTGGGGGAATATTCCAGCTGAGCTGTTACTTCCATTGAGATCAAAATGAGCACTTTTAGTGCAACCAGCCAAAATCCTACAACCTTTTAGTACTTAAATTTAGTGCTGCTGTGCTCCTTTATCACTTGATCTCATTGCTTGTGTATCCTCAGCTTCAATCAGGTGATTAAATACTCTTTGTGACAGTTCTGTAATTAACCAAGCTCTTCATAAACTGTTGTGTGTCCACCTTAGATGGCTGAAAGAACCCAAAAGATACACCTTGGTGGAGAAGCCCTGGTGAGCAGGCAGGGGAAGTTCAGGAACGGCCAGAGCTGTGAATGGTGTTGCTGGTGAGCAGTGCATCGTGTCAGGTCTGATTTGTTTGACAGGAATTCAATCCAAACTCATTGTCCTCTGCGCCGGGGGTGCGTGCGGAGCCCGGCAGCCTCAGCTCTGTGTTCTGTAGCATCGTGCAAATCAATGATTTCTTTGAGCAGGGGGAACGTGGCTTCTGCAGGACTGACAGTCCCAGCTAACGAGAGCACTTCAGGATGATCAAATATTGACCTGCCTTTGTCCCGAGCAGATCGATGCCGCTCGCACCAGCACAGTTCATGGATTACAGCTGGTGATTAACCAGCAGAAACTTTGCTCAGCTCTGCAGTATTTGTTGAGCAGCAGAGGCACCATGTGGCCAGAGAGGTTAATCCAAAGGGAAGGCTTCTTGTGGCTTTGCCAAGGGTCTTTCCTTCTTTTTGTCCTTGAGGCTAAGAGTCAAGTGATCTATTTGCATTGATCTATGCTACATTACCTGCTTTAAATGCTAACCAAAAATTCTGAGCAGTGAAGTATAAATTTCCTTTTAAAATCAGCCACTTATTGTCAGGCAGTGACAGAGGTAGTCTGAATTTCATTGCATGCTGATCTTTAAAGACACTGATGATATTCCAGGAAAGCATCTGATGTGCTCATTACAGAAAGCCCAAAATACAAACAGTAAAGAAACCTACTGGATCTGAAAACAGCCACCTGAAAAGGTTTCACAGCCCAGTGCATGCGAGGTTATAAATATCTGAGCTGTGCGTGAGAAGTCTTCAAACCTCACCATCATTGCTTGTAGGCTGTGTCTGAGGCTGCTCTTTAGCTTAGACAAGACAAACATACTCTATTTGCCTTTACTTTAGATTATAAGGTGACTTTGTGTATGAACTTGACACCACATAATCTTTGCACTACAGTGACTAGTTCTATCTGTAAATTCTGTGTTAACTTGTAAATAAGGTATTGCAAAGGAAAGCATCGTTCCTTGTCAAAGAGGGACTCATTCATCATGTTTTGGGTCTTTAAAGCCAAAGTTACAAGGTTCTGGTATGTCTTTTAAAGCTAGAGGAAGTCAGGGTGGGGTGAACTTAATACAGACATCCAGACTTCACTCTTGGTTTAGCTTTTTAAAAAATATCCTTTGACATCCCTATGTTTGGTTCTTCACTGACTCTGACCCTTACAATACCCTTTAGTGGATCATCTCCTTGGAAAACAAGAAATTCTTTATGCTTTTCCTATCAAGTGATGCATTTTCTTCGAGAAATAAAGCCCTTCAGAATTAATTTTTTTGGTCACTTGGATTAGGTAGAATTAAGTGAGTTTGTTACTGTTCGTCTTACACAACCCCTCATAGTAGGCATGAGGTAGAAGTTGTTAAGAGTTCTCCCAAAATTATTTTTCCAAGCATGTTCTGCTCTTGCAATGTGACTCAAAATGTTGTCATGTGGCAGAAGGACTTTGTTACATGTTGTTAAATGAGATTATAACCACTTTAGCCACCTTTTTGCCTCTTTTCTTTTGAGGATCCCATTAGTTAGTATTGGTCCTGGGAAGGCCTAAGGGGTGATGCAAAATGTTCATTGAAATTAATTGTCGTTGTTATCTTCTGGCTCTTTCAAAGATATTTGTGATATGTTTATTCTTATAATCTCTTCCTTTTGCTGAGCATAGTGAGGAAGGAGACTTTGTCTTGGAAAAGTTCAGTTTGCCCTTTCCCTGGGTGGCATCTTGCATGGGTAGTTAAGGTAGTTGTACCTAGTTGTGTAAATAAACCTCTGGAATTTGTGTTTTGTTTGCCTAGGCACCTGGCTCTGGGTGTACACAGGTACACGCTGGCTCAGGGATCATGCTGGAGCTTCCTACCAGAACTTCAGTTAGCAAAATCTTATTTTGGAAAATCAGTCTGGGAACACCCAGTTGGAAAAGCTTTTCTAAGGCATTGCCTTGTGCAGTGGCAACTGGAGTGAAATTAGAAATTTCCCTAGAAAGCATAGAAAAGCTTCCCTTTATGGAGTGACAAAGTTAAATGAAATTGCTGAAACTTTTTGGTCGTTGATAATAATTACCCAGCCTGAAAACTGAATGATTAATGATTGCAGTTTAAAGATTGAGGAGTCAGTGGGCAAATTAACTGGACCCACCTATTTGCAGGAGAGTGGCAGAGGTGTGGGGCTGGTGGCCAGCGATTGCCACAGCTCATCTGTGTGTCTTTAATTGGCAGCCACAAGTGTCCAGGGCTCTGTGAGCTATTCTTTCTTCCAGAAGAAACTCCTTCCAAAGCCGAGTAATGACTCTGGAAGAGTGTTTTCCACAGGGCTTTGTGGAACAGCTGTTGCCTGAACCATTTTCCTGATGTGTGCAGATTTTTTGAAGGGAGTTTTCTCTGCCCCAGGGTTTTGTGCTGACCTGGCCATGCTGTGCCAACCTGTGCTGGTGAGTGATGGGTTCAGAGCAGAGTCCTGAGGAAAGCTTCAAACTTGTTTGCTGCTCTTACTGTGAGAAAGATGAGCATTAATGCTGCTTGTGTCAAATGCAGGAGGGTAGGTACCTGTAACACAAATACTATCAGCTCTCTTGCTGCCTCCTGCATTTCAAAATCGAGAAATAAATACTTTTGTAGAGCTTATTGAGTGAACTTGAAGTTTGAATAACTTGTGTACAACCTCCATCTCTGTACAGGCAGTAATTCTGCTGATGTAATGCTGTGCCACTTCTGGGGAAAACGGCAAAAATTAGTAGATATGTTTCCATTCGGTCCCTTTGTTTTTAAAAGTGGAAAAATGTCTTGTGAAACTTTGAAGTCCCCGTGTATGCATTGAATTTTAGTTTATTAGTTGGCTCAGAGTTAAGGAATGTTTGGCTATTGTCAAGTGAAGTCCTGACAGTCAAAGCAGTTCATGTGTGTCTCTGGAAGTGCTTGTGTTGTTTTATAGCTGTACTTATTACAGAAACAGAGGTGGAACCAGTTGAAAAATTAAAATTATTGGTGTTTTAATTTATGAGGAAGATTATAGAAACTCTGAGCTTGGCCTATTTTAATAAGTCCATGTGTTAATTTGGAGATGGGTCTTATTTTGTGAGAGGAGAGTTTAAGAACAGCTATATGACTTGTTCTTGCTATAGATTGCTAGTACTATATAAGCTGTAAATACTGTTGAAATGTAAATGTGCTGTCAGAAGCTTGTTAGTGTATCTAAATGCCTGTGGGAATGGGAGACCCGATCATACCCTGTCGTGGAAAAGGATATACTGGAGATTATTCAAGTTGTAATGGCTTATAGGCAAAACCCCTCTTTTACTGAAAGCTTCTACTATAATGAAAAGTTGGAGTGGAGAAATTAGGTTAACTGTACTGGAACCAGGATAAGAGTCCATGGCTCAGCACTTGGATAAATTGACTCCAGATGCTTTTGCCATAGGCAATGGATCCAAACGTGGTTTTGGAGTGGAAGGCAGTTAATGACCCGCTTATTGCTGCTGGAGAGTCCTAGAGGAGAGCCTCATGGGGATGCCAGCAGGTATCCCTTTGGCATTCTGGGCACAGGTCACAGAGCTGGCTGGAGTTTGGGATTATCCACGTGTGCTTTGGTTATATCCTAAACCTCCGAGGAGGGCGTGGTTGCTCTGTGGGTTGTGTGTAATTCCAGCTGCGTTGCTAAGGTGTGGAGCTCTGCAGGGCAGCACCTTCCCCAAGCACAGATCCTGAGGATAACACATTGCTGCTGTCTGCTTTGCTTTCATGGGCTTGGTTTGATAGGGGTGAACTCCAGATATTGCTGTGACCCAAATTCAGTGCTCTGCTTCCAGTGGAGCTGCTATCAGTGCATCACCTTGGTACCCTGAAATCTCAATTTATACTTGGTGCAGACACAGCTCCACGTTGCCTTGGCTTCCAGCTGTTTGCTGTAAGTCAGCACAGCTTTTACTGATGACCTGGAGAGTGTGAGTGCTGTTAGAACTCACTTGACTGTTCAGCTCCAGCGTGGAATTGCAGTTCATTCCTGGAAACAGATGTGAGTGAACAGCTCAAAACTGGCTCTGTCAGGTTAGATTTTTGGGTTTGCTACTAGTTTTGAAAGGAAAGTCTTATCACTAACAGGTGTGATGGTTAAAGCATGACCCTTTGGTTTTTTCTCCATTTATTCTGAATTTTCTTTCTCTCTGTGGCTGTTCACTCCTATTAAAATGCTTCAGACTTCCCTGAGTTTAATGGGTATCTATGGAAGAATTAAAGGTTAGAGCTGCGTGGTGGGTATTGAGGCATCAGTTTCTCTATATCATACTCCAGTTGTTTCCTTTGCAAAACTCCTCCTGCTGCCTCTGAAACAGTCAGGAAGGATCCTTGTGATTTACACTGTTCTTTCCAGGGCTGTTTCTCATCCTGGGTAAGGACAGGGAAGCCTGGGAGATGATTTCCCACTGCAGCACACAGTTATTTACTTGTGCCCTTCCATGCCCTCACATTCAGTGCTGTGATGCTCTTTCCTTCCCATCTCAGGGTTTATTTTGTGTGGCTTCAAGAATAAAAAGGTGATTAATACCAACCCTGAAGTTGTCCTACGTTCCTGCACCTGCTCTAATCATCCCAAAACTTTCACAGGTATTGGGGTGTTCGGTTTATTTCTGCAGGGTAGAAGGAAAGAGAAGAGAAATACTCTTGGGGTTAATACAGAGATGCTGATATGAGGAGGTGTGTAAGGTGTGGTCTGTCTTTGTGGAAGGGCTTCGAAGGACTCTCCTAGCAGTAGCTCTGCTATTTAGAGCTGATTTTACAATATGAGCTGGATTCTCTGGCTCTTTTTCAGAGAGAAGTGATGCAATGTCAGGATCTTCTTGTCCCGGAGCTTCACCTCAAGCTTCAGTCCCTTTCCACCCCAGACACCAGAGAGAATAATACAAATTCTATTCTCTCCACAACAATTGTGAGGAAGCCAGTTGGGCTTAACCCTGCTCAAACAGAACAGAGGTGGTGCAGCCCCATTGGCTTTTGGATCAGGTCTGGCTGCCCTAAGGGATTGTTAAAACCTAAGAATGTTTTGAGCTTTCTGATGAAATCTGCCAGTTCAATTAAAGGAAATTAGGTGCTTTTAAATTAATATGATGGTGGGGAGGCTAGACCATAACAGTGGCTCCAGTGGTTGCAGTCATCTCCACATCCCAAAGAGCAATGGATAGGTTTTACTCCCCAGTGATAGAAAAATATACTTTGAATATCCTGATTTAGTAACCAAGAGATTCAATCAATTACTCAGTGTTTCACTAAATAGATAAGTGCTGTGGTGTGTGAACAGGGTCTGTTCATTAAAAAAGCCACTGAAAAGTGGCTGAAAAGTGATTTTTTTTTTTTTTTTTTTTTTTTTTTTTTTTTTTTTTTTTTTTTTTTTTGAGGTTTAGACAAAAACTCAGCTCTTAAAAGGGGAAAATGGAGGAGAACTACTGTGCTGCTGACTTGTTTCCCCCTCCTGACTGCTGTGGTCATCAGGAATGCAAAGTAGCAGTGAAGGGTGAATATTGCCTTCATCTCTCCCTCCTCATTCCTGTCCCTCCCGTTGATGTTTTGATGTGCAAAACACCCTTCACTTCAGAAGCTGCTGTGCGGGGTAGTGGAAAGGAAAACAAACCCCTCGTTATTAGTAGCTGTTGCCATTTGCTAAAGCTGTATTTTCTGCTGCTTTCCAGCACTCCCTCCTCCACAGCAGGAAATGAGGGGGTGCTGGGGAGACCGTGAGCCAGAGACAAGAGCTTAATTATACAAACAAATGTGTTCATGGGAGTCTTGCGAGTTGGAGGCCCCGAACCACGCAGACCACTTTGCTGAGGGACAGAAATTGAAAGTCTGTGGGCTCATTCCCAGTTAATTGGAGGTGGCATTCCTGTCCTTGTGGGCTGGTGGTGTTGTACATGTTGTGCATTCAGATGCTGAGAATGCAGCGTGTCTCATTTTGGGAGTATTGAGCCTCGTTAAATGTTTGCCCTTTGAAGCTGCAGTTCCCCTCTTAGGGGAGTTGGTGGCGTGGACAGGACCTTGGTAGCTTGGGGTCAAACACCAGTGAGCTGGCTGGGCACCATCACCTGCTTGGGGTGGGGTTTCAAGCTGTTTGTTGAGCTGTTGCCTCAACTCTGATGGTGTCACTGTAGTGTGTGATGGTTTGTTTGTCTGGACCTTCAGTGTTCATTATCTTGTCCTCTACACCCCAGTGTGGTCCCCAAAAGCTGGTTCTCCCTCCCTAGTGCTGGAAATGTGAGTGTCCACCCCCTGTCCACAATTTGGGCGCTCTGTTCTGTTTTGGCACTCAGCTTGAAGCGTTTGCACCTCCCCAGCAATCCTGCAGGCTCTGGTGTCCATCTGGATTCCCTTTGGTGTCTGTCCTGCAGTTGTTGTCTGGGACACCTGAGCACAGGAGAGCTGAGCTGAGAGGTGTGGACAGCTCTGGGCTGGAAAGAAGCACCCGTGGGGTGATGAAAGCTGTGAACTGCTCATGTGTTTTAATAGGCAGGTCAAATATTGACTGCTCCTGTGCTGAGCCCATGGTGGTTACAGGCATCTTCCCTGGACTCTGGTGATTCCCCTTCCCACCCTTTTCTTTATGGATGATCTTTGTTCAGCCTGGAGTGTTAATTTTCTTCCTTGGCATAAATCATCTTTGATGATTTCTGGGTTGGTGTGTGAGCCCCATGCTGTACATAAATGAATGAGTGACACGAGGAATATCTACAAATGTAGTTATGTTGTATGTAATGTACATAAGGAGAGAATGTATTTTGTTCATTTTTTTCTTAATAAAAATGTATATGCTAGCAAGGGTGTTGATTTAAGATCTGTTTGTTCTCACATCGCTTCAGAGAGTGGAAAAATGCCTGTGAAGGTCTTTTAGTGGTAGAGAAATGGTGAAACTAGTGGCACATTACATCTGGCCCTGTTGCCTGACCTCACTGATGAGCTCAGTCAGTATCCCATAAATCCAGCGTATTTCACAGGAACTTTTCCTGGGGAGGAGCACGGAGTTAGAACATAGGCTGTGGCAAACTGCTGATTTTTAATATCTGTCTTCAAATTCCTTTTTTTTTTTTTTTTTCCTTTACATAAGCAGGAACTTAACCTGGAACAAAATGTTTTATTTTGGGTGCTTGAAGGTCAGTGGAGCCACTGAGCTGCCCACGCTGCTGCTGCCCCTCTGCTGCCCTTGGGTGATGCCTCTCCTTGCTTTATGTGTGAGGTTTGATTCCCTCCTCCACAGCCTGACCTGAGTGCGAGGAGGGTCTGCAGACTGGAGTGAGTTAGGATGAAATGCAGAAATAAATAAGGCTGAAATGCAGAAATAAGGGTGGAATGCAGAAATAAGGGTGAGTTGCCTTTTCCTCTGACAGTCTGAAGGCACCAAGAGCTCAAACAAGTGCTCAGGCTGTGGTGCCCTCACATCACCTCAGCTTCCCACCCCTCTGAGTCCTCTGATTTTTTTTCCACCACTATAATACTTCCTTCTGCACAGGAAAAATACAGGCTTTTCCATGGCTGGCTACCTTGAAGGTCTGGGCTGGTTTTGTTCCAGCTGGTCCAGTGTTTTCCCATGGAGCCTCTCCAGAGCAGGAAGCTGTGGCCCTGGAACTTGTCCTCTGACCTGCCCACCCCTCCTCACTCATCCAAAGACACGAGTCTTTTACATAAGAATGTTTATTGACAGAAATACATGATGCTCTCAAAATATATTTGTAGGAAAATGCAAGAATAATCTCTTACAATCCAGTTCCTCAGTAAATTCCAGTGTAAATCAGACTCCTGTCCCCGTGAGAGGTGCTGCTACACACAGTATGTAAGAGCTCTACTATATGTGCAAGGTTCAACAGGTAACCACCTGGGGAATTAGGTTTTCCTTCTCCAGTCCCTCATGGATTATGACTTCTGTGTGTCTTCTGTAGGCAGCTGTCACAGTATCAACCTCATCAGCTGGGTCACGGCACTGTGAGCGGGAGATAAAATGCTCCTAAAAGTATTTACACGTTTCCTCTTGAATCTGAAAATAGAAAAGTCTCTTGCAAGGACATCTGAGCTGCTTGTAAAGCTCCCACCGAAAGGTAAGAGCAGGAATCTCTTTGTACAATGTGTGGGATGTTAAAGCTGTTTTGGGGGAGAGAAGAGGAGCTCAGAGAAGGGAGGAGGGGCAGGGAGGAAGGAAATGCCTCAGTAAATCTTTTTTTTTTATTTATTATTTTTGGTCTAACAATTATGGCTACGGTCTACAAAGGGAAGGGTTAAGGCCAAAGATGCTCATTGCTGCATTTCCTACCTGATTTTTTTTTTCCTCCAAAAAAAGAATGTTCTCAACATTAAAAAAAACAAAAAGTACTGTTTTCTTTTCCTGTGGAAATAGTTCTTTTAAATAGGGGAAGGAACATCTACTATAAAATATTAGTGGTTTAAAAATATGGTGTCTGGAAAAATAAATAAATGTACAATTCCTATTCAAATATAAATCACTATAAGCACTTGCTGAGCAGTTAATATCCTCACTGGTCTCTGCTTGGAAAGATTTAAGGTTACTTGATCTCAAGCCTCTGTAGGATTCTCTTGGAAAGTCTTTGGACCTGACTCATTAAAGCACTTTGGCATCTCTTTGCTGGGATGGGGGAATCTTTAGGCACATGCCAGAGCCTGGAGATGCCCTGCCAGGGGTGTCCTTGTGGCAACTCAGCCCCGGTGGCCACAGCATCGCTGCTGCCCTGTGTTTTCACTGTGTTTGTTTGCTGGGAAGGACAGAAATGTGAGGCCATGGACCTGCTGCTTGTCTGTCAGGGCAGCTGGGAGGCCACAATGCTCACAAGAGCAATTGTGGATGCTGAGACTTGTGGCCATGTTAAAGAGCTGAACTTGATGCTGCCAGAACAGGGACAAAGCTGTGGCACAAAGTTACCTGGGCAAGAGGTGTTCTTCTGCTTCACGTCAAATTTTTATCTCCTACCAGGCTGACCTTTAGCTTTTTTTTTTTTTTTTTTTTTTTTTTAAGATTTTAAATTTTTTTTAGATTTATTTCATTTGTTATTTCCCCTCCCCTCCAAAATTACTTCCCCATAGTGCAGTGCACAGGTAAGTGAAGTGTGCGGAATACATTGCTAATGAATAGCAGGAATATTTACATACAAAAATAGAAAGGTTTGAACACTTCAGACTCTGCCCTTTGGTGCAGGACAGAAGGGGGAAGAGCCACTTGTATCTTCTGCCAGTGCCTGTCCCAGGGCTGAGCAAAACACCCCAGTCCCCTCCTTCCTGAGTACTCCAGGGTTTCTCCAAGCTTCCCATTGCTCGGCTCTGCTTTTCCCCTCATTCAGGGCAGCCGTGGGAGCAGATCCCAGTCGGGTTGACTTGGTGGCAGAGCCCAGAGGAAATCTCCCCATTGTGCCTTGGTTTGTGGCAGGCAGAGGAGAGGGGCCGTGTGTGGGCATCGCTCTTGTCTGCAGCTCCTGGCTTGCAGAGGGTTTGGGACAAGCACCTTCCTCACTTTGGGAGAGGGACTCAGCCAAGTGACCTTCTGGTCCTCGTGTGTCCAGGATGGACCCCAGCTGGAGGATGATCCCTGCCTCTGCCAGGACTGAGCTGCTTCACCAGGGCAAAGGCATGAAACTCTCCCCAGCATTTTAGAGCCATTTAGGAGCTGTGGTGGGGAGTCAAAATCCAGAAATGGCCTCAGTCCAGCCGTGTTTTTCTTCTCCCCTTTAAAGGCTTCAGCAAAGGGAGACCTGGGTGACAGACTAAGAGCTGCAGGACAAAGCTCAGTCCCAGTTTTGCTGCTGAGCTGGAAGTTGCTTTGCAGGTCTCTGTTATTTTAGTGGCTTGTGAAGAAGAGCTTGAGGCTGAGCTTTTAAACCTTGAGTGGGGTGAAACACCAAGGCCACCTGAATGCCACTGAGCTCCCTGGCTCACGTTCTGCTGCTCAAGCAGGAAAATGTGCCCTCAAAAATCACAAACCATCGTGGTGCGTGTGTCCCACAGTCTCGTGGAGGATGGATGAGGGCTGTGAGATGCTGCTTGTAATTCCTGGAAGGCAAGTGATCCTTCCAGAGGGAAATGCAGCACCAGAGCTGGGCTCCTGCACCACAAAACCCCCAACATCACACCTGGGCTAGAGACAAGGCATCACTCTTGCTCTCCACACCCTTCCTAAGAGGGATGAACTCAAGGAATTCCTCCTTTTCCTCTCCCTCCATCTCACCCTTTCAAAACAAGAAGCTGCTGCACCTCTCTCAGTCTCCTGGTGGGTGCAGGATGTGTTCCCCAGCCCTTGGCACGGGGGCTGAGCATCACTTGGCACTGCTGCATCCCTGCCATCCCGCTGGGTCCGGATGCATCCATTTGCCTATGGCACAACGCGGGGCTCTTGTGCGTTTCAGCTCTGGGGAGAGGCTGGAAACTGGATTAAAAAGGAACACGCTGTTCCAGCTTTTTTCATTCACTACCTGGGTGTCAGGGAGGGCAGGGTGATGACTAAACAGCGTGGGCCAGAGGATTTGTCGAGCTTTAATTGCCAGGTGCTGCTTTGCTGTCAGATGCACTCCATCTCCCATCCTGTTTATTTTATTTCTCTTGATTTTTGAGTCGTTCGGTAGCTGGAGGATGTGGCTGGCGTGGTCAGATGTGGGATGGGAGGGGACATGCTTGCAGGAGGCACTGGCAGCTCTTCAGGAGCAAAGCCACCCTGTTTGCCCATGGCTGGTCAGGTCTGGCGTGGGAGGTGGATGGGGGTTGGAGGATGCTTGGCCAGATGTGGCCACCAAAGTGGCTTGTGTTGTTGTGCCCCAGAGGTGTCTCCTCATGTGTTTTCCATCCTGCACCCCATGTGGTGGCACAAGGGGCCACGATTAGTTCATTAAGGGATTTTCTTCTTTTTGGGGGGAATTTTGCCTTATTTTGGAGCTCTGTGTGCATGTGTGTAGGGTTTATGTTTTTGTTTTTTTTTTTGGGGGGGGGGGGTCTTTGTTTTTCCCTTGATCAAGTTCTGCATCCTATAAATGCGTGTCCTCCTCTTCCTCCAGGTCCTCCTTCATGAGGGTGTCCAGAGGAACGATCCAGCTGTCTCCCAGCTCACCGTTGAGGTTCACCTTCTTCTCCTGCATTTCAGAGGAGGTCTCCATCACCTCCAGCGTGGGGTTGTCGTGGTAGCCGTTCTCCATGGTCTGCATCTCCTCAGTCAAGCGCTGCTATGAGAAAAGAAAACCATAAACCCCACTGAACAACACCTTGGCCATGCTGCCAGTGTCACCTCAGGGCTGTCACCTCCCAGCCAGCTGTGACAGCTGCCCCATATAGATTTATATAGCTACATATAGAGACTTTTATGGTGAGGTTGAGGCAGGGGGCAGCGAGGGGATAGCATGGAGCTGGCAAGAGGAAGACTCCGCTGATGATGGGAAGGAGGAAAGAGAAGCCAGAGACTTGTGGAAAACCTCCAGGAGCAGCTGCCAGCTTCAATTTGTTCCACCCAGGTCCGTGGGAAGAGGTTGAGCAACACGGCATCCCAACTCCTGCCTCCCTATCTCAAATCTGCTCTTCCCCTCCCCTTTCTATCTACCCCTGTCCTTTTTTAGATGCTTTATTATTATTCTCCTTTACTCAGGGGCAGCTCCCATCTGTCAGATCTTGAGCATTATCCCTCCTCATTCTGGAACTCTCAGTGGAAACCAGGCAGGGAAAGAAAAGATGGAATCAGATGCTTTATCACCCTGGTCCTTTGGTGTGATGTGCTTCAGGCTCCAGCTCAGCCCTTCATCCCTTGGCAGAACCCCAGCCCATCCTAATTTTGCATCCACTTGGGCTTCTGCATCCCCATCCTTCCCTAGAGGGATTCACTGGGGAACTGCAGTTCTTGCTCAGCCTTTTTTGGGGAGCCCTGTTAAAATCTGCCTGGATTCACAGCTTGCTCTATTACAGTGCTCCTATAAATGTCAGGAGACAGGCGTGGGAGAGAATCCATGGAGAAGGAGAGGGATGGAGAAGCAAAACTGCAGGGCTTGGCGCTGGCAGAGGGGCTGCAAAGGCGCTGCTGGGGGTCCCCTGTGTCACTCGTGGCAGGGTGGGGATTGTGGGATGCTCGAAAGCAGAGGACACACCTGGGCTCTCCCAAGGGCTGCTTCCCTGTGGGATTGCTGGTCTCCCACCGTGGCAAGGCACCTTCCAGCCATGCAGCAAGAGGAGAGGGGCTGTAAAGCTGGGCTTTAGTCCTGTTAAAAGCCACTGGGCCCTACCAAGCGCCGGAGGTGAGAGCTGGGGGTGTTACGGATGCGGCGCCCGCCCCTCCGATCCCTGTGTTGGAACTCACATTAAAGATCAGGGCCACATGTCCATCATCAAACCCGGGGACATCAGGGTGGATGTTCTGGGTATTTCCAAGATAAAACGACAGGGAGGGAGGTGGGGGGGGGGGGGGGGCGAGGAGGGTTGGAGAAAAAAAAATAAAATAGGAAAAAAAAAAACAAACTTTCAAGTCATTTTTGGAAATGAAACAGAAGGAGAACAAAAGAAACCACCCAAAAACAAAGCCAGGAAGGAGGAATGTGTTTGATTTTCGGAAATGGCATCCCTAGCTTTGGTTTTGCTATTTTACCCTGTGCCTGGTGGGAATTTACCTCTGGAACATCCAAGTTGGACTGGTACCTATTCCTCTGCACCAGGTTATTTTAGGGACACATGTTCCCATCACTAAAAATACCTTATTGATGAAGGTATTAAGATGAAACCCTGGAAGGTCCAAGGGGACCACAGTGCAGGTAAAATATTTATTGAGGTCTCGCCTCTTCCCCTGTTTCTTCCCAAAAAATCAAGCCTGGTAAGTACAAACAAGTCTGACAAGGGCATTAATTTTCTCTTCCCTCCCTTCTGTGTTCACCTACCTTGCACTGTAAATATTTAAAGCTTTATCCCTTGTTCTCCTGTGGGGCAGAGGTTGGGATCACTGAGAAAGGATGAGCTGGTCCAGGGGAAAGTGATTTGAAGTAGGAGGGAAGTAGGTTTGCTTCTCCAGCAGGAGGGTGATTTACCCTGATTGCATAATCTGATTTCATAATTATTTTCCTTTTCTGTTTCTGTCTGCCCTAGAGCTAAATCCTCAGGAACAGCAGCTGGGACCAGTGCAAACCTCGGTGCCCCAGGGTGTGGGAATGGCCAATCCTTGCAGGTGGATGCTACACTAAAATCACCTAGAATTTCTTCCTGAGATAAAAATCATATTATTTTCTCTTTCTGTGTTGATTCTTCCTTAAATCCTGCTGCTGCTGCTCTGAAATTTGGCCCTGGCCCAGCTCCTAAAAAGGCTGAGCCCTGCAGTGTTGATGCCCCTCCTGCTGACACACTCCTTCTTCCCTGCACACAGCCTGGGGCTCCCTGGCACCCAACCCAGCTCCAATACTTGTAAAAGTATTTCAAGAAATTTTTTTAGAGGTACAGCTTGTTTTTAGAATGGGGTTTTGGATTGAGAAAGCCTTTCTTGTCAAAATTACGACCCGGGGTGGTGCCCACTGGGCAAACCAGGATGTCTCCACCAGCAGAGACAGCAACACTGATGATCCTCATCTCCTGAAGATGCTTCGGGTATGGAAAAGGTCTTGGGATACCTGTCCCACCTTCCTGCCACCTTACCTGGTCCTTCTTTTGGGAGAAGCGCTGGTGGCAGCCGTAGATGGCCGCGACGAGCAGCAGGGACCCGGCCAGGGTGATGATGGTGATGATCAGGGGGGTGCTGAACTCGTCGTTGATGGTCATGTCCTCCACCATTTTGTCAGAGGTGATGTTGACGATGCCGAGCTGCCACAGAAGGGACAGGTCAGGCTCCTGTGCCACCCATCACTGGGGGACATCCCTGGGGCAGCTGTGCCATGACCAGGGACCCACTTACCTCCTCTAACCTCTCCTTCTTCTCCTTCAGCTTCATGAGGACTTCTTCAGAGTCCAAGGGAACTGGGGGAAGAAAAAGGCTTCAGTGAGCACAAGGTGTGCACAGGGCACAAGTTCTGCCACCATCCCCTCATCAGAGGGGTGAGCCAATTTCTAGAGGAGGTGGATGAAGATGTGTGGGGATGAAGCCAACCCTTGTAGGTGCTTCAGAGCCAGACCAAGAGCCAGGATCTCTTCTGGAAGTGGGACAGCCCCAGAGCTCCCAGGCCCCACCATCCATCTCCAGTGGGTGATTTATGAGCAAGCCCAGTGAGGGGCTGTACCTGGCTCCTCAAGGATTAGTCCCCAGTGCCTGGGTGCCTTCCCTGAGGTTGGATGTGGAGTCTGGATCACCCACCCAGCTTCTGCTCTGATGATGAGTAAGATGGAGCTCAGGCCTTCCTCCCCCTCATGCTAGGGCAGCAGGATGTCTCCATCTCCCAGGCACCCTGATCCTAAAGCAATGTTTGAGCACACCCAGGCTGAGCTGGCTATCCCAACAGGGCTCTGACATGGGAGAGAAGCTCTTCTCTGTGGTCTTTGGGGAAGGATTTGAACTGGGCACCCAGTTTTAACCACCTGGGAGGAATTCTTCCTCCTGGAGACTGGTCAGTGCCTTCACTCAAGATGGCAGAGGGATCTGGTGCATTCCTTGGGGCGCAGAACTCATTTCTGGGATCGTCGTGCCTCTCCCAAACCACTGGGATGGGGCAGAACAGAGCCCTTTGGCCAAGCTCTAGTAGACCTGAGGGCTCTGCCAAGCCTCCAGCTCCGGGGTCCCCAGTGCCAGTGCCACCCTGTCCCCCTGCAGCAGGAGGGTGGGATCATACTCACGGTGCAGGACCACCCGCACGGCCCAGTGGTGGGAGGGGCTCTTGCAGGCCGTCAGCATCACCGTGCACCGGTCCCTGCTGGCATCAAACACGTGCTGGGCCGTGGAGCAGAAGCTCTCAAAGAAGGAGATGTTCTCGCTGGCAGTCTCCCACTCATCCTGCGGTGACAGCGAGAGTCGGCACTGCTCCCTCACGCAGGGACTGCCCAGGATCACCCTGCCCCATCGCCAGGGGTGCAGGATGTCCCATCCTCATAGAATGACCCCTTTAAGACTGGATGTGCCACTCCGTGCCGTGGTTTGGTGGACAAGGTGGTGTTGGGTCATAGGTTGGACTCGGTGATCTCAGAGGTCTTTTCCAACCAAACGGATTCTGTGATCTTCCCTCATCCCTGTGCACTGCCCGGCTGCCGCCGGCCCTCCCGGCGAACAGGAAAAGTTTAAAAGCAGTTTCTTTACAAGGAGCCGAGCTCTTGGCTGCCGTTCCTCACCGGGGCCCTGCAGCAGCCTTATCTGTGAGCTGCAGCTTTCGGTGTTCCAGGAATAGCAGGTCCCTGAGGGAAGCGGAGCGGGGGGGCTGGCGAGGCCAGGGGGCCACAGCGGGAGCAGGGCAGGGCTGTGCAGCCCCACAGTTCCCCCACAGGCATCTCCAGCCTTTCTACCCTCTGTCCCCACCAACACAGGTCCCTGTCCTACCTAAAGCTCCCCCACAGCTCTGCAGGGAAGAGCAAGAGAGTGTGTCTTGCTTTTGGATAGAATCACAGAATGAATCACGGAGTGGCTTGGGTTAGAAGGGACCCAAAACATCATCCAGTTCCACTCCCTGCCACGGGCAGGGACAACTTCTGTAGACCAGATTGCTCTAAGCCCCTCCAACCTGGCCTTCAACGCGTCCAGGGATGGGAAACCACAACTTCTCTGGGGAAACCAAAGCATCCCTGGAGAGATGGGAGAGGGGTGGATGGAGCCCACGCTCCCTCTGGGGTGTTCCTGAGGTTTTTTGCTCGATGCTTTGTAGCATCTGGGTGCTCCCTAAAGTGCTCACCCTCCTGCCTGCACAGATCCTGACGTGTGGATGTGGCACTTGGGGACATGGGTTAGTGGTGGATTTGGCAGTGCTGGGTTAATGGTTGAACTTGATGATCTTAGCGGGCTTTTCCAACCTAAATCATTCCATGATGCTGTGCACAGACCGGGCCCTCACAGGTCCTATGTGAGAGGTGCCGTATATAACACCTCCTGCGTGCACGAGTCTTTCACGTGCAGGTGATCCTGGGGTAAAAGTCCTTAATCCCTGCTGAAATGAGGTGCCTGGCTGGGAAAGGCTTTGCTCCTGCCCGCTACATCACCCCAAACCTTGCCCTCCCATCCCAGCACCCCTGGTGGCTGGCAGCACCTCACTTGCTGCACCGCAGGGATGGGAGCAGCCCGGCCCAGGGACGCACCTAATCTCACCCCATCTTATCTAAATATTTGGGAAGCAGCAGTGGAGACAGGATGCACTTGCCAGGGCGGAAGGCTGGCCCCGGGTACAGTGCGAGGGTGAGCCCAGCATCGGGAGGCCCTGGCTGTCCCTGGGAACGGCCACTGTCCCTTGCCTGTCCTTTCGCTTTGCACCGGGAGAGCTTCCCCGGGGCCCCTCTGTGGGGTTGTACCATCCCTGGGAAAAGAGCTGGATGGGAAATCTGCCCCAGCCCGAGGGCAGCATTCCCTGGAAAGCCGGTTCCCAGCAGGACAGGGAGGAGGGGGCTGTAGCTTGGTGGTGGCGGTGGTTTTATCGCGTCTGGACGCTGGGTTGTGCTCCTACGCTTGGAATGTCCTGTGATTTACCAGTCCCTGTCTGTGCAGCACTTTCTGCTTGGCAGAGGAAGGGAAAGCCTCTGCTGCCTCCCTGCATCCTCCTTCCCCTGGTTTTGCCGCAGCTCTGCTTTCCCCCAGCCCTCAATAACCTGTTCCTTCCCCTAACACCCCGTGGGGTGGAAAAGGAGACCCTTTTTTTGGGTGGGGAGGGAAATGGGATGCGAGGCTAAAACCTCACGGAGACCACTTCAGTGGCAGCTGGTGAGCAGTGCCTAAAGCCCTTCAGAGGGTGAACTGGAGGGATTGGCCCTTTCCAGGGCTGGAGAGGGCAGGGTGAGGCCGCTGGGCCGGCAGGGATGCCCCTGGCAGCTCCCCCTCCGCCGCCCGAGCCGCTCGCATTCCTTGGCCGGAGTTGACAGGCGCTGCCGAGCAGCTTGGATCCGGTTCCCACACTGGCGGGGACATAAAACCAACATCCCTGAATGAGGTAACAGCACTTGAGTCAACAAACCACCCCCGGCAGCTGCACGGGTGAGGGGGGACCACGACCCTGCTCGGTGAGGGAGTCCCTCCGCCTGCTCCAGGGACTGTCCTGTGTCCCGGGACCGGTGGGTGTCACACAGCAATTCCAGCGGGTTTGAGTAGTCCTGCTGTGGTTTTTGCATCTCCCACTGCAGCAGGTTCTGGTGCTCCCCAGCATCCACTGACTCGGCTCCTTGGACACATCTGTGTCCAGGTGGGGGGACACGATGGAGGAGGAACACCTGGGAGATGGGCAAAGAGTTGTGTGGCTGAACCACAGCTCAGGCTACACCAACCACATCTGTCACCATCTCTTCTTGCTTCACCTAACTCAATTTGGGGTTAGGATGAGGAGCAGAGCATCTATCCATGCATCCATTTATCCATCATCCATCCATCCATCCATCCATCCATCCATCCATCCATCCATCCATCCATCCATCCACCATCCATCATCCATCCATCCATCCACCCATCCATCCATCCATCCACCCATCCATCCATCCATCCATCCATCCATCCATCATCCATCCATCCACCCATCCTCCACCTATCCCTTCCAAGGCAGGAGAAACCCAAATGAAACTGCATTTGTGAGCCAGGAAGAAGTCATCCTCTGGAATGTATAGTATTGAGCTAATAAGCCTTACTAAAAAACTCATTAAGATCCTGCTGTAATCAAAGGAAGGAGAAGGAGAAGGTGGGGGAACATGGACCAAACTGTTCAGCATTGGTTCAAAGCATCACCTGAAGAGGAAGGAGGCAGGGAAACAACCAGCCTGTGAAACATCTACAGTCCACAAAGTGGTACCAGCTGTATACTTGGCTTTTTTTTTTTTTTAAAGGATTTATAGTTTGAGTTCCTTGTTTTGTGGAGAAAGTGAGGTGTGGTGGGGTGAAAGGTCTACAATTCCTGGCTTCAGTTCCAACTGTTTGCTGGGGTACCCCCACCACTGGTGCTGCCCCACCAGTCCAGCTGTGAATGGGGTGGGTGGCTCTGCACTGTCCTCTCCCCTGCCCTGTGTGATCCAGACATGTCCCCCACCGCTGGTCCCCCCACATTGCCCTGGCTTCTTTTTGGTTCTGAATTTTTAGTACAATGCCACCCTGACTCTGGCGTGTTCTCAGAGCAGGATTGGAGCTGTTTCTGGAACACTTCTCCTTATAGCACACACTTTCCTGTTTTCCCACGGGTTGTGAAACGCAGAGGATTTTTTCACTTTGCTGTCAGGATTTGGCTACAGACGTGTTTACCAGGCCTACAAAGCAGGGAAACCAGATAGTGCCATTTCTCCGTTATCTGCTCGGCTTGGGAGGCACGAAATGGGCTGCAATTTTCGGGAATACAACAAGTGGAAAGTTAAGAGCGCGTGGTGGGGAGGTGCTTTGGCAGCCGAGGAGGAGGGCGATGGGATGGGAGGATGCACCCTTGCAGCCCTGCAGCCTTTCTGTGGCTGTTTTGGGGCGTAATTGGCATTTTGTGCTAACGGCGCTCTGGCTCCTTATTACACCCAGAAGAATCAAAGGGAAGCAGGGTGGGAGACTCCCTGGCTCAGCAGCTCCAATGTTCCATGGCCCTGGAGCAGGCCATGATGCCAAGATGTGGTGTCTGCCCATCCCTCAGCTCGCTGGTGCTTCCCAGCCTTACCATCCCTGCTTCCAAAAGCCTCCCAGTACAACTCCCTGGGAAGGACAGCAGCTCTGGAACATCACTGTGCCCAGAAGGAGGGGGGAAGCTTTAAACACCAGCCCGGTCCAAAGTCCCTTTAGGCTCCAAAACTGGATTTTGTCAGTCTGATTGAATATTTTTATACATTCAATACAAAATTTGATGAGAAGGTTTTCCAGCATGAACCTGCAGCCGTGTGCAGATATTACGTGGGGAAAGGGGTGGTCTCAGGAGAGACCATCCTGCTGGGCTTCCATGGAAATAAGGTCCCTTCTTGGAATCGTCCTCAGCGTTGAGAGCAGCATCACTGAGGACATCACCACTACTGCAGGTGTGTGGGCAAGGAGCATTTACACCCAGCAGCAGCCAGAGTAGGAAGGTGACAACACACAGCAGCTAGGTGCTTTCCCTCCTCCAGGAGCACAGTGGATGATACTGGGAGGTCCAAGCCCTTTCCAGGGCTGCCAGGCAGGGCCATTACCCAGGTACAGGGAATTTCAAGAGCTGCTGTGGTCAGTAGTTGCATTCACAATGTTTCTGGAGG
Organism: Vidua macroura; assembly: GCF_024509145.1. Classification (NCBI taxonomy): domain Eukaryota; kingdom Metazoa; phylum Chordata; class Aves; order Passeriformes; family Viduidae; genus Vidua; species Vidua macroura. The sequence goes on from NC_071575.1 coordinate 70,397,992, forward strand.
GGTTTTGTGAACACAGGGTGGCTTAGTTCAAGAGTCCCTTCCAACTTGGCTGATTCTGTGATTCACTTAGGACAGGGAGTGACAGGACAAAGGGGAGCAGTTTTAAATTAAAAGAGGAGAGATTTAGATTAGATATTAGGAAGATATTCTCTGCTGAGAGGATGGTGAGACACTGGAGCAGGTTGTCCAGAGAAGCTGAGGCTGCCCCATCCCTGGAAGTGTCCAAGGCCAGTCTGGACAGAGCTTGGAACAATCTGGTCTGGTGGAAGGTGTCCCTGCCCATGGCACAGGCTGTGAGAAGGTCCCTGAAGTGCCAATTTTCCACTGTTTACACTGCTAGAAACCAGAGCATTATCATGCCAAACCCCACCCCTGAGCCCTACCCACAGTCGCTCTGTCAGGACCTCACCAGACGTTTACTGGTGTCTCTTCCTCTTTATCACCAACATAAAACTTCTTCCTATTTGGAACTTACCAATATAGTGTGTCTTCCCTATTCCAGGAAGCTCACAGTTTCCACCAGAACCATTCTGGAGGTGGTTATCCCTCAGGAACACCAGCAGACAGTGCCCACCCACCAGAAAGGGTCCTGGTGTGTGCTCCTGAGTTGGGCTTGCCTGCCCCCAGCCTTCCCACCACATTTTACTGCTCCCTGGTCTTGTAAAAGGTCTGAAACCAGTGAAATGGAGTTTTTTCCCTCTCACTTAAGGGTTCTATGAGAGCATTGAGGAGCAGAGTGAGTCCCAAACTCCAGGCTCCTCTGCTTCCCAGTGGCTCTGCAGTTGGATGCCACCCTAGCCCAGTGTGAGGTACAAGATCTTAAAAGTGCACAATAACTGTAGAGGAATACCTCAGGTTTTTTTCTTGGGTTTTGGGACAAAATTTCAGCCCCTCAATTTGGGCAAAAAGCTTTCCTGCTAGCATAGGGAAAGATTTATCCTTTAAAATTTTCCATTTGTCTTTCTGTAAGACCTGAGTGGGCTCAGCTGGTCCTTCTACTTGGAGAAGACAACACTGGCCTCTTTCCTCCTGCCACATCCCTCACTGGTGACACTGCTGAACACGGGTTTGCATTCACCATTTTACATTGGTTGCATCTTTGATGAAATTCCCTCATTTCTGAGCATTTTCTGACATGCTCAGAGTACCACAGGTTAAAATATGAACCTCCAACAGCTGCTAATTCTCTGCGCAAGTCAAAAAGGTGGTACTTACACAGGTTCTGGGTTCTTTCAGCTGGATGGTGGGCCTGCTGTGTTGCACCTGTTCTTTACAGATGAGCTGGAAAGGCAGAAGAAAAGCAACTCTGAGTGGTGGACAAAGGTTGGAAGGACAGCTGGTCACCGATCCAACAGCCCATCATTTGTTTCCTGGAAAAAGAGCCTGACCTCCTCCTGGGAGTTGTGCAGAGCCCCTGAGCCTCCTTCTCTCCAGGCTGAGCCCTCCCAGCTCCTTCAGTTGCTCCTGGTGCTCCAGACCCCTCCCCTTCACCTCATCCTCATTGTCTCTTCTCTGGAAAGCTCCAGGAGAAGGGGATGGGAGTAAATGACCTCTAAAGGTCCTTTCCACCCCAAACAGCTCTGTGATTCTACAACCTGGAATTGCTTTGCTGGCAGGTCTCTCTCTCTGTGTCACAGAAACAGTGAGAAGAGCTGCAGACTCCACGTGCACGTGGGATGGCAGCTAAATCAATACCACTGAGAGGTGCCCACCTTCCCATTTGGTGCCATTACCTCATTTTGGGAAGAAATGTTGGGCTGCTGGTGGCCAGAACTGCAGCTCTCTGCCTGGTCTGTCTCGTCCCCTGAGGCTGGAGGCTGGGCACTGGCAGGGCTCTGGGAGGTGCTGGTGGGTTTGGCAGATCCAACGTCGTGGGTGCTCTGGTCTGGCTCCCCAGTATGCACCAAAAAACAAGCAGACAGACACTGACACAGTATAGAGGATACAGATGGCATAGCCCTGTTAGAGATCACCTCAAAATCAGTTTTCATCTCTAGTTCTTCCTTGAAGCTCGTTGTGCTGGAGAGGCTTTAGATTGCTTCTTTAATTTTGTATATTTTTAAAATTTGATAGGAAAATAATCTGATTACTGATTCTATTTGCTGCTGCTGAAACTCATCAGAGAGGAACCAAAGGCCAGTGGATGGCTGTGTGTGGGTAGCTGGGTAATCACTTAGAAGTATGGGGTGACCCTCCTTTCACATTATCTGGGGTGTCTTCCACGGAGATTTCCTCAAGAAATCCTACCCAGGATCTGCCACCCGCCTCTGCTGGGAGGGGATGTGACACCATAACCTCTGCTGACTGCACCTCCATGGAAAAATTCCGGGGTGACAAGCTTAGAAGTAGTGCCTGGTTCTACAGGAGACAGCCTGGGGTGTCCTGCCTGGTATTCCAGAAGGGCACAAGTCCCAAATCTACCAGCCCCATTCAGGTGTCTCTGATACCTGAGGTCACCTCTGAGGACTTGGTTAAGCTCTGCATCATCTTAGAATTTTTTGTGCAGTGGGAGCACAGCAGCCTCCTGCCTCCCCAGATCCCTTTGAAGACATGGATCTTCATCCCTGGCTTCCTAATTGATCCTTAAGTGGTAACAAAGAGAATTAAAATGCCACAGGATGTTCACAGCCTGTTTGCTCTCAGGACTCCTACCTCTTCCACAGAAAAAATGAGGGATATTTCTCTCCCAGACACATTCTGAAGGCTCCAGGAGAGAATTAATTCCAAAGCCATCTGTTTCTAATGCATTCTGCCAGCTATTTATTAAATATGAAGGGTTTTTTAGACCTCTTCAGGCTTAATGCTTGAGGCCAAATTTGAATTTACATAATTTTATATATGATCCTTCAGTGGAGAACAGTCCTGTGGAGCAGGAGGGGAAAGAAAGGAAAAAGAAACATCCTTCATGAAAATATCCATTTCACCTCATTCCTGCCCACACATGAAAACATGACTTGGGGGAAGCCAGTAAAGATGGCCTTGCAATAAAACCTTGGCCCATTTAGTGATGCCAACAGCTGAGAGGCTGAGTGGGATGGAGATGGTTTTTGAGTGGCTTCTGTATTCCAGGTAACTGGAAATTGGGTCAAGAAGAGCATTTTCCAGGGGAAGATAATGAACGGCTCCAGTGCGATCACAGCTTTTATTCAGAGCCAGATGTGAGCTGAACCCACAGTCCCGGCCAAATCTGGAAGGCTCCATGGAGCCCTCACAGTCCCACAGGGTCTGTGAATTCCCTGTGAATGCTACCAGACAAAATGCCAGTTTGGGAGGCTGAACTGTGCCTCGCCAGGACACCCAGGAGCTAACACGACTGTAAAACTTCAGAGGTCAGAGAAAACACCTTACAGGTGTTCAGCAAGGTCCTAAACATCACGTGGACACTCCTAATGCTGCCTAGACAGCAGCCAGCGCCCTCCCGCAGCACTGATGGACGTCCTACCAAAGTCAGACTCCCCAGGGGTTGCAAACTCGGAGTTTAGCCACAAAATCTTAGTCATCTAAAGCTCATTTTCTGTGCATGCCCAGCCAGCCTTCCCTAAGCTGTCAGCTGCACCAGGGATCTCCCACGGGCAGCGTTCTGGGGGCTGTCACACTGCTTCCCCAGCTCTCCCGCCTCAGTTCCCAACCCAGCGCCGCTGCTCCCGCTCGCCGTCACTGAAGATCGAGCCACTGCAGTTGATGGTGCTTCAGGCACCATTTGGTCCACCCAAAAGCCAATGCCTGCACTTTGCCAGCTGATTCATTCCTTGAATTTCACTGACTGCATTGACTCGACTTCCACTGAGGACAACAGGGACTTAAACACGCGCTTGTCACACAGACAACTGCGCAGGAAAGTCTTAAAATGAGACAGCTCAGAATGGCAGGAGGTACTTAGGTAGCCAGAGGAACAGAAAACACAAAAAAGACCTCCCAGCACAAGAAACCAAGGTTCCTGTCTCCTGTTACCTGCCCCAGGAGTTGTCATGGTGGCTGCTGGGACCGTGTCTTTGCTGCCAGGTTGTGACATCAGAGTGGTGGTGAGGGATGGGGATCCAATCGGAGGGGTAACAGAAGTGTTGCTGCTTCCAGGACTGGTGGACGGGGCTGGAGAACTGGAAGAAGGAGGAGGCTGCTTGGTGGCACATTGTGGAGGAGGGACAACACATTCCTTGGAGCTTTGGGAAGGGTCAGTTCCCAGCACTGTGGTGCTCACAGTAGTGTTAGGCAAATGATCCAAAGGCTGCTTTCCCGGAGGCTTTGTGGTGGGAGAGAATGTGCCAACAGCTCCTACAGCTCCTGGGGTACTGGTTGCATTAGTGACCACAGGTTTTGCAGCAGCGGTGGTCCCCAAGCTCCCCGCACTGTCTGTAGCACTGCTGGGCTGCCTTGAAGTAGTGGAGCTTGCAGCAGGGGTGGTTTTGGGGCTAGCGGTGCTGTGTGAGGAGCTGTCCTGCCCAGACGTGTGGGATGGGGTGGTGGTGGCAGGCAATGTGGTCCCCGGTGTTGTGGAGGTGGTCCCTGCCACTGTGGTAGGTGATGTGGTGGTGGAGGACGACGACGTTCCCGGGCTGGTTGTACTGATGGTGCTCTGAGTAGTGGTGGCTGCTACCACACTGGGCTGAGTCGTGGTAGTGGCGGTGGTGTGGAGTGTGGTAGGTGGTGATGTGGTGGTTAGTGGGGTCTCGCTAGTGCTCTTGCCAGCAGGTGTGGTCACCGTGGTGGTTTCCGTGCTTTTGGTGGTCAGGGTTTGTCCTGGGTTTGCAGGATCCGCATCATCCTGAGAGCTGACCCCTGGGGAAAAGTAAAAACGCCAAAGTAAACGCTGAACTAAGGGAACTGCCCCTGGTTTCCCCTCAGAATGTGTATTTGTAGAAGTAAACACTGGTATAAACCACGAGTCATTCACTCAGGGCTTGCCTAGTGCTCTCCAAAGTCATATCAAATTCCATGTTCTGCTCTCACTGTGTCCAGCAGGAAGTAGAGCAGAGGAGGACAAGAGGAACCTCCTAACGTAGTCGAACTAACAGGACTTTAGAGCAAGAGCAGGAGGACAAGGCCTGCTGGGTCTCAGGACACAGGTCTCCCTCAGATGGGAGGTCTACCAGCTTCCATGCAAAACCCTGCAAGTGGTTCCCAAAATAAAGCAGGTCCAGCCTTTGTAAGAGGACATCCAAGAGATGCACTGGCTGCAAGTGTCCATCCCTGTCATGAGGGTCTCCCACATCCCTGAAGGGATAAGGTGACAGAATCACAGAATCATTAAGGTTGGAAAAGCCCTCCAAGATCATTAAGCCCAAACAATTACCTCACATTATCACATGCAAAGAGATCTGTGTTTGGTTTCTGAAGAATGCTTTAAACTTTCAAATGATGAAGCTGTTCCTCAGTGGGGGATGCAGCTGAAGGACAACTCACCTGACAAGAGAGAACTCTCCCTGCAGAGAGCTCTGCAATGTGCTGTGATGCCAAAATGGGGTATTTTCACTGCTAAACCAGTATAAAATCCTGGGTCTATTCTTCTGTTTGTAATCACTGCAGGAGCTCCACTAATGGCCACAGGGAATTTCCCTATGTGGCAACCACCAGTTTGGGCTCTTGCTCAAATTCAACCCTGGAAAAGTTTGACTAATTTTTCACCTTTCAGGAAACATGGGCTGAGCCACTTTATCCATGGATCCCTCTGGAGTCAAAGCAATGACCTGATTTGTGGAGAAGGTTCTTCCATTTGGGGATTATGCAGAAGAACTGCAATTTTTTTTTTTTTTCCCCATGAAGCATTAATATATTATTTCCAACCCTCCAAAACAGGAGTCACACTTCCAAGGATTGATTTTTAGCCTAATGCTGCTCTCCAGAGATCTGCTTTGTTCCTCTGTGCTGGCACACAGGCAAAGTATCTTCTCTTATAGAGCCTGTCTATTGACACTGATTGTGCATCAAAGATCTGATGAAGCTCAAGTTTCTGCTAGGAAAATTTAATTCCACCATGTCAGGATCTGGCTTGAGAAGGACCTGGGCAGTGGGATTTGGGATTGGGAGGCTGCAACAAGTTTGGGTTCCTGTGGGAACTGCCTGGGGACAGAGTGGGTTTGGAGGAGGCAGAGGAGCTCCAGCTGGGTCTTGCATAGCCATCCAAACAGGGAATGGAAAGGAAAGGAATGGAATATAGAATATTTCAGTTGGAATGGACCTACACTGATCAGCTCATACAACTGCCTGACCATTTCAGGGGAATCATAGTACCACAGACTGATTTGGGTTGGAAGGGACCTCAAAGATCACCTCATTCCAACCCCTCCTGCCATGGGCAAGGACACCTTCCACTATCCCAGGCTGCTCCAAGCCCCATCCAGCCTGGCCTTGAACGTTTCCAGGGATGGGGCAACCACAGCTTCTCTGGGCAACCTGTGCCAGGGCCTCACCACCTTCCCAGACAAGAATTTCTTCCCAATATCCCATCTAACCCTGCTCTCTGTCACTTTAAAGCCATCACCCCTTGTCGTGTCACTCCATGCCTTTGTAAAAGTTCAGATCTCCTCCCAAAACATGGTTTCCTCACCAGCCACCAAGGGCAGCCACTCCTGGAAACACAATCAAGATGTGAGTGTAACTGAAAGTAGCAGCATGAATTATTTTAGGAAACACTTGGCTTGTGAGAAAACATTTCCATTACATCTGCAGGAAAAGGGCTTTTGTGGAGATAAGTCATATTTCCTATAGGCTGACCGCTGTCTGCAGGAGAAGAAGAGGTAAAGAAGTAAAACACCATCACAGGGTCCTGACAGATGAACCCCAGGTGCTAAAGATAGGAGGGAGTTTTGATCTACCACCTCCTTAGCTGTGTTATCAATTTGTGTGGGTTGAATTGTCAGTGATGGTTGCACCAAGCTGGGGAGAGTCCAGGCATCCACAAAACGGGTCTGTCCCATAAATAGGGTGTAAAAATTTGACAGGGGGTCTAACAACAAAAGAGGCACAAAAAAATCCCCTAAAGGTGGAAACAATACAAAAGAGATGTAAAGAAAGAATGGGTTGAAAGGGAGGAGGGAGGAAATCCCCCACTGCTCTCATTTCCTCTTCATGCCCCAGCCTCATCCCAGAGGGGCAGAAATTAAAGGCTCCAAACAGAGGTCAAAAAGACAATTCAATTCAACTCAGCCCAAGAGAAGGGGACAGGACCATGCTTTGGCTCTAGGCCAGTCCTGGTGGCCATCTGGGACCACCCTGTGATCCAAGGAACCAGGATCCCTGCCCCAGCACTTTCCTGTTCCACCCTGGGGAGATACAGATAGGATTTTACCACTTTTAGCAAAAAAAAAAAAGAGAGCAAAAGCCTAAAGCAAGGGGTTGTTCTGCTAATGGAGAGATCTGGTGACATCCTCCAGGTTAGTCCTGGCCGGGGTGGTAGAAGAGTCTTTTTTGGGGCACAGAGTGACACAATCCCAAAAAAATGACTTGGAGAAGAACCAAGACTCGAGTTGGTGCCCAAAAATTTCATTAGTATTCTATCTTTCTTTATCTCTGCATCCACTAGTGTTCCTCTTCACTAAGGTCAAGAGATGTTAAAAATCCATTTATTCTTCCTCATTAAGCCAGGACCAGTGATTTAAGTGGGATCAAGCATCATGGGCTAGACCTACAACACACCAGTGGAGAGGGGCTGTGGCTACAGCTGGGCAAGATCCTCTCCCACAGGGGAGAAGCAACATTCATCTCCACACCCCTCCTGCAGCTTTTGGGGCACCTTTCTGTCAGCAAAATTTACCTTTTTCTATCCTGCTGCATTAAATTAAACTGTTTTCTCACTGCTGCTGCACAAGGTGCTGCTGCAATCACGGGGCTCAATACCTTCCTGCAGCTTTATTGCTCTGAGCTTAATGTTGTTGTTTGTCCAGGGACTCTGTCTCACTGCAGCTTTGGGGAAAAATGCATTTCATTTCATTTAGAGAAATTTTTTTTTTTTTTTTTTTTTTTTTTTTTTTTTTTTTTTTTTTTTTTTTTTTTGGTGTCTTGCAGTATCACCACCCACAGAAGATCTGGCTTAGGCAAACCCATTGCAAACTTAATTCCAAAACAGAAACAACTACGGAACAAGCACCACAGTCCCAGGAGTCACTGTTTTCCTTCCACATGTACTGTATCTCTTTCAAATGCCAGAAAATGTTTTTTTTTTTCCCCAATCTCTTCCTCCCTCGCTGGCCACCTATGCCAAATTTCAGTGGTGGACTCAGGGGTAATAACTGGTAACGAGCCCCTGTTTGCCTGGGCTGGTGGCCAGTATTGCCTGACAACTGTCCCCAACAGAAGAAACTAAAAGGATCTGGTTGAAGGAGGGGAAAACCCCTGGTAAGAACAGCCAGACAGGACAGGATTATGTCTGGGGCCCCTTCAGCATGAAAATCACTCACAAAAGATACAGTAAGTCCTTTTGCAGGGGACAAGTGATCCCTTCATGCCATGAGCCCGGAGAGAAAAGGATTTAAGACATCTATGAGAGAGGAGGAGGAGGAGGATGGAGGAGAGATCCTCAAAGTTATCACTCCCTTGCCCAGAGGAGACCCTTCTCAAAAGAAAGTCCACTTGAATTTCAGCCAGAGTTCATCACCCTGTTTTCCAGAAGGCAGAAAAAAAACACCTGCCCCTGACCTTCCTGGCTGCACTTTGGCACTCCAAGGCCGTTTTTTTGATTTCACTTTTCTGGACCGTCACCAATTCCCTATTTTAGGGAAGAGGAGAGCAATTTAGCAGCTACTGGGGGTATTTTGACTTGGCTGCAGTGAGTCTAAAGGTTGCTCTGCGCTTCTCTTCTTGCATTCTTGCTTGTTTCTTGTCCCTCAGAAACCCCAAACCTCTGGTGCTGGGTGTGGGGTAGATCTGTGGGAGGAGGGCGCGAGCCCTGCACGCATCCGCGAGCTCGGCGGCCAAACAGGAGGAAATGAGTGCGCTGCAAAAACATGATTTCATGTCCGGATACGTGTATCCCATGGCCGGGCCTGCGATACAGTGTGTCTGGGATGGGGAAGCCAGGAGGGGACACAACTTTCCCTTATTGCTAATTACCCAGACGGGCTCGTTCGGCCCGTTTGGGAGGCTGGAAGTGCCCCTGTGGCTGTGGATGGGGATGGCGTGGGAGTTCTCTGGTCAGGGGCTGGTGGGATGTGAAAAGTCACCCAAAATGTAAAAGGAAAGGTGAGCTGCTTTGTGCCAACACAGCTCCTCGCAATAGCAGTTCCAGACACAGCTTTGAGCTGCTGTGCACCACCTCTAACTCATGGAATCACGGAATGGTTTGGGTTGAACGGGACCTTAAAGGGCCTCTAGTCCGACCCTCTGCCATGGGCAGGGACACCTTCCACTACCCCAGGATGCTCCAAGCTTTGGCCTTGAACACTTCCAGGGATGGAGCAGACACGGCTTCTCTGAGGGCCTCATCACCCCCACAGCAGGAAATTTCCTACTAATTTCCAACTAATATCTAATCTCAAGTGTCTCTCTCCCAGTTTAACCATGCCATGGAGTGATGCTCTGGTTGTAACCTCAGTGCAGTGAGTACGTGGAATTTTGCAGGCTGGGGAAGGCACTCAGGGGAGCTTTTTTGGAAAGGTCAAGGCTTGGAGCGCAAAAAGATAATCAAACAGGCTCAAAATGCAAAGTGAAAGGACATGTCCCGTCCATCCTCCCACAGCCCACCCAAAGCCAGGGATTAATTCCCTCTCCACGCAGCTCCTCTGATTAATTCCCTCCCCAACAGCTTCCCACTTCCTATTTTGGTAACGCCTCCCCCTGCCTCCCCCCCATCCACCTTGTTGAAACAGCTCAGATATTGGCTGAAATTCTATTAATAGTGAGAAAAGGAAACTCAAAAGAATAACTTAGGAAATGGTGGGTGACACACCCCATGCCGGCAGGCTGAGCCCGGCTCGGAGCCTTACACCAGCCAGCTCCTGCTCCTCCCAAGGCGGGATGAGAAAGCTAAGGAGCCTGGGCAACCCAGGGAAGGGGAAGGGATGTAAGCCAGGCCCTGAGGAAGTTCCTATTTTCCTTCTCTTTTGTGCAGCCTTTCCTGATTGAACAGGGGCAGCGGGTTGAGTTCATCAAAGGCAAAGCAGGGGCTGAGGCTCCGGGGGTGGCCTTTCCTAGGGGACAGCATTTGCCAAAGTGAGTGAGGAAGCTCCTGGACTTTTCTTTGCATTGCAAGAGGCTCCTGGGAGCGAGGAGGGTTTTATCCACCTGCTGCAACGCAGCCATGTCTGAGGTGCAGCGGAGCCCAGTCACTGCAGAGGACAGGAAATCTGTCACCTCCTTTTGAAACTGTGAGAGGGATCAGATTGGCAGAATATCACAGAGCAGTGTTATTTATCCTGGAATTAAGCTGGGCTACCAGAGCAAGTGGTTACTTCACAGGGTTTTAAATTTTGCCTGTGCAGAGGCTCTTTCCCTTCCATTGGCTTAGGGAGAGATGAGATCCAAACAGGGTCTTCCTGAGCTGTCTGCAGAGATTTTAGTGAGGGATGTGGTACAAGGACGTTTTACACACCACCCTGGCACTCTCCATGTCTTAGGATGCTTTCCTAATGAGCATCACCCAACCCCTTTGCTGCCAACCTCACCATCAGCTTTATGAAATGGCTTCACCCAGGCCAAAGATCAACTTGGCTTCCTGGGTTAGAGAATGGGGAAAGGTCCAACAGCAGCTGCCAGAACATTTGCCTCTAATCCATCAGTCCAATCATCCAGTGCAGACATATCCTCTCCAAACCCCTGCCAGAATAAAAACTGCTGCAGAACAGTTTGATAGAATTGCTCTGCAAAATGTTAAAGATGAGACCTGATGGCTGGGTATAATAAGTGCTGCAATAACACTTGGGGAGGGGCTGCATCAAAGAAGTGTGGGCAGCAGGTCAGGGGAGGGGATTATTGGCTGTGAGGGTGGGGAGGCCCTGGCACAGGGTGCCCAGAGAAGCTGTGGCTGCCCCTGGATCCCTGGAAGTGTCCAAGGCCAGGCTGGACAGGGCTTGGAGCACCCTGGGATAGCAGAAGGTGTCCCTGCCCATGGCAGGAGGGTTAGAATGAGATGATCTTTAAGGTCTTTTCTAAACCAAACCATTCTATGAAATGAGTGCGCCTGGACTCTGATTTAAATCCACTGTGTTTACTGTCAGCAGGGAACCTCCTTTGCCCTGCTGTGAAAAGACTCTATTGAAAAAACTCTTCAAATTGCTGCTCTTTACATCGTGCATGGAAGTGACAGTGAGGCCGAGGCAATAATGCTGACAATGCCCTCTTCTCTGCTGTCAAATTGAAGGAATCTACAGCCACAGCCTCTGCCCTGAAAACCCTTCCCAACAGACCCTTACTGTCTGGACTTGGAGCAGGGCAGGGGAAAGAAATGGATGTGCTTCAAGCCCCAAGCAGCTTTGCCTCATCTCCAGATGGAGAGGAGCATCCAGGGCTTCCTACTCCACTGCCAGCCTGGAGGTGCCCCTTGGCAGGAGATCTGGAGAATGTCCTCACAGCATTTTAGCATCATCTTGAGGACTCTAAGTCTGCAGCATTTTGCAGTGAATCACATCCCTACAGTAGCCAAAAGGCCACTCTGCTTCCAGAACTGGGAAAAAAAATCAAGTTTTCCCTATTTTTACCAAGTACATGTAACCCTGAAGCCCAAAGAGCAGGACTTGAAGCAAACCTCACATGAGCTTTGGCTGCTTCATCCTCTCTGTTAGATCTGCCTGGCTTTATTTTATTCACACAACAGCCTTTAAGCCTCCTTGGTTTCAACCAAGAAACCCACCCGCAGCCTGATACACTTTTCCTGCCAGGACTGCAACACATGTCCCCAGAACCCAGGTTTTGATGAACCAGCATTTTCTGATGACAAACTTGCTTCATTAACAAATTCCCCATCAGCTCTTTCTGCAAGTGTTTGAGCCAGCTCAGCTTGTCTGCTGTTTCATTTGGAAGTGTGACAAAATATTAAAAATAATCATCCCAAGGCACACCTCCCCACACTCCTCCTGCAGCCCTGACTTGTCTCCTCTTCATTCCCTTGGTCCCTCTAAACCACATTTGGGGAGGCAGAAATGGGTTCATTTGCTGCACTAATTAATGACCTGGCAGTGGGTTTGAGGGAGCAGGAATATCTCATCGTTCCTCACTCCCACCTTCTCAAAAACATTGTCGTTGAATTATCCTTCATGCCACGCTTGGAACTCTTCTGAATTTCTCCTCAGAGTCTGGGGTTTGCCAGAAATTTGTGATCAGTGGCATTTCTCACTCAAGTGGACTCAGCTGGTCCATCCCAGGCTGTTCTGCATCCCATGGCCAGCTCCAGCCAGTGGAGAGGAATGCCAGCAGTGGGAAGTCCAGCCTCTCTTATGGATAAACATAGGACATCCTATTTGGGATTGTGTCTCCACAACTCTTCTCATGGAAAATGTATGGCTATCTAAAAAGTGAAGGGGGAAAGACAAAAAAACCATCAGAAGGAGACAGGAAGACCACTGTGGAAAATGAAGGCTCCGAAATCCTTCACAGGAGGTTGTCAAGGAATCAAACCAACACAAACACATGTGCCCACCTCTATTCACGCAACCCACAGGCATTCTTCACCATGAAGCCTGGAAATAGTCCTCTTTCCATCAGGGGAAAGAGGATGTTTCCATCCTATCCACGATGGGATTTTTAAGGGACCTGGCTCCCAGGCTGCAGAATGAGCTGGGGTCTCTGCAGCCAGAAACACCTCGTCATGTAGGAAATGGCACCAGAGCTGCTGGAGCAGAAACGGGGGGAGCACGAGCCAAAAATGCCTCATGTCCCAGCCAGTCCCTCCGAAACACAGAGCGTGGCCATGCTCCTGTCCTCTCCTGAATCCTTTGTACCACTGGAGTGGAGCTATCCCATGATGACCTTGCTGCTTTGAAGGAGGATTTGTGGCGTGTATCAAGAGAGCATCAATCACCCATCGCTGAAGGACACGGTGTCTGGTACGTTTAGCCCTGAGACCCCGCTGTTTCTGCAAAAGTCACACAGGACTTTGGAAGAAACTCAAGGTTTACACTGAGTAATGGGCCAGAAAATCGCTCTGGATCAAGGTAAAGCACAGGTGCTTCTGTCCCAAAGCAGTGGTTGTGAGTCAACACAACACTGAAAACTGCAGGAAAGCTGTAAGAATACAGAACTTTGTTATACACTGAATATCTGGGGTTTTTCTTCAATGTTGTAAGTCTTTAAGATGGTCTTTCAGGATTTTGTCTGTGGACATGAGCACTAAAAAGGCCTTTTTTTTTTTTTTTTAAGAAAAGGCAAATAGCTTAAAAGTCTAGATTTTTCTGAACTTGGACAGGAATCTCAGGTCCATGAGAAGAACCTAAAGACTGGGGCTGCCAGATTGGGAATTCCACCTTGACCACATGAGGATCCCATCCACCTTCGCCACCTCTCTCCAGGGTGGAAGAAGGGTTGGAGGAACTTCACCACCTCTCCCCAGGGTTGAGGGCTGGGCCATGAGTTGATTCCAGCACTAAGGAGCTGCGGGGCTTTCAAGGTGGTGGGAAGGAGACCTTTGGAGAAGCCGACACCATGAGCTGCTTGGCCAAAGCATCAGCTTTGCTCTTGAGGGCTGAACTGTCACATCCCCGCAGCCCCTCCTGGGGACCTGACCTCCTTTCTCCAGCCCTGCTGCTCACCAACGAGGGTGTCTGGGGACACAGATTTATTCATTAAGACAGAGAAGAAGTTCCTCCCTCTGCTTTTCACCCCAGAAAGATGAATCATCCCTTGCTGGCTTTTCCTGGAGGACTTCACTCCAGACAGATTGGGAAGGAGTGAGGACGTGAGCCCGCAAGGCAGGAGCTGATCTTTATACAGCCTGATGGCTTGTCTACACAGGGGTACTCAGAAAAAAATGATCTAAAATTAAAAGGAGGTATGATTTCAGAGTGGATTAGTCAAAGTGCACACAACCCACCAGGTGGCCACTCTTGTTCAGCTTTAAATCCGTCTTTATTTAATTTAGCCCAAATGAAGTAAGTTAAATCAAGCTCTCCTCAGCTCTTAAACTTGATGAGGGGGAGCTGATGCATTTTAGGAAAGTTAATTCAGGAGAAATTCGATGATGGTCCCCAGAAAAAAAGCTCCTAAATGTTGCACTAACCAAACATCAGGGATGGGACACACCTTCCTCCCCAGCTGAGGTTGGCCCTTCCTAATTCCTGGGCATGGAAAGCTTTGGTTGATATCAGTTTTGATGTCACATCATAGAATCATAGCTTAGTTTGAGTTGGAACAGATGTTTAAAATCTTGTGCAACCCCCCTGCAGTGAGCAGGGACATCTTCAACTAGATCAGGTTGCTCTGAGTCCCATCCAACTTGAACATTTCCAGGGATGGAGCATCCACAGCTCCACTGGACAAAATGTGCCAGCATCTCAGCACCCTTATCATCAAAAATCTCTGCCTTGTGTCTAATCTAAATTGTACCTTGTTCAGTTTAAAACCATCATCCCTTGTCCTATTGCAACAGACCCTGCTAAAAAGTTTGTCCCCATCTTTCTTATAAGCACCCTTGTCCTATTGCAACAGACCCTGCTAAAAAGTTTGTCCCCATCTTTCTTATAAGCACCCTTGACTACAGAAAGGCCACAGTTGGGTCTCCCTGGAACTCAGTGTTTCTCAGTTTTTGCCATGGAGAAAGGCAGGACCAAAGAAGGCAGTGGAGAGAGCACCCTACAAGTTGTCGGGTGGCACAGGGGGATGAAATTCTTCACCCTGCTCTCCTCTCCAGCTGGCTGGGTCCATATTTGGGTTCATGCTGAGCAAGGCAGGGATGGAGCTGGCCCTGAGCTACTCATCCTGCCAGCTGAACCTCTGCCAGCTGGCCGGCATCAGGGAAGAGCTGTCACATCCAATGTCACTCAAGTTGGGTGCCGTGCATCAGCGACGTGTGTAGACTTTATACCACGGGCAATGAGGGCCACAAGACTCTTGTGGAGCAGAGCTCCTGTGGGTTGGTTGTGCAGCCAAAACTCCCCTCGCTTTTTGTGAGTGTCACTAATTTTTGCAGTGAGGAAGAGGAAGGGAGGGAATATTCCCTTTCTTGTGGCAGGGGCTCTTCCTAAAGGAAAAGGATCAACCCCAAGCGCAAGGACAGGCTTCCCTGGAACCTCACAGCCTGACAAAGCCAGACCACAGAGCGGCGTTAAAGCTGGTATTAGCAGCAGGGATCTAAAGCCCAAACTTGTGCCATCAAAACCGAGGATGCCATCCTCAGCTGGAGGCTGAAGCTGCAGGCCCAGCACACAGGAGGTCCAATCCACAGCCCTGAGGGGCAGAAAACAAGAGGAGAAACCCTAAACCCAAAAGAATGAGGAGACCTCAGCCTGGTCACAGGCTGGTCTTGTAGAAGGGAAAAAATGGAGACGGGTGAGTGGGAGGTGAGTTTGTGCTGCTGTGGTACTGCAATACGTTGTCCCCTGCTTCTTGCACCTCCCTTTCCTCTCCACCTCCCCCGAAGATTTACAGCAGGAATCGCCCTCAGGCAACAGCTCTGCCTGCCCCTGCCCCCACTGTTCGTTGTCCTGGCGAGGTTGCCAGTCCCCCGGGGCCATGCTCAGGGCAGGACTCGGACACTGCCTGCCTATCCCGAGGACAGAACGGACCAGCGGAAAAGAGATGGCGGGGACAGGATAAGGCCCAGAGCCTCACCCTCCTTTGTGCACCCAGCACCTCTGATGAGTCACAAATCAGCCCAAATTTACGCCCTCCAGCCAGCAAATTTACTTTTCTGTGTGGCAAGTCACGTTGCCTCCCCCAGTCCATCTCACACACCACCCAGCCAGGATGAGCCCAAAGAGGATGACCTGAAATATCTTGAACTGAATAATCCTTGTGGGTCCCTTCCAGCTGGAGATACTCCGTGATTCTGAGATCTTTGGTTTATTGACACTCTAAGGTGATGTGAAAGACACAAGTGATGCCAACTGACACAGAAGCCACCTCCAAGAGGCACTGGTGATGCCCTCAAGCATCCCGGCTTCTCTAGGTAAAATTTTGGGTGATTCCTGGTTAAATATCCTCTCCAGTTCTGTCTACTTTGCTTCTCTTTCAGGCTGTGCTGGAGACAGATTCCTCTGCAGGCACATCTGGGACACCTGCAAATCATCACTGACATAAAGGCTTCCCCCTCACACTCCTCATCCCACGATTTTTGCACAAGGTGGATGTCAGGATCCATCCCTCCACCAGTCCCCCATGACCTTGGCTAGCCGGGGTTACTGAGCCAGCAGCCCAGAGATTTCCTGTCTATGCCGTGAGGAGAGCTCCACATTTCCTTGGGATCCTTTGTGTGTGTCGGTGCTATTTTGGGTCCCACCTTTTTTTTTTTTTTCCCTCCAGTTCCACACCCACACCTCCCTCAGGGTGGGGTCTTCCCAGATAATCGGGAAGCTCTATATATACACACTGCATGCATGAGCACCTATATATATTTATATACTGGGCCTGTGAGTGGAGCCTTCGGGCATGGACGGGACACGCTGGACTTGGCAGGAGGCTCGGTGCTATTCTTTAGGTGGGGAGAGCCTTGGAAGGGAAGGACACAGCCAACCCTCCCTCTTATTCAAAACTATTTAAAGACTGTCTGGCACTGAGTTTCTTTCCCACCAAATGGCTCCAGTGACGATCTGGCTTTACAGGGCCCTGGTTTTACAGGCCCATGTAATCTGATCAGCTTCCATTGTTGGCAAATTCGTAATTGCCTCATTATTTAACTCTCCTGAAATGTTCCGTTTTACAGAAAGAGAAATCCATTTTAGCTTTTTGTTTTGTTGTTTGTTTTATTTTGTTTTTCAGGAGAAGTGGGACTCAGTTTCCATTTGAAGCACTTGTGTTCTTTGATAGCTCCTACTCCTCCCCTCCTTAAGATAATACACGTGATCACAGAAATCACTTATTAAAGGCACGGACAGTGAGAAACTACCTTTTGCAGTGCTGTCCCAGGGCAGGACCCTCCAGCACAGCATATTTGGTACCCAATGGCCTCTTAGGTGGAACTGGAAGCAGCACAAGTAGAGGAAGTGTCCAAGGCCAGGTTGGATGGGATTTGAGCAACCTGGTCCAGAGGAAGGTATCTCTGCCCATGGCAGGGGGGTGGAATGTGATGGTCTTTAAAGTCCTTTCCCACCCAAACCATTTTGCAATTCCATGTTCTAGGATTTATCCCCAGAGAGGAAGGATGCTCCTGTAAGCACTGTGTGCTGGCTCACCTCCTTGCTGAGCCACAACTCTCTAAAACAACTCTCATTACACTTGTCAACCTCTCCCTGCCTCAGTCTCCCCATGTGTGCCTGCAAGAGTGGACGGATTTTGGACAGAAGAGCTGTCTTCATCTACAGGCTGATCCAGCACCTTTCTAACCGGGGCCACAACCTTGGTTAGGTGCCAGAGCAATACAAATAATTACTAATAGTAAATCCCATGGGAGTCTATTACATTATGGTTCAACTTCCTCCCAAACAATTGCTTCTCTTCCTTGCTTTGTGTGTTCTTCAAAAGAAGCGGCTGCTGTGCTTTAGGGCTGGGACACCGGCCCTGGTAAACACACACCCAGCGTTCCTGCTCAGCAGGGCCTGGGCAGCAAAAAGGAGATAAATCTGATTTGAGACAATCACACTGCAGGCTGAAAAAAACCTGAGGGTTTCATGGAAATGGCAAGGTAGCTGCACGAAACAGCATTTGTCCTGTGGAGTCCATCAGGGCATATTTATTCTTTGGTTTTGGGGTGGTATTACTCAGAGTGGCAGTGACAGCAAGAAATGCAAAGAGCAGAAGTGGCCACTGGTCTCAGGGCTCAAAACATCTTCATTCAGAGAGTGGTGAAGGTCCCAGCAGTGCAGGAACACTCAGCTGAGGGAAGCAGGGATTTACTGTGGGCACATCTCTTGCCAGTGCTCGGACACGTCCCTGCTTTCCACCTGCACTGCACCACCCAAAAAGTACATAAAGCGAAAGATGGCCCAGAAATGGAAAGAAAAATGCCCTTGGCCCACAGCCAGTGGATCAAATTGTCATTGTAAGGCCTAAAGGGTACGGGAGCACCCCAATGGCTTTAGGTGCAATATCAAACTCCTTACAGGAGCTGGGCACCCAAAATATCAAGTGTCCAACAAAAGGTAACGCAGAGAGGCCATCCCAAAGTGGTTTGAGTGGGCTTTGGGTGAGCTTTCTTGATGTCCTTGGAGCCTCATTCAAACAGCTTGCTCTGCAACACATGGTGGGACATCTCTGAGGAGGTTTTCCCATTGCCAGGACCAGGAATTAAGGCCTGCACAGCAAGTGGCAAAGTGAAGAAGGAAGAAAGGTCTTGCTTCTTAATCAGCCAACTGGCCTGACTTAATGCTGACAAAGAACAAAGTCTATTTTGGTCATCCCTTCCAAGATGGAGCCTGCAAAAGCTTTAATTAGTCAATTAAAAGTGGCTTTGTCATAGGAGATGAGACACAACCGGGATCAGCCAGCTGGGTTCTTGGCTGCTGAATGACATTGTCTTTCCAGCCCAATGACCTCATTGTTAATGACTCAATAGGGGAACAATGTTGTCCACCCAGCAGCCCAGCAAGGAGTGAGATTCCTGCATGGTTACAGCTGAGCAGAAGAGCATGGGAAGTTGTGGGATGTCACTGGGTTGGGGATACAACGCTTTGCACGCAGTAGGTTTCAATGGCGTGGTTGCGTGCTGAGAAACTC
This sequence comes from Vidua macroura, assembly GCF_024509145.1. NCBI lineage: Eukaryota > Metazoa > Chordata > Aves > Passeriformes > Viduidae > Vidua > Vidua macroura. The sequence goes on from NC_071575.1 coordinate 70,416,721, forward strand.
CAGCAAAAAAAAAAAAAAAGTAATATATGAAAAGAAAAAAAATACAGCACACAACAAGGGTCATACTGAGCTCTCCAAAAAGTCCCTGGACAGGTAGTGCGTTTGAGCACAAAGAGATTTACTGGTCAGGGAGGAAAAACCGAAATGGTGTCTAGAGGAAAGCAAAGCTTACAGCACCTGCACCCAGGGTGGTCTGGATGGAACAGACCCTGTCCATGTCACCTTTTGAGCTCAGGGCTTTGCTGACATCTCCCTGCCACCAAAACATCTCCCTGCCATCAAATCCTTCTCTCCAGGGCAGTGCCTGGAGGCTGTGCCACAGGGAAGGCCGTCAGGGAAAGGGAAGGGAGCAAAGGAAGCAGGAAGGAAGAAGAAGCTGCATCCCCTCCCTGCTGCTAATCATCCTCCTCTTTCTCCTAAGAGAGGCCATCAGGGCTGCAAATACCAGGTTGAGTTCTCACCTTGGAGGGAATCCAGAGCTCTGGGTACAGGAGGGAGCTGTGGGGCTGGGCTTGATGATAATATCCCAAGTCCTCTGCTCCTGGGGTGACAGACACCAGGTCCTGCTTTGGGCTCAGCTGGGAAACTCTGACATGTCAGCTTGGGCGTTTCCTTTAGGAAACTGAGCTGGACTCATGGTGGGGTTGGAGATGGGAGGAGAGGGCAGGGACATGATGGGACCCACAGAAAGCCACCAGCAGACAGAGGAGAGGCAGGTATTGAACTGGGATTCAGTGGGTGCTGCTGGTTGTAATCCTGGAGCTGGGCAGTGGAGGTGGAGCCCCTGCTCTGGTGAAGGCTGCAGCTGCATGAACGTTCCTGGCATGTTTGCAAGTGATCCCTGGCCAAATCAAAGCATGGCTTTGCTGCCAAAACTACCTGAAAACAGCATCCTTGATTACAGCTAGGCAGAATAGAGCTGAAAAATCCACACACACGTTTCAAATGTGCATTTGGAGAAGCACAATCAGCTGTGCAAAAATACCCTCTCGCTGCCCTGAGCCCCATCTCATCCTGACATCTCTGAAAATCATAATTGGATAAAATGCTGCTGGACATCATTCAGAAATCAAGCCCTGAGCCTGCTGACCATGGAGGCAAGAAAGAGCTGAGCCATCAAAAGCTGGTCAGATTCTAGCAGTGCTCATTGATAATTCTCAATAATTCATTGTTGTTTGCTTTAAATTCTTAGCAACTGATTGCTTTAGATAATTAATCACTTGCAAGCCTGTGTACTGCAGATGCTGCTCTGTGGTGCAGGCATGCTCCTGGCCCTGGTGGCTGGCACAGAATCATCAGAGAATCACAGAATGGTTTGGGTTGGTAGGGACCTAGAGGATCATTTCGTTCCAGCCCTCCTGCCATGGGCAGGCGCATCTCCTGCTAGACCAGAGCTCCACTCAGCCTGGCCTAGAATTGCTCTGCTTCTCCATCACCAGTCCCTCCCAGTACCCAGACCTCTCAGTGTGAGCCACAGAGTCACTAATGAGAGGCTGAATTGCTCAAATGATGCAAACCAACAGCACCAGGTCCTTTGCCCAGGAAGTTTCTGCACAGCAGAGCAGCCAAATAAATAGAATATGTACTGGAATCCAGGCATTGCATTTTGGGACTAAGGATGATGCAGCAGATGGCCAAGTCCTGTGCTGCTGCAGGATTCAAATCAGCTCTCCCAAACAGGAGCAGAAACAGTGTTGGAGGAAAGCAAGGTGTAGAGCAAACCCCATTCTTGCAAACCCTAACCCTCACCCTGCTGCTTGGAGGGCAGCCCAAACGTGTGATGGAGACGAGTTACAGCATCAGGACATTTGGTTACTAGGCCCTCACCCCTGGGAAGATAGCTAAAATCCAGATCCATGCAGATCTGGATCCAAAAGCTGATCCTTATTACTACAGAACAAATTCCTTACTCTTAATCTAGATTATGAAGCAGAGGGCTCCTTCTTTCCCCAGTCTTGGCAGTTTCATGGCAACAGCAGTAGCTTGAACAGACTGGGAAAATTTGCAACTCTTTGGCTTTGGGGAGTCCTGAGAGATGCAGGTGGCACCAAGTTCCTGTAACAAGCCATTTCTTGCCTTTTGTGAGGAGAAAAATGGGAATTCTGCCTACAGGCACAATTACCAATTTCAGCAAGGAATAATCTTAGTGCTTAAAACAGGGGCTGAGAGATCTGAAGGTCTCAGAAACAAATTCTAATAAATATTTCCTCCAATATTTCCTCTATTTCCTTTCTAAAAAAATTCCTCTAAGAAATAAATTCCTGAGGCAGGGATGCTTCTAATTTCTTCAGACGTAGGCTGTGAGCATCTGATCTTGTCAGATTTGAGCAGAGACAAAATCTTACTGCCCCTTCTCTCTCCTGTCTCTCTGTGGGGTGAGTGCCTCTGCTCAGACCGAGATGAAATCCTTGCAGGAACAACTCACGGGCTGCACTTTTCCTACCCTCCCCCTCACTGTGATGAGTGTCAGCCTTCAGGATGGGAGTAAATAAATAGATAAATAAATAAGTAAAGTGGGATCCCAAAATTCAGCTTCAAAGGCAGCTCCCCTACAGAGGCTTCCTTGTGCCGCTCCTCCTCACCCATCCACTTTATCAACACTCCTCTTCCAGCACCTCAGGGTACCAATCTGGCCAGCCAAGACAGAGATAAACCCCTGCCCCAAAACTGCTTCTGAGCTGGATTAGAAGGGAACCCTCCCGAAAAGGCCAGCTGGGGCATCCCCTGGCCGCTGCTCCCGGGGAAAGCAGCTTTACAGCCATCCCCCATCGCTGCTGCTGCTGCCCCCACAGCGAGCCCCCTCCTAATCAAGCCTCCTCCTAATCAGATTGGAGCCGTCCTGCCAGACACGCAAAAGGCTCTCACGGCAGAAAAAGCGTGGAGCTGCAGCCCTCCTCCTCCTCCTCTTCCTCCTGCTGCTCAAACACAAACACAGCCCGAAATAGCCGGCATTCCTTCGGCGTGTCTGTCCCCCCCAGTGCTCCCCATCAAACCCCCAAGGCACACGAAGCTTCTTCTGGTGGTTTCCTGATTTCTTTTCTTTTTTTTTTTTTTTCCCTTGCAGTATTTTATCAGGGTTGGCAGTGGGATTTTTCTGTGTGAGAACACAGCGGAGATAAGGGAGAGCTGTAGGCAGTGGGACCACTCCAGAGCTTGGCTTTGGGTCTGGTCCAAAATAACCCACTCTACACAGTGCCCCCATGAATTTCTCACCAGTAACCACCATGCTGGGGCTCTGCAGCCATCCAGAGCCTCTCCAATTGTCCATGGCATGTCCTGCAATGCTGAAAGCCTCTGTGCTGGCCAGGGATTAAGTGCAGAGACTCCTGCAGGAGCTGCTGGTGGAGCCAGGTCACTTTGCTTCCATGAAGGATGCTGACAAAATGCTGGAATTTTCATTTCTGACATAATCAGGGAGGAAGAGCACTGCTCCCTTGGGGTTTTCCTGTGACATCCAAACTCCTTGAAATGCCCAAAGTTTTACCAGGTGCAGCTATCAGCTGCCCGTGGCCAGGTGCAGTAATAGGAACACACAAACAGATGGAATTTTTTAAAGCAGAAAACCATCTTTCTGCATTCTCAACCCATCAGTTTGGACTCCTGTGTTTCCCTCCCCAACCCTCTGTAAAGGGCATTCATAAATGCACACACTGATCATGACATCCCCTGTTTCTCTTGCCACCACCCCAGCCTCACATTTCTACTTTTCACCACCCTCCCACCACTCCACCCTGCTTGAGCCACTTCCTTTGCCAGAATAAAAGCTTTCCCACCCCCACCCCCCAAACTGGCTTCCCTAAATCACCCCCAGCAACTGAAGCTGTGATTTGGAGAAACCTGGAATGGGGAGCGTGGACAGTGATGGGTGACAGATTTTGTCCTTCACTGGGCAGCCAACAGTGGGGGTTATATCACCCAACCTTGTCCTCATTAGGAATTCCTTAACACCACCCCTTCCACTACTGACCTTCTCCTGGCTGGAAAACTCCCCAGAAAATAATGTCTGGGGGTGAGATGGTGAATTACAGGCCAGGTTCTGATAACCACTCACCATGGAAGAACTCAGGAGCATGGCCATCGTGGGATGCTGCTCCTCCCAAGAGCCTGAGAGGGATTTGGACTAAGGAAATGCACAATGAGGGCTGCAGGAACCTGCCCAGGGTCTGTTAGTGCATCCTCCACCTTGAGCTGGGTCAAACTTCAGCTTATCAGAGACCTTTATCAGCCTAAACTGATGTGTTGCAGCAGAAGCAGATGCATCCTCCCACTGGAATGGCTTTGTGCAAAGCAGTGATGGCAGGAGTGGCAATCACAATCACCTCAGGGTTACTTTATTTTCCTTCTTTTTCTCCCCTCTGTTGCTTTAAACAGCAAAGTTTTATTTGACAGGCTTGCTGGAAAAAATGCTCTCATGGTGGATCAGCAAAGGGGATGCATCAGAACAGGCTGGATGAGGGGAATGGGCCACAATATATCAAGGCTAAATCTCTTCCTAATTTTTGGGAGACCAGATTTTTGCATCTAGCACAAAAAAGAACATTAAATATGTTGCAGTGAGACCAGACCCAACCAGGACACCCATGGCACTCAGCTTTTCCAGCACTAAGTGGGGCTGGATTTGGATGTGAGACAAAAACAGGGCGGTCAATTAAAGGAAGTCTTGTTAATTTTTGCTTCTCTTTAATTGCTTTCTGCCTACACTATGGGCAGATGTCCAGGGTATCCAGACATTCAGCATGGGATAGCCAGTGAGAGTGTCAAAAGTTATGTGCATAAATCTCAGCTATCCATTGAAATTCCCTCTCCAAGTTGAGGAGAAACACATTCAGCTGCTCCACCAACAGTTAATTCCAAGCTGTGAAAACAACTGGAAACCAGCAGCTGAAAAATAAAATTGTTTCCTCTCCTGTTTTAAACAGTAAAAGTGAATTTTAAGAGAATGACTCCTGTTTATTTGACACCCTCGAGGGACACAGAACAGTTCATTTCAGTCACTAACTCCATCACAGATTGACGCTGGAGATTTGCTCACTGAATTGCTTAGCACTAAACTGAAAAGTTTGTTAAAAAGTTTATTGTATATGGTGCCCAGGTCCTCCATTATTTGATGTATCTTAAAGGAATTGTAAATGCTCTTTTGCATTTGTCAGTTTAACAGAAATTTCCTCTACAAGCAAAGACTGGTTTCCACCAATAAACCCTAAATTAGTTTTATTCATCATCACCAAGGATGACTCCAGAGATGCATAAATTAGAGATCAAAATAGAGAGGTCTCAGGCTATAAAATTCCTTCAACAAATATGTTCAGAGTGTGCCAACCTGGTTAGAAAACACAGCTGAAAGGCAAGAATGTGCTGTAAATCTCCAAGTTTTACAATGAGAAGAATCAGCCCTGCTTAAGGGATATAGCTATGAATTGTAAATGAAAAACATGATAAAAATCAAATCATTCAAATTATGACTTTCTCCTTCTGTATTTTAAGTCATGATTAAAATTCATAATTTAAGCCACATCAATTTAAATCAAAGCACCCTGCCATAAAATGAGGTTTTAAACCCTTTGTGAAGCTTTAATGAGAAAAAAAAGATCATTCTCCTGTTGAATGTGGTTAATGGGGATTTATTGGTGCCATCTGTGGGCAGGAACTGTCTTAGAAGCCCACAAAATCACATGGACTGAGAACCTTGAGGGCTTTTTTTAGCCAGCTGGGGAAATTTTAAGGAAACAAAATAATTGTCTATAATAGGGTGTTGCATTAATCTCTAAACTTTCTTTTTCCGCAGCATTCCACGCGCTGTACAGGACAGGAAAATTTATTCTTTATGTCAAAGAGATCTCCTTGGCTTTTTAGTATGGGAATGACCCTGAGCCTTGGGAAAGTGGAGGTGATGAGGAGATTAACTCCTGCACGCTTGAAATTTGGGCTCAAGGCTGGGAATTTTGCTCTCTGGCTTCACAGCTGACAAAATACCCTGTCCCATTTTTTTTCTATTTTGTCCTGGTTGTCTCTCAGTTGGATCAGGATTTCTGGGAGCCCCAGAATTGCCAGTTCCTCCCATTTGTAGCACAGGTATCACAGATTTTCTTTGCCACACAGGATTTTGGGGTGTTTATGGCAATGCTGTGATTTGGTATAAATTTATGTGCTCTTAGAATGAGGCAGTGGAGAGCACAAACACTTCTTAGCATTTGTCAAACCAGATCAGGGTGCTGATCCATCTGAAAATGAGACCAGTGTTAGAAGGAAAAAGCCAACAAAAAAGAAAATAAAACAGGAGGAGGCTGCTTTCTGCTTTTACTGCGTGTTGCTACTTTCTCTGCTTTGCCAAGAGAAACCCACAGGAACAAATTCTTGTTTGTTTATTTGTTATTTTTATTCCTTCAGGCTCCAAAACCGAACCAGGTTGCCAGCAGAGAGTGATGGCTGCAAAAAATGCATGATGAGAATGCTGATTTGGAGTTCTGCAGTCACAACCTGCTTTGAGGCTGCTCCTTATCAACTGACTCAGTACGTGGTAGAAAACTTGCTTCCCTCACCTGTGCTTTAAACATTTCTTCTGTTGCTTGATAAATTAGAAAATTCCAATGAGGACAACTTTATTGCTTATTTAATGTGGATATAGATATAGCCACATATAGATAGATATAGATTAGATATAGATATTAGATATATCTCGAGGACTTTGGTTACTTGATGTTGTTCCAGTATAACCACTGCTAACCAGATCCATGCTGGCATAGAGCATCTCTTAAATTACTCTGCTTTTTCTCACAGTCAGAGCTCACAGTGTTTTGATAAGCAGCACATAATAGTCACCCTGAGAGTTCTCCACTTTCCACAGCCTGCAGCAGTATCATTTAAACTTTTCTCTTTTTTTTTTTTTTTCCCATTTGCCTACGTGGTGGAATGTCTTATCTTGCCCTCTTGCCTTTAGACTCCAGGGAGGAGGGGGAAAAAAAAAGTTGTCTTTGCTATTAGGTTTCAAAGAAGCACTTTCTCAAACAGAGTTTCTCCAAGCCTTTCTGAAGAGCCTTTCAAGTCCCCTTTGTCCAAGTTAGAAATTGGGTATTTTTCTCTTTGCCTGTATTCAGCAGAAGCCACTTAGAATAAAAGGTCTAACAAGGCTGTCTCCTCATTTCTCTACAATAGATCTAATATATATTTAAGTACTAGAGCTTAATTTCTAAGCCAATTTCTACCTCCTCCTCCAGTTAAATTTGCCAAAATCAATTAAGGCTGAGAGAGAAAATTTCAGCCTTTGCCATTAATAACTGAGGCCTTATTCTTCCACTGCAAAACGACCTTCCTTCCCCTTTCACCACCCTCATCAGCTGTGTGGCCTAAGACCAAAGCTCCCTGCACACAGAGCCTGTGAAACAGAGAAAAAGCCACTGGATTAATCCAATTTTTATTCAAGATGATAAGGATATGAACCAGACCTCGAAGCAACATCTAAAAGGGAACCAACTCAGAAAGAAAAAAATTATCTTTTCAGTTTTGGAGAAGCTTTTAAGGCAGATCCCATCTCTGCCTATTTCTAAAGATCTGTCCTGCGCCTGACAACAAGCACAGATTCAGTTTTTGAACCCAAGGACCACGTTCTTCTTATTTGCCTGTTCATTTTGCAGCCTTTAGGGTGCACTCCTGACCCACCAGCAAGAAGTTCATCCAAATCCCAAAACCAATTTTTTTTTTTACATTTTTGAGCACATACAGACAGTGTTACACAACGTGTTTCCAGGGGCAGGTCCTGGATATTTTTGGTGTGACATCAGACAATGTTGGGAAGCATTTATGCAAACAAGCATCTCTAGTGGAGAAATCATCCCAAGACACATTGAATTGCCTTCAGAAGACACAGCTGGATTCAAGGATAGCTCAGCTTCAACCTTAAACACCTTAGTTAAATGTCTGAACCTTCATGGCCTTACCTCAGTGAGAGGAAAAAAACAGAAGAGTCACACTGTGACTCCCAATTTTCCCTTCCTCCTCAAGTCCAGTCATCCCAGTTTGTCCAAACTGGAACCCATCCCCTTCCTGCTGTCCCCCAGCCCCAAGACACAGAATCTTGGATGTTATTCACAAGTGGAGCCTTGCTGAAAGCCAAATCTCAGCCTGGCCTGTTCCCTTCCCTCCGCTGCTCATTTTGGATGCACATCCAAAAGTAGATGTTCCAGCAGCGCTGGAGTTCCCATTGCCCAAAATAAAGGTTTGCTCCCGTTCCTTCCCCCTCCTGCTCTCTGCTGGGTGCTGAGACACCACACTGAGTTGATTTTAATAAGTTGTTTGGATTCTCCTTGTGTCCTTGCAATGCTTTGTCACCAAAGTGTCACCAGTGTCTGCTGAGAGCGCCTGGCCCGCGGCCAAGCGAGGCGTGAGACGCACGTTATTTACGGGGCAGAAAAGGTGCCTGCGACATGCAGAGCTGCAGGGATGCAAAGATTTGCTAAACAGGCACATCTGGTGGTGAGAAAAGTTCCATCAGCAAGACCTGGGACCCAACAGGCAGATGAGTAACGAAGGATGTTGGTGCCGTTGGCATTTGAGCAGCTTCGCTTTTATGCCTCAGGTTTTAGCTTTCAGGGGGGAAATGATGCCTCAGATTTTAGCTTTTATATCTTTCACATTCTGTGCTGCTTTAGTGTGTGGGTCTGGGCTTCATATTATGGGATGGTGAGCTCTCTGCACAGAGCAGGGAGACAAAACAATTCCTGCTCCAGCTGGGCACCAAGGACAAATGATCCAAAGCTCAGGCCCAGGAGCACAAACAGCGTGGGCTGGAGAGAGAAAAACAAGCAGGATGGGAGTGCCTGGGCTAAAGCTGGAATGGGACAATGAACTGCAAGGTGCAAATGGAGCAGAGCTGATCCCAGTGAGAGCCCCCGGGAGCGCTCGTGCATTTTGGGACCATTTTGGTTCCTCTTGGGTGCAGCCCTGGCTGGGCTCTGGTGCTGCCCAAGGTGGATCCATGGAGGAGATCCTTTTCATAAATCCCTGCTTTGTTCTTTAGCTCCATCTAGTCTCTCCTAGAACAGCCTTCTCAAGGTATCAATTTCACCTCTTGAAGGAGAGAAGGAGAGAAGTTTTTTTCTCTTTAGGGTATCCTGGCATTTTCTGGTTCACAATGGATTTCAGCAACATTCAGTGCCAAAGGCTGGCTCTAAGACACACAACAGCTCAAATCAAGTGGATATGGGCATGTAACTCTCAAGAAGTCACCCTTAATAAGCCACCACAGAGCTCTGCACTCCCCAAAGGCATGAAAGTTACTATTGGCATTTTCCAAGATTCCCACCAATTCCCACTATTTCCAGCATGACTTGCAATTCAAAGCCAGCAGGTAACTTGAAACAGGTTTAGTCATCTTTGAAGGAACCTCAGCTTCCCTGTGAGGGTGGGCAGGCCCTGGCACAGGGTGCCCAGAGAAGCTGTGGCTGCCCCTGGATCCCTGGAAGTGTCCAAGGCCAGGTTGGATGGGGCTTGGAGCAACCTGGGATAATGGGAGGTGTCCCTGCCCATGGAATCATGGAATCATTGGTAGGAAAAGACCTCTAGGAACATTAAATCCATTAAGCCATTAAGCTAACATGCCAGGTCCCCCACTAAACCACGTCCCTAAGCACCACATCTGCACCTTTGAACACTTCTCGATGCTATTTGTACCACTGCAGCCCCAGCTGAGAGGATCACCCCCATCCCTAACCACTCACTGCACAGTCTTGCCACCAAACACTTGAAAAACAGGGAGAGGAACTCCACCACAGACAGTTCTTTAAACAGCATTTCACCTCTTCAGTTTACAGCTGAAAAAAAAATCTTACATGATTTTTGTACGGTAACAAAGAAGATTATCTGTTTCTCCCCAGCTCTGTCTGCCTTCCCAGACAGGGCTTTTTAGCATAAAAATTAACATCTTTTTGGATAGCCCCAGTGGCTGAGCACCTCTGGAGCTGTGATATGGGCAGAGCACATCCCTCCTGCCTGTTTGCAGTGGATCTGTGTATTCCTCAAGGATCCCCAGAGCAAAACACTGCAAGGCTTCAGCCTAGCACAACAACAAGTGCATAATTAGAGCCCTTAAAACCCAATGAAGCTCAGATAAACTGTCCCCAAACCTCCCAAACAACAAATCACTGGAGGAAACACCCTCACTCTGGGGTGTGGGACACCATCCCACCAGGCAGTTCAGGGAAAAAAAATAAGGTTTTTTTTTTTTTTTTTTTTTATTAAGCCCCAATGCCAACAGAGAGGTTTTTAGGGGAAATGGGTGGCAAATGGGTCCCCAAAGGACCAAAGGACCTGCAGGACCCAAATGGAAAATCAGGGCGGCCTCACAAACTGCAAGTGAAACACTTCATGGATTTGTTTGGCAATTCCAAGCCTAAAGGAACTGCTCTCTGCAACGTGGAGTATTTGGCAAAGCCCTGGGGGTGGCAGTGGACTGAGCACAGGTAGCTGGAGAACAAGAAATGCCAGATGACTGCGTGCGTTGCTTAGAGAGTGGGAAAGGAGGGGAAAAAAAAAAAAAAAAAAGACAAAGTTTGCTCAGGCTCTCTCTGTGAAGGAAAGGGCAGGCATTGCAAGAATTCAGAAACAACATCCTTAGGTGGAGATGGGCCAGTTGTGGAAGGAGCTGAGCACGTAAACAGGCTGAGGAGCAGGAAGCTGGCAGGAGCGTGCGAAAGCTCTGGAGAGGCTGGTGAGATTTCACATGCCTGCACATGGGGAATGGACCCAACCGGGCCACCCGGATTCCTGCAGGGTTCAAACCCTCTCGTCCTGCTCTGGGCAGAGCTGGGGGTGGCTCCTGCTGGTGCAGGAGTGGTGTCAGGCTGGGAACAACGCTGGAGGTCAGGTGCATGCTCAGACTCACAACCTGCACGTTTCTAAGTGTCACTGCCCATCAGCTCAGCAGCGGGGAGGGAGGAATCCCTGCACATCCACAGCTGGGTTTGCTACAGGCATCATCCTGCCTGGACCACCGGGAGATGAAGCTGCTGAAGGCACCTGAGCTTGGGGTTTGAGCCCCTGTAGCACAGGCAGATGTTACAGCAGGACCTCCTTACATCACCCTGTAAGGATAAAACCCCACTCACCCCATCCCCAGCTCTACAGGGCTTCACGGGGCTCTGGGTGGAATTTAAAGGTGTTTTTTTGCCTAATTTGCTGCATCTCATGTACACACTGGCTGTTCTAATACCCAGGGAGCCACATAAAAGCATCTCTAAGGAGCTTATTTCAAAATTTGAGAGCAGCAACGAATGGCAGAAAACACTGTTTTGAAGGATTTAATCAATTAATTTTTGAGAAAAATGTAATAGGATCACCTCAGAGTGTTACAGAAACAGGTCCCCACTCCCCCACACTGTCCCCACTCCCACTACGAGCCCGTTTTGTCCCAGTCCCAGTGTGTTTATCACCTCATTTTGGAAAACAGAACAAAACCTTCTGAGGAGGCAAAGTCAGCTGAACCCAGCTAAATTCTGGCCAGCACAAGAAAAATTGCCTGAACAGCTCCTACTTTATGCCAGTGTTAATGATGCTCAGGGCTTCCTGAGTTTTACTAGGAAGAGAAATCTCTTTCAAAGCCCGTGTTGGCATCAGGGACAGATGGGGGTTTACACCTGTCTGCCCAGCAAACCCTGTGAGTCCCAAGAGGAGCAGGAAAAAACAAGGAGCAGGCAGAGATTTGGGCCAGACCTCTGGGAATTCATCCCAGAGTTAAATCCCCAGGGCCGGTGTGGTGGGTCCTTGGGAACGCAGCAAACGGGTCACCCAGGGCAGCATCACAGATAGAGGGGCAAAATTTAGGGTACCTAAACCCCAACAGCTCCTCTCTGCTCTCACAGTGCAATAAAACCCCCAGGATCATGGGGGCACAGCACAGCCAGAGGGATCCTCACTGGCTCTAAGTGTCCCCCAGTCCCAAAAAAACACCCCAGAAATCACGCTGGTGGGTTTAGACCTTTTAGAAGTGCAGATGGGGAGACAAAATACATGGTTTATAGGGAATGCAATAACCAAAGTGCTACCCCAGCCTCCCTGTAAATGCTGAGAGCAGATATTTCCAGCCGGCATGAATGATCGCCCTCGTCACAAGCCTTTAGAGCGATTCCCTGGAATTAAATCAGTATATTTCACGGTTCCAGTTCCTTTCATCCAGGAATCTTCAAGTGATTTACAAACAATCGTTTAATTAAGCCTCCCAAACAGCCCCGGGGTAGGGTTACTCTGTCCGTGCGGGGAATCGAAGGCTTTGCACGTCTAAAATGGCAAAAAGGTTGCAAAAGTCTTATCAAAGTTGCTCCGAGACAAAATATCTTAGAAGAGCCTCTCTGCTTTGATGCTGATTCTAAAACCCTCTGGTTAAACATCTTTTTTCTCCTCCTGGAGACGTGGCCCCAATTGCCTCCTCCTGCCCGCGTCAGGATTAGTATTCAATGGATAAAATGTTTGGGTTTTTTTGGTTTTTTTTTTTTTTTTTTTTTTTTTTTTTTAATGCACATCTCTGACAGCTCTTCGACAAACACGAACTCCCAGTACCAGGGAACCCTCAGTACTGCGGAGGTAGCCTGGGAATTCAGCTTTGGGAATGAAAAGCGGTGTTTTGGCAACAAGGATTTCAAACCCATCAGTCTGTGGTTTGCTTTGAGCCCGGTGCTTGATCTCCGGTAAAAACCCTTCCTGCCCTTTTTTTGCCCCCAGGACAGGTTTGAGCTGCGGCTCTTCTGAATCCCCTGAGAATAAAAAGTATTTTTTGTCTCTTCCTGATGCAATTTTCCTATCAGACCGCCAGTGGGAATACAAGATGCAATGTGGAGAAAGAATAAATAAAATAAAATAAAACATCCCATGAAGATGCTGTGATGGGTAACTCTGAGCCCCTCTCTGGCTGGTGGAATTTAAAGATGTTTTTTGTCTAATGCTATATTTGCTGCATCTCTTGTACACACTGGCTGTGCCTTGTCTAAAGCTGATTTTCTTCTGATTTAAGCATGGATATAAAGAGGAATCTCTGCAAAATCAGGGGATTGGGATGTACAAGCCTGGAAGTCAGTATTTCTAAGGAAATTGCTGTACCCCAGAGAGCTGCTTTTAAAAACTTCAGCAACCTTGGGCTGGTTCTGCCCTGCCCCACACACAGAAGTTGTCACCTTCCAAAAACCAGCTCTGAAATCCCTAACTCTCATTTCACATCCAGTTTAATCACAGCAAATCATGCAGGCTCCATCCCAATCATTATTTCCTAAGATACCCAAAATACTACAGCTTCACTTACAAACCCAACTTCTTCCCTTTTAAGGAGGAAGGGGGAAAAAGGATGAATTTTAGGCTTTGAGGAACTCAGATGACCACAGCAGATTCCAGTTTTGGAGTTAAGCACTGCTGGGACTCTGAGCCCAAACACTCAATAAATAGGGATGCCTGTCTTGGCCCCTAAGGAAGAAAATCCTCGTTCCAATACCCAGTGAGCAACATAAAAGCATCTCTAAGGAGCTTATTTCAAAATTTGAGAGCAGCAACGAATGGCAGAAAACACTGTTTTGAAGGATTTAATCAATTAATTTTTGAGAAAAATGTAATAGGATCACCTCAGAGTGTTACAGAAACAGGTCCCCACTCCCCCACACTGTCCCCACTCCCACTACGAGCCCGTTTTGTCCCAGTCCCAGTGTGTTTATCACCTCATTTTGGAAAACAGAACAAAACCTTCTGAGGAGGCAAAGTCAGCTAAACCCAGCTAAATTCTGGCCAGCACAAGAAAAATTGCCTGAACAGCTCCTACTTTATGCCAGTGTTAATGATGCTCAGGGCTTCCTGAGTTTTACTGGGATGAAAAATCTCTTTCAAAGCCCCTGTTGGCATCAGGGACAGATGGGGATTTACACCTGCCTGCCCAGCAAACCCTGTGAGTCCCAAGAGGAGCAGGAAAAAACAAGGAGCAGGCAGAGATTTGAGCCAGACCTCTGGGAATTCACCCCAGAGTTAAATCCCCAGGGCCTTGCCTCCACTTGTGCTTTTACCTCCGGAGCATCCGCCAGCTTTTGTTACCTTGAATAAAAGCACATTCAGCTCTGCAGAGGCTCTTCTGGGAGCCATGAGTTGGAACAGCATTTTATTATTTTATTATTTTATTTTATTTATTTTATTTTATTTTATTTTATTTTTATTTTTTTATTTTATTTTTTCACTTTATTTCATTTTTTTTTGCATCTCCCTTGCCTTCCCTGATTACAAGGAAGAAATGCCCCACTCCTCCCTACCTTTATTCACTCTGGAAAGCATCAGTGCGTTTCCTTTCCCTGCTACTTTTCCATGTGGTTTATGGCCACCTCTCCAACAAAACACCCCACCAGAGAACCACAGCTCCCACTCCATCACCCGAACCTCACCCTGAACCCAACACTACCGCAGGACCCCAGAACCCCTTTCAATCCCAAACCTCCCCAGCACCACACATCCCCAAGAGTCTTCAGTTTCACATTTTCCCAACTCCACCATCAACTTCCACCAGGGAATTGCTGTCTCCAGCAGTATTCCCCACTCCTCTCCTGCGCCATCCCTGGCTCACGTTCCGCGGGTGCAGCACCTGGACCACTGCAAGAACAGCCCCGCCACGCCGAGCCCAAAGTCCCCCCCGGGCTCGATGGGACCCCAAAAGCGGGGTGAGAAGCTCGGCGCTCTCCCAGGAGCCCGGGCCCCCGAGCGGGGCTTGGGGAGCGGGATGCGGGCGGGCAGAGCTGGAGGCTGGGGCTCATCCCTCCGCAGAACGAAGCGGCACTGCGGCTCCCGCGCCCCAAGTTGCGCTGCCGCGGAGGGCTGGATGTGCCCGGGCTTCCGATAAGAGCCGCGACAAAGCCGCATTCAGGCGGCGGGCGGGCGCCCGGCGTCCCCCGGCTGCTTTTCCGCCAAACTCGCCAATAGTAACGGGAAAAGCGGAGCGCGGCGAGAAGGCGAGGGATGCTTGAAGCGGGGAAGAAGGCACGGGAAGCGGAGGGGCGGCACTCACCGAGCAGCAGCAGCAGCGGCAGCAGCCCCGCAGCCCGCATGGTGCCTCGGCGCGGCCGTCCCGGCGCGGCTCCCGGCGCTCTCTCCCGGCGGGGCGGGCGGGCGATGCCCTCCCTCTCCCGGCCCCGGCCCCGGCCACGGCCCCGGCCACGGGCCCCCCCTTCTCCCGCCGCCGGGGGAGGCGCAGAACGGCCCTGGACCGCCCCCGCCTCCGCCCCCGGCGCGGGGGGAGAGAGCGCCGGGATGGGGATGGAGATGGGGATGGATGGGATGGGGATGGGGATGAATGGGGATGGGGAAGGGATGGGGATGGATGGGGATGGATGAGATGGGGATGGGATGGGGATGGGGATGGGGATGGGAAGGGATGGGAATGGGAATGGGAATGGGAATGGGATGGGGATGGATGGGGATGGGGATGGGGATGGGGATGGGGATGGGGATGGATGGGGATGGGAATGGGAATGGGGATGGGATGGGGATGGATGGGGATGGGAATGGGGATGGGGATGGGGATGGATGGGGATGGATGAGATGGGGATGGGAATGAGGATGGGGATGGATGAGATGGGAATGGGGATGGATGGGATGGGGATGGGATGGGGATGGGGATGAGAAGGGATGGGAATGGGAATGGGAATGGGAATGGGAATGGGAATGGGGATGGGATGGGGATGGATGGGGATGGGGATGGGGATGGGGATGGGGATGGGGATGGATGGGGATGGGAATGGGAATGGGGATGGGATGGGGATGGATGGGGATGGGGATGGGGATGGGGATGGATGGGGATGGATGAGATGGGGATGGGAATGAGGATGGGGATGGATGAGATGGGAATGGGGATGGATGGGATGGGGATGGGATGGGGATGGGGATGGGAAGGGATGGGAATGGGAATGGGAATGGGAATGGGAATGGGAATGGGAATGGGGATGGGATGGGGATGGATGGGGATGGGGATGGGGATGGGGATGGATGGGGAAGGATGAGATGGGGATGGGGATGGATGGGATGGGGATGGGATGGGGATGGGGATGGGAAGGGATGGGAATGGGAATGGGAATGGGAATGGGGATGGGATGGGGATGGATGGGGATGGGGATGGGGATGGGAATGGGGATGGGGAAGGGATGGGGATGGGGAAGGGATGGGGATGGGGATGGGGATGGGGATGGGAATGGGAATGGGAATGGGAATGGGATGGGATGTGGAAGGGGATGGATGGGGATGGGGAAGGGATGGGGAAGGATGGGAATGGGGATGGGATGGGGATGGATGGGGATGGGGATGGGGATGGGGATGGGGATGGGGATGGATGGGGATGGGAATGGGAATGGGGATGGGATGGGGATGGATGGGGATGGGGATGGGGATGGGGATGGATGGGGATGGATGAGATGGGGATGGGAATGAGGATGGGGATGGATGAGATGGGAATGGGGATGGATGGGATGGGGATGGGATGGGGATGGGGATGGGAAGGGATGGGAATGGGAATGGGAATGGGAATGGGAATGGGAATGGGAATGGGGATGGGATGGGGATGGATGGGGATGGGGATGGGGATGGGGATGGATGGGGAAGGATGAGATGGGGATGGGAATGAGGATGGGGATGGATGAGATGGGAATGGGGATGGATGGGATGGGGATGGGATGGGGATGGGGATGGGAAGGGATGGGAATGGGAATGGGAATGGGAATGGGAATGGGGATGGGATGGGGATGGATGGGGATGGGGATGGGGATGGGAATGGGGATGGGGAAGGGATGGGGATGGGGAAGGGATGGGGATGGGGATGGGGATGGGGATGGGGATGGGGATGGGGATGGGAATGGGAATGGGGATGGGATTGGGATGGGGATGGATGGGGATGGGGATGGGGATGGATGAGGATGGATGAGATGGGGATGGGGATGGGGATGGGGAAGGGATGGGGATGGGGATGGGGATGGATGGGATGGGGATGGGGAGGGATGGGAATGGGGATGGAGTGGGCAGCAAGGAGAGGGCGATGCGCCTGCGAAGGGGATGGGGGAGACTTCATTGGGATGGGAGGTCTGGGGGAGATTTGGGCTTCTCAGCTTAGTGGAGGAATTTGGGGGGTTTCATTGGATTTGGGAAGTTGGAGAGGGTTTAAGGGATTTGTTAGGATGGAGGTATGGGAGATGGGGTTTGGGTGTTCATGGAGGGATTGGGCGTTTTGTTGGAGTTGGGAGGTTGGAGAGAATTTAGGGGTTTCATTGGAACTGGGAGGTTGGAGAGGGCTTGGGGTTCTTTAGGATAGGGGTATGGGGGGATTTGGGGTTCTCAACTTCATGGAGAGATTTGGGGGTTTCGTTTGAGTTGGGAGGTTGGAAAGGAGCTTAAGGATTTGTTTGGAGAGGGGCTTTAGGGTTTCTTTGGAGTTAGAAGGTTGGAGAGCGTTTAGGGCTTTTGTTTGGATTGGGATTTGGGGTTGTCAACTGAATGGGGAAGTTTGAGAATTTCACTGGGATGGGGATGTGGGGTTGGGATTTGGGATTCTCAACTGCATGAGGGTATTCAGGAGTTTTGTTAGAGCTGGAGGGTTGGGGAGGATTTTGGAGTTTCATTGAGATGGGGATTTGTGGAAACCTGGGGAGGGGATTTGGGATTCTCAACAACATGGGGAGATTTGGGGGTTACATTTGATTTAGGAGTGCATGTGGGATTTCCATTGGGATAGGGGCTTGGGGGGTGATGGAATTCCTGCCTGCATGGAGGGAGTTTGGAATATTCACCAGGATTAAGACTTTGGAAAGATTTTGGTTTTTTGTCAGGGTGAGCCATTTGAGGGGGGATGTGTTGTTCCCATCTGTGTGTGTGTTGGGGGGGGTGGGTTTTCATTGGATTTGGGATGGTGGGGAGGATTTGGGATTTTTTTTTTTGAATGATAGGAGTGAGGATGATTTGGTATTTCAACCTACATAGGAGTGATTTGAGGGGTTTCACCGGAGCCAAGGGTGGATTTGGGGTTTTTATCATGGTGAAGACTTGTGGGAGACTGGGAGTTTTAATCTGAATGGTGGTTTGCAAATTGATTTTCTATTCCCATCCACATGAACAAGGATTTAGGATTTTTGTTTGGATGCAGACTTGGGGATCTCTTTGGGATTCCTACATGCATGGCAAAAATGTGTGGGTTTTATCAGGATGAGCATATGGGGGTGGATTTGGGGTTTTCATCTGGATGGGAGTTTGGGGTTTGATTTCAGATTCACATCCAGGTGTGGGTTACTTGAGGATTTTCATCCATATTGGGTTCGTTTTGGGATTCTCAGCAGGGCTGAGGGTTTATTTGGAGTTTTCATCTGGAGGTGGGATTTATTTGGGATCACCTTCTGCACACAAACACTGACACCTCCTCTTCCCCCCCATAGAACGTACATTTTCACAGGATGTTTTCTGGGAAAGAGTTCCACCTGTTTGAGAGTGTCTCAAAGGAAGCCATGCACCCAAAGCACGAAGGACAAAATTACGATCAAATCTTGGCATTGTTTTGTGTTGAGGCACTGAAAGTTGTTTTGTGGTGTTCAGGCAAGGAGTGCTCGCTGCAGCTGGGAGGAGACTGAAAATAAGCTCAGGGCTTTGCACTGAATCCTCCTCTTGGCTCTGCTGGATCCAGCTAAACCAGGAACCTTCCCAGCCTGGACCCAGAGGTGGTAAAGACAACCTTCACTCTAAAAATGACTTTTCAAATATGGTTCTCTTGATCCCTTCAGTTAAAGGTGGACTTTATTGTTGCTGCAAGGTTACCTGCAGAAGACGAGGACATGCTTGGGTTTGCTGGCTCAGCCCTCCCTGCTTTGTATGTTGTCCCCAGGAAAGGTTTCTTGTCCTAATTTAACTTCTGAGTCAGTTAATACAATTTTTTAATACAAAAAGAGGAAAGAAATATAAAAAAAATCTTCACAAGCTCAAAAAAAATTAATGTACAACTTCTTAAAAAATCTGAAAAAATCTAAAAATTAAAAAAAAAAATCTAAATTAATATAAAACCAAAATACACAAACATTAAATAAAAAAATCATAAACTTATATTTATTATTATGAGAGACTTTCCAGATGCCTCAGCCCAGCCTCACCTCTTCTTGATACAACTGTGCACTACACAGCACCCAAAACTGTGAAACTTGAGTTGCAATAAATGAATGGAGGTGTTGGTACACATTATTAACCCTGCCAGCATCAGAGAGGCAGTTCCTTCTCCCCCTGAGGAGTATTTTTAATAACAGATCCCATTCACACACACTCTCTCCCAGTTTTTGGCGTTAACTGCCAAGCCAAGACAGCCCAGGGAAAACCCTGGGCTGCTTCAGCAGAACAGATTCTGGGATAGAGAGGAGGGAGGTGATGCTGAGCTCCTCAAACTCTCTGTTTATGGCAGCAGTGCCCATAAAACACTGCAAAAATATCCTGTGGCTCATTGCCTGGGAGATGGGGGTTTCCCCAAGGTGTGTTGGGTCTTCTCTCTAACTGAGGCTGTGGGAATAAAAGATAAGAACAGAGCTCCCTTGGCAGCAACCTAAGGAAAACAGAACAGTCTGAAATCCACTTAAGAGTCAGGCTGGATTTGGTTTTGTTGTGTGATGTTTGTAACTAATGAGAATTAGGAGAAGAATTCTGTCTGGTTGGTGCCATCAGCAGATCTGGGCTGTGCTGATCCTTTGGTCATTGGCAAAGAGAATGGAGCCTCACCCCCTGAGCACCTGAGCCCTTCTAGACTGCTGATTTGGGATGTAGGTTTTCTCTGAATTATCACAAAATGCACCCTGGCACTTACATGGGGAGTTTTGTGAGTTCTCAGCAGATTTGTTGGATGTAACACTCTTTTGTTTCCTCAATCCTTGGCCGCTGGCAATTACCACGGTGGCTGGAACAACAGCATGGCCTCCACTTCTTGGAAACAGGGATTCATCCAGAAACATGGAGCTAAGTCTCCTTTTCCAGGAGGGCAGCAGGAAGGTCTCCCATTATTCCTGCTGCTTTGCAGGGTACAAGTGCCTTCCCACTCGTGCCGGCTCCGAATCTGCCTCTGCTGGAAAGGGGGTAATTACTGAGGGTGTCAGATCATGCCTATGAATCATGAGCAGCTGATGGCAAAAAGAAAGGGATATTTAGCATGACTGCTTCAAAAGCTGGGTGTCTGATAAACTACATCACATCCATCAGTTGGGGGAAAGGTTAGGAAAAAACTGTAATTTGGGAAACTGGGTGTCAAAATGCATTGGTGTTTGCCAGAAAGATGGAAACAGTCTTTGACACCCCAAGACATGCAGCATTGCTAACTAGGAGCTTTATCACGAGTAGCCCAGCTCTGGAGGTTTTCCTAAATACCAAAACCACAGAACCAGGAAATTAGGTAGAAGCTTTTGCTTTCAACTCCAAACATGAACGTCTCAGAGGTGAAGGGAAACCCTTTGGAGAATGGCCTGCACATCTGTCTGAGAAGTGGGAGCCAAAAATAAGGATTTACTTTAAAATTTATTATTGACATTAAGATTATTTAAAATCTCATGGGCTTAAGTGAGTCAAGTGTGTTTTTTAATCCTGACATTGATGTGGCTGCACACAGGTTCACATTTACCTGGGCCTGTGTGTTCCAGCCAAATATTTATGTAAGGCTCTGAAAGAACAGCACAGGGAGTCAGTGGTTTCAAGGTATGCAAGTCAGCTGGGCTGAAACCCTCTTAGGAGGAGGAGGAGGACTCCACATGATACAAGATTTCCTTGTTGAGGAAATCTCAGAATATTTTTGTGATTCCCCAAACGGTGCAAACACCCCATTTCTTCTGCAGTTTAGAAGTAAACTGGACAAAGGAGAGGAAAACATAAAGTAGGAGGTGCTGTTATGCTTCACAGTGCTGGGATAAATCCCCCAAGACAGTTTTATCTTTTCTGCACCTTGTAATTCCTTCTCAGCTGCGTTCAGGCTCGTCACAATGTTTGACTGACGTCTCCAGGCAGCCTGGTAATATTTACCTCTTCTCACAGAAAATGACTGAGGGAAGCCTGCACAGCTTGAAAATCCTCGGGCTGAGATCCAGCTTGGGATCATTTAACTTGCCAGTAATCCGATTTTATTGAATGTCGTCACCTATCTCCTTGTCCGACTGGGCACGAAGTAATAATGTTTGGAATTCAGATTTGGGGTTGAGATGGGGAAGATGAAGGGCTGATACCTCTGACGTGAGTAATAGTGTGAGCAACAGCCTGTGGACTCCTGGGCTGAAGATCACCAGAGGCTATTTCAGGAAGGAAAGCAAAAAAAAAAAAAAAAAAGAAAAAAACACCAAAGCCAAGCTACCCTTCCTTCATCAAGAGACAAAAATACCTGAGGTCTGATGTTTGTACTTGTATCTCAGAAGATGGGGAGTCAGAAGTGTCACGTGGGAGTCTGTTCTTAGCCTGGACCTGACCCAGAAGAAGGAAACAAAATGCAGCTTGCCTCAGGAGCAGGAATTGTCTTGAGAAAGCCAAGAACAGCCCGGGATCCTGCTCACAATGCCAGCTGTCTTTTCCTGAACTTCTGTGAGTGAAGAGGCAAAAATCCTATTGGTATTAGACAAAGACTTACAAAATCCAAGTTCAGCCCTTAGGAGCTGGTGCTCCTGATCTCAGCTGTGATCTTATTTTGAAGACTTCTGTTCTCCCACTTTTCTCTGCACTCGATCACTCAAACAGGTGCAGTTTCTGTTTCTCTTGGGTTTAACTTCCCAAGAGAAAAAGCAAGGAACCTCATTTTCAGCAAGCTGCCAACACTCCTGCCAGGCAGCCTGCTGCAGTGTTTAACTGCCCTCTTGGTAAAGAAATGCTTCCTCACGTCCAGTCTGAACCTCTCCTGGCACAGTTTTGAACCATTCCAACACGTCCTGCCACTGGATATCAGGGACTAGAGCTCAGCACCTCCCTCTGCACCTCCCCTCCTCAGGAAGGTGCAGAGAACAATTCAGACAAGGCTTTTTCCAAGGCCATAGTGAGTGGATGACTCCTGCTCCAAAATCCCATCCTCCCCCCAGACTCCTGCAGAGGTCTGTGGGCTGTGAAGGACCAGTGGAAGACCTCTAGGAGAAATTTGGGGTGGACTGCACGATTTTGCTGGACAAAGGATCAGCAATACTTCCTTCTAGATGGAGCAGGGAAACTCCTTGAAATCCCAGCCTGGATTCAGTGGGAATTTCCCACCTGTACAACCTAAATATCTTCTGCCACTTGGGCAGGCACTGCTCTCCCAACACCAACTCCACATCTCTTCAGAGTGGCCTTGCCACCACCTCTTCCCTCTGACAAGGATCTGCCCCCAAAAAAAGCCTGGAGGTTACCAGGGCAACCTGCAAAGGTCCAGCAGCTTGGATCGTTGTTTGGGGCTGCAGCAGCCCTGAGGAATTCACAATTTGTTTTAGAGATAAAAGCTGCAACTTCCACACATTCTTCTTCAATTTCACTCTCCATTAAGTGCATTGCCCTGTCATAACAAAGCTCCTTGAATTATTAGAGATGAGGGGAATTTTTTGGAGCCTGGAGTGGGGAAGGGGATGGGAGGGAGCTTGTGGTTTGTCTTTGTGGATCCCCTCCACGGAGCATTTAGGATGTGCTTGGGGCTTTGTGAGGGCTGGGAGTGAGGGCCAGAGGGTTGGGTTGGGTCAGGCAGCCTTGGACAAACCCCTGTTTGTTTGCCTCTCTGTCCCTGTCCTGGACTCTGTTTCAGTTGATGTCCTCCTGCTTCCCCTGGTGCTTTTTTAGACACGGATAAAAATTAAAGAGGAAAGAAGGGGTCAAATGAAAGCATCATGTCCCAGAGTAGTGGCTGACCCCTCCAGGTCCTCCAGCACTGTCAAAAATCTTATTTCCTCTTCCCCACTCTAATGTCCACTATGAGGCTGGTGCTTCCAGCTGCCTTGTGAGCAGATTCCTCCATGCCTGGTGCAAGCCATGGGTTGCTGACACATGAATCACCTCAGATGGCTTCCTTCCACCCCCAAAAACCCTCCCTGGATATCAGCATGGCAAGTTGGTGTGTACCCTGTGTCACCCCAGCGCCCCCAATCCTTATGCTGGTGTTTGTTTGTGGTAAATTAAGGTGAGAAAGGTGCTTTTGGAAAGGGGAATTCACTTCTGTAGTAGGAACCCAAGCTAGGCCAGATGAGTCACTTCTTGCAGTCACATGAGGTGAACCCCACTCCTAAGTCTCATTTCTAATGCTCATGTTGGTTTAGTTTTTAAAATGTAATTTTCCCTTCCAGTTCCCCAGTTTCTCAACACAAGCTCCAAGCTACATCCTGCACCTCAACAAGATTAGCAAGATGATCATGGGCTGGGTCTATGAAAGGTTTTGACATTTACAGAAAGAACGTGCAGTGGAAATAATAAATTTTATTATTTCTATGAACTAAAGCTTTGTACAGATAAACACGTTTTCTCTTTTTCTTCCTCAGCTGTGAGGGGTTTTTAAACACTTTATGTGGAGCTCTCCTATTTAAAGACAAGGCTGAAAACAAACTGGGAGCTGATTGAAACACTGCTTCCCTTTTATTTCCTTGCTTCCATGTTTCAGTGAAGATTAATTTAAGGGACATTGACCCAGTTAGTGGAAATGTGTCATTCTCATCAGCAGTAATGGGAATTACAGAAGGACATTGGTTGCAAGGTTGACAAGGATGGAGCTAAATTTCCCTGCTGGAGAAGTGCAGAGATAGGAGAATTCCTGCTTGCATCAAAACCTGTGGATAAAGTGCTCTTCAGGAGAGGCCAGCTGCAGCTCTCTCCCCCTCCAATTGCAAAAGAATAGCAATAAATAGCCAGGGGAAAAGGGAAATGCAGTGAGGTAGCAGGGAAAATCTCCATCCAGCCAGTTGCTCAGCATTCCTGCAGTTCTGTGCAGGTGCCCACACCAGCAGCACCCCCAGCATGACAATTTTTGCGTGGTGTTTGAAAAGAAAAGAAAGCTCAGAGCTTTCCAAGCAGCAGGGAATTGAAAGACTACGGAGGTGTGAGGTCCTGTCGTCATCTCCCCTCTGCTGGTGCTGGGACTCTCAGCAAAGTGCTGACCTTGGGGAAGGTTTATGGTGGCTTCCCTGCTGCAGTTGGGTGCTGGTGATCTGTGGTGGCTCTAACTTCTCTGGCACTCGGATGTAGGATAAGTTAGGCAGGAGTTATTAACCCAAATCATCCCAAGTGTGGAGTCACTGTTGATTTGGCTTAAGCCAAACTGCCCAGACACTGGGAAATCGTTGCCAGGAGACCTTGTGCAAACACTTCACCTTGAGATCAAGCCAGCCTGGAGGCAGAATGCCTGCAGCCTCTAGCAGTAAAAAGAAATTCTCCTTTCAGCCTGGGACATTGGCAATGAGATGGGATTTCTTAGAGCTAAGGAATATTACTGTTCATTCCTGTGGTTCAGATTCATCTAAGAAAGCTCAAATGGATGCAAAAGATGCCTTTTGCTCAGTGCTGTGCAAACAGGCATGGAGAGCATGCCTGTCCCAGCACAGCATAAAGCCACATGCTCTTGGCTGTGCTAAGGATGTTAATGAGGTACCTGGGGAGCTGACATTTAGTGAAGGACAATTAGCAGCATTCACAACCCTCCACCTTGGTATTTTACATCAGATACAGCCCTGCTTCGTGCCTCAGCTCTCTGCTACCTGCAAGAGGAGGGATTCAGCTCACAGATGCAGGAGGTGATGGCAGGGGAGTTGCTTTGTCCTAAAAATGTCAGGTTTGGCTCTCCAGTTGAGCATCCTGAGGGAGGGAGATCTGCAAGGGCACTCTGGCACTCTGCAGCGTGATGGGCTGCAACTCTACCAAAATACTAAAAAGAGAAGAGTTAAAAGCCAGAGTGGAGAGAAAAAAGAAGAAAATTAATAAATAAATCCCCAGCAATCTGTGGTTTGTGGCCTGGTCTCCCCTCTCCAGGGTGGCTGGTGGGAAAATTGAGTGTCCAGGAGAACACTCCAGATGTGGTCTGTGTTTCACTCTGCTGAGATGAACAATAAAAGGAAATTCTGGGAAGAACAGGGGGCTGGGCTGGACCTGCTCCTGTAAGAAACATGGTGGGAAGGCCCCCGTTTTGGGGAGAGCTTTGCTGAATTTCTGGGACTGAAGGAAGCTTTCATTATGTTGTGCATCCTGTGTGTGAGGGAGAACTGAGGAGAACATCTGCAAAAGATGCAAAAGGATCATATAAGGCTTTGACCTCTCTCTCCAGGTTGAACCTGATTGATTTTCCTGCTAGCAAATAGCAAATCCACTCAGAGAAAACCTGCAATTCCTTCCCCAACAGGCTTGCAAACAGCTAGACCTCAACACACCACCAGCAGTGACCACGCTGGAGAGGTCCCATGGCTCTGGTGATGGGTTTTTGGGTTTGGGTTTGGGTAATCAGGCAGCAGGGGATGAAGCAGGGGATGAAGAGAGTGTGCTTTCCATGCTTTGTCTGATGGATCTACTCCAGGATCAGAGCTGGATCCCAAAACCTGCCAAGAGCAGAGTGGAATTGGAATCCATCCTATTGATCTCTATCTGCACTCTTGGCCTCTATCTAATGTATCTTGGTCTGAATCAGAGGGAAGGCTTAGTCTCAATCCACACCCAATCAGTAAATGCTCCAGATCCACTCCGAAGTTCCTATGGCTCCTGGGTCACCAGCAGCTGGACTTTTTCAAGGGTGTCTCTCCTTTTAGGGTCTCTCCAGTCACTGGAGAGGATGGAGATGTTTTCCTCCATTGCCCTGGGTGAGATGAGCATAGAAAGATTAACATGGATGTTCACTTTTTTTCTCTGGGAGATGTGAGATGAGGCACAGCCCTCACAACCCAGAAGGCAGTGCCATAACAACTTCCTTCACGCTTGGAAATGTTTAGGATCCTGAGTCAACAAGGAAAATGTGAAATCTGTAATATTTCTGTATTTATAAGCCTCTGGACAGTGGGCTCCAGCACTGAGATGACCAGTGAAGGCAGGGTTGCCCATCCATGTGCAGCAGCCACGCTGATGATACCTGGAGCAGCCAGGGTGGAAGGAGCAGGGTGGGCTCACAAGGGTGATAAGGGAGCTGCAGCACTGGGAAGAGCCAGGTAACCTTGGAAGAACTCCCAGCCCTTTTGTCTCCAAGAAACAAAATTAATTCCTACCCAGACTTCAGGAACATGGTTATTTAATGTATAAGGCTTCATCTGGATCAATGCAAACTTCCTGCTTCATAAGGTGGAGAAACCTCTCTGCAACAAGGACTGTGAGCACAACTGCTGTCCCGTGAGAATCTCCCCTGCAGGAAGAGACTCACCTCCTTCAAGGCTACTGAATTCACAGGGTAGATGGCAAGATGACAAACCCAGATGTTGATTCCTAATGTTGCTTTTCAAGATGCTGGATTAAAGAACAGGTTGATGTTGCAACATTGTAGTTCACACACTGAATTACATTAAAAAAAAAAAAAAAAAAAAAAAAAAAAAAAAAAAAAAAAATCCCCATTTTCTCCAAAAAGAGTCTGTCCTCTTCAAGCTGTTTTATTTTCTCTTTCACATGTCTGCATGTCATGGCATTACAGAGCAGCAATTAGTCCTGCACACAGGAGGGCAAACAT
The DNA here is from genome assembly GCF_024509145.1 of Vidua macroura. Lineage (NCBI taxonomy): Eukaryota > Metazoa > Chordata > Aves > Passeriformes > Viduidae > Vidua > Vidua macroura. Next base: position 70,443,341 of record NC_071575.1, read on the forward strand.
GGAAAACAGGAAATATTATGGCCATTTTCTAGAGATAACAAACCAAAATATGGTAGGCCCGACCTCACCCTCAAAACCCTCCCAACTTAGTTGTCCCTTTTGAGGACTGAACCTCGTATGAGTAAGAACCAGAGAGCCAAACTGCAGTGACCAGCCCAGGCTGGGATGTCTCTTTTCCTGTTTTTATGTGACATCACTGAGTTTTCCTCATGTGCTTCCCCACCTCCTATGGCACCAGGCAGGGCTGGACTGCTCATTCTTCATTAGAAAGCACAGGATAATCACAGGAAACAGTGAGAAACAAAATGGAAGCCTGAAACCTCCTCTGGTGTATTAGTCATGGAGAGTTTCCTCTCCAGTGTGCAGTGGATTTGATATGAGACATTTATTTGTCAATGAATGAGCGAGATTCTCACTACAGGGTGCTTGTGCATCTTCTGAGAATGGTGAACAGAGAAATCCAAAGCAGAAAGAGGAGCTGGGAAGGAGAGGAGCAGGAGGTGGTGAAGAGCTCCCTGTTTTGCTGAGGTCACTCCTGGCAGGTCACAGGGGCACAAGACAGCATGTATCCAGGAATAAATGAAGTTCTTCCTCCTTGACTGTTGTCATCTCTTATTTACTGGCCAAAGGCTGCTCTCCTGGCAGGGCACACGTCCCACCACGCCTGCCTGTGCTAAAGAACAGCTCTCCCTATATTTAGCATTGCCCATCTCCCATTGTGTGGCTGCAAACACATCCCACCAGTGCTCCATGGGCACGCCAAGGTGGGGCTTGGTGATCCCTGGTGGACACTCCCTATTTTTAGCTATCAGATGATGTGTGGATGTTTGCCAGCTCCTCGTAATTCTTTCCAGGAAACAGATCTGGACGCAGTTTGTAGCTCCCCATGATGTAAAATCCTGCACATTTTCTCCTCCTGGTACCAGCGGGATGGAGGAGGAGAGAAGGGTTGGAGATGTGTCCTGCAGCTGGGCTGGGTGGGATAAGGTGAGATGATTCCCCTAGGGAAAATCAATCCAGGCAGAGCTCTGGGGACTCAGTGAGAAGAGAAGGTTCTGAGGAGACCTTGTTGTGTCCTTTCAATACTGAAAAAAGATGGGGACAAACTTTACGGCAGGGCCTGTTTTGATAAGACAAGGGGCGATGGTTTTAAACAAAAAGGGTAAATTCAGATTAGCTCTAAGGAAGATTTTTTTTTACAAAAAGGGTGAGAAAATACTGGCACAGGTTGCCCAGAGGTGCCCAGAGGTGGTAGATGCCCCATCCCTGGAAACATTCAAGGTCAGGCTTGGAGGAACCTGATCTAGTGGAATGTGTTCCTGCTCATAGCAGAGGGCTTTTAGAGGTCCATTCCAACCCAAAGTAGTCTCTGATTCTATGATTTAATGCTTAAACCTCATATTATTAGGCACATTCATCTCCTCACAGGATGATGTGGACTGCAGGAAAGCCTCTTGTGGGAATTCTTCCTGACAGCACCCAAACAGCAGCAGCTTGAACCTCAGGAGTGAGGCCATCCTGCCAATGGGCACTTTCTGGCCTCTTTTGCTGGACCCTGTCAAAAACATGGGGGAGTTGGCACATGGGCAGAATCCGATCTGATGGGACTGATCCAATTCCTGGAGCGACTCTCCTACTGTCCTTATTCAGAGGCTGCAGTGGATTAATTAAATGTTTAAAGCTGGGGAACAAAGGACAGGAATGCGTGGCTGATTTTCCCACAAGAGTCGTGATGCTGGTCCTGTTCTGTTCAGACTGATCTGGCAAAGGGGGTGAATAATGAAACCAGCAGAGATTTATGCTACTGAAAACTCACCAGGAAAACCTGCTGAAGGATATTCTTCCTAGTCTGCAGGAAGTGAGCAGGAAAAGGGACAGCCTACTTTTGATGTTGAAAAGCGAAAAAGATTGCACATGAAAAAAAAAAAAAAAAAAGCCAGCCTGAGCATACAGAGGCCCCAAATTAACCATTCCCAGGGTGTTATCCTTAGAAAGAGTGAAATGTCATCACTGCACTCAGCCAGAGTCAAAAAGGTCAAACAGGAGTTTAGAGTTTGTATGAGAAGAATATTGTTTAAAAGAACCCACCTGGGCTCTGACCCCTTGTGTGGTGGGTACAAGGCTGATCCCCCACCTCAGGAGGATACAATAGTGCTGGAGAAGGTAAAAGCACCAGGAACAATTCCAAGCCCTGAATGGCTTCTGTGTAAGAATAGACTGGGTCCCCATTGTCTGCAGCAGAGAAAGCTGAGCAGGAGAGCAGCCCCTGGGTCACAGCATCCAGAGGGCAAGGGGGAGGAGGCAGGAGCATTTGCTCCTTCCCCTAACTCCAGCAGCTGGGCAGCATCCCTCAGCCAAGCAACAGCCACGAAGAGCTCAGGTGTGGCTCTTGCTGCCTCAGCCTGCTGTGGAGACCAGAAACATGAAAAAAAACTGTAAAAAATTCATGGAGGATATAAAATTCTGGTGACTTGAATACTGGTGGCTGATGAATGTGATGCTCTGAGCCACCACCCTCGTGCTGCAGCTCCTGGGGAGATCTCCTGTTGCTGCAATTCTCATTCTGCTCTCTAGGAATATTCCTCCATTCCCACTCTCCCCCTTTATCCACCCCCGATTATTCTGGGGACCTGGTGGTGGCTCAGACCAGGCTGTGCTGAGCTCCAGGGTGGTTATTCCCTGAGGAATGTGACCAGCTGGGATCCGACAGTGAAAAGAAACACAGTAGAATCGTGTCAAAAGAAAAGCCAGGGGACTCCCATCAAACAGCAATTATGAAGTGAAACCGGCCCAAAAAATTAAGGGCTTGAGCTTCCAGGGATGTACGGGAAATATCTGCTTTCCTACAGGGATCAAAAAGAGTCAGGGGTACCCAGTGAGATGGCAGGGAGAAGCCAGAGTTCCCCTGAGAGTGATTTCTCCCTCAAAACCCGAACGAATTTGTAGTTTTTTTTTCTTGGAAGCCTTCTAAGGAAGGGGATAAAGAAGCTCTCAGTTCTGGGAGCGCAATCCCTTCTCTGCTGGAGGGGGCAGGAGGCTTAATGCAGCCTGGCATCCCTCCCTTTCAGTTCAGCCCCCAGACACAAAGGCAGAAAAATGCCAGGAATTTCCCAGCGCCCTCCCCAGACCTGCTCCCATCTCCCTTTCCCCCCCTCGCCACCTCCTCTGGCTGGGAGGGAGGAATACTAATAACAAAATAGGGATCTTTAACAGGCCCCTTGCCTGGTCCCTTCGGGATTGAATGCTGAAAGGGATGGACGTGACCAACCATAAGGAATGAAGCTTCTTCAAGTCCCATTTCTCGATTTTGCTGCTTTTGTTTCCTTTTTCCCTTCCCCAATTTCTCCCCCTCTTTTCTACTCAGCGCTGAAAAAATTCCCCTCGGCCCCTCGCCTGTGTTCCTTTCCCTTGGAGTCAGGCTGCAGCTCTAATCACTGCTGGGTGATTAGCATGTGAAGGGAGAGGAAAACAAAATCTTTGTTGCTGGCTGGTGGAGCCGGAGCAGCTGTCGGGATGGATGCTGGCTCCTGTGTGATCCTCCCCAGCGCCTCTGATCCCTTCCATTGTGGATGTTTCCCTGTAAGAACAGGCAACACACCAAGGAAGGGCAGAAAGCGGGATGGGGACCAAAGTCAGAGCAGGTGCGCTGTGTTTCGTGGGGAAAAACCAGAATGGAATTTCTGCTTTCAGCTTCAAACTTGGGGAGGGTAGGGGAGGGGGGACAGGGACTTCAGTGCTGTGCCGAGGGGATGACAGCAGGAATGAAAGGATAATTTGTAGTGCCGACCTCAGTGGGAGCAGGAGGCACAACACAGAGCCCTTTGATGAGTCGAGGCCGCGGATGGAGGAGGTGGATGGAGCTGGAGGCTGGGAAGGGAGAAAAGGCAAATGCCGTGAGTTAGGTGGTGCTGGGGACAGTGGCATGGGGATCCAACCTGTGCTAGACATCACCGTCCCCTGTGAGGGAAATCCTGGCCAGCAGAAGGTGACGGGCTGGCAGGTCACAGGATGTGTTTTGCTCATCCTCCCCAACTCCTCGATGGGCGATGGATCCGTGAGGAGCCTGCAGCAGCCTGGAGCAGTAATTAGAGCCCCAGGCTGGACAGTGACTGTGAAGGGACGTGTTACTGCAGTGGAAAACAGTATCTGGTGTTTGTTAGGAGGCTGCGATGGGAACGCCGCTGCCTCTGGGGCGGGTATTCCCTGCAAGCTCCAGAGCTGGCTGTTCTCAGCCCCTCCTCCCCTCGCTCCAGGTGTTTCCTCTTCTGAGCTCGATAATGAAATCTGTGAGCCCCAGCCAGTTTATATTTAGTTTCCACCATTGCTGGCAGGGGTCTGCTGGCGCCTAACAAACAGCAGCAAACCACCGCTGGTGGGTGTCCAGTCCCTAAGGTTTAGGAGCTGCCTCTGTGGGGGCAGGAGATGGGGTTTGAGGGATGGGAACAGTGGCAGCACACAGCTGGTCGTGCCACCAGCCACTGCTTTGGACCAGCCCCCCCGCCCCCAGCGGTGAGATCCAGACCAGTTTTGTTTTGGGAACTGTCTCTGGCTATGCAAACTAATCCCATATAATGTCTGGTATTCCTGACCTGTCTCTGCTCCCTTAGTGACGAAGCTCTTTCTGAGTGCAGGTATCCTCCACCTTCCGTGCCACTTGTTCCTCAAGCTGAGCTTTACTTTGGTCTCCTGTCCATGCCATGCACAGTAGGTGGGACTCAGGGATCATGGGTTTATTGGGTCATCTGGGTTGTCTTGTGAGGTGTCTGATACATCTGTAAGCTTTCTATATCCCACAGAGAGGACTCAGGCACAGGCTGGGGTTCCTGGTGTGTCCTGTGCAGGGCCAGGCGTTGGGCTTGGATGATCCTAGGGGATCCCTTCCATCTCAGGATATTCTATGACATCCTAGAGCACCTCAGCTGGTGTCAGAGTTCAGCTGAGTTGAGCTCTCAGTCTCTGTTGGCTTCCATGGGAGTTTAAACACCAAATTCAAAAGGATGGAATCACAGAATGAATCGCAGAGTCTAAACATCACCCAATTCCAACACCGTGCCATGGGCAGAGACAACTTCCACTGCCCCAGGTTGCTCCAAACTTCATCCAACCTGTTCTTGGACACTTCCAGGGATGGGACAGCCACAGTTTCTCTGGGCAGCCTGTGCCAGGGCCTCACCACCCTCACAGGGAAGAATTTCTTCTTAATATCCAATCTAAACCTGTCCTCTGTCAGTTTAAAGACACCACCCCAAACATATTTTATGTCATGCAGAATTTTAGGGCATATTTTGATTCCAGTCACAGGAAGCACTTATCTACTGGCATCCTGTAGGATATCTTGAACTCACTATCCAGGCAGACAGAGAGGAAACTTTTGACAACTAGATCGTTGTATCTGCTCTTAAATCATCTCCTTGTGGTTGGGTAACTCACTGTCATTGAGGACTCTCTCTCTGGGCTTAAATTAGAAACATCACTGAAATTAATGGACACCAGACAAGGAAATCTTGATATTCCCAGAGTATTTGTGGCACTGAACATCATCTTGAGTGATGGAGATGAACTATGCTAAATAAGGTTAATTTTCAAACTGTCCTGCTGAGGAAAGTTAATGCCTCACAGAGTTTTGTCATTGTGGATCCTAAACCAAAAGGCTGATGTGTCAGGAAGTTAGTCACTGCTGATTAGATCAGAGCTGCAATGTGCTTCAAAACTCATTCAGTGTGTGTTTGGTGCAATGAGGGTGTGATACCTGTTATTGATGTGATGTCTATTTATTCACAGAATGAAAATTCCAGTCATGGGGGCAGAAATTCCATGTTTTGCCACATGTATCTACATAACTGTGCACTTGCACTGGACAGTTATTTTAATGGAATCACAAAATCATGGAATGGCTTGAGTTGGAAAGATCATCCAGTTCCACTCCCTGCCATGGACACACTTTCCACTGGATCAGGTTGCTCCAAGCCCCATCCAACCTGGCTTTGGACACTTCCAGGGATGGGACATCCAAAATTTCCCTGGACAGCCTGTTCTAGTGTCTCACCACCCTCACAATACAGATTTTTTCATAATTTATAGTCTGAACCCCCTCTCTTTCTGTTGGAAGCCATTCCCCCTTGTCTTGTTGCTCCATGCTTTTGTAAAAGTCCCTTTCCATGACTGGAATTTTCTTTCTGTGAATAAATATTTTTTTCTAGGCTGCCTTCAGCTACTTAAGGGTCATATTCCAGTCCATCTGAGCACCTAAATGACACCATGTTTGGTTTTCATAGCCAAACAGAACATTGCATTTTGGATTCTGAAAACTACCACCCCCAAAATTTCAAACCTGTCAAAACTCATGCAACCAACCTTGGGAATTATAAACCAAAGAGTTTGGGTAGTAAATTCCACATTCCTGGCTAGGAGGCATTGCCCAGGTTAGAGCTGAGGCAGCACGATTTGTGCAGGTGGACTGCAGAGATCATCTGATCCACTGGAAACACCTCCCTGAGCATTCATCCTCCAAAGGTTTTGTTGTGCATACAGAAATCAATACAAAATGTCACAGCAGGCAGCCTCCTGAACCTGCAGTGGGGAGTGTGCCCAGAGAGTGCATAATTCTGAAATAGCACTGGAATTGAGGTATTTTATCTCGTAACAAGTTCCAGCACGTCAATTATCTCGAGTTCTTGGGACTTTAGATTTTTTCCTTCAGCCATAGCTAACAGCTCCTGTGTCACCACCTGTCCTGCAGCCTGGAAGTGCAGTGGAGTGCATTGTTTTTCCTCAAGGAGCTTTCCGTGGGTTTGAGGCCATCATACAATGCCAGCTGAGATATATTTTTGGCAGGAGCAGTGACGTTTGACGGAACATCCTTCTTGACAATTTCTATAGATATTTCCATTTAAAATAAACTTCTGTTTAGCCAGGATCTTGATTATATGCTCCCATGCTCTTGAGAGTTAAAGAACATAAGGAAATGCATTGTTAAGTGAAACCTTTGTTTTAGTGGAGCTACTTGAAAGAACTTTCAAACTAAGAGGTAATCGCTGGAGTTTTCTTTTTGAATAAATTGAAATATTGTCTTTCTTAGGACAAGAGTATGTGAAAATTAAAGGGACACACTGATCACTGAGACCTGGTCTACACTTCCACAAATTCCTATTCAAGAAATCAAAGAAAATTCACTTCATGGGAAGGAAACAACTGATACCCTCTTATCTAAAGCCATCTTTGCAAGGAGAACCTCTTGAGAGATTCAGAAGAAAGGGCACAAAGCCAGAATGAACTTTGCTCAGTCAATGTGGCTGAGAGGTGGGGGTCAAAAGAGTAGTTTTGGGGTAGGCTGATGAAATAATAATCACAGCAGTGTGGCAAATAAAGCTGAGTGAGTTCAAAATTCAGAGGAATCAAGGCATAATGTATTCCACACATTCCCATGGTTCACACGCACTGTGCATTAATGGTTGAGGGAGACATCCAGAGGGATCCACAAAGATTTCTTTATGCCAAAAGGTGATGGCGGGAAGTCTTGCAAGGAATATTGTTGGTTGATGTGGAGCTGAGGAGCTCGATAAGCTCAGCTCTCCTGCTGTGGTGGGACTGGGGCAAGACACGTGCCCACCCCAGCCCTCCTTTTTCTGTAGATTTGCAGTGGTGACATTTAGTCTTCAGGGGACCAGAATCCTTCCCAATTTGCTGAACTGGAGCTGGAGAAGAACAGCAAAACTGCCAGGGTATCCCTGCCCATTGCAGGGGGTTTGGAATGAGAGAGTCTTTGATTTCCCTTCCAACCCAAATAGGTCCGTGGTTCTAAGTGAAGGAAACTGAGGGTTTGAGGGCAAAAATTCAAGCCTGGCTGAAGGAGCTGCTGCGCTGCCCTGGCACAGGGAAGTTGACTTGGTGCCAGTGGCTGCAGGAAGCTCTGAGGGTGTGATCAGCACCACATTCCTGTGCCAAGCATTGTTGGCAAGCACTGCAGTGACCTGGCTGTTTGCTGGAACAGACTGTGAGCCCTCAGAAGGAGAAAGCTGAGCCCAAGGGCCTTGGTATTTCTCTGTGGCTATCCTAAAGCACATCCCACCTTGTTCTCTCTGTGCTAAAGCATGAGGCAGGGATTGGGTCTGCCCTGTGTGCAAGGTGGACGAAAAAAAGTGAACCGAGAATCAGCTTCAGAGCAAGAATCTACATTTTTGTTTGCAAAAAGGTAAGGCAAATAGTCACTGGTGTTGTGCTTCCTGCAGGCAAATATCACGATGTGCCTCTCTTCTGCACCAGTCTAGGGAGTGAAAGAGAGAGCAGACACCTTCTTTTCATAGAACCAGAGAATGTTTTGGGTTGTAAGGGACCCAAAAAATATTGTAGACCTTAAAGATCATCTAATAACCTTTTCTAAGATATCTGATTGTATCTTCCCCTTGTAGTGCCGCAGACTGTTTTTCCTCCACAAGAGGTAAATATTTTAAAGTATTAATTCAGACTGTTCTGTTTTGAAAAGGCACTGAGGGAGACTTGACCATGATTTATTATCACTCAGGGATTGGGGACATGGGTTGGCGACACCACCATGACATTCCTGCTCTTCAGACACATTTGCAAAGGTAAAATTTAAACAGATTCCTAACTTTGATCCCAGAACTCTAGCTCAGCTGCTTAAAAATGTGTTTGGAGGTAACCAGGCCAGGCAAACTTATTTTGGTGAACCTGGTTTTCTTACTGAGGCATTGCCTGAAAATCACTTCACCTTTGCAGCTGAGTTGGGATGTGAGAATTGGTCCAACTTTCTTCTCAGGATGCAGAGCAGACATGGAAAACAGCTTTTAAGCACTTGCACAATTCTCAGTGCATCTTCAGGGCACAAAGGGAATCAGCTTAGGAGATTTGCTGGTTAGAAATAAATAAATAGAGTTGATGGAAAATAAATTTGAAAGAAAGGAGGATTATCTGCTCTTTGGGTGCTCAGTCAGGCTCTTTAGTTGGGTCCAAAGCTCTCTCCATTTTCCAGGTCCATCCCTAGGTGCAGGTGTGTCCAAAGAGGGTCATTTACAGCAGATTGAGCAGAGGGGGAAGTTCCAGGAACTTAGGAGGGATTTCTGATTTTGCTCTTGACACAGGGAACTGAAGTTTCCTGTTTTCATATATATTTGCCAGAAATACCTATCTAAATGTAGGTGACCTCCATAAGAACAGAGAAAGAATCTGGTGGTTATCAGCTGCTTCACAGAGTCAGAATGAGTGTTACATCTTCATCTGGGAGATTTTTTTGGCTCAGAAGCTCTTAGAAAATACAGTCAGTCAAAAATCAAAATATGGATATTGGTTGGACCAAAATGAATTTTTTCCTTTTTTTTTCTTCACAAAAATAGAAAAGCAGGCAAAAATTGCATCAGGTTGAGTCATCACTTTGGGTTTGTCTTAAAATGAAACATTTCAAATCAGGTGGCTTTTTCTGCTTATCCCTGCAAGCTCTTAAGAAAGGTCAACTTAAATCACAGCAAAGTTTGCAATTTAGCACTTCAACTTTTCAGTTTGAAAGCAAGTAAAAAAGTGTTTTTTCAATGTCTCTGAGTTATTTATTTATTCATTTATAGTTTTGTTTTTTTTTTTTCCTGTTTGACAGTGTTTCTCTCGGCAGTTCACAGGCAGACCTGTGGTACCCTCCAGCAGGACCTTCATCTGGAGGAGGATGTTTCTCCTTGATTAGACTGGACCATCTTGACCTGCCAGCCTTGAGAAAAACCTATAATAAGCACATTTTTGACCCCTCTAAGCCTCACTTGGGCAACTGGAAAAAAGGAATCAGTACTCAAAGCTCAAAAAAAAAAAAAAAGGGGGATGAAAAAAGAAGATACATTTTTGGACACTGCGGTAGCAAAATAAAAAAGGTGAAGGAAAACAGACAATTAAATCTCCTATCGCTTGTGGGTGAACCCCAAAGTATTGCTTTTGGAAGCAAAAAAGGGTTAATTCAGCCCATCCAGTGGGGTTTTTGGGGATGGGGAAGTGCCCAGTTGAGAAATGCAGAGCAGAAGCAAACCAGGGAAGGAGATCACACCTCAGAGGTGTGACCTGGCTCAGAGAGGCGCTGGGGAGGCACAAAGTCCCTGTCCAGCTGATAAGGCTCACACCCTTTGCCAGGCTGAGGACTTGGTGTACAGAGCACTAAATGTTCTTATTCCTTTTGCACTGGCAGCCTGCTGGGCTGGGAGGAATGTGATCCTCCTCCCTCCTTCCTTTTATCAGCACACCATTATTCCAGGGATTTGTAATCATCTCGGATTTTGCCTTCGCAATCCTGACGCAAACCCATCGGATCAGCGGAGTGAGTTATTACTTATTTTGGGACACTTCTCCTGGCTCTCCAACGAGCTGATTCCAGTTATGGCAACAAGAGGAACATATGTTTGTGGGGGGAAAAAAAGCTGCAGTTCTCCCTGTGGTGATGTCTATCTGTGTTGGCAGGGTCCCTCACGGTGTTATTCCGACCCGTCTCAACCACTCACTTGAGAGATGAGGCAGCTCAAAAACAGTCACAGAGAAAAATCTGCGAAATTCATCAGCAAAAATGGATGTGTGGTTCTGGGGCAGAGAGGATGGAATGGCCTCAAGTTGCACCAGGGAAGGTTCGGGTTGGATATATGAAAAATTTTGTCACTGGAAGATTGATTAAGCACTGTAGCAAGGGATGTGGCAGAATCCTTTTCCAAAAAACAAGATGTGGCACTTTGTGATATGGTTTACAAAGGCATGTAGTGATAGACAAGGGGGAATGGTTTTGAGCAGAAAGAGGAGAGATTCAGGTGGGATATTAGGAATAAATTCTTCCCTGTGAGAGTGGTGAAATACTGGAAGTAGTTGCCCAGAGAAGGTTTGGCTGCCCCATCCCTGGAATGTTCAACACTTTTTCTCCTAATGAGGACAATTCGAGCTTTTCAAGACAGAGCTGCTTTGAAGATTTCTATTAAATCCGTACATCACATCTTTGTGCACTGCAAAGAGGTTATCCAGTCACCTGAGGCACACACAGACATCCAGAATGTGAGAATCTCTCACAGGCAGGCACTGGGGAGGAATGCCATGAGAGGGAGCTGGAGAAATTACCTGCGTGCCACAGGGGCTGAGTCACGCTGGGACTGAGTCTACTTATCAGGGGGAAATGGTACACGGTGGAACATTGTTTAAATGTGAAATCCCATCGGTGTCAATGAAGGGGCAGAACGTAAATTACAGGCAGCAGAGGGAGGGGAGGGAGGCTGGCATGTGGGAAAGGCAGAGAAACGAAAGGCAGGTTTCAGCTTGAATTCAGAGCCACAGCAAGAGAGGGCTGGATTTAAGGAAGGAACAGTGGGGCAGGGGGAAAGGAAAGAGCTTGGCAGTGTGGAAAGAGGAACAGATTAAAAATGTACCCGTGTTCTAATTAGCAGTGGAGCCCAGGAGTTCCAGACATGGTTCTCTGAGCAAGGAGGTGTCAGCCCAACCTCCCCCAACTCACCCTGTGCAAACTCAGAGCTGGACTCTACTTTGGGCTACAAGACAAATCAGGACCAAGGACTGAGCTACACCTCTTGGAATACAAGCCTCTCTGAGTTCCTCAGAGAGAGAGATGAATGCAGGGGTTGAATTAAAGCCTTTAGAGAAACTAAGATACATTAAGCCACACAGATATGAAGCAGAAGTGTAGGTTTAAGTTTTAAGTAAGTGGAAGTGTAAGTTACAGTTTTAAGTAAGTAGAAATATATTTTAAGTCCCTTAAGAAACTGTGTTAGCTAGTAAAGGCCCTAAGGCCTAGTTTAAAAGTTCAGTAACTTAGCTCCAAACATAACAAAAACATAGCAGAACTTTGCCACTAGAATAGATAGAATTATTTACATGAACAGATAAAATTGCATGTGTAAATAGATAGAACTATTCACATAAATAGATAAACTTATACATGTAAATTTTAAGTAAGAAAACAGTATATTTGTATAAATAGATAATATTATATACGTACTTTTTTAGTAAGAACTGACACTACTTTTGTACTACTTTTGCACATTAGAAGCAAGTTTAGATTGATTCAGAAATAATGTTTTAGAATCGTGTTTTTAGCTGATTGGATGTTTTTTGACTAAAATGCCCTGTAATGGGGCACAAGAAACAACAACCACAACAACAAGAAGAGAAGGAACAACAAAAAGAAGAAAGAAGAAAAAGAGCTGTGGTTCCTGCTGCTGCTGCAGGGGACATTGGACTCTGCGCCAGGGAACAATTGTTGCTGCTGCTGCTGTTCCTGCACAGAACCTGGCACTCCATACCAGAGAGCAGCCTTGCAGCCCTGCAGCTGCTGCTCCAGCCTGGGACTCTATGCCAGAAAGCTTTAGCATGGACTTTAACACCCTGAACTCTCTGCCTTTGAGACTGATGAATTCATGCAATAAACAACTTTATAGCAACCAACAACTGCTCGTGTCTCTTTGAAGACCCGAGGCCCAACTAAAGCTCGACATACACCAAAGGCAGAATCTGATCCTACAAAAATAACAAACAGGATGGGCTGCAGCAACACTCCTTCCTCCTCTCTTGCAGCCCAGCTTTGCAGGCAGCGTGTGGTTGTTGTACATTTGGATTTTAATCCCGAGCTGTGGGTTAGTGGTAACTGATGGGTGACTCCTTGTCCTGCGGCAGTGATGAAGAGGATCCTCTTCCTCCTGCCCCCTACTCAGCAGTGTCAGACCTGTTGGTAGGGCTCTGTAATCACAGCTCTGCTGAAATCCAGCATCTGTGGGAAGGGTTAGCATTTGCTGAGCTGTGTACAACATCTGGAGAAAAACAGCTTTAGCTCCAAAACAAGCAGCTGATGTCATCATCAGGTATCCCATGGCTCTGTTGTGATGATGATGACATTGCACAGAAAAGCCACCCCTAAAATCGTGTCTCTGATTGAAAGTACTCCAGGAAAAGGTCGCAGAGGAAGCTGCTTTCTCTGCTGCAACAAAACTGGGTTTTATAAAGGATGCTTTATAAGGAAATAACCAAGTGCTTTCTTAGCTTCAGTATTTACTGGAGACTTCTTCTCCAAACTTCCCAGCTCTACCTGCCTTGTGGCAGGAGAAGAAAGACTCTGCTCAGAGTAGAGGAGAATTAAATCATTTGTAGGCAATTACAAGTCCACAAGACAGCAGAGGACAAGGAGATTGAGGGTGCTGGCTGATGTCTGAATGACTGTGGCAACTCCTGGAGTTTCCTGATGGAAAAAGGCAAACATCCCATTCAGATTCAAAGAGCCAGGTGAAAGGATCCAAGGAACTTATATCTGGTTGACTTTCCTTCAGATCTTTGGAAAATAACGGGACAAGTCCCCCTGTGAGCTGTTTACAGGCACAGGAGTTTAAAAAAAAAGAGGATTATGAACATTAATAGGCTGTGTTTGGACAACTTTGACTCCTTGCTGACAGGCAAGAGCAGCTGATGTCTCCTACCTGTATTTAAGCAGCACTTCTGACATGGTCTCACATGTCAGATTGGAGAGATGGGGACTGGATGGGCAGACTATGAGGCTGCAGCAGGAGATGGACTTTGCTCAATGAAGACAAAGAACTGTGACATAGCAAGAGAAAAGTTTAAAAAAAAATGCAGAAAAAGAAATTCTGTCTGGTTTTAAGGTGCAATTCTTCACCATGGGCATGACTGATTATTGAAACAGCTTCAGAATATCCTTAGAGAGGTTAAAAGCTGGACTAGATCAGATCTGGTACAACAAAACCTAACTTTGAAATGAACTCTGATGATAATCAGGCTATGATGGATCATCCTCAATGTACTCTTACCTCTCAGAGGCCAGCTTTTTCTGCTCTCTACCAGAGGTATAAAAGTGGTTAAAAAAAAAAAAAACAAAAAAAACCCAAAAAAACAACTATTCAAAGAATGACTTGATACAGGAGGAATCACCAGATATTATTTCCTTGTTCCTGAAGCCTGGGAATTCCAGCAGCTTCCAAAGGCAACCTATGCTGTACTGTGACAGTGAACATAATGTACATAAACTCAAATATTTGCAAGGGAGGAAAAGATAAAAAAGTCCACTAATGAAACTTTATGCCCCAAAAGGGGTTGAACTTAATCAAAAAGGAGGAAACTTTCAAAAAGAAACCATAGAAAATGGCAAAAATTGCCAAGTTCTTATATATGGTAGAGTAAATACTTTGCAGGCAAAAAAACTGGATGCTCAGAGGATAAATATATATCATGTATTAAAAAGATTTTGAAAAAAGACTAAATTCAGATAAATAAGGGGTTAGTAAAAGACTAAAAGTGATTGAAGCAAAACAAAATCCTTAAAAGGATCTAAATGAGAAATGAGGCATAGAGGAAATTCAGTATCTGGAAGTTTAACATAAAACATCAATAAATTATGCCAACAAGATTTGAAGAAACATTTTACTGAAGGAATGAAATATCAATAAAACCTTGCTCTAATTTATTGGTACAAGAGTCTGCCAGGGACTCTATGGGACTTTTAAGTGGAGTAAAAGAGATGAAAGGGAGAAAGAGATGGTCACTGTGTGCAGCAGAAAGGTTTGATGAATTCTTCCAATCTTGTTAAATGTGGAGTAGATTCAGATGGTTCCTACACCAACATTGATCTTGGAAGAAGAGGGAGAGAGTCAATCACAGGAATGATCCCTAACAGAAGGGTCAGTAAAATAAATTTAAAAAAAATCAATGAAAAGAAAGGAAACATGATTCAAGAGGGAATGGAGATACAAAACTACTGTATTATTAATCATGCTGTGAAGCTTGTCACTTCAGTCAGACTTAGCTGCAGGGGAATATAAAACAGCAATTGTGCTGGGAATTCTTGAGAAGGGCACCATAAGGACCTGGGAAATTAATGCTGACATCTGAATTAAACTCACTGGTGGGGTCTACAAGGAGGAGCAGCATCCATAGTCCCAGGGCTAAATGCAACACACTGGGGAAAAGGCAACACCTCTTTTAGAGGAATTAATCCCCACAATTCAAACTGTTTGGAAGGAGTTTGTGAACATGTGATAAAATCACCCAGCTGGTGTAGTGGAAATGGGGGAGTTGTCAGCATGGTCTTTCAACAGAGCAGTCAAAAAATGAGGTTGTGGGAATAATTATTCTTGTAGATTATTAATTTATTAAAAGGTAAGAAACAAAGAATTGATTGGTTTTGATGATGGGAAACATTGCCAGGAGAGTCCTGCAGGGTTTTTCACTGAGAACTGTGCTCTTGAACACACTTGTAAATTATTTGGATAAGACTGACAATAAAAGAGTGATGAAATTTGCTGATGACACAGAATTATTCATGGTAATTGAAACTAATATTCCCATCAGGAGTTGTAGGATCATCTCAACACCAGGCAACAAAGAGACAGGTGAAACTGAGTGTTAGTAAATGCAAAGTAATGCACATGTGGGAAATGCAGCTCTAAATATTTATACACAGTGATGTTCTCTGGGGTAGCTATTTCCACTCACAAAAGAGATCTTGGCATCAGAGCCCAGGGGAACTGAATGTTAGGAATTACTGGAAGGGAATAGTGAACAAAACAGAGAGTAACAGAATGGAGCTGCTTAAATATGCAGTGTAGCCTTGTCTTTTGTGTGGAACCATTCCAATTTCTTTTCTAAAATCACATTTTAGAACTATGAATGGTGGGGAAAAAATGGAGAAGGTGAGTAGGAAGTGGTTACTCACTATTATTCATAACACAGGAACCAAGATGCATCCAGTAAAATGGCCAGGAGTGAGATTGGAAGAGAAATGAAAGGAAATACTTCATCACACATGCCTGTATGACTGCAATTCCTTCTCTCTGAGTCACCAGGGTGGGATTCATCTGACTGAACTTTGAGAGTGGATTCACCCTGTTTGAACTGGGCATCTTTTGTGCCAGAGGCCACTCCTGAGCTGGGGACAGGCTCCACAGAGAGCCAGGATTGGTAGGAATGTGATTCACCTCACCCACCAGAGAGCTTTCTGTTAGCAGAGGTTGTGTAACACCTCATTGGCCACTGACTGTATTGTCCAGCTCCCTGCACACAAAACCATGGAATCAGAGTACAATTGGCTTTGGAAAGGACTTTAAAGATCACCCAGTGCCACCCCTGCCATGGGCAAGGACACCTTCCACTATCCCAGGCTGCTCCAAGCCCTGTCCAACCTGCCCTTGGACACTTCCAGGGATCCAGGGGCAGCCACAGCTTCTCTGGGCACCCTGTGCCAGGGCCTCACCACCTCACAGGCAGGAATTTCTTCCTTATATTCAGTCAAAAGCTACCCTTTTTAGTATAAAGCTCTTGTCTCTTGTCTTGCCAGTACATGTCCTTGTAAAAACTCTTATTCCATCTCTTAACCCCTTTCATGTACTGGGGCTGCAATAAGGTCTCCCCAAAGCCTTCTCTTCTCCAGATTTCTTCATAGCAGAGGTGCTGCAGCCCTCTGAGCATCTTTGTGGCCTCCTCTGGGCTTGCTCTGAGCAAATGGAGCTCAAACATCAGGGATAAGAGCTCCAAGAGGACCACAAAAAGCAGGCACGGGTCCTGTTTCCCAGGGATTGCCATGATGACAGGCATGTCCAACACACCCGAGCTGCTAGGAAAAAAAACAAAGCTTAAAAATGTGACTTCTTTTCCTTTTTTTTTTTTTTTTTTTTCCTCCCTTCTTTTTCAACAGATTGACCTTAAAGGGCAACATGCTCCACACTCTGTCTGGTTTACAGGCAGATAAGAGCCACATCCTGGCTCTGGGTGGATGAAGGGGAAGATAAGTTGCTTTCATGGATGTGTCTGGGAAAGGGATAAATGATCTCCTTTATGGGCTCTTTGTTGCTCCTTGCTGGATTCGGGGCTGTCTCTTTGGCAGAGCAAACACGTCACAGAGGGAGATGCAGTTCATCACAGAGGGCCATTGCTCTGTCACTGGGCTGCACACTGTGTGCCCACAGCAAATGTCAGGGGGAAATGGATGGGCATGGGAAGCACAGAGAAAGAGGATCAGTGGCTTTCTGCTGCCTCTGATACTGGTGGTAGAAGGGGACAGGGAATAATTATGCTCAGAGAACAGGAGCGTCAATGGGATAAGGAAATCCGCTGCCCCTGCAAACAGGTATCCTTCCTAAAAATCACATCTGCCTGGTTTTGCTTGGTTTTGCCATGTGCCAGTCCTTTGCTTCCTCCAGCTTTTGATTCTTTCAGTCAGAGGGGGCGAGAGGACAGAGCAGCAGGCTGCCAGCATACCTGGGTTCATCTCCTACCTGCTTCTACCTCCTGTTTACTCCTGGGTGTGCCAGTGTTTTCTCTTTCATCCTTCTTCTGTCTTCTCAAATATGAACAATGTTTTTTTTCTAAGTCTCTAAAGCTCTCTGGGAGCAAGCTTTGCTTTTATTATGCTTTTACATACAATGAAAACAGGCTCTCTCTCGGGCTACTACACATTCCAGCCTTATGAGTCGTGTTAGTTAGACAAGAAATGCACAGTAAACAGCAAAGCCCAGGTCAGATGGCTCCCAGAGGTTTTTTTCCTCAGGCTTGCTCAGTCTGAAACCTAAATCTCCTTTTCCCAGAGCCTCCCCTTCACCTCCTGTGTTCCTGGATGATGCAGAGGATCACTGGTTTCTGCAAGTCAGAGCTCAGCAGCCTTTTCTCAACTCAGCAGCGACAGAAAAATCGCCAGCTTTGGACTCCTCTCTGTCTCTTCTAAGCCCACAAACCCATGGTGCTGAAGGATTATGGATCAGCATCAGCACATCCCAGGTGGGCTTTCCCACCTGGAGAAATGTAGGAGTGGCCTGAGCCAGCCCTTCACTTTGGCAATCCCTAAGTTTTAAGACCACAAATATGAGTATTTAGTTACTGCAGATCAGATGATGGGTTAATGAAAAAGTTTTTACTCATTTATAACATCAGAGATTGTGACCCCACCCTTCCTTGTACTTTTTTTTAATGGCTTCCTCCAAGAATAAAGCATTCCTGAACACAGGTCCTCCCAGTAGCCCTGGGAAGGATGTGTCCCTGTTAGAGCAGATGGTGATTCACCCCACTGAAGGCTTTTTGTCCTCTGCAGGGTTCTTTCTGAGCCCTAAAAGTGCTTTTAACCAGCTCCTGATGAGATGTCAGCTGAGGGTGAGAGCAACTTATACCAATGGACTTGGGGCTCCTCAGCTGCTGAAAAAAGCACATTTGTTACAGCACTTGGCATAAAGTTGCTTGTTCTTCCCCCCAAAAAAACAATCCCAAAAAATAACCAAACCTGAAAAAATATTCTGACAGGTATCTCAGGGGCTGCACCACAAGACGCTTGCATGTTCTGGGGACGCAAAAGAGCTTTTAGTTTTGGCAGGACAAATGTAAAAGGGTTTACTTTCACTAAATTCAGATTCCTCCACCTGACCTGCTCATCTTTGCTGCCTGGATATTTAAAGGTGAGGAACAGACACCTGTAGGGATTTGCTCACCCACACAAGCTTGGCTGTCTGGTGTAGAGGGAGATGAATTTTGTCCTGGAGTTGCCTGTTTTGCTCTGTGCTGACAGCTTAGACGATTGCCTTATTGTCCAGGTAGAATCCCAAAAATCTGTTTAAGGGCAATATTGGGAGAAGCAGATCAGGTGCAAGACATTTTGCTCCTGGCTCAAGTTTTGGTAGGAGCCAGCTCCCAGGGTCACACTCTAAGGCTTGGAAGGGACCTCAGGGAGTCTGTCTGATCCTTGTGCCATTATCAGCTTTAGGTGTTCCTTATAAAATAGAAGCACTGCAAATGGGCTGAGCTTCCTGGAAAAGGAACACCTGGAATTAGTGTGTTAAGTACAAAGGCAGCAAAGGTTGGCATGCAGTGCCACCACTTTATTTGAAGGTGATCTTGATGTTTATCAATGACCAGCAACAGAAACGCTCCCACCACCAGGAGCGCCTGACTTTAGTAGAATTATAGAATTAATAATATTTAATAAAGCTCTAAGATCATCAAGTCCAAGTGTTAACTCAGCACCACCAACATAGGACAACACATCACCTACTCAGAAGATAAAAAGGAGGTCCACTGGTGTGCTTTATCCAACATTTTTTGAGGAATATTCTTACTGGAGCTAAGAGCTGATGTCCCTGGGAAGAGCTTGGAAAATTTTTATGAGCTGTCACTCTGGATTTCCCCAGGAACTCCTGGTCGGTTAGCCAAGCACAGATGTTCCTCAAGAGGAGATGCTGACAGCTTTGCCTGCACTTGGAGAAATAGACTTTGTCTACACAGCAATGAAAAGGCTTGAACATGTGAAATTCCATGTATCAGGGTGGAGGTCACTCAGCTCAGTCCAGGCAGGAGCACAAACACCCTGAGGAGAGCAGTGTGCTCGTTTCAGAGACTGTTAATATCTCTGCTGAGCTCCTTTGTACCTCTACAAGCCACAGAGGGGGACTTTGGAGGGTTTCTATCCAAGCCACAAGTAATTTTATCTGCCAGCTGAACTGGTTTTCAGGGACAACAGCCTCCAGGAGGAGGAAGATGTGGAATGCTGGCAATGACACCTGAGTCAGCACCGTGTTGTGAGCAGGGGCAGAAGGAGCTGAGATATTCCAGCTGTGTCTGCTGCCCAAACAGCTGCCCCAGGAAAAGTTGCCAAGGCAGGTGTAAAAAAATCTGTCCATCTGCACACATGGGTTCAGCTCGTGTGTGTGTGTTTGTGCATGTGCAGACCACTCTGCATGACCTTAAGGTCTTCCACAACTTGGGAACTGCTGAGCTAAGCCCTTCCAGTGGCCCCAATCCTTGGAATATCCATGCAGCTGCCAAGGAAAATCAATGGAAAGAGCTGAGTGGTGGAGCCAGGCTTCTGACTGAAAATGGTGTTTTACCACCAGGACTTGAGGCTGAAAAAAAGGTTTTAAGTATCAAATGTGTCGTTACAAAAATTCTGTCTTCAGGAGGGGCTACTTTCTCAGAGCCTGAGTCCATTTCCTCTGGGTATTTGTCCTCTAATGAGCCCCCCTGATCACAGAGGCTCTGTCTGGGAGCTCTCAGGCACCTTCTGATCTGCTTTGTCCCACTGGAGGAGGAGCTGTGATCCATAGGATGGAGTTTGGTCTCTATGCAGCTGGGATGGAATCCATTCTTTCCTTTGAAAGTGATGACTCTGCCTTTCGGTTGGCATTGGAATTGGGCTGTCCCTGACTTCAAAAGACCGAGAGGATCTCTTATCAAACATCTTCAAAAACTGTGAAAGGAAGACTGGGAAGTGCCAGCCAATTTCCTCTGTTTTTGTAGGAACTTGTTTATGTTTTCCAAGTTCTAACTCTGAAAAATAAGTTGGCTTGAATTAATATGCCGCATGTTTGGTTTTTGCTGTTCGTGTGTATGTGCACTTTATTTGATTCCCAGAGGTTGCCTCTGACTTGTTTTCTCAGAAAGGATTCAAATATTTCTTTTGCTATTTTTCAACATTACTCTGCGTGTCTGGTGTAAATTCTCATTTCTTTCTTTGCTGCAAATGCGTGCTTCATAATACATAAATTTAAAAAAAGCAAACCCACCCCTTCTATTTCCTATTTTGAAGAAAAGCTACAGAAATGACTCAGAATTGAGGGAAAAACTGAGAATGGCTGTGATATCACAAGGTAGGGGATGGAGGAGGGGAGTTGTGTAGAACTCAATGTCTCTGTTGTGTTGCAAGGGAGGAGTTGCAGGAATATTGTCACCCCACAACCCTTTGCATCATGTTAGCTTTCAGTCCTACATTTTGGGGATGAAAGAGAGGGCCCAGCCACAGAACTGAGTCCCAGAAATCACCCATGGAAGTCCTCAGTCAAACTTTTTCCAATTTCAAACAGGCCCTGGGGGTAGAGAAGGGAATCCTCCAAGAGCATTCCTTGAGTTTCATTCATAGAATCATGGAATCCTAAAATGGTTTGGGTTGGAAAGGAGCTTCAAAGTTCATCTCATTCCACCTCCTGCCATTGGCAGGGACACCGTTCACTGGACCAGGTTGCTCCAAGCCCTGTCCAACCTGGCCCTGGACATTTCCAGGGATGGGACATCTACCACCTTTCCAAACAATCAGTGCCAGTGTTTCTGCATTCTTACCATAAAAAATTTCTTCTTTATGTGTAGTTTGAATCTACACTCATTTAGTTTGAAACCATTTCTCTTTGTCCTATCACTACGGGTTCTTGTAAAAAGTCTGTCCCCATCTTTGCAGGCAAACACTTCACCACAGCTGTCCAATTTCTAACTTCTAATTTTTCAAACTCACCACCTTTCCCCCTCAAAAGGAAAACCTCTCTAAATCTTTCAGATAAAGGATTCAGCCTTTTTTGTGAAAACCATGCTTTGTTGGTTGGTTTTTCCCACTTTTGGGGCTTTCACAAAGCAAACAAGCAAACAAACAAACACACACGGGAAAGCCACTATAAGAAAACACTTCCACCCACATAACAAACAAAAATTTGGTCACTTGAGAAAGCATCCACTCAAAACACTTGGTTTGTTTTCCACAAAATTTTAGAAGGAATTTAAAATGCCCTCCCTGACTTGTGCTGTCCTAAGCTCAAAGTACAAGAGGTTGGATGCCAACAGGAAACCTTCAGAGGTAAAGGTCACCCAGACCCCCCATGCAGGGAATCACATTTCAGGTAGGGGTAAGATTTATGTTGCTCTGCAATCTTCAAGGATTTAGTTAATGTCCTTCTTAGTTTGCTCTGTAGCTTACACACTTCTCGGATTAGCTATGTTTTTATATCCTAAATTCCCACCCCATTTTCAAACTCTAAACCTAAACTGAACTTCTTGGGATTGATAGTGAAGGAATTATTTAATTTCCCTAGCAAAAACACTTCTGCAGGAGATGAGAATGGGATTTGCTCATGGACACCCCAACACCAAGTCACACCCACAGTAAAAGTCATGGAAACACAATTGTAAGGGTGGATTAATTTGTTTTCCTTCCAGTCATTTCAAGGACAGCTTTCTGATTTCCAAGAGAGCACAGAGACTTTCTGATACCTGAGAATGAGCAATGCTGCTTCAATACATCACTTTTTTAACATATCAGCCTTCTGGCATGCCGAAGTGTGGCATTCAGTAAGGGTTGCATGGAGAAAAATATGGGTGAGGGTAGATCCTGGGATTCTGCTGAGGCACAGGGGTTTTGAGGAGCAAAGTTGAGGACAGGGGCTGAGGGAAGGAATTGCTGTCAAAATAAGGGAGAGTGATGCATCTTCCCAAAATGGTTTTGAGGGTATCCTCACAGCCAGGGAGTAAAACCATTCCAGCCTTCCAGGCTTCCAGTACTTAAAGAAGGTTGTAAAAAAAGAGGGGGAGTGGGTTTTTACAGGGACAGAGAGTGATAGGAAGGGGGGGAACATTTTTAAACTAAAAGAGGAGAGATTTAGATGAGATATTAAGAAGGAATTCTTCCCTGGGAGGGTGGGCAGACCCTGGCACAGGGTGCCCAGAGCAGCAGTGGATCCCTGGAAGTGTCCAAGGCCATGCTGGACAGGGCTTGGAGCAGCCTGGGATAGTGGAAGGTGTCCCTGCCATGACAGGGGTGGAACTGGATGATCTTTGGGTCCCTCCCAACCCAAACCACCCCATGGTTCCATGGCTGCCTGTATTAGTTACCACTGGGCTGTGTAAGTGAAGTCCCAGCTATTCCATCACCTTTAACCACAGCCAGCCAGGGAACAACCTAGAGGATGCTTATCTTGGGAAAAACGTTCCTACAGGGCATGGGAGTGTTCCCACAAGATGGTTTGCAGCATCCTCTGGCCCATGTCCTTTCTGCAGTGCAGAAATGAGCAGCCCCCCTTCCACAACTTCTTGCTGAGGTCCTGGTTGCTCTTTTCCTTCATCTTTGTATTTATACCTTCTTTCTCCAAGGCCTCAGCACACAACAGGATCTCCTTGTGAACAACCTTGGCAAGGGAGTAAACCAGGGTGGGAGAGAGGCAGCAGGGACAGTTTCTGTTCCCTTCTCCAGCCAGGGCTCCTCCCAGAGCAACATTTGGTAGCCTACCAGCACCTGGGCTTTAAACACTTTTTTGTTTTTGATTTTCCTCATCTCCCTTTAGTTTTTCCTCTTCTTAGAGAGGTGTGTTTGGCTTTGGTAGGACAGGCTAACCCTGTCTGTAACAGGAAAGGCAACAGAAGTGTGGCTGCAAGCAGACCCCAGGGGAGAGGTCCAAGCAGGGCAAGCACATGTAACACCCCCCTTCAGATATTTTCCAGCTTCCAGTTATTTTCAGAAGTTTGTCTCGCTGGGAGCCCCTGAGGGATCTCTCTTTTCAATACATGTCTTCTACAGCCTGAGACCAGACGTCTCAATTGGAGACACAGCCTCTTAAGCATTCATATTTAATAACACTTATTTTTTAATTCCATTAAAACATGCTGGGAGGTGGATTCTCTTCACCAAACAGGAGGGAAGTGCTTTTTTCAGGGCAGACTCTGGGAGGGTGACTGCTAGGCAGAGATCTGAGCTGTGTTGACATGTGTATGTTACAGCTTCATCTTTCACCTCTGTCCTCATGGAGCCAGCTGGGAGATGAGGCTGGAATTAACCTTTCCCCACTGCAGGACGCCCACAGCTCTCTGCTTACTGGAAAGTTTTGTCTTTTCCCTTTTTTAATTATAGTGATTCCGTGCAGCTGTCGGCATCTTCCTGCTCCTCCTGTTAACACGAGATTTCTAAGGAGGGTCTCTTCTCAGGAAGGCAGCTGGTTTTTCTCATTCCTTCACTTAATTAGGATGTAAGCTTCTTCTACAATCAGAAATCACTTTGGACTCCTTGTTGAGGACTCATCTGAGTTGGAGTTCCACAAGGGAAAGTGATGCTCAGGCCCTGCTCACAGTCAGGGTTTGCATGGTGCAGCCAGCTAATATTTGTTGGATCTGGTAGCAGTTTGTTACACTCAGAGATGTGGTTTTTGACAGCTTTTCTGCATTCCCAGAGCTGGCTGCCACCTCATCTATGGCATTTACCAAACTTGGAGGGACCACCCAAACCAAGAGCTGGATCTGGCCACCCTCATAGACGTGATCAACAGCTGAGCATGAACCAGGAGCAATGGGCAGCAAGAACAGACAAATAAAGCGATGAGATTAAATTCTTTCTGTATTTTAAATTTATGTAAACTCTTCTTATTCTCTTCTGCCTTAGTGACTGTGGTGCTGCAGCTCTCCAGAGCTTAGGCCCTGTTTGTATGAGAGCACCAACAAGGAAAGTCATCCCTTCAAGGCTGTATCCACTTTCGTAGCTAATTGGAAAATACCAGCACAGGGCAGCTGCAGAGGCAATGTCTGGACCATATTTTAAATTCAAAATGTACCCTGAGCTCATGAAAAATTCACCTGGTGTGTTGCTTATTGGGGCAAACAGAGGCAGAACCTGCTCCATGCCACCGGACAGTTAAAGGTCAGGAACTTCAGATCATGTATCCTGAGAGCTGAGAAAGGGAGAAATGAGGCAGCAAGCCCATGTTTTCAGCAAATTTTATTGTGCTTTGTTCATGTTTATTGCTCATCCTCAGCCACTGAGACTGTTGTATGAGATTCTTGGGTTTTGTCTGTAAAGAACTGAGAATTTCTAGGGGAAAAAAAAAATCAAAGCATTATATTAACAATAATGTTAAATGTAACATTAGAGTCTAAATCCCACTGAAGTCAAAGTTTTAATTATTTTATATGCTGACTATTCTGAGCATAAAACACTGGTGAATTTTCAACATTCAATTGTTTCAGAAAGATCTGGACTTTTCCCTGTTGTAGCATAACAGTGGAAAAGGAGATGCACTGAGCAGCTTTTCGCCATGAAGGCCCAGGAAGGAAGGTGAGAGGTCTCTGTACACCTCTCAAATTCACCAGCGCTCCATCTCTGTTGGTGGAAAAGGCTTTGCTGGGAAGGGAAGCACACTTCCCTAGGGAACAATCTCAAAGGATGGTCATAATGCCTAATGATGGGTGGGCAAGCTCAGGGTCGTGGTTTGTGGAGGTCCTCAGACTGCAAATACCCTGATGGCAGAGAGTCACTCCAGTGACAGCATTCCCTGGGGAACAATGTGGAATGTCAAGCTCAGGACTTCTGCCATTGTCTACTAGATACAAAGGCTTGGACTTTTGAGGCTTGAATTCTGTCCCTGCAAAGGCAATTATTGTGGATTTTTCCTTGCAGGCCATGTTGCAGAAATGTGCTCCCACACTGTGCAGGGGCCTCCGGGTCCTGGAATTGTAGCGTCATGGAACGGTTTGGGTTACAAGGGACCCTTAAAGGTCACTTAGTCCAACCTCCTGCAATGAGAAGGGACATCTTCCACTGCATCAGGTTGTTCAGAGCCCTGTTTGACCTGTCAGGGGTGCAGAAGGACAGGAGCTGGATAATCAGGGTCCTCCTTGGATGGGTGTCAGAGGCCACCTCTGGGACAGCTTCTGCCTCTACTTTGCTCACCAGAAGTTCAAGGCCTCCTTCCTCTCCAGGTCCCCAGACAAACTTCCCAAACTTCCAAAATCCAGGGCCAAATGTCTTGGCTTCTAGAGGAGAACTGTGGAAATGATTCACAACATTTAATAGATGACAGGAAGGTCTCTGCCACTGTGCAATGGAGATAATGTGCCATCAAGCCAGGGCAGGACAGATCCAGAGGTTTCCTTCTCTGCATGGCTTCTGGCACCTTTATCAGGGCTGACACAAGCATGAATATTCTCAGAGGATGGTTTGGAAGCTGGCACCATCCCTTTTGCACTTGCTCAAGAGGATATAACCTCAAACTCCTCCAGATCTCCCTTTTTAATGCAATCAGCTTTCAAAAGCTCTCCTCCTCATCACGCAGACTGACGGGGTTAAACACCTCGGAGGAGGCTGGAATGTTTTTAATCCCACTGATTTATTAGAATTGTCTAAAGATAGCCAGCTGCAACAGATAAAACTGCTGCCCTCTGCACTTCAGAAAGGTCCTCCCTGAGCCAGCTCTGCACAGAAAACATTGGCAGTGGCTGGGTGACCTCTGGAACATGGTGGTACCTGTGCTGGCCAAATCAACCTCTGGCCAGATTTCCAGCTGGGCTGCCTTCTGCCAGCTCTGGCATCTTCCTTGGTCAGAGGATGCGTGGACAGAGGTGCCGTGGTGGCAGTGGAGGTGGGCAGCAAGCTGCTTCCAAAAGGATTTCAAGTTATAGGAGCAAGAGTAGAAACAACAACAAAAAAAAGTTCCTGGCAAAGTGAGACAGAGGGATTTTTATTTATCCCTGAAGGGGAAATTTTGGGAATTTGCACACACTCCTTTGGGGTCTCTACCTGATGATCTGGAAGACAAAAAGGGTGTTCACTAATGTTTTACTGCCCTTCAAATCCCTGCTATGATAAGATCTTAGTGGTTCTTTGCTCTTCCCCTCCCAGCTGCACTCCCTGGACCACCAAAAGAGCTCTGGTCGGTGCAGCGCTGCAAAACCTCATCTTTCAAGATCAGTGCTTGAGGCTGGGAAAAGAGGCAAAAAAGGCATCCAAATTTCTACCCTGCACATTTTCTGCCTGTAATAAATGGTTGCACAAGGCAGAGTTCAGAGATCTCTGCACTCCAGGCCAAACCAGGGCTCTGCAGGACGTGACAGCTTTGATTTGTGCCTGTCCAGAGCCCACCAGAGACAAAAGACAGTGTCAGGAGTAATGGAATGAGCGTGGCAGGCAGACCCAGCAGTGCTCTTATCAGCTGGGGGAGGCAGAGCAGATCCCAGGAGCAGAGCAGACCAGGTACCAGGAACCAGATCTTAAGGTTGCATTCCTCACATACGTGGGATTGCCTGCGGTCCCCCCTCAGTTTCCTTTGCAAATTGAAAATCTAAAATCTGCAAGGGAAAAAAAAAAATTCTTAGTGAATAAAAGGTAATTAATTTTCTGCACTGTATTAATCTATAAAGTAATACAGCACGAAGAAATCCTTAGCCCAACTTGGAGGGAGTGTATTGTTTAAACCCCAGGAGAAGAAATGTTTAATTTAATTTCACAGGTAGCTATTTTGCAAAGCCTCTGAGGGAGGAAACTGCCAATACCACCACTCCAAGAATTTGACACGATATAATTTATGTTGCCTTTGTACTGAGAGACCTCAGAATGTTGCACACACATGTGGGCACCCACACACGCCCACAGAGAAACCCTCCCGTGAACTTCCAATGCAACAACACAAAAGGAAGCGGGGGGAAAATGGAAAAGAGCTGTGGAGTTGGCCAAAGTCTCAACACAAGCCTGTGCTGAGCCAAGAGAGGGATTTCTGGTATCCCATGACCCTGTGCTGGCTCTTCCCCTGGGATCACATTGCTCTCCTGCCTGCCTTTATTTTTGCAAGGATTAGGACACAAATAATGTCTACAGGAATGAGGTTTTATAGAATCACAGAATATCCTGAGCTGGAAGAGACTCCCAAGCATCATCAGTGCAGCTCCTGGCCCTGCACAGACACCCCAACAACCCCACCCTGTGCATCCCTGGGAGCATTGTCCAAATGCTCCTGGAGCTTTCTCAGCCTTGGGGCCGTGCCCATTCCCTGGAGAACCACCACCCTCTGGGGGAAGAATCTTTCCTGATATCCTGCCTAACCCCCCCTCAGTTCAGCTCTATGCCATTTCTTGCCACTCTTGGTGGCCTCTCGGAATGGCACAGCCATGCCAAGGCTGCACAGCCTGTGCCCAGTGCTGATGCCAGCAGAAGTCACTGCTCTGCAGGGTAAGAGAGGGCACCTCCACACACCCTTCGCTCTCATTTCACTTTCCCATCCATTCCAAACCTGAGGGAGTTTGCTGTGAACAGTGAGAGGTTTCAGTTTGCATGGACAGAAAGCCCTAATAATGTCACAGGCAGCCTAAAACTTTAATCCAAGCCCCAAGGGCTGTGATGGTTCAGTGCTTCCTGACAGAAGTTTTAGTTCATTAACTCCTCTGGGGTTTGATTTACCCTTATCTTAAAATGGGAAGAGACTTTTTCCCATGTTATTCCCATCAGGCAATGATCAGACCTGCCAAAAGATGGGACATGTGGTGCTTAGGGACGTGGCTGAGTGGTGACTTGGCAGTGCTGTGTTAATGGTTGGACTCAGGGATCTTGGAGGTCTTGTCCAGCAAAACGATTCTTTGATTCCGTGATCTCTCACACATGGGCTGGTGGAATTTCAGAGTTGGTTTCCTCCTCCTCTCCCGTTGTAACTGCTCCGTCTTTTCCTCCAAAATCCCCACCAGCCAGACTCAGCTGGGGTGAGCTGTGACTTCCAGCCTGTTTGCACGTTGACCTCATGGAATCATGGAACTGTTTGGGTTGGAAAGAACTTAAAGATCATCCAGCTCCAACCTGCTCTGCCACGGGCAGGGACACCTTCCAATATCCCAGGTTGTTCCAAACCCCATCCATCCTGGCCTTGGACACTTCCAGGGATCCGGGGACAGCCACAGCTTCTCTGGGCAACCTGTGCCAGGGCCTCACCACCCTCTGAGTAAAGAATCTTTTTCTAAGATCTAAATTTCTCCTCTTTTGGTTTAAAATTGTTCCCCCTCATGCTGTCCCTATTTGCTCTGTAAAAGTCCCTCCCCACCTCTTTCATAAACTCCTTTCAACTACTAGAAGTCCACAATAAAATCTCCCTCAACCCTTTTCTCCTCTGGGCTGAACAATCCCATCTTCCTCATTCTGTCTCCACTGCAGAGGTGCTCCAGCCCTGGAATCACTCTGGTGACCTCCTCTGGACCCGCTCTGGCAGATCCCACATCCATCTGAGAAGGGGTGAGACTAAAGCACCCCATCAGCTGATATGCCAGGCTCAGGAAAAGGCACAGGAAAGCCTCAGGAAAAGACACATTTCTTAGCCCCAAGCTGATCGTGCATCCCGGGGTCTGCAGAGCAGACACTACCCTCCCATTACAGCCCCACGATGTGATTTTCATGAAGTTTTCACAGGAGTTTCTGGCCAAGATCCGTGCTCTGATCCTGCCGCTCGAGTTGTGTCAGGGTGGGACAGCACAGCCCACACCAGTCCCTCTGCTGGGGAAGGCACTTAAGGGACTGGGGGTTATGTCCCAGGGGCATCCACTTAGCTCCTCTAATCCCTTTTCATTCCACAGCTGTCCCATGGCACTTTGCCACCCGCGAGCTTGTTGAGTGTGAAAGTCTCTTGCTTCACAGCTAGCTTTGCAAAATCTACGCTGTCCCTGCTCCAAGATAAACAGAGAAACCCAAGCAGCCTGTGAGAGCAGTCTCCTGATGGGAGAGACCTGAGAGGGCAGATTAGAAAATAAAAGGAGCAAGAAATGTGTAAGTCCTGGCCAAATTATGACTAAGGCAAAGATAGGATAAAGGCTTTCGGTTCTTTGAAGAGCGTAAACACCACGATGGGAGAGCAGATTCGATGAGGTGGAGGAGGCTGAGCAGAGAAAAAAACATTTGCTGTGTGTTAGGAGATGATTTGAGGCCATGAAGGAGGCTCAGAGGGAGGAGAAGGAGCCCCGTGGCTGTTGTCCATCCCACACGGACAAGCCCAGGTGTGGGGAGCACTCCTGGATGGCGTGGCAGTGGCAGGCTGACCTGGAATCAGATGGGAGAAGGCAGGGAAAGGAGGGAGCTGTTCCTGTGGCTTCTGGAAGCAGGGCTGGGTTTGTTCATTCCACCCAGGAACGCCGTGTCCAGGGCTGCATCACACCTGGCAGCAGGTCCAGGGAGGGGAATTTCCGCCTCTGCTCTGCTCAGGTGAGACCTGACCTGCAGAGCTGCCTCCAGCCCTGGGGTTCCCAACATCAGAAGGATGTGGAGGTGCTGGAGTGAGACCAAAGGAAGCCACAAAGATGCTCCCAGGGCTGGAGCCCCTCTGCTCTGGAGCCAGGCTGCAAGAGCTGGGGGTCTTCACCTGGAGAAGAGAAGGCTCCAGGTAAACCAAGAGTCCCTCCCAGGGTCTAAAGGGGCCCTATAAGAGAGAGGGGAACAAACCTTTTTTCAGGGCTGTACTGATTAGACAAGGAGCGATGGTTTTAAACTAAAAGAGGTTCCATTTATATAAAAATAAGATATTTTTTACAATGAGAATGATGAAACACTGGCAAAGGTTGCCCAGAAAGGTGGTGGATGCCCCATAACTGGGTGATTTGTGGACAGATTGGACAGGGCTTGGACCAACCTGGTCTAGTGGAAGATGTCCCTGCCCAATAGAGGGGGTTGGACTAGAGGGCTTTGGAAGATTCCTTCCAACCCAAAGTGCTCCACAATTCTCTGATTTAACTAAGCACAGCTTGCAGCTTTCCTGCCACATCTGGGACACAAACTGTGCCTTTCCTGCCACATCTGGGACACAAACCATGCCACGGGACTGGGAGATGAAGAAGTGGTATAAAACCCCTTCTGCAAATTAAATACATCTACCTTTAAAAGAACCTGGCCCCAGATGCCTGAGGTCCCTGAATGCCCAGGGTGTAACCCGTGCAGCCAGACCTGGCAGAGCACCAGTCCCTGCAAAACAGCGATTATGTCACAAAATAATCCCCAAACTTTAATCAGTTCTTAATTAAGAGGTGCCTCAGAACTAAAAGAGCACATAGCATTTAAATCCCTTGCTGCATTGCACCAAGAAATCATCTCCTGTCTGCAATCCCTGGAAGCCACAGCTTTCCAAGGGGGCAGATGAGTGAGTATTTCTCAAGCACTTCTGAGGCCAACGTGACAGCACATTTAAATAACATTTACATAGGGCTGCTGAGAGCTCTAGTTTTGCTTTTCAGCCTACCAAATCAAATGAAGTGAACTTGACACAGAAAAGAAAAACCCTCCAGGATTTCCAGGCTCTGTAGAAAATCACCAGGAGCATTTTGTGAAACCTGGCTTCAGAGCCAAATCTGCAGCCTAAGCTCAGGCATCTGGGAGCAGCTTCACTGGTAGGACACAGCAGTGAAAATTGTTTCAGCGAGAAAGTCAATGTAATGCCAGAGGAAATAGAAGAATTGGTGTTGCTAAGCCTTTCAATTTGATCACATGTGTGTTTTGGATGTAAAGCCCCAGCTGCTGCAGTAATGGTGTGTCTTGGAGTTCCTGGAATTACACTGCAGTTGTAGCACACTTGACTGCAGAGAAAAATGGCACAATAGGACAACTTCCCCATCAGAAGGCAAATAAGTGTCTTGGGCAGGGTTTCAGCAGTGTCTTTAAAATAGGCAGTGACAAAACTTGAACAGGGGGAAGAGGAGATGCTGCCCTTGAGCAGCACATGGGGATCAACGGCGAGAAACCAAAGGGTCATCTCTAACCTTGGACAGAGGTTTCAGCACCAGCCATCAGCCTGGGCATAAATATTTGCTTTCCACCTGCCAACTCCTTTAATTTGGAGGAAAAATGATCCATGATGGAGGGAGAGAGGATGGAGAACTCTGAGGTGTTTTGCAAAGCCCACCTTCACCTGAGGGCTCTTCCCTGCAGAGCTGTCAGTGCCCTTTCATAAGGGCTTGTAGAAAAAGGTGGAGGCAAAACTCATTGAAACAGAAGATTTTGGGAGACCACAGTGGGACAAAGTGTGTGGAACAAGGCACCTTAGCAAGCATCATCCCAGAACAGCCTGGGGTAGGGACAGAAAAGGAGTAACATTTTATTCTCACTTCTTACCATGAGATTGCAGAGAATCTCCCTCTGTGCTGTGAGAGAGCAAGAGCTGGGAGCACTTCTGCTGCCAGGCAGATCCTGGCAGAGCCACATCCTCTCCCAGGTGCTGACAGGGCTGTGAGTTAGGGGCTCTGTGTTGATGTGAGGCAAAGACAGCCTGGGATAGGTTTATTTTGTTTTTTCCACGCTGCAAAGGTATCAGCAAATTGTTTCTGCTCGTTCAGTCTGGGAAAAGAGCTGCAGCTGAGAGCAGAGGGGCTCTCTGCAGCTCGGGGGGATGCAGTGTAATCCAGACAGCGTGGGAAAATCCTTGGAGTTACCCTGGAGAGAGGAGGAGGAGGTGGCTGGGGGCAGGACGTGGCCTTCCTTTACAGGAGGTCTTGGAGGGCAGGTTACACAAACATCGGCCAGCGGGGCTAGAGGAGAGCTGATCCTGCCTTGGGGGATGTCATGGGCTCCGTGACCTTTCCAGGCCCCTTCCCACCCTGTGAGGCTGCGGGCAGGGGGGACTGTGTGCAGTCAACCCGCTCGGGCTGTAGGGAAGGGGGTGTGTGGGGCAGTCCTTGCCTGGGTACAGGCAGCACCATCACGAGTCCCACAGCTGGCTGAGACCTGATTTGGGTGAACAAATTCGGGACTCGTTGGTGTCTGCAGCCCTGCTCAGCTGCATTTTGTGCTTCTTTGAGGCATTATCCATGGATTTGGACCTGGAGAGGCTGGGCCAAGACTTTCAAAGAGGGAAAACTGAGGTGAAGGTGTCTTAACGTGCAAACAGGCAATTGGAGAGCACTGCAGCTTCCCTGGGGTTGTGATCTTTGCTACCTCCCAAGGTTGGGCTGGGAATCACCTCTGGATGACTTTGTGTGAACTGACAGCCAAAGCAGGACCAGGACACAAAGCAGAGCAGGAAATTGGGAAAAGTTTAGATGTGCCGTCACCACATCTGGCTGAGTGACTTGACCAAGGTTATGCAGAGTTATGATGCAAACCTGGAAAAGCTGTGGCAGCTCCTGGATCCCTGGAAGTGTCCAAGGACAGGTTGGATGGGGCTGGGAGCACCCTGGTCTAGTGGAAGGTGTCCCTGCCCACATCAGAGAGTGGAACAGGATGGGCTTTAAGGTCCCTTCCAACCCAAATCATTCTGTGGTTCTATAATTGCAGCCTTGTGATCAAGCAGACCTTTTTTAGGAGCTCCCAAACACCACAAAAGCCCTGATCAAAAATTGCCAAGGGTCTAAGGAACCCTTGTGACCCGTAGCAGCCATAAGAGAAACTTCTGCTGACTTCACAAAAAGGAAATATCCTTTTATT
The DNA here is from genome assembly GCF_024509145.1 of Vidua macroura. Taxonomy (NCBI): domain Eukaryota; kingdom Metazoa; phylum Chordata; class Aves; order Passeriformes; family Viduidae; genus Vidua; species Vidua macroura. Next base: position 70,476,249 of record NC_071575.1, read on the forward strand.
GCAGTGCTGGCTGCGAGCAGCAGCATCTCCTCTACATCAGCTGGGAGCACCCCTCAAACCCCACTGAGGAGGCAGCTGAGGGTGTCCCCTCAGATGGACGACAGATCCGGGCTGTGCGTGTGCCCTCGGAGGGAAGGAACTCAGGGTGGAGCCCAGGGAAACAATCCCGGCTTCGTAGTGGTGATTAAACTGGACGTTAGATTAGAGCACCGGATCAGGTCAGATTAAACAATGAGGTCAGATGACGGAAAGGAGCCATCTGTGCCTCTTGGAGGGCTGGGATTGCTCCGGGGATGGAGTGTGACCCGACATCCCACAGCCTGTCGCTGTCACCCAGGCCACCACTCCCTCCTGGCCGCAGCACGCAGCTCCCTCCTGCAAGGAATGCTGTGGGAAGCAGCACTCTGCCCAAATCTAATCAGCTCCTGATAGGAAAATACCCCCCACTGTGGAAGGGGAGGGCATGTCCACGGCCCCTTCCCTGCCTCTGCTTCATCTGTCACCTGTGGAAGTCAGGGATGTGAGGAATGATGGAGTGAAGCTTCCTCGGGCTGCTGGGCTGGAGGGGTGGGAATTCCACCACAGCCAGGGCATGTAGGAATGGACAGGAGGGGCTTTGGGGGGTCCATCCTCCTGTGTTCACTCTTGTGGGAAGGGTGGAGCACAAAGAGTTGCAGAGGTGGGAGAAACACCTTCTTAAGGAACTTCTGCAGTTCCAGCTGCACTTCTCACCTTCGGTTTACACAAAGAGATGTCCCTTGGAGTCATGAGATCTTTTATTTTCCCTCCCCCAGCCCTGAGCTCACAGCCTGGAGAGAGATGCTTGATTATAGAGGATTTTTGCTCCCTCGGCCTCCTGCATCCCCAGGCTCATGGTGGTGGACAGTGGGAAGATCCTTCGTGCAGCAGGGAGACTCTTTGCTCTGGATCTCCTTCCAATTAACTCTGCTTGAATTTATTGCTGTGTTTTTCCTCCATCCCTGGTCCTTTCCATTTCATAGACTCATTTAGGTTGGAAAAGATCTTTAAGATCATCAAGTCCAACCATCAACACAGCATCACCTCCACGTTCACCACTAAATCATGTCCTCAGGTGCCCCATCCACGTGGCTTTGTAACACTTCCAGGGATGATGACACCACCACTTTCCAGGCTTTTCCAATCCTTTGCAACCTTTTCCATGATTTTTTTTTCCCCCAATATCTAACCTAAACCTTCCCTGGTGCAACCTGAGGCCATTTCCTCTCTTCCTATCACTTGGTATATGGGTGACATTTGTTGCTCCTCACTTGGTTCTCCGGTGTTTTTGTCCCAGAAAGGACTGCAGGGACTTGACTAAGCTACCTGAACACAACTGATGTCACTGGATATGTCCCAGAGCACCTTCTGTGTCCACAGAGGAGTGGCAGATGTGGCACAAGACCATGGGAGACCTGCATCCTTTGAGTGGCACTTTGGTGCCTGGCAGGACTCTGAGGATCTCTGGTGACATGAAGCATGACTTAAAAAGGTAATAATTTAAATTGTTGATAAAATATGTTCTGATAGTAAAATTATTATTTTTTAATGACTTTTTAAAAGTTTATTTTCAGGATGGATTTAGGCCACCCCAGGAGGAACTGTGGAGAGAGTGAGAAGCTGCAGATATCGTACAACCGTCATCTTCTTCCCTCATCCTTCCCATGGCCTAACGTTGATTTTTAAATGTTGGTGACAACTTAATTCCTTGTGTCTGCCGTTGACAGTTTTCTACTGTTATTAATCATAACGACCCTTGGCTGCTGGCAAGAGCTGATAGAGCCAGGCTGGAGTTTCCCAGGAAGCACCAGGGGACTTCCAGAAACTCTTAATTAACAAAGACGGCAAAAATGCTTCTCCAGAGGAAGGTGTGTGGAGAGGATCAGTTCCCTTGGTGTCAGCAAAGTGAATCATGAGCTGTCCCCTGCCCTGTCCCTCTGCCCCTCTGCTCTCTCCCATTTTCTGCAGGGGAACACGTGTGGCTGTTTGCAGCCTGGAGCTCTGTTGCTGTGGGAATTATCGACCGCGAGGTGCGCTGGAAAAAGCCCTAATCTCCTTCCTGCCAAACTTTGTGCTTATCTGCAAACCAAAAAGGCCATGTTGGGTTCTTGCCTCTTTTTTTTTTTTTCCCATCTCTTTTAGGACTTTGGTGATTTATGAGTTGACAGAGTTACAGCTTTTTTCTCTCTTTGTTTGCCACCTCCTTTGGCACTGAGTGTGAGCCAGCTTCTCCTAAAAGGAGGAGATCTCTCTGGAGGCCTGTGTGGCCTCAATGTGTCTTTGAGATGATTTGAAGGGGCTTTAAATGCTTCCTAAAGCAGTACAGCTCCAGAGGCCTTCTCCTCACAGCCTTCACCTGGCCAAGGAGCCAGTGTGGGGACGAGAAGGATTTGGATATAGAATCAGAAAAATTAACAACTCTCCATAGGTGTCAGGAGATGAAGGAAAACAGAAATCTTGGCTTGCTTGTTGCTCAGAGAAGTTGTGGATTCCCATCCCTGGAAGTGTCCAAGGCCAGGTTGGTCGGGGCTTGGAGCAGTCTGGGACAGTGGAAGGTGTCCCTGCCCATGGCAGGGGGTGGAACTGGATGATCTTTAGGCCCCTTCCAACCTGAACCATTCTGTGATTCTATAAAAAAACATGGAGATGTTTGAGTCCCCATACTTGGGCATGCACAGGCACGAGAAAGCAGATCTGGGAATGGCTGCAGTGCACCAGAGAACAGAATCTGACCCTTCACGACCCTGTGCCACCACCAACATCAGCAGCATCCTCCAGATATCCCTTCTCAGGCAGTGGGAGTGTCTGGGGAATGCCCATGCCACACGTGCCATAGAATCATTAAGGCTGGAAAAGGCCTCTGAGAGCACTGAGCCATTCCCCCTTGCGCTGTCCATCCAGGCCTTTGTCCAAAATCCCTCTCCAGCTCTCCTGCAGCCCCTTTAAGCACTGGAAGGGGCTCTAAGGTCTCCCTGGAGCCTTCTCTTCTCCAGGCTGAACATGCCCAACTCTCTCAGCCTGTCTGAGAAAGGTGGATGGAATTTTTTCAAGATCATTGTTCGGCCCTGGAAAAACCAAACCAGCTCGTTACCAATCCCTTCTGCCATGCCCTCTACTTTCCAAGGCATCACATCTCAGCAGCTGCTCTAACCCTGGCCATCCCTGCCTGCCCCTTATCTTACAAGCCCTGAATGCAGGAGAAAACCCCAGGCCAGGCAGGAGCAGCTCAGACTTCCCAGATCACTGAGCTGAGGGGAAGCTCTAACTCTCAGGGCAGCTTGGTTTGAACTTTGCTGGTGTCTTGTCCAACTCAGCTCTGCTCTTTCAAAGCACCTGGTGCTGCAGAGGCTCTGAGCCCCCTTTCATCAGAGCCCTCGTGCTGCTTGCCACCCCTGCAGAAAGAACATTAACCTCTAAACCAGTTTTGGGTTACTTTATCCCCTAAATCCAAAAAGGTAGCACAGAGAGCTGCTACGGCAGAGTCCCGTGTCCTCTTTGTCAGAGGACACTTCTGCATTGACCCTCACAGAAATTTCCTGTCACAGCACTGTAGGTTCAAAGCAGTCCTCAGTGGGGTCTCAGACTTGAAGGGACACCAAAAAGAAAAAAGGGCAGATGAATAAAGATATCTAGCAGGTGCTCTGATGGGCAGGCTGATGAATTGTCCTCCACGTCCTTCGCCACCATGGTACAATAACCCATCAATTTGCTTTTTCCCCCTATCACTCCAAATTTACCAGCTCTATCCTCACTTGCAAAACCCATTCAATATCATGCAGCACCTGTGAACACAGACAGGTCCTAGGTAGAAAGTTTTTCTTAAGTAGAAGTTTCTTTTTGGTATAAACAAAGGTGCAATGTTTCTCTTGACAGGCTGAGAAAAGTGGGGCTGTTGGACATGGAGAAGAGAGAAGGCTTTGAGGAGAACCTCAGTATGGCCTTCCTGTACTTAAAGGGGGCTTATGAAAAGAGGGAGACTGATTTTGCACAGGCAGATAGTGATAGGACAAGGGGGAACACTTGCAAACAGGAGATTTAGATTAGATATTGGGAAAAATTTCTTCCCTGTGAGGATGGTGAGGCCCTGGCACAGGGTGCCCAGAGAAGCTGTGGCTGCCCCTGGATCACTGGAAGTGCCCAAGGCCAGGCTGGACAAGGTTTGGAGCAGCCTGGGACAGTGGAAGGTGTCCCTGACCGTGGCAGGGGGTGGGACTGGATGATCTTTAAGGTCTCTTCCAACCCAAACCATTCTGTGATTCTAGAGTTCTGTGATCTCAGGCTGATCAATGTCCTCCCACAAAGATGAAGAGCAGATAAAGTGGAAATCAAGGTGTCATCTCTCTCATTTGAGGTCCCAGATTGGATCAAAGGAAATGCCAGAATTCCGCTTTCCATCACCCAGCCTTTACTCCTACCCTGGAAATCTCTCTATGCCCTGGTCTCCTCTGATTGAGCCACGAGGGTTTCAAGTAGGAGAAGTTTTCACAGCTCTTCTTTCATCCTGAGCAAACCTTTCCTGGGGTGTCCTGAGCTAACCTGCTTTTATCTCATCCCACATTTTCCCTCAGTGTGGTGCCAGGATAAGAGGACGAATTTCTCTGCAATAAATGGCCAATTCTTCTTTTACATGTTTATCTTTTTGTGCCAGTTGCCTGATAATTTATTTCTTATTTGGAAGGGTTGGCACCAGAATAAACCACACCCAGTTATCTTTGGGTTGGCAGAGAATGGATGCTCCCCTTTTCCCCATCCTTCTTGTCAGCGAGTTAAAAGCACACCATCTTCTGATGCACAAATTGCTCTGTCAGATACAATGATTTTTATCCCAGCTCTTAATTTGCTTAATATGTTAAAGCTGGTGCCAAATTCACTCCTGCTCCCATAGTCAATTGCTCATGTTCAAGCAAAGTGGGTGTAAATTGATAATCTTCCTGATTAACTTGCTGGGACAGTCTGCAGAGCTGAGGCATTGGAGAATCAAGCTCAAGGCTTGAATTTGTGCACAAATCCAGCTTGCACAGGCTGTCAAGTGGTGCTGTGATAGTTCATCAGGTTGGGCTCCGGTCTTTTCGGCCAACCCGCTGTGTTTGGGTTGTGCCAAGCCCAGAAGGATGCTGAGTGCTCTGCTAGATGAAGGCCCAGTCCATGGGAAAACACCATTTCTGTCTGGAGAGGGGAAGGAAGAATTCTTCCAGAGGTTAATCCTACACACAGAGTTTAAGCATGACACATCATAAAATTCTTAAAAAGGCACTCCAGGGAGAAATCTGGGACCAGTCCTTCAGGAGTGATCACAGAAACAAGTTCACTTCATGATGGTCACTGCCATTCCTCCTCTCCAGAGATTCTGACTGCAAGGCTGGCATCCACACCCAGGGCTGCCAGCTTGGAGACAGCAGGGCTTTAACAGTGCTGCAGCCACGGGGAGAAAACACTCTGGCTCTTCATGCTGCTCTCTGCTCTGGGAAAGCAGGTCCTTTACCTCCACTGGGTTGTGAGCGCACAAATCAAGAAGAGGACACAACCCAGGGCAAAATATGTGTGTAATTCAACATCTTTGGTGGGATGTTCTCTCCCCATGCAGCAGTGACTCCAGCAAACAGCAGCTGATAAATCTGCTGCTGCCTCTAGGTTGCAAAAATCAGCTTTTATTTATCTGCTGTACGTGGTGGCTCTTGATGTAAGAGCCAGAAGAATGAGGTTTGTGCCTGTTGGGGAGGACTTGGCCAGGAATTCAGTGTTACTCACACAGGACTCATCAGTCATTACAGTTATTTCATTTGTTTTAACCCCGTGCTTTCAGTGGTCACAGTTTGAGGCGTGGGAGTACTTTCAACTCTGTCCTTAAGCAATGTTCCTGTAGCTCCAGGCATCCTTTTCAGAAGATCTGTGATGATTTTTATTTTTTTCTAATATAATAGAATGATATTTCATAGAATAATAGAATCATTTAGGTTGGAAGGCATCCTTAAGATCATCAAGTCCAACTCTTTGTACATCTCTCGTTGAAAATCATCCAGCAGCCGGTGTCACCACAGCAGTATTATCGTCAAGGGACCTCAAACAAACTAAAGAGCCTTTTATCCTGGATTTGGGAAGATTTTTAACACGGGAAGGTGGAAGAGGCTGCCCTCGCGTGGTGGAATTCGCAAAACATCCCTTTCTAACATCTGGCTTTCTCAAGTTTAGGGGATTCCCTGGGAAAGATAAACTCTGGAGGGGCATTCCCTGGATCACATCTGCATTCCAGCCAGAGACACTGGGGATTCCAGAGGTGAGCGAAGGAATAGCCCTCTCCCAAAGTTAATCTAGGAAAGAAACACTCTGATTTAGTGCTGGTCAAATTAAAACCAAAGAAAAATCCAATGCAAAAAAACCCCAAACCGCAAACAAAAACATCAGAGAAGTTTCCCAAAGCAAAGCAAGATCACATCTCAGTAGGTGCTGAGATGAAGAAACAGGTTTGGGTTCTTTTTTTCCCCAAAGGTATTGAAACTCCTGTGCAACCTCTGCCTTTGCTGTTATCTTGCTGTGTCCTGCTCTACCCTTGAAAACAGACATGGGAAAAAACTTCCAAGAACCACAGAACCACAGGACAGTTTGGGTTGGACGGGACCTTAAAGAATCCAGTTCCAAGGGACACATTCAAAACTCTGTATTGAAGCCCTGTCCAGCATGGTCTTGGACACTTCCAAGGATCCAGGGGCAGCCACAGCTTCTCTGGGCACGCTGTGCCAGGGTTTCACCACTCTGACAGGGAAGAAAATGCAGGATTTGTTTGGAGAAAATTCAGCTGTGTCCACCGCAGGAAGATGCTCATGGCATCCCCAGGCAGTATTTTTGTTTATCGAGGTGGAGCAGCTTTTGTTCCCCTCCTTAGCACCCCTCTCCTGCCACCCAAGGACATCTTCATGTTTCCTCCCTTCACTTCCAGCTGTGAGATCTCCAGAAGAGCAGGAGCTGCTGTCAGAGGGGAGCAGGGACACAGCTGCCAGAAAAGTGGTGGCAGCCACTCCTGCCTACAACCCCTGGCTCCTTGTGTACTGATGGGCATTGTCTTCTCCTCTCCTTGGTGACAATCCTGGATTGGGAAGCTGTAGGGAGGGATTTCAGCTGCTTCTTTCACAGCAACGTTCCTGTTCCTTTGCAGACATGGGGGTAGATGGGATGAAGAAACAGCACAGCTGAGTGCAGGGACCCTTCTGTGTCAGACTCTGCTGTGGCTGATCCAGCTGTGGTCTTTGTAGGAGGAAAAGGCATCAGTTCTCCTCTGCAGAAATGAGGAATCAGCCAGGGATGAGCCTCTATCCATTGCACATCTGCAGAAAGTATGAAAGTCCTTAGGAATGGCAGAGCCAGGCCAGGTCTCCGCTGGTTACCCCGATGTGTTTGTAAGAGAAGCAGAACATCTTCATTTCACAGGTGAGGGAAACTGAGGCACGGGGGAAAGGCTTGCCCCATGATCTGTGAGGAAAACAAATGAGCCCTGAGGAGCTTGTTTGAAGACGTTGTAATTATGGATTTTTGACTCTGTTTTGAGTTCATACTGTTCCTTCCACTACACAACCCAAGCAAAGCTTCACTGCAGAAACATAAGTTGGCAAGTTTCCTAAACAACCCAACATGGCAAAACCCACCTGAAAGACACTTCCATTTTCCTGGGAATCTGCTCTTGAAAAAAAAAAAAAAAAAAAAAAAAAAAAGTCCTTAAGACACTTTTTAATCATTAAACTAATTTACACGTGGACACACAAGCAGCCAGGAGAGTACACCATGTCCTCTCAGTCCCATGACATCATAGTGACATTAAATAAGAGCATTGCTGCTAATTCAGTCATGGTCTGAGTGATGCTGCCTGAGGGAATGGCTGGAGCTGTGCCAGAGGAGGTTTAGGTTAGATATCAGGAAAAGTTTCTCCATCCAGAGGCTGCTGCCCAGGCTCCCCAGGGAATGGGCACATTCCCAAGGCTGCCAGAGCTCTGGGAGCATTTGGACACCACTGCCAGGGATGCACAGGGTGGGATTGCTGGGGTGTCTGTGCCAGGGGCTGGACTGGATGATGTTTGTAGGTCTCCAACTCTCCAACTGGTTGCAATGCCAGAGTAACTCTCCTCATTAAATATCCTGTTTTGTGGAAGGAATTTTTTCCTCTTCCTCTTGCCCAGGAGTTGATCCCACCCAGTTTAGCGCCCTGTGTTCTGGGAGCCCACACTACTCACCCCCTTATCAAAGGTAAAATCCCTCTTTCCCTGTTTGCTGTCAACACTTTACAAATCAGAACTCTAAGCTCTTCCAGCATTTCCAGTGCTTTCCCTGCTAGCTGTGACACAAGAATTAAGAGTTAACACAGCCCATCATGGAAAGCTCAGCTTTTCTCTGCTCTGATGCTCCCAGCTCTGATTGTGTCTCTTCATTGGAGAGAGGGGCGGCATCAAAAGGTGCTTGAGGGAAGCTGAGGTGAATTCTCTTCTTCCTGACTGCGAGCTGTCTGGGATTTTGGAAACCGAGCACTTTGCAGTGCGGAGAGCAGCCGGCTGAGGGCAGGAGAAGCCCGTGCATCGGCGCTGGGTGTTCCTGCAGTCTGACTGAAGAGGGAGATGGGGGAAGGAATAAAGAAAGCAGCGCTGCCTTCAGCGTGCCTCCTGCACGGATTGCCCCTATTTTATATCTCCACAACTCAGGCTGATCCCAAAAGAGGGCCTGGAGGGAGGCTGGGATGGGAGGTGGGAGTGTTGAACACCACAGAGCTGGAACGGTGGAAGAGAAGGAGCGCTGGAGTTTTGCACTGCACAGTCATCGTGGAAAATTTGATTGGTTTGGGTTGGAAGGGACCTTAAAAATAATCTCATTCCATCCTCTGCCATGGCAGGGATACCTTCCACTATCCCAGGGTGCTCCAAGCCCTCTCCAACCTGGCCTTGGGCACTGCCAGGGATCCAGGGACAGCTTCTCTGGAGCTGCCTGGGGATGCCATGAGCATCTTCGTCCTGTGGACACAGCTGAATTTTCTCCAAACAAATCCTGCATTTTCTTCCCTGTCAGAGTGGTGAAACCCTGGCACATCGTGCCCAGAGAAGCTGTGGCTGCCCCTGGATCCTTGGAAGTGTCCAAGACCATGCTGGACAGGGCTTCAATACAGAGTTTTGAATGTGTCCCTTGGAACTGGATTCTTTAAGGTCCCGTCCAACCCAAACTGTCCTGTGGTTCTGTGGTTCTTGGAGGTTCTTCCCATGTCTGTTTTCAAGGGTAGAGCAGGACACAGCAAGGTAACAGCAAAGGCAGAGGTTGCACAGGAGTTTCAATACCTTTGGGGAAAGAAAACCCAAACCTGTTTCTTCATCTCAGCACCTACTGAGATGTGATCTTGCTTTGCTTTGGGAAACTTCTCTGATATTTTTGTTTGCAGTTTGGGTTTTTTTTTTTTTTTGCATTGGATTCTTCTTTGGTTTTAATTTGACCAGCACTAATTTGACCAACATGTGCCAGGGCCTCACCACTCTCAAGCACAAAGAGAAGTCCCCAAGAGCCTCCGGGGTCACTCTCCAAAGACCCTGGGATGGAGCAGCCCTGCCTGGGGACTGAGGCTGCTGCTGGGACTGTCCCACCCCAGCAGCTGGAGGATAATGAGTTCCAGGCAGGCAGATGGAACACGACATCCTTGCATCTCCCATCCCTGAGGAAGGATGCTGGCCAGGCAAAGAGTAAAGTTTTTGTGATGCGAACAACTGTGAGTAGTGGTCCTTCTGTATTGCTTTCCCGTCCCAAGATGATGTACAATAAAGATGCTTAAAATTTGCTCTTGTAACCTTAATTTTAAGCCTGACTCTTAAAGGGTTTTGTGTTTTTATCAGTATCTTCCTCTCAGATTAATCTTTGCTCTTTTGAAGACCAAAGATTAATCTGAGAGGGAGATACTGATAAAAACAGATCATTTTTACAGAGGAAGATACTGATAAAAGCAGATTATTTTTAAGGCCCCTTCCAACCCAATTGCTTTACCAATCCACATTTTCCTTCAGCTTTGTTCCAGAAAGTTCGCAGCTACTTTCTGTGAGTATTTTCACCTTAGCAGGAAGGAACAGAATTTTGAATCTCTGGCAAAAATTGGTCTTTCTCCCAAATCTGGTGCTGGGACTTGTGTTAATTAAGAAATCAACCCAAATGGAAGGGGTTTAAATAGTTTGGCCTCTTTTTGCAATGACTGTTCATGAATCATCTTCTGTACTCTTGCAAAAGTGTGTTCTCTTGGAAATATCATATTTTCAGTGCTTCAGCCAGCGTCCATCTTCTCTAATTTTATTCATCTAGAAGTTAAGCAGCCAAATTTTAACTGATTTCCTTCTGAGGGTGGATTGAATTTTGCATTGACTGGGGCACATCAGCCTTTCCATTACATTGAAATGTTGAAATGATGTTTGATATTGGCTGCCAAAACAAAACAAAAAAAAAACCAAAAAAAAAAAACCAAAAACAGAAAAAAAAAAACAAACCCACAGTTGTGATATCTCTATATTAGAAAACTGGTTATGTAGGAAGAACTCATTTCAGGTTTGAATCAAGTACAAAGGGAAACTGCAATCCTAATATAACCATAGCAACGCAATAATATGTGCTTGAAATGATCCGTGTGGTCAAAAAAGAGCAGAATATCTGAATGTCTCAGCTAGAAGGGCTAGGAAACGAGTATGGAAAAAGAAGATTTGAAGAAGCATGTTTAAGGAGAGGTGGCTGTTGGGAACTTTCAGGGGTGAATGTTTCTGAATGCCCCGAGGATAAAACCTTGATGGGAAATAACTCCACGTATTCTAAGCCTGGATTTCAACAGAGATTTTCTGTGGTGAATTGAAGTGTGATTGACCTGAGTTGGAAAAGGATGTGCTGATCAGATCCTTTTAATGCTTCTTTGTGTCTGATGGACATCAACTTTTGGGCTTTCCTCAGCACTCAGACTGGGAAACCTCCCCACATTCTACAACAGAGGGGTTTTTGCCCCAAACCATAGAAACAGAGAATCACAGAATGGTTTGGGTTAGAAGGCAACTGAAAGCCATCCAGTTCCACCCCCCTGCCATGGGCAGGGACACCTTCCACTATCCCAGGTGGCTCCAAATCCTGTCCAGCCTGGCCTTGGACACTTCCAGGGACCCAGGGGCAGCCACAGCTTCTCTGGGCACCCTGTGCCAGAGCCTCCCCACCCTCACAGGGAAGAATTTCTCCCTGACATCCAATCTAAATCTACCCTTTAAATCTCTAAAATCTCTTTGGCTTTGCCCACCAACACCAGAGTTTCAAGGCACACCCCACCAGGGCTCTGCCCAAATGATCTCAGGAATAGCACATGGAAGTGCAGCAGGTACCACTTGTAACACAGACCCAAATACTTATGAAAAATACCCAAAGCAGAGCTGTTTGCCATCACTTCAAGCATGCCTTGCACCCAGCCTGCATCCCTGGGGGTGCACAGACAGAGGAAAGGACATCTGTACCTTCTGACTGTGCTTGATTAGTTAAATCACCTCTAGGAAATGATTTGCCTTCTCTGTTAGTACAACACAGCCAATTTTCTTCTCCTTGCCCCAGGGAGGCAGCAGCAATGTCTGTCAGTGCTACAAGGCTGGTGGCCAGACCTGGAAATCCTGTGCTTCAGTAAAGGATTCAGCCTAATCACTGCAGAATGGTGTAAAAAACCACTGCATTCCTCTCTGTAAATCCCTTTGAGGGTGCAGGGGGGTGATTTCTTAGAGCAGAGAGCTTGACCATTCAGCAAGTAAAAGATCCATGCAGCTGGCATCCATGGCAAGGGGAAAATCATTTGTGAGTGTTTAAAACTGGGGAAATTACACTTTTAAACCATTGTACTGATGGAGGGCAGAGGATAAAAAGATAATAGGGACCAGGTGGATTGTCCTCTAAGGAAAGAAAACCTGGATATCTCTTTTTCACAGACCCTCTTGCCCCGGCCCAGGCTCTGGATTTAACACCAGGATGCTCAAGGCAAAGCCACGGGGATGTGGGAGGTCAGGGAGCAAGGTCAGAATATGGGCTGGGGTTTGAGGGCAGAGCCTGCAGGCAAAGGGCAGACTACTCAGGTTAGAAACAAAGGCAGCTTTTTTTTTTTCCTTCTTAGGATTCGTGTAAAAAAAATTGAATTAAAACAAGAAATAGAAGAACAAAAGAGCGAGGAAAGAACGCCTGAAATACAACATGCAAGTCTGCCTCTGCTTAGGGCCTGGCTGGAGATGAAACCCAAATGTTTCTGAATTAGAATAAAAACAACAAAGTGAAGGACATTGTGTTTTGATGGGTTTCATTTTATCCTTTGATAATTTTTCATTTGTATCCCGCAATGGCATTTCATTTGGGTCTCTGCTTGACTGCACATTTTATTCTGGAGCTTGATTTCACTCTATTACTGCATACATCAGTGGCTCACCAGATTCAGTAACTTGGTCCTGCTCCTTAGCAAATAGACATGTCTGTGCTGTGCTTTGCTGTAGATACTTTTACAAGCCATTTCCCCATTGTGCAGGCTCATAAATATTCCTCTGGCATGGCCTTTTCTTCTGTAGGAAAAAAAAAAAAAAAAAAAAAAAAAAGCCCACAGCAGTGAAACTGAGAATCAGTAAAAACTAACCAATTTGTCAGTGGCATCTTTGGACAATTAAGAAACCTTGTGTCTCGCCTTGGTTTTATTCTATCCTTCAGAAGAATAGAGAAATACAGAAGTGAGAGGAAATGTACCTGCTGCTCATTTAACTTAATTAAAATCCAGGAATAAGGGGAAAATGCAGACGAATTGGATGCTTTTAATACTGGATCTTCTAAAAGCAATAAACAACTGATGTTAGTAAGAGCACAGAGGGTCTTGGCTTTGAGCAGAGGGGAGGGTTTAGAAAATCTCCAAGTCCCTTTAAGCTCTCTTTGCTCTTCCCATTTGATGCTGAGATTTGGAGACAAGCTGTGTCAGTACACGAGTCCAGTGCTCTGTGTCTCAGTCAACCCACCAGAAAAATAAAAGTGCTCCTTCTTGGTGACACGGACAGTTAGTCAGGGTTCAAAACCCTGTGCCCTCCTCCTGACAGGAGATGCTGAAGTGGTCTGCACTGGTTGTGCAGGCAGTGTGCATAAGAAGAGGTGAAAATTTGCAAACGTTTTCTGTTTTCCCAGGTTTCTCTTTCTCTGTAACATTGCCATCAGGATTCAGTGGTATCTCTGCATCCCAGCTCTTAGGCCTCAGTGCAAGAAGGACTCGGACTGCTTGGAACAGCTCCAGAGGAAACCACTAAATTGATCACAGGGATGGAGAGCCTTTGTTATAAAACATGCTGAGAGACTTGGAGATTTCAGCCTGGAGAAGAGAAGGCTCCAGGGAGAATTTAGAACCTCTTCCAGCACCTAAAGAGGCTCCAGGAAAGCTGAAGACAGACTTTGGACAAGGGCCTGGAGAGACAGGACAAATGGGAATGGCTTTAAACTCACAGAGGGCAGGAGGTTTGGGTTAGATATTGGGTAGACATTCTTCTCTGTGAGGGAGGTGAGGCCCTGGCACAGAGAAGCTGTGGCTGCCCCTGGATCCCTGGAAGTGTCCAAGGCCAGGCTGGACAGGGCTTGGAGCAACCTGGGATAGTGGAAGGTGTCCCTGCCCATGGCAGGGGGGTGGAACTGGATGGGCTTTAAGGTCCCTCCAACCCAAACCATTCTGTGGTTCTTCAACTTCTTCTACGATACAGAGAACAGAGATTGTGGAGCCATCAACAATCTCCAAGGCCCAGCCTAAGAGAAATGCCATCCTGAGGCCCAGCATGCTGCAAATTGCACTTCTGAGGGATGTGGAGGGTTGTGAATCTCCCTGGGGACATCTCTCTGCACAGTGGGGTGTCTGCTGTGTCGCAGCGTTCAAAGCCAAGGACGGAGCAGATAAATAACACTTGGAAAAGAGCTGTCCCTCACAGCTAGTGCAAATATTCCCTTCACCACGTCCTACAGCGTTTGGCCTCCCCAAAGGTGCAAAAATATCTCCAGGAGCAGCTGCTTCCAGCATTTCCCTTTGAAAACAGTCAAATATCCAAGAGACTGTTCAGGGAGCTTTTCCCAGCCATCTAATATTTTAACTCCACAGTCCTGCCCATTAACCTGCTAATGTCTTTCATGTTTTCTTAAGTAATCCTTCTTCCTCTGTCCAACCCACACCCATCTCACGCTCAGCTTGGTTCTCTTGGTCGTTTCCATTTGGCCAAAACTGTTTGGTTCTGCAGGGATGGAAAGCTGACCTGAAGTCAGGATCTGTAGCTTCAAATTCTCTCCCTTTTCTACCAAAAATGGATCCCTACTGAATCTTTCCTTGAGCTCATAATTTCAGTTTCAGACTTGAAGAACAGAGTCTGTGCTGAAAATGCTGCCTCAAAAAAGAACCCCTTCCTACAAATAGTTCAACCACCAGTTACAAACGGTGTGATCACAATTGCCAAAAAGTAAAATTTCTTTTGGCTGAAATGATAAAGAATTGTAAGTTTAGGGCCAGGGAATGGTGTTTTATGCTCTTGTAGTTCATGCTGCTCCTTGTGGCTGTGATTTACAGCCTGTTGATGGGGACCTGGGGTTGTACTCTCCCCAGAAAAGGCAATCTAAGCCCCAGAGATGTACCCTTCTAAACTGAGCATCCAGACTGGAAAAAGGGGGAGTAGTTTACCCATTTTGTATAAATTAATCCCCTGGAGTTCTGTAATTAATAGATGCAAAATACACTGTGAGCCTTTAGCCAGGTGAGGCTCTGAGCCCAGATCCCTGCCCAGCAATCACAAACCCTTCCCTCCTCTATTCAGAGTGCATTAAGAAAAGGTCTCTGTGACCTAGAAAGATCATTCAGTGACTCACTTTTCAATCTTTCAGTGTCCTCTTGGAAGGGAGGAGGGATGGGGAGAGAGGCAGAGCTTTGGTTATTGTTGTTTTCCATCTTTTTAATTTGCAGCTACATTGCTTGTTAGTCTAAAAGCAGATTGAGACAAGGCTGAAGTAACCATCTCAGCAATAAAAGCTCTCTGCCGAGACAGACCAAACACTCCAGCAAAGTGCAAGCAAGAGGGAAAAATTGGCTGCTGGAGCAAAACAGCTGCTCAGGTTGACTTTCCAAAGGCAGTTGAGTCTCGTGCCCTGCAGGGGACACCCCCTGATGTCCCCTCCCTGCTCTTCCCACCTACATTTAGAGCCCCTTTGCTGCTCTGGGGCTCTGTGTGGGACATAGCTGTGGGGGCAGATCTGTGCTGTACTAACAGGGATATTTTGCCAGGTGTTTTGTAAGGTGGGAGAAGGTTGCTTGGCTGCTGTGATTAAAGGAGTTCTAATGCTTCCAGGCAAGCAAATTCCATGTAATT
Source organism: Vidua macroura (assembly GCF_024509145.1). Classification (NCBI taxonomy): domain Eukaryota; kingdom Metazoa; phylum Chordata; class Aves; order Passeriformes; family Viduidae; genus Vidua; species Vidua macroura. The sequence goes on from NC_071575.1 coordinate 70,491,638, forward strand.
CCTTGTCATTCCTTGAGGGAATGTCTTGGCCAGGAACCCCTTTGGTGGCAGGGGACCTCAAGTCTGAGGTGTGGGAGGGAAAGAACCAAGTGTCACACAGAGGTTTTGGTGGGAGCAGCCACTCAGCAGGACTTCTGGCTAAAGGAGAGCAACATCCTCTCCTCTGGAGCCCAAAAACTATCAATCCTCAATAACTTCAGCTTTGCCTACATAAATAGTGAAATTCCCAGCCTTTCACCCTAACTTGAAGGGGTCTATGGAATGGAGGGAGAGGGAGTTTTTATGATGGGCAGACAGGACAAGGGGCAATGGTTTTAAACTGAAGGAAGGCAGGTTTAAGCTAGATATTAGGAACAAATTCTTTACTCAGAGGGTGGTGGAACACTGGTTGCCCAGAGAAGCTGTGGCTGCCCCTGGATTCCTGGAAGTGTCCAAGGCTAGGTTGGACAGGGCTTGGAGCATCCTGGGATAGTGGAAGGTGTCCCTGCCCCTGGCAGGGGGTGGGAACAAGATTTTCTTTAAGATCTCTTCCAACCCAACCTATTCTGGGATTCTATAACCATAAGAGCAAAAAAACTTGAAGAGAAATTTAAAAAATAAATCTGAAAGTCTGAAAATATTCACATAACTCCAGAAGCAGAGGCTTCCAGAAAGCCACAAGAGTCATCAGCCATCAGACTGGTGGCCTTGTCTTTAATCTCAAATGCCTCAGGAAATGTGATCTCAGACATGATTCTCTGGTAGGAGCCAGAGTGGTGCTTTACTTGGAGGTTTCCAAGTAAATACGGAGTATTCAAGTAAGAATGTGAAAAAAAGACCTCCTGTATGCTTTCACAGCTCAGCAGGGAGTGTTCACTTCCCTGCAGAGCCAGGGGATGGTACCAGACCCACTTCTGTGCTGGGGCCAGGATCTGCTCTTTGGTTTGAGGCTTTTCCTCAGCAGCTGCCTCCTGAACAGGGGTTGCGTGTCATTAATGCATGTGAGCTTTTCCAGACTTATCTGTACTGAACCTCTCAAGGCTCCCTCACTAAACCCCTTCTGTCTAATGAAGTAATTGGATTAATAGGCAAACAGCAAATCAGTGTGCTTAATTGATGTTCCCAGGTAAATCAGCACAGGTAGTGCTTATGTTTAAGGGCTGTTCCTGAAGGAAAAGCAGAACGGAATTAAATCTTTTTTTTGCTGCTTTCTTATGATGTCTGAGACTGATGTGAAAGGTTATGATTTTCTTCCCATTTGATTTTTGCATTCGGAATAATTTTGGTCTTTCCTGTCCTGTTTGTATGTGCCTTACACTCCTGAAAGATACCACGGGTGACTGGAAAACTGATGGGGCTGCAATATTGAACACTGAGAAGTGTGAAGGGAGTAATATTTAGGGATGGAGAGGTTTTTCCTCCTAGCCCTGGTTTAATTTGCACTCTTCATTTACCTGCATGTAGCTGAAATACCGGTGGGATGCTTGAGAGGAAAACCACTTTTGCTACAAACCAAATACTCTGGCTCCTTCTTAAGGGGGTACAAACCAAATACTCTGGCTCCTTGTTAAGGGCTGTGCAGGAATCAGGAGCTTCTGCCTTTGACCTCCAAAAGGAACATTCCCCCACAGAGGGAAAATCTTCGTGCCACCCTGCACTTCCTCAGGATTGAAAAAGCAAGGAAAAGAATTCACATATGTTGAAATAATGCTGTTAAAAGCAGAAACAAATATTCCAGGCTTTTCTGATTCCCTTTCCAGCTCCCTGTCACGGACAGAGCACTGCTGTTGCTGTTCCAAAGGCCTTTTAAATCAGGGAAATTCAGGATGTGCTGGTTTTTCAGAGACTCTGGATTCCACTGCAGTATCTGGACCCCCGTGCTCCACCAGAGACTCTGTCCCCAGAGAGAGGGACAATGAGGAACTGTCCCCAGAGACTCTGGGGACTCTGACTCTGTCCCCAGAGAGAGGAACAATGATGAACAGGAGGGGACAGGGAAGAAGAGAATGGCCTGGAGGAACTGGTTTAGGAGGAGCTGAGGTCAGAGCGAGCACAGCAAGGACAGGAAGGTTTGGAGCAGCTCTTCCTCACAGGGATTTCTCCTCACCGCAGAACAGGGCAAAACCTTTTGGAGAAAATCTCCAAACACTTCTGGGATACCAGAGTGTCTCCCTAGAGGTTTTTTTTCTGGATGGTGGGACAGCCTCTGTTGCTCCTCGGGGCATTTAAACCAGGCCAGGGTGGCTCAGAGCCTGTGTTAGGAGGACAACAGGCAAAGATGATGCACAGGCAAAAAACCTTCCTGCATCCTTTGGATTTAGAGCAAGGCTTTCCTTGCAGCCCTTCCCCTCAGGAGTGAAGTGAAAGGAGTCCCTGCTCTGGGGAGTTATTTTGAAGTTTTACAGCTGTCCTGGTGCCTCTGTTCCCTGCGAACAGTCCACATCTCTGGGCTCACGATGGCAGCAACGCGCTGTGGCAGAGCACAGCCAGGCTCCAGGTGCTGGCTTCCCCCACCCAGAAATTCAGCCTCCTCCTGAAACATCCTGGCCTTTCCCTAGGGCTGGCCTAGGACTAGGTTCAGAGGGCAGCTGAACCTGTCCCTACGCCCTGGGGTGAGGAGAAGCCAGGCTGGACAGAAGTTGGGACGTTGCTTCCTTGCTGCAAGCGAAGTCTCCATCAAAAGGAGCTTTTTACAGCTCCCCTTTTCCAGGATGGATCCAAAGGGGCTCCTGTTGCTCGGCCCCTGCTTTTTCCCAGCTGCTAAGCTAAGGCAGTGGTGGCTTTGTGTGGAGCAGACCTTGGGAAAATGTGACTTTTGGGAGCTTCAGAGTGAAGCTGGGTGTCTGACCGAGCCCCTGCTCCACCTTGGCTTTGGTGAGGACGAAGGTGGGTGCTTGGTCCAGCAGGAGAGGGCAGCAACACTCTCTGTGCTTGGTCTAACTGCATTTTGTGCCCAGTTTGGCACAGGTGCCTCAAGGTTTGTGCCTTGCAGAGCCTGTGGGTCACTCACTGCTCTCTCCTGGGCAGCAGCTCCAGGCCAGACTCCACAGAGCATCTCCTGCCACCATTGAGCACCTTCCTCTGTCATCCTCCTGCACCTTCCTCCACCTCCTCCTGGCCTTGGGAAGAAAACAAGGATGGTGGGGACAAGGAGATTTCTTTTCTCATCCTGCATTTACCATTAGCTTTTTACCTGGCCATGCATGGGCTGTAAAACCTTTCCCAGTATGACCTGGGAGGGCCGTGAGCTCCCTCTAGGAGCTGGGATTGGAGTTTGGGAAGTGCTCAGCTAGGATTTTGCACAAGGCAGGAGGGGCTGTGTGATGAATCCAGGCAGCACTGGGACAGAACAACAATAAATTATTCTTTAAAAGGGTCAACTTTTTAAGATTCAGATTTACTTCTGATCTGGTGTGGATGCTTACCTGGACATGAGCTGGAGCAATTCAAGACATTAATCTGCCAGAAACCCCAATATTTTTTCATTTGGGTTTATTTTATTCCTCTTTGGAGAGCTGGACTGTCACACTGGGGTCTTGTGCAAGAGCCAGAGTGTCACCAAGGACAGTCTGAGTGAGAAAGGGGCAAGCTCAGAGGATTTTAGACCAGTCCTGCTAGTGTAGTGAAGCCACACTTTCACAGGGCCAGGATGCTGCTACCTGGGGTCAGATCCAAGGATTTGCTCATCCCTGGATGCTCAAGTGCAAAGAAAACCCCACAAGTGAGCTGCTTAGTGGAAAGCCAGCCTTTCCCCTAGAAATAATGGTGTCATAAGCCATCAGTGACCTCCCATGCACCAGATCTCTCCCCCAAAAGTCATGCAGAGGTTTCCCAACTCCTCCTTGTGAAGGAGCCTTAAACCACAGCCAGCAGTTCTCACAAACTTCCCATTGATTTCTGGCAGCTCGCGAATACAGCGAGTGGCACGGAGTTGATACTGCAGATCCATAATTAATGCTTTGTGATCCCAGATCTGAAGGCCCTTTCACAGACAGAGGGACTGTTAAACTGCCCCTGAAGATGAGGGATAGAGTCGTGGAAGGGATTAACAGCCAAGCCGGTAATGAGCTCAGAAAAAAACCCACAAGCATGGGAGATGAAAAAAAAAAAATAATCTGTGAGTGAAAAACATCCATTTATGAAGTGCTCTTTTGCAGAAGGCGGGTGCTGCTGAAGCCACCTAAAGTGCAGATATTCTCATTGCCTCTGGAAGCCTGATTCAGACAGTTTGGAGCCTAGAATTCCCAGGATGTGGTTCAGGCAGACCTAGCTGGGAGGAGATGTGCTCAGTGCAGAGGGCAGAGCAGTGACACAGCTCTCCAGGCTGGGGGATCCATCCCTGGGATTCTCTTTTTCAGAATGTCCCAGTGTTTTTTCTTATGGTTTTTTTCACAACTGCATGAGTGGCTTTGGCTGGACCGTGGGGGAAGAGAGTAAAAGGAACTGGTGCAAGGAGCTGAGTGAGGACCCAGCACTTGCAGTAGCAGGAAGGGACCTTATCCATCTGCTTCATCCCAAAAAATCCATGTCCAGCAGAGAACCTGTTTATTGGGAATGTCTGTGTAGAAGAGCTTTTCCCTGTTTCATCCTGCTCTGTTGTAAAATGCTGCACCCAGAGCCCACCCTGTGGTGTTGGCACCCACTCTGAGCTCACCCACTGTGGGGCTGGTGACAGATGGGTTTTTTGAGGTGTCCTCTCTCACCAGAAAGGATAGAGCCTGGTCTTGTCAGGCTTGGTGATGAGATTCACTAGAACTTAAACAAAAAAATAGACATATAAATAAATAAACATATATCTAAAATAGTCATAATTATATAAAAAATATTTACAGGCAACAATTACAATATTTTCATATGGGTTGTGGAAGAAAAGAAAGACAGTGGAGAGGTTTTGAGGACAGATGCAGGCAGTCTCCCTCTTAGGAATATTGTCTACACATCTTGAAAAAGGAGGGATTTATATCAGCTGGAACCAATAGGTAGATAAAGAGCCCACTTCAACAGGAAAAAGAAGCCATTATCCATTGCATAGTTAGCTTATGGGAATGAAAAAAGAGCATTTGGAGAAAATATCTGCCCATTAAATATGGAGTTAAGAGCTTGGCTTAGGCTCAGAAGGGGAAAAAAAGGCTTTTGATTAACCAATAAAGCCAATGGTGATGTTGAGATTATTCAGTGTTTATTGCTTTTATGAAAAGGGGAAAAAAAAGGAAAAATAATGAAAGCAAAAAAAAAAAAAAAAAGAAAAAGAATGAAGGGAAGCCAGTCTGTTTTACATTTGTTGGGACTGCACTAGATTGCTCTTGCCAGGGTAATAAACAGTAGCTTGGATGCATCATGCAAGGCTGGTTATGAAGATGAAAACATGCAGCTCTTTGGGTTTTAAAATGCTTGGAGGCATTTCAGCTGACAGTTCCCCCTGCTGATGCCTCTGTGGAGGGAAGATTGACTGCAATGGCCTTGCTTGTGGTTACTTAATCTCAGTGCAATTCTTCTACTTGATGGATCAATGCAAGGCCTTCAGCTTGGTTATGACATTTAGATGGACCCATTAGAAAAAATCAAGAGGAGAGTGATCCCAGGGCTCCCTGTCCATGGGGAAAGGTGGGAGGATGAGGAATGCTTCATCCACTGAGGTGGGGGCATGAGAGGCACCACCTCTCAATCTGCAGAAGACCAGCAGAGAGGGAAAGGAACGGGCTCATCTCCACGGGATAAGTCAGTGTCTAGGTTTGAACAGACAGGTGTCTGCTAAGGAAGGCAGGAGCCTCCCTTGAAATGGAAAATGTAAACTCCCTCCCTACAAATTATTATAATTTTGAAATTAAGGGGCTCTCAGGCAAAGATATGGGAGTAGGAATAACAGTTCTTAACTAGGGAAATTAAAAATACAAATGCAATAATACAAAAAAAAAAACAACCCACTGCCAGAGTCAGAACAGAGCTGGCAGCCTGTGGGTCAGGGAGGTGGCAGCAGTGCCATTCCATGGGGGCTCAGCCCTCCTGCAGTGCCAGCTGTGCTTCTGCTGGAGCAGGATCCTGGACAAGGCTGGAGTTTTCCTCTGGAGCTCCAGGGCTGCTGGAGATGGGCCTGGGCTCCCTCTGGGAATGCAGTGGGGCAGAAAGCTGCTCCTCTGGGAATGCAGTGGGCAAAGGCTGCTGTGCTGTTGCAGGAGTCAGATTGGATCCAGGTAGGAATGCTTGGCTCCTGCCCTGGGCACAGCATCTCCCCATGGGATGCTGGAATTTTCTCAGCCATGCAGGGACACTCAGTGGCCATGGACAGAAGAGATCTCCTGGAGGGAGGATTGGCTGTGGGAGAGATAAAGAAAAAACTGCCCCATGGACAGCAGAGAACTGCCCCACCTCTGACAGATGGGGATAGAATAGACACCCTAGCCACATCTTGTAACCTAAGACAGTCAGGAAGCTCTACAGCTCTACAAAAAATTCAGGGAAGGCTCAACTAATGACCTGTGAGTCATTTCCTAAAGGGACACTGGAGATGGTCTGGGAGGGACTGGAGGAATCTCACAGCAGGTTAGAGGCACGTCAGCCTGGAAGTGCCCAGGCTTGGCACTGCATGGTAACACAGCTCAAGGCTCCTCTAAGCCTTCACTGTCAAAATCAAAGGTGTGGATGGCATAAAATGTGGGAAATCTTGCCTTTAAATGGACTAACCAAGAGGATACAACACTGCTCAGGCCTCTCTTACAGCAAAGCAAAGTTGCTGCTACCTGGAAAGTGAACATAGGCAAATACAAGTGAGAAATTGAGGTAAATTATCTTAAAAACTCATTCTGAGATCAGGTGTTGGAATAACCTGCCAAAGGAGCCACGACATTCCTCTCCCCAAAGGGAGAGTTGATTGTTCCCTAGTCAAAATTGGAAGCAAGTTTTGGAGAGATCAGCATGGTTTATACAACAAGCACTGATGGATTTCCTGCTATGGGCATTGTAGGAGCTCAGAGTTATCTGAGAGGTCCTTTTTTAGCCTGGAGTTATCCCCTGTTCCATTGAGTCTATCAGCTCTTGTGTCCCCTCAGCCCGGGGCCCTCTTCATTTTGAAGACTTCAGTCACACAGAACTGGACTCTGGCCATGCCCTCTTTGCAGGCAGGACTTGACACCCAGAACAGTCAGAGACTCTTACAAAGAAGGAGTCCCTTCTCTGGTCCTGACAGCTGAAATCCCATCAGGTTTCAGCCCAAGTTCCCTCATTTCAGCACTTTTTCTGGTCTGAGTCTAGAAAGGCATTAGGACTCTTCTGAAGTAACTGTGAGCATCCTATGGGGCCCCCGTGGGGTTTTAATTAAAGCTTTAGGAACCAGGACAGATTAAAGGAGAAACAATCACTGCAGAAATCCAGTTTGGCTTTGCTGAGTAATAGGAAATGGCCTTTTTTTCTTTTCTTTTCTTTTCTTTTCTTTTCTTTTCTTTTCTTTTCTTTTCTTTTCTTTTCTTTTCTTTTCTTTTCTTTTCTTTTCTTTTTTTTTTTTTTTTTTTTTTTTTTTTTCTTTTTTCTTTTTTTTCTTTTTTTTTTTCTTTTCACCTGTCAGAAGACAATTCCCTAAGAGAAGATCCTGGTTGTTTCTCCCAGTACTTCACATTATGTGTGCCCCGGGGTGTTTTGGAGGTCCATGTTGTTCCTGAAAACAGGCACATTATTTCCATAGTAAAATTCTCACAGGAGACCATAAAAAATGGTCTCTCATTGCTCAGCTCAGTCCTCCTGGCTCCCCGTAGAATTGTAGAGACATTTGAGTTGGAAAAGACCTCTGAGATCATCAAGCCAAACCCAGCACTGCCAAGGCCACCACTGACCCACATCCCCAAGTGCCACATCCACATGGCTTTAAATCCCTCCAGGGATGAGGACTCCACCTCTGCCCTGGGAAGCTGTGCCAGGGCTGGACAACTCTTTTAGTGAATAAAGTTTTCTAAATATTCCATCTAAACCTCCTCACAACTTGAGGCCATCTTCTCAATTATGGTTGATCTTAGAAGGCTTTTCCAACCTTAATGATTATATTCCTCTCATCCTGTTCCCTTTTCCCTGGGAGCAAAGCCCAAACCCCATCTGGCTGCACTCTCTTGTCAGGCAGTTGTGGAGAGCCAGAAGGTGCCCCCTGAGCCTCCTCTTCTCCAGGCTGAGCCCCTTTCCCAGCTCCCTCAGCCTCTCCTGGTGTTCCAGACACTTCCCCAGCTCCATTTCCTTCCCTGAACAAGCTCCAGCCCCTCAATGTCCTTCTTGTCAAGAGGTGCCCAAAGCCAAACTCAGAAAATTCTGAGATGGGGCCACAATGCTCCCTGTCTTGAGCATTTGGGAGCCTCCATTTAGTGGTGAATGACCAGTGGGATGTGGGACTGACCCACAATCCTCCAGCCACCATCAAATCATCATCCAGCACCCCATGGGAGGAACTCACCACCCTTTAGTGAGCAACCTCCAGGCAGATCATAGCAGACCCAGGGCATCCCTGCTGTTCCCAGCATGGCTCCAGTCCCAACCCTCCACTCAGGGTGCAAGGGTTTCAGGCTGGACCTCTTGGGCTGGGTCTTGCATCCCACTCCCTCTGCCCACAGTCTCTCTCTAATCTCCGCCTGCCTTCCCTTCGCAGTGGTTCCCTGCAGCCATCAGCAGAAGCAGGGGCTCTGTGTGCTGCCAGGATAATTAGAGTGCTGCAGGGTGCTTAGTATGCAGGCAACGGCTGTGCTATTGCTGAAAAAAAAAAAAAAAAAAAAAAAAAAAAAAGGGAAAAAAAAAAAAAAAAAGCCCATTTGCCCAAGCTAAAGAAAAATATTTTTTACCACTTGTTTCTCTGCTTCCCCAGGAAATCCAAAGCTCTGCACAGAGGCACTTCTGGCTGCCATGGGAGGTTGTCTGTGCAGGGATTACCAGGCAATTTTTTGCCCCAAAACATGGCAATGCTTTCTGCTGATGGCTGAACAGGGAATGGCTCTGTCCCTCTCTTCCTGCCATGGAGAAGCCCGAGATGGAGCAGGGGGAGGCAGGTTCTGTGCTCCCTTCAATAGCAAGAGCTCTACTGGGGTCTGAGGGAGCTGAGATGTTCCAGGTTTTTGTGTTTAGGGCCAGTTGTGCAATGCAGACATGATGCCCTCTTGGTGTCCTTCATCCTACACATGATGGGAACCAGCTCAGACCAGTCCCTGGTGTGGGAAGAAGAACTGGAGCAGAATCCAGACACAGCCCCAGGGGTGAGTGAGGAGGCATCTTCTACCCAGGGCCTCGTTCTTCTTCAGGAATTAACAAGGGAAATCACCTCTGGTTCAGTCTGCTCCGTGATGAGAGGGGAGAAAGCAGGAGAGGCCACTCATCCAGGAGCATTTCCACAGCAGATGGTAAGCAGGAGGCTGGAAGCTGTGTGGTTGCTGTGTTTGGGAAGGGAATGAAACAGAGACCTGATGCTTGGCCAGCACAGAGCAATTACCACCTGCCTGCCACCAACCTTCAGTTTGCAGTGCCCAAGGTCCTCCCCTGTTCCCACCAGGCACTCCACCACAAACCCTGCAACTTTTCACTAGAACTGGTGGCTTTTCAGGTGGAGGTAGAAGGGTTAAACTTCTTCCTTCATCTAAACCACATGCACAAGGCAGTGTTTGTAATGGCAGAGACTGCAGCAGCTCCTCAGAGTCTCAGGCATTACTGGAGCCCAGCACCTGGCACACAAAGGCAGCAGGAAGCATCACCCACCTGTAAATTCCATGTGGAAACAAGGGAGGAGAATGAAAAAAAAGGGACATCCTCCTTTCTGTTTCCCATGGAAGGAGCTGAGGTCAGAGGAGATCAGTGCCATGGCCTATGAGCTGGCTGTGGGATCTCAGGGTTTCTTGTTATCATCAAGAAACCAGAGCTTTCAGATAACACAGACTGGGAAAAGACCTTATCCCCTCTCCCTGTACCCTGCACCCACCAGAGCTGTACCCAAACAACCTCCTGTCCCTGTTTCTGCGATGAAAACATTACTACTCAGGGTCTTTGGCCATTGGGGGTACCTCCACATTCTTGTGGCCATCCACCAGACCAGGCAGAGCAGCTGGCCAGTGTCCAGACATCCCAAGGAATGTCACTGTCACTCCATGGGATTGCCTGTACTTGTGAGATCCATGGAATTGCTGTCTGGGCAGATGTGAGCAGGCAGAATAACCTGTCCCGGTACAGAAGATGTTGCTGCTTTCTCTCCCCAGGAGCCTCCTCCAGTGTTTCACAGCCTGGGTGTGAAGACAATTTTCCTCATGTCAGCAACCCGTGCTGGAAATTAAGCAAACTAAGCAACTTGGCTTTCTTGGAGAGCTCCAGGGACAAATGAAAGGAATTGTCCTCCTATCTGCATGAAGTACAGAAATACTGAGTGTTCTCCTTTGTACCTCCCAAAATGCATTTGCCTTCAACCTCCAAGTGTTCTCCATTTATGTCCCTAATTCTCTGTTCCAAATTTCTGCCTATCCCATCATTTCCCTTTTTCAATCATATCCAATTCTCTTTGATAAATTCAGCCACTTGCACTGGGAACCAGGGGCAAAAATTTGGTGAGCTGTTTTCCTGGATGAGGAAAGGACACACTCAGGACCATTCCTGCACTGCTGGTCTTTTTGCCTCTTGTTTTCAGTCCTTATCTCACTGCGCAGAATTCAAATCAGGTAAGTGTGAGGGAGGGAAATGCCTTTTCCCAAATAAACTGTATTTTCTTCAACCAAACATCTTCAAGTGTCTGGAAATGTTGACTCTGAATCCAGCCAGATTTGCCTGACAGGAGATGGAGCAGTGGGCAGGGTGTGTTTCAGAATTACAGATGGATGATGCAAACAGCTCTCTCTCTTGCACATTTACTGATATCCTGAGGCAAAATATTCTTCTGACGGACCAGGAACTTTGTGAAAAAAGACTCGCTTGGCTTCAGTTGTGATGATCTGACTTTTTCACTGGGAACCTCTCAGCCCTAGCATGGTGGGGTCAAATTAATTTCAGTCCACCCCAGCAGACAAGCCTTTAGAAACCCTCAGGTGTTTCTTTCCTCCACTGGAGAGCCCTGTGCTACACAAACCAAACCAATTCACCCCCCCAGACCTTCTCTCTGCGCAGCTGTAGCCGATTTTTAACCTGTTTCCAGCACTTTGTCTCAGTTTTGTTTTCCTCACAACAAGGTGCTGCTTTGGGCTGTAGACTTGCTGTCCAGGAGTCCTTGATATTGGGGCAGGAGAAGCCTTCCCAATGTAGCAACACCTCCAGACCCTTCAGAGATTCTCCCTTAACAGCAACCAGCTTTTCCTAGGCTTTGATGCAGGAATTGGCTTAATTCATATCGGCTGCTGAGGGATTGATTTTGGGTGTGTGGCTCTGTCCCAGAGAGGGGCAGGTTAACCCCTTTGCTGTGGACAGCCTGCCACAGGCCTGGTGGGAGGCATTGGAAGGGAGAAGGGCTGTTTTCCATGGCAAGGGAGTACTGATGCCTGAAGTTTTGGCTTTTCTGTTTTCCAGGTCCTGTACTGCGTTAGTGTGTAGCTGTGAACTCCACGCAGTGTTTGTAAGCTCTCCTCACAGTTTGGGCAGACAGAACAATCCCTCTGGGCCCCAGAACCAAGGGCACCTCACAGCCTCAGGCCCCAGAAGTACAAACCAAAGTGAATTGGGAGGAGCAAAGTGGGGGAATGTGACTTCATCACCTGAAGCTGTAATTGGATAATTAACCCTGATATGCAAATAGACCAAACTTATATCTGCCCAAAAAACTCATGACCTTCGTGAATCTTGGGTCCATCTTGGGTCCATCTTGTGTGTGGCCTCTGCCAGGCTCTTGCACTGCCCAGGGTGTATCTAATGAAGGCCTTTAATAAATCCCCACTTTATTCTCCAATTCTGTCCAGCCTCTGTTCTAGGCAGCCAGTCCAAGGCATCAGTACAGGCTGCTGGAGATGATGGGCTGTCAAAGCCAACCTGGATTGCAGTTGTGGATAATCTGAGGAGTGCCTTGGCCTCCTCCTCAAGATCCACGTGGACAAAAGGGAAAGCAAAGCACAAGGTCCCTGTTGTGCCCAAGCCAGCCAGGATGTCCTGGGCTATGGGGACTAGCAGCCAGCTACCCTGGAGAGACATCAGGAGATGTTTCTGCACATTGGTTACACCTGGATGATGAGTTCCTTGGTGCATCTCCTGATATTGGTGTGTCCCAGGGCTGGGCAGGGAGGGACGCACCACCACACCAGGTAATATTGTGTATTAGGAAAAGGTTCTTCACCCAGCAGGTGGCTGGACACTGGGACAGCCCCCCCCAGCAAAGTGGAAGTGGCACCAAGTGTTAGAGAGTTCAAGGAACAATTTGGAAAATGCTCTCAGGCGCATGGTGGGATTTTGGGGGTGTCCAGCCCAGAATATTCTCTGATTCTAAGAAGCAAGCTGGACTCAGACTGGTTCAGATCCCACTGTTTCTTATGTAAGCAACCCCTGGGCTCTCTCAAGAAGGATCTGGGGTTCTTTGCTCTGTAACTGTAAGAAATCACGGCAAGATGCCCTGGAGAGGGCTTCCTGCCAAGCCTCAAATGAGTGGGACCAGGGAGCATCCACAGGTTCAAAATTCCCTAGAAAGCTCCATCACCCCCTGGAAGCTGGTTGTCCCCAGAGACTCCCCAGAGTTTCCAGAGGAAACTCGTGCAGGAGGTCTCGTTCTCATGCCCTGCACAGCCCCAGCCCATGAGATGTGCAGACACCAGGGCTTGTGCTGGTTTGGCACTGGGGGCTTTGGAGAAACCTGATGGAGAGGAAATCCTGAGGGACTCCAGGGAGGAATGTGAAATACCTGTTCTAGGAGCCAAGGACAGCTGGGCCAGAAGCTCCTATGCTGAAAGTGATTCCCAAGCACATCCTTGCTCAGGCAAGGGGAACATGGGCAGACTGATCCCACCCTGCTGCTGACTGGGAAGAGTGATTGCCAAACTTTTCCCATCGAGTTTTCCTCCCTCTCCTTCTCTGCACCAAGTACTGAGTCATGGTGAATCATTTAGCACTCCGTGGTGTTGAAATCACTCAGCACATTTTTGATGGGTTTTCCTCCAGCTGAAGGCTTTGTGGGATGTGTGGTACAACAGATAAGGCTGTGAATGGGGATGTAGGGGAGTTTGGGAATTCTTTTCCTTGTGCCTCTGTTCCTGCCTTAACTCGAGATGATTCCACATCTGAGGGACCCTGTGAATCATGATATCTTTGATGAGGGTTTGGGCTCTGGCCCTGCTCCACTCCTGGAATCAGTCTGTGTGTGGGTGTGTGTCCCTGTGTCCCTGCTGCCCTTATCCAGGGAATGAGGTGATCCAGGTGGAAGCTGGTGCTGAGAGGTCTGTCACAGGGTGGGGGGTTGATGGAAAGTCAGGGAATGATTCTTCTGTTGAAAGCAGGATTTGGGAGTGCAGGATTTGGGCAGTTCTCAAAGGGAGAGGCCCTTCTCAGCTGTTGAAAAGTGAAATTTCTTGTATAAGCAAGTTGTCTAAACTTCTTGGAGGAGGTGGCGGAGAGACAAATGCATTTTCAGGAAAAATTTTTCTCCTGCCTCTCTCTAGCTGGGCTAACAACCTTCTGGAAGTGTCTGTCTCTATCCATCTGCTGTCAAAGTGGCTGTTCAACCTGGGCACTTACCTTGCTAAATTCTAGAATTAGGTGAGTCCTAAGAGAAAGGGAATTCCTCCAGTGAGGAGGGAGCTGTTGTAGACGTGCAAGACAATGTGGAACACTTTTGGGTGTTACCTGTGGAACCCTCTGAGGGAGAAGGCAGTCATCCAATTGGTCAGAATATGGGATTCTGAGCAAATTTCCTTCCTCTTTCCTTTTCAGTGTTATTCCTATCGGGATACGCAGCAAAACTCAGAGTAGCTGGTTGCCCTTCCTGAGAATGGCTGGTGTGACTGAAATGAGAACAGAGACAGCTTTAGGCCTTCACATTCTCCTTTCTCTCTGCTCCTCCCCATTCCTCCAGCTGCAGGGAGCTGTTTGAAACCCATACTGAATCTCTTTCAACACCTTTACCCACCTCAGCATCTCAAACAGGCACATGCACACGCAGGCACAAAAGCTACGATGGTCTTTGTTGCTGTTGCTGTTGTTTTGATGCTGAACAAAAGTCCTGGCTTCAACCCCCCTCCTTACTGGATCACCTTCAGGAATCAATGCTGCAGATGTTGACTTAAGCCATGGTGCTAGCAGGAGACTTTTAATACATTTCAGATACAACAACAAAGAGCAGATGCCAGTTCACAGGGAGGGAAGGGAGATGTTTTGATCTGGGTTTTTTGGAAATGAATTTTCATGCAGCCTTTATTTCAAATTTTATAGTTTTTTTCTTTTCCCTGGAATGCATATTAAATGCTGATAGCCTGTTATCCTTGACCTTTAGAGCCTGTGAATTTGAAAATCCAATTCCCTGTGAAAAGCAATGCATACAATATGGACTTTGAAGAAAATGCCAGTAAGTGAGTTATTTTCTTTATGGCCCTGCAAGAGTCTCCTACTGACAGAAAAAAAGGCAGGAGCACAACTTGGATGTGATAGAGGCAACAAGGAGAGAGGTTTCAATGCTTTGCAGGCCATGGGTCTTGTTCACCCAGTGGGTAGGAAGGAAGATTAAGTTGTTAGGAGAGATAATTCACATTCCTGTTTCTCAGCACTTCAGTTCTTGTGCTTTTTAACTCCTCTAGTGCCGCCAGATGGGCTCAGAGCATCTTGGTAGAACGTGGCACCAGATGTGCCACTGTGTCCTGGTGGGATTGTCTTCAAACACTGATAGGTTATGCTGGGAATATCATAATCACCTTTTCTTTCTGGTGTGCTGATAGAGTTCTGGGGACTTCCAGTCCTGTTGGTGACAACCCTTGGAAGCTCTTTTCTGGATGTGCTGGAGATAGCCCAAGGGAATTCTATTCCAGCTGTGCAGGGAACATCCCTGGGAAGTTTTTTCTAGGTGATGTGGAGATAAGTCAGGACACTACTTGTCTAACAACCCAGTAAACCCAGTGCAGTGCCAAATATTTCCCTTCTCTTGTCCTCAACCTGTTACAGCTTTTTTTTTTTTTTTTTTTTTTTTTTTTTTTTTTTTTTTTTGATGCTTTTGTTGGGCAGAGCACACACTCTGCTTACAACAGCAGAATTCCCCCACTCTCCAGCTTCTGGCCAGGTATGATGGTTACCTTATTCTTGCTTTTAAAAAATATCTCATGTTTCCCCTCCCGTGGAAAAAGGCTGGGAGGGGTGTTCAAGGACTGTGTTAAATCCATGGCTGTATTTACCAATGACAGCCATATAGCTGTGTGGTTGGTAAGATGGGAAATCTGGATGTTTTAAGAGCAAAATAAGATATTTCACAAGTAAAGAGGTCATTTATCAGTGGCAGTCCCCATAGACCTGCTGTCTTCTCTGAGCATTAGAAGAACATCAAAGCCAAGGAGCAGGAGTTGGAGTTTACAGAAAAAAATTGTTCCCTGTGAGGTTGGTGAGGCCCTGGCACAGGTTGCCCAGGGAAGCTGTGCCCCATCCCTGGCAATGTCCAAGGCCAGGTTGGATGGGGCTTGGAGCAGCCTGGGATAGTGGAAGGTGTCCCTGCCCCTGGCAGGGGTGGGAGCTGGATTGGCTTTAAGGTCCCTTCCAACCCAAACCATTCTTTGATTCCATGAGGTTCCATTCCTGAAGAATCCAGGCATGATCCCATTGCTGTTCAAGGTGTAGGATCTTAGCAGATACAAAAGACTTCTGCAAGAGGAATTGGAATTACCCCTGTGTGCAAGAACTGCAGTTCAGAACCAACACAAAACACAAATTGTTTGGGATTAGGTTCTCTGACTTTTATAAGGAAGCCAAACATTGCGTGAAATCCAAAAGCTGTAAAGCCACGTGGACCAAAACTCCCCAAAGTCAGGGGCTTTCAGAATCGTTTTGCTGGCAGTAAAGCCCTGTCTCAAGTAAGACACAGCTCCTAAGCCCTTTTGTGCATCTGGACCTTTTTCTCACACCCAGGCTCAGGCAGGGAACCAGGTCTGCCAGACTCCAAGATGGGTCTGGGATGGGTGGACACCTTGCCTCTGGCTGTGCTGCCTGTGAGTGGCATGAAATGAATCTTCAAAGGGCTCTGTGGATCCCCTGCCCTCTCTCATCTCAGTGGGGGCAGCCCCTCAGGTCTTTGCTCTCAGACAATGACACCCTGGGGTAGTTGGCACACACAGATATTCTGTGCCATGCTTGGCTTTTCAGATTTTTTTTCCTCTCCTTCTTATTTTCTCCCCACTCTTTTCCTTCTAATTTAGAGCTCCAGATTAAATTCAACTTAATTAGAAGGATTATACATCTTATAAATTTAATATTTAATATGCAAGCATAGGCTTTTATTAAAGGTGTCCTAGGAGGAATGGTAATGAGTTATTGCACAATAAATAGTTGGGCGGAAATGAGTGTGATAAAGGACTGGAACTTCTGGAGAAAGGGAGGGGGAAAGGGGATGGGAATGCTTAGGGAACATCTCTGGTGGCTGCTCAGAGTGCTGCTGTCATCTCTCTGCTGCTCACACATGACCCTTCCAAAAGCAAGAGGAATTTTCCTTCAGCACAGGCAGGAGAAAAGATTTGAGAAGCCAGGGAGGGCAGCAGGGAGGGAAGGATGTGGGGAAGGTCAGGAATTAGAGATCCTTGCAAAGAGGGGAAACTTGGATGTAGGATCCTGTCTGAAAGCCATGAGTGGGAACTGTAAACTCACTGTCTCCAGGGCAGATGGAGGTGACAATTTGGGCCTGGTTGGGTTTTTTTTTTACCCATCAAATTCTCCTGCCCTCAGGAGCAAGAGCCAGGGCCCACTTGTGACGTGTCAAGGAGACCCTGTTGGGGAACTGGAACATCCCATTAGGCTGGTCCTGTTGTCCTTCACATCTGCTTTTTTTCAGAGCTCATCCACTTACTGTGCCAAGAACGAGAGCTGGGTGATGGAGGGATGGATTCTGGTGCATCTCCTTGAACCTTGGTGCAGAACTGTTCCCCTTTGAACTGAGAGCTCAGGTGGGATTCGCCTCTTGGAGTGTCTCAACCGTGGGTGGCTTGTGAGCTGTGTTCCCACTGAAGACAAGAGGATCTAATTAACACCGTCATCAGACTGGGGCTGTGAGTCACGGGGCCAGGAGTGGGTGTTTGTTTTAGGATGACACGACTTGCACTGTGAGCTCTGCACAGGAGGCTTCCCCCGGGACTCTGAGAGGGATCAAAGGCATTGTTTGTGCTGGTTAATAAAATGGGCCAGGGATTTGCCCTCTTCAGCCTTGAGGGCAAACAGAGCAGTCTGACTCACACTTGGCATTGTCTGTGAGAGCTCCAGCAGGTCCCGTCACCTGTGGCAGGATGTTCAACAACAAAATAAAGTGGATGCTGTGGCTGGTCCTGGTACCACACCCAGTCCCTTTTTGATTCCTAGAGCAGAGATGATATTTTTCGTGTTCAGACTTAGGTGTTACTTATTTTTTATTTATATTACAGTCTAACAAGGTGTAAGTTTTGTAGTATTTTATTAACAAGGTACAAAATGTCTCACTATCTTTTTCTATAAGGCCTTTTAAGGCTAAACTATTTAATTAGGAAATGACACTTAAAATATTTTTACTTTTAACCTAATGACCAATCACTTGAAGTCTGCAATGTGGATTTTTCTGTCTAACTTTAAAATACTACTCAAACTTATGAAGAAGGAAGAAGAAGGTGATGAAGAAGGAAGAAGAAGGTGAAGAAGAAGGAAGAAGAAGGTAAAGAAGAAGGACTAGCTTCTGTTCTAAATTTTTATCTTGCTCTATGGATATTACTATATTCTAAAACTTTAAACTCTAAGTTTTCTAGCCTGTGATATTATACACTTTTATTCAAACTGACAAACTTGTAGTTCTAGTGTTATTAATCAATTTTGGAAGCTTTGTCTCTGGCTTCAGGTCAAATGTAGTATTTTCTCATGGGTCTGTGCCTTTTAGCACAGCAAGTTTAAAATTCTCAGCTTCCAGGTTTCCAAAAAGAAACCACTGCCCCAACTTCTCTGTTGCCCACACTGAAGGCACTCAGGTGAATCTTTCCCCTCCTGTCAAATGATTTTCACCACCAGGGTTGTCCAGCAGTGGCACAGCTGCTCAGGGCACTGCTGGAGTCCCCGTCCCTGGAGGGATTTAAAAGATGTGTAAATGTGGCATTTGGGATCGTGGTTTAGTGGTGGCCTTGGCAGTGCTGGGTTAATGGCTGGACTTGATGATCTTGGAGAGCTTTTCCAAGCTAAATAATTCCATTATTCTGTTCTGTCTGGGTGCTGAGGCAGAGCGAAGTGAAGGCACATCTGGGACAACAGGGTTGGGAAGGTGCTGTGGTCCATCAGTGAAACACCTTAAGGGGTGTCTGGGGCTGGGCTGGGGAAAGAAAGTGCCAGCATGCAACTGGGGGCTCAGGGTTAAGGTTTTGGGAGCACTGGGCTGGGAGTAGGGGAGGTGTGTGATGGCAGAATGGGTTTTGGTGTATCTCCATGCAAACTGGCAAAAAAAGTGGGCCCGTCGTGGTCTGTGAGGGTGACTGGGATGGGAAACGTGCTGGCTGGTGGATTTGTGACTGGGAGAACCTCTGGGGCCAAACCTGCCTTGATTTTATAAAGCCAGCCAGGGGAGAAGGCACCTCTTCCTGGAGGAGAATTCTAGCCAAGGCTTTGGGGAGTTGGAGCATCTCATGGGAGTGGTTGTGCCTCACTTCATACTTTCAGGGACCATCCTCTTATTGTGCCAAAGCCTTTCCCTCCCACTCACCCAGGATTTTCTCAGCCAGATGAAACCTTCTCCAGCACTTCCCCTCTATTTCTGTATAGGGAACTGCTCTGTGGAGGGTGTACCTGAATCCTGGTCTCCTTGCCCACACTCAGGATTCATCCCCATGTGTCCTAGTCTGGCTCTAAGGGATGAACAGGATGTAGATAAATCTGCCACCCATGTGACAGCAAGCCAGGCTTCAGGGCTTGTGCAAATAAACACCTTTTTATTTCCATCCGGGGTGGGAAGGCTGCCCTTGACAAGAAGGCAGTTAAGGAGCCATGTAAATACACAATTTTAGGCCCTCTGGATTTATGCAACTGAGCTGGCAAGTAGCTGGAGCCATCTCTGGTTGCTCTGGTCAGCAAACAGGGCAGTTGTTATCTCCACAGATGGCCCCCCCCGGCCCCCCACGCCTGATATTTGTAATTACAAGGAGGGATTATGCAGGAAGGAGATGGAATAAAGTATGAAAACCCAGCAGGCAGCAGGGGAGCTTAGACACCGGCTGGTTCCTCCTGATGGAGGCAGAGATAGCACCAAGCCCTGTGAGCAGGCTTGGGGTGCATATGTCAAACCTTTGGGGATCCTGATAGAGGGATTAAAGCCAGGAGGAGGGAGGGGGGGAAACGTCTGATTAACATTTCTGATGCATGCCCAGGGCTAACATGATGTGCTAATGAATCCTGGTGTAGTAGCAAAGCTTTCTTAGTGCCCTCTGCCCTGAACAGCCTCACAGGGAAGCTGGACATGGACAGGATTTAATTCCTGCCTTTTTAAGCACAGCTTTGGACCCTTTGACAGGGACCTTGTGGTGACACAGCCTGCAACCTCTCCATATCCTTGGGATGTGGGATGGTGGAGTCAGCAAAGAATCCTCCCAGGGACCAGCACATGGCACCAGCTTCAGGAAAAACTTTATCTCTTTCTTTCTCTAAAGGAATACAGCGGGGGTGTCAATCCTCACTCATACCCTGAGGGTGAAACAAGCACAGTTTCCTAGGGAAGCTGTAAGGTGTTCCTGCAAATAGCCAGGAGTGTTTAACTACCTCAGGATTACAGGGCTGTAGGAAAAGGGGCATCCAGGCCTTTCCATGAGATGTCTGCCATGGCTGAGGAGGTCGTTATGATCACCTCAAAGATCAGGATAACATGAGACCAGACACAGCACAAGTGCAAGGCAGGAAGATCCCTTTGGGCTGGAAACCCAAAGCTCCCTTGTCTTTAGGCAAGAAGACATTTCCTTGGGATGAAGACACCTGGGGAATGTCAGTCTTGGCAGGGGATGGGGAGATCATCCCATCATGGAGATCTGCAGCAGGCAGTGCCCCCTTTTTGGGCTCCAACACACCCCACTGGGACACACTGCCCTACAGACTGCAGCAAATTCCCCTTTTCCTTCCTTCTCTCTCTTCCCTGTGCCAAGGATTGGAAATTCCTGCCTGATGGGGAATGAAAACAGACAGAAAATATGGGTGACAACTCTCTGCTACGTGTTTTTATCAGAAGGAAAGGGAAAATTTATGGTAAAAGAAAAGGAGGAGGAGAGAGGGGAAAAACACTGTGTGGGTCCAAACTGTGTTTTCAGTTTCCTGCATTGTCTCTTTTCCTCAAAGCATCCAAACAAGACAACGGGAGCTGATGATTCAATAATGCAGAGCCAGGAGACAATGGGGGGAAGAACAACAACAAAGTGAAGAGGGTTTTAATAACCGCTTATTGAGGCTGTAATTAAATTTTGGTGTCTGTTTGGAAAACAAGAATCTCATTTTGTGCGTGCCCCTGTCTCCCCACCACATCTGCACCCGTGTTTTCTCATGGGCAATTACTGAGCATGCTGTGAGCTGATTAGCAAATACAGGTGTGGCAGGCAAGGGAAAAGGAGGAGGAGAGGAGAGGATGAGGAGATTTTTCCAGGTCTGGCACCAGCCCTGTGCAGGTGGGAAGCAGGATCCTGGAAACAAGGTGTGGAACCAGCATGGGACTTGGGAGAGATGAGGGAAGGTGTGGAGAGGGGGGAGAGTGGGGCTGACCCCTGGTCTCAGTGGTTGCCAGCCAGGCAGATTTGGCTTGGAAAAAGGATTCAGTCCCTGTAGAAAGGCAAAAAGATGCTGAGAGCTGTGGCACCAAGGGTGTTACAGTCCATATACTTTCCATGTGGGCTAAGGAAAGTTTTTGTGTGGCCAAAGGAAGTTTTCATAGATGTTGTAATGTATGTAATGAAACACAGCAGGGCACATGCTCCGAGGTTGAGGGCACGTAGTGCAGTTATTTGTGCCCACAAATCTCTTCTCCTTTCTTCCACCACATGGCCTGATGGGCTCAGGTGGTGTCCATGCCATCTCCTCCACCCTGCCAGGGCACTGCTGTCAGGGTGAGGGTGGCACTGGCCACGGCTGTGCCAGGGGCTGTGCCAGCAGCTGTTTTCCTGGCCCTGCACCTTGTGTTTTTCCAGGCTTAGCCTCAGAGGTGGAGGTTTTTGCAGAGGGATGAAGAGCACACCAGGAGCACAACCCCTGGTCCTTGTGGAGAGCCATGGCAACCCTGGGTTAACACAGCTGTGGCCAGAAAATGAGAGACAGAAACATGCAACTCACTGTCCCTCCTAGAGAGAATTTCCTGTTTTCCAGCAGTTGTCTCCTCCCCGTGCTCTCCCAGCCCGATGAAATCCAAGGAATGACCAAGGAAAAGTCCATCCCAGCTGGACCAGGCTTTCTGTGGGACTAAACCAGTATTTCCCCCATCACAATTTGCTGCAGGGCTCATTGCCTGGTTTCTGCCTGCTCATTAGAAGGCACAGCAGTAACAGTGCTCTGGTCATTGCCTCAGAGCCCATCACCTCCTCGCATTAGTTCTGCCTGCTAATTGCCAGGAGCTGGGTGGAGGAGCTGCTCCTGGTCCCTGCCAGAATTTTCCCCGGGCAGAAAGGCTGCACTCGACCTTCATTTGTATTCTGGAAGCATCACTCACTTAGCAGTATCTCCTGCCATCAATAAACCAATGCAAACAGAGATAAGCCAGATAAAGCGAAAGTAGGTCACTTCTGCAGCACAATGACATCCAGCTCCCTTATTCCTTAGGCAGCCTAAAAGTTAACTCTCCCTCCCATCACCCCGTTTCTTTTCTCTTGCTCCTTTTTGCTCAGTGGTCAGGGAGCTGGGGCAGGGTGATCAGGCAGGTGTGAAACCCTCCCCACAGCCCTACCATCCATGAGGGCCCGTGGAGGGTGTTCAGCTGTGTGGTGGAGGAGCTGACGGAGGGGTTGGTGTCACTCACATATTCCATAAACTCTTTGCTGCTTTTTTACCAATTAAAGCCCTGGAAAGCTGTTTCCTGGTGATGGCTGGGGGAAGCTGGCTTTGGTCCTCTCAAGAGCTGCTCTCCTTGGTGGCATCCCTGGGGCTTGGAACTGGATCATTTTGAAGGTCCCTTCCAACCCAAACCATTCCATGACCGTGTGAAGGACACAGATTCTGTGTATGCAGGTCCTGTATTCCCTACTGTGTCTCTGGAAGGAATGTCATAAACTCTTCCCTCAGTATCAGCTCATCTTCAGGCCTCAATGTTCTTTTAACTACCTCTGGTAGTGAGATAAGATTTCATTCCTAATTGTCAATTACGTCACTGACTTCTTCACTGAGAACACTAAGAGCTGGTTAGTGTCCCATAAAATGTCACTCCTGTAACATGAGATGATGATGGCTTTCTCTGGATGTCACCTGAGGCCACGTTTGGGCTGGTAGCACAAGGTGAAGCTGTGTGACCAAGGTACCACCACCAGACACCTCAGTTATCTGTAATTTTACTATCAGATGGTATCTGTGCTGTTTATTGGCTGTTACATAGATTTTAAGTGCTGTTATAAAAGCAGAAGAACCTCTGAAGATGCTTCTAAGACCTTCTAACCCTGCAAAGGAACATAAGCATTATCTCAGTCTTGGATGATCTCCAGGAAACAAGACAAGCAGGAGTGATTCAGTGCTCCTTTTTGGAGATTTCTGTAAATGCTCTCTTCATTAGCATAAATGCTTATGGGAAATACATTTTTAAATGTCTCGTTTAAGAGTTCGTTCCTACAAAAAGGGGTCCTAAAAGTGACCCTCATCCATCCAAGAAAACAGAAATGACACCATAGTATTGGGTATATCACCAGCCTGAACAGCAAATAATCTCAGTGCTACCTCTGCAGCAGGAAAGAAACTCATTACAGAATAAAAATATAAAATAAATAAATCTCAGAAAGCAGCAGCCAAATTTACAGGTATTAACCAAAACATTTGTCTTGTTCTCTGAGCCTTGCTGAAGATTCCAACTTCTCCCAAAAGCCTTGGTCGTGCCTCTCCCAAGCAGTTGCCTCTCTGGTGCCTGAGGAAGGACAGAATACCTAGAGAGGAGATGTCTGGAAGGTCTTATCAAAGCTCTGAAACACTTGTGTGTATCCTGAGATGCCCTTTCCACTCAGATAACCTCAGTTTGTGACCCTTTAAACACCATCTGCCCTCGTGATACCCATTGTCTGTGTTTCAAAGGCAGAGGGGGAGCAGGAATGCTCTGGCTCTTGCCTCAGAGGGGTGGCATGGAATTTTCTCCACCCTTTTCAAGGAAATATGGGGACTGGCACTTCCCACAGGGGTGTGCCTGCAGGTGGATCTCAGTATGGATGGACTTTCTATGTGGGCCTGTTACCCTTAGAGGAGCCATTCTCATGTCTGTATCAGCTGTATTTCTTCTAGAACCGTTGATCTTCCCATCGAATTTGCCTCTTCCAGCAGCCTCCACCCGCTGGGCTCCTGGGCCAGCAGAAATGCCATGGAAGCCTGTCTGTAGCCAAAGGCATGGGAGAAAGGATGCACCTGGCTTCACATCCCCTCCCCTCTGCTCCCTTGGCATCACCTGCATGGGAGTTACTCAGATGACCTTTCTGAAGTCTCTCTTGGAGCACCAGGCTTGTTTACCAGCAGAGGTCAAGTGTAGGGAGCTGAGGCAAAAATCCCTGGAGTTTTGTGCCAAATTCTATCCATCCACTCTGCCTCTCATCCTTCATCCAAGCCTGCTCCGCCCGCCGTGTTTGCCATTACCAAACTCCCCAGGAGGCAGCAAGGAGCTGCTGCTACATGCTGCCACATCCCAGATTTGGTGTTGGATCATCCCTGCATCCACTTCATCTGCTCCTGTCCTCTCCAGGCCTGTTTGGAAATCAAGCTCTGCCGGCAGCACGCGGCGTGGGCACGTGCCCGGTCTGGCAATGAAACCTCCTCCAGAAGCTCTCCCACCTTCCTCCTGTGTTAATATGACCCTGATGGCCTCATTAGCTCTAATTTGTTTGGCCACCAGATTTAGATGAGTATTCCGGTGATAATGTGAGGCCTGGGGAGTGCAAACAGCAACTAATTAATGCAGTTAAAATTCCTGCCCAGGGTGGCTGTGGAGGAGGAGGAGGACAGTGCTGGAAGGCAGAATGTTGTGTACCTGGATGCTGCTGGGCACAGCCACGGATTCACAGCTTCTGCAGAGGCTCAGAGCTGGCAAACACCAGCAGCCTGCTTTGGAGGGAGCTCAAAGAACCCTCCCAGAAATCACCAAGGCAGGAACAACACCTCAACTAGCAGGAAAAGCACAGCAATGCAGGGATCAATCCAGGGGGGGATATTGGATGTTGGAGAAATAGGATAGAGGTGAAATGGCTCACTGCCCAATTTCTCTGGGGTTCAGGGCAGCTGCCTACAGAGGCTGGTGTCAGACAGCATCCTGCATGTCAGCACAGCAGAGGGAATTTGCACCTTCATGTGAAAATGTGGGTGTGGATGAAGGAGTCTCAAGAGGACAGAATGCTGGCCAGTGCAGATTTTCAACTTTAAAAGATTTTCCCAGTGGAAAAATAGCTTCAAATGCTTCCTCCTTTGCATACCTTTGCTCTGTCACAGTCCCTGGGGTGTCTTGCTTGGACTCCTCTGATAAATGTGGGGAAAATAAAGCAGAGAGCAGATGTACTAGAGGGCTTTTTTGGCTGAAGAAAAGTCTCAAAAAATAGTTGGTCTGTCCTGGATTGTGTTCTTGTGATAAAGTAAATATCCTTCCTTCATTCCTACCCTCTAGCTTCCTGAGGACTGGATTAAATCACTGCAGCCCTTGGATGGACAGGGTGGTCCCTCCTGCTCAGTACAGAATATTCTGGTTCAGACCTTGCCTGTGGCCACAATATTTACTGGCTGTCTTCCAATCTGAACCCTCTTCCACCTTTTCTTCCATATTTTCCCTGCACTTTCACATTCACGTCCCCCTTTCTGCCTATAACAAGAGATGAAAAAATAGGGGACTGTCATAGCAGCAAGCTGGCTGATCTAGCTTGGATCTTATTGCTCCTGAGAAAGACTCATGCAGTCCCCAGCACTGGTTTGCTTCCATTGAGGGCTGCATTGAAACTTTAGCCACGTTCTGGGACAGAGGGACTCGAGCCCTTCTTCATCTACTGCTGTGTAAATAATTTTTTTTTTATCCTAATGAATTAGTGGCTCCTCTAAGAACAGTGATGCTTTAAAAGAAAAATGTACGGGAGACTTCCTACCTCTAAACACTGAGACTGCTGTAAGCCTGTATCACAAAACACCATCTCACCCTTGGCCCCACTCCCGTGCTTCTCCTCAACTGATTTCATCTGATGTTAAACACTGCTTTGCTTTTGCAAGCCGAGAACAAACCCTCTGTGAGGCACTTCAGGGAAATTCCTTTCCTCTCGATGAAGCAACGGCCTCGAGTACCAGGAGAGAGGCAGTTCACTTCTCCCTGCGTGTTTCCTGCCCTGTCTCGGTTGTGGCTGGTTCCAAGAGCAATAAAAGGTGTGTATTTTACAAGGTTTTGCTCCAGTGACAGGACAAAGATCTCATCTTTGTGACAGAGATGGGAATGGTTGGAAGTTTTTGACTGTCAAACCCAGCAAGTAAAGACTCGGCTGGGCTCAGGTTCTCCCTGTTGGGGAAGGCTGAGATGGGGATGGTTCAGCCTGGAGAAGAGAAGGGTCTGGGGAGACCTCAGAGCTGCTTCCAGTGCCTAAAGAGGCTCCAGAAAATCTGGAGAGGAACTTGGAACAAGGGATGAAGGGACAGAACCAGGTGAAATGGCTACAATGCTCAGGGGGCAGGGTTGCATGGGATATTAGGAAGAATTTTTTGACTATGAAGGTGGGGAGGCCCTGGCACAAGTTGCCCAGAGAAGCTGTGGCTGCCCCTGGATCCCTGGAAGTGTCCAAGGCCAGGTTGGATGGGTTTTGGAGCAACTTGGGATAGTAGAAGGTGTCCCTGCCCACCAGAGGAGGTGGAACTGGGCGAGCTTTAAGGCCCTTTTAATTCCAACCCATTCCATGATTCTGTGATAAACATTAATCAGGGGCATAATGAAACATGGAACTTCCCCCAGAGCCAAATCCCATGATCCTTCTTCCAGCACAGATCCTGCTGTAGTTAAATTAACCTGTATCAAACCAGGGATGCTAACAGCAAGCCATACATCAAGATTATGTCTTCTCTATTAATTAAGTCGAGGTCAAAGCCCTTCTGCAAGCTCAGGGTCAGCACTGTTAAGGACTCACTTAGACACAAATGGTGCCTGAGTTCTGGAAACACAGCAAGAAATGAGTGTACATGAGCTTTTTAGTGGGTCCCAGCCCTGCATTTTGAGCCCTGGATGTATTTATTAGGTGTGGGGCCAGTGGGCAGATCTCTGTCCAGCTCGTGGCACATGTGTTGGCTGCAGTTCTTCACCTGCCCCTTTCACACCTGAAGCTGCTTCCAAAGGTTGTCTTTGTAGGTGGCCTATGATGCTGCATGGATGGGACACTGAATTCTCTAAGGAGATGCTCCCCAGCTCTGGGACTCTGGATTTGCTCCTTTTTCCCAGTTTGAGCCCTGACTTTGGCAAGGCTGAGAAGTCACTGTCAAGAAAAGCAGACAGAGCACAAGTAAATGCTCATAATTTCGCAGTTTGAACATATCCTTAAGTTACTTGTGCTCTCTGATATCTCCTCTGCACTGTTTGAGTAGGATCCTCACCATCTGAGCAGTGTAAAAATACCCCCAAATCCACCCACATCCAGATCCTGAGTGTGGCTGCCTAGTCTGGTACCTTTACACACCTTCTCCTACCTGCTCTGAAGGGCAGAATTCTCTTTTCAGGAGACAACAGCAGGCCTTGCTCTCATCAGGTCACACTGCTCATCATTAGCTGTCATCACACAGCATGGGCCAAAGTACAGCTCAGCTAAAGCAGGACTGACAAAATTGCTGGAGGGTTCATTAGAGCCGACGGTCCTGGGGAGATGAGCGCCTAAAAAGACACTGAGGTTGAATTCATGAGCTGGCTGTCTAGACTCCTGCTTTAGCTGGAGCAAAACAGGTGCTTCCAGGGCGTGATTAATCTCATTCTGAAGCAGACATCTCAAATAGGTCAGATGACTCATGTCCTGGCAGGGCTTGTTTCTCTCTGCAGACTCTAAAGGTGTCTGAAGGTGACCAGTGTGGCTGCAGACGACCAACGTGGTGCACATCAAACACCAGGTGAGACGAATCCCACCCCAAGAGACAAATCAAAAGCAATGAACTTTGCACACTGCAAGGAAGAGGATAGAATTGTCTGTCTGGCCAGGTAAAGACCCTGGAAGGAGGTGTTGAAGGAGGTGAATTTAAAGAGATGTGGCCAAAGAAAAAAAGCTACCTGTGTGCCTGTTGTCTGGCAATTATTGCCCCAGGAGCTGTATTTTCAGCAAAGAAGGCAGGGAAGCTGAGGAAGAGGGTGAAGCAGAGCCAGGAATGCTGGAGGCAGTGCAGAGGATCCAAAGAGGTCGGGTGTCGTAGTTGAGACGGAGACAATACAAAGCAACACACTCCATTTTCAGAAGGCTCCAAATTGTTTTTATTCTAGCATGCATGCTTTTTATTCATTCTTACAAAACTCATAAGTTTACACTTTACTCATTGGTTGCAAGAGACAGACAAAGTGCTCATTGGAACAGGCAGTTGCAGTTTCTCTTATTTATCCTTTTTTCTTTCTTGGTTTCTATGTCAACGACCTTCGTAGAAAATTCTTTCAGGGGTAAACATGGATCCTCTTATCAAACATGGATCCTCTTATCAAACTTCTCTCTGGCTCACAGAAGTTGCTGTAAAACCTCTTCCACAGTCGGGCACTTCCCATCTCCACCGTGGCCATCAACAGCATTGGAGGGCAGGGACAAAACTGCAGGTGTCTCTTTGAGAAGACACAAACAGATTAAGGGCAGTAGCCTTGCAAAGTGAAGGGAAAGCAGGGTGAAACTACTGAGGGTTTAGAAACTGAGCCTCTTTCTCCATGTTCAGTGCTTCTGTCACCCTTCAGCCCCAGCCTGTGTGTGATATGGGGCTACACTGTCTTGTAGATGCCGGTGAACCCAGTGAGAAGAAATGAGGATGTCTGACTCAATTCAGAAGGCTGAATGATTTCTTTATTATAACTAGGTTAAAATACATTAATATACTATGTAAAGGAAGATACTAAAACTACAAAACCTACTTGTTCTAACTATCATCTCTAACTAACACACAACTTGTGACCCTCTCTCGAGAGTCCAGACATAGATGGATCTGACTGGCCATCAGGCCCAAACAATCCACCATGATCCAACCAAACAATCACTCCAGGTAAACAATTCTCCAAACACATTCCACATGGGAAAAACAAGGAGCAGAAATAGAAATTGTTTTCTCTTTCATTTCTCTTTGTGCACCTTTATGAAAAATCCTGAGAGAGAGAGAAATGTGCTTGCCACAACACCGGGATGGAGGAGAGGAGGGACAATGACCTGCCCCTCTTGTCCTGTTCAAGGAGTAGACTCTTACCACTCCTACAAGGGATGCAAACTCAGGCCTTGAGGTCTGGAACAGCAGAAAGTGCTGCCCAAAAGCACAGTTTGTGTCTGCAAGTGCATTTGGCAGCTTGGATGCATCTCCCTTTTGCTGGTTTGCTCAAGGAAGGACCTTACAACGTCCACACTCTCGCTGTGCTCTGGAAAGACTTGTCCATAAAGGAAACCTTCCTGTCTGCTGGAGAACTGACCTGTGTGCAGCCAGAGCAGCTCACAGCTCAGCTCCAGGTCTCCTGATGAGCTCCAGCTCTGGCATCTACCGTGGCTCAGCTGTGCTTGGCACGCACGAGGGAGGTGAGACGTCTTGGGACAGGTTTGTTCCAACTGTGCACCCCGGCTGCTGCCAGGAAATCAGCTCCAGCAGCTTATCCAACCATATGGGAACCTTCTGGGGTGTCTCCATGGGATGTCCTTAGAGTCTTGGCTTTGCAGGATTGCAATTCCCTCCCTCCTGTGGGCTGCAGTGAAAGCTGGCAGGGAGGAGGATGAAGGGTGACCCTTGTATATGTTTGAGACTGGAGATCTTGTAGGATTAAAACCCAAGAGGTGCATACTTAAAATGTGTGAGATTTCATACACTTAAATCCCTCCCATATAATAAAGAAATATTACAAATATATATATATAAAATGTATATTATGTAATAATTTTTTTTTTTTTAACTCTTAATTTCTTCCAGCTCCCATTAGATTTTAGCATCTGATTCCCTCACTATGGGGGAGACCTTCCTTGTTTACCTGGGGATTATTGAGTGGCATGGCACCAATCCAGGGGTCCTCCTGTTTCTCTCAGTGATTGGCAAAGGAACAAGTAAAAATATCCTCTCTGTCTAACACCTGAGCTTCCTCCCCTACAAAGCCCAGCCCTGCTGTTGTCTGGGCACACATCCCTTTTGGAAGAGAGCTTTTAGCTCCTCAGGAGCCTTTTTCTCCCAGGAGGAGGCCCATGCCTCTGAGCAGAAATGTTGGTTAGTTAAAGGCTCTTGTTTGAGAAGTTCAGATTCACTGTGCTTGGGCTGTGATTGCAATTCATACCGAGCAATCACCGTGTCAGCTGTCACAAAAACAAAACGATTAATAGATGGACAGGGATGGGCTGTCACCAGAGCTCCAGAGATGGACATTTGCTCAAAGGGAGATGTCATTCCTTACTTGACAAGACTTAAATAGTCCCAAGGGGCTGCTGGTGCTGGTGTGTGAGCGCACCCAGGACTTCCCTGAGGCCTTTGCTCTTCCCTGATGCCTGATCCAAACTACAATTTTGCCTGACAAGCTCATCACAAATTCTGCTCTGCTCCTTTTCCTGCCTCATTTCCACCCCTTCCTAAACCTGCCTTGCTGCTTCTTCTCACGGGTTCACTCTGCCTGCAGGTGAGGGTGAACACCCATTTTAGGAGCTCCACATGTGTGCCAAGAAGCAGATTCTTTCTGGCCCCAGGCTGACATGACCAGCCTGTGGTGTGAAGACAATGTCCTTGTCCTTGTCATGAACACAAGCTGAAGGCTGGACAAGCCAGGATTGTGATGATGGAGCAGCTGCATTCATTGTGATGAACTGCAGCACTGCCTGGAGCCTTCTGAGAGGAAATAGAGGACATCAAGTCACCAGCAGGCTGACTGAGACAGGAGCTGGCGGGTGTTGCTTGCATGGCAGAGCAGGATCATGGAGCTGAACTTCCCCGTCCCTGGTGTGAGGGGTGCTGGGAACAACTCTTCCTCTGGAGCAGGCTGGAAAGGATGGAAAAAGAAGAAACTGAGGACTTGGGAGTGTTCAAATAATTTTAGGAACTCAGATTTTGACTAGAGAAGGTGAAAGCTTAAATACACAGAAAATTATTGTTTAATGGAAGTGTTCTGTACACACTGGAAAGGAAAACTTGCTGTGTGGCCAAGGCTGTGCCCATCCAGTGCAGTGGGATGCAGTTCCTTCATCCAAAGTGCCTCTAAAGCAGGCTTGGGGTAAATTTGGTGGTGATGGGCTCCAGACTGCACCATCAAGACCAATCCTTATGCCCAGAGTATGTCCGAAGAGGCTGCTCAGCATCTCTCTGCCACCCTACTCTGCACTGGGTGGAATGGAAATGCAGAAGGTCCACAGGGGAAAGCTTTGCAAGGTATGGACTACTGTAATATGGAATATGGCATTTGCTGGCCTTAAACTGGCTGAAAGGAGATTGCACCTTCCAAGCAGGGCTGCTCTCTTCCCTTTAGGAGATTAGGCTGCCAAGGTCAACGGTGAAGCAAAAATTAGGAGAACTCATTGATACAGCAAAGTTGGTTGCTTTGCCCTAATGCTTCAGTGAATGAGGTCATTGTGTTGTTTTGTTTGGGAAAGGGGCTTGGGGAGGTTTGCAGCATCCCCACACTGCATTGCAGGTGTTCCTGTGAGTTTTATACTCATCCCTTCCTCCTTACCTTGTGCAGGAGACAGTTTCTCAGAGAAGAATTTGTTCCAATTTGTAGGGGAAGTTCAGGCTTATCACTGCTTTTAGCCCAAAAGACTTAATTCAGACCTAATGGTTATTCAGGGGAGCTGATGATTTAGCGTTGTTACCTCAGGTGACATGTCCCCATTTGAGATCAGAAGCATGGTATCCACTGAAAAGCCACCATCCACAGAATGACCTTCTCCTCAAAAGGATACTGAAGGCTGGGAATGTCTGTGAGTGTCTTGGTTGAGGGCTGTCACTCAGGTTTTAGAGCCGAGCAGATGCAGCTGGGAAGTGGGGATGGTGTGAGAGAAGTGACTTTAGTGAAGTTTCAGAGCAGAGACAGGAATAGAATCAATGTCCCTTGGCCCTTTTTGGGATGAATCATCCTTGTAAATCCGCTTGCCTTGGCTGATCTGGTAAATATAGGGTGTGAGAAAGGGTGATTAAGTGACTTATCTGAAGTCACATGTGGCATTTATGGGATTTGGACACAATCCTAAACTGGCTCCACTGCTTTAACTCCTATGCTTTCCCTGCTGTAGCTGTGACCCTGAAAGCATGCAAACACCATCATGTATTAGAGCAGCAAAGAATAAATTCACAGCCAGCCCAGAAAATCAGCTCCCTAAGGAAATACAAGATTAATCCCATACGGGAGAAGATGCAATCTAAAGCAGCCTGTTAATTAATTATTATTATTATTATCTTAACCAACCCAAGTATGGAGTCAGGGACGCAAGAAAGGTTACAGATTTTGACAGATGCAGACTGATTTCTTAGAGCATCCACACCAGGCAGAACAGCTAATCCTTTTCACAGAGGTGCAAATTGTTAATCTGATTTGCATGCTTGGCTGGCTGCTTTTGTCCCACCACTAGGCAACAAACAGGAGGAGCTGGAAGAGCTGGAATCGTTCAGCAGGAATTTGATAGTTGGACTTGATGATCCAAGAGGCCTTTTCCAAGCTGAATGATTCAATGAATCTGTGATTAGGAGATTGGGAAGTCACTGGAGTTTGATGAATAAATGAGAAGTTGTGACTCGGCTGCCACCTGAAATTAATTTTTGATTGACTTTGGAAGGCGTCTCTCTGGGGCTGGTTTCTGTCTTGTGAAACAAGGCAAACCAAAAAAGGGGGGAAGGAGGTAGGTGGGGCTGGGGAGAGAAGGAATGAAATTTAACCAAGAACAGCTCTTAATTAAGGCCTAGGAGCACATCTGAAGATCCTGACAGGTGGTAGCCAGTTTTAGTACCTTGCAAGTGAACTCATTAAACACCAGCCTCTCTCTGCATTTTTAATATCTATGAAGAAGGTGATTGAGTCTCTTCTCCAAGGAAAACAAATCTGTTTAGATTTATATTACATTTGAAGCAGTGCTGAAATTGTGACTGAAGCCCCAGTCCTGTTGACCCAAAAGGCACAGCTCAATCTGATACACAATGACTTGCAATGAACCAAACTTTTTTCCCCTCCTAGTGTCTTTCTTATTGCTGATGAAAGTTGGTCTCTTATTTTATCTTTTAGTCCTAGGCATGTGATTTTATGGTCAGTTTGTACACTGCATCATCCAAATCTCCACACCAAGGGTTCAAACAGGCACTAAATGTGGGTGTCTCTACCTGTGACCCCAGCCCTAGCCCTTGATATCATACCTGTAGGTGTTTACAAATGAGCTTTTCCCTTCAGGCTCCTTCAATAATCAGTTGAATGGGACTTTCTGCCTTTTGGAGTAAAATCCTATTGGTTTTCTTGTGTAATTTCAGGGTAAACTCCCCAGACCCAGCTGCCAGTGGAGGACTTGCACCCGGCTGGATTTGGGAGCAAGAAGTGACATAACAAAGCCTGGGTGAGCCAAGATGGGCAGATCCTTTGGAAGTCAAAGCTCCATGAAGCAGAGACACCTTGAAGTGTGTTTTTCGAGCTGGGAAGAACTTTGCAGACACCATGAAGTGATCACCCAACCCCTGGGATTTCCACCTGCCCCATCCTCACACAGCCCCAGCTGTG
The DNA here is from genome assembly GCF_024509145.1 of Vidua macroura. Taxonomy (NCBI): domain Eukaryota; kingdom Metazoa; phylum Chordata; class Aves; order Passeriformes; family Viduidae; genus Vidua; species Vidua macroura. Next base: position 70,524,750 of record NC_071575.1, read on the forward strand.
GCAGCACAGAATGGTGCAAACATCTCCATTGATTTGCCCAGTGCTGGAGGTCAATTGCAAAGCTGAGAATTGAACCAAGTTAAATCCCCAAGGCATGAACTTTCCCTCCTACCCCAGGAAGATCCAGAGGTGAAGTCTTGGTGTGATACAGCAATTAATCCTGCCTGATGCCTGGCTACCACAGCAAGTTTGATGGCTGCAGTTGGTGACACTTAGTTACCCAGAAGTGCTATCAGCTCTGTAACACAATTTGCAAGAAGTCACCATTAATTAATGCTAAGTTATGAAGCACTTCTAGAGAAAGTGACACACCAAATCGACATCAGTGCAAGAGGAGTTCATTATGGCTAATGTTACGACAATAAAAGACAGAGGAATTAATGATGAATTTCAATGTTAAGTATCACTTTTCCCATGCTTTAATGCATTGTCTCAGGAGGGAGGGGGCACTTGGAGAGGAGCTGGGAAAGGACAGCATAATTTAGCTTGGGAAAAAAACCCCAAACCATTCTCCAGTATTTTTGTGTACAGAGTGTGTGAGCTGTGCTCTGTACAGTCCCACTCACACACCCCACTGATCCTCAGCCCTGTAAACACACCCCAAAGTGCTCCCTCACATTCTATAACTCCCAGGAATCCCTCACAGCTCTCCACAAAGAGCAGGTTTGACATTAAGAGACCTATCTACAACTTCCAGCCTTTTTTTTTGATGGCTTAAGTACTGTCTTGGTTTGAACAGACAGGTGTCTGCTAAGGAAAGCAGGACCCTCCCTTGAAATGGAAAATGTAAACCCCCTCCCTACAAATTATTATAATTTTGAAATTAAGGGGCTCTCAGCAAAGATATGGGAATAGGAATAACAGTTCTTTGCTAGGAAAATTAAAAATACAAATGCAATAGTACAAAAAAGAAAACAACCCACTGCCAGAGTCAGAACAGAGCTGGCAGCCTGTGGGTCAGGGAGGTGGCAGCAGTGCCATTCCATGGGGGCTCAGCCCTCCTGCAGTGCCAGCTGTGCTTCTGCTGGAGTAGGGATCCTGGACAAGGCTGGAGTTTTCCTCTGGAGCTCCAGGGCTGCTGGAGATGGGCCTGGGCTCCCTCTGGGAATGCAGTGGGGCAGAAAGCTGCTCCTCTGGGAATGCAGTGGGCAAAGGCTGCTGTGGTGTTGCAGGAGTCAGATTGGATCCAGGTAGGAATGCTTGGCTCCTGCCCTGGGCACAGCATCTCCCCATGGGATGCTGGAATTTTCTCAGCCATGCAGGGACACTCAGTGGCCATGGACAGAAGAGATCTCCTGGAGGGAGGATTGGCTGTGGGAGAGATAAAGAAAAAACTGCCCCATGGACAGCAGAGAACTGCCCCACCTCTGACAGATGGGAAATAGAATAGACACACCCAGCTAAATCTTTCAATTTAAGACAAATACTCATCATTTACTCAAATGCTGCTGTGTCCTTCCCACCCCACAGCAGACGGGCCCATCTTTCTCCCTGTCCCTCCTCTCTTCCCTCTTGCCTTTCCCCTCCAAAATCTCTGCCAGATCTTTTGTTTTTGCCAAATCCTGGATTGTTTTTTTTGTGAATCCACCTGAATGAGTGAAAACATGAGGAAAAAGGTGGTGATTTTAGAGGTTTTACTAATTTCTTTCAAATCTGTTCTCAGTTGGATTCACAGGGCAGCGTGAAGTCTCAGAAAAGAAACCTCTCAAACATTGTACTGAAGAAATGAAAAGTTTTCATCTCCACATTGGTTTAAAATATAAAGGAAACCACCTGAAGAGCTGAGCATTGACTAACAAACTACTGCAAGGTGTATCCACATAAATAACTGCACTGAAAACCTCTGGAGGTTTATTATGGCATCAAGAACTCCAAAGAAATTAGTCCCGGGGATTAAAACAGCTCAGAATGATAAAGCCGTTTGTTTTGTTTTAAGGAAGGAGATGTTGGGTATCTTCCATTTGAAATTGTGACTGAAACAAGCTTACTTTTATCACTGCTACCTCAAAATTGCAAACCTGCATGAGACTGTAGAGTAGAAACTGTCCTGCAATGGGCTGTGAAGCCAAACCATGGCAATGCCCTCCATTAATCAATACACAAAGTGCTGCTGGGGTTCTGAACTCAGGCAAAGCATCACACGCTCCCCTCATCGCAGAGCCCTGCCAGATCAAACCCAGGAATTCAATAGAAAACCCACTCCAGCACTGCAGAGCTGCAGTTCTGAGACAAAACAACATTAATGATGAAGTGTTGGATGGCGGCAGCCCCACTGAGCAACAAAGGCACTCCTGTCCTGGGGACAGGCCCTAAAAATAATAATAAAAAACCAATATTCGGGAAGCTGGGAGGATCAGATTGGAAACAAGGAGTTGGTTTGCAATGGATCAGTGCTTGGATGCCTCACTTGTGCAGGCTGGATCCCAACAGCAGAAAAAGTGACCTCCTCACTCTTCTTTGCCCCAGAGTTGGAGGTGAATTATTATAGTAGCCCTCAGAAGGAGAGCCTGAAAGAGAAAAGTGTTTTCATCTGCATTGTTCCAAATCTGGTGAGATATGAAGAAACTTCATTTCTCAAATTACCTGAAAGAGAATGGAAGTGTTTGCCAAACTGGATTAGGATTGGAAGCTCAATGATATATCAGAAAAGTGATTTACTCAAGTTAATTTGGGGAAAGTATTTTCCTTTGACGCTGTTTTTTCTCCTTTTCATTGGTGTTTGATATCCACTTTTTTTCTCTTTTTTTTTCTTTCTTTTTTTTTTTTTTTGGTTTTTTTTTTTTTTGTGTGTTGTTAAGAGAACAGGGACATAAATAAATCTCATCTTCTCTCTTTCAATGCCCCGTGGCCCTGCACACCTGTTCCCAGGTGCATCCCTTGGGAAGGTGCTCTGAATCTCTGCTGTCCCTTCCAAGGTGTCTTTCTACCCCAGCAACTTCCTTCTCAGCCTTGCCCTGCCACCAATTGATACCTCAGCTGATGAAATACCTGAGTATTTTGGTTTTTGCTCACTCTGAGACCTCTTCCCTCCACTCTCCTGCCACCTGGACAACAAACTTCCCCTCTTTGGGTGCACTTCTGCCCCTGCCCATCCGTGCCTCCCCCCTGCCCACACGTGCACGCTGCTACAGTGGCAATGAGATGGAGATTACAGCCACTAATTGCACACAAACAAGTGATTAGGGGGACAACTGCAAAGCACACCCCACCCTTGCACTAATTCTTCATTCCCTGCATGGAGTAATGCCCTTTTGTTTCCCTGGATAAGTCCCTAATGATGTTAGGGGGCATGCAAAGAACACGGTGGCACCAGGGTGAGCTCATTAATGAGATTAGCCGAGTTTTAATTTAGATGAAAAGCAGGCAAGGCAGGGAACAAGGCCTGTTATTATTTTGCATTACAAAAGGTGGGTTTGGGAAGCAGGGAGGCGTGGAGGCAGCTGGATGAGGGCTGGGCTGGAGACCTTGTGGAGGGAATGGCAGCAGATGTCCTGGTGAGTCATTTCTATATTTCTGTCCTGGACTTACTGACCAGCATACACCTGTAGGTTGGGGTGAGATAGTGAAATTTCTACTTTATTTATGTATTTATTTGTTTTTTGTAGAGCTGTGACTTGACTTGGCTTCCCAAATAAGTTGCTGGGTGTGGAGCTGGTCTGGGTGCCCTGTGTGAGGCTCCTGGTTTTGAGCTGAGGGAATTACTGGGGGATGTTTGTCTTCATGGCTGGGCAGTGACCACTCTGTGCCTGCAGCCTTTTTTTTTTTTTTTTTTTTGCCTACCAAGGCTTTATTGGTAATCCTGATCCCTGTGGCTCCTTTGACAGAGGTGAGATAGCGAGCTGTTGCCTCACCATGAGTTTAAAATGAGCCAGAACCTCTCCCTGCTGATTTCCCTAATGCACCCAAATTTCTTCTCCTAAGCCAGCACTGAGGAACATCTCCAGAGAGAGTCTAAATGCCACATCAGCAGAACCTGTCCTATCTCCTGCTGTGAGTGAGGATCTCTGAAGTGCTTGTGGCCAGGGAAGTTGCCTCCAGGTCCTCCAGGACCCCCGTGCCAGGATATCTGAGGATGCACTGGCCAGCCAAAGCTGGTGCATGGGGTCCTGGAGCTGGAAAGGAGCTGTGACTCTTCAGGAGTCTCCCTTCAAGAAGTATTCCTTTAAGGAAGAAGGCACGGCCATCTGCCTTCCTATCCCTGCTGAAACACAGCTCAGCTTCCCAAAACAAGCACCCATGACTCCTTTCCCATCTGCCCTCACTCTTCCTGTGCTTCCTCATTAGCTGTGGGCATCTCTACCCCCACCATGGATCTGGGATGGGTCTGTTAATCCACACTATCCCTTTGCTTTGCAGCACAGAGAGTTTGGACACCAAAGGAGGAGTCAAACCTGTGCCAAACTATTCCCATTTGGCAGCTCTCTGAGCTATACTTGGAGCAAAGCAGAAGAAATAAACATTTTGTGGGTGTAGGGTGGGACATCTGAGAGATCCACTAGGATCAAAATTCTTGGAAAATGAAGGAAAGAGACAGACATATCAAGCAATACTTTAGCTGCATTTGCAAACTATGGATGCCACCAGAAAATGGAAGGCAGGAGGTGACTGTATTTCTGTCAATTGCTGGCTGTGAATTATTCAAGGCTTTTAATGGTTTGCAGTTAGCCCAGGTAGAAGAGGCCAACTACAAAACACTGAGAGAGAAATCTGAAGAGCCCTCCACTCTTGAGCAAAAATGCAACCTGGGAAGGAAAAGTGTTGCCTCTTTTTCCTGAAATGAGAAAGGACAAAGAAGAACAGCAAAATGGGGGTAAGATGGTGATTTGCTGTAAAGATGAACAAGTTCTGTCCCCTTTGACTCCACGAGGCCACAGCATTGCCTCGATAACCCTGGACCACAGAGACAGAAGAAACATCCTTTGGGGCCGACATAAATTTTAAATAAGCCTCTGTCTCCTTGCTTCTCACCTTACAGACAAATTGCTGTTTACAAACTTGATTTTCTTTCTTTTTGAGCTTTTTTTTTTTTTTTTTTTGCAGGAATGGGGCTGTGGGAAGGGGTATCCAGTGTGCTGGGAGGTGTCTGTCTCCACGGGCAGGGAGAGCTGTAAAGGGTGAGTCAGATAACGGGGTCACCGTGGATCTGGAGTCAAAGGCACGAAGTGCAGTGCATTGATTTTTGTGTCTGTGCTTGTTAATGGCACCTCTATGAGCATGATGACTCTGGCCTTTGCTCGTGCCATCTCTCTGATGATATAATATTGCCTGTGTGGAATAAGGAATAAAATCCTCTGTGAGAGTTATTGATGAAGAAATGAAGCTCCAAGGGGGTCCAGCAGTGTTTCTGATGACCCTTTAACCTCCCCCACCCCCCCCCTCCAAAACTCTGTGTTGGAAAGGCCACAAAGGATTTTTCTGTATTGATAGAAGATATGGGAATTGCACAGGGGCCGTGCCTTAGCTCCAAAATCATCCAGCTGCAGAACGGCAGGGAATAAACATAATTTGCAGCTTGAGTTCCTCTCATCTTGAGACAGATCCATCCCCTCCTATAATGGAGACCTTCCTCTGGCAGAGCTGGTTAAATCTGAACTAAATCTCATCAGGGAAATTTTTGCCTGTTTCTGTTTCTCTTTCTGCTGCAACTCCCAAATTAAATAAAAATATTGAAGACCTGTGCTCGACTTGCTTTTCACTGGTCCACAAATAGGATTTGGGAAGAGGAATGGAAAGGTGTTGGGGCAAGGGCTTGGAAGGAATAAATATCTGTTGGGATGAGCAGCCTGGCACAGAGATGTCCTGGGAAGGTGATGCTCAGGGACTGTGTCACCTGGATCAAGGCAGGTTCCTCTGTCACATGTCCCCATCTGGACTGGCTGCAGGCTGGAGTAGATGTGAGACAACACCAGACGTGTGAGAATAACTCCTGAAACTCTCTGGACATGGCAGAGGAACCAGAGCACAGAAAAACCCCACCTCTGAGCATGAAATGAATGCCAGTTTTGAGGTGACAGCTCCAGCTGGGTCATGTCTATGGGCCTGACCACCACTCAGAGGCCAGGAGTGATTTTGGAAAGGCCTGAAAGACTCTGTTGGACTTTTCCAAAACACGTGGAAAACCGCTGCTTTGACACCAGATGTCAAACTGACATTCAACCTCACCTGCCAGACCTGAAATACACTTCTTGGAAGCCAAAGTGTTTTTTTGGATCACACATGTGGGGGAAGAAGAATCTGTGCTGACAGGGGATGATGTGGGGAGTGCTCACATCCTCCAAAGAACTTACTGATGGCAATGGTGCAGGAGAGGCACATGAAGCAAGGAGAAAAATCAAACACATGTATCTGTCAGCACCTGCTTGTTATTGTCATCATTGGCTTTCTTGTGAGTATTTCAAGACTTGTTCTTTTGTCCTGAATTCCCTGTGATTCAGGGATAATCCTGCCATTAGAAGAAAAAAACCTGCCTTTGTTTTTAATTGACAGAGATTTTTAGGCTTTATCCATGATTCATGGTCTGCCCTGTCTCTAGAAGCCAGAAAATATTTATCCTAGGGTAACATAAGGGTGAAAATCCAGGATGCAAATAAAAGAAGCCCATGTCATCACGTTTAATCTTTATTTAGTCAATTTTGAGCCAGTCTCTTGATGTTGAGGAACCTGGCCCTCAGTTTGGGCTGCTGGCCAGGCTGATGGAGGTGGAGTTGGCAGATGGCCTGTTGGCTCTGCTGGCAGCACACTGACCTGTCACACCAGGTCAGGGAGAGCAAAACACTCCCAGGCTGCCAGGTGTGGTTTGGGAAAATTCAGTTTGCCTGGTGAACACTGCTGGGGTTTTAAGAGACAGAGAAAAGGGATAAAGACAGCAGGAAGAAGATGCTTCTGTTGAAGATACCTACATAGCAGCTCTGCTTTAATAGCTTTAATTGATGTTTGACTTCAGTGAGAGCAGAAAGATAGAGATAAATGAATGAGCTGTAGAAAGAATGATCCTTGCTGGAGCTGCCTGGTAGGGAGAGACAGGGAAGGCACGAAGGTTAAAAGTCTAATGACAAGCATTCTTAATGATTGCTCTTCCTGTATTCCCTCTGGGTAACATTTCCTGAGACTAAATTGTCTTAAAACCACTCTAACGTGGCTGAAACATTTCTAAATATAATTCAGCTCAACTAATGCTGAAGAATATAATGGAATTTCAGGAAAGAAAATCAAGCACAGTAAGTTTTTTAACCATTACATGTCTTTTAGAGCGGGCCAAATGGTGCATGGATTTGGATAAATAAAGGAGAAAAACACTTTTTTTTTTTTTGGTGTCAGCTGGAAGTTCACCTGTCTGCAGCAGTGCTGAGGGTCCCTGCAGACTGTGTCTCCATGGATCCATAGAGTGTGTGGACCGCTGTGCTGTGGCAATAACAGAAACCCCACTTATCATCCTGGGGGAAAAAAATCAAAGCATCTTGCTGAAGCAACACTAGAATTTGCCACAGATGGTGATTTTTCAGTGCTGGGCAAACAGATCTGTTTGTTGGTAGCCACAGGTGTCCAGGGGAGGCTGCATCGCCCCTTCTCCAGCAGCCCGAGCTCACTGGCTGCTCCAAAGTGACGTGGAGATGCTGCAGAAAATGGCTTAAAAGCACAATTAACTTTCTGCAACAATAGCCTCTTTATTCTTCATTATGAAAAGGCCTGAAAGGGAATTTGTTTTCCCAGATAGATGTGAAATGAAGCTCTATCAGAACAAGTAGCCTTGCAAGCCAGACACAATAGCTGGTATCTACCCATCACTTCCTCCCTGGCCCTCCCCAGGCGGAGCACAGCAGCTCGCTGTAAGCCTGGTTTTGTCTGTTCCCCCTGCTTATAAATTACACTCATTAATATTATTTTCATTTCTTGGGAAAGCAATAAAACAATAAATGTGCCTCTGCAGTTCCTGCCCTGCTCGGGGCCAGGCTCCGGCGTCTCCCGGGCAGGAAGGTCAGAGTGGTGGGGTGGATTCACGCTGCTGGGTTAGAGGTTCTTTGAGCTGCCACCCTCAGATAACACCACTGGCTCCTTCCCCTGACCCTCACATGTCCAGCCCCAAAGCTGATCTGTAATTTGGAGGCTCACAAATAGCACAGATTTAGGATGAGAGGACAAAAGCCACCTGATGGACCTATTTGTGCATTTTCACTGCAGTATTTGAGCAGTTAATGCAGAGAATGGCCAGGCTCATGCTTTGGCTCGATTTTTCTGTAGCAGATGTGAGGGAAAACACCTGAGACAGCTTCCCCTGTCCTTGAGGGACTTCAGACCCAGACCTGCCTCTAAGCATTGCTCCTTGGGTCTGTTTGCACTTTCCTACCAACAAATGTGAGGACGATGCAGCTGCTTTTGGTATCATGGAAATATTTTCATTTTCTCCTTTTGGAAATCCTAGAAGTAGGAACAAAACTGGAATGAGAGGGATGCTGGAAAATAAAAAATGGGATTGTTAATTGCTATGTGGGTTTCAGAACCAGGAAATAAAATTCATTGCAAAAATATGGGGACAAAAACCCAACAAAACCTTCACCAGAATTAACCAACTCCCAAATAATGTCAGTCAAGAAAAGCTGGTAACAGAAAGGTTACAGAGGACCCTTTGGCACAAAATCCAGTGGGGCATTCTCCAAGCACCAAAACTGGGTGCTATTTGCAGAGCAACCAAAGGCTGTGGGTGCCTCACGAGAGGTTTCTCAGGAATTTAGGTGGGCAAAGCAGGAGGAAAGGATTTGTTTTCCCAAGCTTTGCCAGAGGGTCAATAGCAGAACAGAGATGTGAGCTGTGCTTCCTGCTGGCAGCAGGACACTGGACACACCTCTCTGGGGTGAGGTGACCCAACCCCAGACATTCCAAATAAGGGGCTCAGTGGAACTTAAAGGGAAGGATGTGGTAAAGATGCTGTGTTCCTTCATATCAAATTGATCAGGAAAAGGTTTTTGGGGAACTTGTTGCTCTTGCAAGGCAGGAAAGGGTCACACCTTTTGATTGCAGTGTAACAAAACTTGGCTGCTGACTGCCTGATGTCTAAAGACCTTTTCAGACATCTGACCTGTCTAGAGATCAGTAAAAAATAAGGTTTGCTCAGCTCTGAGGCTGCTCCCTCCAAGTGTGCTCATCCCCCCAAAGGCAGCGGTGCTGAAAGGAGAGCTGCAGCTCCAGGCACATCTGGGGGCACAGCTGGAGCTCCATAGCCTAGGACAGCCCAGGGCTGGGGCAGCCAGATGGGGACAGGCAGGAGAACAGGGCACAGGTAACTGGAGCTGTTCCTAAAGCAGCCAAGTAGCCAGGGCCAGAGCACTGCTCTGTTTACAGCCAACATCTGCTAAGCACGGTCACTTTCCATTTCTTGAGGGATATGCTAAGAGCACCCCATCAAGGCTGCCTGAGTCTGATGTGGGGAAAAAGCTTAGTTCTATGGATGAGAGCTGTGCTCCCTGGCCCAGGAGATGATGCCTGGCCTGTTTTATTTGGGAGCAGAGCCCCAGTGTGACAATGTCTGTGCACCAGCCCTGGCAAGTCAGCAATCAAGTCACTCTGCCTGCCTGACTGCTCAGCTCAAATGACTGCTGGCTGTCCAGAACATGCATTCCTAGAGCAAGGAGCAGTTATTAAATCCTCCCAAAGCCCATGGGTGCTCAGATGCATCTTCTCTGGGCACAGAAATACATCCCTGCTCCTTCCAGCAGGTAATTATTTGCCTGCTCAGGTTCCTTGTATGTGCATATGCAGTCATGATTTGCATGTGGCCAAGGCTGTCAGTCCTCCCTGTGACTGTGCAGGTAAAACCAGCAGGGAAACACTGGCTGTGGCTGTCACCAGACTGGGATCCAACTTCTCCAGAGGTAGCTGCTCTCTGTCAAGGCTCAGGAACAGCCTCAGGGCAAGAGGTGATGCAGGCAAGAGGGTAGGACTGAGCTGGTGATCCCCAGGCAATGTGCAAAAGCATCTGCAGGAATTTAAATGGGAAGGGGGGGATCTCAGAAGACAGAGGGGAGGAAAAAGCAGATAAAAAAGCATGGATAGAGAACAACAAGATTTATTCAGCTGAGGCTGATATTGCCACATCTAGAACCCCAGTTAGCGAATATTTGTAGTTTCTTAAACTTGAGCTAGACTAAATAAGGAACTATACAGGTGTGTGGATTTACCTAAACTACGTGCTGACATGTTGCCCTCTGGAGAAAATTACGATTCCTACTCGCCTTGTAAAGACCATGGGCTTTCTTACAAATCAGAGTGACTACAGCAAACCAAGAGCCTTCCCTCCAGCCAGCCCTGCAGGACCCCATCCCCCTGTGATGGGGAGGCTGTCCTGGTTTCAGGGACTGATATCTGAAGCAGGAGGGCCCCACCGACACCTTTGCAATCTGCGTCAAGGCAAGGAAAATTGCTGTCATGTTCAAGCTGTCTTGGAGATAAACTGAGTGGGTTTATTATAAACCTCCCGTGTGACAGAAATACTACACGGAGTGTCTCTCCTCTCTGAGGAACAGGCACACAAAACTTGGTCTGGCAGCTGTTTCCAGGACCTCAGGGCTGCCACAGGACCTCCAGTGCTCCAGCCTTATCCTGGCCTGGTGGGAGATGTTCCATGGGTAGCTTTGTGGACATTCCCACCTCCTGCTTTTCTCTTTGATGCTCCACAGTGGGTTGAGGTGCTCACTGGGCTTCATAATTTCTGTTTGCTGGGTCCAAGCTGAGTGCTCACTCAGCTTTAGGACCAACACATCCAGTCAGTTTGCTGTCCCACCACCTCCCAGATTTCCCGAGTGGAAATTACCACAAAAACTTTCCCTGTTTCTGGTAACAAGCATGAACCAGAAAGGACCTGCCTGGGGACAGGATGGAGACGAACAAGCATGAAGTTTACAGGGAAAAGCATCCAAGACGAGTTGTCCCAGCTGCTCCCACCACCCCTCTGCAGAGCCAGGTGATGTTTCTCCTAAGGTCACCCAAGCTGCAGTTTCACAAGCACGATGAACAGGCTCGCCGGGCTCCCTCCTGCTACAGCAACATATGGTGGTGGGAGGGTGATTGACTGGTACAATGTGATTTTCAATAAAATGTCTTGCAGACAGAAGAGTTCCAGGTGACTAGAAGTAAGCAATCATCGTGCCAATCTTTCAGCAAAAAAGGGTCACACGTTGAGTACAGCAACTTGAGGGAATAAGGCAGCTTTTTATAGCGGGTAATATCTCTTCTGACAGTGCAAGTGAACTGCTTCAAACCACACTTGGCTGGGAATGTGCGAAGATGAATGGCTTTGTCTCTCAGTAAGTATTACCAGGAGCACTAGGAAGGATGAGAAATGGTCTGTAAAGTAAGCAATAGCTAAAAATCCTCCTCTTTCCTGACCTTATTGTAAAGAAACCTTTAGCAGTGAGTGGAGGAAAAAAAAAAAAAGTGTAACAAGGTGTCCCTGGGGAAAAAGAAAAATCCACCCTAAAGGGAAACCTGGAAGCTTTTAGTAAGGATTGGATGTGATGAGCTGGAGTCTCATAGTCCACAATGGCAGCAGCCTCATCTTTCACTCCTTGTTTACCTGATGTTTTGGTGGTGGACTGAGGCCTGGCTGGGTCTGGGAGCACAGTGTGAAAGTGTTTGTCCCTCTAGGAAGAGACACCTGGAGACAACTGCCTCAATAAATGAAGCAGGTACAGGGGGACTTCTATCCTCTTTTTTTTTCAAGCCTGTTCAAGGTTACTCTGAGAAACTGAAGCCATGTGGGGAAGTGACCACAGATTCCTGCACCTTCACAGTCTGACCCGTTGGTGGTCACTATATCTTTGGAGGGCTCAGAATTAGTTTTCCTGGTGTGGACTTGGTCCTTCATAACCTGAAATTCAAAATAATGGTGCCTCCAGGACTTCAAGGGAAGTGTTGGCTTCTTCACAGTTCTGGGGGGACTGGAGAGGGAGGCATGTGAAAATTCTTGTTTAAATTGGGATGGGTTTATTTATGGGAATGATGCACTCTGCCTCGTGTCTTCCCAGGTGCGATCCTGTAAGGATAGGAAAGCATGAGAGGACCTACATTCACTCTGCAAAGTATCTTGTTTCCAGATTGGCACCTCTCATAGAAATCTCTTAGAAATAGGTCTGGGAGCTGCATGGCATTCAGGCATCTTGGTCTGTGCCAAACCCCTCTCTCACTCAGCCCCAACACCTGCAGAATAATTAACCCTGCTGTGAGCCCCCACCTGTAACCAGCCCTCTTTGGAGGGCTATTTACCCCTCTTCCAGTAAAACATTCCTTTTGCATATGGGACTGTCACAAAACCTCTCCTTTGGATTGAAGTGTTTGTATTCCCAGTATTTTTGGAGAGTTTTCCAGGGGAAAACCCTCCTAGCACACCTAGACATGCATTACTAATGTATAGAGTTTACTAATTATTGTCTTAATGTAAACTGGCTGACTCGGTCTGCTCACAGGGAAAAAAAAAATAACAAAAACTTTGGTGATGGTATTTTTCTGGATTAAGCAAGAGGGGAAAAAAGTATGAGAGAGAGGAATTAGAGATACCATCAAACAACAGTCGTGTGTCTTGTGCTGTGGCTGCCTGAGCATATGGCCTTTTATGGGATTCCAGGCCCTGTCAACTCAGAAAGCAAATCTTCCCTCTCTGCTTAGGCTGAGAATGAGTCTGCTCCTCTCTGACCCTGTCACAGAGGCATCTGGCAGGAATTATGAACTCTCCATCTCCTTGTGTTAAACCTGAGGTTATTGGTTGTTTTGGTTCAGTTATTATTTGTTTTTCCCTAGAGGGAAGAAAGGAGCAGGGATATAACTAAAAGAAGTTACAAGCAGATGTTTGGTATTTCCATTCCAGCTTAGGCTTTGCTCAGATGGAGCTTCCCCACTGACTTAATGAGGGCAAAAGTCCCTTCCACCCTTGTCTCCAAAACCAGCTCCAGCAGTTGTGGGTCTGCTTGTTTCCTTTTCCACAAGTGCATCCCAGATGTGCCCTTGTTCTGCACACAGAGGCAGAACATCTGTGCTGGAATGAGGAAGGAAAAATGATGATGTTGTTTGGTTGTCTTGGATGCTGAGATGCTGCCAAACGTATGGGGCAAGGGGAACCTTTGTGGGTCTAAATTAGGGGCTGCAGGGCTTGGAAGGGCAGGAATCACTCACGGTTCTCAAACCTGAACAAGCAGATCCTTTTCCTTTCTATCAGGACAGTGGGCACAGGATATGATGCTCTTCATCTCTCAAACCAGTGCTTGGATGATGATGATGGTGAAAGTGGTGGTCTGAAATCCAGGAATCAGGGGTGTGGCAGCTCTCAGGGGGACGTGCAGAGCTGCAGTCATGAAAATTGGCACGTGAAAGGTCAACCAGAAGTCATGGCTCTGCATTTTTGCCTCCCACAGATGTGTGGCCAGACTCCTTCTTGTCACTTCCACAAAAGTTCCAACTGCCCCCTTTTAATCCTTTATTATCCGAGTCACACACCACCAAAATTACCTGCTAGCTCCCAGTATTATAAACTATATAAATTATTATTATAAATCTCAACTCCACATGAACAACGTCTGGGTGGACATTTGAAGAGTTAATGATACATTTTTCTGGCATAATTGATGTTTACTCCTTTTTTAGTTTGAGATACAAAAATGCCTAGAAGGCATACGGGAATTTAGGATCTCTTTTATACCCTTAATTCCTGAAGATCATTACAATCAAGGAGACTTTAAATCCCCAGATAAGTCTCAGAAAAAGGGATGATGAATAGATAAGAAGCAGCAGTGTATTGCAATAATATTCATCCATAAATCTAACAGGGTACTTAGAGTGAAGGGAAGAGCTTGCAAAATAAAAGTGAGGTGGGAGGAGGGGTGGGCATTCAGCCCAACACAAAAGTGTGAGCAGTACCCTGTGGATGAATCACGCTTTTCTCATCAAAAACAAGCAGTCCCATGACACCAGAAAAGGGTTTGGTTTCCAGAAGAACAGCCTGACTTCATCTGGGGTGAACCAAACACTTCTTTATCAGTCTCTCCTCTCCCCAGTTGCTCCTTCTCCTTAAAACCTGTAAGGTGCTTTGTGATTTTTGGTTAAATTCAGCCAGGGTGTTTCACAGCTCTTTGAAAGGAAGATGCAGAGACAACAGATAAATTCTTCCTTAAGAAATCAGAGATTTAAGGCTGCTTGGCCTCTTTTTCACCCCCTCCCTTTAAGGGGGTTTGGAAACACGGGTTTAAGGGAGTTTAGGAACATTGGTTGTCTTCCAGGAGGGATGAAAGAAAACAGCCTCAAACCCAAGCATCTCACGTTAAGCCATTGGGCATTTCCTTGGTGCCTCTGAAGCTTCAATGTTTCCCTGTGTGGGAAATTAGGACCAGGCCTGGAGGAGTATGTGCTGCCATGGGGGTCTGATTTTCAGAGATACTGCAATGTCTAGGTTTGAAAAGGCAGGTGTCTGCTAAGGAAAGCAGGAGCCTCCCTTGAAATGGAAAATGTAAACCCCCTCCCTATAAATTACTATAATTTTGAAATTAAGGGGCTCTCAGGCAAAGATATGGGAATAGGAATAATAGTTCTTTACTAGGAAAATTAAAAAGAAATACAAATGCAATAGTAGGAAAAAACAACCCACTGCCAGAGTCAGAACAGAGCTGGCAGCCTGTGGGTCAGGGAGGTGGCAGCAGTGCCATTCCATGGGGGCTCAGCCCTCCTGCAGTGCCAGCTGTGCTTCTGCTGGAGCAGGATCCTGGACAAGGCTGGAGTTTTCCTCTGGAGCTCCAGGGCTGCTGGAGATGGGCCTGGGCTCCCTCTGGGAATGCAGTGGGGCAGAAAGCTGCTCCTCTGGGAATGCAGTGGGCAAAGGCTGCTGTGGTGTTGCAGGAGTCAGATTGGATCCAGGTAGGAATGCTTGGCTCCTGCCCTGGGCACAGCATCTCCCCATGGGATGCTGGAATTTTCTCAGCCATGCAGGGACACTCAGTGGCCATGGACAGAAGAGATCTCCTGGAGGGAGGATTGGCTGTGGGAGAGATAAAGAAAAAACTGCCCCATGGACAGCAGAGAACTGCCCCACCTCTGACAGATGGGAAATAGAATAGACACCCCCATTTCCAACCTAAGACGTGCAGAATGGAGAACAAGAATGCCTTCTTTATCTTTTTTTTCTGGAGCTCTCAGACCCAGAAGAAAAGATTTTGCAGGTATAGATTGGTCTCTTGGCTGTATCTTCCTTGATTTTGTGCGGCCACTCTTTAGGAAGAAAGGCTGATTTTCCTCGGGGATCACACAGCACTGGCTAAAGTGAGCTGCCATCATATTTCTCTGCTATAATCTGGGATTTCAGGCACAGGAAAAGTGGTGCCACCCTGTTGTTTTACCTAATAAAATACTGGAGTCAGAAGTCAGCTCATTGCAAAATACATCAGTAAGGAAACCCAACAGGAAAGTTTGGCTTGTTGTGATTCCATGTTTATTTTCCTGTCTTATATTGGAAAGTCTGGTTTTCCCAAGGGCAGAAAATTATTTGCTTCAGCAAAATCTCTATGAAACTGTATGTATAATGTCCAAATCAACTCTCTCTGTCTATCCCATTAACAGCTTTCTTTTCCACTGTTTTTGGTGGAACAAAAATGACCTTTCACATCAAAGACTTCTGAAGCCTATTACAGAAAGCTTTCACTTTTCAAAATTATTTCAGCTTTGTAATAAAGACTGTTTTTTCCTTCCTCAATCTTCTGCTTCCTGCTCAGCACAAGGAGTAATGTTGTCTCAACTTTCCACACCCTTTAAAAAAATTTATTGTATTAGGTTTTTCCTTTCCAAGTCTTCCCCCAAACTGTTTCTGGTGTTGGAAACAGTTAAATAAATAAAAAAAAGCAATCAAACAAACAAGAAAGTGAAATTGAAGTTTGCTAATTGAGAACTTCTGCAAAAATTGTGATGTTTAAAAATTTGAAGTGTTGCAAAAATATAAAATAGGAGAAAGAACATGAAAAGCTAAAGTAAACAAACAAAATGCTTAAATTGTTTGAAGTGTTTTTTCTTAAGATTAAATGTTTCCCACTATCAACACCAAAAACAATGGAAAGATGTCTGAACTTTTCTTCTGGTAATTGCATTCTTATCATCAATGTGGGGCACTGATAAATACTCTGGCACCTCCTTCCTGGTCTATAATGGGAGACATTAACTCAGCATAAACTCCAGCAAGTTGTCTGAATTCACCAAGCCTTCCCAATATAATCTGGAGGGACCAACTTTCCACTGGGTAAGAACTTCATCCTTCTATTTCCCAAACTGCTGTGAATGTGTCTGCAAAGGTGGCAAAGAATCGCTTAGAAAAGTTAAGAAAACAAAGTAAAACAAAAGAAGGAGCCCACTGGCATTGATGGACATGTGCACTGTTACCACCCTGTAATTTATAATTTACAGGTCTCTGTGATTTTGACATGATTCTAGAACTGTTGTTGTAAGCTAGAGGGGGAGAAAACGGCTGAATCCAAATTGAAATAATTATTTGTGGGAGTCAGAAAATGAACGTGTCAGTTGTTAGAAGAGAGTATCAGAAGCATGAAATATAGATCACCAACACTCTGTAGCTGCGAGCAAGTTGTCCCTGCAGTGTTCTGTCAGACTGCTGCAGAATATCCTTGAAATATTTTCTCTTCAGGAGGCAACAACAGCTTCAAGCCCTTTACTGGCATGTCCAATCTCAGGATGCAATCCTTTGCCTGAGGAAGCTGTTGCCCAGAGAGTTTGTGGATGGTCCATCCCTGGCAGTGTCCAAAGCCAGGTTGGACAGAGCTTGGAGCAGCCTGGGATAGTGGAAGGTGTCCCTGCCCATGGCAGGGGGTGGGACTGGATGAAGTTTAAGGTCCCTTTCAACCTAAAATATCCACTAATTCCATGATTCTCAGTCAGGATCAGAGCTAAGGAAGGTAGAGAAGTTGGCTTGGAGTGCAGGGATGCATGGAAAGCCCAGGATATAACTTTCAACCTTTGGCCTTCTTATTTTTTTGGATAGAGGCGCAGCTCAGTGCCATTTACTCCCAGAGTGTGGGAAGCAGGTGTGGGCTTGTGCCCAGGGCACATTGCCACCATCAATCCCACTCCCAGGTCACTGAGTCCCTTTAATGCTACCTGGGCAATTGCATAACATTTAGCCACCTAATTTGATGGGATCATTGACATTTTCACACTGAGCTGAGAGGTGCCATTCTGGTGAGGGATGGGCTGGGAACCAAACACGGGCAGATGAGCTTTGCAGGCCTTGTCTGGGAACACTCTCCTCAATGCTTCTACTGGAGGCAGAGTCATCTTCACAGCAGCTGACCTTAGAAGTGGAAGCCTTGCTGGGCACTTTGCAGCTTTAGTTAATCACTGGCAATAGCATAAATGCCGTGGCCTGGTTTTCAGCAGTGATGATAGGAAGTATCTGTAGGTGGCACTTTTCCCAGGCAAATGAGGATGCTGCCTGTTCTCTCTGCCTCTGTCCCAGCCACGTATCACAGGGACTGCTTTCTGAAGGGTTCTTTACACGAGGGTTCATTGCTCTGTGCTCAAATGAATATTTAGGTCAGGCTTCTGCTAATAAACCAGAAAGACTTTTTGTTTCCCAGCTGTTAATATAAAAGGTAATACCAGTAAAGAGTGCTGGAGGAAGAGGTGAAATCCATTCCTTCAGGCTGCCTGGGAGAAATGCGGTCACTGGATCTGATGGGGGTAAAATATTTCACACAAGAATTTAAGGGAATAGAAGAAGATTCCCAGTAACTATGCCATTTCTCCTGATTCGGAATGGAGAGAAGAAATTTTAACCATTGTGGGCCATGAGCCTTCCTGCTATGTCAATTAAAGAGCTGCCTCTGCTCATGCCTTTTATTCCTGCAAATTCCTGCCCATTCCAGTTGCTGTTTCATTCCCAGAGGATCTCTAAAACTAATCTTCCAGTCATTACCAGGGGGAGATGCTCTCAAGCCACAAACTTAAAAGCAAGAGAGAACCGTGCCATAACCCAAAGCACAGGCCATTGATTTCTACAAGAGTTATCACAGAAGAATCCCAGCACTTAACAAAGAGATTAGTAACTAATGAGGAAAAAAATATCACTCACAATGCAAGTCAAAACAGGTTACTTTCCTTTTCCAAAGAACTGAGAAACAGCAGAATTTCCTTTGTGTCAGAGGAGAGCTCCTGACCCAAATGTCTATTGATGTCTTCCTCTCTGTTGGCAAAACAGAGATCATCACTTTACAGAGCCCAGGCTGCTGAAATGAATATAACAAATAAGCATTAAATCAAATGCAGTCTCTCCATGGCTTTGGACAGCAAACTGCTGGGTCTTGATCTTAAACCTCAATAATGTTTCCAAAATGAGCTTCCATAGCAGGGCTCTGTCAGCAGGGCTGCAGCTGTGGAGAGCTGGGGGTTGAGTTAATCAGCAAGAAGGGATTCACAGAGCCACCAGGAGCAGGGATTTTTGTCTCCTGGGTGGGCACAGGCAGTCTCACAGTGAGGAGCCATTAGTGATGCACCAAAATTTTGCATGGCAATGACTCTGCAAAGCCATAAGGCACTGGTAAGTGTTGGTGTGTGGCAGAAATCTTGCACATCAGAGGAGAAATTAAGGGTTTTCCTTTCTGCTTTCTGCAAAGAGAGGTGAAATGAGCTTCTGTTGCATTGGTCAAAACTGAAAAGTGGCTGTTCTGATGCCTTGAGAAGGCTGACCTAAAACAGAGGCTGGTCAGAGCTAAAGAATAAAGCAGGGATTCATTAAAAGGATCTCCTCCATGGATCCACCTTGGGCAGCACCAGAGCCCAGCCAGGGCTGCACCCAAGAGGAACCAAAATGGTCCCAAAATGCACGAGCGCTCCCGGGGGCTCTCACTGGGATCAGCTCTGCTCCATTTGCACCTTGCAGTTCATTGTCCCATTCCAGCTTTAGCCCAGGCACTCCCATCCTGCTTGTTTTTCTCTCTCCAGCCCACGCTGTTTGTGCTCCTGGGCCTGAGCTTTGGATCATTTGTCCTTGGTGCCCAGCTGGAGCAGGAATTGTTTTGTCTCCCTGCTCTGTGCAGAGAGCTCACCATCCCATAATATGAAGCTCAGACCCACACACTAAAGCAGCACAGAATGTGAAAAATATAAAAGCTCAAACCTGAGGCATCAGTGTGAATTTGTATCTCAGATATTGCATGTATGAGAGGTTCTGCAAGTTCAGGTGTGTTTGAAACCACTGGGCCAAACGTGGAGAAAAGCCCTGGTTCAGATTTTGGGAGCTGCTCTTCACTCACAAAGTGAAAGTGGAGTACACATCTAAGACTGAACATTCAACTCAATGAGAGAAAAAAGGTTTATGGATTAAGAGGAAAGGAAAATCACTCTGCTTTTTTGTGTTGATGGAGAGCTGAGGTCCAGCTATCTAAACCCTTGGAGAAACCTGAATTTGGATCCTCAAGTCAGTTCAATCCACACATCTGTGAAACAAACTTCCCATTCAAAAATATGGAGTAATTTGAAAATTTTTCCTTTAGATGATTTGTTCAGGGACAGTGATATTTGTGCAGCATCAGATATTGTAAGATCTTTTATTTCCTTAACTGAAGTGAGAGGATTCACAAGTGAGGTGAGTTCTACCTCTTAGTTCTGTCCATAAACCAAAGGAGAATTCCATGATATTCTCCATTATCATCATCAGTGTCAGAACTGCACACAGGTATTGGGATTGCTAATTTACCATTGTTAAATCCACAAGTTTCTTGCAAACCTATAAATTACGAGTCTCCTTAGAATCTGGTTGTTGCCCAGATGCACTGGGCAGGCCAGATCTGGGCTGGAAATGTCATGTTCTGTAATTAACAACTCATTAAGGGACTGAATCCACCCAGAGAAAACCAGCTGCTTTTTCTACGCCTTGCACTAACACCAACCCTAAAGACAGACATGGCATTAAAGCTTCACTGCCCACCAGGAACAATGACCAGATTTTCCCTTTAAACTGAGAAAAAGCCCTGGAATATCAGAGATGTATGAGACTGGTATAAGCTGAATCTCAACCCGTGATGGGTGTTTGGGGTTGACCCTTGTTGATTTGCAGGGCGGTGATGATTTTCCTGATGGCTGCCTGTCTTTATTTCCATTTGTTGTGTTCCTCTAGCACAGTTTCAACTCCTTTTCCCAGTGAGGAAGAATCCTGGTCTAGCTCTGAGAATTTGCCCAACTGGTCGTAAAATTTTACATTTTCTGATGAATTTTGAAAAGCCTGTCAATCCCTGTCCTGTCCTCTTGTTTCTGATTCTCACTTCACAATAAATGCAGGATGAAACCAGAGGGAGCAGCAGCCCCTGGAGTGGTTTAGAAACCTTTAACCAAGAGGAAAGGTTAATGGAGTAGAGTTAATGCAGTGGAGTTTATTTTTAATAGAAAAGAAGAGACTTTGAGATGACTAGGCAGAAATCTTCAGCCTTAGGAAGGAAAAAGATGATAGTGGGTAGTTTTCTCTCTGATGTCATGGTTAATAAATTCAGGATATAATTTAAAGCTGAGATTATTTGGGAGATGTGCCACATCAGGCAAAGGGAAGAACATATAAGCAGTGAATTTCTAATAACTCAAAACCTCCTCCATACTTGGGTTAACAGTCCTCTGGATTTTCAGGTTTGTTTGTTATCCAGTAAAATCCACAAACACTGACCTTGATTCTTCACAGGGCTGCATTAATAAATTGTTGAAGACAGGCAACTCTGTAATTACGCCAGAGAACCTTTCTGCAGGTAGGCGAATCCTTAGTTCTCAAGATGAAACAAGGTACCATATGTTAACATTTTGGGGGATATATTACAGTTTTATGTTTTCCTGTGGCTTAGATTTTTCCCTTGGTAAATAATGGGAATGTGGAATGCCTCAAACCACAGACAGCATCCATTGTTGGTTCATAAACATTTACAGAGAGCTTGGATGGCAGAGATTGAATAAGCACAAAGCATTTTCTCGACCCAGCTAAAGAATTTGTAACTTCTGGAAATTTTTTTTTTTTTTTTTTAGTGTACCTTCCATTCAATCAATTTGCAATTAACTCCAGCCCTGACACTTCTGGCTGTTTGAGCCAGCAATACATCTGTGTGCTGTCTGCTGGACAGCAACCATGTGAAAAATTACTCCTTTTTGAAAGATAATCTGGAAGAACGTCAGCACCTCTTCATGGCTTGGAATGGATGAAAATCCTGTCGTGTCTCAGGGACCTCATTCCCTGAGCCATCCCCCTGGAAGGTGGGTGGGAAAACCTCCCCTGCATTAGCAGTTCCCTCAACACTTAATGTGAGCTCTGTGGGTCTGAAGTGGGGCCTGGTGGCATCACTGTGCTTCAAGCCACGCTCTCATTAGGTAATCTCAAGAGATGACGCAAAGCTTTGGAAGCTCAATTAGCCCTTAATTAAGAGAACTTAAAGGAATGTAAGAGCTCTTAGCTGCTCTTACCACTCAAGCCATGATTAAAATGCGGCATCCAGCACTCAATAACCCCGTGCAATGAGGTGGGTTGGTGCCAGCTAGCTGGGAAGCAGCTTTGTGGAGGAGGAGCTGGGGGTTTTTGGCAGCATATGAGTCAGCAGTGCATCCTCGTGAAAGTCTGTGCTCAGGGAAGTGTTCACCAGGAGGTCCAGTGAAAGGATTCTTCACCTCTGAGCAGCAGTCGTGACACCACTTCTGCAATGTCGGGCCCTGTTCTGCGCTTCCCAAAACAACACAGCCTGGAGCATTCAGGGGTGAGCCCTGCAAAGTGTCACCAAGAGGTTCAGGGTCCTGGAGCACACAAGGTGGGAATGGCTGAGAGCTGGGTGTGCTCAGCATGCCCAAGAGAAGGCTCGGTGACATCCTGTCTTGTCTTGATATCCGCAAGACATCTTGTCTTGATATCTGCAATATCCAGTGTGCCCTGCAGAGAAAGTGGATGTTGTAGTTGAGACAGAGACAATACAAAGCAACTCCATTTTCAGAAGGCTTCAAACTGTTTTTATTCTAGCATGCATGCTTTTTATACATTCTTACAAAACTCGTACGTTTACACTTTACTTATTGGTCATGAAAGACAAACAAAATGCTCATTGGAAGAAGTTTCTCTTATTTATCCTTCTTTCTTTATTGGTTTCTATGTCAACGACCTTGGTAGGAAATTCTTTCAGGGGTAAATGGATCCTCTTATCAAACATGGATCCTCTTATCAAACTTCTCTCTGGCTCACAGAAGTTGCTGTAAAACCTCTTCCACAGGTGAAGCCTGTCTGTTCGGGATACAGAAAGATGGGGTCAACTGAAGAGACATTTAAAAGATGGTTTATTGCAAAATCAGTCTCATGGAAGGGTGAGACTATAAGGTTGTTACATCCAAAGCTATCACTTTAGAAGTCTTGCATCAGAAGCCGTTATAACTCTAGTTACGTCTTCTATAAATTTCTTATCCAATCAGCTACTTCCACAAGTCTCGCTAAAATCTTCATAACCAATTGCTAATTGCTATGCTTTACACGATTTACCCCAATGCGTCTTTTTCTATCCAATCACATGACTCTACAGAAACTTATTATTGCATCCTCTACCTTTCATCAACTCTGCAACAAGTTCTATTGTTAATCTCTAAAATCTTCTGTTATCTTGCTTAGCATATTTGTTCACTTATATGAGGCTGATATCTTAAAACATATTTCTTCTTAAACTGCAAATCTTTATTTTTATTTTGTGTCTGCGTCACTGTTCTATTCTAAAGCTTTAAGCGTTCTCCAAGGCCTTAGGTCAAACACTGTGTCCATCTCTGAGCTGGTATGCTCGAGGCCTTGGGAGCTCTCTGTGCTTGCATTTTCCACACCTGTCCAGGCACAGGGGAAAAAACAGAGGTGATGCACGTGGGACATTCTTATTGGATGTAATGTCCAAAAAAAGGCACCCTGTGACCATTGAAACACTGGAATGGGCTTCCAGAGAGGTTGTTGTTGGCTCTCCATCCTTGGAGACATTCAAAACTTGGGTAGACAAGCCCTACTTGAGCATGGGCTCTTTTTCATCCTGTATATATTAATAATATCATATCATATCATATCATATCATATCGTATCATATAATATCATATCATATAATATCATATCTATCATATCATATATCATATCATATCACATTATATTATTCTCTAAAATTGCTGTCTCATGTATACAGATTTCTCTTTTTATCAGCTGACAGAGCTCTCTGGTGAGGTTATCCTAACCTGCATCAGTGAAATTGAATGGACATAATCAGTATATCTTTACTAAAAAATGTATTTTTGTCTGGAACAAGCCAAGAAATGAGAGAATTGATTCTTCCTGGAGAGGTTGTAACCTACAGCAGAGTGTGAATAAAGAAAATCTGGGGGAAGTGATCTCTGGATCTAGAAGACGACTGCTCTCGACAGACTCAGATATTTAATTTTTTCTCACTCTCTTAAATCAGGCCAGCTCTTGCCTGGGGCTCTTTTTGAGTCGTAGCATACAAATTGCTTTGGGGGCAACCATACCATGGAATTTCTGCCATGGGAAACACACGGAATGATAATAAAGGCAGTGACTGGAGGCAGGGAAATTTCGAGTCCGTGGCTCCCAGGCTTCGAGCGGGGTCTCCGAGCTTGCAGCAGCCTGGTAGTGCAGAAGAGCAGACAGACACTGAGCTATCAGATTGAGAACTGTGTTGTTCCATGAGAGATAACGAGCATAAGATGGGCTGTAGGGGGTCAGACAAAGCTTTCTGCCTCCAGAAATGGCTAACAGCAGATGCCTGGGGAACAGTGCAAGCACGTGGCAGCACAGAGTGATGCTTCTCCAATATGTTCTGCCTGTCTCCAGCAGGTGGGTAAGGGGGTTGAGAATTGCTGTTATCTTTGTCTTTAGAAGCCCTTGATTTGACTTCTTCTCTGTGAGTGTTTTTTTTGCAGTTCCTGGGAGTACCTGGGCTTTGCTCTAGGCCACGTGGGTGCCCTTTGCTTCTGGTCAGCCCAAAAATGCCGCAAGACAAACTCTGGGTTTGGTATTAAGAGTTCATGAGCCTTTATCTTCTCTTCATCTTCTGCATGCTGGTCCAGCAAAGAGATTGTATTGACTGGAATTTGATCTGAGCACCAAACTGGAGATTGTGGAACCACAGAATGGTTTGGGTTGGGAGGGACCTTAGAGATCATCTCATTCCAATTCCATTTCCATTTCCATTTCCATTTCCATTTCCATTTCCATTTCCATTTCCGTTTCCGTTTCCGTTTCCGTTTCCGTTTCCATTTCCATTTCCATTTCCATTTCCAATTCCAATTCCAATTCCAGTACCAATTCCAATTCCAGTTCCAATTCCAATTCCAAAGGACACCTTCCACTATTCCAGGTTGCTCCAAGCCCCATCCAACCTGGCCTGGAACACTTCCAGGGATGGGGCAGGAATGTTCACGAGGGCTCATGAAGGTTCCATGGTTCATGCAGGTCCACCTGAGGTTGCTCCTGACCTCAGCCAGGAGGCTTGAAGGTCCCCTCAACCCCATTTCGAGCTATGGCACAGCCTGGGGGCTGAGAAAAAATTCTAAATCATGGAGGGAACAAGTGAAAGTGAACTGTCAAGAGTTACTAAAATTTGGGTTGAAATCAGCACTTCTGGAGCTAAGATACCATCCCCCAGGGAGAGCAAAATAGGGAAGGCCAGGCTGCAAGAGGTCGAGGCTGGATCTGACTTCACTGCAATAAAATAGGCAACTGCCACAGTTGTGGTTATTCCTGTCAACATTTTTTTTGCCCCTGCTGTTGTTTAAAATGCATGGAGAGGGACTTGCCAGCTCCTGTTCCCAGTGTGAGTGCTGTCTTATTCCTGCATCCTGTGTTTTCAGAGTGAGTATATAATGATGGACCAGGGTTCAGCTCATTGAGAGTTTGTTACAGAGTTGGAGCCATTATTATGAAATTACCAAATAAAACATACATTTTCATTCCCACTGGTAATAAAAATTATCGAAGTACCTCTCCTGGGACAATTATAATGAGATAATGCAGAACTCCTGACTGATTCCTGTGGCTGTAAAAAAAATAAAATCAAAGAGCATTCAACAAGACATTAGTGTATGCCTTGGCTCCAATCACTTCCCTGTCTCAGGGGGTAATGAAGTTATCAAATTAGTTTTAAAAAGGTGAAACTTCCATTTTTCAGCCCGTCTGACAGGTTCTCCCCTAAATAATGACATTATGATGAGGTGCACAGGACAGCACGAGCCTTTATTGCTTTTGGTCTAGACACTACAGGACATTAAGAAATTTTGCCCTCTTGTCTCCACGGTGCAATGTTTATACTCAGAGTGTCCAGGCCAATTGAATGATAAAGAACAGAGGTTTAGGTTTTAGGGTTTTTTTCCCTCCTGCACACCCAAAACATAAATACAACCGTATGTTCCAGCCTGCATTTGCAGAAATGAAGCATAAATGGCCTGCTGGGTTATATAGCTCATCTGTTTCCCATTACTGCTCTGCAGCAAATTACATTCTTTCCAAAGAGCAATGCCGGCATGGACAGCCTAACAGCCTCCCTTCCCGGGGATCCAGGATGGAGGTCATGAAACATATTCAGTGCTGCTCTAACAACCAGTTTGTCAGCCTGGCATGAGCAGAAACCCTGCCCTGAGATGCTCCAGTGACATTGGAGACAGCAAAACGCTCTGAGAAGATGTTTCAACCATCTCTGGAAGCGTCCCTTGCCTTTATCGAGCATTAAGAGTAACAGCACTCCTGATTCAGGCACTCCAGTCACGTTCCAAAGGCAGGGCTTTGCCCCAGGGCTGATGCCTCCCACAGCATTGAGTGAGAGGAATATTTTTCATTTTTCAGGCGTCTCTCCATTTGCTGGGAAGTGAACCCCAAAGTTTCAGGAGCAAGAGCATCATCTCCTGCGGTTCCCAGCTGAACGGCTGGGTGACCTCCGGGAGAGCAGGAGCACATCCTCCATCCTGGATGGGCCAGGCTCAGCGGGGAGTGATTTACATATCCAGAGACACTCTGAGCCCCTTTCAGCAGCAGGGATGGTCTCACTGCCTGGCCCGACCCGGCTGTGGTAGCCCAGGTAACACCCACCCCTCTGAAAAATGGAAATGGGCAGCAAAACTGCTCAACCTCTGCGTCATCCCAAGCGACCTGTCAATACATCAGAGCTGGACACCCCCCCCGCCGTGATTCCAGCCACAGAGCTGTCTCATTTCCCTTGTAAAAGAGCCCCACAGGCAACAAACGCACACACAGAGCAACTTCTGTATTTACCTTGACACTACATGAGTCACAGCGCTCGCCTCTTGCTGAGCAGCCGTATACATTATCGTCATTTTGGCATCTTGGTTGCTGCTCTCTCTTATTCTCCTTCTGTTCAGCAGAGCAGAGAGGTTGTTTAGGGTCCCCCCCACAACCCCTCATGCCTGCACTCCTTCCCAGAAAACCATTACCCAGAATTCCAGCTTTCCTTGAAGCAGCACTGAACAAGCTGTGCTGTGTTTTCCCCCCTCCAGGCTCTTTTTTTTTTTTTAATTTTTTTTTTTTTTAGCAGTTCTTGGAGGAAGGAGTAATTTATCCAGAATTAAAACATCTGGTTATTGTACTCCCTGGGTTAGTCAGCACTGAAATAAGAGGGAAACAAAGTGCCTGGCTGTCTCCATCATGGGAGAGGAGGAACATGACCCATGTCTCCACAGGATGGCCTGGGTTGGGAGGGACCTTAAAAAACATCCAGTTCCACCCCTGCCATAGGCAGGGACACCTTCTACTAACCCAGGTTGCTCCAAAACCCATCCAGCCTGGCCTTGAACACTTCTATGGATGGGAAATTCACAGCTTCACTGGGCAACCTGTGCCAGAACTTCACCACTCTCACAGTAAAGATTTTTTTATTATCCAATCTAAATCTACTCTCATTCAGTTTGAAACTTTCTGCCCTTGTTCTGTCACTCCAGGCTCTTGTAAATAGACTCTCTCCACCTTTCTTGTCAACTTGTTTCTCTTCTCCAGGCTGAACAGTCCCCGTTCTCTCAGCCTAATTCTTCTGCAACTGCATGTTGTCTTTGTCAGGGACAAAGCAGGATGGCATGGCAGGGACACAAATTTACAAATAGTACAGTGGGATGTCAAGTGAGGGGTGTGTCCAGAGGAGAGCTCAACTCCTCCACCCGAAATCCAAGGATGTGCCTGTCAGATGTGATGCCTTGAGAAGGCTGAGCTAGAACAGAGGCCAGACAGAGTTAAAGAATAAATCAGGGATTTATTCCAAGGATCTCCTCCATGGATCCACCTTGGGCAGCACCAGAGCCCAGCCAGGGCTGCACCCAAGAGGAACCAAAATGGTCCCAAAATGCACGAGCGCTCCCGGGGGCTCTCACTGGGATCAGCTCTGCTCCATTTGCACCTTGCAGTTCATTGTCCCATTCCAGCTTTAGCCCATGCACTCCCATCCTGCTTGTTTTTCTCTCTCCAGCCCACGCTGTTTGTGCTCCTGGGCCTGAGCTTTGGATCATTTGTCCTTGGTGCCCAGCTGGAGCAGGAAATGTTTTGTCTCCCTGCTCTGTGCAGAGAGCTCACCATCCCATAATAGGAAACTCAGACCCACACACTAAAGCAGCAGAGAATGTGAAAAATATAAAAGCTCAAACCTGAGGCATCAGATGTGTTTGGTACAGGCTGGGACAGTGGTGTCACATCTGGTGCTGGCCTGTGGAGTAACCTTGAGCAAATCACTCCACCCTCCACTCCTTCCCTCTCCTCCCAGCTTTGCTGGGATGAGTTAGGGAAGAAACTTTCCATTCCAGAGTGTGCACCCAGTGTTTATCACACTGGTGCATCCTCAGGTGACCAGCGTACAAATAATAATGAAGAGCAATAATAACTGGTTGCCAATCAGCACAGGATCAGGTTTGCTGTTTTCAAATCAGTTGGAAATTGTTTTTCTCTTGCTTTGAATAAGGTGATGGCAATATGTAAGAAGTCTTATTTTTTTTTTTTTTTGTTTTGTTTTTTTTTTTTGCCTAGCAGCTAAAACACCCTTTATCAACATTCCAAAATATGATTAATGCTAATCTTGACCTTTCCAAAGTTCAATGCCAAGCAGTTGATGATGCTTCTGTGTTGTAAAGAATCAAACAGAAGGTGTTTCTATCCACAATGAAGTGTTCTTTATTAATGAATGATTTGCTTACCAGGAAATCCAAGAATTCCTTTGCACTGTCTTTTTTTTTTTTTTTTTTTTTTACAAGCCTGAGGGAGTTTAATCATTTGGAGTGGATTGAAAGCATAAATATATTTATGAATTTCTCATCTCTTTTCCCCCTTGCTCTAAAGTCAGAACACGAACTCTATTAGCTTATTACTTTAGGTCAGAGATCGTTTTTTTTTACCTTTCCAAGAAAAACACCTGGGTTATCAAGAAAATTAATGTGTTAAATCAATCAACATTGTGATGTCTGGTGTCAGCTGTTTCTGAGACTCTGGACAACAAGCAAAGAATATATCTGCAAAATGTGAAGCAGTAAAGGCTGTAGTTGTCCATCTTCCAAAAATGAAAATATAGAATAATTTTCTAGACTTGAGTCAGGTGTAGGGATCTGACCCTGGACACTCCAGGATGGCGACAAACTTCTCATTTTCTTCTGTGAGTAAAGCAGAAAATCCTAAACAACTTCCCAGACTCTCATAAACACCATGAAAATATTTCAACCACTGCTCTGAAAACTTCTGAAGTTCTTTCAGGTCCTTCCAGAATTCTCAAGTCCAAGGTCAGAGAACAGTGGAATGGAGATTATGGAGGGCAAAATGCTTAATAGCCAGAAATTGAGGGATCATTGGACATTTTGCCTAATTAATTCACAAATGCAGCATATTAAGGTGACCAAAATCTTCTGCTACCAAAAGGGTCACATGGATTCATTAAGTTCTTTGAGAGTCACAGATTGGGGGTATGAAAGAATTGTAAAGCATATTTCTTATTTATCATTATTCGTAATTCAGGCCACTTATCTGCAATCATATTTCTCCTGACTCCTTGTGTTCTCTGTGATGGGGATGTCTCAGGCCATTAGTGACTAACCCTCTGAATAATTAGGCTGTGAAAATCTAATGGCAGGATTTATTATTTTTATTATTATTAGCTACTTTCCACTCTGTTGTACTAAGTCCATTTGGTATTGGTCTGTTTTCTTGAAGAACAATGCTCATCTATATAAAATCTCTTTGTTGTTATTGTTGTTCAAAATGCCTTTCATCATGTGATTTAACAGACCATGAAACACCTTAACGTTGGTTTTTAGATTTTCAAGCCAGTGCCAATACTTTGATGACATTAATACGTTCCTTGCATCACCCCTGGAATACTCACATGAAGTTACTGTATTATCTTGTCCTTTTTCTGATGTCCTTTGTGTCCTTTCCTCGTCATCCTCCTGTGATGCATAACAATTTCTGTGCTAGAGGTTTCACTGATGGGCTTCTTTCACCCTAAATATCACTCTTGGACACACCTCTGGATGAGAAATCCATGAGAAGCTCCTGGCTCCAGCCCACCCTGCATAAAGATGCTGATTTTTCTGTCTGATTTACTTGTCCTCAATGAAGATCAGCTGGCCAGTACCCTTACAGACTCCTGCATCCTGTGCCAGGGCCTTTCCACCCTCACAGGGAAGGATTTCTTCCCATTATCTAATCTAAATCTCTCCTCATTTAGTTTAAAAACATTTCACTTTCTCCTATCACTGAGAAAAAAGTCATTCTACTTCTGTTTTATGAGCCCCCTTAAAGCACTGGAAGGATGCAATGATGCCCCTCTCCTCTCCTCTCCTCTCCTCTCCTCTCCTCTCCTCTCCTCTCCTCTCCTCTCCTCTCCTCTCCTCTCCTCTCCTCTCCTCTCCTCTCCTCTCCTCTCCTCTCCTCTCCTCTCCTCTCCTCTCCTCTCCTCTCCTCTCCTCTCCTCTCCTCTCCTCTCCTCTCCTCTCCTCTCCTCTCCTCTCCTCTCCTCTCCTCTCCTCTCCTCTCCTCTCCTCTCCTCTCCTCTCCTCTCCTCTCCTCTCCTCTCCTCTCCTCTCCTCTCCTCTCCTCTCCTCTCCTCTCCTCTCCTCTCCTCTCCTCTGGATTTGAAGACCAGATTTTCTCTCTGTCTCCACACCTTAATTTTAAAACCAGCCCGTTGCATTTTCCATTCCCCTCACGAATCCCTGACTCTGTTGCCTTCTGCATTCCCTGCACTCGAGCAAACTCCGCTCATTTATCTGCAACTTGCTGAAAAAAAAACCTTTTTTTTTTTCCCCACTGCAAAAAGCTGCTGTCAAAAACTTGAAATCATCTCATCCATCATGCGCTGTGTGCAGGGACGAGTGTGTGACACGTCCAGCTGACAGATCCCTGCTCCTCCTGGGGTAGCTCCAAGGTTAGCTGGGCTCCTTGGAGTTTGTCTGGACCAATATTGAGCACAGACACAAACCACACGCTCCCCCAGGGCACTTCCACACTTCCTTTTTGCTTAATTTGGGGAGCTAAATTATGGGCACAGCAAAAATGCTTTGGTAGCTGTGAAAAAAAAAAAATAAATAAAAAGGCCATTTCACCAGAGCTCTTGCCCTGAAGCAACCTTGAAACCTTCAGCCTGGGATTTGTGGGGGAAATGGGTTCCTTCTGATAGCCCAGTCCATGCCTCAATGCCTTCTCCTCACGCGATTTGTTGTATAAATTTATTTCTCCCACCAAAGGAGGCTAAAACAGCTGGGCTCTCTCTGCTTTCCTGTTTTTTCGTGTTCTGCTGGCTCATCTGAGAGCTAAATCATTGCATTTTGGAGCCAGTTTTGCCTGTGAGAGTCTAAATGCCTCTATTTCAGGAGGCAAATCTGTTGGTGAGAGGAGGGGACACCACATTTCCAACGGGCTGTTCTGCCTCAAAAGCCAAGAGACGAAACCAGAACTCATTCCCAAAGCTGCTGCTGGTTTGTCAGGCTGCTTTGGCAAAGCCACTTCACCTCCTGGCATCTCCTGGGGTGCTGATGCTCCACTCTGGCACACAGGGAGGGGTCTGCTGGTGAGGGCTGAGGGGACTGGGAGCCAGCACAGCCTCGAGCACGGAGCTCTCACGTGGCAGATTTAGCATCTTGCACGGCCTTGTCCCATCTGTGCCTACAGCTGGGGCCTGGAGGAGCTGGAATGTGCTTCCCTGCAGAGCTGGGGCTCTTCTTGGAAGAAGCAGAAGCAGAGAATGGTGGCTGTGACAGCTGGAGAGGTTAATCCCCACAAATCTCCTTTAACTCTGCTGTCCTGCTTCCTAGAGGAGACAACTTAAAGGCTGCCCCATCCCTGGAAGTGTCCAAGGCCAGGCTGGATGGGGCATGGAGCAACCTGGGATAGTGAAAGGTGTCCCTGTCCGTGGGAAGAGATGGAACTGGGTGGGCTTCAAGGTCCCTCCCAACCCAAAACATTCCAGGATTCCATATCAAAATTAAAATGATGTGCACACCTCCCTCAGCTTTGTGAGTGGCACCTCAAAAATTAGGGTGCGCCCAAATCCCCTTGGAAAGAAAATTACCTCTGCCCCAGCTAAAAGCAGCTCCTTCTGCCATCCTGACTCCTCCAGCAAAGACAGATTTCATTCCACATTTCGCTCTGTGGCCATTTGTCGTGCCATGAAAACAGCAGTGGTTAATTGCCAGGTGAGATGGGAGCTTCAGGTGGGGTTCAGGGAAGAGCTGTGTGGTTTCTAAACTCATTTGACAGCATGGAAACACAGGCTGAGTATCTTGATTTTCAGTGTCACTTTTGAGCAATCTGCAGAGCACAGTTTGCTCCTTCGAGACACTGAGCCCTTTGTAGAGGACGCATTTCCACAGGAATTGTGGAACAGCACAGTCAGGAGATGGGCAAAACCTGAGTGAAAAGAGGCTGGGCTGGAGGTAAAAGTTGAATTTGCAGAGCTGAACTCAAGCTGTGAGGGCAGGGTGGTAAATAAGGGGGTGGCTGAGCATCCAGGATGCTCAGGAAAGGAAGGATCAGGTTTGCTGACATCTTTCCTGACTCATCTCTAACAAGACCTGCTGATCCTGCTTCCATAAGCTGTATCCATAAGCTGCATATCTGATGCCTATAAATACAACTCCAGTATGAGGCAGGCTCCCACAATAAATCAGGGGAAAAGCCATGTGGGAGACTTTCTCTCTTTGATTTTCTCATTTCTGAGTAATTATTTGGCCATGCTTCATTGGGACATAACTTGTATCTTTATTACTCCTTATTATATCTTTATTTTTAGCCCTCTTCACTTTTTGGAAATGGGCACAGCTGTTGTGTCCTTGTGGGATGACCTTTACACCAAAAGCATTGTCCAGGTCAGTCCCATTTTCCTTGGAAAAATGTAATTCCCCATCTAATTTTGTCTCCCTCTCAGTCTCCCAATCTGTTTGTTTAAATCATAATCATTGATTTGGAAGAGGATATGCAGGTTTTTATTTAATTTTGGAATCATACCATTCTAAAAAAATTAGTAGGCTGGGACTTTTTACAATGTTTTTTTTATTTTTTTTATCCTCATTTCCTCCAGCTATTTACTTTGAACTGGCCAGGCCTGGAGAATTTCAACCGAAAGGTGATGAAAAATGAAAGCAGAAATGTAATACTGAAATGTTTAAATAATGTCAACTGCAGCTGTCACCAGTTGCTCTCAGGGGAAGGAGTGAAGAGGGGGAGCCTGTCAAACAACCTGGCCATATTTTATGGGGTAATAGATGCATTTTGGAGACTTCTGACTACACGGATGTTTTATCACTTTGATTTTGGAGAACTCATGGATGCAACAATGACTATTTTTTTTTTTTTTAATGAATTCTTTTTCCTGGGAAATGTGATTATATTTTCATTTCTTCCCGCTGCAAATGTGTAATAAGTGGGGAGGAGTCTGTTGGGGGTCCTGTTCTCTCTTTGCTCTCGCTCAAATTTTTGCCGCTGTTGAAACCCCTCCTACCCTCTGAAAACTGCCTCTTTCCCCTCAAGAACATTTGCAAACATAAGGCATTTTCACCATAGACCAGGGGAAAAAAATGAAAGCGTGCCTCACATTTCGAGAATATTTCGTTTTATTGCCCAGATCTCATTCAGCTCCAGGAAATGCAATTCCCATGTTTGCCCTTTCTCTCACCAGCTCGCCCGTGGTCCCGTCTGCAGCATCTGCTCTGCCAATCCTCCCACCAGGGTGAGCTGCCTTCCCTCCATAAACTTCTTCCTTGGTGATTATTTATTTTCAGCGCTGATCTAAAGCTCTCTGGAAAGGATGGGAAGATTGGATGGGCTTCTGGGCAAGGAATGGCTCTTCAAAGTGCTGTGGGAAGCAGTTTGCAGGACAAAAGGTGGTATTTTTGGGAGCACCCACCCTTGCAGGCATTGCTCACATCCATTCCAGCCCCATGAGGGAGCCCTCCTGGCAGGAAAAAGAGATAACAGAATCAGACCAAATGGTTTTTTGGCATGAACTGATTTTGTTGCACGAGCTGAATGCCAGAAGAGGGAGGAAAGGGCACGTTGCAGCACCTTGTGCCTGCAGAAGCAAACCTGAAGTATTCCCACATGCTCTAGATACAAGATTCTCCTCTCCATCTGCTTTGAGAGCTGAATTGCTGCTGTCCCTGATGATTTCATTCCCAAAAATGCAGTGGGCTGCTTCTGCCACAAGTCATGTGGACAGGAGATGGCTGGGAGGAAGAGGAGGAGGGGTTTTACGTCATGAAGATAACAAAATCATGCCCGTAATGTGCTGTGATTTATTGCTCTGTCTTGTGGCCTCAATAACTTCGGTATCTCTGCACAGCATCTGCTCTGGATTCTTGAGTTTTACCCTGTTTTGTGCTGCTGCAGCAACTCAGACCTTCCCAGCCTCCAGGAGAAGTTAAGAGGGGTCTCATCTCTGAGGTTTTTTTCCACAGTTTCAATGTCCTCAGGTTATTTGCAGCATCCTCCATCTCTGGGAGGCATCTGGTGTCCTGGGGAGGGGTGGCCAGGTGTTGATTTGAGTTATAAAATCATGTCTGTGCTTTGATATCAGCACTGGGGGCAGGAAACAGAGCCAGCTGTGGCTTTGGAGGTGTGGGAAGGAGCAGAGGGAGCAGTGGCATCACCAGGATGTCAGCACCAGGATGCATCAGGAATCACCAGGGTTCCTGCCCCAAACTCCTGAGGCAGTGGTGCTTTTCTTTAAGGCTTTTCTCTGCATCTGTTGCTCAGTTTACTGCCCAGGGAAGCTCTGCCTTTCCCAGAGTCTTGCAATCCCATTCACACCCAGGCTTAAAGCCCTGGGACCCCTCCTCCTTCTCTGCCCCAGTCACCCCAGAGCACAAGAGCTGCAAAAGGATGGGTCAGGGAAATTATTTTGCTTTAAGAAACCTCATTTTATCTCAACTTTTTCGTGCAGGGAAGAATCCACAGTTGTGCCAACAGGGAATTTCTGCTCCAGGAGAGCAAACAGTCTCATAAACCCACTCATCTGTGATGGTGGAGATTCAGGGAATGAACCAGCACAACCCTCTGGTAATTCCCACTGAAATGAAGAGTTCTAGCTGCAGACCAATCCCCAGGACATTTTTTCTAGGATGGAAAAATTTCTTTGTTCTGTAACTGGCGCAGCAGGGACATAACATTTATCTTTGCAAATACCAGGAGAACACTGATGGGAGGAAGGAGAGTTTTCCTCTCACCTGCATTCCAGGAACAAAACTTGAAGATTCTGAATTCATCCCTACATAAAACAGAAATTATTTTGAATTCTTGCAGGATATAAAATAGTTTCCCAACCAGCTTTAATCATCACAGGCTCGCTGAGGTTGGAAGGGGCCTCTGGAAGTCACCTGGTCCAACCTCCCTGCTCGTACAGGACCACCCAGAGCCTGCTGCACAGAACCAGGTCCAGACTGCTCCTGATCACCTCCAGGGATGGAGATTCCAGAGATTCCACATTCCCTGTGCCATTTCAGGGAAAGAGGGTCTCAAGCCTTGCAGTTCACACTGAGAACTCCTCAGCCCTGTCAGCTGTTTGTGGATGCAGCGCTTGACACCGCAGGTCTTTAATTCCAAAGGTGTGAAATATTGCCTCGGGTCAATTTGGAAAACATCGTTTTTTCTAGAATTTAGCCTTGAAAGCCACAAATCTCATCAACAAGAAGCAGAATGAATCTTTGAAATTGGGCAGCGTGGAGGGCCTTGCTGCCTTAAATTCTCTTTTAACCTTTGCTGTGCTTCAGTTCTTTAAATTTCTGCTACAGCTACTTAATTCCCTCCCCAGCATTTTGGTTGTTTACTATTATTTCTATTGATGTTATTGTATTATTATTATTGTTATTGTTATTATTATTTTGGTTCAGTTTTTTTTTTTTTTTAAGGAAACAGCTCCAGTCCAGATCCCACCATGGTCCTACAGGCAGCTGGAAGCTCCCCACAGCCAGCACTGGAGCTCCTCATCACCCACTCCCTTAACCCTGTGTGAAACTTATGACAGAATCAGAAAGTCACAAAAATACAACAAATCTCAAGATTCTGATTCATGAATCCCTTCAATAGTTCTGGTGGTTTGTATCGTGGTTTTTTGAGGGATTATCTTTATTGTCCTTGTTTTCTTATTATATATATCATGGAAACATGAAATCATGGAATGGTTTGGGTTGGAAGGGACCTAAAAGCTCATCTCATCCCAACCCCTGCCATGGGCAGGGACACCTCCCACCATCCCAGGCTGCTCCATGCCCTGTCCAGTCTGGCCTTGGACACTTCCAGGGATCCAGGAGCAGCCACAGCTTCTCTGGGCACCCTGTGCCAGGGCCTGCCCACCCTCACAACAAAGAATTTCTTCCTAATAGCTAATTTATGTATCTTATCTTTTGAAAGAAAGCATTACTACAGTAGGTGCTTGCAGGGACGTCTCTCACCTTGTTCCCAGATGCTCCCCCTGCTGCCCTGGCCCCTTTCTTGTGCCAGGATAAACATTCCAGCAGCCACAGGGAGTCTGATCAGAACAAAATCCACCTTAAAAAAATGTCCTGTCCTCTCCCCCTGCAATCTGGAGCAGCTCCCTGAACAAGGGCTGTAGTTTGAGGCCGAGTTATTGCGTTATTATTGCTGCTACAATTGCTACTTTTATTTTTCTATTAGTGTTATTATTTCTGCTATACCCACCTGGCTTTCAGCGAGGAAATCTCTGACAGTGCTGTTTTTTTTCAAAAACTCATATAAGGTACTTTTACCTCCAGAAACAGCCAGTGGGTTGGGTGCAGCTCAGTGAAATTTGCAGATGAAGAAAACTTACGGCATTTTCGCCCCCATCGTGGCTTTCCTCCAACAGAAAGGGCAAGTTACTCCTAATTTTCTTTATTAGCACTAGGCTGTTGGAGTGTGTCTCTCTCTCTATCAACTCATTGCAACACCTAGAAGAGCCAGGCACTTTCCCCAGGGAAGCCAGCTCTATTTAAAATGGGAATTACAAGCATTTTGGTGCTGAAGTCAGTTGTTTGAAACCATCTGCAGTCTTGCTGCAGTGCTGCTGTATCCTAATTCCATCTGTCAAAGCCCAGGAGAGTTGAGGCGATGAGCCCGGCGTTGTGAGACCAGGCGAGGGAATTCCACATCCAGGAAAAAATTAGGGAACCTGAAGCTGTCACCACTGCAAATAATGCTCCCTGGTTAATGAAGGCAGGGACTGCTGAGATCCTGTGTTTGAAGATGTGAGCAGCAGAGCTGTCCTGTGTTTTGTCTTCAAAAGCCTGTCTTAGGTGTCTTCTGCAGATCTGTGCTTTCCCCTCAGCTTAAAAGCCAGAAAATTCCCCTTGTCTTCCCTGGCACAATCTTTATTGGAATGATTGCAGTGCAGTAACTCCAGCTCTAAAACCTTCTCCCTCCAATTCTCCATGTGTGAGCCAGGTTAGTGGAGGTGGGGATTTTTTATTTTATTGCACCTGTTCACCCTGGAATGGGCCAACTGAGAACATTCAGATCCTGCTCAAGATTTCCTACCCTTCCAAAGACCTCCCAGCTGTCTTTCACTTGGCTTCCTAAACCCTCCTAGTGGTATTTCCAAACTCCTCAGCCCCTCTGGTCTCCATCCTCTTCCTCCTCTACAAAGCACCCTCTTTCCCAAGTTCAGGAAGGCTGATTTATTCATGGCAGAGGGATGAATGGAGCTCTTTTCATGTGTCCCTGAAGGGATTCTGATTTTTTGGTAAATGCTTATTGTTCATAACTCTTCTCCAGCTAGTCTGGGGAAAGAGCTTCAAACCAGGGGGTTCTTTCCAAATTCCTCCTTGTTGTTCCACCCAGGGCTGGTGGTGGCAAAGTGCTTTTGGTACCAAGTGGGTGGCTGAAAGTTCAGAGAGGGAAGAAGAAAGATGGGAACCAAGGAGAAACAGGGAATTATAATTTGTTTTTCACACTGCTGCCCTTCATTTTATGCATATGTGGAAATTTGCTGGGAAAATCAGCAGTCCTTTAAAGTTGCAGCCTTTTGTGGGAATGCTCCCAAACAGCAAATGACAATGGATATGGACACTGTCACTGAGAAGAGCTGTCTGGAATTCAGAGGAGTGTGTGTGAAAATGGCAAATCTCATTGAAAATGCTTCACCTTTCTTGCTCCTCATCTCCTGCTCCTCCTCTTAGAGCAGCCATTCACCTCCCCACTCTGTTTTCTCTCACTGGGAAATCTGGAGGGGGCTGTGGAGATCAGAACACAGCTTTGGATGTGAGGATAAACATCTGCAGCCAAGCTTCAGCTCAGGCACGGCCTGGACTTCTTCAGAATCAAGGTCAACATCTGGATTTGCATCATGTCCTGTGAAATATGGGGCTCAGGCTGCAACTGTTGGATCATTTTGTGTTCGAGAAATGACTGGATTTGGCACTCAGTGCCATGGTCTGGTTGTCCAGGTGGTGGTCAGTCACAGGTTGGATTCAATCTCAGAGGTCTTTTCCAACCTAAGTAGTTCTGTAATTTTAAATTCAAAGAGGTTTTGCTCCTTGCTCTGCTTTCCTAAATTGCATGTTTTTCAGGACCTTGAAGAAAACTCTATGGATCACCCAAAGTAACACTTGGAGTGCTATTCCCAGGTAACAGTGGAATAATCTGCCTTCACTGCTCTCACCTCAGCTTGGTTCTCTCAAACGTGTTTCAGGGGATTTCAGGGCTTCTCACAGAGCATTGCACAGTGCACAGTGAGATGACAACATGTAATTACCTGCTGGAAATGTGTCGCTTCCCATATCCATAGGGAACAGACAGAGCCAGGCAAGGTGGATAACTGTGTCACTCCACCTCTCCCCGAGCATCACCTTGTCTGATGCTTTGGGAAAAAGGCACCACTTTGGAGGTGACAGGGGAAATTCTGTTTGTAAACAATGTGTAAACCTTCAAGGGGAATGGTAATGGAGTGGGTTAAGCATTGCAGGCTCCTCGGCAGAGGAGAACATTTATCAGGGCAAGAGCAGGCACGGAGAGACAATCTGGGAGTTTATAAAGGAGTCACATCCAATCTCTGAGGGGAACAGGGAGATGGCAGTACTGTGCTTGTGTCCAGCTGGAGATCACGGGCAGAGAGCTCAGTGAACATTTCTGCAGTGCAGACTCAGGGGAAGGATGGTCCAGTGATTCGGGCACGCTCTGGGGATTGTGAATTTATTCCTCCTTCATCCTCCAAGTCCTCGTCTTCACTTGCATCTCTGAGCCCTCTACACAGCTGGGAAAGCAGCAGAAAAGCAAAACCTCCACATTATCCCCCAAACTGCAGCTGAAAGCTCTCCTGCAGAACCTCTTCCCTTGGTGGATGCTGAATGATGGACAGATGGATTACTCACGTGCCAGGTGCCATTCCCAGCATGGAGAATAAGGGAAAAGCAACCCCTTCTTTTGCTTTCCCAGCTGAGCTGGGCTGATCTGAAAGGTACTGAGAGTAAATAAACAAACTAGCATGGCTGTCTGTCCTTCCCACACACTCACAGCTGCTGGACTATTGCCATTACTTTAAGAAATAATTATTATCTCCCACCTGCATAAATCAATACTGGCCTCAGCAGCAGCGTGGGCCACATTGTCTGAGCTATTTTAAGTTCTCCTGAGAGAAGGAGGGAAAAAAAGCAAAATATCGGAGAAATCCAGCTTTATTTATTAGCCTACAGCATTGCCACAGGCATGGCAGTAAGATCTCCAAGTGAGGAAATCCATGTCCAGAGCTGGGAAAGTGGGACCAAACTCTGAGGAATCTTTGTGATTCAAGACCAGCTGAGCCTGTGCAAATCTGATGTCAGTTGCTTTCAAATTCAGCTCCCAGATAAATCTAATGAAGTTCTTGATGTTGAGAAAGAGTGGTAGAGTAAAATAAGTCTTCTGATAACAAGAAATGTGGCAGGGTACCTGTAACCTGTACAACATTCCCTTAGAAGAACTTTGCACTGGGATGGTTTACACCTGGTCTCTGTAAGTCCAGAAGGAATTAAGGAGGGTCAAGGAGTGATACTGCCTGAAGGATCTGTGTGTGGCTTCTCTGCTTGCAAGAAAAGCCCAGTGCTTAAGTGGATGGAGGAAATGAGGTTGGAGACATCAGCTGAGGCCATTGCACTTGCTGGAGCTTGAGTTTCTTTAATGCATCCAAGACTTGCAGCAACCAGAGTATCAGTTGGCATCAACTTAAAAATGGGGAAAAAAGCATTAATGAGTCACTTTTAAGCTAATATTTACCTGTTTAGAGGGTACAAGAGAGTGAGTGATTTTCCTCCTCAGTGTGCAACCATCACTGTCTGCTGGGGTGTTGGAAAAGAAGCATCTCCCAGACTTCAGGGCAGGAAAAAAAAAAAAACAAAAACATCTCCCAGACTTCTTGGCAGGAGGTTTTCCTCTTTATTGTGCTGTAACTCTCCTTAAGGGTCCTTTTCTGGGGAGTTCTGGATGAGTGTCCTCTGGTAACCAGTTCCAACCCCTCTGTGCCACCACAATGAGGTTTACTTTCATCTTATCCACGGAGCAGGCTCTAAGACTCACTTTGGAGGCACCATGCTTTCTCCTGAATCAGAGGAAAGGGAAAAAGGCATTTCTAGACTTTCTGGAGAGAACCTTTGGTTGGTGCCATTCATCCAGGGCTCCCCTTATATGAGGAGTTGTGTATTTCCCTCTCAGCTGCAGTTTGCAGCACAGTGCTCCAACAGGAATGCAGGTGCATTTCCAGATCCTTCCTTACCTGCTCTCCCCTCTCCTTAAAATCTTTGCTTTATTTCCTGCACTCTGGGGGAAGTTTAGGCCAGGGCTGGGATGCCATGATTAATTTTAGGTCCAATTTGCTGTGAATAATCACGAAGGACTCACAACTTGGAGACACTTTGTCTTTGACCCTGCATCCCCATCCCAAATAAATGGGAATGCTG
Source organism: Vidua macroura (assembly GCF_024509145.1). Taxonomy (NCBI): domain Eukaryota; kingdom Metazoa; phylum Chordata; class Aves; order Passeriformes; family Viduidae; genus Vidua; species Vidua macroura. The sequence goes on from NC_071575.1 coordinate 70,565,166, forward strand.
CTCTACCTGAGTGCCCACATCCCCCAGGATGGGATTATTTGATTCCTTCATGCACTGCTCTTCCATAAACACATCAGACAGTGCTTTGAGTAAGAATCAGCAAATTCCCTTCCTTCCATTCCTCTGCTCAAGACACCTGAACGTTTTCCTCTGACTCACATATTCTCTACATTTGCAGGATCTCTGCTTTGCCTGGCAGAGCTCCCTAAAGGACTGCACAAAGAATTTAAATGGCTGGTTTATTGTTAAAGGCATGTACCTGATTTCCCCGGCGCTGAGGCGGAGTGAAGCGTCCCAGCTCCATTGATTTCAGAATTAGAGTGTCAAGGATCCAGCCCACACCTTATTGAAATCAATACCAGTGATCGGGACCACACAGAAACTGCTCATAAGCTGTTATCTTGATATCAACCCCAGTTAACTGGCAATGACAATAAGTTCCATTGAATCAGATGGGCCATTAAATTTCGACACTCAAACCCCGAGCTGAAATTCGAGTCAAACATTAGTGGGAGAGAGATGCCAGCTCCGAGTCTGACCCTCCTCACGTTGGACTGGTGTTACCAGAGGTTTTAATTATGCAGGGTTTCCTCTGGAGCTGCTTTATTAGCTCACCGCTTTTGTAGGTTTTCTTCTTTAATGGAGTGTGGCTAGAGGAGAGAAAAAAAAAAAAAAAAAAACCTGCTCACCTGCATCTCCAGCGAAACCTCGGCCTCCCCAGGGCAGGCAGAGTAACAGTGCACACCAATAAAATCATCACATACCCAGCTGGAAAGTGATAAGACAAAATCAAACTGCCTGCAATAACAAAGGCAGAGCCTTTTGATGGCCAGCAAAGAGGGAGGGTGTCATTTTGCACATTTTATTACTGCGGTTCTCAAACCTCGCGGTGATGGGCATTTGATTCCCTGCCACGCTGGCCCTGCACCTGGAGCAGAGAGGGAAGGAGGGAGTTTTTAGCTACCCAGGGTATCCCTGGATTGGCAATCAGGAGGCAGGAAGGGTGCTCCCACTTTGGCCACGCCAAGCAATTAAAGTGTTGGGCGAGCTCAAGAAGTTCCCGTGGACTGCTGAGCCCTCCCGCCCGTGTGCTCACCCCTCCCTGGGCTGCAAAGTAAAACGTGTTTGATTAAAGGCAGATTGTTTATTGATTAATAATCCTTTTTAACTTGGCTGCTTCGGATGATTAGGAATGGGCAGCAATCCGAGCTAACATGTTGCAGGTCCTGGTGGGTGCACGTGTAGGAAAAAAGCTCAGTTAGGAGGCAAGCAAGAGTTTCTTGGGTTTTTTCCACTGAAGGGGGAGTTAAGGGCTTGTGAACAGCCCATGGGAGAAGCTCACTCTGCAAAATTGGGGAAGGGGAGGGTTACAGGGACAGCCATTACTGCTGACAGGCAATAAGAGGTGAAAATGCAGGCATTGGAGCACTTGTGATTTTGTCCCTGTGCCCTTTATTTACACACAGCTCCAGCTCACCCTTCACACCAGGTGTTTTAAAGCACAACTATGCACAAAATAATTGAGGTGGCAACTGAGCTCTGAAGGTCACCTGGTCCAACTCTCCCCCCTTCAGAGCAAGGCCAACCTCAGAATTAGATCCAACTCCAAAGTCAGACCGTGTGGATCGAGGTCATGAGCCCATGTCCAGCGTGTCAACCCACTTAGACAATGACATCTAGGGCAAGGTTTCACCCCAGGGGATGGGAGCAGCTTTGCTGCAGTTTTCCCCCCATCTCTGTGATGGTCAATATGGCCTTGAAATCAACAGGCATCTCCAAGAGGTCTTAATGAAACACATTTCAAAGGCTCTTCACACCTCAGCGCCATAAAAGAGACTGAGGCCAACTAAAAATTACTCTTCCCCCACAGTTCACAGCTCAGGTTTATTTCTCACAGGAAGAAGCAGGAAGATATCATTTATGGGGAAGAAAAGGGGGAAAAATCAACTTTTGTTCGCCATGTGCCAACAGGCAGTGATAAGGTACAGCTAAAGTGGCAGCCTGTACTTCATGGGGGTGAGCTAATACTCAGATAAGATGGAGGCAGGAGATCTTCCTTGGGCTAAGGGAAAAAAATCCTGGTTTAAGGTTATTACACAGGAAGCGCCCTGCTGCATGAAATCTATGGGAAATTGCATATTTTGTCACATTTAGTTATTGAATCCCAATTTCATCCTAGCATGAGGAAAATATACATCACCCTCCCTTGTAGCTCTTATTAGATTTCACAGCCTTTCAATATTAAAATGCCAGCCCGGGGAGCTGTGCTTCCCTTTCCATTTTCTCCCTCTTCCCCCTCCTCCCCTCCCCTCTGCAACACTGCAGTGCTGGAGCTGTGGTGCAGGAGCCCTGGTGACACAGAATGAGTTGGAATCACCAGCTCTGGACACAAAGATCCCTCCAGCTTTCTCCCTACTGTGCATTTATCCTCTACAAATTCATGGACAGTCCCAGCAGTGCCCATTCCCATGCTGGACCTGCCTAGGGTTGCATCCCCTCTCTTTTTTTCGGGGATTCCCCAAATCTGCATGTTTTGCAGAGTGTTTTAGTTCCTGCTCAGACCTAGAGGAGCTTAAGAGGGGCCAGTTCACCCTGTCCTCCCCTCCCCCTTGGATTTATCCTCCCAGCAACACCCTTAATGCATTTGGGTTGGTCGATGAACCAATGTCCTCATGCAAGAGGAGGATAAATTGCCTGGCAGCCCAAATCCTGACCCTCCTCTGGCCTGAGGGCTTGGCATGGATCCTTTTACACCGGGGTGGCACTGGAGGACCCTTCTTGATTGCAGCTAGAAGGATCATGTGGTCAGAGAAAGACCAAGAGATTTTAGGGATGTTTGAATGGGTTAATGCTCCCAAAGTTTGTCCAAAAACTGAATTCCTTCTTATGCATCCCCCAGTCAACCTCCACGACCCATCTTTTCCTCTGTCCTACAAGTGAGAGAGGGGAAACCCTGCTCTGGTTACAACCAGAAGTGTTGCTTTGCCATCCCCAGCCTTGTAAATCTTCCCTTGTTCTGCAGGGACTGGCTCTGGAGTGAGTGGGTGTTGAGGGTTTCAGAGAAGGGCTGTGAGTGCTGTTCTGTAAAGTTATCAGCCTCTCTCTAATAGAAACCAAAGTGCAGCTGCTTCAGGGAAAAATGTGCTGATTTCTCTAATATTAAAAAAAAAAAAAAATCAAACCAACATTCTGTCTATAAACAGATTGAAGGGAACAACTCATTTTCCCCAGTTAAATATTTTAAAGAGCAATCCAGGCTTTAGCTATGTCCTTAAATAGGGAGGAGGAAGCAGTTTCAGGCTAAAGGAGTGGATTGCTTCCTAGTCTGCAGGATGCACCTTGCATATTTAACATGAGTGTTCTCTACCTGTGATGCTTTCCTGGCTTTGGGGAGGAGGAAAATCAAGAGGAACTCAGGTCAAGTCAGGTCAAGATAAACCTCAGCTATCTGATCTGAATTTGTAACAGGCCACAGGAGAAATAAATCCCATGACTCCACAGCAGAAAGGAGAAAAATCCTGGAGTGCTTGAGGCTCAGTTTAGATAAAAGTTGCAGCTAATTATCCAAACAAAATATTCATATCTTTGAATCAGCATAAAACGGGCTGGAAATGCGAGGGGAGCAGCCTCTCCTGTGATGTCTCAGTCTAAGATTTCTGTCCCTGACTCTTGGCAGGAAGGACAGAATTAAGAGAATTTCAAGTGAGAAGTGGCCAGGACTCAGGGAAGACCTTGCCAAGGGCCAGAGGAGCAGCTCGCTTTTCTAAACACTTTTAAGGAATGAGGAAAATAATATTGCACCATCCCAAAAGCTTCACCAGCTCTGCTGGACCTTTCCTAATCTGTTCCCATCCTTCTCTCCCAAACCAGAGCACTGCCAGGTGAGACACAGAGGCACAGGTGTGACATGTGCTGCCTCACGCAGCCCAGAAAGGACGAGAGCCGAGTTCCCTTAGCGCTCTTGGATGAACAGACATAAAAAAAAAAAAAAAAAAAAAAAAAAAAAAAAAAAAAAGAAAATTAAAAGAAGTACTAAAACCCCTTCTGCCTCTGAAGCACTCCCTCTGAATCAAAATAACAGTGCTGAAGCAGCACTTTCCAGCCTTAAATCCCTGCGTGCTTTTCCAAAGGAAGGTCAATGCCACTGCCCCATTCACAGGTGTGGGAAAGGAGCTGCTGCTTTTCATAAAGGTTTTTCCACCCCACAGCCCAGCTCTGTTTAATGAGTCACTGGCCCTGCCTTTTTCCAGAGGCTGGACACAGTCCTGAGGGTTTCTGGGGGGGCTTTTATGCCCCTTCTTGTCCTTCCTCCTTAAAGAATGCAGGGGTTGTTTCCCCATTCTGGAGGCCAGACTGGCCTGACATTTGTTGTGTTCCCCTTCTCGATCCAGCCAAAATCCCACAGCACTTTACTACAGTGAGGATGCAGCAAAGAGTGAATGAAGAGCTTCATGAAATTCCGATTTTGCTCTTCCTTGTGCCCTTTTTGAGATGTCATCTAACCAAAAGTGCTCAGTTTTTGCCTGGCAGCACCTGAGTCTGAATGAAAACCAGACAATGGGGCCAAACCCACCATCTTCTTACCTGTCCTACCCCTGCTGTACTCCTTGTTTCTTTTGGAAGTGCTTCTATTCATCCTACAGGTTTGTCTAACCCCTCTGTCCCTTTCTCTTCCTTTTCAAGTTCATGGACACCTTCCAGTGCCCCAGGTTGCTCAGAGCCCCATCCAGCCTGGCCTTGAACATTTCCAGGGACTGGGCATCCATAACTTCCCTGAGCAACTTGTCCCAGGCATGCAGTTCTTGTCAGAGGTCTGATTCAAGTCATCCTAACTTATGAAGAAACAGATTCTATAAAGAGAGCGATTCCCCCCCCCCCCCCCAGATTTACATTAATATGAATAGAATCAGGAGCACATGTGCCATTTTTAGAGCATTAAAAGAAATCTTTTTTAGCAGTCTGCTAATGGCTATAGACTGTAATTCACACCCTGCCTGCGGAGTAATTTTGCATGGCATCAAAGAATTTTGCAGGCAGAAATATGGCCAAAATAACACTTCAGTGGATCAATATCACTGAAGTATAAGGCAATCCAGTTGCTAAAGAGGTCTATTTAGTCTCTCTGTCAGATGCTGATCCTGGGTAGAATCAGTTGGTTTTCCTTACAAGCATTAATACATTTTGTGTGGAGGATTCCTACCCCAGAAGCAGGAGTGTTTTTGCTGATAGGGATGCAGAGAAAGGACTGTAAAAGACATGCAGATCATTCAAGAAATTTAAATCTATGATGCTTAAATGTCTTAACTTCGTGGCACTACTTCACTTCAGCAGTTAAATTATGGAATTGTTAAGGATAGAAAAAACTTCCAAGATCATCAAGTCCAACCCAGCACCATCATCATATTCACCATTAAACAACATCCTCAAGTGCCACATCCACAGGTTTTTTGAACACTTCCAGGGGTGGTGACACCACCACTTCCCCAGGCAGTCTGTTCCAATGCTTGGTAACATTTCAGTGAAGAAATTTTTCCTAATATCCAACCTGAGCCTCCCCTGGCACAGCTTGAGGCTATTTCCTCTTGTCCTGTCACAGAAAATAGATGGATGTCTGCTCTCTTGCTGATGGCCCGGGAAATAAAAAACCCAGAGATTTTTCAGCACTGGTCAGACTGTGTGGATACAAAATTCTACCTAGTTCAGGGAGAATATACAACACACATGGGAAAGAATTTAAGGAAGTGTAAAGCTGTGAAGGAATGGAGGAGGCTGAACTCGTCCTGTCTCTGTCATTTTTAATAGGGTTTTGAATTAGCATTGTGCCTGTGATGAAATGAATGTACTTCAACTGCTTTGCCTTACCCTGTCTTGCAGTAATTACCCCAGAGAAATTAGGACTCCTTGTTTCCTCTCAAAAAATAACTCATGGAGCTTTTCTTGAAGAAAAGTCCCCCAACAATTTTCCCCGATGATACTTTTGGATACTATTAATTAAAAGGGGTCAAACGAAGCTGAGAACTTGACTGGTGAACCTCAGAAGATCAAAGAGTTGGTGCTGTGGCCTTTGAAAATGTCCTGTCCCCTCATTCAGCCTGTTCCAATAGTTAGGAAGAGCATTAGGGGGCACTGGAGGCACTTTTGTAACTTATCTGCATGTTTTGTTTAATTAACAGCCGGTTAAGCAAGTGTTAAGCCACCTAAAAGCCTTTCAAACCCTGCAGTGCTTATCTTCCCAGCACCTGCAGCTTTCTTCCTGCCAGTGCAAACCTGCTCCTTTTCATTCCCCTGCATCAATTGCAGAGAGAATATAGCAGTAAAAAAAAAAGGGGGATATTCACTGAGGTCTCCAGGTGCCAGACTCCAAACTGATGAAAGCAGACACAGCTCCACACAATCAGGCCGTGGCTGTTATTTCCAGGAGGTATCAGCATCGAGGCCTGAACCTCTGTGGGTTTCTCCAAAGCCTTGTGCATCTCTGTGGGGAGCGAGGCCATCCAGGAAAGAGATTAAACAACCTGACACAGTCTCTGTCCTCAGAGCGCCAGCCAACGTCTAACTAATGAGCTTTGGGAAGGATTTTACTGCCTGGGAAAATTGTTTCGTGAGTGTCAACTCCAAAGTCTCCCTGTCACCTAGAAGGAAATATCCAGCCAAGAGTGTCCCTCATGGGACAACCCTGGCACAGGTTGTCCATGAAGCTGTGGCTGCCCCATCCCTGGAAGTGTCCAAGGCCTGGTTGGATGGGACTTGGAACAACCTGGGATAGTGGAAGGCGTCCCTGCATGGCAGGGGTTGGACCTGGATGGACTTTGAAGATCTTTTCCAATCCAAACCATTCTGTGATCCTGTGGGTTTATGAATAAAGGCTTTAATACCCCTGCTGCTGATGGTAGTAGAACATATTTTCCCTTTTGGACTGAAAATCTTCTAATATCAGAGCCAGAAAACAATAATCTAACATATAATCCCCAGTTTACTTTTTTTTTTTTCTTTTTTTTTTTTTTGGGGGGGGGGGTAGGGCAAAGTTTTCTGTTGCCTTTTTTTTTCATCAAATTACAAAATGTTGTCAGCAATTTGCAAATTTCCCACCTGTTCTGTGCATAGATGAGTTCCTGCTCCTTTCTAAGTGACTTTTAATGTATAGCAAGAACGCACAGTGTTGACAGCTCTCCAATTTTAGCACAAGCCTCATTATCCTTTTTTTTTAAGCTAAGGCCACCTATCCCAAAATAAAAGATGTGTTGGTTTTGGTTTGTTTTTTGTTGTTGTTGGGGTGGGGTTTTTTTTTGGTGGTTTTTTTGGTGAAAATATGCATGAAAACGTATATTTTGGTTTTTTTCCTTTTTGTTTTAGTCAAGAAATTTCAAGTGCATCAAGCAACTCTATTTAAAGATCCACCACCTTTACGGGAATCACAAGATTACTTGTGATTCTTGTCTCTGCTTGGAAAAGGAGGCAAGAATGTCCCAAGCCTTCATACAGTAGGGCAAAAAATGCTTGGAATGCCATTTCCAGCAAAGCAAAGTATGGAAAGCTTAGTTATTATTTAAATATTGGGTGTTTTTTTTTAGAAGGAGTTTGCCCCATAACTTTTGTATGTGTTGGATTTGGAAACCATGGAACCACAGAATGGCTTGTTTGGAAGGGACCTTAAAGATCATCCAGTTCTGCCATGGGCAGGGACACCTTCCACTATCCCAGGTTGCTCCAAGCCCTGCCCAGCCTTGCCTGAAGCACTTCCAGGGCTGGGGAATGAAGAACAAGGGTTTCAAGAAAGAATCAAAGGTATTTCTTACGACAGGGTAATCATATGGAGGTTGCAGCAAGGTAGCAATTGCCTCCAGGTGAAGGTAGGAATTTTGTCTGCTTGAAGTTGTGACAATCAGCAAAAATAAGGCAAAAAAATCAAATCAGAACAATGACAAGGCTTTGTATCTAGGACAGCTGTGGGTGGACATTTCCATTGCTCTGTTTCTTGGTAGATCTCCTTCTCTTTAGGTCTGAAAACTGATATGAAATAGTCTTCAGATACCGAAAAGAGGAGCTATGGTGGGTACCGACTTAAGTCTTTAAGGCCTTAAATTCAGCTGGAATCCTGTGCTGAGAATTCCTGTTCTTTAAATGACTGAGACTCAAATCCATTATAAACATGAAGCTATGATGGAGCCCTCCTGGCCAAACTGGAAGTAATGGGGTTAAACCCTCCTTCAGATAGTCTAGATTAGCTTAATTACAGCATATCTCCAAATGCAACACCTCGCACTGAGTTCCTCTGTTCTTTGAGTCTTGACTGGTGAGTTTGTTTTGCTGACATGCATAAATATCCTTAAAAAGGGATGAATTTCTCTGTTCTCTATTTCCCTTACTGATGCTTCCCCAAGTTTCTGTCCCACCAGACAAAGTTTCTCCACACTGGTTGCTTTGTTGCCTCTTCTTTCCCTCCAGACCTTGGGTCTCTTTCTCCTCCTGACATACAATCTCCTCTTAAACCATTGCCTGCACTCTTGAACCCATATTCCCATCCCCTTTCTCTTTCTTGGAGTGGGAATCATGCACTCTGCCTATGGATAGCTTAATTCTGAGAGGAAGACTTGACTCCAACCCCAGTGAAAAAAAGAGATCAATATAAACTTTATTGACAGTATAAAGGCATCACTTTACAGTATCTCCATGAGATTGCCTAAAGAGTTTAAGATCCTGAAGGACCCAATATTGCAAGAATTGTACACAAAATTTACATTCTGTTTGGATGGAAATCATGGCTTTCAAGTCCATTTTTCCTGAGAGTTCTGGCGTTGGACCCAGCGGTTTTGACCGACCCCGTCCAATGAGAGGAACTGTGAAATTTAGATCCAAAATTTGAAGCTGGTTTAGTTCAGGTTTTATGATTCCTGTCTTTGCCGTGCAGGTCTTGACAGATTAAGAGAATTACCCATGCTCCTCTTATTTACACGGACGAGTTGGTTTGTGATCCCCCGCAGAGCTCATTTCAAAACCCCCTTGCGCTTGGCCAAGGAAGAAACTTCAGTAACCATCAGCTGTGGCATTGATCCTTCAGAAAAATTAACCAACTGAACTGAGACTTACTGTGAAATCAGTGATGCTCAGCAGCCACTAACTTCATTTGGAACTCACCAGTGTTAATGCATTTAAAGTATTGATCCTTCCTCGTGTGCTTTGCAGCTCCGGCTCCCTTTTGGCATTGTGAACACAAAGGCAGCTCTCTCCAAAGGCAGGATGAGCAAGCAAAACCCTTCAACCCCGAAAACAAACTCATTATTCAAAACGCTTGTTGGGCTCGCTGCAGCAATTGAATTGATTGGGGGAAAAAAAATAGGAAAAAAAAAACTCACTGTGGCAGATAAAAATCAGATTATTTCAGAGCATGGGAAAGGAACAGGCAGAGGAAACATCCTGATGTCTGAAGGGAACAAATCTTCCATCAAGTCCCTATAATTTTTTTCTTTATTATTGCATTACTGTGATGTTGTTGGGTTTTTACTTATGTGTAGCACGTGGGATTGAGAAGGAGCACTCAGAGCTGTGGCTGCGCTGAGAATTGGATATTCAAAACCACAAGGACCACAGGATTTGCCCAACAGCATTTCTAGCACTTTTGCAGGTAGTTTTTGGGAGGACAGTGCCCTTTTCACATCATGAGCTCCTCAAGCAGGAGGCTTAGCTTTTAACTGATTACTGAACCAAACTAGCCTGATTTTCTAGGATTTTTTTTTTTTTTACTTTTGCAGCAATAAATGAGCCTTCAAATGAAAACTGCAGGTGAAAGCAGAGGAGCTGCAGTTTGCAGCCCACTCTCTGTGCTTTCCAGCATTCCCTGGGCTTTGCAGTGAGTTTGCTTACACAGTGCTTTCCCTTGCCCTATTTAAGTGCCTCTGCAGTGTTCTCATGGTGAATTAGGTAATTCTGTAGAAAAGGATACTGCAAATCCCCTTCTCTGCTTCAGCTGCTCCCCTTTCCCTGTGTGGAAAGCTGAGTGCTCTCTCTCTTCCTCCGGTTTTTGGAAAATTTAATCCACGTTGTGGGGACTTCTACACAGCAGAATTGGCTTCTCCCTTGGATTAGTTTCACTTCAGAAGTGACTGGTTCTCCAGCTTCTCCACAGACTCCAAGGCTTCTCCACTTCCAGTTCTTAAACTGTTTCTAATTCTTTTATCCATGTATCCTGTGCAATCCCAGGCTCCAGTTCTCAGCAGTGATTGCACTTAGTTTATGATCTCTCTCTTTAAATGTCACATCTGGGCATCTTCAGATGCACACATCTCACTCCTTAAAATATGCAGGTGTCTTATCCTGACCTTCATTAGTGCTGTGACAGATTCCAGCCACCCTGCTTGTTAGTGCATTATTTAGCTGCCTGTCAGCCACTCTCTGCAGTTCCCTGTTCCTTCTGATGCAGAGATGCAATAATTGGCTGCTTTGTTTTTCAAGCATCTTTAGCATTACTTTAACCTACTAAACTCAGCCAGGCTGAAAATCCAGCAGTTTCCAGGCTGTTTGTAGAGGCTCCATTATTTTTAGTGACACAGCTTAGGATGTGTGGAGGGGTGAAGGATCTGTGGCCCAGACCCTGCACAAAGGTGACTTCACTTACTTTCAACAATCTCTGCTCCAGGAAACACACAGCAGTGCTGCAAAACTTCTCTGGCAAGAGCCAGGTACTTCCTGATCCCTTTTCCAGCATAAACCACAATGAGGCAGCTCTAAGTGGTCTCTTAAATAGAGACACACTCCCCAGCCATTGTGAAATGCTCCAAAAGAGACATTTCTTCTAATACTTCTGACTGTACAAAAAATATCTGACTTTTTTTTTTTCTATTCTTCAGTAGTTGTGGTGTTTACACAAACTGCACTTTGATACAAAAGGTCGTGCTGGTTGCTCTTTTTTAAATTATTATTTTCTTATGTAATTTTACCTGCATGCTCTGCTGCCTGGGGTTTTTTTTGGGAATAAATAGGATCAGGTGTGTGGCAGCACGCCTGCAGTCTTGGTCCCTTATGGATTTGCCAGCACTGTGATGGAAGGGAGGCTCCAATACCTCTCCCAGGGTTGGTCAAGTGGGCTGAGCAAACCTGAGGTGCAAAAACTCAGTGGAGAAGGGAGAGGACAGGATTTTTCTCCCTACTCCTTGAAGAAAGATGCTGGTTGGTGTGAGAACACCCAAGGCTGTGCCCAGCACTGATAGAGCCCCATTCCTTCAGTGTCTTTTCCTCCTTTTTTTCTGATTTCCCTTCCCCTGCCCACTGGCCAGACACCACTCCTGACCTTTAGAGGACAGGGAGGTCACTGTGGTTCAGTCTGTCCCTGAGCATCAGCAAAAGAGGAAGCCAAGACCTGCTGGAGACTGTGCTGTGTGAGGGCTTGTGTGTTTTAGACAGAGAGAACAAGCCTAATTTATTATGAAACAGAAGTTAGCTTTACATTTTCATAATTAGGGAGGATGCTAATGTTGCATGATTGGAAAATGTCACCCTGCACAACTAATTTGAGGCCTAATTGAAGTTCAGCATCATCTGCAGCTCCTCCAGTGATAACTTTTCCACAAGGTGCTGCAGAACTGCAGAGAGTGGTTAGCAGGGAGACATTTATCACCTCGTTTCCCAGCAGATAGAGGGATCTGGGAGGAAATGACCAGAGAGAAGCAATCCTAAAGGCCCTGGTGGAACAAAGCACTCCATATAAGCACAAGTGACAGGGTTAATTATCCCAGGGCTGCTGCAGAGGACAATGCATTTCTCTGGCATTCTGTCCAGCAGCTGCTGAGGAAAGTTGGATTGGGTGTGTCACTATCACAACACGGTGTCACCGAGGTATGGATGGGCCTGCCCTTATCTGAAGCACACTGGGGATTGCTTTGTGTTCGCAATACAGAGGAGACAAGGGCCACAGAGAAGGCACAAAAAAACCCCACTGCAAGAGTCACATCTTCTTTGCCATCCAGAATCTGCATTACCGTGGGGAAAAGCCAAGCTTTGCTCTGGTTTCAAGTGCTGTCACAATACTCACGCTTAGTCAGGCTTGATCTAAGAAAGAAAAGCTGTGATTTTAACTCTTCTCAGACATCCAAGGTTTATCCTTTCAGTACTTAAAGGGGGCTAATCTAAAAGAGGGAGGGAGACTTTTTACAGGAGCAGGTAGTGAGAGGGTAAAGGGAAATGTTTTTTAACTGAAAGAGGAGAGATTTAGATTTGGATATTAGGAAGAAATTCTTCCCTGTGTGGGTGGTAAGGCCCTGGCACAGGTGCCCAGAGAAGCTGTGGCTGCCCCTGGATCCCTGGGAGTGTCCAAGGCCAGGTTGGATGGGCTTGGAGCAGCCTGGGATAGTGGAAGGTGACCCTGCCCATGGCAGAGCAGCTCCATAGGTTGCTCCTCCCCACTGGCTCTCTCCAAAAGTAGCTACAGGCATATGAATAATGCACAAGGACAAGTCGAGGGTTTGTGGAGTTTCCTCCCTGGTACTTTCCCTGCCTCCAGCCATTTGAGACTCAGGGACTTCCATATGTTCTCCTTGAATTTAATAACACTGGATTTTTCTTTGAACTTCTCTGCTCTTCCCTGAACCCTTGTTAACTTTGAGTATCAAGTATATATCCGTGGCAAGAAACTCCACATCTTGATTGCACTTTCCCTGGGATTCCCAAGTTCCTGCTCTGGAAAATTCCCTGAACAACCATTATCCACTCATCCTTTCCTTGACACTCTTGATTTTATTTGTTCCATCTCATGCCTTCCTAGTCATCTCTGCAGCATCCTAGATTATACTCTTACTCCTTATGGAGAGCTCATTCCAACTCTTGGAGCACCCCTGCATTTGTCTTTCCCTGAGTCCCATGATTCCCTCTCCTCTCTTCCTCTTTGATTAAAGGATTTTTCTATTCACACCTGATGGTCTCCCAGAGGGAGAGGGATTCTAGAAGGTCTCATGAAGATGAAAGCTTCTACATGTGCCCCCTTAACAAATAACCACTGAGAGAGCTCAGGTGTTTGCACTGATAATTTCAAATTAAGATAATCCTGCTTGGGCAGGATTAACAGGCCACAGCCACAAGAAAACAAATGAGAAGATTTGGCAGGAGAGAGAGAGGGAAGGCTGCCTATTGAGCTGGACTTCATCCCACTGTCATCCTGATCTAAGATCCTAGAGAGCTGGAGAAACAACAGCATAAAGCCTGGGCTCTGCTGGCTCTGACATTCATTAATATGGCTGAGAAAAAAAAAAAGCCACTTTGGCTCCCATCCAGGCTCCTCTTCCCCAGCCAAATCTCCACCAAGGAGAGGATGCTGTTGCTGCTAGCTGTGTTCCCCAATGCTCTCACAACATCTCCAACTCTTCTTAGTCCATTGAGGAGCACCAGAACTGTGAGATCCCACACCCTCCTCCTGATCTCCAGCTGCCTCCTTGTCCTGGGTTACAAGATGTGGCTCTGGGTGTGTGTTCTATTCCCATCTGTCAGAGGTGGGGCAGTTCTCTGCTGTCCATGGGGCAGTTTTTTCTTTCTCTCTCCCACAGCCAATCCTCCCTCCAGGAGATCTCTTCTGTCCATGGCCACTGAGTGTCCCTGCATGGCTGAGAAAATTCCAGCATCCCATGGGGAGATGCTGTGCCCAGGGCAGGAGCCAAGCATTCCTACCTGGATCCAATCTGACTCCTGCAACACCACAGCAGCCTTTGCCCACTGCATTCCCAGAGGAGCAGCTTTCTGCCCCACTGCATTCCCAGAGGGAGCCCAGGCCCATCTCCAGCAGCCCTGGAGCTTCAGAGGAAAACTCCAGCCTTGTCCAGGATCCCTGCTCCAGCAGAAGCACAGCTGGCACTGCAGGAGGGCTGAGCCCCATGGAATGGCACTGCTGCCACCTCCCTGACCCACAGGCTGCCAGCTCTGTTCTGACTCTGGCAGTGGTTTTTGTCACTGCATTTTCATTTTATTTTTATTTTTTTCCCTAATAAAGAACTGTTATTCCTATTCCCACATCTTCGCCTGAGAGCCTCTTAATTTCAAAATCACAACAATTTGGAGGAAAGGGGTTTACATTTTCCATTTCAGGGGAGGCTCCTGCCTTCCTCAGTAGACACCTGTCTTTTCAAACCATAACATTCCTCCATCCCAGTGCTGGGTCATCTCACCTGCTGGCAATGGGCCAGCAGCTTCTGGAGACCTTGGGGCCTCCATTGCAGGTGGCTCTGTCAGCCCCATCCTGAGGAGACAGCCTGGCATTTTAACATGACTCTGGCTGACACAAACACCCAGCAAAATTTGATGTCCCACCCTCACACAAACACAGGTATCCATTTCACTGCGTGGCCTCCTCCAAACCCCAAACAGCTCTAACATCTCCCTCCCCACAGGAATACCCAGAGCATGCCTCATGCAGGGGTTTCCTCTGAGAGATTTAACATGGGCAGGGCTGTAATGAGACACACACACATCTCACTTTAATGTCCCAGTGCCACCCAACAGGGGAATCTCACCAGCTCTGCAAAGCCCCCTGCACTACATTAGGGGAGAGTTAATTCACTGGAGGAAACCGTAATCTGATTTCAGCCTTACAAGCCAGCATTATTATTCTTTTCCTTTGTATTTTTTCATGCTTAAACTGATCTGCTGTCATCCTTTGTCTCTTTCCATCTCCAGCCTGTATCACTTTCAGGGCAGCCTGTCTCCATTAGATTTTCCAGCTCCTAATATTCAATTTAATTTTAAAGCTTGTCCATGTGCCTTCCCTTTCCCCCTTCCCCTTCCCCTCCTGACCTGCAAATCCCCCACCCCTCCCGGATGACACAGCTTTCTTCCTGATTTACTCCCTGTGATTTCTCCTCCCTTTCTTCATTATCAGCATGTCAGATTAGGATCTGACAAGAATCGACTGTTCATCCAGGGCTTTACAGCATAAGCAGGATTAGTTACCCTGATCTAAAGAACATTTTCATTTTTCTGTAGCTGGAATACATCTAAAGATTCCCATCATCCAACCAAAGATGTGGGCTCCTGGCCTTTTCCCCTGGGAAATGGGCAGTTCATCCAAAATTGCTCCTTGGTGCTGCTGTAGGGCTCTCAGGGAGATGAAGGGGAGGGAGAGCTTGGGCAGAGGAAATGTGGGAGATGAAATCCCAAGGCTTGATGGATGCAGATACCTGGAGTGGGAGATGTTTGGTCCCACAGCAGCCTCACCACGGGTCGCTGTCATCCCAGGGGATGTTTTGCTGTTCAAAATCACCCGAGGAACACCAGCGAGCCCCAGCCCATGAACATTCCTGCTCCCTCCTGCCAAGGAAGGGGTGCCATAGACCAACCCACCTCAATCACAGCGTAAAAGACCTGCTCCAGGTTTGAAGGAGTGAACTGATTAACACATTTTAATGATGAGGCTGATTTCCATACCACAGCACAGATTTTCATGGTGAGACCCACTGGCCTCCAAATCCCTGGCCTCTAAAATCCCTGTGTTTAGTGCAAACTCTCTGGCTGATTTATCCACAGAGTTCATACCAGTAATGCTCTGTCTCAAGCCATAAACCTGTAAAATTGGAAAGGGAGCACAGGGGATGGCAATGCAGAAGCAGAATAAAGGCAAAGAGGGTTGGTGTTTCCTCATGACTAGAAGGACTGAGGGAGTGAGGGCTCCTGAGCATCCAGAGTGGGGGATACAACAGGATAACCAAGGTGAAATTATGTGTTCCTCGTGGGCTGAGGGCACAGATACATCCCTGCTCTTCTGGCCCAGAGAATTCAGGGTGAAGAGACCCAGGGTACAAAAAACATGAGCTGAGACCAGCACAATTTTGCCTTCCTGTGCAGAGTTTGCCTTCTGCTTTCACTTTAGCATCTGAGCTAGATCACCAAATAGACATAATTAAGAGATACCTTCTCCCCTGTCACACACAGTGTCTTAGGCTGGGGTGTGTGTTCTATCCCCTTCTGTCAGAGGTGGGGCAGTTCTCTGCTGTCCATGGGGCAGTTTTTTTCTTTATCTCTCCCACAGCCCATCCTCCCTCCAGGAGATCTCTTCTGTCCATGGCCACTGAGTGTCCCTGCATGGCTGAGAAAATTCCAGCATCCCATGGGGAGATGCTGTGCCCAGGGCAGGAGCCAAGCATTCCTACCTGGATCCAATCTGACTCCTGCAACAGCACAGCAGCCTTTGCCCACTGCATTCCCAGAGGAGCAGCTTTCTGCCCCACTGCATTCCCAGAGGGAGCCCAGGCCCATCTCCAGCAGCCCTGGAGCTTCAGAGGAAAACTCCAGCCTTGTCCAGGATCCCTGCTCCAGCAGAAGCACAGCTGGCACTGCAGGAGGGCTGAGCCCCCATGGAATGGCACTGCTGCCACCTCCCTGACCCACAGGCTGCCAGCTCTGTCCTGACTCTGGCAGTGGGTTGTTTTCTTTTTTCTGCTATTGCATTTGTATTTTTAATTTTCCTAGTAAAGAACTGTTATTCCTACTCCCATATCTTTGCCTGAGAGCCCCTTAATTTCAAAATTAAAATAATTCAGAGGGAGGGGGTTTACATTTTCCATTTCAAGGGAAGCTCCTGCCTCCCTTAGCAGACACCTGTCTGTTCAAACCAAGATGTGGGGGCTGTCCCAGCAGCCAGGGATCTGGGCTGTCAAAGCAGGACACTGCTCCTGGCTGAGGTCACTGGCAGAAGGTTCAAGGAAAAGTATTGGTACACTCCAAGACAGAGCGAAAATAATTTGCCCCCCCATAACAAGGTATCCTTCTAATAACTAAGAGATTAATTTTAAGTCTGAAACATAGGATATTAGATCCCTCCTGAGAGTTTTTTATTTTACATCGGCTGTTACAACTTCAGATGTTCGGGTTATCCTCACAAATGTCTGAGCCATCCTTGTGTCTGGCTGAGTTCCTGGCCTCATTGACATCTTATGGAAATGAGTCCCTCAGTCTAATTACACTTTGGAAGACAAGAGATTTCCTTTGCATTGAATATCTGTCTCATTCCTGTCATCTGAGACAGAGCGAGCCATTCTCAGCCTACTTCCCTCATTTTACGTGCATCTCCTCTTGTCTCTGCCCTTTCCCCCCCTTTCCAATATACCAAAGTGTAATTTCATTGGCTTTATTTGCAGAAGACATTTCTCAGGAAGTTAATCCTTCTTATTTTTCCCCAAAACCTCCCCTGTGTCCTTCTACAGATGTGGTGACCTTCCAGGTAAATCATGGCTGAAGTGATTTATATGATTGCAATGCCAGATGTTCTGTAATGTTCACCAATTCTTTCCATGTGCCATAGGGAAGTGCCATAAGGATATGTTATAAGGAAGGGCTTGGTCAGTAAAAATATGGCATAAAATATGCAATGCAGTATCTGGGTAATTTTTGGAATACAACTGTCCATGGATCTGGGGCCTCTGCTGGGCTGACTGGGTCCCTTCTTGGTATTATATCATTAAATGAGAGGTCAAAAAAGCGAGTGAAAAGCCTACTTTTATTTTTATCCATGATGTTTTATTCTGGGAGAGTAGATTTTCCAGCTGCCTGAAGTAGCCCCTGGTGTTGCCAGAATTATTGGGAGAATCTGATGGGTGAGGAGCTCTGCAGGAGATGCTCTGAACTTCTTAGGGTAAGGATAGGTGAATATGGGACATGAATGAGCGTTAAATATGTGCAGAAAGGGGATGGCAGAAAAAAGTCTCCAACCAGCCCCTCAGAAATTAGGGAAATTTAGGCTGTGACACTGATGCTCCCATGTGCTCTGTATTTCTTTCCTTTAATCAAGATTTCTTTTTCTGGAGCTGATTTGGCTTAAGCTGAAGACTGAGCTAAACAGGCTACGAGACACTGCAGAGAGATCAAAGGGAGTTAAAAGTAAGTGAGAGAAGGGAAATGCAAGAGCAAGAGAGGGGAGCAGCATGAAAGGGGGGGGTCAGGTGAGAGTCTAAACCACGTTGTTCACATGAAAGGGAAGTCTGCAGAAACCCTGTTATTGTTCATGTGATTTTCTCCCAGTCAGAGCCTAGAAGCAAGAAGTAGAGGAATATCTTCCCCATGCTACATTAAAATGCTTCTCATTTTCTGTGTGCAGCTGCTAATTCCAGAGTCATTAGGGGAGCAATTGCCAAGGCACCTTTGACTGAAGTGCTTTTGTGAGACCAAATCTCCAGAGCTGCAGGGTGAGGATGGCTCTGCCATCCTCTCTGGTGGCCCTGGGACACTGAGTGTCCACTCTGAGCCAGCAGATCCCACTGTGGAGGCCAACAAGAGACACGAGGAGTTAGCCCCCAGCCGTTTGGAGTAACCAAACAGAGGCAATCTCGTGACTCCCAGCTGTGGCTGTTCCAGCCCTGGAAGTGTTCAAGGACAAGCTGGATGGGGCTTGGAGCAACCTGGGATAGTGGAAGTTTGCCCATGGCAGGGGGTTGGTAGACGACCTTTAGGGTCCCTCATAATGAAAAAAAATCATTCCTTATCTTTGTTCTGTCCTAACTTAATCTAGAATCCTGTAATTTACCTTAAAACCACAAAGCAAACCCATCTACCACTTAGAAACAAACAAACAAACAACAAATAAACCCAACTCAACCCACAGCCCACAGGAGTGAGATCTATAAGTTTTATCTCTCCATTTCCTTACAAATCACTGACTTGGGCAGACCTGAAGAGCTGGGTGAATTTTGATTGACCTGACACCTGCACTTACGGATAAGGAGCTCCCAGAGCAGCTCAAGAGGAGATGAAACAGTGCCAGCCCTATTTAAAGCAGTGGTTTTAAATTTAATTTCTTAGCTGGGGGAGTTGGGGGAGGGCTAGAAGGCAACAGCTGTCTCATTATACCACAGAGGGTTCCTTAAGTGAAATCTGAATAGATTAGTCATGGAGAAAATTAAGACAAGGTCTTTAAGCCATCAATATCTCCCAATTTGAGTGCAGGAGGGTAGGGAGTTAGTATTTCACTTCAATCTCCATGACTGGGGGTTCAAAGTTGATTTTTAGATGTGTCTCAAAGCCAGATGTGAAATATTTTCTTTGCCCCACTTTTGTTTAAAATCTTCAAATCCAGCAATGATGTTTTTCCATCAGTCCCAAGACCAGTGTGTGGGATTGGAGACACTTGCAGAAATCTGCATTGCATTTTTAGTCAATTATTTGAGTTTTCCTTCCAAGTAGAAAGTCAGGATCGGTTCTGCCTCCCACCAAGGGATTATATCATGGCCAATGTCTGCAGATCCATCCCATCACTTCAATAGAAAGACCTGCAGGTGTCAGGAGAGACATGAGCACGGTTTTGGGGGTATTTTTTATGTTTTAGATACTCCCCTGAGCATTTGCATCTCACCACCAGCACTCTGGGGAAATGCTTGTTGAATGGTCAGTGCTTCTGACCACTGGTTTGAGGTGGTGGCTTTCATGTCCTCCAGTGTGGCAGGCACATTCTTCTCTCTCTCAGGATTTTTTCATAGAGGAGCACAGAGAGAAAAAGGAGAAAACAATTTCTATTTCTGCTCCTTGTTTTTGTCATGTGGAATGTGTTTGGAGAATTGTTTACCTGGGCTGATTGCTTGATTGAATTCTGGTGAGGATTGTTTGAGCCTGGTGGCCAATCCAATCCACCTGTGGCTGGACTCTCAGAGAGGGTCAGAGTTGTGGGTTAGTTAGATATGGTAGTTAGAAAACATAGTTTTAGTATCTCCTTTAAATAGTATATTAATGTATTATATTATAGTCATAATAAAGAAATCATTCAACCTTCTGAACTAAAGTCAGACATCATCATTTTCTCCCACCAAGTTCACCTACACTTACAATCCTCCAGGGTGAGAGGATGGTTAAGATTGGAAAGGAGCAGTGGGCTCATCAGCTCCAACCTCCTTTCCTCATGCTGGCTGTGCTCCAGACTCCAGCCAGGTCTCCAACTCTTCCTCTCTTTCTCTTTCTTTCTCCTCCTCTTCCCACTCCCCCTTAGCAGCTCCCCAAAGTATTTGACTCAGCAAGATGAAATGTGGTAGAGAAGGACTCCCAAACAGATCTTTGCCAACTGCCCCAAATAATTTGGCCGATTTTTGATGACACCAATTGCCAGTTTGGGGTGACCAGGTAGCCGAGGCATTTATTGATGGAGCGGATGTTGCGTGAGCATGTCAAGAGCTTTGCTGAGGTTAAGCTGTCTTACATCTGCTGCTGCTCCCCTGACCCACGAGGGTCATTACACTGTCATAGGAGGAGATTAGGTTGGTTGGATGTGATTTGTTCCTTGGAAATTGAGGCCGGATGCTACTTATCCCTTTGCCGTTTTCTAGGTGCTAAGAGACAGATTGCTTGACTCTTCACTCCAAGATTTTTCTGAGCACTGAAGCCAGGCTGATTTGTCCCTAATTCCCCAGACTCTCCTTTCCTTTTACTCTCTTTCAGGAGGATGATGCATTTGCTAGGTGATAATAGCTTTACATTTCTACCAGATCTTTAGGTTCAAATTGACAGAGGGTTGTTCTGCAGCGCGGAAGGTCCTTCCCGTGGGATGTGGGCACATCATCATATGAAGATTCAGTGATTTTAGTTGTCCCATCTTAGAGACAAGTGGGGCAGCTCTGCCCCAAGCTGGTACAGTTTCTCAGGAGAAGCTCTGGGAAACCCACTCCTCGTTTGCTTGTGTTTAAATCAAACCAACCTCTTATTAGGCAAAGCTGTTACAAAAGACAGGCAGGGAAACAAAAATGTACTCAAACTCTCTTTTTGCTTTTTTCTTTTTTTTTTTTTTTTTTTTTTTTTTTTTTTTTTTTTTTGTCCAATCCAAGTATCATCTCTGTTGAGATTTTAATTATTTTTTTTCCTTTAATAACGAGCTGCTGCATTGTTCTCTCCGTGCGCCCGCATTGTTGTGCCTCTGAAAACACAATTAGAGTATATAGAGTATTGCTAATTTAGTTTTGAAGGACGTATTGTGGGGAATTAAAAAATAAAGGCGAGGGGGGAGACCTTGTGTTCGCCGCTGTTGCTGCAAACAAAAGCAAGCAGGGTTCAGACAATTGGCTGCCTGGGATGGCTCTTGTTTCCTGCCTGGAGAGAATGAACAGGACGCAGAACAAAGCCCGGGCTCAACATCTCGTGGAGTACGCTCCGATGGCCAAAATGTAAGGGTTGCTGTGTGTGAATGGCACGAACAAAGGAGATTTTAATTGCGAACACTGATCATCCCCTTTGGTCTCTGGCACGGGTTCCTGTGGCTTCCTCACTTGGAAGCAAAGGCTCGTTGCAACTTCGAAAATGTTTTTTCAGGAGGTGATGTGACCTTGTCAAAATGACAGCAAGTTGCTTTCTTTTTTTGCCCCCAAACAATAACAATCCAGCTTTTTTTTTTTCTTTTCACCTCCTTCTTTTTCTATTTTAAGGTTGAGGCAAAACCCCGTTAGCTGTGAAGGTGCCACATTTCCACTCTCATCTGACCAAGCTGCAAGAAACCAGGACTCCTGTGACCTCGGGCTAAAGAATAAGGTGGTCTCTGACTTTTTCCCTGCTCATAAATTCTGTTTGGGTAGATAAAGGTAGTAAAAGGTCTGTGTTATGGCCTCGCCAGAGATCTGCTAGCTGGGAGCTCTCCTGGGAGGCCAGGAGAGAGATTACATCTGCCTCCTGGAAAACCTCTGCAAATACCAGGCTGCAGAGCAAACGGAGCAGCCGCAGCCTCCTGTGAGCACTTGGCCAAGGAGGGGGACGTGGTGCAGGGAGTGAAGGTGGCTCGTGAGTAGCTCTGGGTCTGCCAAGCACACAGAGGCAGAAACAAGACAATTCAGGGGCAGTCTTCTCATCCTTCATGCCTTGCATCCACGCTGCTGAGCTCCCCACATCATTTTCTGTCGGGAATGGCCCTGGCATGGGACAACCCCTGAGAGGGGTTCAGGAAATTCCTGTCTGGCCACAGAGCCATTGCCAAGCATGTGGTGGTGGAGAGTCAGTGCTTGGTTAGGTAGACAGAGCTTAGTTAGGCCAGCAATAGCTTAATGATGATTGTCTTAGATATGAAACTTGTCCTACTTTTACAGTGAGGACAGCAGAGGAGCATCGTGCCTTGGTTGCAATATTTACAAACTCAGAGGCACCTCAGGGCTCCAGGACAAAGCTGAAGTGAAATAATGAATAGAGAATGTCAGGACTTGCTGTTCAGGAGCTCTGGAGTGCTCCAACACCTCCTTCCAGCACGGCTCAACATTTCCTGACAGCAGCAGAGCCAAGCTTAAACCTCTCCTCCTTTGATGCTTTTTCTCTGCAGTGTCATTGTGACTCTCTGCCTTTCTTCTATCATAATAAAATGTGCCCTCTCCTTTCTCCTTCCGGAACCTTTCCTGTCCTTCTTTGTGCTCTGTAGTTTTTGGTGGGATTTTTTTGTTTTGTTTTTTGGGGTTGTTTTGTTTTGGGTTTGTTTGTTTGTTTTTTCTAGGCAGCCCAAGGGTACTTCCCCTGAAGATTCATGTGGCTTGAAGGGACACTTACCTGTGTCCAACAAAACCTTGATCCTTTCACCATCACGGGAGGGAAGGAGGCACATTGGGGGAATGATAAGTTCAAGTCCACATCTAAAACAGATCAAGGAAACTGTGTAGGGTGGCATGAAATCCAGCCTGGCAAGGTATCAGTGACCACCTCAAAAGACAGATTTTGGGAGAGACAGCACTGGCAGAGCAACCTGAACTATCCCCTGCTTTGCATCTTTAGTCAGTTTGCCCTGGAAACTGTAGCTGGAGGTACAGGTGTGAGTGAGCTGGAAAAAGGCAGCCTGGCAAGTTCAGCTGTGGCTGGTTTGTTATTTTAAAATTTCCACCTTTCTTTAATTCTAAAACATTTTTGGGGGGTTTTCCCTCAGCAGGTAACTGTCCCTCACATGGTTCCCACTTCCTGGGCCCAAAGCATCTCTGAAATGAGCAATGCTTGTCTGGAACTACACTGCAGGCTTTGCTAATGTCAAAGTACACCTGAGCTTAGCCACAAATGTAGCTCTGATTCCTGTCAAAACTCCTGCATGCCTCATCTTCCCACCCAGCAGCAGCTTTCCATCAGCTTCTTCCAGAGCCACAGGGGAGGCTCTGCCAGTGCCATTGGTGGTGGAGGCTGAGGACACGCTGTGTGCAATGGTACAGAGGAGGAAAGTAGTGTTAGGAATTACACATTTACTGTTGTGGCACTGGGGAAAGGAAAAAAACTTGGTCTCACTCAATGCTGGATGCTGTCCGAGGTGAAAACACGGGATGAATAATTCCAGGCCAGAGTTTGTTGTGTAAACCTAGCCAGAATCTTGGTTCCATTTAGAAACCTTTTGTAGCATGAAGGGTAAAAAGACCAGGAAAACTCTGACTATTGATGGTCCAAGGGCTGGAGCAGCTGGGAGTGTTCACGTGGAGAAAACTCCAGGGAGATCTTCCAGGGCCTAAAGGGACTCCAGGAGAGCTGCAGAGGGACTGGGGACAAGGCATGGAGGGACAGGACACAGGGAATGGCTTCACACTGATGAAAGGCAGGTTTAGATTAGATAATAGGAAGAAAATCTTTATTATGAAGGAGGTGAGGACCTGGCACAGGATGCCCAGAGAAGCTGTGGCTGCCCCTGGATCCCTGGCAGTGTCCAAGGCCAGGCTGGCCAGGGCTTGGAGCCACCTGGGATGGTGGGAGGTGTCCTGCCCATGGCAGGGGATGGCACTGGATGATCTTAAAGGTCCCTTGCCACCCAATTCCCTGTGATTCTCTGGCTCTGTTTGGCACTCTGGCCATGCAGAGCTGTCAGACTGGGACATGGACACTCCCAGTATTCCCCCTCCTTCACCAAGTCTCTCCACACACAAAGTCATGGAGATATCAACACCAATAAAGATCCAGGCTCTGACAAAGCAAAGGCCTCTTTGCTGATGTGCAGCAGACACAGGGCAGAGTGCCAGGCTCCTGTTAACCCCTGACACCTGCTTTTTGAGTGGTCCTGGTGGTTTGTGTATGGAAAACAGACCTGATCTGTCCTGGGAATCTCAGCAGCTCCCCAGGGTCTTCAGTGCAATGCTGGGGCTGTGTGTGGCCCTGGCTGTAATGCAGCATGGGAAAGTACAAATGCTACTGCAGGGAGATCATCTGTAATAAAATTTAGAATGTTTTACAGTCATTTGCACAGCGATCTGCCAAATATCTGGAGTCTGTCTCTGATTTTATTTGGACTTTCTCTGCTTGTGTGTGCAGGCACAAGTTCTGGCTGGGAGATGGTGTTGCTTTAAATTCCTACCAGCATTTGCAAGTTTCCAGCCCTTCAGGGACAACTTCACAGAATAACTCCAGTTCCCTGTAAACACCTGAAGCCTTCATTCAGCCCAACTCAATTCCCAACAAGTCCTTCTGCCTGGTATTCCTTATGGACTGGCTCTCCATAGCTCCCTCTGTAGCACTTTCCTTATGCTGGCTGAGTGGCTGAGTCTCAAACAAACAGGGAATTTAGGAAGGAAGTTTAAGCTTCCTGCATCTGGGCTTTCTTTCCCAAAGAGCCACGAGCACAGCAAAATGCTCATCATTTTCCCCAACCATCCCCAGCTTTGTGAAGAGGCTTTGAACTGTTTGGATGCTTGAAAACATCACCTCACTCAACCATTCCTGTCCCAATAAAACACTAAATGGACTTGCTTTGCTGCAAAAAAAACCCCAAACAAAACAAAACAAAACAAAACACAAAAAAAACCCAACTCTGCGAATGACTTTTTATTATGTTTGACTTAATGCTGGCATAAATTCTCCTAAATTTAATTCAAGTTTGCTTGAAAACCTCATTTGCCTAATTGTAATAATAAAACAACATCATATGCAGATGTCTCCCGTCTTTTTCAAACTCAATTTATTTTCAATTAGCAGTGATTCAGTGCTTTTTTTTTTGGGGGGGGAGGCACGTGGATGGCTGTTGGGGGAAAGGTGTGTGAGTCAGGTGGCATCTCAGATTTCTTAGAAAAACAGCAAATTCAAGCACAAGGGATGCACCGAACACAATGCCCTGGTCTGGCTTTGTAAAGCTGCAAGATTTAAATCCAAAGCATGAAAAAATATGATCTGGGAAGCTGGGAAGTGCCAGGAGAGGAATGTACTGTCCAGAGAGCTGTGCCATGGGCAGGTGCTGCCCACCAGTCTTGGACCACAATGTGAGTAATTTGGGAGATGGAGCCATACAAATTAGGGAAAATCCAGAGAATATTATGAGATTATGAGAGGAAATGACTCCACTTTACCTGCTTCAGACAACACTGAGGGTCCCGCTCTGCTCTTTGCTCCACAGCTGAGCGAGGGCTGAGCACCTCAGAACATAGTTAAACCCTGCAGGCCCTGGTTTGGGGAAAATAAATGGCATCAGCTTCATTTCAGAGAAACTGAGACAGGGCAACTCTGCCCATGGCAGGGGCCAGGAGAGGTTGGAAGTGGATGATCTCTAAGGTCTCTTTCAACTCAAACCAATCCTGTGATTGTATGAGCACACTGACTCTGCTGTGGCCGCTCAGAGTTAACGGGATTATACAGAGTTATGAACCAAAGCCTTTCTCTCCATGCTGTGGTTGTTAACAGGCTCAGACTTGAGCTGATGGGGAGCTGAGCTGCCTTCATCTGCTGCAGGATTCAAAGTGACTTGAACCAGGCTAAAACACACAACAGATCTGGAATAAAATCATCCACCTCCCTGACAGACTCCTCTGAAGGTCTTTGATGCAGCACCTGAAAGCAGCAGAGAAGCTGCAGCATGGCTGAGGTGCTGTGGCTTTGCTTCTTCTCTCCTCCCTGCTGGGATAAACGAGGCAGAGATCTTCCAGAGAAAACAGCATTTTCCTGGCGTGTGTTTGTACAGGAGAGGTCAGACAGGGCTTGCAAGAAGTGCAGGAACATGCAGGGAGAGCAAACCATCCCTGACCTTTCCAGGTGTTTGCAGAGTCATGCTGGTCATGATGCCCTGGCATATGGTTGGAATTCGAGCCCTTGTGCAGCCTTTGGCTATCTTGAGTTGTGCTGAATGAGATGCAAATGAATTGTGATGAGCATCTGGAATTCAAGGAAATTGCTATAAATAATGCATATGGCTTGCTCAGGTTTGTAGGTTTCCCAGGCAGAACTGTTCTGTAAATCATTTAGGGCCACTGAAAGGTGCCAGGTCAGTGTTTGTGCAGAAAGAGGCTCAGGTTTGTGCCCCGCAGCCCTGACCAGGCTGCCCAGAACTGGCACCTTCTCTCTCCAGTTTATCTTCCAAAGACTTTTCAGCTCTTGAACTTTCCCAAGACACTCTAGAAGAGTGCCCATCAGTGCCAGCTGCCACTGTGGTGTTCTAAGATGGTCAGCAGAGTGATAAGAACAGGGTGGAGAAAAAAAAAATAATCATTTAATAGGTTCTTAAAATCATAGGATCACAGATTGATTTGGGTTGGAAGGGACCTTCATGATCATCCAGTGCCATGTGCAGGGACATCTGCCACTATCCCAGGGTGCTCCAAGCCCCATCCAGCCTGGCCTTGGACACTTCCAGGGATTCAGGGGCAGCCACAGCTGCTCTGGGCACCCTGTGCCAGGGCCTCATCATTTCACAGGATGCTCAGCAGCCATCAGCTGTCAACCACCAATCCTACCATCCCTCCTGCCTCTGAGGACCTGCTGTTAACCAAGACAAGAGAGCTCCTTTTCCCTTTTCTTTCACTTCAGCAGCCTCACTCAGCTGGTAAAGAGGGGTGGAGGACTCTCCCAGCAATGCTCTCACCACGGGAGTTCTGGTCCCTGTCTGCTGGTTTTAATTGCTTGGGAAAAAATCTGACGGAGGGTTTGTGCACCCTGGAGCTTGCCCATTCCTGATGTTGATGTAGCAGATGATTCCTCCCTCCCTTTGTGCTGCAGATGAGCTGGGAGAGTTCATTCTCTGAGCCCTGCACGGGGCTGTGAAGCACCTTGTAACTGGGTCACTTGAAGGTTTCCAACTCTGGGTAAAATCCAACCCTGTGCCGATGTGTGAGGGAGCAGATTAGAACTGGGAATTCATTTGCTTTGGTTTTAGCTCTGTGAAATTTGTGAAGGCAGAGAAGTCTGGTTCTGGAGTCCCGGGGGAAAGACCTGCTGTTGACTCCAACATCCTGGCTCCTGCCATGGGACTGGGAGGTTTCAGTGCCATCTGCCAAAGGGCAGAGGGATCCACGCCTGCTGGCTGGGGCACCAACGTGAGACTGAACACACAAAACTCACACAAAGTCTGAGAGAGGCCTTGCATGCAAATTATTACAGGATTAATGCTTTTAGCATCAAGGTGAGGCTTTTCCTGAGTCTGGCAGGTGAAAATTCAGACACATTTTCATGTGCCTCCTACTGTGGTTGCGTTTTGGTTTGAAGAGAAAACTTAAAATCAGCTCCGTGCCATCCTCTCTTTTTGCCTCTCCCTTGAAAAGGTCATTTATGAAATAGACCTAAATGCAATATTTAAGGCAGGAGAGCTTCAGCTGAAGCAATAATCTCTTGTGAAATGCTTGGAGCAATCAGAAATCTTCATTTTCTATCAGCCAGTTTATTTTACAATGTCTCTGGACAAAGAAAAATAAAAGGTTGACTTTTGCAGCTATGTAGGCAGGAGACAAAAGTCTCATGTGGGGATAGGACTTGTCATCTTTGCTTGCTTTTGGGCTGCAAATCTGGTCCTTCTGAGCTGAAATAAGACTTTTGTGCAGCTCAGACTGAGATGTTTTACAGGCTCTTTTCTCTGAGGACTTCAGGGAGTGGTCAAGCTCCCATGAGACACAGGAAATTCTGTTTAAACATAAAAAGAAAACAATTTATTTTTTTACTGAGAGAGTGATCTAACATTGCTGCAGGTTGCCTGGAGAGGTTGTGGCCTCTCCATCCATAGAAATATTCAAAACCCAATTGGACACAGCCCTTGGTGAACTGTTCCTACTTGAACAGTGGGATTTGGCCAGATGTTCTCCAGAGGTTCCTCCATCCTCCAGCAGCTTGCAAATGGCAAATTTTAACTATTTAGACCAAACATTCTTCCACAGGTCCTTAAGAAGAGACAAACTGAATCTCTGCCTCACCATCCATACCCAGGTGTGTTGGCCTAAGATGAGCATTAAAGCCCTGCTCTCAAGCCTGCTCTGGGGCACAGACACAAGAAATGGTGAAAGCTCCAGTGCAGGGAGGTGATGGAGCTGATAAGATGAAGATGTGCTTTTCTGTCTGTCAAACTGACTGCTGAGCACAGGACTGGTACAAACCACCTCATCAACCAGACACAAAAATGGGAAATCTGGCATGTTCCAGCTGTTCACCAGCTCTTCCTGTGGATTTGCACAGCGTCTTCCAGTGGATGCAGCTGCTCACTAGCACTTCTCCCTCTGCATTTGGAGTGGTTTAACAGGCCAGCTGCCAAAATCCAGCTGTTACAGATACACCCAGCCTGCGAGCCTGTTCGTGTTACCTTTAATAGCAATTTGTGCTTCCTCATCAGGGGACTGAGGCTGGTCACCCAGCCAGGGCATCAACCTCAGGCTGACTCGTCTGCTGAGTTACTGACAGCCCACAAGGGAAGGCAGATATCCATTCAGTTCAGATGATCCCAGCCCAGATCTAAAAAAAAAAAAAAAAAAACCCTAATCCAGAACAAAAGAGAAAAAATCCAACAAAATCTAGGCTGCTTTTCTCTAAAACCATCTCCCTTCACTGGTACCCTATGCTTGGTCCTATTTTCTTTTTCTGTCCCTGGGCTGCTCTGGTCTCCAGATTAAAGTTGTTAGAAATAAAAGCCTTGTCCCTTAGTTTTATGGGGAAAATTATGTAATAATTTTTAAAATCCTGTGATATTTTGTTTGAGCTTTCATTTTAATTTTTAGTTTTTTAAACCAACTTTTAAACACCCACTCAGTTTTCACAGTCAGAGATGTGTAGTCCAGACTAAATTTGACCTTAGTACTAAATGACCAATGCATGGTATCCTTTTTTCTGTGCTGACCTCCTCCTTTTTCCTCCTGTTCTCATTCCAGGCTTCCTTTGTTCCACCTGATTTCTAATATGATTCCTTTCCTCCTCTTCCCATGAATGTTGACTGCAGCCTGCCCTGCTAAACAATTGAATTTGTAAACCAATATATATTGTAATTACAACCTGAAGCTGATTTCCGGGATGTTATCTTTGCCCTGAGACTGTGAGGCTGGAAAATAATGAGCAGAGAAGGTGAGTTAGGATGGCTTCCAGGAGAAACTGGGGGAATTATCACAGGGTGACAACCTTTGGATACAAGCAAGCATCATCCTTAACTATGGATTTGAATTCCCTCTCACGGGTTTAGCAGGGATACTGGGTAAGGCTGTTGCTGACCTGAGGAAAAGTCTTGCAAAACTTTCAGGAAGAAACAGGAGCTTTACACATCTACTAGTTGGATTTTTCTGCTCCATCAGTTCAATAGTTCCCACCTTTTGAACTCCTGGAGTGTGTTGTGACTCCTGAAATCTTTGTGCTTGTTCACTGGCGACTCCCACAAGCTGATCTAGAAGGCCATGTCACCTGATGTCGGTTCAGAAGCCTGAAGACAGCCAAAACACCCCAGAGCTTTTTCATTTTGTCTATTCCTCTGTCCCAGGACAGAGCCCGTCCTACCCTGGTTTCTGTACCTGCTTTCATTAACCTTCAACAAGGAGATCTCTACACCTGTCAAAGGCATTTTCTTAAGCATTAAATTTTATCCCAATTTCTTCCCTGCATCTCTCTCTCTGCCCTTTAAGCTCATTATTGTGTCCTCCATGGAGATCCCCATCACCAGCAGGCACAGGGAGCAGTGTGCTTTGATAATGATTTTTTGCCTGTTGAGGACCATTCTTAAACCACCTCTCAGTCCTGTCTCCTTTCTGCTGAGCAGCACTGACTTTCCCAACAGGATTGATTTACTGGGCCCTTTTGTGGCCTTTCCAGACTCTCCAATCACCCCACATTTTTTTTGGGAGGAGCACAGCTTTTGCTGAAAGCTGTCACGTGCTGTCTCAAGACTAACAACTGTATCCCAAGGATTTCATCCCATATCTTCCAGAAATTTATCCTGTGGTCTATGACAGCTTTCAAGCATCATTCTGGAACGCTGCTGCCCTGCCCTACCCACAACACACTGCCCCAGCAGATGTTCTGTCCCTGTTCAAATTGCTCCTATTTTCTTTTTCAGTCCATTTCTCTGCTCTCTGATCTTTCTCTTTCCTACCAGGTTTAACACCAGGAAAGAGGGATGTTGACTTTTAAAGCTGGTATGGGTTGTAAGAGAAACCAGGTGGATAATTGTGGCAGGGAATAATAATTTGCCTATCAGTTGATTGCAGCTACTTTGAATTTGAAGCAATCCCTGCTGATGTTCCTCTCAGTGGATTGTTCAGAAGTGGAATACATCTTTGACAGCTGAGCTGTGCAGCCCAGCTATTTTAAAGGAAGAAATTCACAGAGTCCTGCTCACAGAATGGATTTCAGGTGTTTTCCAAGCATCAACCTCCGCTGGAATGAATTTTAAGCAAGGACTTCATGGGTACCCCTGGAATGTGCTCCCACCACTCTGGGTGTGATGAGGAGCTGCTGCTCGGTTCCTCTGAGTTGTTCCCTCTGTGATGGTCTTGCAGCAGAGGATTTTTGGCTCTTTTTTTTTTTTTTTTTTGCTGGAATGCTCAGGGACCATCTCCATTGCTCTTCTGTAGTGAGACTGGGACACTTCCATTGCTCACAGGAGGATTTGCTCCTGTGTTTCCAACACTTGATCCAAATTTCCTCCAAGCAGACACAACTCTGAGCGTCAGTTTGGCTTTCAGGCAACCTCTCCTGGAAGCATCGATGCTCACAGAACCTCAGCATCCACAGGAAGCCCATTTTGTCCTCACAGCAACCTATTTTGCACTCAAAAGACCCAGAATTTCCTCAGATTGTTTCCCACTGGAATCAGCAGTTGCTTGAAAATCCTGACCAAGGCTCCCAAATCACTGCAGGAGTGTGGTTTGGAGAACTCAGGGGATGTCACCAAGCACCAGCCAGGTGCTTGGACAGCTGAGGACATCAAGGCTGCAGGTGACACAGGGGAATGTGAGTGATGGACTGGGAACAGATTCCAAGGGATGATTTTTTAAATGGTGCAATCCCAAACAGGTTTCAAAATAGATTTAAATCACGGTCAGAATTGAACCAGGATAACTGGTGAAACTTGGCAAAAGGTGGTAAAAACAAGCAAACAAAGACACTCAAAATCATGGAGTTCCTTGCCCCCAGTTTCATGATGGTTTCTTTAGTAGAAAAGTGGTAGGAAATAACCAAATAAATAGAATCACAATCTTAAACTCATCTGGGAAAGGGAAATAAAAAGAACCTGTAGATGCAGAAACAGGGAAATTAATTATGTTTTCTGATTAACAAACACAATTAAGGCAACAAAGCAAGAAAACCTCTGGCAGTGCTGAGCAAGGTTATTTTTATATTATTCTGATTATATGAGATGGTCAGTGCTGGGTGACAGCTTTATTCTGAGAGCTATCAGAGGGACAGAAGCAGATAACACTACCAACTAATTATTACTGCAATGTGTAATTTCTCTGCAGGGAACTGGAATTGCAGGGGACTGGGGTGAGAAAGAGAAATAACCAATAACAACAACAACAAATGCTAAATTGAGGGGATGAAGGAGGAAAGTGGAACCAATGGGGAAATTATTTTCATAAAGCAGGAGCGAAAGGATGGGGAAGTTGTTAAGCTGATTTCATGGACTAACACTGGCAGGTCTTTTAAGGTCAAAACAAAGATTAAAGAGTGCCGTACGAGGGAAACCAAACACACCGTACTGGTGTTGGGAGAATATAATACATGGCTGGGTTATCAGCAAAAGCCAACAACTATTGCTGCTATTCCTGGAGATTACAGGGACCTTTTCAACTGTGAGGGAAGCAGGACCACACCGTCACTGCAGATGGGATTTGGGTGATTAAGTGTAGCCAGGCAAAGCTGAGCCGGTTGCCCTCGGACTCTTTCAGAGACAGATGAGCCGACCATAAATCCTGGTTCCTCTGGGCCAGGGTCTGCTTTAGGGTGACAGGACTGTGGGGGAAGGGGGTTTGCTTTGTTGGGGGCATCTGAAGGAGGAGAAATGACTCTGAGGTCATTTCAGCTGAAGGAGGGTAGGTTTAGATTAGATGTTTACTTTATATTTGCTCTATTTACTATAAAGGTAGTGAGGCCTTGGCACAGGTTGCCCAGAGATGTTGTGGACTCCCCATCCCTGGAAGTTCAAGGCCAGGTTGGATGGAATTTTGACCAAGCTGGGATAGTGGAAGGTGTCCCTGCCCATGGCAGGGGCTGGAACTGGATGATCTTTAGGGTTCCTTCCAATCCAAACCATTCCATGATTCCATAACTCTGTGACACCTGCTCCTCATGGAATATGGCTGTACAGGAATAGCTCAAGGTTGGATATAAAGGTGATTTTCTTTTTTTCATTTTTGACATGATTTACAGGCTGGAATGATCCCAGGGGGACTGCTTTGGAACCCAGTATCCTTCCAGCATCTAATGTTACCCACAGCAGGTGCCATCCACCCAATCTGATCTCGTGGTGGGATTGCCAGGAGGGTCTGCTGTCCATGCTTCATGGACTGGTGGGATTTGTGGGCACATTGAACTTGCCTCAGTGAGACCAGGAGATCTTCACCTCCAAAATTGCCTGTGTTCATCACGTAAACCAGTGGTGGGCCCAGGCTATGTCAAGAAATTTGCTCAGTTGCTTTTTTATATGTTAAAAAAAAAAAACAAAACACAACACAAAACTCCTTGGGATATTTAAGAGAGAAAAAATCCAGTCATCAGAGCCAAGCGAGCAAGAACCCTGGGTTATTTTTGTTTTCTTTAGTCTCAGAATCAAAGCTGCTTTATGTCCATATTAGTGTTAGATGGCAAATCCATCCTACTCCTGTCTGGAATCATGACAAGGGAGGAGAGGACAAAGAGCCCCCTGGGGCACCACACCAGTCCCAAACTCCTGCTGTGCCTCTTGGAAGTGGCCACAGAGATGGGAGCTGCTTTCTTTGGTGTAATGGGGCAATCTTGGTGTCGTTTTTCCTTTAAAAGTTGTAACAGGAATGTATTAAGTCAATTAAACAAAGAAGGCTTCCAGAAGCTGCCTTGTTAAAGGATGCCTTGCATTGGAATTACTTCCTAGTGTAAGAGGGAGAAAAAGGACAGGTGAGTTTTGTGTCTGCTGGAACCAGAGGACAGGAATTCTGTGCCTTCTGTAATCCTGCAACAGGCCTTAGAGACAAGATAAATCCATTGACTTGGCAAGATGGCCTAAAAACTGGGTATTTTACACTATAATTCCAAACCTCTCTCTCTTCTCCCCACTCCCTTTTTCCTCTTGAGATCTCTTCTGGCACATGAGAGGAGGGAAAACTGATGTCTGTGGCAGCCTATATTGCTGTAAAAATAGAAGCCTACACCCGACAACATCATGAGTGACATCAGCTATGGAATCCCAGGCAGAATGTTCGTGTGACCCTTGGAACTTGCTACTCCCTCCTGTACAGAGCTGGCTTTGTTCTTGGAGTGTGGAAGGTCAAAATGTCTCAATGTGTGGGTGCTGAGGCAGATTGGTGAGATGGGAAAACATTTTGAAGGGAAAAGATTTATTTTTGTAGATTGTTAAGACTGGAAAACATCTTTGACATCATCAAGTCTAACCATTAGCCCAGCACTACCAAACCATATTATTTCCAAATGTCATATCCACACACCTTTTCAGCACTTCCAAAGATTGGCTCCATCACTTCCCTGGGCAGCCTGACCACTCTTTCAGTGAAGAAATTTTCCCTACTCACCAACCTAAACCTCTGAATGCTTTCTGAGGTGTCAACATCCTTGTGCAAGGCATCAGGAAATATTGAACATTTGAATCGCACCTAAGGCCTGATCCCATGAGGAGTGCGATCCCCTTCTGCTATACAATAAACTATTTTCTCACTGAGCCTGGCATCTAACAACAGTTACCTGCTGGACCATGATTTCACACAAACCTCACTCTACTGAAGTGCCAGAAAACCCTTCAGGATGGGATTTCAGGTGTTGTCCATCACACCTTCTGCTTTCCCTGATCCAGGGGAAAGCTGTGCTATCAAACCTTCTTCATGGTGCCCGTGGGCTGCATGTTAAATGTGATTTATATCACAGTATAAATCACTTTATTTTGCTATTAATCATACAGATGTGTGGGGCAGATGTAACCCCCAATAATAATTTAGAAATTTCCTCCAAGATCATCCTAGGCATTGAGATTAGGCTGCCCAGCCTTTTGTTTTTCTCCTTCCCTTCTAAGACGCTTGCCATGCTCACTGCCCTCCTGTCCTCTGGGACCTCCCCTGCCACCCCGGGATTATTAAAAGGAGTAAACTGCTCACAGCCACTTCCTTTAGCATTCCAGATGATTCCACGAGGACCTGGTGGCTCAGATCCACCTGCATTATCCCCACACCACTTCTGTTTCTCTCACAGGGCAACTCTTTCTTCTCCATCAGTTTTGTAATTAATTGTATTATCTATCAGATCACAATTAAACTTTATTTTTTCTTTTTACAAGAAGATAGAAATGTCTTATCAACTTTGTGAAGATATGGTCTACTTCATGCCATCTCTGCATCACAGGATGAATATTTTCCTTCCAGATGAAATACCAGACTTGCTCTTTTTTTTCATCCCCTTATTTTGAGTGATTTCCAGATCTTTCTTTTGTTGTTGTTCACTCACTTTTATTCACTATCTACATTAAACTCCCTGGTTTTATTCCTCCATAGTTGCACTTTTCCTTTATTTTTTTTCATTACATTTGCAGCCTTCCTCCCACTTTATGTGCAATTTTTGTTTTTCCTTGCCCAAATATTCAGGCTTTTAAAGCATTCCTAGTACAACCATCTTGGTCTCCTGCCTTGTGTTTTTCCCTGTGACACTGAGGTTTGCTGATATGGATTTGATGGACTCTTTCAGCAAGAGCCAATATTTATTTCATTGCTACTGAGCCTGTTTACCAAGGAAGCAGCATTATTTCACATTTGTTGCCCACTTTGTCAAGCCTGTTTCTATTTTGCTGTTTCTACTCCTTCACTTCTTTAATAAAGTGACAGTTACTGCCACTGATATTTCCTGGGAGAAGTTACCTTTCACCTTTAGATTTTTAGCATTTTTCCCCCTGTATTTTTTTTTTCTTCCCTTTCTGAAATTTAAAAAAAAAAAAAGACTGAAAATTTCAGCTCTCCCTAGGTCATATGCTGCTGCATTTCTTCTCCAATAAATATTCACATCCCCTGGGACTCACATGGTCTTGTTCTCTCCTCCAGCTGCTGCTCCCTCTTTTCCCTCTGCCAAAACTGCACCATGGAATTCAATTGTTGGGGTTTTTTGGGTCATTTGCCACCATATTCCTTCAAAAATGGCCTGAAATGGTCCTGGTATTACACTCAGAGTTTTGTTGTGTGTGAAACAGAGCAGACCCCAAGCAAAAAAATATATTATTATTAGCCCATCTAAGTATAATGTGGAAGTTAATTAACTCACACTCATAATCCACACTGATACAGATGAAACTCAGTTATAATTACATTAAAACTGTTATATAAGGAAGCTTTCCAGCGTCTACCCTTCTTCTCTGGTCCTGCCAACATCCCTCTGCATCCAAGGGCTGACAAATTCCAGTCCCTTCCTTCAGCACAATCAGAGGAGGGTTATGAAGGTTGTCAACTTTCCTGGATGGTTTGTGATGTTCATGGTGGTTTTTTTACCTCCTCAATCTTGAGTCCCGTCCCCAGGGGTATTTTCACCCTTCCCTTTCCCATCCCACCACACCTGTAGGGACTCACAGCTCCTTCCAAACTCCAGGAACCACTGCAGGAATCCTCCTGCTCTGCAGGAATTTTACATTCCCCAGCAAGCAATGCCCACTCCTGGGCTGCTGCTTTTACATTCCTTCCTGTCTCCTGGAAAGTCACACAGGGAAATGTGTTTGCAAACAGAACTTCAGGTAGCTGATACCTCCCCGCAGCACAAAAGCTGGCAGAGAAGTAATTGCTGCAGGGAGGGATGTTCAGAGGCTTCCCAAACTTTGATGCCCTGTGATTTGCAACTCTCTGTAGTTGGAACTTGCAGTCTCGTCTCTGCTGCGCAATCCTTCAGGGGATGGAAACCTGTCGAAAGGCTCTTGCTGATTTCTGTGGGGTTTTGACCAGATCCTCCCTGAACTTTTAGATGACTTCAAGTGAGCTAAAACTTCACACATCCTTCTTTACCCCATGCAGTCGCTGACTGCTCTAAAGTTTCCTGGTTCTCAGCGTGCTGAGGAATTGAAGAAACTATGTCACCTTGCCTGATTGAGTGTTGTCCTTCCCTTTTAGCTCCCTGCTAGGTATTTCATATGTTAGATGAAAATATTTGCCACGTTGGCGAACACTGCTCAGTGTCTGAGTGTGATCCCGTGGGATTCTGATCCTGCGTGCAGCCTTGGGAGCTGCTGAAAGACAGAGAATAAATAATCACAGCACAAAATAGGGGACGTGACTGATTTTGCAGCTGTAAGCTGCTCTCAGTCTGGTCACTTCAAGCTTTATGCTATTCATCAAATGTGACATGCAAACTGTCTGGAATTGGTTTTTGACTTCCTCCAAAACTGGATGTCTGAAGGCTTGAGGGTTGGGGGTTTCCTATTGAGAGGAAAAATGATAGATCACAAGGATGGGACAAACCTGTGCCTGGTATGAACTTTTAGGATCTTCTGTGGTAATCCTACAACCCACCAGAATAATTCAGCTGCAGGAATATCAATGTCATTAACATCCTACTTATTTGATAATTAATTTTCCTTGCTCTGTCCTTGCTGATTGTGACTCCATGCACAGGACAGGCACCACACGTGTGTGGGCAATGCACAACTGATGAAAGGGGAAAATACAATCTTGCTGTTGGTGTGGCTTCAGATGCAGTTCAGATTGCTCTGGGAAGTGGATTTCAATGTGCTGAGAGGCAACCTCAGGTGGGAAGGATGAGGGGGAACCCCTTGGCCACAGAGAAAGAATGTGCAGAGAAACCTCGATTAAATTAAAAAGCTCCATTAAATTGTGCTTCCAGGCAGGAACAGCTGGAGCTGGATGCACCACTAATCTGAAAAGGGTCAGTGGCCAGCATCAGGTCTGGGAGAGAGACATTTGTAGGCACAGATAAGGAATGATCATTACCCTGATTTCAAACAAGGTGAAAACAGCAATTAAAACATTTTATAGTACTGGAACTGGGAAGAACAGAATCCACTGCCCAAAGCCATGGCCCACCTAGCAGCTGGGCTGTGTGACCTGAGAACACATTCTCTCCTCAGTTTAGTTATCCAGGGATTAAATACCTATTTTTCTCAACTCCTTCTGCAGTCAGAGCAGGGAAATGTGGTAGTTTACTTCCTCCTCCCTCATGGGTGTCCCCAGGATAGATTCATCCCTCTCTTCCCACCATTTTCTCCCTCCTTCCTGGTCCCCAGATCATTTTCCTGCGATGCTCAAAGGCATAGCTGGTGTTCTACTTTTGCCTGACAACATTTATGTCCACCTCTGTCATGTCCCAAAATGAAGCTCTCACAAACACCAGCTTTAGGGGATTTGGGATGAGGCAGGAGGCTGCCCCTCATTGCTGTGGAAAAATAGGGGAAAGCCTCCACTTGAACAAAAAATTTTCATTGATAGTCTGTGTGAAGCAGGAGAGAAGAGTTTGATTCAGGTTTTCAGGGGGAAAAACCAAGATTTGGGTCTCCACAGCCCAGGAGACTCTCTAAAGCCATTTTATGGATGGAGGGAAGAAGGAGCTGCTGCATTTGAAAATAAACCAGCAGCAGCTCTGCCTTTGTGGCTGCAGAGAGCCTCTGGGAACTGCTGAGGGATAAAGGGATGCTCGAGGTAGGTTAACTAAAGAGCAGGGGGATTTCTGGTTAGGAACTGCTCAGCTTTGCCATGACCAAAGATCTTCTGAACATGCCAGTACAGGGGAAAAAAATGGTACCTGTGCAGCTCAGGAACCTCTGGGATCAGGTGATGGATGAGTGGGGATTTTCAGGTTCACTGTTTCAGAGTTAGGTGCCCAAATTCCCTTTAAATCCCCCTTTAGGTTTGTAAATCCTTTGTGAATGCTCTCGGTAAATAGGATTGCTGCCAAGAAATACCTGGATCGTTTCAGCCATTTCTCTCCTCCAGAAATTAATCCTGCAAAAGAGTGAGGGTTGCTGAGGCTGTGCTGAGCCCAACACACTGGCAGCAGGAGGATGGAGCAGCAGGACTGCTGCCTGGTCATTGCTCTTGGAAATAAGGGAAAATGTAGGGAAAAATGAGATTTAAGTCTCCCAGGGTAAAACTAATCCAGGTAAGGGTGAAGAGAGGTGAATCCTGGTTTTGTCACACCTCCAGTATCAGCACCAGGGTGCTGAGATCTGCCTGGTGTTGGAGTCCTGCTCTGTAGAGCCTGGTTCCATCACAAGGAGATGGATCCTCAGTGCAAAGTGAAATTCATTCCTTTAGTTCAGGTCCTAAAAGCCCAGGAGTGGCCGAGGTCCCTGGTTCTCCCTCCTGCCGTAGGAAAGTGGGCAGAGATAAAGGAGAGTTAACCTCACACCAGGGTGGCTTCCCCAGCCCCAACACCCCTCATTTTCTTCCCTTTTTCTTTTCCCATTTACATTTTTCATTCATTTACACATGATGTTAATCTTTCCTTAATCTCCAATTCCTTGGTGTGTATGTGGGGGATGAATTCCATTTGTTTTTGTTCCACTCTATCAGACACAGCAGCTATAAGATTAAATGATAACTGTGGACCTAATAATAAAAATACAATATAATGTAATGAAAGTAATGTAGATCTAATCCTCTATTTTATTGCATCCTGAGTGCCTTTGGTGCTATTATTTTTTTTCTTCCCTATGTCTCCGTCTTTGACTTAGCTGCATCTTTTCAAGGAAGCAAAGGCATTTGTAAAGATTATGGTATTATTCTGTCGAGAACAGCCTTGCTGTGGGGCACCTTTAATTACAAAATACTATCACTGCTTATAGGGCTGTGTGTTTCTCTGTGTGCAAAGCAGATATTCCAAACCCCCCAAAGCACTAACGCCAGCTCAGGCAGCTGCACTGGGGAAACCTTTGCTGCCTCCTCCTTTATTTTTTGTGCTTCTCGTTGCAGTTCCTACACACACGCACTCTTTCTTTCTGCGCCGCCACTTTTATTGTTTTAATCCTTGTTTAGGGAGAAACTTCAGAAGTGTTTAAAAGCAGGAGTGAGTCTCTGTGAAAAACCCCACTCTGGTTTCATCTGTGGCCCTGCTCTTTGGGTGGAGAGGCTTCAGAGGTCTCAGAGGCACAAGGCACCGTGCCCCCCCTGACCTGTGCTGCCCTCGCTGTCTCCTCTGTGTCTGCCTCGTGCTGGGGATGTCACTCTGAGTGCTGAGAGCGGCTCCATCTCCCAGTGCCTCAGAGCAAAGCCAGCCCTTCATGGCAAGGGCACTTTGGAGGCAGTTCAGGTGAGGGCTGGGATGGGCAAACAGCTGGATGAGGGTCTCTGATGGGGTCACAGCTGTAGTTTGGTGTGTCCAGCTGTGCTGGCCGCAGTGAGAGAGGGGAGGAGCAGGTGAAGTGCTTGGCTTGTTGTCCCTGTGCTCACTGCAGACAGCACAGGGGGAGATCAGCATCACCCCACTGCCAGCTTTAATCCTCTGATTAAACCAGGGACTGTGTGCAGCTCAGACAGCCTCAGGAAGACCCTCAACTTGTATTTTATCAATCCCAGCCTGGGATTTTACAAACCACTTTTAAATGTGGAATAGCTTCCACTTTTCTTCTCAGTTTCCCAATGCTCTTACACAGCTTGTTCTCCTCCCTTAGTCCCCCTGGCCCATGACAGATTAAACCTGTTGCTTCAAACACAGCTTTTAGGAAAGAGCTTAAACATCAGAACTTAAACATTAGAAATTATTTCTGCAAATGGAAATCTACAATTTTTCTGTTTAGGAAAATAATTCAAATGTAAAGTAATTTTTTTATTCTGCATTATGAAAACATTAAGCCATTGATGTGCTCCCCAGAGAGGGGAAAAGGAGATATTTTCTACTCTGGACATCCCAGAACTCACCTGGGATGTGACATAGGCTGCCCTGGCCCAGGAAGGACCTGAGAAACCATTTTAATGTCACATTCATTGGGAGCCCTCTGGAGCCATGAGTACTTTTGGCTCCAGTGAATTGGTGTTTGCAGATGCAAAACCAAATTGTGGGGAAAAGCTTTGACATCCCCTGAGAGCATATGGCCTTCATCTTGGCCTGAGTGCTCCTGCCAGTCTGGCTGCCTCTGTGCAGCCTCCTGTAAATCAGAAGGTGGAGAGAGTGCAGTTCAACTGCTCAAACACAGATTCCTGAGCTCTCCTAGAGCATCCCCAATGCCCCTGCAGAGAATCTGGGATTTCCAGTTGGACCCACGTCACAGATTAGCCCCATGTGAGAATCTCAGGTTGATGCCTCAGGTTTTAGCTTTTATATTTTTCAGATTCTGTGCTGCTTTAGTGTGTGGGTCTGAGCTTCATATTATGGGATGGTGAGCTCTCTGCACAGAGCAGGAAGACAAAACAATTCCTGCTCCAGCTGGGCACCAAGGACAAATGATCCAAAGCTCAGGCCCAGGAGCACAAACAGCGTGGGCTGGAGAGAGAAAAACAAGCAGGATGGGAGTGCATGGGCTAAAGCTGGAATGGGACAATGAACTGCAAGGTGCAAATGGAGCAGAGCTGATCCCAGTGAGAGCCCCCGGGAGCGCTCGTGCATTTTGGGACCATTTTGGTTCCTCTTGGGTGCAGCCCTGGCTGGGCTCTGGTGCTGCCCAAGGTGGATCCATGGAGGAGATCCTTTTCATAAATCCCTGCTTTGTTCTTTAGCTCTGCCCAGCCTCTGCTCCAGCTCAGCCTTCACAAAGCATCAAGGTGACATCAGTTCCCATAAAACTTTGCAGATTTGAGCTTGGTTTCTGCTGGTACCTCAGTTTCCCCTCAACAAACTTCTGTGCTCCCAGCTTTCCCCCTGTGTCTGGTCACTTTTCCAGGCTCTGAGTTTCCCCTGGCATGGGTATATTCCAACAGAGTGTTCAGGTACTTGAACAGAGGTAAAACAGTCCTGCAGGCAAGATCCCACTCCTTAGGCACTGTGGGTTTAGATACAGACACATACTTCAGGAACCTGGTCTAGTGGAATGTGTCACTGCCTGGGCAGGGGAAACTGAATGGTGTTTAAGATCCCTGTCAACCCAAACCATTCTCTGATTCTTTGATGTTTCTCTATCCCACATTAAAACCAGCCTAGCAAGTGCAGCTGTGTGACCCAGCCATACAATTCAGCCTCCTATTTATTGTCCTGAAAATTGTATTTTTTTCCATTTTTTTTTTCCCTCTGGAGAGCTCCAAATTATGAGGTTTCTGGCAGGGGGATGTGAATGCTCCTGATACACCTCCTGTGGTCTCCCCCTGTGGCAGCACCATGCTAACACAGTTCATGGTATATCCACAGGGGCACAACCTCCAGCCTGCTGGATTTAAAGTCCCATCCCTGCTCTCTGAACTGTTGGAACATCAGCAGAATGCAAATCCCAACTGCTGGAGGATGCAGTCTCTAGAGGGAGACATGGTCATACCGATTTCAACCAGGCATTTCCTCCTGGGCAGGTGAGGATTTCGGAGCACCAGGGGCCACCCTGCACCCCCAATGTCAACTTTGCATCTGGTCTCCATCACCTGCAGGGGCAAAATTTTGGATAATTGTGGAGAATGGCAATTCCTTGGACAATAAACTCCACTCAGAAAACGGTTTTGGCTTTCTCTTTTCCCTTTCTGCAGAGCAATGCACCTCCCACTCTGGGAAAGTGCTCCTTAAACACAGGAGTAATTTTTCCTGTAGTGACATCCTGAGTGATTTTCTTATCAGTCTCACACTTGAGTGTTGATGTCACCTGTCCTGATCAGTGCTGCTGTCTCCAATCTGCTGCCAGAACACAAGGAGGCACTGAAGCAGAAGGTGCAAGGCCCTGGATTGATGGAATTGTCAGGTGAGCTGAGTCAGGTGCCAAGCAATCAGAAACTTCAGCTGTGGCTGTAGCCTGGCTTTGTGGTGATGTCCTGGCACTGGAAAATCACATTAAATGCTACAATGATGGGGTTTCAGTCTGTCTGCTGTGGTAGATGTCATGTCTGGAGGGTTTTTTTGAGCACATCTCTGATCTTGATGCAGCTGGGTGATTCTGTGAGCTGCAACTTCCAGTGACTGCATCAGATTTGCATCTCAGAGCCACAGGAATCCAGCTGTGCCGGGACAGCACATCTTGCTTCCTGCAGGACTTAGCACAGTTTAGTCCCTACCTCTGGAATTTGCCTGCTTCTGGGAAGGAAAGTTTCATCCATCTCCAGTTACTAGAGAATCAAAAGGGAAAATTTTATCCTCTACCTGGGCATAGAAGCTCTAGTGACAAAAACTGGATCGGTTGTCTTTCAGAGGAGTTAGGGGAGCATACAGAGTAAAAAAAAAAAAAAAAAAAAAAAAAAAAAAAGAAAATATTGACGTTGTTGAAGGCAAATATTTCTGTCAAATCTTACAAACACATCCTTTTAGGGGTAAATGGTGCTGCTGAATGTCCAGTCCGTGGTTTGCACTTGCCAGGGGTGTGGGAGGACAGGAGCTCAGACCCTGATATCCTTCTCCAACCACAGTTCCTACCAACAATCCCCTGGATTTACCAGGTCAGGATTTGTCTTCTCTCTCCCTCTGCTGATGTTCTAACCTTCCCTTGCTCTCCCCATGTGAGGAGATGGATACCTGGACTTGTTTAGACCTTGGGGCACCCAAGCAGGAGAAGTTTCTCTCTACAAAATTGATGCCATTGACTTTTCAGCTCTTGGGAGGAGCTGTGAGATAGTTTTCTCACCCTGTCCTCTACTGAAAGACAGTGTTTTTGTGAGACTCCATAACATGCACCTGTGAGGTACTTCTGCCTTGACCTTTAAATGTAATGCAACTAACAGAACTCTGTACCCCCCTGGATGGATAAAAGCACAAGAAAAGAGCTATAATGCAGGTAGAACCCAAGTAAAAGATTATCCAGTGCAGACATAAGGTGTGATGTAATGAAAGACACTGGAAAAG
Source organism: Vidua macroura (assembly GCF_024509145.1). Lineage (NCBI taxonomy): Eukaryota > Metazoa > Chordata > Aves > Passeriformes > Viduidae > Vidua > Vidua macroura. Next base: position 70,608,354 of record NC_071575.1, read on the forward strand.
AGCCAGAGAAAAGTGCCCTGTGAATCCCCTGCTCCTGTGCAATGTGCAGAAGGACCCTTAATGACCACAGCGGTTGGGTCTGTGTCTTACATCTCATTTAAAAGGCCATCTCATGCAATTAGCCACCTATTACTGGCGGTTAATTGACATCCAAGAGACATCAGGATTACAGTTGGAGCTAAAAGTCAATTAATGGCTCCTCGCTCTGCTCCAGCCGTGTTAAAGTGTGGGAACAGCCACGGTCCCAGGGACATGATGTGATGTGTCCCAGGTCCCCCAGCCAACAGCTCCCTCCCCTTCCCCTCCTCCCTGGCAGAATCAATCATTATGATTGATGCTAAATGGCTGTGGTTTCCCATTATTGACAGATTTCCTCTTGGCTTACAAGGGGTTTCTCCCTCCAGCAGAGACCTCTTGATTCAGTCCCAAGAGAAACTCAAGGTCAGCTGGGAATTGGGCACTTCAGCCCTCAGGTTTGCCAGCTTCAAGGATTGCACTGGGGTTCTCCTGGCACTCAGTCTGGAGGGCAAAATGACATGAGAAACCCATGCAGGCACTTGGGTTTGGGACAACAGGGATGCACTCATCCCAGTGAGGATTCTCAGGTGGCCTGTGAGAGGTAAAACTCATTGTAAAAATTCTTATCAGAGCAAAGGATGACTTGTGTGCTTTACTGCCAATCACTTCCAAACTTTCCAGACCTCAACTTCCCTTTGCCAGCAGCAGGAGCTGCTCAGAATCAAAGAAGGAATTAAGAGTCAGGGAGGGTGTACAAGTCAACACAGACATGAATTTACAGAGAGGGCTTTGCTCAGACTTGTCATAAACACACAGATTCTTGTTTCTCCTTTACAATCCAATTTCCCTTCAACAATTCATATCGAAGTCTGACCATGGCCATATGAAGTTCTGATCAGTTTTGAGCAGGATATTCTCTACCTCAGTCCTGCTTCCCAGATATTGCAAAGCCTCTGATGGAGAAGTCCAGCAGATTTTGGAGTTTTGTCTGGGGACAGGGCAAAGAAACAATCTTGGTTAGGTCCTCACTAGAATAACTCAGGTTCCCTGACACCAGCCTCCACTGGCTGTGCTGGGTTTCCTTAGGGATAATCACTCTGCCACTTGAGACTCCCTGTGGTACCCAGTTCATCCCACGGGACCAGCAGACACAACACTGGATCCACTGAGCCCTTCAGAAACAAAGGCTGAAGGTAAATGGGACATTTCTGGGTCTCTCAGATGACAAAGACATTTGACTCACAGGGAGGATACTTGTAAGCAGACACTTAATTCAGGTGCCTGGATCAGTGAGGTGAATCCTCTCCCTCCTTTGGGATAGAGGAATAGCTGCTGGCATTCAGAGGTGGCTGTTATCAGGTAATTTGAACTCTCCAGAACAACACAGGAATGGCCAATAGCTCGGAATGATGAACTTTCCCCCCCAGGATCATGATTATCATGTCTCTAGTCATGGCCAGCAGAGGCAAGTACAAGCACAGGCCACATCAGAGTCACCATTCTCCAAGTTTAGCCCCTCCTCTCAAGTGGTCTATGAGTCACTATCCCACTACAGCTCCTGAAGTCTAAACAGCCTCACTTTTCCTCCTTAGGGTAATTTTTCTCCGGTTGGCATTAAAAGCCAACAGCCTTTTTGTCCACAGCATCCTAAAAACAATGCACATTGAGTTTTCTCATCTGCACTGGGCCTTCCTGTCTGGGTTTGAAAAGACAGGTGTCTGCTAAGGAAGGCAGGAGCCTCCCTTGAAATGGAAAATGTAAACCCCCTCCCTCTGAATTGTTAGAATTTTGAAATTAAGGGGCTCTCAGGCAAAGATATGGGAAAAGGAATAACAGTTCTTAACTAGGGAAATTTTAAAAATGTGTATTAAAAATAATATGTAAAAATAAATATGTAAAAATTCATTAGTAGAAAAAAAGAAAACAACCCACTGCCAGAGTCAGAACAGAGCTGGCAGCCTGTGGGTCAGGGAGGTGGCAGCAGTGCCATTCCATGGGGGCTCAGCCCTCCTGCAGTGCCAGCTGTGCTTCTGCTGGAGCAGGATCCTGGACAAGGCTGGAGTTTTCCTCTGGAGCTCCAGGGCTGCAGGAGATGGGCCTGGGCTCCCTCTGGGAATGCAGTGGAGCAGAAAGCTGCTCCTCTGGGAATGCAGTGGGCAAAGGCTGCTGTGGTGTTGCAGGAGTCAGATTGGATCCAGGTAGGAATGCTTGGCTCCTGCCCTGGGCACAGCATCTCCCCATGGGATGCTGGAATTTTCTCAGCCATGCAGGGACACTCAGTGGCCATGGACAGAAGAGATCTCCTGGAGGGAGGATTGGCTGTGGGAGAGATAAAGAAAAAACTGCCCCATGGACAGCAGAGAACTGCCCCACCTCTGACAGATGGGAAATAGAATAGACACACACAGCTGGACTTTCAGCCTGAGACACTTCCCCACTCTGCACCTGTAGATCAGAGTCAGAGCTGTCACCCCTCTGTAGGACCAGGGGGAAGGTCAAACCCACCTCACTTTGCAATGAGGTGACTTTTTCCACCTCTCTGCTGCTTGTGATGCCTTCACAGCAATTTCCATTCCAGTTGCACTTTTGCAGTTGAGATAATTTGGTCACCAGGTGTTCAAAGGCTGTCGTTCTCCTGTTCTTCAAGGTCTTTCTCTCCATCATCAGGCACATCCCTGCTGCTCTGACTCTGGCCACAGCAAGGACACAAACTGTGCTCCCTATTTTTGTCCTGAAAAAGTAAATGAAGATAAACAAATCAATAAACAGTGGCAGCTGGTGAGCTGCCTTCACCTAGAAGATGCAGTTGTGTCCGTGTATTATTAAAAACACATCAAAATGCAAACAACATCAGTGAAGAAATCCAACACAAGCCAAAATCAAAGCACCAAGCCTTTGGTTTGCACCTTTTCCAGTGGGGAAGCCACCATGCAGATTGATAGCATTTTAAATTGGGTTGGTCATGGATGAAGAAGAATTTTAAATGGGATCAATTTGTTTTCTTCTTCTGAAAGACAGTGTCTGGTCCTAGAACAACCTGTCAGGTGAAGAAGAAAAATAAACTCAGCTTGATATTTCTCCCTATGAATAAGATTCTGGGGAAGAGGTGGGCTTGGAAATTTGGGTTGTGCATGTTTTTACCTCTTTTTATTCTATTATAGGGCATGAACCATCACTTTTTTATTGGGTCTGTACAGGACCTGATAGATTGAAGAGCCAAGAAATCTGCAAAATAGAGAAAACTGAAAGTTTGCTTAATTGACATAGAATCAAAAGATGGTTTGGGTTGGAAATTATGTTAAAGATCACCCAGTTCCAACCCCTTGCCATAGACACCTTCCACTAGGCCACATTGCTCAAATTCTGACAAATTCTGGCAGCTCTTTACAAGGTGAGGGTGGTTTGTTTCATGTCAGCTGTCTCCGTCCATCAGCTCTTTATCTGTGGTGGGCTCCCCTGGGGAGGGGCAGAGCTGGGAACAGAGTGGCTGCAGATCCACAGGCTTGGGTGTCACTTCATTTTCCTGCTCCAGACAGCCCACACTGCCATAGCTGTGTTAATGTGTTATGAATCTAATTATTGTCATCTCTCCTGAAGACATTCCCGAGCATTTGGAAGGGATGTCATCAAAAAAAACCCCGTGTTCTGGGTGCTGCTGCTTTGAATGCAGAGACAGCTACTTTGTCGTTCCTACTTGTGTGTCCATCTAGTGAGATCTGCCCTAAAAATGTTAGGGATTAAATAATAGTTAAATAACTCCATTGTTTAAAATGTTTTAGCTTTGTTTTCTCTAAGAAAATAAGTATATTACTTTTCAAAGAGCCGTGGTCAGAGGGCCCCTTTTATTTGCCAGCACGTTCATGGAGAGGAGAGCAGGAGATTTTTCCAAGTGTTGTCAGAGTTTTAAAGGACTTAAAATATAAATCCTTTACACACTAGTGAAGAAACTGGAGCGACTCTTATTTTAGGCCAGCCTAGCTATGAACACAACTTTTCTGCTGGGGATTTGAAGAGGGCAGATTTTGCTGGCTTATCTCCATGGGAGGGTTCCTGAATTTTGGAGAGGCTGCCTGGTCACGTAGTGACCAATGATTTGGGTTTAGATCCTTTTCCTCCCAGTGCTGCCTGTGGAACTTGGCTGTGTTTTGTCTTGGTTCCTCTGGGATGGATTATTCTCTGAGGATGGATGCATTACAGATGGGCTGTGGCACAACAGAAGGCTTAAAAACACAGACAAACTCTCTGCTGGAGGTAAACTCAGTTTCAGGGTGAAATGTTGCTTGCAAAATTTAGGGGTCCTCTCAAGAAAAAAAGAGATAATTTCACTCTGAAATGTTGCAGTCACCACTCCCAGCTCACCCAGTTTCCCAGTGCAGAGGCTGTGCTGGGCTCTGAATGAAGGCCAAGACCCAGCTGGGAGCTCTCACTCCCCTCTTCCCCAGCATTCCCTTGTCTGGGAGGGTCACTTAAACCTGACATGACTTCCTGGTGAATTATCTCATCATTCCCAAATAATCCTATTTGCCTGATGGGGCTGCCTCACAAACAGCCCCCCATGGACTATTTCCCCATCTCTGTCTCTTCCATGCATCTTCTCCTAATGACAAGCACTCCATTTGGAGCCTGCTTTCCCAGCAGCCTGATGGATGCCACGTGTGGATTGATTTCCAGCTGGAGTCACATTCTCCTCCTCCTTCTCCTCCTCCTCCTCCTCCTCCCCACCACATGAGAGGATTGCACTGCTGTCCAGTGACACCTTGGGTTGCTTCTCTTCCCTCTGATACAGAACACTGAACCACCCTTAAACGTGGATGGGTCACAGCCCAGTGCCTCTGTTTGGCTAATTCTGCACCTCTGCAACCTTACTTGTAATTTTAATCTTATAATATTAATTTATAATTAATAGCCACATCTATTCCAGCAGATGCAATGTCCAGGCTCTGCTCTTCTTGCTGCTGGTACGGCCTGGTTTCTGTGCCACGATTGATCTCTCTTATCCCTGATAACACATTCCCCACCTGTACTACCCCTGGAACACCTCCCTGTTCAATGCCCAGGACTGGGCTGTTTAGCATCAGTCAAAAATCAGGAAAATGCCAGCAATGAAAGCACAATTCCTACATAAAAAAATCCCGACCCATTCTCACTGCTGCTGAAAAGCTCGGGAATGGCCTGGTGGGAATCTAACTCACAGGAAGGCTTCTGAGATTAGGCTCAGCAGCAAGAGCTGTGTCCAGCCAGGGAACAGCTCACTCTGGACATGCTCTTATCACCACCAGGATGTGCCCATACTCTGGAGACTGCTGCTGCTCCAGGCTGGCAGGGACAGACATGCACATGCTTGATTGAAATGAATCAAGCTGCCAAAGCAGTGCAGGTCAGCTTTTTTTTTTTTTTATTTTTGGCAGTTTATGACAAGATTCCTGCTGCTGAAGATGGACTGACACTTTACAATTTAAAGAACATGGAAAAATCCAGTTTCAGGCTCACAGAGTAGAAAATACCTGCAAGCTTGGGATCTGTAGCAGCACCAGAGGGGGTGGAGGCACATACACATTATGTCTACAAGTGTGCAGGCTCTCTAATTAACTCTTTGGAGGGTCCCTGAGAGGCACAAAATCCCCCTTCAATAATGGAACTTATTCAATATTTAATTGGATGCTAATAATTAAAATATACCTCCTTTCAGCCCAAACCTACTGAGCACACACGAGCTGCCACCGTAATTATCGAGCCATGCTGATTGCTTCATTTCCATGGTCCTTGCCTTGTGAGAGGCAGCACTGAGGGTGTGAAACATGGCAGCACTGCACAATTCCTGGGAAAAGATGCCTCTGCAGCTCATAGGAACAGGCTTTCATCACTTCTCCCCAACTTTTCCAGCCTTTTCTCTGCACCTATATACAAATAACTGATGTGAGGGAGAGCTGATGCCACGAAGAGAGGAGCAGCCACATCTGCTGCTGCTGGAACCTTCACCTAACACAGCATGAGCTCGGGGAACTTTGTTGGTGTTGTTTTTTTCCTCTGTTTGCTTGGTTTTGTTTTGGTTTAGCAGCAATTGGAGAGATTCTTATTGGGCATTTTCAGATCAACATCTGTCATGAGCCCAGGTTCAGACTTGGGCTACCAGATCACTGAACTGAATAAATCAAACACTCTTTCCAAGGTGGAAGGCAAACTGGGAATTTTTTTGCTCAGGTCTTTGTGTGGGAGAGGTGTGAAACATTCAGAAGGAGGGAACAGAAAGATTTAGGACGTGAAAACTCAGAGCCTGGGGGTTCTTGTAAAATCAGTGAGAACTGGATTAGCCTTGCAGCTGTTTGTCTGAGAGAGACAGAATGGTGTGCTGCTGCTGCTATTATTATTATTATTATTATTATTATTATTATTATTATTATTGCCATAATCATCATTATTAATGTCCCACTTGAACTTAATGTAATTCTTAGTTAAAGGAAATCCAAGGAAATGCGCTGGTCCATTAGTTCACTGTCTCAAGGATGACCCCAGGGATCAATAACAGAAGAATTCACTACACCTTAGCAGACAGGGCTCTTTAATCTGACCAAGCCTGAGGGATTTTTTCCCCTTTCTTCTGCCAATGTTATCTTAGTGCAGAGGTTACAAGAACTCTTAAACTGGCAAAATTATTGCCTGTGAAGACACACACGTGTTCACTGCCTAAGGAGAAAGAGGTGCCATGTGCTTAACTTCCCAAAGGCTGTGCCCAGCCTGCTGTCTGTCCAGAAGCTGATTTTTATGGATTTTCCTGCAACCTCACAGCGAATTTGAGCTGTTCCTGCTTTGCCATAGCCCTGCTGCAGTGTTTGGGGTTAGGCTAAGCAGAGAATTAATTCCCTTCCTCCCAGGAGATCCTCTGACCCTTTTTACAATCCCTTGGGAAGAGCCTTACTCAACTCCTTGAACTGGAGAGTGTGCTGCTGCTGGTTTGCAATGACTCTTCAAAGCCAGGAGCTGTGCAAAGTGCCCTCAAATCTGGCATTGGGACAGCAGACCTGGAGCTGAGATCAGAGATGGTTTTTTTCCATCTAATTTGTCCTCGAAAGTTTGCAACTTCTATCCCCAGACCACCAGAGAACGAGCCCCTGGATCAACACTGGATCAGCATTAGAAAGAAACAGGGAATTGTCACAGAAATGGGCTGTTGAAACTGTGTTTTCCCTACTTTTCTCCTTGGCATGGACACCAGGGGTGTCATTAAAGCTTCCTGTCATGCTTCAGACTCAGTTTTTTTTTCCCAGATCTTTATGCACACAGAGATACCTGCTCTGCCTCTGCTGGGCTGTTGCTCCAGTGAGCTTTCAAGAGGAGTTCCTCTATGAGGTCATGCCAAATCACGGAATGAAGGATGGTTTTGGCAGAAGCCTTCAGAGGGGACTGGGTAGATCTACCAACACATCTTTCCATTCATCATAAGGCAAGAAAAACCTCTCCAGAGTGCTGGGAATAACCCAAATGGCATCATTCACTGCCATGACTCTTCCCTTGGACCTTCCAGCTGTGAGGAGCAGCTTTCCCCTCTGCAAAGCTGCCACTTTGCCTCCTCGCATGCACCCTTCATGATTTTTTGGTGGGTGAAATCTTGTCCTGCTCTTGTCCTGTTTATCTGCATTTTTACATCATCTCACACTGACCACCTGCCAAGTTCTGTGTGCACACCCTGCTTTGGGTTTTTCATGCACACAGGAGCAATTTTGCAGAGAGAGGCTCTGGGACCCACCTAAGTTAATTTAAGAAAGGAAAACCTGGTTTGCAATTCCTTTCTTCCCTTCCTCGCCCTCTTCATTTGCCCTTGACTCGCTCAGCTCCTCTGTCACCAGTTTGCTGTCTGGCCAGGGCACGCTGCCAGGAATCCCTTGCCAGCCCTGAATAATAAATACCAGCTAAGTGATGGACTAATGCCAGGGCGAGCTGCTCAGAAATATTCCCCCTAGGTCCCAGATCAATAACACTTAGCTCTTGTTCTGTGATGGAAGACAAGCAAAAAAACCACATCATCTCCCCAGGAGCACAGGAGGAGCCTGCAAAGAAACCCATTTACCCCTCCTCAGGTCCCCAGGCATCCACACGTGCTTTGAAGGCCAGAGCTCAGGTGTGAGTTTCTGTCTAGAAATGCTTAGCTGGGACATGATCAGCCAGGGGATGGCTGATTCCAGCACCTGGGTTGTGGAGGGGAGGATGCCAGAGGAGAAATATGGATTTGTTGGAATGAGGGGCTTATCTCCACCAACATGACCAGGGCTACAGAGTGGTCATGAGCACTTTGGATGCAGCCAAAACTTCCAGAGGTTCTCAGAGTGCTGGGATGTGGTCAAAAATGGGAGAACATCCCTTTGGTTCAGCAGCTTTAGTCAAGAAATGGATTTGTCTGAGTTATCAGAGTTGCCATTCAGCATCCTGAATTCTCTTGACCCTGTGAATCAGGGCATGGCACTCCAAACTGCCAGTGACAGAATTAATATGGATTTATAATAACACAGAAACCTTCCTAAAAGATGCTTTAGCACCTTGGCTGTGTGGTTTTCTCCCCCTGTTCCACAGGTGCAACACCTTCTTCTGACCATGGGTCTCTCTGCTTCTGCATTTTTGATGAAAGCAGCCTCACAGAGCTCCTCAGCACTGGCTGAGAGTTTAACATGCCGGGCAGATCGCTGAAATCTGATGGCTTTTAAATTACTCAAGTGCTGGAAAATAATACATTGCTCTTCCTGACAGGTTAATTGGAAAAGCTTGTGCCCCAGTCAGTGTGAGAAGCTGCTGGAAGCCCCTGGAGTGAGGGATGGATGTTGGGCAGTGACAGGAGGAGTGTGGCAGCCCAGCCCAAAAATCACTTTTAGGTTTTAGCACTATAATTCTCCCTTCCAGAGGGAGCATGAAGTTCTTCTAGCCCCTCTCCATAGTCTTGGGAAGACTTGTGTCCCACAGGGGAGGTAAATCCTCCTCTGTGTTGGTTCAAGGTTTAAATCACTTTGACGTTGGCTGGATTTGCAACATCCCTGGAGTTCAGTGGGAATATTGGGATTTCTCACTTTTGGGGCAGGAGCTGGAAGCATGTGGGAGATATCCACAAAAGGAACACTGAGATCGTGGTTCTCAGTCAGAGACTGAGGTGCTCCAGAGGTGAATTTACAAACATTCTTCAGGTATGCAAACCCACTCACCCAAATTCTAATTTGTGGCCCAGGAACACTGAAGATCTGGAGTCAGAAAGCAGGACCCTGAGAGGCTCAGTGCTCTGTTAGCCTAAATAACATCATCCCTCTCCACATGCAACATCTGATGGGAAAGGCTGATTCTTTCTGTGGAGCTGTGTTCAGTTGCCTAGAAAAAAATTCTGTTTATTTTATTTTATTTTACTTTATTTTATTTTATTTTATTTTATTTTATTTTATTTTATTTTATTTTGTTTTATTTTATTTTATGTCATTTTATTTTATGTCATTTTATTTTATGCCATTTCATTTCATTTCATTTCATTTCATTTTTTATATTTTACCTATTTTATTTTATTTTATTTTATTTTATTTTATTTTATTTTTTTATTTTTATTTTTGTATTTTATCTTAGTTTTGTTTTATTTTATTTTATTTTATATTTTATTTTATTTTATTTTATTTTATTTTATTTTATTTTAGTGCTCCTCCTTTGGAACCCTCTGATGGATAACCAGGATGTCCAAGCACCAGCACCAACCCCTGACTCTACAGAGCCATTCCCTTGGAATTCCGGGAGTCAGGAGCCAGTGGAGAGGTGTGTTGCATTCCTCACATGGCTGACAGGATCTCAGGCACCCATGGTGAAGGAATTGTGCCCATTCACTTCCTTTGGTTCACTTAATACCATTTTCCTCAGGGAAAATAATATTTTTAATACCATTAATACCATTTTTCTCAGGGCTCTTGCAAACATCTTTGAGTTTTATTGAGCATGAACACAAAGGAGAATTTAGATTGAAACCCTCGGCTGACAAATAGACCAGCAGTGGATTTGTGCAGGGACAACAACACCAGAAAGGGGAAATTTTGCTGCAGTGGGGTTATGGTGGCAAAGTGTGAATTACTGAGCACGTCAAAAATGCCACGTTTATCACGTTTATGTGTCATATGTGTAAAAATGACACTTTTGCCATGTTTAGGTGCTGTGGCCAAGAGCAGCAGTGATGGAGCAGATGAACCAGTGCCTTTCTCACCCACCTGTGGATGAGCTTTCCTTGCCCATCCCAGAGGCGAGCAGGTGAAATTCCCTGCATTTATCCCTGTCTGCACCACTGCCTGGGAAAGATGTCTTGTATTAAAATAAAAAAACCAAGGCAAAACCTGGATAAATTCCTCTTTGGGGTGGTAGCATCCCACAGCCTGCGGATCAGGAGTGAGAGAGGAAATGTGCACAGAGAAAAGGGCAACTCACATACAAGAGGAAATAAAGCTGCTTTTGCTAAAACCTAGCAGGACATGAATTTTTTCTCTTCATTTCAGACCTTTCCTGGACTGGCAGCAATGCTGTCCCTGAAGAGACTTTCTCCCACTGAAATGTCTCGGGGGGGTCACAGGAGGTGAGGGCAGGGACAGGAACAGCTGTGGGAGCCCAGGACATCCCTCTGGCTGCCCTGGCTGGCTCCAGACCCTGGCAGAGGGCTCAGAGACCTTGGCATGAAGTCAAAAACACCTGTGGCTTTGATTTTAGCCCGTGGAAAAAGCTGACAACTCTGTATGAGGAATTACAAGCCACAAGGGTTTGAGTAGTGTGATGGTTGAATTAACACAGGGTGAAAAAGTAGAATTTTGGGGCTTTTTAGAATGGGGTTCAAGGGGTACAAGATGTAGGGATTTGGGCGTGTCCTGACCTTCTTCTCCTTCTCCTTGTCCTCCATGTCTTTGTGTGATGGTGGCACTTTTCTATTGGTTTGAGGTACAGACACACTGTCCAACATGAATGATAGATATTGGCACGTTATTGTAAACATGGCACACGTAGTTTTTGGTATAAAACGTAAACACCACCCTAGAGGGCACACAGAATGCCATGGCCTCCTTGCTAGACAGAGCTCGGCAGGTCAGAGAAAGAATGTTATAGATAAGGAAAAGTAAACAACGTTGAGAAGCTGATCCTATGCACTCAGACTCCTTCTTTGGCTGTGCAGGCTGGGAAACGAGGACTTTTACAATCTCGGGGTCACCTCGACACCTGGACCCTGAGAAACAGCCTCTTCTCCTTTTTTTTTTGCAGGGATTTTTTTCACCTTGTCACCAGGCTGAGGTGGCTCCCCTGCACACATTCCCTGTGCCAGTGATTTGCATCTGTGTGCCTTGCCTGGGAGATGTCACCTCAGAGCCTGCTCCCCACCAGGCACAGGGAGCAGGCAGAGAGGCAGGAGGAAATATGAGCTTTATTTGTTTAACATGGAGAAGCAAGGACAGGGATTAAAAGGATTTAAGATTCAACAAAAGGTGAATGCTAAATTGACACATGGCTGATTTAGAAAAGAAGTTATCTGAGAAGGATTAGCAATGCAAGGGCAACAGCACCGCAGGGAAGGGAAATGGGTGGCAACAAGTGGATCCAATGTCTTGCAGAGCTGCTGCAGCCTTGCACAGAAAACAGGGCATTCCTGAAAGCAAATGGAGAGAGCCACCATCATCATGGGGACAGGATGGATCACATCCATGCGGGAATCTGCGTGGGAAATAAGTCAAAAGGGGTCAGGGGGTAGAGAGAGAAGCACGGCCTGAGTGTGAGACACAAAAACGGTACAAGGTCTGAAGATCTTCCAGTGCCACCCCTGCCATGGCAGGGACACCTTCTACTATCCCAGGTGGCTCCAAGCCCCATCCAAGCTGGTCTTGGAAATTCCAGGGATCCAGGGGCAGCCCCAGCTGCTCTGGCAATTCCAGCCCAGCCAGGAATTCCCAATTCCCAAGATCCCATCCATCCCTGCCCTCTGGCAGTGGGAGCCATTCCCTGTGTCCTGTCCCTGCAGGCCTTGTCCCCAGTCCCTCTGCAGCTCTCCTGGAGCCCCTTTAGGGCCCGGAATGTGCTGGAAGCTCTCCCTGGATCCTTCTCCTCTCCAGGTGAGCACCCCCAGCTCTCCCAGCCTGGCTCCAGTTCAGAGGGGCTCCAACCCTCTGAGGATCCTAGTGGCCTCCTCTGGACTTTTTCCAAGACATCCACTTGGATGATAAGAAAAGACATAATCTTTTTTATTTTGGGCTCTCCAGAGGTGAGCACAGCACTGCAGGTGGGGCCAGGAAGCCTAAAAAGCCAGGGGAAGTCTGGGGTGGAGAGAAGCTTCAGATGGAGAGATCATTTGTAAAGCACTGGGCATGGGATTCTTCTCCTCTCTTTTTCCTGGATTTTGATCCTTCCTGCCAAGACTGGCTGCTTTAACAACTTTTCCAGACCAGTGGAAAGCCAAAGCCTCTATCCCATAGTGGGAATCACCTCTGCTGACCATGGGGTCACAGGATGAGGTTTTACTTCCAGCATCTTCCATAACCAAGAGACTTTTCTGGTTTGTAAGCCTTTCCTAGAGACATTTCTGGTTTGTAAGCCGTTCCTGGGGACCCTGGGATCATCAGGATCACGGCTTCCATGTCAAAGAAACACATCACTGGGAAGATCAAGGTGCCCTGTGTATTCAGAGAGGCAGCTTTGCCCTTCTCTTAATCAGCTGCCTGGAACTCAGATAACCCTGGACTGTAAAGCTGGGAGCTGCTGTGCCAGGACAGGAACAAAAGAAGGAAAGAGGATAAAAACGAAAAATAAGGAGCAGCAGCATCATTCAGTGTGCAGCAGACAAGAATCTCCCTGTGCATTGACCTGAATCATCTTGTCACGGGCAGTTTGTTGGGTGTAAAATAACAATAATTACTATTGGAGTAAATATATAAACTCTTCCCCATACATAAGTGGTTAATGAGCTGGTTTTTAGCTGTTTGTAGTTACTCAGGGTGCCTTCCTGCTGCTGTCCAGTCACAACAGCACCACGACAGATGAAACATTTAAATCTGTTTATTTCCCTCTCCCTCCATCCTGCCTCCTCTGACGACACATGAACAATACACAAGATCCAAAGCTAATCCCACCCTGTCACTCTGCTTTTCCAGTCTGCAACAGCAAACTGGACTTGTTTCCTTTGAGTTGCTCTCTCTCTTTTTTTTTTTTTTTTTTTTCCTCCCAGTGTGGCTCAGCAGGAGAAAAAAGCATCCTCCAGTTACAGAGTGATTTGAAGGTTAACACAACGACCTTCATCGGGCTCCTAAGAGGGATAATGATCTCTCACTCTAATCAACAATGCAGACTCCTTTTGATACCAAAATAGCAACTGTTAAGTAAAGCCGATTTTTTCCCCTCTGTTTTTTTTTTTTTCCTTCCTTCTTCTTTTCTTTTATTTTCCTTTTTTTTTTTTTTCTTTTTTTTTCCTTTTTCCTAACTCTGAGCAGAAGCTCAGAAAGCAAATTGGGAAATCCTATGAGCTTGAAATGGATGCGAGGCAGTCTTCAATTAGGACTGTTGATCGTGCTCCAATTCAATTAGTTAGGAGCTGGTGCTAAGTTTGTTACGGGGTCCTGGGGAGGAAAGGTGCTGACCCTGTTAAGATGATCACTTGTTGGAGTGGCTCCTAAGTGGTGTTGGATATGGATATGCTCACAGTGCAGGGTGGAGATAATGGCAAAGCTTTCCTTTCCGGCCCTGCTCTGGAGGGGAGCCGGCCACCTCTGGGATCTGAAGGTATTGATGCTTAATTGCCATTTATCTGTGCATATCACACACGATCTGCAATGCCAACCACCAATGGCAAATGCAGATTAACTGCCTGTAAGTGGTGCAGTTACTGACACCGTGCACCTGGATGGGTTAATGGTGTTTTATCTTTGTTTATCTTCGTTCTCTGTGGGTACCTGACGTGTGGAGAGCCAATCAAGCAACAGAAATGCACAGGATGATTCCACAGTGCTGTGGTGTCCTTCCGTGTAATTATGGGGTGTTTTTCTTTGCATAATCTGCATGCAACTGTTGTTTCTTAAAACCTTGCCTTTGGAGGCTCTGCCTCTGTGAGCAGGTGTGGATACTCCTGCTAAGCTCTGTTACACCATGGAAGCGTCCAAGGCCAGGTTGGATGGGATTTGGAGCAGCCTGGTCCAGTGGAAGGTGTCCCAGCATATGGCAGGAGGGTTGGAACTGGATGATCTTTAAGGACCCTTCCAACCCAAACCATTCTGTGATTCTTTGTCACTTCCAAAGGAAAACTGAAAGTATTAATGCTGCAGGGTGTAATTTAAATCACAGAATCATAGAATATCCTGAGTTAGAAGGGACCCAGAGGGATCACTGAGTCCAACTCCTTAACTGACAGTTCAACTGTGAGAATCTTGCTTATCTTTTATCCCACTTTCCATAATTTGGCCAAAAAGTAAAAGTAAAAGTGAAATTCAGCACTGCCAGGGGCAGGTTGCATCCTGTAAGGATCCACAGCTCTGGAGCAGGCAGGGCATGACCCCAGTGCCTTATCAGCTTGAGGTGAAATCTTCTGCTCAGTCTGCTGACCATTCAGATTTTCATAATTCCCTGAGATCCATCCCTCAGAGCCTCTTCCCCAAAGTGTCTTTGCTCCTGGGTCACTGCTGGGTCTGCTCAGAGGGGCAGTGTTGGGAGCACTGATGTCTGTCTGATGTGCTGTCTTTGTCCCTTAGAAAATGTATGGAAAAATGTGTCAGAATTACTTGGGGGGAAATGTCACTGTATCCACAGGGTTGGTTTTCTGCCTGGGCAATTCCTGGTCTGGACTGCTGAGGTGAAGGACAGCTGGAGGGAGGTTTTGGCAGCCTTTTTTCCTACCCCCAGACATGCTGGACTGGGAGATCACCACAGAATGTCCAAGACTGTAGAGAGAAGAGAGGATATTCTCAATCCATGGAATTGTGTCCTGTCTCCAAAAATGACTGAAGGAAAATAGAAAAAAAAAGAGGCTGGTACGTGGTAGCATTTTTACATCTTGTTGCCTTCTAGGAGTAAGAGACCTGAAATTATATTTTCATGGTTAATGCATCTTCTATGTTTCTATTTCATCCATTTCCTTAAATTTTGAACCATTTGTATGCTCAGCAACCACAGCATCCTAAGACAAGGAATTTCACAGGCAAACATCTGTGTCTGAAATATCTCCATCCAGTTAGGCTGAATTTACCTTCTGATGATTGTCCCTTCTTGTGGGAGCAATCAGACCCTGCTTCCCTTTCCTTGTACCTCACACTCATCAGCAACCAGTGTAAAACGGACCAGGTCTGTAAATCCCATACACACCTCTCAGGAAAGGACGTGTGCTGGGATGATGTGACCCCATCACACCATGGCTTGCATTGAAGAAGGAGCTTCTGCAGGAGAAATGTGGAGAACAGCACCGTGGATCTTCTGCTAGGGTGAATTTGTGCAGCTTCAGTGGAATTTGAGGTGTAAATACAGTTTTACACCTGTGGTCCAGTATGGAAAGATGGTGGGATGATGCTGCTGCCCTGAACCTGGGGGACAAGGCAGAGCTACCTGTGCTGTGTGTGAGGAATGTGTGGTCACCATCAGAGACAGGGCTGAATGATAGATGGTGATTTGAACTGTTTAATATTCCTGCCCTGTTGAAGGATGTTTCACATTCAGATAAAAGGAGCCATAAATCTTTCCTGGCAATTGAAGATCTGCTCTACCACTACTCCTTCTTTCCTTTTTTTTTTTTTTTTTAATTGAGAACTCACCTGGAAAAGAAAAAAAACAGATGAAGAAATGATGATGAATCATAGCAGCCATGGAACAGCCCAGATAAGGCACGATTTGCATTTTCATGTGATAATTTCCCTCTCTTGATGCTTTCAAATTACCTTTAGAACCACATTAATTCTGTCACCACAAACTCCACTGTGGGGAGAGACCAGCCATGAGAATGGCAATTCAAGGGGCTCTGTTTGGCTTTTCTGAGCCTTGAATGACATCTGGCTCACAACACCTGGATTTGAGAGGACACTCGGGTGGCTTTATCACACAGCCCTTGTCCCTTCCAGCTGGTAAAGCCATTGGTCCAGATTAAATTCTGGAATAATGATTTTCTTGTGATGTACCAACTGTGACACGTGTGCTAGGAGAGAACTGCTGTCTCACAAGAGCAGAGTCACCACAGTCAATAAACACTGAAGGAAAATCCATGTCCCTGGCTCTTATGCTCCATCCCTGGAAGTGTCCAAGGCCAGGGCTCGGAGCAACCTGGGATAGTGGAAGGTGTCCCTGCTTATAGGAGGGGGTTGGAATGAGATGATCTTTAAGGTCCCTTCCAACCCAAACCATTCCATGATTCTATAATTATATGATTCTTACTATGACATCCTGGACTGATTATGTACTTTCTTTTTTTTTTAATAATTACATGAATTTGGTACAGAAGGGAGCTGGTTAAACAGCCCTGCACTATTTAATTCTCTCTGTCTGGAATGAGCATCCCTCTGAGTGGTCTGAAGAGATCCCTGCCTCTGCCATGCTCTCAGCTGGAGGTTGTTATCGCCTCGTCGGTATGCGAGAGGCACCGGCTGTCTGTGATCCTGCTCCCCAGCCTGTCTCACCCAAAGTGAGCCAGGCTGCTTTAAAAACACTTTCAAAAGTACATTTCTGCTACTCCAGTTCGTATCAAGCACGGGGAGTTAGGAAGGAGCAACACCAGCACTTGGGCTGATGAGCTGGAGGAAGCAGGAGGAAGGTGATAAAGAGCTGCAGGTGCCTTTGGGAGCTGTAACCACTTCAAGGAGCGCAGCTGGAGCTGGAAGTGTATCCTGAATATTCCTCTTCACTCGGCACTGCACAGCTGCAGCAAGGCTAAAGTCAGGCAGGTTTAAACCTGGCAAGGAGCTGCTGGCATTGGTGGAAGAAGAAAAGGTTTTTTGAGAGAAAGTTACAGATTTCAGCCTGTTTGATTCCAGTTCTACAGCAACACTGCATCAGTGCAGAAGTGTTTGTCAGGGGAGAGGAAAAAAAAATTAAAAAGAAAAAAAAGGTCTTATTGCATTATCTTTAAGGCCTCTGCGTGTGTATATGCTGTGGGGAGTGATTTTGGAAGTTAAAACAACCTGTTTTCTGACTTTTCCTGTGCTCTGGATAGGAGATTTTGGAAGTAAAAATAACCTTTTTCTGCCCTCTTCTATGCTCCGGATGGAAGATTCTGGAAGTCAAAATATTCAGTTTCTGTCCTCTCCAGGACACAGCCAAAAATATTCATTGCTATTTCACTCCTCATCCTACTGGAGAGCTGTGAATACTCCAGGTAAGAGGTTTCATGAGATAACTGAGTACTCCTTAAGCAGTCTTGACCCTCATAAAAACCATCCCCACCATGGTCATCTTTCTTCCTGAATAATGCATTTCCCATCTGGTCCTGCTGACGATTATACAGGCTGGCCAAGCTCATCTTTTTTATGTGCTTATCACTCACATGGCTATTGATTAAGTGCCTTCTCCTCTTCCCTTCAAAGCTGAAGGCACATCTCTACATGCTCTGAAACAAGGCAGGATCAAACTCCAGCGTAATACTTTCTAAAATCCCGTGTCCATGAAATGCAATTCCATGTGTTGGGGGAAGAGCAGGCTTCCCATCGATGCTGGTGACAGATAAGTGGAGCTAACACTGGATTCTGACCTCTCTTTTGTGCCAGGAGATAAATGCTCACGGCGCCTGAAACCTCTCCTTGTAACAGCTGCTGAGTGTAAAGGCTTGGGAATCAACTTTAGAGATAGAGCAGATATTTCTTGTTTCACCATTAGTAGCAAGCTGCAGAGGTTTCCCACGAAAATGCTTCTCTTGCAGAGCAACTTCATCTAACTCTGAGATGAGAACTTTCTCTATTGACCCTGATGGGGTTGGAGCAAAGGCTGCCACGGGTCACTTGAAATGTGATTTAAGCCTGATTTATTCCACAACTCAGTGGGGAAAAAAAAAAAATTGGAGAAGAAATGGCTGGGGCACATTTTAGGCTGGAGATGTGGTGGAGAGAATGGAGCAGTGGTCATGAACAAGAAAAGGTCAGTGCCCTGTGGTTAATGCCACTGGGAATAACACTGGATACACACCCTGGGACATGTCTGTGCTGTGCTTTGCAGCCCAACTAATGTGACTTTAGCCACTGACAGTGAAAGGCCACGGGCTTTGAGCTGACCTGACACTGGGGGAGCTCAGGATGTCTCTAAACTTGCTGTGCCCAGAGCTGGGTGTCCCTGTGACCACAAATGTCCCATGAATAAGGGTCTTGTGCCTGAGCTCAGCACTGGGGACACCCCCATGGCAACTGCCAAGTAAACCCCAGCCCTGGGTGGGGACAGGGGGATGGACAAACCAAGAGTGAGGAGAAGAAACACCAGCATGGCCATCACACCCCTGCCAGGGAGGAGCTCAGGGTGGTGGCTTTTAATCCCCCCTCCTCCTTCCATGGAGAAACACTGGATCTGTCCACTTTGGGATGAAGAGGAACACTGGCAGGGTAAGCAGGACACCAGAGGTGGGGGATGGACACTGGGAAGGCAGGAATGGCTCCGTACAGCAGTTTTAACAACATCATTAATGAAATTTTATCATACTGATTGGATACCTTGAACTGTTTGACTGTTAAAACACTTATTGGTATAAGAATAAATTTTTAGCTCGGATAGATGGTCTTCCCTTTGTCCCATAACAGGATTTTGACAGCGTTGCTGAGCCCTTTTATCACTCTTGGAGAGAAACATGCCCTGCTGGTGTTCAGAGCATCTCGTCTGGAGACAGAGCTGTCGAAACCAGGGCAGACAAATCTCATTCTGGAAGCGCCCATCTCTCTCCCCTGATTATAAAGAGCATCCAGACAGCTGGCTCAGAGGGTGATGCTTGCACTGAAATAGGAGAGGGTAGGTGAGATAAATCCCCCGGCTGGGTGAATAAATTTTCAATTTGACTTCAGGAGAGATGTGAGGATCGCTCTGGGGAGCTTTCCCTGATGGAAGTGTCATTAAATCCAGCATGTTGGAGTGCAGATAGTCCCTGCTCCTCATTGTTCCCCTGACCTCAAACACCATGGAAAATATCTGTGTTCACCTTAGGGGACTCTGATGGCAGCCTAAAAATGGCCACCCATGTTTTTAGGAGAGAGAAAACAAGCTGGAGAGAGATTTTAAGATTAAATTTCCTCTAGTGAAGAAATCCAGATCCATCTGCCACGCCCCAATGGAATAATTTAATAACACGATTCTCCTGCTTTTGGGGGGATCCCTCATCCATGAGTCTTTTAAGAGAGAAAGGTCTAAAACCCGGTTTTCTTTTTTCCTTTTTGTTTTCCTGGAAATTTCTGTGAAATTAATGGATTATTTGTCAAAAAGAGCTATCCCTCCTCACCAGACACACCCTGTCTTCATGCTCACAACCAGACAAAGACCCTGGAAAACATCAGGAAAGGTGTTTTAGAGAGTAAAAGAAGGTATCTAAAATAGCAGATGATAAAGTGAACCACAGATTTTATTCTGAGTATTACAGGGAAATTGAATCCTCTTCCCAAATGAGCGGAGCAATGGTGAAGTGAAAAACTAAATGCTGACTTTGGTTTCTCCATAACTAAAATATGGGAGAAGCTGTGCCAGGATGTCAAAAATACCATGAATTTAGGTCTCAGAGGAGGACTAGGCTGTGAAGGAGAAAAAGAGTGGGAATTTCTGTAGGTTGGACAGGCATGAGGGGCAGAACCCATCACTTCTCCCACTGGGTTGAGAGAAAAACCTTTTGGTCGGGAAATTCTTACTCCTTGAGACTTCTTGGGCTGCCTTTGAAAGCAGCTGGAGGGTGCAGCTATTGGATGTAGGTTTAATTTCAATATCAACAACTCCGAGAAGCCCCCTGGCCTGGCAAATTTTACATTCCTCAAATATTCCCAATAGCTGTTATTTTAAAGGGTGAGCAAGAAAAGGAGGCACGTTCACAGATCGATGCCGTAGAAAGAAATCCTGCAGAATTAGCAGAAAGAGAAAAGGGAGTTTCCATGACAACCACCTTCAACCAGCACCACCAGCACCACCAGTGAGTGCAGAGTGTGAAAATAACAGAAAAAAGAGGGAGTTTGGGGTGCAGCTCCCTGGGTGTGTTTGGGGGAGCGGGCATCTCCCTTGGGAAAGGACCAGGAGAGCTCCCAGAGAACAAAATAATCTGACAAGGGAAGGTCTGAGCAGCTCCTGGGAGTTGACGTGATGTGGAGAACCTGGATTTGTGTCTGGTGAGGCTCAGCAGGGCAGCGTGTGGGGCTGTGGTGGTCTGGTCCACAGGATGTGGAGAAATCCGTGGGGAAAGCTCTGAATTCTGCAGCGTGCTGGGTGATCCAATGCCCATCCCCACGTTCAGCACCCCAGTGAACGTGTCCCAGCACTCATCCTGCACCCAGCACCGTGATCCCAGCCAGATCCAGCCCTAAAGATGCCCAAACTTCTTCCATGGCCAAGTGGCCACTCACTGACCACCCCGAGAGGGGCTGATGTTAAACTCCTGCCTTTTCTCCAGGAATAGACTGCGTAACCTCAGCCTCTTGCTGGGCATTATCCAAAGGGATTTCCATCAAAATAATTCCCAGGGGTTAATAAATAGATGGCAATACCTGCAGGGTTGGAGTAAATAACTCCCAGTGTGTTGTTCCAATGTCATTGTTTTACTGCCACATAAACACATATATTAGAGGGGGGGGGAGAATCGGCAGCTGTAAGTAATACAGAGAGGTTTGTATAAAAATGAATTATGCAAATATGATCTCCCTTTCCTTGTCAGCGCAATAATAAAAATGTAAAATAAATCTTAATAGCGTGTCTTGGACTTAAAATGCTAAGGGGTAAAAGGGGACGGGGGGAGGGTCAATGCTTGTTGTTTATTATTGAATTCAGTGCTGAATCCAACATGCCTAATGTTCTTGGAGAAATTGAAACATCTAATGTCAAATAAGATCTCCATGGTCTAATTCTTCATTCAGAGCCCTGGGGATAATGTATCCGACGTGACAATCCAATAAGCTTTCACATCTTCATCCATTTGTTTTCAGGGAGCCCTCACACCTCTGCATAAAAAGTAAAAAATATCTTTAAAAAGTCATTATTTCTTACACTGTAATAAATTTCACCAGAGTAATAGGCGTAATTTAAGGAAGGGGAGGGATAAGAAAGGGAAGGGAGGTTGGGTGACAGATTGTCCACAATTTTAACATACAGGATTCAAGCTATCATCTATCTGTCTATCTCCATATCTGTCCGTCTGTCTATCCACCTATCCATCTTTATTATCCTGGTGACTTCCATTCCATCTTGAGTGAAGGTTGTAGGACTGCATCTTTGCTGGTGAAATTTCCCCTGATCAATCACTGCCTCTCCTCAGCTCCGAGGTCTGGCAGGGAGGGCCTGAGCCAAAATGAAAAGGCAGAGGAGCAAAGGCAGCGATTCCTGCTGTGGGCAGAGCAATCCCACCATGGATTCAGCAGGAGAGGACTGGCCCCTCTCTCTCAGTTATCCACAGGCACAGTGGGTACATCCCTTGGAGGGAACAATCCCAGAGTGGCAGGAAAGCAACAGCCTGGGGTACAAAGGTGGCAGCAGGGAAATTGAGGTGATCCGAGTTGAATATTCCATGTTTGGTATTAAATTGTCCAGATGAAGAAGGGTTTATGGGAGGGACTGGAGGCAGGATGATGATGTCAAGTGGGATGCAGAGACATCTGCTGACCCTAATCTAGGATCTGCCCTAAGTATCAGACTCCTTTCAACTCTCCCAGCCAGGCACAGGATGCAGAACACGAAGGCAGAAATAGTTTTTGAGAGACTTGCAAAAACTCCTTTATTCTCTGATGAGGTATTGTGTCACATTTGGTGACAGCAGCATCCCAGGGCTCCGATGGCAGCCTGCAATCCCAGATGGGAATGAATGTTAATGACTGGTGAAAGCAGCAGAGATCTGAGCAGAACCTGAGCCTCCCTTGGGAGTGGCATTTGGTGCTGTCCCACGGAGCCCAGATCAGCCCTATTCATCTATTTTCCTGCCGCGGATTTTTGCCACTTTTGTCGCTGTAATTTGCATTATTATCTGCCAGGTAGGAGCCGGGACTGCAGGGTTCTGCTGCTGGCTTTATCTGCATTCCCTGCTAATGGAGAGGACGGGAAATTAGAGGAGGACCTCTCATCTGTCACTGTGCTTTAAGGCTGGGACTAAGCTCTGCTATCAGAACTGCTCCACAGCAGCACAGACACATCAAGGTAAACAGCAGTTGCTCTGTTGCCTTTGGCCAGCACGCAGATCAGTCAGTTCCCTGGCACATTAACAAAGTGCTAATTGTTCTTTTCAGATGTGCTTTCCCTGCCAAACGCGGGAGTAATCCTGACACTGCCTTGCATCCTAGGCTTTGGGGCTTAGGTCAGGCTGGAGCAGGGGTTGTGGAACAATGAGCCAGCATTAGGCTTTCATTTGGAAACCCAAAGCTCTGCAAAGCCCCAGGGCTCAGGGATGTTGTAGCCAGCTTTGAAACAGACGTGAGGCTTACTGAGAAGTTTATTAAAAAATGAAGACGTTGAGAATGAACCCGTGGCCTCTGGTCTGGAGTGGATCTGGCCAGAGATTTCAAACGGAGGCTTTGGGTAAATGAAAAGAAAAGATAGTTTGTATAAAACGAGGTAGAATAGGATCATGTTTTCAGTCAGCTTCATTTGCAGCAGCAATGGGAGCAAATTCCAGATTTTCTGAGGAGTCCTGAGGCTCAGTCCAGGACAAATCTGTAGCCAAAGCCCAGGAAGGCATCGTGGGCTAAAGTTCAACTTTCTCAAGGGAACCAAGATTGTTTTCTCAGGCCTTAAATGGGCTTTCAAACAGGTCAAGAGCATCATGTGCTCCATGCAGCACCCTGAGTCAGTGGTTAGTCACATTTAGAGATAAGTTCTGTGGGTTGCAGAAGACTAAATAGGGGAATTATTACTGTGGAACGTGATCACGGTGTGATTTTCCCAAACAGAACCCTTTATAATTTTATAATAATAAAGATTCTATATATATATACCCAATATTATATATAATAAATATAGTCTAATAATAAAAAATATATTTATCTCAAATAATAAGATAAATAATTTTAAAATAAATTACAAATAGGGGAATTATTATTGCATATCTGTCTCCGGGTGAGCTGTGGGTTCTATGGATTGGAAGTGTTTCTTCAGCTCCTGGAGGTAAGTGCAGGGCACATCTCTGATATGGGGCTGCTCTGCTTTGCTGTCAGCAAAGGATGAGTGTTCCTGAGGTATTCCCACATTCCCTGACCTCCAAAAACACATGGAAACCATGGCAGGAAAGGGTAACCAAAGACCACAAGCCAGATGAAAGGGAGATGTTGTGTTGAGGCCTTCCTTGTCCCAAGAGAATAGAGCAAACTGATTTCCCTGAGAAAGACTTTGCCATGAAGTTTTCTGGGTTTGGTTTTGTTTTGTTTTTCCTTTCCTGGGAGAAGGGAAAATCCCAGCTTGGACTCTTTTATTTTCTCTCTACAAAACGCCGTGTGTTTTTGAGCAGCCCGGTGTTTTTACAGAAACAAGCACAGACACATCATTGAGGTGTCTGTCTCAGCAGTTCTCCTTCAGATCAGCTGCTGTCAGAGAGTTTTTCTGAAGAAGGAAAGGTGGGAATTACCTTTGGCTCTGGCTGCCCTCTCTCAGAACACTTTGTCAGGTCCCCGGTGTGATGTGCAC
This sequence comes from Vidua macroura, assembly GCF_024509145.1. Lineage (NCBI taxonomy): Eukaryota > Metazoa > Chordata > Aves > Passeriformes > Viduidae > Vidua > Vidua macroura. The sequence goes on from NC_071575.1 coordinate 70,632,141, forward strand.
AAGCTGAGCCCATCCATAACACCAGAATAACTCCCCCTAAGGCTCTTCATCAAGAAAGTCCAAAACAACTTACAATTTTCTCTTTACACCTGTAGCTTTTGCTGCTTCACTCTGTATTTTCCAGCTGATTGAGAACTTGGAGGACAACAGGAAAATAGCCATATAGACTGAAAATAAACCAAAGCTTTTCTGGGCCAGAATGACAACCTCATGATGCAGAGAAGAAAAATTGATAAGAGTTAGACTGGGTGGTGCTGCCATTTTCCAATCTCAACAAAAATAACAATGTGATGAGATCTGGATTTCTGGGATTATTCTTCTGTAGTCCAGGAATCTCTGTTGATGTCCCTTCCACTGAGTCATGAAACGAGTTCTTTGTCCCACTTAAACAAGGCTGGAACTTGGAAGAAAAAGGAATTTCCTCTCATCTGCACTGCATAGATAGAAAGAGAACATGAGAAAGAAACAAGATAGAAAGTCTCTGGGAGAGGAAATAATTTCCAGGGAAAGAAAACATTTCAACTTTGCAGAGCACATTCATGTGTATGTATGGACTTCCATCATTTGCACATAATTTAGCAAAAGCAGGAGTGAAATACAGTGGAAAGTTTCAAACATGTAACAGAGCCATAATTTTCCTCTGAATTATGACTGAGTAGTTATTATTTGCTCAGGAAGACTTTCTTTCTTCCTTTTTTTCCCCCTTCTCCTTTAACATCTCATTAATGTTAATGCAACCCCAGCTCGATAAAAATGGGAAGATAGAGCAATAGCAGTTTGGCAAAGTTATTTTGTGAGCACAGTATCTTTGGTTCTGTGTAAATGATTTTACTCCACAGCTGTGCAAAATGAGCATCTCTGGGTCCCATTAACCCAAAGTGAAAGGATCTGGGCAGGGATGATCAGTGGGAAGTGGAAGAGGTTTTTCACTTTGTTTCTTGCTTCCAGGTGGGAGACTGAAAGGTGAGTTCCAACCTGGTGGAGCCATCAGAGGGGAAATGAAGCTGGAAAAAGACAGGACAATGCTGCTGTGGGGGATCCAGGGTGAAAGTAACTCTAGGGCTCCAGGGGAAGAGCTCTGCTCTTTGCCTCTGTTTAAACACCAGTTTTGCACTCTGCCTGTGGTTGGTCCCACCTCTCCTAGAGCCAGGAGAGGCCTGGCTGTTCCCATGGTCCCAGAAAAACCTTCCTGCCCCTCTCAGGAGAGTGGAATACTGGGAGTCTTGGTCCCCATGGAATGAGAATCCATGCAAAGATCATCATGGCCTCTGTTTTGGGTCACTTTCTTCTGCTTCTTTCTGTGGAAATCCCATGTGGGGTGAAGAAGATCACGGTGTGGGGTCAGACAAGACATGGATGCAACTGAACCTGGGCAGTCAGGCTTGCTCCCAGTGTGCTAAACTGGAACTGGACAGTGTCCTGGGGGAACTTTCATCTTTCCTTCTGTGGGCTGGGGACTTCCAGCTGCAGATCTCCAGGGGGTATCTGCTTGTCTTCCGTGGCTGAGCATGTTCCAGGTCTCAGAGTTCACATTCCCATGAGTTTGGGTGGGCCAGAACAGCCATTGTGCATCCAGGAAGGTCAGGGAAGCACTGGACAGATACAACTCAAGCAAACTCAGGATTTTCTGCCTAAAGCTTCAAGTTAGAGCCTTCAAATCCTTCAAACCCATCATGGCAAAACTTCCTAGAGGCAGAAGGCACTGGATGGATTATTTTCCTTCTTTTTCTCCATGGAAAAATAGGACTTTTATTCTATTTATCCAAACTCTACCTACTCTTGGTGGAGAAAGACCTCCTGGGGGTGACTCAACCATCACTGGTAGCAAGCCCTGCTTTCCACTCTCCCACTTACAAGCCTGTCTTGATTTACAGCTGTAAAAAGACATTCAAACTTGGTTGCATGATAATGAACCTACAACTTCACAGGTCTCTGGTGTAGATCCCTCTGTCTGAATTAGCCCTTCACTTGTCTCCCTTTACAGCCAGTGGGAAGGGATGGATACCCAGAGGTCCAGTTTGTCTTCCCAAGCTAAGAATCACAGAGTAATTCAGGACATAAAAGACCTTAAGAAGTCTGTAGTCTACCACTATCCAAAACACAGTTAAATTTGGTTCCCTAAAGGTCCCACCCAGCCAAGCTCAGAAATATCCATGGATTTGGAGCTTGCAGAGTCTTTGGGCCCCTGCCCTGATTTTTATCTGTTGGCCAGGGGACCAAAGGAAAAAGGGAACAAAGAAAGAAACATTTCAATGCTGACTTTGTCTTTGAAGTAGGTGCAACATCAGCCATTCCTGACTTGGTTTGATAAAGATCTCTTGTTCTGTGGAGCTGGGGTTTGGGAGACATCCATGCAGGGCTGCCTGGAAGGGAACAAGACATCCACCACATCCATTCCCTGTCAGGGTCAGACAGGACACCCCAGCCTGGACACCCCAGGACACAATGCCTGCGAGAGGGAAGCTGAACCAACTGGCAAGACATGACCAAATCATTCCTTCTCTTTCATATAAGAGGAACTGAAATGGCCTGGAATGTGCAAACAGTAGAAGCCTTGTTCCATAAATTCTGTTACATCCTCTGGAGATGGAAGCCCCCGTCCTGTTTTTCCTTTTTTTTTTTTTTATTTTCCCATTCTTAGTGTCCTCCATCAGGACTACACCATCATCTCCTGTGTCAGTAGCACATCCAGCTCTTCCTTTCCACCTCTTGGGGAAGCCAGTTACTGTTCTCTTTAATAAAAATGTGAAAAAAATATAAGAAAAAAAAAAAGAAGAATGAAAGGTAGAAAGGTAACAATTATCTTTTTCAATCAACATTCATATGAAAGGTCTCTAATAATAATTGCACTTAACACTCTTGAGCTCCAAAGTGCTTTTCAGGCATTAACTAATGAATCAAGGAATCAGGGAGGAAAGGCAAGTAGCTCATCCATCTTGAGCTTTCCAACTGTCATGGGATTCAGACTGGGCTACTGCAACTGCAGGAGCAGGAGAAGCCAGAGGTTTCTGTGGCTGAAGGCACAGGAGTGTCTTCAGTAGTCCTGGGATCTCTGAACAATGGATTTGGAGTCCAGTTTGGGGGTCAGGAGCTCCCCATTTCATTCGAGGGCAAAAGGCAGGTGCACTCCACAAGGCACAGCTGTCAAATGTCCAGCCCAGTGCACATCTGTCCCTGTGACAGGGCTGGTGTTGGGGTCTCCTGCAGCTGCCTGGAACTGGAACTAGGCCTGGCTGCCCCTGTGACACTCCACTGCAGTCCTGAGCTTAGGCTCAGCCTGGTTGAGAGGATTTACAAGCTACACAGACAAGATTTAATAGAGGAAGACTTAACCCAGCGAGGGACTTCCTCAGTCACTGGAAATTAGGGCTGTAAAGAGGTGGAAGGACAGCAAGGCAGGCTCATTTCCACCTCATTAGTTCCTGACAAATGTATTTCTTCAGCTTCTGGAGGATGGCAGCCCTACCACTGCCATCACCTCCTTGCCAACCTCCCCAAACACACACCAAGGCCACCAAGGCAGTTTCTTACCCTGAACCATTCTTTAAAACAACAGTTTCTTGCTTTATCCACTGATGAGATTCTTTCCTCTCATGTATTACAAACCCTTCTCTCGAGCAGCACAATTTTACCAAATCCCACCCTGACCCCATCTCCCTTGTTGTCTCACCTCAAGGAGTGCCTTCACTCCGTATGTTTCCCAAACCTGTGTTTTTAATAAAAATCTGTGGCAGCAACAGGAAGAAACCTCATTCTCCTGCCTTTAAATCCTCAGTCCTGATGAGCCTTTACTCCCTCTGTTTTAAAGTCATGGATAGAGAGGAGTTTGACACACCATAAACACAAAATTTCCATTCTTAGGGAGCTATGTTATTTATTGTTCAAGACAAAAGGAAAAGGGAAAAGGGAAAAGGGAAAAGGGAAAAGGGAGAAGGAGAAGGAGAAGGAGAAGGAGAAGGAGAGGGAAAAGGGAGAAGGAGAAGGAGAAGGAGAAGGAGAAGGAGAAGGAGAAGGAGAAGGAGAAGGAGAAGGAGAAGGAGAAGGAGAAGGAGAAGGAGAAGGAGAAGGAGAAGGAGAAGGAGAAGGAGAAGGAGAAGGAGAAGGAGAAGGAGAAGGAGAAGGAGAAGGAGAAGGAGAAGGAGAAGGAGAAGGAGAAGGAGGGAAGGGAAGGGAAGGGAAGGGAAGGGAAGGGAAGGGAAGGGAAGGGAAGGGAAGGGAAGGGAAGGGAAGGGAAGGGAAGGGAAGGGAAGGGAAGGGAAGGGAAGGGAAGGGAAGGGAAGGGAAGGGAAGGGAAGGGAAGGGAAGGGAAGGGAAGGGAAGGGAAGGGAAGGGAAGGGAAGGGAAGGGAAGGGAAGGGAGCACCACTTCTTTAAAATTACTGCTTTAAAAAAGTATTTCCCCATGGATGGATATTTTACAGGGACTGGATCCAAAGTTTAGCCACAAAGTCTGTTCAAGAGGATGAAACAGGCAAAAACTCCCAATTTCGACATTCCCATGGTTTTGTATTTCATATTCAGTGGGAAAAAATAAAACCAGAGCAGGGCCATAGGTTTGCCTTGATCTTTGGGGGGAAATAGTGAAGGTGTGAGGCAAAATCCCAAGCAAAGTCCAACTGTTAACTCTGCCATCGAGAAGGGAAATTTGGCACTCGGGGAAAATGGAAATGGGAAAAAAGGGACTAAGCCCTTCTAAAAGTGAAGGAAGGAAGGGAAGAAAACCCACTTTCTATCCTGATGAGGATAAAGCTGAGAAATTATAAACCCTTTAAAACAGCCTTTAGTTCACAGCGTAATTGGATTTCATGTTTTGGCAGGAAGATGTGATTATTCCTTCCCAAATAAAACATTCTTCCTGTGAATGATGACCGTGTAGAATTACCATGGCTAAGGAGTTTAGGGAGGAAGATGCTTTGCTCATCTTCCATTTCTTTCACACCAGGATCTCAAAGCACTTTGCATGTGGCGATAGCAAATATTCCTGCTCAGCCTCTACTGACATTCCCACTTTGCTGATGGAATAGGGAACATCATTTGAAGATGTCCTGAAGTTTGCACAGCAGCTCAGGGAACCGCAATCACTGATGTTCCTGCCTCCAAAATGACTTCAATAATCTATAATTGATGAGAAATCCAACTGTATTTGAGTAAGTTGTTTCATTAATATTAAGTTTATTTTACAGAGTTTATTTCTACTCTTCTGTGTTTCTGGAGAGGACACAGCAGGACAAGCAGATTTCCCATTATGTCCCAGTGCACACAGGACATTTTTGTGTCTTGTTTAGGTTCTTTCTGAACCCCACAATTCAGAGCTTGTAATGCCCAGGGTTTATCAAACGCGGTGCATCTGTAGAAGAAATTTCATATTCTCCCCCTTGCCATCACATTTTCCCTTTTCATATTCTCTTGTTGGCTTGTCTCTGAAAAATCATCCTGGGATTCTGCTGGATTGACTCCAAATACTGGCATTCACAGACATGTGGAAAGATAAGGAAATGCACAACTCGCTGAACTCAATCATAAACATTATCTCAGACAACAATAACTGCAGGCAAGGGGCCAAGATGTGCTATGGTCAGAGCTCTGCTCCAAAACAGAGAAGGGATTGTTGAGCACCACAATAATTAGAACAAATTGATTTCATGGCCAAAATAATGGTGGTTTGGTTTTGGTTTTGTTTTAATTTAAAAAAAAAGCTTCATGGAAACCACGCAAAGATGGGTGTGAGAGTGGAGAGCTCTGATGGCAGAGCCCCTGTAAAATGTCAAAAGGACTAAGAAAGAGAAATAGCACTTAGGTACCAATCAGGCTGGGCTTGGACATGGAATTATAGGATATTCTGAGCTGGAAGGGACCCACAAGGATCATCAAGTCCAGCTCTAGATCAATGGTCCACACAGGGATCTAACCCACAATCCTGGCATTATCAGCACCACGCTCCAACCAGCTGAGCTGATCTCAGGGTCCATGCCAGGCAGGTTAGACTCTTGATTTTACACCTGACCTAGGGCCCAGACATGGCTATTAAGCTTGCTCAGCCAGGAGAAGGAAGCAATTTTACAAGTTAGGAAACTGATAAAAGGATTATTCTGTTTGCCATGGATTCTGCATCAGTCCTAGGGAACAGGCAGAGCTTTCCCTGTTGGGGTTTGGGTCTCCATCAGTCCTTTGCTCTCTAAGTCTCTGCAGCCAAGTCTCCACAGTGTAACCAAGCCATTTCTCCAGGTGGGCATTACACACCAGCCTTAAACCTCCCTGCCAGTGCTCTCCCTCGAAATTCTCTTTTTTAGCCCTGACCACCTTTCCCAGCAGGGGTGGAAACGTGGCAGTTCAGGTCAGAAAGTGATGCACAGTGGAGGGGAAAGAGCTGTAACCTTTCAAAAAGCTCACAGTCCTGCTCCTGAACCCAAACAACCTGACCTGGAGCTGCAGCAGCAATTTCATCAGGAGCAAGGTGTTACAAAATAGCTCAAAGCAGAAAATGGGAATACAAAGAGAGAAATACACCCAGGCAGAGCATAAAGCATCAAGGCAAAATGAGGGTCATATAAAACCTTGAGTCACACAGGAACAAACTTGAATGGTGGTGCTCATTGCCTAAATGAGAAAAAATACAGGAAAGCAAGAAATAAAAGAATAGTTTCAGTAATTGAAATTTCAGGAGAACACAAAGAAGCAGGCTGTGATTTACCATAGGTAAACATCCTCTCTGATACAAATCACCCCTGTGGCAAACATCTTGTAAACTTTATGTGCAGAAGCTCAGCAGTGAGAATATACGGCCGTGGGAGAGGGAGAAATCTCAACATTTGTTTTTCTCCCAGTCCTAAGCGCGGTTTACAGGATGGATGGGGTGGAGATGGCCTTTGGATTGCACTTCCCTGGAGTGCTGAGCAGCAGAAGGGAGGTGAGTGACAGTTCTGGGTGTCACTAGGTGAGTGGGATGCTCAGGAGGGGAGGATTTTCTGTCCCCTTGTAGTACCTGGCACAACTTTTGTCAGCCTTGGTGCTGATTTTTGTGGCTGTTGGGCGTGTGCCAGGTAAGAGCTAGAGGAGGAAGGAAAACTGAGGTCGTTTCCATGGAATAGAATCATGGAATGTTTTGGTTTGGAAGGAATCTTAAAGATCAGCTCATTCTGAGCCCTCTGCCATGGGCAGGGACATTCTGCTGCTCAGAGCCCAATCCAGCCCAGCCTTGAACACTTAATACTTAACTCACTTTTCAAGTGAGTCTGAACTGGTGGCCTCAGAAAAGAAACTTAAAGGGAAGGTGCTCCAGGCAAACTTGACCCTGAGCTTTGCAGCCCTCTGCACACAGAATGCAATGAATTCTCCTCTCTTCCAAGGCCATCTCCACACAGGGGATGGAGAAATGCAGTTTTCTTCCCACAGACTGCCAGTCACTCCTCTTTTTCTGTGGGAAATGGGCTGCAGCCATCAAAAAACCCAGCTAGACGAGGAATTTCACCACAGGCTTTGAGCATCTGGGTGTTTTGGTCCCATCCATTTCTAAAGAAATTTTCTTGATATGGCTTTTAGAAATTTAGAAAAAGTAATTTTCAGGAGAGCTAGAATGGTGAGGTGAACTTCTGTGAGTGAACTTTCTCCCTGTGCCATAAGAGAAGTTGTATAGAAGGTGCTGTGTGCTTGTGAGAGCTGGGTCTGGGATGGGAACCCACAGGGATGTTCAGGTGCCGAGTGTGCAAGGCCAAGTGCATTGGTGAGAATTCCTAGAGATGGGAGCTGAAAGAACCAGGAGGGTTGTGTGTGGCTGGGGAAAAAGCTTTCTTTGCAGTTTCTGCTGGGATGAAGGCTGCTTGGAGAACGGGGTGCTGACCAGAGTCAAGAGTTTGAAACATCAAAGAAAAAGATCAAAACCGAGAGTTTGCAGTAGACAAATCTGGGAAGCGAATCTTGCCGTTCCCTTTTCACAGGTGGTGAATGAAGAGGTGAAAAACTCGTTGTGCTTCCTCCCAGTCCTCCTCCTCACTCCTGGTTTGCCTTCCTTCAGGTTGCTGCTGCTTTTGTGAAAGGAAAGGTGATATTCCAGGCTTTCTGGGGAATGAGCTACAAGCTTGAGACAGAAGTCCTGGCTCTGGGGAGGCCCCACTGCTATCGGTGCCAGAACGGCTGACGCGGGAATGATGCGCAGAACTCCATGATACCAGAAGGCTAATTAATTACTTTATTAAACTATATTATAATAAAACTATATTACACTAGCAAGAACTATCACTAACTAACTAGAAAACCTGTGACTGCCAAGAGTCCTGACACACATGTGGATCCAACTGGTCAATGAATCCAAACAACCATCAGAGTCCAATTAACAAATCACTGCTTGGTGAACAATCTCCATGACACATTCCACATGGGCACAACAACCAGGAACAGCAAGTGAGACAAGAATTGTTTTTCTTTTTTCTCTGCTCCTCTCAAAGCTTCTCCCAGGAATTCCTGGGAAAGTTGTGCCTGCTGCTCTCTATGAAGAGAGCTGTGGCCACACCACTGCCACCTCTTGCTTCCTCTCTCCCACAGGTATTTGACACCTGTCTTTGACCTGGACAAGGTTCACACAGTTTTTAAGGGCCAAGTTTTAATCATTTTTTGGACTTGGTCCCAGGACTTACATAATTTCCCAGAGAATTCCCACTCTTGTGCACCATCTTCTTTTCCTATTTGGTTTTTTTTCAAGAGGTGCATAACACCAAGCTCAGGAATGGCCCAAATTCTGCTCACTGCTGCTGTGCACCTCTCTCACATTTCCTCATAGCAGAGAAAAGCCTTTGCCTCTTCTTTCTCCTCTGTCCAGCAAGGTCGTGCAGAGACACTGCAGATTTCCCCCTCCGCAGATTTCCCACATCACCAGCTCTTTATCCTCTGCTCCGAGAGGACAGATGATTTGATCAGGAAAGCTATTTTCCTGCAATGTAGATTATAATGGAAATCTGGAGAACAGCCCTGACTCCGAGTCTCCGCAGCTTTATCCTTTTAAAAGCACAAGCCAATTAACCTCAGCCTGCAGGGAGAGAGCCCCTCTCTTAGAGGCTGGGCCTTGGAAAATGAGACGAAGGGGATTTAAATTCACAAGGCTCTGAAACTCCAGCCCGAGCACAGAGCACTGCACAAACCTCCCCAGTGATGCCACACACGTGGACATGGGGCTCTACACGCCCCATGGACACACTGGGGTCTCTGAAGCTCCCCAGGATGTTGCTCCACTTCCCTCAGGCTGCTGTGGGGCTTGAAGGATCAGGGCAAAGGACTGAAATTCCTGGGGACAGGGATATACTTCATATCGAGGTGGTTTGTGAAGGATGGTGTCAAGAGCTCTCTCACCTGGAGATGCTCATGGAGGATAAAAAACAGCCCAAGGCCCAGGCTCAATAAAGAAATCACAGAAATGGTGTTCTCACCATGGGAAATGAAGGGCACAAAGACTAATTAGCTCCTAAGGGTTGCACCACGAGGAAAGAACTCAGCTTATCCTGAAACAGAAAATATGCTGGCTCCTGGAAACTTCTGTTTTTCCCCCATTTCAGGAGCTGTGATGGGCACCTGAATGCCTGTGAGCCAAACCTGAGTGTCACTGATGCTTCACAGGATCACTGGTTGGAAAAACTCTCCAAGATTACTGACTCCAGCCATTAAACAGCACTGCCCAGGCCACCACTAAACCACGTCCTCAGAGGTCACAGCCACATTTTGGAAACCTTCCAGGGCTGATGGTTTCACCACCACTAAACCGTGTCCCGAGGGGCCACATCCACATGTTTTCAGAACCCTTCCAGGGCTGGTGGTTTCACCACTTCCCTGGGCAGCCTGTTCCAGTGCCTGACCACCCTTTCAGTGAAGAATTTTCCCTTAAACCCAGTCTCAACCTTACGTGGTGCAACTTGAGGCCATTTCCTCTCATCCTTTTGCAGGTTACCTGGGAGAAGAGACCAAACCCACCTGTCTACAACCTCCTGTCAAATCCCTTTTTTCCATGAAAGAAAATGAATGACAGAGGTGGGGAATTTTTCACATCTCTGCTGGTCTTCCACATCTAAATGTTCTCTGCTTATCCCACAAAACTCCTCTGCCATCTGATGTGCTACCTTGGCACCAACTGTTTCCTGGGGAAAGGCAGGCACACACAAAACACCCTCTCACCAGACACCTCTCCCCAAATCATGCTAAATACCTGTCTTTGTGTTCCTTCCATGACAACAGCTCCTGTTCGAGACGTTCACATCTCCAGACATTTGACAAGCAGCTGAGTAAATGTCAACACCCTTTCCAGAGGAAGTGTGGGATTTTAAGGAAATTTAGCACTGACTGGGAAATTGCAGTCGGTTCTGGGGTGAGACTTTCTGGTTCCTACAGCTGAACCCATGCCAGCATTTGAGGCCAGGCAGCAAACAATGCTGTACCCTTGGGGATGAGGGATGGACAGAGAAATATCCCTGCTCCTTTTAAGTGACAACCTATGAGGGTTTTTTTATGATGGGGGAAATAATTTAGGGTTAGAGCACTATTCTGGAGAAATACAGGAAATACTCCCTGAATAGCCTTGGATGTGCATCTAGTAGGTGGCACCCCTGCCCATTGAGGAACCAGGTGACCTTTAAGGTCCTTTGTGACCCAAACCATTCTATAATTCTATGATTTAGTGGCTGTTGGGTCTTTGATCCTCACCCAAAAATTCTTTGCCAAGATTTCCTGGACCTGTTCTCCTCAGGAACAGATTGTTCTGGCACTAAGAGTAGTCCCCCAAAGAGAACACCAAGGAATTGCTTCAGCACAGCCTCAGTGGAAACAAATCCTCCCTGCTGCATTTCCCAAAACAAGTATTTCCCATTGGCTCCAATTACTTTACCAGGCCTTTTTCTGTGAGTTCCTACAGCTTCCAGGCCCACAGTGCTGTGGTCACTTCCCTGTGTGGGATATATGGGCTGGGGCTCGTTTTCCTAAAGCTTTTCTGGAAATAAGCACTGCAGGCACCTTCCTCCTTCTTCATCCCTTTGTAGGGAGGAAAAAAAAATATTATGGCGCAATCCAACTCACCTGGGAATAGATCCATGGGAAGGATGAGATCAACAGCTCCTGGACAATGCCCATTTCTCTCCTTCAACAGGTCCTACAGGGAAACCACCCTGGGAAATCTCACCTGTGGAATTTCTTCAGGAAATATGTCCATGATCACAGGGTGTTGGACAAGGTTCACTGAGTCACAGAGCTCTGTTTCTGCTTATTAGAGATATTTAGGATGAGGCAGACTTGAATGATGATTTTTCCATGCAAATTTCAGGGATTGTGATCAGGGAGAACAGACTAGGAGAATCCCTTCCCTCTTGGCCTGTTGGATTCTCTGTTAAGAGCCATTATTAATTTTAATTCAGAGCACAACAGGCTGGTGGAATCCACTGCTGTAGGATATTAGAGTTTGCTGTGCCTTTAAATGGTGCCTGCACTGAAGGTTTGTGTTTTTAAGCAATAACTTCACGCCAGTGTGTTGAAAGCTTGCTGAAACTCATTTAGGCAAGATTAACATTGGAAAACATTTTCTAACAACACAGATAGGAACAGAATGTCCATGGGGGATGTGGGATGTCCCTCCCTGCAAGAAAAGTCCCAATAAAAAGGTGACAGCACAGTTTTGGATGTCCCTCAACCTGCCAGGAGCAGGGGAAGGCTTAAGTGATTCCTCAGGACTCTTCTCTGTTATAATTTCTGGCAGTATGGAAGTCAGTTTTTAACATCTTTAATTAAAAAAAAAAAGACATTGGATGGGATTGTTGACTAGCACAGGTTGAAAGGGACCTCTAGAGGTGTCTGGTTCAACCTCCAGCTCAAAGCAGGGCCACCTTCAAAGCTGGGCCATACCTCCTCCAGATGAGTGGCAAAAGATTTCTCATGTAGAGTTTGCATCACCTGTGTGGGCCCCAGTGCTGGTGCTTGCTTGGCCAAATTGTGAAGATTTTGTCCTTATTTCCAGCTGAAACTGGAAATTTCAACCAGTGGCTGCCAGCTCTGGCCATTCCACTGCTTCCCTGGGGACAGTCCAGCCGTGCCTTTTCTGTCACCTGCTGGAGCTGGTGCCTACAGAGAAAACAGTTCCCCTTGCAAGCTGCCAGCCTTGCCCAGGCTGAGCACACCCAGGATCGTGGTGCTTCCTTCACAAGTCACACCCCCAGCTCACGAATGGGTTCTTTCTTCTGGCATCCCAGGGGCAAAGGGGAGCCCAAAATCCAGATCCTTCACCGCCGTGTTTACGGCAGCCTCCGTCCCTCTCTGCCTGCAGTTGCTAAGCGATATCTCTGCTCTCCAAAGTCACTGACACAGACCCTTGGCTGCTGCATTTCACTATTCAATTTGCAATTTAAATTCCCTGACAGGCAGAAGCAACCAAGCTGTTCACTTAAGATTGCAAGAAGTTATATTGAAATCCAGGAAATCGCCAGTGCCTCGAGCTCTTCATAAATTTCACTTTGGTAATAATAAAGACAGAGGTTGGAAGAGGGGAGGAGAGAGATAGGTGCTCAGGTGTGGGACAAAGGATGGAGCAGAGACACTGGGGTGCAATCACAGGGGTGGAGTTTCCCCTTTATTTGTGTTGGTTGTTCCATGTTCTGACCTCTAAGACCTTGTGCTTCAGCTTGGGCTGCTTAAATACCTTTCAGTGAATTTAAAACACTCACTTTTATTTCTTTTTCAATCCTTCTTTTCTTTATTAGCATTTCCTAGAGATGGAGATAAGTTCCCTTTGCATCACCTTTTCCTTTCCTAAAGCACCCACAGAGGGATTGTGGCATAAAGGACAGCAGGGAAATGTCCCTCATCCCAGGCAGGATGGTCAGGTCCTGGATATCCACTGCCTGTGGCCCTCCTGGCTATCCCCAACTGCTCCCAGGGATGTCCAGACCTGAATTTTGGCCACACAGAGAGGATGTTGTGTTTTGGTTTTGGTCGCCTGTGTCCTCCCTGCACATGTGGGATTTGTGCTGCGTGAGGAGGAGAGTGGCATTGCTAAATCAGACAGAGACAGGCAGGAATTATTTGGAATGGGAAAGGATCAGGAGCTTCAGTGCTGGGGGAATGGAAGTTGCTGTGGGCAGCAGTGGGGTCCTGACACCGGGGGAAGGTCAGGGAACCTCTGGAGCCAGCTCTCCCCTTTGATTCTTTAAAATAAATAAATACCAAAAAATAAAATAAAATAAAATAAAATAAAATAAAATAAAATAAAATAAAATAAAATAAAATAAAATAAAATAAAATAAAATAAAATAAAAGTCTCTAAACAGACATTTCCTTGCGCTGAAACCCTCGAAACCCTCCGTGGGCTCGGAGCCGTGGGGTTTTCAGGCCAGCAGAGGGAACCCTCCACCGCAGTCATCCCAAATCCCGCAGCTGCAAGGGGATGGGGAGCAGCAGGGCTGGGGGCACTGGGGGCTTGCAGCTCCCCGAAAAGGGGCTGATCCTTCTCTTTCTGTCCAGGATGAAAGCGTCAGATTGAAGGAATTCCACTTATTAACGTGAAGCAGCTCCACAGATCCCTTAAAATCCTTCGTGGATATTGACTCCCCTTGGGTAAGGCTGGAGAGTGGCAGGGCAGGGATCAACCTCTGCCTCATCTGCAGGACAATTGCCCCAGCTGTGGGGCAGACAGGGGCAGGGACCTTCCCTAAAAACCATCAGGAGCAGAAACCAGGCAGCCAAATCCCCTTCCTCGGTGTGAGCCTCTGGGTGACGGGGTTTGGTGCAGGGGTTCTCCCTGTAGGGACAGGAGTGTGACACAGGTGACATCCAGCATGACCATGGCAGATGCTTTGCAAGAGGCTGGTGTGGGCATCACCTTTTCCTCCTTCACTCCGTGTTTCTCCAGCCCCATGTCCTTGATCTCAGCCACAGGACAGAGTTTGGCCAGCCAGAGGAGGTCTCAGAAGTTTCTCACTGAGCTTTGTTCCCATGGCAGAGGCTACCAGGTACCCCCAGGGGAAGGAGACAGCTCTGAAAGAGCTTGCTGGAGCTTTTTTCCCATTCCTAACTGCAATGTTTTTCACCTTCCACTTCCCAAAGTGCCCCAATCTGGAAAATCTTCCCCACAGTCTCCACCTAAATTCCCAGAGGATCTGCTCTCTGTGACAAAAAGGGACAGCCCTGGAGTTGCTGCTTTATACCCACGGACACTGAAGAGGGAGTGTTTGTAATGCATTTTGGGAGACAACTTTCCTTTTCTTTTTGCCTAGGACTGGGTGATATCAAGCCACAGACTGACTCTGAGAAGCAGCCAACAGCTCAGTCTCTTGTATCCTTGGATTTAAGAGCTCCAGTGGGCATCTCTGGATTTTCCCATCCCAAGCACTCTGTGTCAGTGATTTGCTCCAGCACCCTCAGGCCTATGTTAAATACAAGGCAAGATTAAACAGAAAACAGCAGGATGGTCAACAGCCTACCCCTGCAAGGCTGAAGTTTCCATTCTTAACTGCAGTGTTTGAATAATGAAAACTCCAGAAGGTAAAAAAAGGTGCTTGATCAAAGCACCTTTCATTTTTGCTTTGTCTTCTTGCACTTTCTTGAGATTAAAACTGTTTTGCTTTCAAAAGCATGTTCAGAATGAAGGTTTTGTGTTGCAGGTGGCACAGTGGGATGCTGGGCCAAGCTCCTAAGGGTCTTCTCCCTCCTTCCCACAACTCAGGGAATGTGATTTGGTGAATTCCCCCCTGCTCCTGCAGCACCCACATTTTTTCACAGTTCTGCCTTTATCCTTTGTGCTGCTCCTTCTTCACAGACCAGAAATGCTGGATAACTCCAGTCCTTGGATATGTTCAAGCTCTTCACAGGAAGGCAGCTCTGACCCCCTGCCCCTCCAGAGCCCTGAAGTCCTGAGCAGTTTAGGAGCTCTTGAGCTCCCAGCACATCCTCGCCCTGTCCTGTGTGACCCCATGGTGCCTGCCACCAGCCAGGTGATGCCCTGGGCACTGGGATGGCCCTGTCTGCCCTAAAGAAGGGCAAGGAAAGGGAATGGGTTTCATTCTTCCCTTTCCAGTGAGGTTCAGTGGGAAGGGTGACAGCAGTGCCTGGTGGTTTTCAGCCAGGTCCATCCACCTGGGACCTTTCAGCCCTTTGTCCTTCAAGTCTGGAGTTGTTTTTGCTCCTTTCCCATCCTTTTTGGGGTTTGTCACTCCTGAGGCCACTGCCAAGTGCAGGGGACACAGAACAGAGCTGCCCAGCCCAGCCAGAGGTAGGGTTGTCTGCAAAAGCCAGGAACATCACCAGTTTCACATGGAGATTCCTCAGGAATATTCTGGGCAGATTTTGAGAGTTAATGGAATTTGGATGGAATTCTGGGTCCTCAGTCCTGAGCACTGATGGAAGTTGGTGGCCAGGTCTGGTCACAGACAAGAGAAGTGACAAGTGCCCACTTAACTCTTGGAAGGACAGGGACTGCTGTGGGACACAACTCACCCTCTGCCCCACATTTCTCTCTCCTGCTCTTGTTGTACATTTCTGATAAATTTTGAGCCTGGATTAACTTATTTTTCTCAGTTGCCTGAAGCAAACAGGATGCCACGTCCCTTCAGCCAAACCATGAGCAATCCCATTCAGATGCTCCCTCTTCCAGATCATCAAAAAATGCTATTTTGGGTGTTTAGGATCCCCAAGAGGTTGTTGCTCTCTTTTCAGCCAGAGAAAAACCTTGCCAAAATCAGATTTTTTGTCCCCCAGTGTGTCTGGTACAGACCACCTGGAATGCTTGCCCCTCCTCAACCCCACCTCACCTGTGTGCAGGATGCAACAGGCTGGATTTGAGGCAGCACCTGGGGAAGGGCTGGCCTGGCATCCTCCCCTGCCTTTGGGATCGTCACACCAGCCTTGCTGGACTCATTCCTCTGTTCCTGCAAAAACAAACAGGCCCCTGAGCTGCAGCGAAATGATTCTCCGTGCTGTAACTGAATTACAAGCCTGAAATGCTCCCTCTCTCTCCCCCTTTCATCTTCTCCTTTCTGTTCCTGCCTCGCAGAGAGGAGGAGTTTTCCTTCCAGTGAGTGCAGGGGTGGACAGAAGAGCTGGGCTGTGACCCATCACTGCCTGAGGGACAGCTCCACTTTTGTCTTCTGGAAAGGAAATTCTACTTGTGTTGATGGGGAAAGGTCAGAAAAAGAGGCAGTGCAAGGAGATGGATGTGGAAGGAGATCCTTCAGCCTTCAGGAGGAAGTTACCAAACCCTTTTCTCTGTCTCTGAGAGCTGTAGCAACGTCCCCAGGCTTAAAGCAGGAATGTCTCAGGGGATAAGGTGATTTAGGAGATGAGACTCAAGTTTTTCTGTCTTGGAGATGGAGGCAAGGACCTACTCTCACAGAGGTTTTCTTTCCGCCTTGTGCATCTCAGAGCCATGAGCACTGACCATGTGGAGTGACCAAAATGAACTTTACACCCAAGACAGGCGTGGGAGGAACAACTCCCTCATCCCCTGGGATGTGGGATCTGCACTTCTCTGGCACCATACACTGGCCATGATGACAGGATGCTCCTTTTCCTGATGCTCTGTGCCCAAGTTTTGGCAAGTTGATTAATTCCTGGAAATTGTCAGTGCTAGGTTGGCCTTGCTGACGATTCCAGGGAAAGATGTTTTTCCCTCTTGCACCCTTGTGGTGTTTGGAAAGACACCAGTCTCCAACTTAGAGAAATAAAGAAAATCTGAGTGTCCTCCTGTGGAAAAATGTCCTGAGTTCAGAGCAGGTTTGTTTTGTGCCTGGGGTCACTGGGGGAGCTCAGGAGACTGACAATCCGACTTTCAAAAACTGGTTTATGGCTCCCAGAGAAAAGGCAGGAGAAATCCTGAGTGCCCCAGAGCGGGGGCAGAGGAGCTGTGACTGCAGCCTGTGGATTCAGCTCTGTGGCTCTTGTCTGCTCTAAGGCTGTCATCAAATTCCCTCTGTAATCAGCGCAGAGAAATCAGAGCTGCTTTAGGGTGATTCAAGTCCACTTATCTCAGACACCTCTCTCAGGAGGCCTGAAATTTCCCTATCTCCTTCCCCAGTGTGGAGATGGGGTCCAGGCCAAGGCCTTAGGAAAGAAGCTGAACTTGCAGGCAGGAAGAGTTACCAGGAATGCATCCAAGGCCAGGAGCTCTACTCCAGCCTCCTGCAGGCTCCAGAGCAGGCTTTTGTGACCCACTGATGTCCCAGCACACACTCAGGGGCAAGCCCAGCCTTTCAAGAGCAGGGACAATCGTTGCAATGTATTTGCAAGGGTTAGGCCATAGTGTGCACCAGCCAGCCTGCTTCAAAGTTTGTTATCAAAGCCTCGGGAATTCGTCAAGGCTATTGGAACATAGATTGGGCTAAATTAAGAAAGAAGAGGCTGAGAAAGCGAATACCAATTCAGCAAGAAGTGGATAACAGAGGACTGTGAAACACCTGGACTGTAACCAATCATATACTTGAGAAATGCAGGCAGAAAACGAGGAACAAGACAAAGGCAGTGTGTACTTAGTAGTTTGTAGAATCCATAAATATGTGGGTAATGTAAACAATAAACGGCTTCTGCTTGATTATATTGGAAAGTTGTTCAGGAGTCCTGGATTTCCAGCAATAGACAATCCCCACTTTGCTGCCACTGTTCACCTCTGCCTGCTTCCAGAAGGTTCCACGCACACAGGGACCCTCAGTATCCACCACACCAGCCTGTTCTGGAAGTACACAGCTCCCTCTTCCTTCTTTCCACCTGATTTTTCCAGCTTCTTCCCTTCTCACACATCCACTTGTATCCACAGCCAGAAACCCCTATTTTTCCTTCCTGTTTTTCCTTCTTATTTTTCCTATTAAACCCCTATTTTTCCCTCCTATTTTTCCTTCCCCACACACAACTTCCAATTCCCCTGTGGAAGTACAGAGCTCCCTCTTCCTTCTTTCCACCTGATTTTTCCAGCTTCTTCCTTCCTCACACATCCACTCGTATCCACAGCCAGAAATCCCTGTTTTTTCTCTCCCCACACACAACTTCCAATCCCCCAGCCCTGCTCCTCATCTACAGTGAGGTTTCATCTTCAATGGGTAAGACAAAGCTGTCCAAAGGAAATGAGGAGCAGCCTTGCCCTGCTCTCCACGCCCAAGGGGACGCCAGCGCTCAGAACTCAGCTCCTGCGCGCCGGTGATAAATGAGATCCACCCGAAATAAATAAATAAAACCCAGAGGGGAGCAAAATCCCCAGGTTATTCCTGTATTACTCAGTCATCTCAAGGAGAGAGCAGCTATCTGCTGGCAGCTGGCTGAATCATCAGCTACCTAATGCTGCCTGGAATGAATACAGATGCTTCGGAATTGCCTCTTGCGAGCTCCACAATAAAGGCAGCGAAAGCAGCTTTGCGATCTCCAGAATGGAGGCTGACAAATTCAATCAACAAAGCGGCTCTGAAAGCACTCCTGGCAAAATATGAAAAGGGAATTACAGGCACTGCAAGCCCCAGAGCCCGTTGTCTTTGTGGCATTGCTGGGGAAAAGGGCTGGCAGTGCCCTGTCTGCTCTGAGCGTTTAACGCCTCCTAATTCATCACAGCCACTTGCTCTTTGGGTGATTTATTTCATTTATTTCATTGCTCCCATTATTCCCAGAGCCTCCCTTGCACGGGAGTGTGCCTGGGTAGGGGCAACAGCCCTCTCCATCATATCTAATGGCAAGAGTCTGTCACCAGGGGCCTGGAGGGATGGGAGCAATGGGAAAGGCACGTTGGGATGGATGGACCACCAGGAGCATTCATCTCGGCTGTGCGCAGGAGTCGACGAGCCTGGCCTGCAGGACTGACATTTAGGGATGGGATTTCTGAGGGGCTCGCACAGGACCCCACATCCATGGCCCAGTTTGCCCCAGCAGAGACTGGGTGTGTTCAAGGACAGCTGTGCCATGGGAGCCAAGCAGAGCTTTGCCCTCAGGGCTGGGCAGCACCACTGCAGCCCCTGGCATGCACCACTGCAGCCCCTGGCATGTCGGTGTTTCCAGACCATCTATCTTCCCTGCTCTGTGCCCAGGGAAACAGGACCTGGCTGGTGCTCAGCCTGCAGTGGCTGAGGTTTAATTGATGACTGGCTCTAGACTGAACCACAAATTAATGACTGCAACACCTACTCATTTTATATCTTTCTCCTCAAGCTTACGCTTACCAGGTTTCCAGCCCAGGGAAGTCCATGTGCAAGGGAGATCAGTAACCTGCAAGGAAAACATTTATGATTAACTTCTCCCTTTCCTCTTCCCCCAGTATCTGCTCTCTGTGCACCCTTTCTGATCAGCCCAGCCCCACAGATCACCAGGCTCTGCTTTCCTTCAGCTCCTCAGGGTGGTGGGAACAACCTCTGTTGAAGGACCAGGACTCCTGTCTCCAGCCTTGCTTTGCCACCCTTGGGGTGCAGACCCTTTCTGAGCAGGGCAGTGAGGTGGAAGGAAGTCTCCAGCTCCATGAACTGCTGCAAAACTGCACCAGAGCTGTCCTGGCTGGCCAGAGATTTGTTTGAAGCTGGAGCTGAGGTGTTTGTCCCCAGCACGAGAACAAGCAGGACCTGGGCTCTGAAGCAGCTGGGTGGGAGGGAGCCCAGGACATTGGCACAGAGCAGGAGAGTTTTGGGTGCTTGTCTTCAGCTGCAGGAGGAGGAGGAGGGCAGTCCAGAGAGGAAGGTATGGCAGCAGGAGGGAGGGGAAGATTCCTCCTCTGCAAGGCTGGGAAAGAGACCTCAAGCATCAGGTTGCCTGGCAATGGCTTCAAGGGTCCATCAATTGCTCTGAGCTTCTCACATCGGGAGCTGGCTCCCAATAAAAGCCCTTCTCTGGTCCTTTAAAAGTGGGGAGGAGAGGCAGGGGGGAGATGCAGCACTTGGCAATAGGATGTTGCCTCTCCCTCTTCACTCGGGATGCTCCAGCGTGTTCCAGGCGCAGCCAAACATTTGGACCTGCTCTGGGGTGAGAGGGAACCAGGAAAAGCCAGGATGAAGGGAATTAGACAGGTGTGGTAGGGGAGGAAAGCAGTCCTGATGCCCAGGCTGCATTGGCCAGCACCACAGATGGCAGTGGCACCAGGGCTGGGAGGCACCTGGATTTGGAGAGCTGGTGGGATGAGGCAGGAGATTGGCTGGCATGGCTCTGGGGAAACTGGGATCAGGAAATCACCAGGATTATTAAGTGACTGGAATTACTAAAATGCTGGGATTGCAGCTGGGTAGTCCAGCTTGGTCTTGCAATTCTCTTTGGACTCAAGAAAAAAAGGAAACCACTGTCCCCCCTCTTCCTGTCCAAAGCCCTCCCTCGACAGTACTGGAGCCAACATTTTTCTCAGGTGTCCAGAACACACAAAGCTGGACTGATCTGCCCCATAAATCCTGCCCCACCCAGCAGGGATCAATCTCCAAAGATTCTGTTGTCTCCAGCTGGCACATCCATCTTTCCCTTCCGAGCTCAATTGTACCATATGATCATCAATTTAGAGCTAATTGCCAGCTAATGAATCCAGTTTTGCTCACTCCATTTCAATCTCCCTGTGCTGCTGGCTGAACACTCCTGTGCATCCCACTCTGAACCCTCTTCCAGAGCCTTTGCTCTCACCCCTGCTGCTGCCTGGGATGCAGGAAGGGAAAACATTTGTCCTTTTAGAGGTGCAATGTAAAGCTACAACTGTTGGTTTTCATGCAGACAGGAGAGAGCAGGATCCAGCAGGGATTCCAGACTCTTTTATCTCTGGATACAGGAGAGATTGAAGCACCTTGAATTATTAGGACAGAAAGTCAGGGACCAGCTTGGCACTCTGTTTGAATTCCTGGCTCTGTCATTCTCTTATGTCCCTGAATCAGTGTAGATTTGGTGCTTGGAGAAATGGTTTAGTGGTGGACTTGACAGTGCTGGGTTTAATGGCTCGACTTAACGATCTTAGAGGTCTTTTCCAACCTTAATGATTAAAAAAAAAAGAAAAAAGAGGAAATTCTGTCCCTTGCTTTCCTAGCTGCAAAAAGGGCTCCCAGCAACCTCCCCCTGTGTAGGGTTCTGTGGCTTGTTAAACACCCCTCAGACACTCTGGATTTGGAGACACCCCCTGAGCTGCTTGATCACACCAGAATAATGACTGGAATAAGGCAAAAACCAACCAAAAACGAATGAAACACTCCTTCACTGAGGTTTGTCAGAACAGACAAAGCATACCAACATTCCCAATGCATTTCAACATCCTGTAGGATTTGGGGAAAGTCTTTTTTTTTTTGGCGGGGGGCAAGCAGGGAAGGAATAAATCTTTGTGTCCATCACAAAATGCCTGAATTTGAGTTGGTTCGTTGTTTTAAGCCCTTGCCTCCCCGTGGCTTTAGATGAGAGAATCCAGCCTGAGCTGTGGCAGAAGGAGCAGTGGGATGCTGGGAAGCTGCGGGGGCAAATCAGGGCTTTCAAAGGGCACTGATGGGGGTGCAGGGCAGAGCTGGCTTGTGTTCCCGTGGAAGGGGTTAACTCTGTGGGGGTACACCTGCCTTGGGATGGGCTTGGGAAGCCTCTGGTGACTTCAGCAAGGACAGCTCAGCTGGGAGGGGAGGGGATGGGGCCGTGCCTCTGCCCCTGGATGCTCCCTGAGCCCTCCTGATTCCTTCCAGAGGCACGGGGTAAGGAATGCATCCTCTGCAGGCTGCAGGAGCTCCTTTCAGGGCCAGCCTTGCAGAAAGGTTCAGCTGTTGGTGATGCCTTGAGAAGGCTGATGTGGAATAAAGGCTAGATGGAATTAAAGAATAAAGCAGGGATTTATTAAAAGGATCTCCTCCATGGATCCACCTTGGGCAGCACCAGAGCCCAGCCAGGGCTGCACCCAAGAGGAACCAAAATGGTCCCAAAATGCACGAGCGCTCCCGGGGGCTCTCACTGGGATCAGCTCTGCTCCATTTGCACCTTGCAGTTCATTGTCCCATTCCAGCTTTAGCCCAGGCACTCCCATCCTGCTTGTTTTTCTCTCTCCAGCCCACGCTGTTTGTGCTCCTGGGCCTGAGCTTTGGATCATTTGTCCTTGGTGCCCAGCTGGAGCAGGAATTGTTTTGTCTCCCTGCTCTGTGCAGAGAGCTCACCATCCCATAATATGAAGCTCAGAACTGCACATTAAAGCAATACAGAATCGGAAAAATATAAAAACTAAAGCCTGAGACATCATTGGGAAAAAGTGAAACAATACCCATAGCATCCAAGTGCCAGGAGAAAGAAGGGCAGGGTGAGATCTTCACCTGTGCTGATGCAGAAGGATCTGGCCTCCAAAGAGCTCCCACCTCTGTCATGGAGCCCTTGGTGTGAGATCCAAAAATCCCAGCATGAGTTTGGTCCCAGTGAAGGGTGAGGGGTTAAAGCCTCTCAGTGTGACAATCCCTGGTGCAGGTTTTTGTACATGGAGGGATGAGATCGGGCTGTAAATGAACAGCAGACACTTGGAGTGGCAAAAAAAGTGCTGGAAGGGAAGAAGTAAGAGTGGGGCAGGAGAGTGAGATACCAGAAAATGCTCCCTGAGCTGCCTTTCACACCTGCCCAGCCTCATGCCAGTCCATTTGTAGCCCATTGTGGCTGATGTCACCTTTGCCACTCCCTTGCAGGCGTCTGAGTGTCTGCAGTGACACTAAACACAGATGTTTCAGATGCTGGATAGAGCCCAGAACATCCTGCCTGGGATTGTTCTCCAGCAAGGCACACCAAAGAACCTTCATCTCCTGGATCCATGTCAGTGCTCCCATAGATAAATGACTGGGAAAATTTATGGGCAGAAAAACCCAGCCAGGGCTGTTAAATACAAAAATTCTTTCTTAAAAAAATCCATGATCTGTGGATCACTGGTGGCAAAATCACACTTACATGGGTTTTTTTAGATAATCTCTTGACACCTACTTCTGGCCACTCCTGGCAGCAGGACACTGAGCTGGAATGATCTGCTGGATCTGCTCTGGCTCTTCTTGTCCTTTAACCCCTTTCAGCTCTGTAACTGATCCCTTATTTATGTGAGCAGTGGCTCCTCTGGCAATTTCCTCTCACCCACAGAGCAGAGCACAGGATCTGCAGCTTCCCTGCATTCCTGTGGGATTCTCTGAGGGGTGGGATTGGTCTCAGTCTCCAATAGCACAAGGAGAGCTTTGGGATGGAGCTGGATTGGTGAGGTTTGCATGGAACAGTGTGTCTGGATAGGCAGAGGTCCCAAAAATGGAAGAGAATCCAGAGCAAAAGCCATCATGGTGATGTCACTGAAACTGCAGGACAAACAAAACCTCTCCAACTGTTTTTTTTTTGTGGTTTTTTTTTTTTTTTTTTTTTTTTGGTTTTTGTTTTTGTTTTGGTTTTTTTGGTTTTTTTTTTTAGTGTTCCTGAATTAAGGCATTACTTTATCCTGGCCAGGATGTGCAATAGAATAATTTCATCCACACATTGCCCAGATGGTTCTTTATTAGATTTTTTCACATGCTTATCCATACAAAACCCAAACCAATTCTCCAATTCTTTGGTTCAATGTTCATTGGTCCCAAATGACACAATTCTTAGTTAGTTAAAAAATTTTAAAGATTGTATCATTTCCAACAGTGATGCTCAGCATTATCCAGTGAGGGATGGAGGAAAACAACCCTGATTTCCATGTTGGTGATGTGCAAGACAAGGAATCTTACAAAAGGAAGGGAACTTAAATCTGCTTCCATCTCCAAAGACATTGTGAATCCACAACCCAAAGGAATAACCATGTCAAGGTGGGAATACCCTGAGCTACTGTTGGAAATTATACAATTCCCACAATTTTAAACTGACTTTAGTCAGGGGTTTTTTGTTCATCTTTACCCAGTGGGAAAGGAGTTGATGTTTCTTTTCAAAGGACTGTTCCACCACTTGAGGCCTGATGAGCTTAACATTTCCAACAGGCTGGGAGCAGCACATAAGATACACACAAGATAATGACCATTAGTGAACATCAGCTCCAAATATCCCCCCTGGCTTGGTCCAACACTCCTGGCCTGGGAAAGGAGAGAATAAGAGAATGAGGACCTAATTAACGTTGTAGGCAAAGGGATCAATAACCAATAGGAAACCAAATACTAAAAATTGTGCAACTTGGGACCAATGAATATTGAACCAATGAATTTCTGTGGATTTTGACTGTATAGAGTTTGTGAAAAATCTAGTGAAGATCACCTGTGATGGAATGATTTTCTCTTCACAACCCAGGCAACGTGTGGATGAAATGAGTCCTGCTGCACATCCTGGCCAGAATAGAGTAAAGCCTTAATTCTCTAACACTAAAAATGTTGTTGGAGAGGTTTTATTTTTCCCACAGTTTTGGTAAAACATTCCTCTTATCCCTGAACACCTCACAGCATACCATCATTTCCCCTTCATCCCTTCCAGGGCAAGTCAAACACCTTGGAAAACCACTCTGGAAGGCCTTGAGCACTGGGCTGGCAGGTGCTGGGGCTCCTCCTCACTGGGAGCAGCGATGGGCAGCGAGGCACAAACGATGAGCTGACTTTTTGATGAGCTGATTTTCGCTGATTTTCACAGCGCCCCATGGCCCTGAGGGGGTGTTAATCCACACCTGGGAATGTCAGATCCACTCAGCAAAGCCCTAATGGATTGTTTGATTTTCAGCAGAGTGGGAAATTCATGGCTGGTTGAGTTAGGAAAGGAACTATTCCCTTGTGCCAGCTGGGACAGGCAGGATTTGGTGGTGACAGAGGGACACGTTCAGACACTTGATATTTGGGATGCTCTGCCTCGTCTCTCCAGGGAGCCAAAGTCTGGCAGCCACTGGCAGCAGGATGTCTGAAACGCCTTCTCCTTGCTCCTTGGATGTCCTTGTAGCTGCAAAGAAATAAGTTCTATCCCCTCCTGAACAGGCAATTCCTTCTGTCTCAGTCTCCCTGAGAATCTTTCTCCACAACTCAAAACTGAATCACATTCTGTGCACAGATATTTATACACTCTCGCATAAGTGTACAAACAGAGAGTAGTAAATACCCTTAAAAAAACCCCAACAAAACAAGCAGTTTGCAAATGAGTCTAAATTCACATTGAATTTAATGAGTTATTTAGAACGAGGAGATGAAAGGGGAATTCCAGGAAAATAATGGTAAAAAAAAAAACCCTTGTGCTTGGACAATTTCAAGAAGAATGGTTCAGGTGCTTCAAAGTAGGATTTTAATTCAAAGAACTGACCCAATTTTCGAGGAGGACAAGGACCAAAACTGAAAACATGAATATGGACGAAAATTATTTTTCCCTGTTGACTAAAATATTTTACTTTTAAAACACATATGCAAACAAAACGGCTTGGTTTCAGGTCAGCGAGTCACAAGCATGACTTCTTCAGATTTTGTAGGTTTATTTCCCTTTAAAATAATTATTCTGAGTCAAAAGCAACCAACTTGGCCTTTGCACTTGTGGGTTCCTTTTCAGCTTTGATGTAACGTGAACCTACTTCTGGCCATTTCCAAAGTCAACAGAAGAGGTACTTTCCTTGTTTGTCTTAAATTTCTCTTATTTCCAGTACTGGGGCACCCCACATCCCACCACACTGGTGGTAGGGAATCCTTCCCAACCCTTCTGGGATGAGTCTTGGATCACTTTGCTGACACACCTCCATGGCTGGGATATTTCCATACCAGCATGGTCTGGCTGTCCCATATAATTGAGGTGATGGCCCCAGGAGTGTCACTGGATCCTGGGAATGCTGTTGTGTTGCCTTCTGGATTTTGGAGGAAAAACAAAGGACAACAAATAGGCCAGTCTGGAAGTTGGGCACCAAGTGGAGCTCGATTTGGGAGAATTTAAGCTGAATTCGGGTTTATTTTGGTTGAGCTTGTAGCTGGGTGTCACTGGCAAACACTCCCAGCACAAACCCCATAATTTTTCATGTCTCCTCCTGACCTACTCAGGTAATTCCCCCTGAGCCCAGGGATGTGACCTCTCCAAGCACTGGCACAAATGAAAAATCACATCCTCCAGAAAAAGATCAGGAGTTGGACTTTGCTCATCCTTGGGGGTCCCTTCCAACTCAGGATATTCTGGGATTCTGTGATAGATCACTTCCTCTTATCATCATCATCATCATCATCATCCCAGCATCTTGAGCTTTTGAGCCTCTCAACTTGTAGCTGTGAGTTTGAAGAAGCAGAGAGGATTTTCTTTTGGAAGTTGAGAGCCAACATGAAACACTTCCCCCTCCATCTGCAGCGAACCCAGATTCCCTCCCCAGCTGATGTTAAAGTGGCCCTTCTTAGCAAAGATGTCATTTACTGGTGCTTGAAGGATTAAAAGCTTACAGAGCTGCCTGAATAGGGGAATTTGAAAGGAGAACTTTTTTGTTAATGAGAATGTTTTTTGCAATTATGATGCTTTTGGTGATGTGACATTTTAAATCACAGTAGCATTGTTTAAAGGACTTAGGGAGCAGTCAGCAAAGCAAGTTCAGCAGAGCAGGAATATCTGTCAAACTCCTTGCTTGGAGAAATGTCCACCACAAATCCTTTCTGACTCCGTGGTGTTTCAAACTCCTGGCAAGGAAAATGATGTCAGGGAGTTCACTCCAAACATTATCCTTTTCCACACCTCATTTGTCTCCCTGGTGACTTTTCCCTGACAAATGTTGGGTGTGCACCCTTTTTTACTGAAATCCCCTGATTTACACATTAAATCCTCCAGCTCAGACACTCCGTGCAAGGCAAGTGACCCAAATCTGAAGGTAAAAAGTGGAAAAAAAAAAACCAAAAACAACAAAAACAAAACAAAACAAAACAAAAACCAAACCAAAACAAAACAACAACAACAAAAAAAAAAAACCTTGTGAAACTCTCCCCTCCTCTATTCTGGAGTCTCATCACAGAGAAAAAAAAAATTAAGGCATTGTTTTTCCTTTTTCTTGTGTGGTGTCAGTGGTGCTTCTCTGAATTAAGGTACTTTAGGGCTGCTGAGAATTTGTCTCTTGTCTATTGAATTGAATTCTTCTGACTTCTCATTTCTGAGCTCCTCTTATTATTTGCTGAAAATTTCTGGCGAGCTGGAACTGGCTTCGACAGCATCTGTCAACAGTTCTTGTTTAATTACAGAGAAGGGGGAGAGGGGAGGTCCTGGGAGATTCTGGGGGACACAGTCTCACCAAAATCCGCATGACAGGAAAAAATAAAGAGAAACAGGACTCAGTGAGCTTGGCACAAAGTTAGACAGCAGTTATCCTGGCAGAGAGGGTACTTAAATGTTGCTGAAGAGCTGTGAAACTGCCAGCATGCATTTCTGGGATCCAGGGGGACAGGAAACATCTCCTTGGAGCCTGGGATTGGAGAGAAAGGGGTATTTACAGAGCTGATCCTTAGAGAGCTGAGATTCCCCATGCATTGTGTTGGATAAAGTCACTGCCATTATCTTCAGGTGGGATGAAGTCACTGCCATCATCCCTCCTGAACCTGAGACCTCATCAAGAAGGAACCTGAGTGTCTTTCATTGAATCCAGGATCTAGGATATTGGGGAATGGTATCTCCAAGCAGACTTCACACTCCTACCTTCTCACCCTGCCACTAACCAGGACCTCTCCTCCTGATTTTTAAGCTGTTCCTTTCCCTCAGCAGGACCCACACTCTGGGCCTGTCACCTCCTCTAGCTTTGCCCCATCCCCAAATGTTTTAGCTTTCATATTTTTCAGATTCTGTGCTGCTTTTGTGTGTAGCTCTGAGCTTCATATTAAGTGTTAGCAAGTTCTCTTCACAGGGTAGGCAGGCAAAACAATCCTTTTCCAGCTTGAGACCAAGGACAACCATTATAAACTCCAGGCCCAAAAAGTATAAACAACGATGAATTGAAGAGAGAAAAACAAGCAGGATGGGAGTGCATGGGCTAAAGCTGGAATGGGACAATGAACTGCAAGGTGCAAATGGAGCAGAGCTGATCCCAGTGAGAGCCCCCGGGAGCGCTCGTGCATTTTGGGACCATCTTTGGGAACCATTTTGGTTCCTCTTGGGTGCAGCCCTGGCTGGGCTCTGGTGCTGCCCAAGGTGGATCCATGGAGGAGATCCTTTCATAAATCCCTGCTTTGTTCTTTAGCTCTGCCCAGCCTCTGCTCCAGCTCAGCCTTCTCAGGGCATCACCAGCACATCCTGGGGTGTCTCCTGGGGTGCTCACCATGACCTAGAGCTCTCCAGAGTCCTGGAGGTGGCCTGGGAGCTCCTCCATGGGCACACCTCAGTTGTTCCCACACCCTTTCCAACCCTGCTGGCTTCCCTGATCTCTGAACATCTCCCTGGGTGTGAGTGAGAACATCCCACTTGGATTTCCCACATCCCTGCAAGAGGAAAATTCACCATTGCCGTGGTGAGACTGGAGGACAAGACCTTTCCTAGGGAAATCCTGGCAGCTCAGATCCTCCCAGACCCAGAGCAGAGAATTCCCACTTTAGACCCTCCAGGAACACACAGCCAGGCACAAAAGTGATTTTTCTCTGTGGTGTGGTCTGACCCCTCTGCTCCCCTGACCACGTGGAGGGTTCCCAGCACAGAAATTGTAGGAGATGAGGCATCTCTGGAAAATGTGGGAGCTTAGGCTGCCTTGTCTCTGCAGCCCAGGAGGTCTCCTGGGCTCACATCTCCCTCTGTGCTTGCACAGCACCTTTCACAGGCTCTGTGTTTGGCACAGTGCCCCCATACTGCTAAAAATGAATAATAATAACAATAACAATAATAATAATGATATGGGGTTGAACACATCACCCCACCAGAGCACTGACTGCAGAGCCAGCCACGCAGCCAAGAATGAAGATTAAAAGTGGGGAAGAAATCTGGCAGAGAATTACCTAATTTAATACATTTGAAACTCAATAATTATTTCTTTAAAAATAGAATTTGCTGAAGCAACTTCTAGCTTTTAATTCTTTTCTTTTCCTTTTTTTTTTTCTTTAATCACTGCATAATAAAGTAATTGGTAATTTGTGTCACTTCTGTATTTTCTTTTTCCCTTAGTGTAATCACAAGGGGTGACACATTTTCACAGCACACTTCAAAAAAAAAAAAAAAGTATAATGGAGAGAGGCAAAAATCAGAGCTGGTGTTTGAACCCTATCAAAAGTCAGTAATGCACATCATGTCTGCTCAAAGTGATGACTACATCACTGAAGACAACTTATTAATTAGAGAAACCCAGGGTGGAGGGCCAGGGCAAATACTCTGGGACAGATTCTGGACTCAAGTGACCCCAAGGAATCTGCAGGATTCCAAGCAGTAGGACAAGAGGCAGGAACTGATGCACAGGAAGCTCCACCTGAACATGAGGCTCAGAAGGATCCTGTGAATGCCTGAGAGGGATTTTGTAGGAATTCAGGAAGATCCTCTGTCTCTGGCTGTCCCATCCCTGGAAGTGTTCCTGCAGCGTGTGGAGCAAGGAGAAGATATCTGGATTTACCCCTTGTCCCAAAAAATGGACGTGAGAGAGACTCCTGAGCACTTAGGAGCCAAAATATTGCTGGGACCCTTCTCTCTGAGCCTGACTTGACCAAGGCTGGACCAGCACTGCAAGACTGGGACAGAAAATAATATTGAATTAATTTGGCTCTATTTCTCCAGAAAAGCCCCATCACACACACCTTTAGCTGTGGTCTCCATAGGTTTTGGACTGATTTTGTCTAGTTTGGCCCTCCCTGAGCCCTTTTAGCCCTGCCAAGGAGGTAAAACCACACACTTGGGCTGAGAACCTCTGCTGAAAGGAGGGACCCTTCCTCCCAGCCCATTATTCCCAGTTTGTCCCCGTAATGGTCAATGTGCTCCCCTCCCTCTCAGGATTTCATTAGACAGGGCAATGATCCCAATAGGCAGACAAACCCTGAGGGACAGGCTTTGCTCCTCAGCAACCCAAGTTTTCTAAAAATATCGGAGTCAGGAGATCACAGAGGAGCAGCACGCTGCTGCATACATATTAATGCTGCCTTTAATCCCCCTCCATGAATTTTAGGAGCTAAGTGGGAACTTGGATATCCTCAGGCTGAAGTGTTGCTCACTTCTGTCCCTGTCTGCTGACACTCTGTGCTCCTGCTATCACCTCCAGTTTCTCCCTGCTGCCAGACATCTTCAGGTCACCTTCTTGTCCCTTCCCTGGCCTGATTTCCTCCCTAACATCACACAGGAGCCATCACATTTCCCTTTGATCAGAATCTCACCAGTCAGAGACATCATTTACAAACACAAGTTAAGCCCCATCCACTTTTTTTCTTTTTTAAGGAAAAAAAAAAAAAAAGGAAAATAAGTCCATTTTGAAGCCTCTTTTCCCCAACTTTCTGCAGTTCTGGTGTCTCCAGAGGCTGGTCCTGAAGTCGCTGGGTTCAATAAAATCTCTTTCTTCAGTATTTGTTCCAATACCTAGTTCAGATCTCTGCAAATTAGTTAAAAACAAACAAACAAAGCCCAGCTCTTTGGGTTGTTGGTGAAGCTGCTGCCTGAGGTGGCTGCACATATCCATGGCCAAGCCTCAAATCATGCCTGGGAATTGCACCAGAGCATGCAAAGTAAGACTAAAACTAAAACTAAAACTAAAAAATTAAAACTAAATCTAAAACTAAAACTAAAACATTAAAACTAAAACTAAAACTAAAACATTAAAACTAAAACTAAGACCAAAAAATTAAAACTAAATCTAAAACTAAAACTAAAAAACTAAAACTCTTTCAGGAGCTTCCTAACACCAAAACACTGCAAGGGCTTCAGTTCCTATCCCCAGGAACATTCCTGCACTGGTGATTTCCATGTGAAAGGCAAGGTAACACATCACAGCCAGGCTGTGTTTGGTGGACAGAGATTCAAGTCTGGATCTAGTCCCAGTTTTCCTGGCTGGAATTAATTGAGTTTATTTCCTGTCTGATCTCGGCATGTGCAGCTCTAGTTCATGGCCAAGGAAGAGATGGGTACTCCTGGATTCTGATTAATCTGGCCTGTCCTGAGAGCAGCTCTCCCTCACAGAGGTGATTTTTCAGGAATATACAGGGTGCACAGTGCAGAAGTAGCTGCAGGCACCAGCCTTTAATGAAATGTGTGAATCTTCCTTTTCCTTGGTTTCCCTGGACAAGTCACTATGTCTCTGTTTCCCAGCAGAGAAGTGAAGCATGTTTCTTTTTCCACCTCCTCCGAACAGAGAAGGATGTGGCACAGAGGCAGGCTGGATGTCTGACCCTCTGATCCTGCAAACCAAGTATGAAATCAAATTTATTTTCATTCCCAGTGGCCTTCATGCACAGACACAGGGATCTGGCCGTGCTCCAAAGCAGGAAAACTGATGGCCTCCATCTCTCCAGGCACTTCGCACCCCGCAGGTGCTGTGGGTGGACTGGTGGGTGGCTGCATTCCCCAAAAACACCTTGATCTCCCTTTCCCTGGTGGGTTCAGGAGAGTTGTGACCTCTCCTTGTCCCCACCACCCTCCTGACCACGCTGGGGACACACACAGCTCGGGCATAGGCGACAACCACACAATCTTGACCCTACATGTTGTGGAGAGCAAAAGAATTTTCTGCCCATCCTTCCTGCCAGAGTTGAGCACTTCAGGGGCTGCTTTTCTGGCTTGAGGTGGGTGCTGCCATTCCTATTCAAATCCCTTAATAATCCAACATAGGAATGCTTGTTATGGGTGTCAAAGATTATTTCAGCCTTGTGGAAAAAGGTATCAAAGGGGGAGAGGGATGGAGGGGGCTTGGGGGTGCAGTGGTGCATTGAAACGAGAAACTACAGAAAGATTATTTAATCACTTTTTTTTTTCCCATCAGAATTTCTGGATGCAACTGGCTTTGTCCCAAGCCATGAGTTGCCCCGTTCCTCAGAAGAGCTTGGGTGGATCTGCACAGAGGCAGGTGAATCTGTGGGCTGCAATTTGGAGTTTCTTCTGAGGATAAGCACCATTCTCTCGAGCTGGAAGGAAACCCCACAGCCAAACCCTTTTTGTGTTGTCCCTACCGTGTTTACTGAGGACATTTGTTTCTGTGTGGGCTATCTCAGACTCCTTTGCATTGCAATGCCCTGGGTTTCCTTCTCACTGAGTTAAATCGACATTCCAACAACTCCTCTGTCTCCTGGAAGGAGCTGTGTGAGAGGCAAAGGCACAAATCATCCATCCCCGCCCCTGGGCAATACTTTAATGGCCGGAGGTGTCACTAATGACTGGATGTGGCACTCAGTGCTGTGGTTTAGCTGGTGTTGTTTGGTCAGAAGTTGGACTTGATGACATTGGAGGTTTTTTCCAGCCTTAATGATTCCATGATCCTGGAGAAATCCAAGCCAGTCCTGAAATCCAGATGTGTGCAGCACTGGGCTGCCTAAAGGCCAAGGCTTCCCAGCGAGGGGTCAGGGCTGTCTGTGCTGCACCCAAACTGAGCAGCAGAAACCCTGATGGAGCTCCTGCTCCAACCCTAGGTGGGAACTGGGAGCCAACAGCAAGGAGGACTGAAGAGGAGATGCAGGAAAACAGCTGGACTGAAAGCATCCAACATCTGGGATCCCTTCCCTGAAACCTCTGTGCGAATTTCAGCCCTCAAAGGCAGACCAGACATGGATAATTCAGTTTGGAAAGCTGCCGGGGGGGGGGGGGGGGGGGGGCATTTTGTGCTGCTAACGAAGGAATCTGATGAATGTTTCCGTGCTGTGTGAACTTTGTGGCAGGAATCTGAACCATTTCAAACGGAATATTTACTTTCCTTCCACAAGCTCCAGCGCCCCGACAGTTGCCATGGGAACTCAGCCCACTCACCAGCCTGTCACGTGAAGAGGTTTGTTTTGTTAGGAGTAGTAATATTCACATTATTTTTGGTGTGAGGGGCTGGTCATTGCCACCACTTACGTTCCAGTAACTCTTTACTGTAATATCTTTGATAGCTTTGTGCCCAGTGCTGTCCTGGCAAAGAACTGCTGGCAAAGGTGCCAGAGTGGCTCAGAGGAACCTTCCCTTCATTAGGAGATGATCTATTTGCCTGTTGCTGCTGGGTCCTGAGTCCCTGTGCTGGGAGTGAGCCATGAATCTCAGATTGTCACCAGAGCAAAACAGATAAGGGAAAAACCAGAGTGGTGGGGAGGTGAGGGTGGGAGTGAGCACTGGAAGAGCCACAGAGCTAATGGGGAGAGTCAGGGGCTGAGGAGGAGAAGATTAACACTGGAGGGAAGGAGCCTGCCCTCCAGTGCAGTTTGTCAGGCCCTTTGTAGGTCTGGCCATACAATTTGCAGATCTGCTCGCTGGCTGCAATGAATGGAGCATGTAACACATCATATCTGCAGGAGAGATCCCTTGGCAAGTGGCAGCCACAGAGCCCCCCCTTGTCAGCAGGGGAGGACTGGAATAAAAAGGGAAGTTAAGGCAGAGGGTGATAAACAGGGTCTGAGCAGCAGGTGAAGGTTTGTGCCATGGTGGACTGGCTGGTTCCTGCAGAAACAGAGAGCAGGAGGTGATGGGCAAGAGCAGGGAGGGACAGGACAGGGGGGAATGGCTTTAGACTGACAGACAATAGGGTTAGATTGGATTTTAAGAAGAAATTCTTCCTTGTGGGTGTGGTGAGGCCCTGGCACAGGGTGCCCAGAGAAGCTGTGGCTGCCCCTGGATCCCTGGAAATATCCAAGGCCGGGTTGGACAGGGCTTGGAGCAGCCTGGGATGGTGGGAGGTGTCCCTGCCTATGGCAGGGAGTTGGAACTAAATGATCTTTAAAGTCCTTTCCAACCCAAACCATTCCATGATTCTATCATTCCATGATCTCAGCATTCTCCATCTCTAACTATGGTGATTTGCTGTCAGGGAGGCCACTTCTGTGCATAAATACATGGATGGAGTTGACACTTACAGGAAAATTAGAGAAAGAGCAGCACTCAGGATGAATTCAGCTTACATGGAAGTGCAAATTATTCCACTCTGGCAAGTTGTCTCTCTTCCAAAACATCCAGAGATCTTGACCAAGACAGCATGGAGAAAGGTTCAGGGATGAGAATTCTGAAATTTCCGAGTCTTCTGCATTTTTCAGTCATCAGGATCTGATGTGCCAGACTGGTAATCCATCCCGTGCCTCCCAGGTGCCTTTGGAATACTTTCCATTTTCACAAGGGAAAACTGTGAGGATCACATCTGTGTGTGGCTGTAAGTGAGTGGTATCAGCATAAATGGGATGAGATGGAGGGAGAGCAGCAGTGAGTTGGCACAGGTGCCTTCCCCATCTTAGAAAGGGGGAGAATCACGATTTTACTCCAAAGACCCAAAGCTTTGGTAAGAGCACGGCAGAGAAAAGCTGTCCTCAGTCCTTGCCAGTGATTCCTGAGCTGGGGCACAACAGCAGCGTGTGTTGGGACATGGGATGTGTTTTCAGGCTCCATCAAAGCAGTGATGAGCCTCTTAGCCTGCAACAAGTGTTCCTGTTGTTTGCAAACCGTTCCTGGAACCATCAGCAGCATCGCCGTGAAAATAACACCGCTCACGGAATGTGTCTCCCTGCTTTGCCAAAGTTTTCCCAAGGAGAAACACAAAACCTCTTAAGAAGTTTGTCAGGGCATTGAGCCCTGAAAAGGCCACGGGTAGATCCCAAATGTTCTTTGGTTTTGTAGGGAGATAGCCTGTGGTCGTGAGCTATTGATTCCAAAATTCTGGTACCATCAGGTCTATGGGGCACACGGGCTGGTGATCTGCCTCCTTTGGATATTCCCCTGCATTTGTCAGCCATCACAGCATCCTGTTTGCTATTCCCGTGCTTGGTAGCGTTCCCGGTGCTGTCAGCTTTCCCAGCTGGGATGGAAGCAGTGCTGTGCACATTCTGCCATCCAGAACGACGTGGGACGCTCCAGAACAGCCTCCCTTCCAGAAAAACCAGCTGGACCTCTGCACTCCCCAGGAGAACCAGCTGGGAATCCAGGACTACCAGCTGCACTAAGAGACTGTCAAGGAGTTTTTGCCAGTAGATGTTTACAAGGGGAGCAGAGGGGGTCAAAGATTTGACCATCAGCAGCTCAAATCCTGTTCTGGATCATGAATCCTGCAATGAGATCATTCAGTTACTCCTTTACTCATATTAGAGCTTCTCAGGGCTTTGCCATAGTTACTGATCAATAGCAGCACTAACAAACACCTCCTCTGTCTGACTGTGGAATAGACTGGTTTTGTTTTCCTTTTTTTAACCCACAAACCAGATTATTTTTTTTTTCTGTAACAAGAGAGCTTTTATACATAATTATACCCACCATTCAATTTGTGTCAAGCAATATTCCCGGGTATAAATCTCCCTGTACTTGTTCCTGCAAAATAAAAAAAGAAACCTCAGCAGGGTCAGTGTGGTGGGGAGCTGTAAAATTCAAAATGCTTTGGTTTCCTGGAGGAGCCACTTGCCAAGTTCGATGCTGTTGTATTGCTGCTCTCTTTCTCACAGTCTGTCTTTGATGCAGATTATTCCTTTAGTAGGAGTTTATCCGTAGGGAAATGCAGGGACCTGTATCACCAGGGACCTTTTGCAGTGCTTTGTTGAGCAGGAGGGTTTTTAACCAGATTCCCAAAGCCAAAGGTCGTGTGATCAGCCTGAGTGGAAGGATGGAGCTCATCTCAGCAGCTGCAGGAGTCCACAGTGAACATCACCACATGAACTCGTCATCCAACCCTTTCCTCCCAAGGGGAAAAGCTGCTCCAAGGGAATCAATAATCTGAGTTATTACAGTCAAGATAATGCCTGAAGAACCTGATTCTTTTTTCCAAAAGGTAATCCAGACTGGATCATGAGGAAAGGCCTACTCTGCATCACAGATCAGCAGGTGGAGCAGCTATTCCAAGAGCTGAGGGGATCATCAATTTAATCATTAATCTCACTTACTAATAACCATCTCACTTACTAATAACTATCTCACTAATAACTATCTCACTTGATCACAGTTTCATCCAGTTTGACCTTGATCATCCCTGCTGCAAATCACAACATGTCATGAGGTGCTGGCTGCAGTCACACTGGATAAACTTGAGTGTGGTGTGATCATGTTCTTGAACAGAAGTTATTTAAAAATGCTTTTAGGAGGCAATTTTTAATTAAAAAAAAAAAAGGGAAAAAAAAGGAAAAAAAAGGATTGCTTAAGAACGACTGCTGCCTGCATGGCTCTTCCAAGTCTTCCTGTAGCTGAGTGATGTGGATAATTATTGGTACATATCAACACATGGAATGATGAACAGCTGGAAGTGTTACCCATGGACACGGCCCTGAAGAAGCTGTAACTCTTAAACAGGCTGAAAGACAAATAATTATCATTCAGCAAGTCTGACTGGAGCCAGCCTTCCTTAGGGCAAGGGTGGAGGAGGTTATAGAAACTTATTCAATTAATCAATTGGTCCACATTATAATTAAACCCAAAGTAGAAAAACAATTATCTGGGTAAGTGCTGGTTAGACGACATTTCTTTTAATGACTTTGCTCCATTCCGTTTTTAGTTGTGATGCACTTGATGAGATGAGGTGGATATGAGGCTTTTCTGTGTAATTCGAAGCTAAAGAGAGCTGGATTATCTCTCCTTAAAGGTGAGAATTCCTGAGATGTGCTCTGTTCCCACATCCACACACTCTTCATCCTCCATGCCCAGCATACACCATTAAAACAAAGTGCTCTGAGTGTGGAACAGTGGAGCATTAAAAAGCCATTAATCATGGCTTTGTACTCCTTGCTGCTGGATGTTAATTTTAATTTACAGTCACTTATTCAGTTCCCCTTCATCGGAGTGGCTGGCTCTGCTCCTAAAGGCCAGGCAGTGAGGGAAGGGAGAGAAAGTCACCTCAGGCAGGGACAGGAGGGGTGTGGAGAAGCTCCCTGGGGATCCCATTCTTCTGGTCCCTCCTTTCTCTGTGTTTACACCGGGAATTTGATTGTCCAGATGGAGGAGCTTTCAAACTCTGCTGGAGGAGAGAATGACACTTCCCAGCTGCTCTTAAATAAAAAGAAAAAAAGTAAGGAAGGAAGAGGAAAATTACTGATTAATCATGTCTGGCCCACAGGGTAACAATTATCATGTTAATTGGGGAAGAGTCAATAGTGAGGAAATCACTACAAGATCACCTGATCTCCTGCCAGCCAGTTTCCACTTTCCAGGAGATAACTCCTGCCAGTTTTGGGGACACAGGCACTGCCACCTATGTAGGGAGGGTCGGGTCTGGAGCTACCCCATCAGAGCTGCAGGTAAGGGAATGGAGAGCTTTGGTGGGTTGTGATTTAGGTTGGGGTCCTCATTGTCCTTCCTGGTCTGCCGGGAAAGCTGGAAGTGACAATGCTCCTGGTGGGAACATCTCAGTGCAGTGCTGGGAAGGAGTTGCTTGGAGGGGGTGGATCAGCCTGAGGTGATGGATGTGTCCGTGAGGTCAGGAGTTAGCAGATGTGTCAGCTTGGTTGATCCCAGCATTGGCCATCACACATACAAAGTCATGGGGAAAGGGTTCGTTATCACAGAATCATGGAATGGTTTGGGTGGGAAAGGACATTAAAGCCCATCCAGTTCCAACCCCCTGCCATGGCAGGAACACCTTCCACTACCCCAGGTTGCTCCAAGCCCTGTCCAACCCAGCCTTGGACACTTCCAGGGATCCAGGGGCAGCCCCAGCTGCTCTGGGCACCCTGTTCATTGCGATGCAGAGAAACTGTGACATCGGGCTACAACAGGAAGAAGAAAACACCACCAGGTTGTATTTCTTTAATAACAAAACCCAGTTTTGTTTATTCCTAGAGTGTCTGCAAGTTCTGTTGCCTGTCCCCACTGTCCCTCATTGCCTCATGGATGCTGTTTTCAGAGCATTCATTGCTTCTAGAAGTTACAGTTTCTCACAATGGGGCTCAGGGTTAAGGGTTTTCCCTAAACAGGCATCCTGCTTTTCCTTGCACTGCAGGATGAACTCCATGGTTACAAGCCTGCAGGAAAACATGGAATTTTTCCATAGAATATGGAGAGCTCCTCTTCACATTGCTGGTGAATGAGAGCTCTTCTTCACATTGCTGGTCAGGGATCCTTAAATATATGGCATCCCGTATTTTTATAGATATATTAATCTAGCCAGCACAAAGGGGAGAGGTGAATAGCAGCAATGTGAGATGCTGATTGAGTGTCCTGAGCCTCTTCAACTTCAGCTGGATTGGTTGGCCTCATTTCAAAAGTGCCAGTGACAGGCAGAACAAAAAGGACAAGATCTGTGAATATGACCATGTTTCAAGGGTGCATTTCTTTTAGAAAAAAAAACTTCCCTGTCATCCACCTCTGGCTTCTGCTGGACTACATGTGGGAGTAGCCAGTGACATGGACAAAATACTGAGTCCTGGTAAGGCTGTGCTGGTTGGCAGCTAGGAATGTCATGCCCCTCAACGTGTTGTTTTCCACATCTGATGCCAGGAAATGAGTTTTATGACCTGGAGCATGACAAAAATTTGCCCGAGTGAGCTTTGTCCCTGTTGGGACAGCACTGGGCTCAATTAGTGCAGCATCTGCACCGTGTCTCCCTGGAGAGCATCCCTGGGAAATTGTCCTGTCAGCTCGCCCAGATTCCTGCCTGCAGAGAGCAGCTGGATGGAGGCCCAAGAGCCTGGGCTCTCTGAGAGGTGAGGCACAGCCCCTCCCTTGGCTGTGAGCCTCTCTGCTCGAGAAGAAAGAGCTGAAGCAAGTCTCCATGTCCTGCACCTCCTTCTGTGAGCAGCCCTTCAGAGGCAGCAGATGGGTCCAGCATGGCACCAACACAATCAGAAATAGCTCTGGCGCAGCTCCCCGCCTGATTTCAGGCTGTCTCTTCCCTGGCCATGTGGCCAAGCTGCAGGAACTGCTGGAAAAAGTCAACTCCGAGCTCGCAGAGCCAGGATCTCATTAGGCACGGCAGGGAGGAGCAGGAAAACAAACACCTGGCACCACCACATCCCTTGAGCAAGGAGGGTTGTGGTGTAAAAGGCAAGGATTGTGGTCTAAGAGGCAAACCCAGTATTTGCAGAGCATCCTCCCACCTGTCATGGGCTGGGACTGACAGGAGGTCTCATTGCAGCCATCAGCTGTGGGGATGACAGGATTTGTGCTCCCAGCTTGGGCTCTGGGCTGGTCTCAGAGCCTCTGAGACAGGAGAGGGTGCTGCAATGTGTGTGAGCAATAAGAGGGGTCTCCTACCAGCACTGACCTTTGAGGATGTGAAAAGAGCAGAGAAGAAATAAAAAAAAAAAAAAAAAAAAATCAAGTCCAAGCCAATGGAATGCCTCTGGGTTATTAATTGCTGCCTGATTTCTTATTTACTATTTATTTATTTACTTGAAGGCAAGGTGACCTCCAAAGCTGCTGCTTGTCACTGGCAGCCTCTTGGCTGCAGGTTGCATGTTCATTCTGGCTGGGCACTGACACTTAGTGCTGTTTAAAAGCAGGAGTCTGCTTTTGGTAGCCAGGCTGGGTTTGGAAGCCTAAATCATAAAAAAGCTGTAGGGAAAATGTGAGCCTGGTGATGCAAATTCCCCTTGTTTTTTTGTTCCACCTCATCCCCCTCATGTGAGGGATGAGTGGCTCTGACTCTGTGCCATAGAGGGACTGTTTGCAGGTCCCACAGCAGATGTGGGAATGTTCTCTCTCTCCAAACTCTGCCTTTGCAGAGAACAATCATCCACCTCCCACAGATCCAATGCAACACAGTTTATTTTCATTTTTAGCAGCCTGTAAACCCAAGCATCTTTACCTCCAGCCCTTCCCACTCACCAGGGATGTCCACACAGGTCTTCAAGGTGATTTTACAGCCACGACCACAGCCACAAATGCATCCAAATTGTGTCTGTGGAGAATGATCAAGAGATGATGGCAAGAGGGGCTTCCAGGGCAGGAGCCAAAGGAAAAGATGGGATGCCTGTGGTATTTACAGCACTGCCAAGATGCCAGCAATGATTTGTTGGCAGCCAAACACTTCAAGCCAGGACCTTGCAAGCCAGACATCTCATTCAGGTTCTGTAGTGCCCTGTACACTTCCCACTTGGGACATTTCCCTTTATTATTCCAAATAAATTCAGTGCTCTGCTCAGTGTCCCAATTAATGCAGCAGGACCTGACTCTGGGCTGTTGTGAACACATAAGAACCCTTCCCTGTGCTCTCAGACAGATGCCACACGTCACCCAGAGATGGAGGGGTTTTCTGGGAGGGAAAATTTGTCACCCTGGGTTTCACTTGTGCAAACAGAAAAAATTTCTCCTTTCAAAAGCAGGGGAAATGAAGGCAGGAAATGAAGGCGTGCAAAAAAATAAAGGCAGGAAACTCATTTCTTGAAGGAGAGGGGTGTGAATGGTCTGAAGTCTTCCTTTTCTAACCTTAAAAATTAATTATGCTGAAAACGGTCCCCAAGGGTGGGCATATTGAATTCAAGCTCCAGAGCAGAGGGGCTCAGCCCTTGGAGCACCTCTGAAGCCTCCTCTGCAACCACTGCAGTAGTCCCAGGGTGGACAATCCCATTGCTAAACCCAGAGAACTCGTTCCCCCAGCTTCAGAAAGCTGGGTCACTACCCAACCCACACTAGCCTCCTCCCTGCAACACCCTCCAAGATCTCCTCTAATTTTTGACCAATAAAGAAGCAGCTCTGCCAAAGCAGAGCCACAAAAAATTCCGAGTAACTCGTGATCGTTCCTCTCCACGGAAATCTTTAGTAAAAGGCGAAAGATTTATTCGTTCTGAAGAGAAACCTGAGTATGTGCTCTGCTCCCTCCCCAGACCCTGCACCCCCCGGCTGCTCCTCTGCAGGACACAGCGACCTCTTTCACGCCCAGTTTGACCCTGTGCTGTCCCCAGCCCGGTCCCCTGGCAGTGTCACAGCCCAGTCCCGTGTCCCCACCCAAGTGTCCCCACGGCAGGAGTGGGAATTTTGATCCGGGTATGCTGCTGGCATGCAGTGCACCCTGGGTATGCAAATTAGCTGAATGCTAATGAGGCATGGAACGTGAGCTCTAGGGGAATGTCAGAGAAAAGCCTTTTGTCAGTGCCAGGGACAGGGGCTGGGTCAGCTCAGCTCAGCTCCCGTTCCTAACCAGCACAGAATCACAGAAGGGTTTGGGTTGGGAGGGACCTTAAAGCTCACCCAGTGCCACCCCTGCCATGGCAGGGACACCTGCCCCTGTCCCAGGCTGCTCCAAGCCCCATCCAGCCTGGCCTTGGGCACTGCCAGGGATCCAGGGGCAGCCACAGCTTCTCTGGGCACCCTGTGCCAGGGCATCCCCACCCTCACAGGGAACAATTTCTACCCAATATCCCACCTCAATGTCCCTGTTTCAGTTTAAAACCATTTCCCCTCATAGGGTAAAAAGTCACACACCTCCTTTTACATCAGCCCCCTTTAGGCCCTGGCAGGGGCTCTGAGCTCTCCCTGGAGCTTTCTCCTCTCCAGGTGAGCACCCCCAGCTCCAGAGCAGAGGGGCTCAGCCCTTGGAGCACCTCTGAAGCCTCCCCTGGAACCACTGCAGTAGTTCCAGGGTGGACAATCCCATTGCTAAACCCAGAGAACTCATTCCCCCAGCTTCAGAAAGTGGGGTCACTACCCAACCCACACTAGCCTCCTCCCTGCAACACCCTCCAAAATCTCCTCTAATTTTTGACCAATAAAGAAGCAGCTCTGCCAAAGCAGAGCCACAAAAAATTCCAAGTAACTCGTGATCGTTCCTCTCCACGGAAATCTTTAGTAAAAGGCGAAAGATTTATTCGTTCTGAAGAGAAACCGGAGTATGTGCTCTGCTCCCTCCCCAGACCCTGCACCCCCTGGCTGCTCCTCTGCAGGACACAGCGACCTCTTTCACCGCCCAGTTTGACCCTGTGCTGTCCCCAGCCCGGTCCCCTGGCAGTGTCACAGCCCAGTCCCGTGTCCCCACCCAAGTGTCCCCACGGCAGAAGTGGGAATTTTGATCCGGGTATGCTGCTGGCATGCAGTGCACCCTGGGTATGCAAATTAGCTGAATGCTAATGAGGCATGGAAAGTGAGCTCTAGGGGCACGGCAGAGAAAAGCCTTTTGTCAGTGCCAGGGACAGGGGCTGGGGCAGCTCAGCTCAGCTCCCGTTCCTAACCAGCACAGAATCACAGAAGGGTTTGGGTTGGGAGGGACCTTAAAGCTCACCCAGTGCCACCCCTGCCATGGCAGGGACACCTGCCCCTGTCCCAGGCTGCTGCAAGCCCCATCCAGCCTGGCCTTGGGCACTGCCAGGGATGCAGGGATGTCTTGAGAGCCTCCTGCTGATGCAGAAAATGAGACTCTTTTGGGTGTCTCTGCTGACAATCTTTGTGACTGGGCTCCTGGCAGAGGCACATCAGCTCCATGCCTTGAGTTAGGTGGTGCCAGGGCACAGACTCTCTGCAAAGGTTTGCTTTAATTAAAAAAAAAAAAAAAAAAATCTCTTGGAGGATGGGCAGGAGGGGGAGAATCTGTGCTGGAAGGCAGCAGCTCCAAATCAGTGATTTGAGAAAAAGTCTCAGAGCAATGCCTGAAATCCCTGAGAAGGGCTGACTCAGTCCCTGAAGGCAGAGCTGGGACATGTTGAGCAGGATGAGGAGTTCATTTCTCATCTGGGCATGGGAGAAGTGGGGACACCCAGCTCTGATGTGCCTGCAAGGGAGCATCCAATGCTTGGAGAGACATCAGAAGAGAGCAGCAACAGTGACTCAGAAGTCTGGAGGACAAACTCTGAGGAGGAGATGTGTCAAACTTACCCCGTTCTGTTCCTGGGGGTGACACTGGAGAGGCACCTCCTTGTGGAGATGCTTGGCTGATTCTGCAGGACAGTTTCAGAGGAAATGAAAGAAAACATTGCTCAAGTCAGGCTGGAGGAGATAAAGACTAAGGTGAATCAGGGAGAGGATTTAACATGCTGGGAAAGGTCCTGAGGAATCTGGTGGATTTTCTGTCGCCTCAGAACAAACTCTGGCAATCAGGCTGTAGCTCAACACAAAGCACTGAATCCCCAACAAGAGCAGGTGGGGAAAAACAAATGACTTATGATATAAAGCTATGTAATATTTATGGTATTTTACAATATTTTATTTATTAATTTAAAATTTGCATTTATTCTATAATAAATATAAAGTCCGTAATTAATTCCAGGTATATAAATCTCTGAAATGAAGCCAAAATTCAGGCCAGCAGAACGGTGGTGCAGCTCACTCAAACTTCCAGGTCTGGAGCAAGATCCAAACCCTCTGAGCACATTTAAGGCTCCGTCACTCTGCAAAATTTAATTTTGCAGCCCTGCTCTGATCCAGCAGGGGATAACTGGCTGCAGCTATGCAAAGGGAATAGGATGGAGCAGCAGCAGATGCAGAAGTGCAGGAGAGTGCTGAGACTGTGGTGTGCTGCTGCTGCTGTTGGGAAGAAGCACAACAGTTGTTTTTTGCTTTTCCAGGAACATCCACACTGATTCCATGAGTTGCTGATGCCCCAAACTGAGTGAAAGCTTGGGCAGGGGTCTGCTTTTCTCTGCTACACCATTTCCTCCATCACCTATTCCTAGGGATGGTCCTGGCAGCCCAAAGAGCTGAGCTTTATTTTCACCCCCTCCATTCCTAAATTTCAGCTTGGGGGGTTCTAACCTGGGCCCTTCTATATTCTTTTTTTTTTTTTTTTCCTAAATCACCGTCTCTTTCTCACAGATCCATATTCTTCTCCCACTTCCACCGGCCTGCAAAGATCTTGTCCTGCCAGGCTCATCTAAGGCCTCAAGATCTGCTGTCAGAAATTATAAAGATGTTCCCAACTCCCAGGCTGAGCAGCCAGGATCGGGTTTGCAATCAGTTTTAATCACAAGTAACTGAGTGGATTGCAAGCGATAAGCCCCGTCTGCAGGCAGCTGTGATGTAATGAAGATGACAGTTCAGAATTGGGTCTGAGGGTTATTTTTGGGGAATGCAGAGAACCACAAAATTAGACTCAGTGCAGGGGAAAAGGAGAAAGTGAGTGCTGCAGGCTCACACCACTAAGAGTTCCCTCCCTGCCGGGCAAGACAATAATCAAAATTAATTTGTGGAGGAAGGCAGGCACTCAAAGAGAAATCAAACAGGTGACCACAGCTGGCGTGAAATTTCACAGGATGGGAAAGGGAGAGGGATGGAAGGAAACAGCTACCAGCTGTCCCTGCCTTCCTGAGCCTGCAGGAACAGAGAACCCTTTTCTCAAAATACTTGGATGCTGAATGCATGAGAAACAGCCCTTTGGAGGAAGGAGAAATCTCCTGGGAGCAAACCTGATGTCTTTAAATGCATGTTCAGGTTAGTCAAGCAGCACATGGCAAGTGATGGATATCACAGGCTCCTGCCTCTCTTTTCCACAGAGCAGAGTCCCTGCTGCTGCTTCTCCCCTGCTCTGCTGGATCCACATCTGGACTGCTGTGCTCTGTATCTTAAAACAAAGAATTAATGGCTTTATGCTGAAATAAAGTAGGTTTAGATGAGATGTCAGGAAGAAATGCTCTCCTGTTAGGGAGGTGAGGCCCTGGCACAGGGTGCCCAGAGGAGCTGTGGGTGCTTCTGGATCCCTGGAAGTGTCCAAAGCCAGGATTGATGGGGCTTGGAGCATCTTGGGATGGTGGGAGGTGTCCCTGCACATGGCAGGGGGTGGAATGAGATGAGCTTTAAGGAAAGGACCTGGTTCATGATGTCAGAAGATCTCACAGAATAAATCTGTGATCCCATCCTCAGCTAAGGAAGGTCTCTCTGGGTTTGTCCCATTTGCACACAAACCAAAGGGGCTTTTGCCTCCCTCTATCCTGCCCTTGCAGGGTCACTTCAGGCCACTGGACCATCCATCCACAGCTCTGCCCTTGTCACAATGGATCATGGCATGGCCCGTTCCTGCAGCCTGTGTCCTGCTGCACTGCTGGTGTGCTCCCTCCTGCCCTGTCACATCAAATCACCGCCTGCCCCCGCCTCCAGCCATCTCTGATATTCAATGAGTCAGAAAGGAGCTGAGGCCAACCTGACCTTTA
Source organism: Vidua macroura (assembly GCF_024509145.1). Taxonomy (NCBI): domain Eukaryota; kingdom Metazoa; phylum Chordata; class Aves; order Passeriformes; family Viduidae; genus Vidua; species Vidua macroura. The sequence goes on from NC_071575.1 coordinate 70,677,058, forward strand.
TCAATAAGATGATGTCACCTGCTGAAAGAAAGACCTGATAAAGGTAAGAGCAGGCAACCTGATCTCCTTCCTGATCTCTGTGTCCAGAACAGCAAACCACGATAAAAGGATCTGTTCCTAATGAAAATTCAGCTACCTGTGCTGACCTTGGCCTGCTGGGTGCTTGGAGACAGGGATCTGTCCAGGGAAGAGCAACCTGCTGCATATTCACTCCCCAGATAAATTATTCTCTAAAGATTGGGTGAAGGTCAGTCTGAGTGGAGGAGAGGGGAAAGGTGGCCAGCACATTTCACTTAAATCATCTTTTGTTAAAAATGTATCTGGTGCGTTTTTGCCCTAAAATCCCTCGATTCTGTGCTCTTGTTGTCAGAGGGAAGGAAATCCGAGTGAACTGCTAATGTGGATTAGCTGAACTGCAGGAAAGCACAGGTATTTTTATTCAATTACAGCATCCTTAGCCTGACTCATCCCAATTCCTTTGGGCAGATTATTTTCCCCACAGATGATAACTCTGTGTGACTGCTCCACCTGTCCACTGTGTTCACCATGGGCTATCCTTTCCAAATTCCTGTGTCCAGCCCAGCTTGGGTGCTGCTCGTGCTGCTCTCCAGCCAGGGGCTGTAAGAAGGAAAGACACCTTTAGGGGATGTCATGCAGGACACAGGGGTTGAGTCTCCACGGGGTGCATGACCTCAAATTGTTGACTCCTGCTGCACCTCCTTGTCCCGTGTTTCTAAACACAGCACTGACAACCGTCTGTTCTGCCTCCACACCCAGCCCACGTGTTCCCAGGATGATTCTGGGTGCTGCAGGCTCTCAAGTGTGTGTGTTGCCCCTCATCTCTTCTCCAGGGCTGAAGATATCAGTGCTTCCAGCACCTTGGCTTGCAAACGGACAAGATGAATCCATCATAAAAACTAACCTGTACCTCAGCTAAGCCTTCATGAGAGATGGAGAGAGAGGGAACAAGCCAGGGCACTTGTAGGGCTGTAAAACACACCTGTCCACAGTCATTCCATGACCTGGTTGAACTTCATAACCTGAACTCTGGCATTTCTACTCTTTCAGAAGGGCTTTGCCTTCTTCAAACTCTCTTGTGCCACACCAGTGAAAATATCCAGCTCTGTCCATAGCAGACAAGATTCCCACTGATTGTTTCTGCTGCTGGAGGACAGCGAAATATTTCTGAATCATCTGCCTGCCTAAACTTCCTTAGATTAGCTCACTAATATCCCATAATAGAGTGGGGTTTTTGCCCATGAAAAGAGAAAGGGAGAGGGGAGGAGAGGAGAGGAGAGGAGAGGAGAGGAGAGGAGAGGAGAGGAGAGGAGAGGAGAGGAGAGGAGAGGAGAGGAGAGGAGAGGAGAGGAGAGGAGAGGAGAGGAGAGGAGAGGAGAGGAGAGGAGAGGAGAGGAGAGGAGAGGAGAGGAGAGGAGAGGAGAGGAGAGGATGATGAAGGAGATGCTGTGCCATGGACAAGGTCATACAGGAATGAGAGCAGTGCAGATCTCATTCCCTTTGCACTGTGACTGTTTCTGGGGCCTTATGTGGTTCTGTAGAATTGAATTCTGGCACAGAAAATATTATTTTGTAGAATTAAATCCTTTTCCTCTCCTGATCTGCCCCTAATTCAGAGAGGCAATATCAGCTTCATAACACAACCACAGAGCAGTGAGGTTTGTTTTGTCCTCAAACCTCCAAGAACCTGAGAAAATTTTGAGGACTTCAAATCCTGCATAACATAATTCAGGAAATGTGAAAAATTAATGTGGAAAAACTTCTTCAGGAGCCTTGAAGCTGATCCAGAAAAGATTCCAGAGACTTGCCCTCCTGAAAGGCCAGGATAAAGTCCCAACTCCTTCACCATTTATTCATAGACTAGTTGGGGTTGTAAAATACCTCTAAGATAATTGAGTCTAACCCATTATTACCAAGCCCATCACTAAACCAGGTCCCTAAGCACCACATCTACACATTTTTTGAACTCTTCCTGGCATGGTGATTCCCCCATAAATCTTCTAGGGGAATAAATCTTCTGGAGGAGACAGGAAACCAAGCACTGATAACATCACCCACACTCTGGGTCTACCCAACACACTATAAGGGAGAGTATAAGGTGGAACACTGGGTGATGCAGATGTTTTTATATCCTCTAGAGAACAAAATTATAATTATTCCTGAAGCATCTTTGTATTTACTAGGAATCCCATGAATATTTTCCCATTAAGTTGTTTAACTTTTTTTCCATTGAGTAAACTTCCAGCATTTGCAGTATCCCTAGGCAAGGGGGGATTATCTCTTGATTAACTTCACCTTGTGTGAAGCAAGTCCTTTGTTCTGACCTGCTATCATCTCAAGCACCCTTTTTTTGTCTTTTCAAAGGAGAAAAAAAAAAAACAAAAACATTAGTTGCTCTCTTTCATCCTCTTCATGCCACTCATAATCTGATAGACTATTATCATACTCTGCTTCTGTCATCTCTTATTCAGATGAAATATTCCTGGAGTACTTCATTGTTCTGTACCTTTGATCACTCTATTGCCCTTCTGCACATCTTTCCCAGTTCTGCTGCATCCTTTCTGTGGGTGGAACAGCAGAGCTGCTCAAAACATTCTCGAGGCAGACACGCACTGAATTTACACAGGGGTGTAATAATGGCTTCTATCTTGATCTCCATTCCTTTGCTATTAATTCTTAACATTCAATTTGCTTTTTGTCACCGCCATTGAGCACGGAGGTGACATATTCATAGAACTGCTCATTATAAACACCAGCTCATTCCTGAGTAAGTAATAGTCCATTCAAAGCTCATCACTGTAGGTAAAGTTAGGATTGCTTTCCTTTTCCCGTGTGCACCACCCTGCACTTATTTCCCCCGAATTTCAGCTGCTCTTTAGTCACAGAATCGCTCAGCAGTGTGATGTCCCTCTGCAAGCCTCCCACATCATCCCTCATCGTTACTGCCTCGCACGGCATCAGCAGAGGATTTCTGTCACCTCATTTCATCACTCAGCACCAGCACACCTGAGTTATGTCCCCCTCGGAGCTCCTGCTCACCTTTCCATGCTGCTGGCCAGGCTCTGATGCGAGCAGCAACAATGCAAACTCCTGCAGAAAGAACAGTCCTGAGCTGTTTGCTTCTCCAAGTCCTTGGGCACAGGCAGGTAGCCCTGGCACGAGGGATGGCTCTGCCTTTATCTGTGGGATGTGTGCTGCATTCAGAGGAAGCTGGTTTGGATAGTGTTTTGGTTTGAAAAGACAGGTGTCTGCTAAGAGAGGCAGGAGCCTCTTGTGAAATGGAAAATGTAAACCCTTTCTGAATTACTATGATTTTGAAACTAAGAGGCTCACAGGTAAAGATATGGGAATAGGAATAACAGTTCTTTACTAGGAAAATTAAAAATACAAATGCAATAGTACAAAAAAGAAAACAACCCACTGCCAGAGTCAGAACAGAGCTGGCAGCCTGTGGGTCAGGGAGGTGGCAGCAGTGCCATTCCATGGGGGCTCAGCCCTCCTGCAGTGCCAGCTGTGCTTCTGCTGGAGCAGGATCCTGGACAAGGCTGGAGTTTTCCTCTGGAGCTCCAGGGCTGCTGGAGATGGGCCTGGGCTCCCTCTGGGAATGCAGTGGGGCAGAAAGCTGCTCCTCTGGGAATGCAGTGGGCAAAGGCTGCTGTGGTGTTGCAGGAGTCAGATTGGATCCAGGTAGGAATGCTTGGCTCCTGCTCTGGGCACAGCATCTCCCCATGGGATGATGGAATTTTCTCAGCCATGCAGGGACACTCAGTGGCCATGGACAGAAGAGATCTCCTGGAGGGAGGATTGGCTGCGGGAGAGATAAAGAAAAAACTGCCCCATGGACAGCAGAGAACTGCCCAACCTCTGACAGATGGCACTTGAATACACACCCAGCTAAACCTGAGAGATAGGCTGTGGAACAGAAGCCTCTGTGTGTGGGCTTTTCTCTGGATCTTTTATCTGCTGCATTTTATGGGCTCACACATGACTTCGCGCGTGGCCTCCCTTGGAATTTATTCCCCCGGCTTTTTGATCACAGTAATAATCCCACTGTTAAAAAGGAGCCTTCCCCTTTAAATTCCCCAGTGCCAAGAAATGAACTTTGAAATATGAAGGTTAGCAAAGACTTTGGGAACAACTTTGAAAGCAGCTAAGCTGAGAGCGATCTCCGCGTCCTTTAATCAGATGCTCGGCTTTGCAGCTCCAGCCATCTTCACGGATTAACTCCCATGAACTTCCTGAACTGCTTTTATGGAAAAGCACATCAAACAGATGACTCTGCTAAGGAGGAATTAATCAATTAAGTAGAAGCAGGGAGGCCTAGTCTCTGCAGAGAAACTGCTCCACGGACACCTTCCCCCTGCCCACCTCCTTCCATCCACTTTGCTCCAAATCTTGTTTTATTTATATGAGGTGGAGACTGAATTTTAGATTTTTAGAATTTTAGTTTCACCACACACACAGAGCTTCCCTTCCTGCGTATTTTTTTGAGATAAATATGTTTTTTTCTAATGTGCAACTGGGAAATTTTAGGGTCCAGCAGCCTCCAGCTGTCGGAATATTCCTGGTGTGCATTTCCCAATAAGCCAGACTGAACCATCTTGCACTGTCCTGCACGATGAGTGTTGTGGTGGGGGTGGTCCTAGCTCTTCTGTCTGCATGTCCAAGAGAAGATATTTGGGATCTGGCATTTCCAGAGCTATCCCAGAGGCCAGCTGAGTGCCCCTGTTCTTTGCTTCTGCCTGGTCTTGGGTGAGTTGTGCACGCTTGGATTCAATGTCCAGTTTTAGCCATGTAACAGGGATCTGGCTCAAGCTGGTTTTCCAAGGGCTTTCTAAAGTCCATGGAGAGAGAGAGAGAAAGGAGTTTTCAAGGAGCAAATTACCCTTTCCTGAAATAGGTGTGGTTCAGGTGTCATGGAGTGGTCACTGGAGGTGTGAAGGAAGAAACCTGGGTGTCTTGGGGCTGTCATGCTCCTTCATGTCATCAGAAATATCTGTACCTGTTCAGGCCGCCCATCAGGCTCCTGAAGTTGGATTCACAGTGTTTACCTCCTTTTTGTGGAGAAAACAAGGAATGCAGGCTCAGATGTCCCTTTTTCTCCCCAGATCAAGCTTCTTTTGACTTAAAAAGGGATCTTTCAGGACAGCGAGGGTTATGAAATTATGGTTGTGCTGCAGATGGCATTTAAGGGAAGTTCCTCCCATCTGCTCACTCTCGAGAGTGGAAAATTCCTGATGTTAAGGATTTTTGTAAAGAGCAAAGAATCTGAATTTTTATTTCTGAGAACACGAATTCTGAGCCACCATGTCAGCCTTCACAGCCACGTGGACAACAAGCATGGAGATGCTCTGAAGAAAATTGGGTTTGTGGCCTCTGTAAAAGCAGTTCTGCATTTCTCCTGCTGTTTGCAGCGACCTTCTGCCAGGAAAAAAAATCTATTCCCAGCTTCAGGAGTACTTGGAGCCCAAGTCACAGCTTTTATTAACAGGAGAGCTGGAGTTTCTCTTGCAGAAGTGAAATGATTTCTACATTTCTTTTGAGAAGCAGTCCTTGTAAGTGTGTCTTAGATCGACTGTGGTATAAGGTCATTCTCTCCCCTGTCACATTCACTCCATCAGATCAAGTGAGGAGGAGGCAAATTAACACTTCTGTTTCTGGTCCTGAAGGGAGGCTGATCTACAGGAAAGGGTGAGTTTTAAATCTAATTCCCACCCTAAACCAATTCCTGAGCTATTTATCCTCATTTTCACTGATATTAGCACTGTCATTTTTATTAAGTACCTCTTCATCTTCCCTGGTGCTTACTCCAGGTTTATTTAGGAAAGTGCTTTAATACATGGAAAACATCTACTATTTTTCAGCTTATTTCCAGCTGGGAAGGTGTTTGAAGCATGGCTGTGCAGGGTTCAGGTGGCAGGGAGACAGAAATGTGTCAAAAGAACCAGTTAACATCAAAACTCCTTCACACAGAGTTCCCTTCTTCTTTCCAGAGGCTACTTCATCGGGTTCTGTGGGATACCTCTTATTTCTGGATACCACAAGAACATCAGTGGTCTAATAATTCCTGCACAGCTCCTTTCCTGCTGTCACCCATCTGGCTCCATGGATGATTCATGCTTTTGGTTATAGTTTGGGATAAAACTCCAGTTTTTCACAGAAACATTAAATCATAGATTGGCTTGGGTGGGAAGGGATCTTAAAGATCATCCAGTTCCAAACCCCTGCCATGGGCAGGGACACCTTCCACTATTCCAAGGTTGCTCTAAGCCTGGACACAGCTTCTCAGAGTAACCTGCTGCAGTGCTCAACCACCTTCACAAAAAAAAAAAAAAAACCCAAACCAAACCAAAACAAAACAAAAAAAAAACCCCAAAAAACCAACCAACAAAAAAAAAAAAAAAAAACAAACCAAAAAACCCAAAAATATTTTAATTATTTTTATTCCTTCAAACAGATTTTCTTTATTTATATTTATATGTGTAGTACATCCATGCCTCTCTTGCTCTGGGAAGCACTCCACACGTGGCCTCAGCAGTGGGGAAGGATCATCCCGCCCTCAACAAGCTGTCAATCCTTTTCCTTAAAAAAAAAAAAAAGTCCTCCTGCTCTGGAAAACCCAAGACCCAAAAGCAAATCTGTGCTGTCTGTTTGAGAGCTGCAGCACACAGCTGAGCATTTTCACTGCCCAGCACACTCAGTCCTCAGCTAAGGTATTTTTTTGTAACTGGGAATTCCAATAAAGTCAGAGGGTCTGCAGCATTTTTAAAGTTTATCAAGATCACTTTTGCAGCAGTAAGCAGTGTTGAAATGGCTTGGGAAGAAATAAAAGGGAGAGGAAAATGCGTTTTTATTTTGGGACTGAAAGTTAAGACCCTACAGATTGTACCATTTCCTGACTTTAATGAGCAGGGTATCTTGATCCAATCTTTTTCACTGAATTTTTGTCCCCCAGTCACAGGATTTTTTATTTTAAAGGACACAAACCTGCAAAGATTTTACCCAGCTCTTCTTGAGCCTGGAAAATGATAGGCCAGTTTTGGAGAGGATTGCAGGGAGTAACTGGCAAAAAGACTGGGCCTGTGGTTTGTATTTGCATGTTCATTTAGATAAAAAAGAGAAAGTGGCTGATCACAGAGAGGCAGCTCTGCAGGTTCAGTGCCCCTTCATTTCCTGACCCTCAAAATCTTGTTAACAGGATACACTCTGTCTGTAGGAAAAAAACCCTCTTATTTTTGGCTTAATTACAGTATTAGCAGTTGGATCAAAATACTCATTATTAGTCTGGTTATACTAACAGTGCAAAGCAGCACAGAAAGCAGCAATAATAATGAAATCAAAAGCATTATGTGAAATACCAGTCACTGCAGCCTTCTCCACCCTGTTTCTACAGGTGCTGGTGGTGTAAGGGTGCTCTGCTGCCTAAAATTGATCCCATCACTGCCAGCAAAACACAAGAGAACACCTTGAAATTAAGTGTCTGTGCTGGACCAGCTGTGGCACTAAAATTGAACCCAGAAGTGTCTCAAAAGCAACATGTGTTCTCCTGGAAAAACCCTCTCCTGTCTGGGCAGCTCCTCTGCACCATCACCACTCCTTGCATGCTCCACACTGTGCTGGGGGAAGCTCAGCTTTCCCCTCCATGGGGCTGAGGAGAGCAGATGACAGGGGAAGGAGGGGGAAGGCTCCCATGAGACAGCCAGCTGCATTTGTCGTGGCTGCAGTTCCAGGAGTGGGATCCTGTGGGAGCCCAGGACATCCCTCTGGCTGCCCTGGCTGGCTCCAGACCCTGGCAGGGGGCTCAGAGACCTTGGCATGAAGTCAAAAACACCTGCGGCTTCGATTTTAGCCTGTGGAAAACACTGCCAACTTTGCATGAGGAATTACAAGCCACAAGGGTTTGAGTAGTGTGGTAGTTGAATTAACACAGGGTGAAAAAGTAGAATTTTGGGGTTTTGAAATAAAGGGTTCAAGGGGACAAGATGGAGGGATTTGGGCGTGTCCTGACCTTCTTCTCCTTCTTGTCCTCCATGTCTTGCTGTGATGGTGACACTTTTCTGTTGGTTTAAGGTACAGACACACTGTCCAACATGAATGATAGATATTGGCACGTTATTGTAAACATAGCACACGTAGTTTTTGGTATAAAATGGTAACACCAGCCCACGGGGGTGGGAGTCTGTCACAGACTGACCTGCTAGACAGACCACAGCTCCTTGAGAAAGCATGTTATAGATAAGAGAAAATAAACGACCTTGAGAAGCCGACCCTACGCATTCAGACTCCTTCTTTGGCTGCGCGGGCTGGGAGAAAAAGACTTTTTTACAATCTCGGGGTCATTTCGACCACCAGACCCCCGAGAGGATCCAGCTGGCCACACAGCCAGCAAATGCCATTTGAAATGTCCCAGCGTGTCCCACCTGGTCTCCACTTCCAGCCCAGGAGGGCACAGCTCTCCAGCTGGTCCTGTGCCACGTCCCCCACCCTCAGGGCACCGCAGGTGGCACTTGGTGATGCATTTAGAAAAGTTCTTCACCACTCCTGTGACCTCCAGGCCAGTGAAGCTGTCTGACATCCACTGCTTTTCTAAATATAGGCAGGAAACAAAGGAGATATCTGGGGCTGTTGTCTCCAAGCTGTTCCAAAATCAGAAATGGAAAAAAAAAAAGAATATTTCTTGATAACTGCTGGGCTCAGGGACCTGTTTGTCTCGGTTTCATGAGAACATAATTGAAAGCCAGGCTGTTTTGTACTTCATTCTGCATTTGGGTTCATCCCTTCAGCCATAACTTCCCACAGCCCCTTTTAATGATGAGTACAAAAGCCTGCTTTCCAAAGAACATCTTTTCCTGTGGTTTTGGCCCTGCTCCTACAGAGAGAAGCCTCCGAGTAGTACAAAACAAACACATCGGGTTCTGCCACATGGGAACAGCCTCCTCCTGATCTCTTCCTTAGTTTAAGAATTTCTCAAGCCTCTTTTCACTCTGGGATGTGTTACAGAAGAGCAGTGTGGAGGATCAGTGTTTCTTCCCTGCTCTAGAGCCCAGAGGTTGCCCTGTGGAGATCCATAACCAAGGAGATGTTTCCCTGGAACGTGCAGTTGAGGGCTGCTGCCAAAGCACAACCTGCAGATATTTATCTGTGGAGATTTTGCCTCCTAATGATACCCCCCAGCACTCTTATCTGAGCTGGTGGATGCTCTAATGCTTTCCATGCCATCCCTTTCCTCACCCAGGGGATTGCTACCACTCTAACTTGGTGTTTTCAAGCAGTTTGAATTCTCCAAATAATTGCAAGGCTGTTCTCATTTTCAGATGTTGGGGTTTTTTTTTTTTTTGGTCCTGATCTTGCCCCTGACACTCTCACAGCTTCCCTCCAGGCAGGAAAACAGGAAAGTTCACTTTGTTCCAAGTGTCTGGGATAAACTTTGTGTTGAAAGTAAAACTACACCCAAAGCACAGCCACAGCCCCTCTTTGTCTGTCCCCAGAGGGAAATACAGCTTTTCTGAGTCCACAAATCTTCCTGTGCCTTGCAAATAAACTTGACAGTGAGCCCTCCTTCATGCCTTCAATCTGATGGCAGCTGCTGGTCTGGTTGCTCCTGAAACTCTCACCTGCCCTCTCCACCACAAACTGAGATGATGAATCCTTCCTACACTTGCAAGGCTTAGATTTTATCTGGATGACAGAAGTCTAATTTTAGCATTTAGTTTTCCAAATCAAAGCCTGGGGAAGGTGTTGGTGCTGGTGTTACTGGTCAGAGCGCTTGCACACTCAGTGGAGAAGTTCAGAAGTGGAGATAAAATCCCACCAAATCTAATTTTCAGGTGGATCCTCTGCCCTGCTGCTTTCTCTGGTGCAGGTGTGGAGGTGTTGGGACATTTGGTCTGCAGCAGGCAGGGAAGGGCCCTGGTGGGTGTGGGAAGGGTTGGGTCACCCTGGTGTGATTTCCTTAAAGGATCACTTGTCAGGAAGGTGAACAGCAGCTGGGAGGTCCAGGGGTGCTGCAGTGAAGGGAAAGAGCCTGCAGTGCAAAAAATTAGGAGAAAATTGGTGCTGAGGGATGGGGAGTGTGGGACCTCAGCTCCCTCCCTTGACCTGAGATGACTGCAGCTTGGTGAGGCATCATTATAGGGACAAAAGGCACCACTTTAACACACTTTTTTTTTTTTTTTTTGTCTCATCTTGAAACTTTGAAAAAAATTTTTTCTGTTTTTCACCTCTAGGATATTGCATGTGAACAATGTACCTCTGCCTGCCTGACCTGCCTGCTGATTCAGAGGCCTCTTCCAGACCCACATCACTTTCCTGCCTCTTTTTATCCTAAATTTCACCTTAGCAGTGGTGGGGTCTACCAGGAAGATTCAGTGTGGATGGATTAGGGACTGATTATTTATTCCATGATGAATGAACACCTCTCTACCCTTGACTGTCAGGGTAAATGTGACCCAGACACAGCCCTGGAGAAAGGACTGCTGCATTTGGTTAATTTTTGCTTTCTTCCTTGCTTGTTCCTTATTCTGTCAAGAAAAAAGAAGGGAACAGCAGAGGGGCTGCTCAATTTCTCATCTGACAGTACCCCTGGAAGGTCAAAGGAACACCAAATTGTGATGAGACTGGCACATTTTTAATTCTCTCTCATTACAGCCTCTGTTAAACTACATTACAATAATTGCTTTAGTTCTACTATGGTATTTTCAGGTCTCTTAATGCAGCTGTCAGCTCAGTGTGCTGGGAACTAACACCAGCAAAAAAGAAAAAAAGAACATAATTAAAAAAGAAAAAAGGAAAGGAGAAGAAACACATAAATGAGAGCCTGGTAGGCTGGCAGAGAGGGGCCAGGACCGGGCCAAATTCAGGATGAGAGCAGGAGATGGTGAAGTCCAGGTTTGCCAGGGGTGCTGCTCAGATCCTGCTCCTGAGGGACCTCTGTGAGTTGGAAGCAAGGTTTGGATTCTCACATCTCACCACAGGGCTTGCACAAACCCTGGCCATAGAAATGGTGGAGTTTTGCACTCTGCAAGGTCTGGAATTATGGGAAGAGGATGCTGAAGAGGCATTTTGTATTTTGGATTTGCTTGAGAGGTTTTGAAGCACCCCTCCATATGGGGCACTTGTTCTAACAGCCTTCTCTTTGGGGCACAAATCTGGGACTAACTCAGCTCTGTGGATTCACTGCAGGACTGACATTTACTCACAGCACATGGACCATGGAAAGGGAGGATTCAGCATCCACACCGAGGTGTTTGCTCAGCTCAGGAGCCCTCCCAGGAGTTGTGCTCTCTGTGACTTCAGCTTTCACAGAATTATAGAATCATGGGAGTTGAAAGGGACCCACAAGGATCATTGAGTCCAATTCCTGGCTCTGCAAAACACCCAAAAATTCCACCATGCCCGTGAGCGTTGTTCAAACACTTCTTGAGCTCTGTCAGGCTCGGGGCTGTGACCATTTCCTGGTGAAGAACCTTTTCCTGACACCCAACCCAAACGCTCCCTGGCACAGCTCCATGCCATGGTCTTTTTTGCAGCCACTCCTGCATTATTTGTTGCCATCCTCAGACAAGTGAACCAGCTGTGCCTGAGTTCCCCAGGCTTGCACAGCCTTGGCCATCCTTCACCCAGCTTTGCATCCCAAATCCTTGTGTTCCTCCTTGTGTTCTTCCACATCCACAGCACCATCTGCACCCCAGCCCCCCAGATCAGCAGATCCTCATGCAAACCCTCTCTCCCACCACAAGAGAGACCTCCCCACCCTCAGAAATGCTTCCCTAAACGGCTGCCTGCTTCAGAAAACCATAAACACACCCTTTGAAGAACAGACACTCCTTCCCTCCCCACATGTGCACTCCAAAAACAATCCCACCATGAAAACATCCCCTTTCTCAACCCCACACCCTTCCACACACGCTGTCACACTTTCTCCATTCCCACAGCCATCCCGCATTCATTAATGCCTCCACAGGAATTTTCAACTGTGTGGAGAATTGTTCGTAATTAGTTAACAGGAAAGAAAAATAAAGTCTCCTAAGCTGTCAGCTATCCTCCAGAAAACCAGCAACAGATCTGAGCACCATTTGGTCTAATTAGTCTTGATATTTCACACAACATATTTCTCAATTTTTGGTGGAGAAGAGGATAAAAAAATCCCTCTGAGGAGAACAACAGGAGTATTTTTGTAAAGGGATTCAGTGGCAAAGCCAAAGGGAACTCTTAATCAACAAATGTGCATTTATATTCCTTTACTGAATCTTTTGCAACAGTTGCTTCATCTTCTGCTTCTATGGGTATGTGCAGGCCTGGGGTGGGGCCAATCTGCAGCTGACATGGATCAAAATAAATGTTTTGCCAGTATATCCTCAATTTCTCTCCTGTGGTGAGGTTGAAAGCCATTGGTACTGCAGGAGGGTGGAGTCTGTTGGTGGAAGGATGATGAGATTTACAGCACAGGATCCAAGTGCATCATTCCCACCTCAACACCTTCATGGATATCCTCATGAATATCCGTGGATATTTCCACCTCACACCTTCAAGGCTGCAGTGAGAGTTGGGCTCTGCTGTCCCATCCCTACAAGTGTCCAAGGCCAAGTTGGACAGAGCTTGGAGTAAAACCTGGTTTAGTGGGAGGTGTCCCTGCCCATGGGTTTGGAACAAGATGATTTTAATGCCCCTTCCACCTCACACCTTTCTATAATTCCCTGGTTTTGCGTCTCAGAACAAAATTACACAGAGCAAGTCAAATCTGCCACCACTGAGAGGTGCTTTTCAATCCACACATGGTGTCTCCAGGGTTCCTCACACTCTTGGGTGGACAACCAGATTTTGAGGTGGCCCCCTCAAGCTGACCATGGTGATGGTGGTGGTGGTGTCCCATGGCTTGGGGCAAATTGCAGATTGTGCATGAGGTGTGCAGGGGAGGAGTATCCGTGTCCCCTCTGCAGTCAGGAGGAAGAAGATGGCTGTTGTCAGGTCTTAGGTTGGAAATGGGGGTGTGCGTTCTATTTCCCATCTATCAGAGGTGGGGCAGCTCTCTGCTGTCCATGGGGCAGTTTTTTCTTTCTCTCTCCCACAGCCAATCCTCCCTCCAGGAGATCTCTTCTGTCCATGGCCACTGAGTGTCCCTGCATGGCTGAGAAAATTCCAGCATCCCATGGGGAGATGCTGTGCCCAGGGCAGGAGCCAAGCATTCCTACCTGGATCCAATCTGACTCCTGCAACACCACAGCAGCCTTTGCCCACTGCATTCCCAGAGGAGCAGCTTTCTGCCCCACTGCATTCCCAGAGGGAGCCCAGGCCCATCTCCAGCAGCCCTGGAGCTTCAGAGGAAAACTCCAGCCTTGTCCAGGATCCTGCTCCAGCAGAAGCACAGCTGGCACTGCAGGAGGGCTGAGCCCCCATGGAATGGCACTGCTGCCACCTCCCTGACCCACAGGCTGCCAGCTCTGTTCTGACTCTGGCAGTGGGTTGTTTTCTTTTTTGTACTATTGCATTTGTATTTTTAATTTCCCTAGTAAAGAACTGTTATTCCTATTCCCATATCTTTGCCTGAGAGCCCCTTAATTTCAAAATTATAACAATTTGGAGGGAGGGGGTTTACATTTTCCATTTCAAGGGAGGCTCCTGCCTTCCTTAGCAGACACCTGCCTGTTCAAACCAAGATATGTCACCACATGAGGCATCCAAGAGGGAGGCAGGACTGTAGGTGCCAATCTCAGCACTGATTAGGGAAGGTGTCTGGACAATCACCCAGGGATACAACACAGAATCTGCCTCTGAGCATGTCACCCTCAGTGATCTCTATCAGGAGAGACAGTCGGTGTGAGCACTGAAGTTTCGTGTGGTTCATCTCTCATCCGCTTCTCACCGCTTGAACGGCAGCTTTAACTGCACTGATGATCTCAGCTCGACCCCAGCTGCCTGCAGGGAGCCAGGACACTCAGCTCAGGTGCAGATTTGTAGATTAAAGATACTCCAGAGGGGAGGGGAGTTTAGCTGTGTAAACAAAGATGTTCGATGGCATTTGTAGTTAAGGATGGATTTACAAACAGGCCCACGCATCAGCTCATTAAGATCTCAGCATCAAAGTCAATGATCAACCCAGGGCTCACAAAATCCTCTGCTTTGGGGTGAGATAAAGCACTTTTTGGTGGCTTTAGGATTTTGTTGGATTTGGCAGAGGAATGGACACCCAAATCCCGTGGAAACCTGTTCCTCACAGACCCCAAAACTCAGGTGTTTTTACGGTCTGGTTGACAAGGTGGTGTTAGGTCATAGGTTGGACTTGATGATCTCAAAGGTCTTTTCCAACCTGATTCTGTGATTCTGTGATAGGAGATGCTAAATTTTAGGTGGAAATATCCATCTGAGAGGATGCCAGGACTCTCCGTACAAGACAGAGCACAGAGGAAGGTTAGAGCCCAGTGAGCTGCAGAGCCCAGGTTCTACAAGCTTTGGCCATAGGAATGTGATGAATGGCATGGGAAATTAATTCCCAGAAATGTGTGGGGCGTCCCATGTGTCCTGCTGATAGACATCCTTAGATAAATGACATTTCTGATGAACTCTCAGCTAACGAACTGTAAAAATTTCACCCCCTCCCAAAAACCCTGTGCAGGAATTCCAGCAGCACCTATTCTAAGGACTTGGAAAGTGTTTACATTATACTCCCAAAATATTTTAATTGATTTTTTGTTGTTGTTCAGAAAAAAAAAAAATCAAACTCTGCTGTTACTTGATCCCTTGGCAGCTCCATAAAAACTCTGGCATTGTTCATGCAGAATTTTGTCAGCTTTAGGAGAAAATCAGTCCTGGGAAGAGCTGCAACTTTTACCTCTGCAGTGTTAGGACTGAAAGAAACAATAGTCACTAAGTAAAGGATGGGCATCTTTGGCATAAATACTGAAAAATAAAGCTTTTCCACCCTAGAGGGGTGGGAGGGCACAAAGGACTTTGAAGACAGAAGTAATGTGAATTTCTTTCTCCAGACAGAGCAACTGAGGCCCAGAGATGAGAGGCCAGGAGGACATTTCCCAGCACTGAAGAGCAATTGAGGTGTTGTCCCATCTCCTGGGACATCTCCCATGTCCAGGATTTAACATGATGGATTCTGGAATCAGTCTGGCCCCCAGCCTGGGAATATTCATCTTCCAAAGTGTTTTCAAGCCTATTTTGAGCTTATTTCAATAGTTAGGAGTAAAGGTGATCACTTACAGGTATTTTCAAGGTGTTTAGTTCTAAAAATCTCTGATTTAAGCTCTTAAGACTCATTATAACCTTAGGACTCCAGTCTCCTGGTAGAGTAATAACCATCAGATCAAGAAGCAGGGTCACAGAGCACATGGTGGGGACAAATTTAAAGATTTCCCCATTCAGCCATGAATACAGGAGAGCAAAAGCTGATTTTATTCATTTATTTTACATGGTACTGAGGAAGGAGGAGAGGGGTTTTGTGGAAGCAGGAAGAGACATGAAGGGTAAGATATTTAGCATCTGGATTGGAGCCTGTCTGCAAGTTTAACAGCTGTTTTTACCAAATGGGAGCAAACCTCCCCCAAAACAAACGAGCCATGGTGTGTACAGTGCTAAATCTTCGAGGGAAAAAAGGAAAAGGAGATTTAAACTGGCCTGCTGTCTCCATCAGTGATCCTGCAGGGAATTTTGCAGTTGTTGAGAGGTTAATGTGGGTCCTGACTGTCCACCTGACCCAGCCTGCCTGCTCCTCTGTGCTGGAGATGGAAATCTTTTCCGTTTGCTGTCTTCAAGTAGGGAACAGCTCAGCCAGGGAGCGGTAATGGAGCCCAGCAGGGAACAGCTGTGTTCATCTGTTGCTTTGTGGATGAAAAATGTTGCCTGAAATACACAGAAGAAACCAAATCCCTGCTCACTGCAAACCCTTGGTGAACCCCAGTGTTTGGTACCTGTGAGGAAACTTTTCACCATCCACAGGGGAAGAGCCTGAGGATGTGAGAGGAGAGGTGGAGCAGAAAAAATACACGATTCTTATCCCTGCCTGGAAATATCATCCAGAAATCCATCCCCATGGGTCTGCTCACCCCTCTTCCTCCACAAAAGCAAAAGGATGCCCCTAAACATCCTCTGGAGTTGATGTCCAGCACCAGAGCTGCAAATGACACAGGAGGGACAAGGGGTTGGGATTCTCTAGGGGTAGGTTTTGGCCTTGCTGCATTTGGTCCTGTATGGTTCAGGGCTATGAAAGAACTGATGGACCAAAGGCAGAGAGTGGTGCCTCATTTTGCACACATTTTTGGAGCAGTCCTCTCTTCATGAAACCCAAACTGCTTCCCGGGGCTCCATGCAGCTTCAAAGCAGCTTCCCTCATCATCAGCTCTGCCTGTGCAGCTCTGAGGCTTTACCAGTACATGCTCCTTCATGAAATGGGGTTGGGCAGTCATAAATATCCTTGAATGATGGGCTGAACCTCCTTGGAAACCTGGATGATGGGCTGAACTTCCTTGGAATTCCTCCTCTGCAGCCTGACAACAAACAGGTGCTTGGGAAGATCCTCAGAGGCTTTGATCTGTCCACGTGGGATCTTCTGTGCACAGCTCTGGGTGTGGAGGGAGTCTGACCAGACAAAGAAAAGCTCGCCCGCCCTTCCTTCCTTCCTTCCTGCCTTCCTTCCTTCCGAATTGCCTTCCTTCCTCCCTCCTTCCCTTCCCTTCCCTTCCCTTCCCTTCCCTTCCCTTCCCTTCCCTTCCCTTCCCTTCCCTTCCCTTCCCTTCCCTTCCCTTCCCTTCCCTTCCCTTCCCTTCATCCCAAATCACAGAAGAGGCCAAGTTGGAAGGGACCCTCTGGGATCATCAAGTTCAGCTCCTGGCCCTGCACGGGACCATCCCCACCTTGTGCCTGAGGATATTTTGTTTTATCTTTTCCAATCACCAACTCCCACTTTTCCCTGTCCCTCTTCAACCCCCCCGAAGTGCTCCCTGCCAGAGGATGTGCAGACACTCAGGACACACCAGCCTTGTTCCCACCCAAGGATTTATCTGCTGCCAGAGCTCTCTGCCTCCAGGACCTTCCCACACCCCTGCCACCTCCTCCCTGTGCGGGCAGGAGCAGGACCCGGTGCTTTATGAGCCTCGTCAGCAGCAGATTAATGAAAGCTGGGAGGACAGAGGGGGTCACAGCACGTGAACCACGACCAGACCCCACCACCACCCACCCCTCTGGCACAGCAATGATTTCTGCCTCAATCTCCCACCCTGACAGGGTGCAGGACAAATGGTGAGCACTGGTGATAAAAGGGACCCTGATCATTAAACACAGAGCTGGGATAAGCTGGATCACATCCCTGTGATTTTCCCTGTGATGATGCTGTAGTATGGGGAAGGCTGGATAAGATTTTGGGCTTTCCACACCTCATTGTTTTGCCTAGCACAGCCTGGCTTTGTTTTGCAGCTCCCTTTGACACAATCTTTGAAAATACATCTGAATTTCCTTCCTAGACAAGTATCATACATTTCCTTTCCTTGTGCCATCTGAGATGCTCCAGGCTAGCAGATGTGACACAGACTGAGACTCCCAAACCCTTTGGAAATTGTGCTGGGGCCAGGTAGGGAATGGGATGTCTAAAATGACACCTATTTGCAGACAACCCACGGGCCTGGCTTCTCCCAGGCTCAGCAGCAGCCAAGTAAATTCTTCCTCTTGCTGGAAACATTCCCACCATTTGATTTGCACAATATTCCTTCAGATTTCACAGTTCCTGGCAGGAGGGAGGTCTGAAGTCACCCCCAAAAGTTGTGACAGGTTTATTCACTGAAAGAGTGCCACCACCATGGGTTTATTCTAGATTTTCTGGCAGTAGACAAATAAAAATGTCAGAGAACAAGAAGTTATTTTAAATAGCTGAGGTTCTTAGCGAGATGAAATTGATATTATTAATATCAGATGAAGTCACATTTGTCCAGGATCCCAACTCTCATTTCTGTGGCATTGCCTGCACCTCATCATGGCATTTTTAGACTTAAAATTTACCAAAAAAAAAAAAAAAATTAAAAATCTGTGCTGTGACTTAGTGGAAAAGTGGAGAGAAAGGAGGAAAAACTTCAACATTCAGGGATTTGTTTTGGTCAAACTATGCAGGCTTGAGTTTCCCTTGGAAATGTGCAATTTATTATCTCTGTCCCAGCTGTTGTCTGTCTGGAAACCTGAGAAGGAATTTGGATGTCTTGCACCTGGGGAGCAGGTGGATTTTGGGAAGGACATTGATTGGACTGAGGTGCTCCTGAGATCCAGCCCAGTCTCCCAGGAGCAGCTGATCACACGCTCCAAGACTGAATTTTCACCGGAGATGGAAGCAGGAGAGGGACTGAAGAATGAGGAATTGCAAGACAGATAAGAAGAGGAGGAGGGCAAAAAACAATCCCCAAAGACGTTTCCAAAATGAACATCTGTTAGGAGGGAGTGTGGGAGATAAAATAATAATAACAACAACAGCAGCATGAACAACTCTGCTCTCCTTTTCTCCCTCTTTCAGGAATAACTTGGCTGATGATCTGCCCCCTGTCACATCCCAAGCTCTCTGTCAGGAAGGGAAAGTTTCCTGGTGGCTCAGAGGTTTGCAGAGCACATCCCAGGTGTCAGATGCAAGAGGAAAGTTAAAAGAGAGAAAAAAATTTGTTCAGCGGAGCATCAAAAGCAAATATTCCTTTGGCACTGTTGTTGATTCCACACCTTCCCCAGAAGTTCCTCACCGTTATTTAAATCACTTTATCCTGTTAATCCACAAAAGGCAGGTGAGATCAGGCTGGGTTAGCAGAGAATTGCAAATATATTGTTGAGATACTTTCTGTGAAGACAAATAGGCCTTAAAGCGCCTTAATGCCTGATGCCAGAACGCTGTGCTTAATTAAGCAGCTACAGGGGCCATTTACAAATGTGATTTCTGCATTGATTATCTATAACTCTCTCTGCAGCCCCTATTAACAGCGTCCTATGGAGAGGATTGTTTCCCATAAGTGGCTCATCCAGGGAGATGGGGTGGCTGCCTTTGCCAGGCATCCTATTCCAAACGATCAGCCTGAAAATATTGACTAATCAGCAACAAATGTTGATGGGGCAGAGGAGGAGGGATAAATCTCCTCGGGGGCTCATGGGGGGAGGACAACAGTGATGAATCTGCAGATTAAAAGGCTGTTGCATTATCATTAGGAAAGGATAGAGTGTGTAAAAGTGTTTTTAAGCCAGATCCCAAAGCTGGTCCTGTGTGTTTGTGTAGAAAGCTGGGTAAAAATCTTGCCCAAGGTAAGAGGGAGAGATTTATGTGCTCTGTTGAAATGGTCACTCAGTAAAGTGTCCAGAGGAAACTGTCAGAGTCAGGACAGGCTGGTTGTAAAACCCTTCCCAGGAGGACCTCAGAACAATATGCAACATTTTCTAGCATAACTTCCCATTGATTTCTGTGGAGTTGTTCTGCTGCAAATCACCTGTTTTCTGCCCTTGAAAAACCAAGACTTACAGCTTCCCTGCCAAGAGGGCTAGCCAGGAACAGAGCTGGTTCTTTGTCTTCCCATCAGGAGCTGCTGGCTGCCTTATGTGCAATTTGAAAAGCAAGATTTGGGCAAAACTGGGGAAAAGCACAAGAGAATCCCCCCAAATGGAGAATCCAGCAGGAAGGGCACACAAACACCTGTCCAAAGGACATTTCCAGGGGTGAGGCATCCACAAGTTTTCTTGGCAGGAGAGAGGGGTAGCCAGCATCTCTAGCAACAAAAATAACATGATCTCATGCAGAGAAAAGCCTCTAGATTTCCAAAGGCATGGGTTTCGGATTTTTTTTTTTTTTTTTTTTTTTTTTGCAAAAAAAAGAACATATTCTGCTCTGGAAGGAACAGCCTTGTGCCCACTTGGGTCAGTGAAGCAAAGGCATCATCCCTCAGGAGCCAGCCCTATCTGTTGGATTTTTCCTGAGAGGACCACGGGGACGAAATCTGCCTCTTCCCAACTCCCTGTGTGCCCTGGGGAGGAGAGGGAAAAACAGCACACACAAAAGAAGAAAAAGAAAAAAAAAAAAAAGGGAAAAATATGTCAATAATTTAAGAGACAAAGCTGCTGCCACGGAACCCAATCTCTTCCAGGCGCCCGCAGCAGCTTTTGGACACCTTGATTAATCATAACTGGCTACATATTATTTCCCTATAAGCAAACTACAATGTTACTCATACAAACAGCTTAATCTTGACAGCTGCAAAATGCCAGGATTTAATGTGGGATGGAGGGAGTTTTGCCATATGTTGCCACTCCGGGCCTGAGACGTTCTAATCCTCAGCATATTGCCTGCTGGAAACAGCCATTTCAGGGAATGCCTCCCTTCCCTTTTAATTGCATTTGTTGTCTCCAGTTCACGTTGTCGCCTCTTTTTCCTGCCAGCACGGAATAAATCAGTCTCTCAGGGGGAGCTTGGGTTGGGTTGTTTTCTTCTCCCGGTTTCTGTTCTTGAGCAAAGGGGGTTGAGAAGGCACTGAGGGTTCTTGTAGGGCTCGGGGTCACACACTCATCCTGGCTGATCCCACTGCCAACCCACTATCCCACAGGCTGCCAGGTCAGGAGAGGCTTCCTGATCATGTCTGTGTTCACTGGAATTGCCAGATGGCTCGTGCAGGGGAGACTTTTCATCTCTTGCTTGCTAATCCCCTTTTCTTTGATAAAAGGACCTGGCATGGCAATGTTAACTTCAGCTTTTTCCTGCTCTCTGTCTGAGATTTGAGGATGTGGTCAAGTTCTCCACTCCTGTTTGGAGATGTGAGGGGAGATGTGAGCACAGGGAGGCCGTGCCAGGGTGAAAGAGGAATGCTCAGGAGAGGATAAATTGGTTGGTTTACGTGTGTCCCCAGCTGTTTCTCTCTCAAAATGCACCAGTGCTGCTTGATCCTGGGCAGGAATGAGGTGCTATGGGCACCATCTGAGTGGTGGTGGACAACAAATAAGGGAAAGCCTCTGTATCCTTAATTTTCCAGCACCAGGTAAGACAAGTCTGGAATTTTACACCAGCTGTGATTGAAGCAGAAGCCTGGGAACACACAACTGGATAAAAATGACCCAGGATAAGTGGAAATCAGCCAGCTCACCACCTTCCATGCAATATCTCTGTTGTGCCTCTAACACAGAATCATTTCATTTGGGAAGGACCTCAAAGATCATCAATTCCAGCTGTCAACCCAGCACTGCTCCATGTCCTAAACACTCCTGGCCTGCACGTCTGTATTTTCTGTCCCTTGGTTTTCTGCAGGTGGCCATCCTTTCTGACCAAGGAAGGGAATTTTTTGCACTTTTCCAACTTTTTTACAAAGGTTTGGATGGTTTGGACCTGTGATTCTCCTTTGCAGCTGCTGAAAAAGGAGAAAGTTTTCGCAACCACGCTGTAACAGCTCCTGCAGGCTCTCAGAAGGCTTGGATGCAGTCTCCAGCTCTGTTGCAGAATTCCTGTGTGACCCAGCTCATGCAATTTTTATAAGTTTCTTTTTTTTTTTCTCTTATGAAAAAGGAAAACAAACAAGATACCTATTTTTCTCCCTGTTCCACTGCTCTTCCTGCTGGCTCCTACCAATTGCTCTGTTACTTGGGATGGATGAGCCCTCAAATTTAAGTCCCTTTCTCTGACAGTGCTGTCCACCTTGCAGTCCCTTTTTATGCCCTAAAGGCAGGATTCTCCACAGACATTGGAGGCAGGGCAGGAAAGCCATGGGGTTAAATTGCAGCAGAAAGATTAACCTTGATATCAGGAAACAGTGAAAAGTGAGGGAAAATGGGGAAGGTTGTTCTGATCCTTGGAGCAATCCTGCTCATTGCTTTGTCAGGGGGCAAAACCATTGTCCAACTTCTTCCTGCATCTCTGGTGATCAAGGGGCCTTTCCCTGTTCCAGCACCCTGATGCTCTTGTCCTTTGTCATTCCTCATGGGCTAAATCTCCCTGTCACAGTAAAATCCCAGACTTTGCTCCCTTATGCCCACTCTCCATGAAAAGAGCCCCTATTCCTCCCAGGAAGGTGCCTGAGGGCAGACTGATACATGATGCATTTTGTTAATCAGATCAGTGCCACGACTCAAATGATGGAAAGGCACATGGTAATTCTTTGGGCTAAATAACTCACATTAAAGCACTTCCTTGTTGCCCCTTTTACCACATAAATCCATAACTCAGCATGGAAAGGGGAAAGAAAGGTTAATTGCCCACTTGCCCAAGTGGAATTGTGATGGGATTCATCTTCCCCCATCTCAGATGTCTGATGACAGTAGCCACAACTCAAATTCATGTCTTTTATGCAAAGCGATCGCTGCACAGCTCTTCTTAGGAGCACAACATGAACAGGAAGAACTGGGAAACCACTGGAAGAATTTTCCTGGCTAAAAGGCACTGAAATCTTGAAATCTTGAAATCCGTCCTCTAGATATGGTGCAAGGGTTTCACCTGTGCCTGGTGTGGGAGCTGCTGGGGTGGGAGCAGGGTTAAATTATGGCTGCTCACAACAAACTATCTAATTGTGGAATATTGGAATGGTTTGGGTGGGAATTGACCTTCAGGATCATCTTGTTCCAGTTTCTGCCATATAAGGACGCCTCCCACCATCCCAGGTTGCTCCAAGCCCCATCCACCCTGGCCTTGGACACTTCCAGGGATCCAGGGGCAGCCACAGCTGCTCTGGGCAGCCTGTGCCAGGGCCTCACCACCCTCACAGCCAGGAATTCCTTCTCAACATCCCATTTGACCCTGCCCTCTGGCAGTTTTAAGCCATTTCCTCTTGCCCTGTCCCTCCATCCCTTGTCCAAAGTCCTTGCCCAGCTCTCTCATAGCTCCTTTAGGCACTGGAATGTTCTGTAAGATTTCCTTGGAGCTTTTTCTTCTCCAGGCTGCTGAGCTGCGTGGGGAGCTTCCATCAGTCCTGATTTAAGGGACCCTTAAAAGAAAATCAACTCTTGCCTGGTTACATGGACAAACCTTGTGAGCAGTGGGAGAAAGGAGCACCACCAGACACCTCACACCTCATCCTGCAGCTGTGGCCTCCAGGAGAAAATTATGGATTGTGCCTTGGATATGGGATCGATTTTGGGGCTGACTGGCTCAGACACAAACTCTGCTTGGTGGCCAGGGGATGTCTAAGGTTAAACCAAAGGAATTCCAGCTGGAATGGAGCTGGGCTCCATCCAGCCTCGGCCGTACTCAACACCAGGCCAAACAGGTCATGGCTAATTGTCCAGTGTTGCAGTAAGGTAGAAAAATCATAAAGAAAGGCTTCATAAAATCAGGCCTGCTCTCCTGGAATCAGTGGCTGGCCTTTTGCAAGTTCCCATGGGAAAGCAATCCTGGTGTGAGCAGTTGGTTAGCATAACAATCTATTCCTGGGTGAAAAACAACCAGCACCTGTATAAACTATTTTTACACTATTAAATAGAAAAATGAGAACTATCTCTCACAAACAGCTTTCTCTGCACACACACACACCAGGGGTCTGCATGACCAATCATTACAGAATAACAACTTGTTATTGATCAATAAAGTGATTGGCAAGGAATCTCCCAACCAGCTGGAGTCCCACACGAGGTCTGTAAAACTGTATAAAAAGGAGTTATGTGACTAAAGAATGGCCTTTTTCCACCATGAAGGAAATGGAGTCCGTGTGATTTATTCCCATTGTCCAGGACTCTTCTCCTGCTCTTTCCTCTCTTCCTGGCAGTAGATAAAGTTGTTATTTTAAGCATAACACATTTGCACATGAATGGGGATCCATGTCATCAGCAACAAATCATGTCTGGGCTTAGCAAGAGTGAATATCCACACACCTTGTAAGTGCTGTGCCTGCTGTCCCCAAACCCACAGCTTCCAGCTCTGGAAAAGGGTCTGGATTGGGAAAAATGCTCCCTAGGACACTCATGAGGCAAGTTTTGTTCAAAAACATCAAAAAATGTTTGGTGAAGTATATCCTCAACTCTTCTCAAGAAATACATTTCACTATTGCCGAGAATATTAAGAACTACACAAGCACACAACCTGTTAAACCTTAATTAAAACTGGAAAAAAAAAAATTCCGCTTTTAGATCTATAAACTGGGAGTGTAGAACCCACAGAAGCCGTAAATGATACAAAATATTTTGTATCTCTGTATGTATATTTAATGGTATCATTATTAACCCCAATTACATCACAAATCATTGAAAATTTCATGAAACAGGTAAACTATTTATACTTTTTATGCAAAATATAACAGTAATAAAGCATCAGCTCAGACTTGCACACATGCCTTCAGATTTGCTCTCATTTGCATATTGCTGAATTTACACAGTATGTTTTGCTAATTAATTTTTATCTGGAAGCCTCTAAAGCAGTGCCGTGGTTTTTCCCTCCTCCAAGGATGACTTGTGTGGTTGTCTCTTCCCAGGGAATGATTTAATAAGAGAGGGGGACTTTTCCTGGGGAAGTTAATGACGTTCATAAATTCAAAGTGAAGAGTCTTTTTTATGGCTTGGGTGGTTTAAACAACACAAAAGATGTCCTCTGGCCTTGACTTAAAACATCCCTGTGAAGAGCTTCTTGTGAAGAACAGGAACTCACCTGATTTCAGAATCACCAGCACAAAGCCTGAATTTTTTTGAGGGGTGTTAAGAAGCAATATCAGCCCAACCAGAGAAACTCTTTGTGCTGCATCTGGAAACTCTTCATGTGACCACAGGCTCCCAAGGCTGAGCTGATTGTGTGATAACTTGTAGAGGTCAGTGTTGTAATCCCGTGGCTTTCAGCTTTCAAATCATCACAAAATGTGCAGGAAAAATTGCTTTGGCCACCAGAAGAGTTCCCATTATTCTTTCCGTAACCAGCTGTAATGCAGCTATGCAAGCATCTTGCACTTTAATATGAGGTTTTAATAGTAATTTCTCCCCTTAAAACTTAGACTCATTTAGGTTGGAAATGACCTTTCAGATGGAGAACAAAATCAGCTTCAGCAAAATCAGCTGAAATCCTTGTAAATCAGAGGAGTGCAGCTTTTGGAGAAGCTTTCTCCTCCCTTTATGATTGCAGCTAATTAACATAACACTCTTTCTGCCTTCCAAAATGTTCATTTCACTCACCCCCCTGAATTTTGCAACAATTCACTGCAGATTAATCACTAAAAGCGGCATTTGTCTGTAATACTAAATTAGTCAGTGTCATTAGAATTTCCCAATACGATTGGTTCCAGTCAATGTGAACTCATGGGTCCAGCATGAGGCTGAATTCAGAGGTGTTTACATGAGAGTAACTTTAGTCAAGCCTTACTGCCAGGGCCTCCAGCTGTGCTGAACTCTCCTCTGACAGGCACTGGAGTAAAATCAGCACTTGCCTTAATCCTGACTGCATTTGGGTGAGCTGAATCATTCCCTGGAAATGCCAGGATCTCCCCAAAAATTACAAATGGACTCCCATGCGATCACCTATTGCACAGATGTTTTGCATTCAGTAAAAAGAATCCCACCCAGGTCTTCAAAGGGTCGTTTGTCCTCATTTTTCTTGCTCTGAAATCATGGGAGGACCCACCAGTCTCACAAGGTTTTGTCTGAAGGTGATGGGACATCCTGGGAGACAGCTTTTGAGCAACACGGTACTGCCCAGTTAATGACAGGTGTGCAATATATCATCAGGCACTCAGAGCTGAACTGAACAACTCAGAATTAAAAGGGAAACCTAAAGCTGGCCTGTCCCAGTCCCTGCTCCAGACAAAGCTGCCTCTGCCATGCTGAGCACAGTCAGGCTGTGAAATATCAGTGTTTTAAACACCAACCTCTGCAGCTGTCAAGCAGCACTAGATAGACACCCTGATGCCTCCTCCTCTTTCCCATGCTCTTGCCTCCAAACTTCACTCTTTTCCATGCTTTTTGACAGGCCTTTCTCCTTGGGTGATCCCTGGCAGGAATTTAGGATCACAGCAACAAGTGACCCATTTTGGGCTGTGGGGAAACTGTGGAGAGATGAAACTAGAATTGAAGCTGGCCCAGGAACTGGGAAGTAAAGGCTATTTCTTGAGATGTCAGCAAGGAGAATGAATCAGTCACAACTACTTAAGGAACCTCAGGGAACAGTTTGGGCATATGTGATGCATGTAGGCAGATCTAATTGGGGTGATTTTTTTGGGAAGAGGTTCATAAAAAAAAAAGTCCACATGCCTGTCTCCATGGCAACTGAACATGTAGGGGTGCACTTGGCCTCAGTTTGTGACTGTCCATCTCTTAAATTAAACAAAATTCATTGTTTCCAATCTTTTTTTTTTAGGCAGCAGCCTGACTCTCTTCTCCCATGAGTGATTTTTTTTTTTTCCCCTCAAAATACAAAAAGCTGAACAGACTCAGTCTGCTGGAAGTGCAGGGGGGTTAGCCCTGGACATCCACCCCTTGGTCTCCAAAGAAAACTTTATCTCATGTGTTTATTGTGCGCTAAATCTGGCCCAGATGTGGCACATTTTCTAAAAATCGTGGGGCCAGCACATGCAGGGGATGAATCAAGCAAAGCAATCATGGCCCCACGTCAAATCTTGAGGACTCTGCCCATGGTTTTCATTAGTTAATTGAATTTAATCCTTATCAATCAGCAGGTCCAAACACACTGAGCCAGAATCCTCTGCTCCTGCCCAAAGAATGGGAATGGATCATTAGGGAAAGCAAAAAAGCCTTCTCCAGAACAAATATTAATGCTGTCTCCAAGTTGCTTGACGTGGACTGGCAAATACAGGAGAGCACAGGAATATAAAAGATGACAAAAATAGTTCTATTGCAGCTCCTAAAAACAAAACTCTTGAAAGGTTTTTGTTCTGGAGGAGGGACAGAGGTGCATTGTAGTGTCATTATTGTAGCTCTTTGTGTAGATCACTGGATTGGGACAGTTAATTGATTTTCAGGATTAGCCCGTGGATAAAATCATACAGATCTGGAGGACAGTGCTTTGTGTATTGCCAACAATATATTAGCTCCTCTTTCAACTGATAAAATAATTAAGGGCTTGGTTGAAAGGGCGTATTTCTCTCTGTGGCCACTGGTGCCTGAAAGCATGAAATTTCAGAATGTTTCCCATAGTTGTTCATTGAAAGAGGAATAATCCATTTTCTGCCTAATTATTTTCAAGAGAGCAATAAAAACTGAATTAGGAATATTTAAAAATGTAAAAAGTGCTCTACATTCAAATGGCTTGAACTTTGGTGATGTACTATCGTTTGCAGATGATAATGAAAATGTTAACCTTGGGAGAAACCATTTTGTCCACAAATTAATGACAAATAAGAGGAATATTAGCTGCAGATTAATTGCTAAGTTCACATACTGCAGAGTGTGCTATATTTAAGTTGTCATTTGGTTCTTCAGGTTATATAACAAACTTTTAATTCACTTTTCCTCATCTTGCAAAAGGTTTCAGAATGACAGAAGAGACTTAATAGCTTTCACTGTGGAATATATGAAAACATTGAGGAATGGCACCAGTAAATGGATGGCTGAATAACCTGAGAGAGTCTTATGACATTTCCCAGTTATTAGAAATTAATTATTATGGCAGAAGAAAATTGATCAGCTACAATTTTCGTATTCCTGAAGGATGATGAAAATGGAGATTATACTTTTAGGAACTCTAACTGATTTCATTTCTTTTCACAGAGAGTTAAAAGCAGATATGGGTTATGGGGTTTCTTGAGTTTCTTTTTCTTTAATGGCACAGGCATAAAAGTAAAACAGCCTGATGTTGCATGAGGAGGAATTTATGATATAATGAGTTCGCTGAAGAGTGAAGTTAAAACAAAAAATGATAAATCCTTTGGTCACACTGGTAACTCCTATCAGAAAACAAACCATGACAAAATAGAAAATACAGAAAAGAACTTTAGTTCTCTAATGCTTGACTTCACAATTTGATTTCAGCAAGGAAAATCCCATTCATCAAGCACCTATCTCTGAAACACATTTACTCTGGGGCTATTTTCAACCCTCAGTTTTCTCATTTTCTTTAAAACTCATGGAAATGATGCTGGTCAATTTTATCCTAAACACAGCATGGAAGGATGAGTTTCTGGGGCAAAAAAAGCCCCACTCTGGGCTTGCTGTGCCTTGAGCTGGGTGTCCCTGGGGTCACAAATGTCCTGAGGACAAGGGCAGTGCCCAGAAAAAATATCAGCTCTGGGTGTGACTGAGCTGGGCACTGGGAATCTGACAGCAGCACTGGAGACCAGGGACAATCAGTGAAAATCAGTGTTTGGACAAGGAAATCAGTGTTTGCTTGTCTTTTCTTTATGAGCATGGATTTAAAAGGGTGCAATTCCTGGTGCAATGGGGTCTGCACACTTGTCCTCCTGCTGAATTTCTCCTCTACTCAAGTCTAATTCATGGTGAAGACCTGTCTGACCAGGGAAATAATCTTCTCTTGCCCTGTGGGATAAACAAATGGATTCCAAGTACAACCTGCAACAAATGAGTACCGAAAACTCTTGGAATTCATCTGCACTCAATGATTGACTCAGGTACTGCAAGATAAGCCACCAGCTGCTGAAATGGCCCCTGCTGGGATGTGAACTAAGCTGAATTTTGGAAAAAAAGAGCAATTTTAGTCATTTATGTTGCCCATGGCACCTGACCAAGCATCCCTTAGACTTCAGGAGTGAATTCTCTGGTGTTAAATTGACACTGACACCCCTTGCAGGGTTGGGCTGACACCAGTTGCTCCATCCTTCATATGGATTATTCTTGTAGACCTCACCCAGATCAAGCTGATATTGTTGTAACAAGGTCTCTCTTGCCTGTGTAGCAATGTGCTTCCACAAAACCATTCAAGATATAATTTCTGAATGTTTGACACCAGTATTCCCAGAGTGAGATGATGGTGAGAAGATTCATTGCTTCAGCTGATGGATAAACGTTTGAATTTTGGCCATAGAATCCTTAACAGTTTTGGGGTGGAATGGTTCTTAAAGCCCATCCACTGCCACCCCTGCCATGGCAGGGACACTTTCCACTATCCCAGGCTGCTCCAAGCCCTGTCCAGCCTGGCCTTGGACACTTCCAGAGATCCAGAGGCAGCCACAGCTTCTCTGGTCAACCTGTGCCAGGGCTCCTCACTCTCCGAGGGAAAAATTTCTTTTTAATATCACATCAAGACCTGCCCACTATCAATTTCAAGCCATTACTTTCCATCACTTCATTCCCTTGTAAATTGTTCCCTTTCATAACATCCCCAAAAATGGATATGGGCTCCTCCAAGGAGTTAGGATTGCGTGGCAAATCAGGGAAATGTCTGTACTCTTGCTAGATGAACCATTCAGAGAAAAAGATTTTTTTTCACATCATTTAAATTCTAGTTATATTTGTGGTTGGTTTGTTTGTTTGTTCATTTTTTTTTTTTTTTCTATTCATTCTTTTCCTAGCTGTACCATCTAGTTCAGGTTTCATAAATAAATAAAATAAATACTTTGATCTGTCTTCTGATGGTTAGTGTGATTTTCAGATAACATCCCATCACTTTCCCCTTAGAAGTATCATGATCCTAAAATTGGGTCCAAACTCCAGAGCTTTAACATAAGCTATAAAACACATCAAGGGATAATGGGATATGCATCCACTTTCTCTGCATGGATGAGCCAGCACTGCAGAGGTCAGGAGAAGGAGAACTGTCTTTAACACCCAGCAATAAGCAGGAAAACTCGTGTTGCAGGGAAGACAGGAGCACTCTTGATGTGTTGAGGTGCTGGGGAAAGGCTTGGCAGAAAAAAAATAAAAACCTAGAAACAAGTTTTAAACGATGGCTTTGCAAAAAAGACCAGATATTTTAGAGAATTGGAACTGTGAAAGATGAATTTACTAAGACCACCTGGGGTAAAATAATAGGTGATTGGTGTTAAAAGTATTAGTAGCATTGTGTGGCAAAAGTTAATAGGTTGGAAACATTTATAAGGTATTGTAACTAGGAAATAAGTTGGTTTCTGATAGAATGGCGTTGAGTTTTACATCTCTTACGTTTCACTTTTTTATGAGACTGATAATGGAACAAAATCTTTTAAAACGCTTCTCAGTTGCTCTGTCTCTGTAGAGCTGGGATCTTCCAGCAGGGAAAGGCTTGGCAGGGAGGTGTGGGAGCTCTGGAAGCAGGGAAGGGCAGTGGGAATGGGGTTGTGACCACGCATCCAACAGCAGAGCCAGAGAGGAGCTGGCTCCTAAAGATAATTGATGGCTGCTCACTCTGGCACTCACATTTTTCAGCCAGACCCCCTCGTGGAAGAAGAAGGATCCATCCTCTCCTGGATGTTAGATGATGGTGAGATTAGTGGCCTAGGAATTATGAAGTCCTCCCTTTGACTCCCTCTGGCTGCCAGCATTAATCAGGTGATCGTCTGGGATGTGAGGTATTTCCACCTGCTCCTTCATCCCAAGCCTCCGTGCTAAATCTTAGCCCTGCTTTGGGCTGGCTTCACCCAGGCTGGGCTTGGCTGCTGTGGAGTTTCTGGCTCCTTTATTGTGCATTTCTGCAAAGAAACAGAAGATGGAGTGAAGAGGAAAGGTTTTAGGGAGACAAGACCAGGTGAGATGCCTCAGTCCTCTGCTGTTATGATATCTATGATAACAATTTTTTTTTAATAAAGGCATTAATATCCATTTAAGCAGCTTGGTTCCTTACCCTATCTCCTCTGTTATCTCCTCAAACCTTCTGATTCTGATGATTTAAGTGATTTTCCTTAATTATCAGCCAAAATTTATTCATGAGCTCTCTGATCTCTTTCTTTGTGTGTTCATGGGGTCAGTCCTGCCCTTCCTGTCACGTGTCTGAAGAGGTTTTGCCACTTTCCCTTGTTTTCATGCAGTCCAGTGGGATTTTTCTGAGTGATAACTTCCTTCAGAAAATGAAATGTGGTGAATCTCCTCTCCTAAAATGGTGAATCTCCTCTCTCCTTGCTGCTCCTCATTCACCTGATCAGCCCTTCCCCGTGCTTGTTCTCAGGAAAAGTTCATTTATAGAATAATGTCCTAAGTTACAAATGCAGGATGTGCCCAAGGGGGTGTCTATTCTATTTCCCATCTGTCAGAGGTGGGGCAGTTCTCTGCTGTCCACGGGGCAGTTTTTTCTTTATCTCTCCCACAGCCAATCCTCCCTCCAGGAGATCTCTTCTGTCCATGGCCACTGAGTGTCCCTGCATGGCTCAGAAAATTCCAGCATCCCATGGGGAGATGCTGTGCCCAGGGCAGGAGCCAAGCATTCCTACCTGGATCCAATCTGACTCCTGCAACAGCACAGCAGCCTTTGCCCACTGCATTCCCAGAGGAGCAGCTTTCTGCCCCACTGCATTCCCAGAGGGAGCCCAGGCCCATCTCCAGCAGCCCTGGAGCTCCAGAGGAAAACTCCAGCCTTGTCCAGGATCCTGCTCCAGCAGAAGCACAGCTGGCACTGCAGGAGGGCTGAGCCCCCATGGAATGGCACTGCTGCCACCTCCCTGACCCACAGGCTGCCAGCTCTGTTCTGACTCTGGCACTGGTTTGTTTTCTTTTTTGTACTATTGCATTTGTATTTTTAATTTCCCTAGTAAAGAACTGTTATTCCTATTCCCATATCTTTGCCTGAGAGCCCCTTAATTTCAAAATTATAGTAATTTATAGGGAGGGGGTTTACATTTTCCATTTCAAGGGAGGCTCCTGCCTTCCTTAGCAGACACCTGTCTTTCCAAACCAAGACAACATGCATGTTCCAAATTGCACACTGTAATTATCTCCTCACCAACACAAGATGAG
Organism: Vidua macroura; assembly: GCF_024509145.1. NCBI lineage: Eukaryota > Metazoa > Chordata > Aves > Passeriformes > Viduidae > Vidua > Vidua macroura. Next base: position 70,708,813 of record NC_071575.1, read on the forward strand.
ATTGTGCTGACCTGCAAAGAAACTCAATTTCATAGAGACAGTTATCAGGGAATATATGGGAGTGGAAGACAGATGGGAAAGGCTGGATATTATTCCCTAGATCACGCCTGAGATGGGATCCATCACATCTCATACCATAAGGAAGTGGTGCCAGCACAACTTTGGCTCTCAGGGGTCCCTTTTATGCGTTTTTTTAATCAGCATCAAAGCAAGTGGCAATCGTGGCTTGTACCAGAGCTTGGAGAAAGCAGCCTCCTGAGAGAAGTGGAGACAGCTGTGCCTCAGAAACGTGGGGTCCTGCCCTCTGCAGATGCTGCTGGCTCTGTATTCAGCTGCTGTACCACTGAGGAGTTTCTCTGCAAACCCAGGACCTGCCTGGAATTTCTCTGGCTGAATGTGGGCATAGAATCATAGAATCACAGGGTGGTTTGGGTTGGAAGGAAGATCACCTGATTACAACTCCCCTGCCATGGGCAGGGACACCCTCCACAGTCCCAGGCTGCTCCAAGCCCCACCAACCTGGCCTTGGACACTTCCAGGGATGGAGCAGCCACAGCTTCTCTGGGCAACCTGTGCCAGGGCCTCACCACTCTCACAGGGAAGAATTTCTTCCTAAAACCCATCCTAAACCTACTTTCTTTCAATTTAAAGCATAAGATGGGCACCTCTCTTTGTGCTAATCACCCTCAGCTGCCTTTACAGCCTGGGGAGTGCATGAAGCTTCTTGATTTAGGACCCAAAAGTTCTGACCTTAAAGACTGCCAAGGATAGGATGCAGCCACATGTCCTGGATCTGGCTAAAAGCAGGTTGGATGAGCCCTGTGGATATTTTCCCCTTTGAATGAAAGCTAAGACTGAGCTGAAAGGCAGCAACATCCCCAGAAAAGGAGACTCAGAGTCTCAGGAGCTGCTGGAGTCCTTTTGCTTCACAGCTGCCTCTCTCCACATCAGGATTTTATCCACAGAGTCCAGAAGTATTTTATATGCACATGACATTCCTCACATTTCAGGCTTGCATGGCCACTGCGGTGTGGGGAGTAATTTTTCTCATGGTTGCTGCTAAGATTTCATCTCTGACAGTGGGATACACCTTGCTGGATATAATACGAGAAGCGGGAAGAATTTTGAGTGACTTTTTGCCTGCCAAGCAGGGGTTGCAGCTCTGTAATGCTACACAAATAAGTTCATTGCTGATTTGTAAATAGGGTTGTACTTGAGGAGGAGGAGCTGAATGGTTTTCCTTTGAAGGCTCTTGTCAGCACTGTCTGAACGCAGCTAGCAGACAAATGCAAAATGAGATTTGATGGCATGAAGGGGAAGGTGGAAAATGAATGAAGGTGGAAAATTTAAAATGAAAATGTGAAGCAAACTTGTCATTTTGTTGGTTTTTTTTTTGTTGGTTTTTTTTTTTTTTTTTTTGGTGGGATGGATCATCAGCAAAATGAATCATCTTGGGCAAGGAGTGAGATAAGTTGATAAGTCCTGCCCTTGAGACCTTTAAAGAATGAGAGAAAAACTTTGCCTGCCTCACATACCAGGCTAAGAGAGTGTGGTGAGATTTCTCTGGAGGTCAGACAGGATCTTGTGGTTTTAATACCAAGGAATCTCACCTTGCAGGGCAGAACCCGTGTCTATGGACAGCAAACCCAAGGGCAGTAAGGGGCATCCTGAGAACTCACTGAACAATAAGGGGAATTCTGCCCAGAGAAGCTGTGGCTGCTCCATCCCTGGAAGTGTTCATCCAGTTTGGATGGAGCTTGGAGCAACCTGGTCTAGTGGGTGGCACCCCTGCCCATGGCAGGGGTTGGAATGAGCTGGTCTTTCTTGTCCCAACCCAAACTGTTGAGGGATTCTGTGGTTCTCAGGCACGCTGAAGAACTGGTCACTTCCCCTTCTCCCAAGGAACAGCTTCTCCCACCTCATGCCTGGTCCATGGTGTTCCATGGGCTCCCAGGAGGTGCAGGCTCAGCCCCATTGCAGGTTCTTAGCTGTGCTGACATTGTCATGTCAGGTAGGGCAATGCAAGGAAAGCAAACATTCCTGCAGGATTGACCAGTTCTCCCTAAAAATAAAATATTGGTTGGAGGTAAAATGCAGATCTTTGGCTCGCCTACTTGCTCTGATACAACCTCCCTCCTCCTTCTCCACTGGGAAGTTCCAGGTTGGGATGATGAGAAAGGAGAATGTTTTCCCCAGACCTCCAATCTACCCCTGTGAACTGTGGGAAAGAGTCGAAGCATGACTCAAACACATCACAACTCATAAAGAAACATCCCAGAAAATACGCAGAACTTTCCAGAGGAGGAAGGAACCCATAAAATCCAGCTGACACAGCCCTGGGAATCTGTGGCTGTTGTCATTACTTGCCTGGTAAGGAGTCAGGACCACGCAGGGATCTGTCACTGCCAGGAGGCTCTTGAACATCTGTGGCAACTGCAGCAGCATCCGAATGAGGAGGGAGAGATTAATCATGCTCTGGACGTTCCTGGCTAATGCATCTTCCCTGGCAGCCTGCAGTCGGTGACAGGGATGTCCTGAACTCTGATTTGCAGTGGGCTCAGCAGGGACACCCAGACAGCTGGGAGGATCTGCCCTTAAATGGCTTCATTTAAAAGTTGCTCTCTGGTTAAATTGCTTTCAAATGTTGCTAACTTCTCCCTTTTTTTTTTTTTTTTTTTTTTTTTTTTTTTTTTTTTTTTTTTTTTTCACTTAATCCCAGCTTTGAGAGCAGCGAATGAGCCTGGAAGGGGATGCAAACAGAATTTGGAGCTGGAATCAAGGTTGGTTTCATTTGAGCAAAGCAATCAGCACAGGCAGCAGGGTTCTTTTGGCTTTTGGGATCGGAGAGTGGGGATGCAGGTGGGGATGTCACACATATAAAAGGTGAAAAGAGAAAGCAGTTACAGCCCCTAAAACCCTGCTGTGGCTGGATCAGTCAGTGTCTGCCTCCCCCACAGGTCACAGCTTTTGTCCCAACACCAAGAAAGGAAAAGGGAAGGGAATTAATTGGGTCCATTAATGAGCTGCACAAAATCACGGAATTATTAAGGTTGGAAAAGACCTCCAAGATCATCAAGTCCAACCTTTGACTGAACAGCACCCTGCTCACTAAACCATACCACAAAATGCCACGTCCACTCGTTCTTTGAACACGTCCATGGCTGGGAACTCTATGAGCTGTCTTCACAGAAGGGTTTACAGGTTTTACAGGCTTTTAATGTCAGCTGAAGGTACTGGGGAGTCTTCTGTGGCTCGTGGTAGGTGGAAGAGGTGGTGGCTTTATGGACCCTTCTATTGACTGCCTGGTGAACACTGAAGTGGAGTTCAGTGTGAGTGATGGCTCCATCTCCTACAGACCCACTCCCACACTGAAAAATTTTATACTGGATCACAGCATTTTTGCTGCCTGCAAAGTTAAAGTGATCTCTGTGGTTTCACCTCACACAAATAAGATTCACTCGGTTCTTGGCGTCCCTTAAAGACTTCTCCTTTCTGAGCCCTCTGAAAAGGACAGAATTGCAAGGGATCCATCCCAGCCCCACGTTAGGAGTAACCAATCTGCCTGTGCAAGTGAGGGGCAGCAAATCCATCCGTGAACACACCAGGAGAAGTGCCAGCAGTGATGATCAGGTAAACTCCCAGGGGCTGAGGTGGTGGAAGGTGAAGTCCTTGAGCTGAGTGCAGGAACAGGCTGTGGAGGCAGCAATTTTTGGTGCCGTGGCATTTCACAGTTCCCTCACATTTTTGTTACCTCACAGATTCATGGTGAAAATGGGGTTTTATTCAGTTTTGACAAGATCATCTCTCCCTCTGCAAGACAGGCCATTTAAGAAATGAAGGTTGTATAGCAGCATTTATCTGAAGTCTGTGGAAGAAGGAAATAAAATAGGGAGCAAAAGAAACTGTTTCTGGGTCTCTGTGAAGGCAAAGCCACAGAATGCAAAGACCAGATTCAGCCAGACAAACTCCTCTTGGTGTTTCCTGCTGCCTTCAGAGGTGAACAGGCATCCAGAAGCAGAGAGAAATACCTGACCTCAGGGAGAAGAGATAATCCCAGATCTGAAATACTATTTCTATGTAATTTTACTCCAAATTTTGATGCCATTCTTATTCCATCTCCTTTGATGGACCAGAGCAGAGCTGTGGCCATTCCATGCTGGTCACCCATGAGAAGCCCTGGGCTCTGGACAGAGCATGACCACAGACCACAGCTCTCCTGGGGCACACAGGAGGGGTTTCAAAGTCGCAGTGTCTTGATTGTGGCACAAGCAAAGAGCTGTTGGCAGCTTTTGTTCCCAAGCTCCACCGTCACAAATCTCCCCCTGCCTTGAACCACCTCATCCTTCCTTCAGGGGCCACGGGGAGCTGGGATTGGCACCTGGGAGTGCTCCCAAAGCAGCTGGGAGTGAAGGTGAGCATTGTCTCGGGCCATTAGCCCTGGCTCTGTGCCACCAAGCCCTTCCACAGCATGTCTGTCACCGTGATGGATCATGGTACAGCTCAGCTTGTCCCCAGACGGGGACTCACAGAAACCTCCTGAGGGGGATGAGGGCACAGAAGGAATAAATAGGGCGTGAAGAATCTGTGGGGGAAGGAGGGAATGTCCATCCCTGACCACCCAGGGACATCACCTACAAGGACTTGTAGAGCTGGGGAAGGATAACGGGGGGTGGCACCCAGAGGAAAGGTCATTCTCTGGAGAATGGACATTCAGGAGGCTGCTGGAGGTGCAGGGAATGGGGGTGGGAGAGGGAAAAACTTCTGGATGAAACAGAGCTGGGGAAGTGCTGCAGCCAGGTGGGTGGCAGGGATGGAAAAAGGAATGAAGAGAGGTAATGCCTTGGTTTCAAAACACAGGTGTCTGCTAAGGAAGGCAGGAGCTTCCCTTGAAATGGAAAATGTAAACCCCCTCCCTACAAATTGTTGTAATTTTGAAATTAAGGGGTTCTCAGGCAAAGATATGGGAATAGGAATAACAGTTCTTTACTAGGGAAATTAAAGATACAAATGCAATAGTACAAAAAAGAAAACAACCCACTGCCAGAGTCAGAACAGAGCTGGCAGCCTGTGGGTCAGGGAGGTGGCAGCAGTGCCATTCCATGGGGCTCAGCCCTCCTGCAGTGCCAGCTGTGCTTCTGCTGGAGCAGGATCCTGGACAAGGCTGGAGTTTTCCTCTGGAGCTCCAGGGCTGCTGGAGATGGGCCTGGGCTCCCTCTGGGAATGCAGTGGGGCAGAAAGCTGCTCCTCTGGGAATGCAGTGGGCAAAGGCTGCTGTGGTGTTGCAGGAGTCAGATTGGATCCAGGTAGGAATGCTTGGCTCCTGCCCTGGGCACAGCATCTCCCCATGGGATGCTGGAATTTTCTCAGCCATGCAGGGACACTCAGTGGCCATGGACAGAAGAGATCTCCTGGAGGGAGGATTGGCTGTGGGAGAGATAAAGAAAAAACTGCCCCATGGACAGCAGAGAACTGCCCCATCTCTAACAGATGGCAATAGAATACACCCCCTTGGGCACATCTTGCATTTGCAACCTAGGACATGTAGCAATATCACTAATCAAATTAGGAAATTATGGCTCTGACCCTATCCCAGCCCCACATAAAAGCAGGTGGATATCACAGGCTTATAAAAGCCAGTTGCTGCAATTTGCCAGTGCCTTGATAAACCAGAATCCCAAATAAATCCAGCTGTTTGCTGTGCCGAAGGCATTTGCCCCAGGGAAGTGTGCCCATGGTGCAGAAAGTTCATGTCCACATATTTTGGTGAAAACCTTTCCCAAACAGAGCACTAGGTTATATCACTCCATGGCCTAAAGGTAAATTATTATTTTTACTCTATTTTTTGCAGTTCAAAATACCTGACACATCTCTGAAAGTGTGTGTGAGCCTCTTGCAGGATCAAGAGCCATGAGGATAATTTAGGATGATGTGGTGAAGGGGGCAACACCTGGGGAAATTCTGGGTGTAAGGAATCTCCCAAGTGAACAGCCCTTGGACTGGTCATTTATGAAGACAGTGGGACTGATCTGACACATGCAGGCTGCAGAGGGTTTGGAGAACCAGCACCTGGAGATGATCTCAGCAAGCACAAACCTACAAAAGTCTGAAAGTTCCTGATGCCACGTTAGCTTGCTTAAAGCTGGCTGCAAAAATCCTGTGTTCCTTCAACTACTTAAATAGAATTTGGCAAAGTCTTTGTGGTGAGATGAGTCTGCATAATTTGTGAATCATTTTTCACGGAATCACAGAATGGTTTGGGTTGGAAGGGACATTAAAGGTCACTCAGTTCCAACCTCCTGCCATGGTCAGGGACACCTTCCATTACCCCAGGTTGCTCCAAGCTTTGTCCAGCCTGGCCTTGAGGATCTTCCAGAGATCCAGGGACAGCCACAGCTTCTCTGGGCAGCCTGTGCCACGGCCTCCCCACTCTCACACGGAACATTTTATTCCTAATATCCAATATAAACATATTTCTTTCAGTTTAAAACAGCTTGTAAAATGCCCTTTATAAGGACACTACAGACCCTTCTAAGAAGTCTGCCTTCCTTGCCTCGTACAAGCAGCAGCAGGGCAGCACCAGCCCTGTTCTGCCTCCATTTCGGGTATCCTGATTGTTCCTAATGATAATAACAGCATTTACAGGCCCTAATCAGAACCAGTGCTGGGCTGGCTCCCAACTGAAACACCACACAAGCAACACAGACACCTCTTACAGCTCCCTGCTCTTTTGTGACACCGTAGGAAGGTGTAATTAACATGACACCAGCAAGAAAGCTGCATCTTGGTATTTTCCCCCATCTTGCTCTCCCAAAATTTTCCTTTTCCAGACTGTACTTGAGATTCACCCTTAAATTTCTGTATTTTCTCCAGACACCAAAATGCTGCTCCTCCCTTCAAGTACTAGTAACATTACCCTGAAAAAAAGAAACGTTGCTTTTGTTGACTTCTATAAATCACCACCCAAATATTTCAGCACCTGTTTGATTTGTGTAGGCCCATTAATTTCATTCAGGTTTAAGCCCTGTCAGTTATAGAACCGAGGCCTGTGATGTGCTCTAAATTTGAAAGCACATGAAACATTTGTGCCCAATTTGAGAGCAGTTTGATAAAAGAACAGTTTGCTGTGCTGGAAACCCTTGAAAGCTGTGCAAAAACCACTGAGTTAAGGAAGTAGTAGATGGAGAAATTATGTGTATGTTATAATTCTATGTGGGAAGATATCATTCAGAGGTAAAGAAAATGCCTTGTTAAATTGTCAGTGACCAGCAGAAGGAAAACATTCTGGATCTGCTGCTGGGAGTGCAGTGAACACCAAATGTCTGGATTCTGGTCCTGACACCCAAAAGACCCAGCTTGCAGCACCCAAAATATGATGTCTGCCCAGCTGGTGCCACCCAAGTATCACCTGAGCTGGGATTCCACCTCCCTCCCTCTGTCCTAGATTGCAAGGCAAGATGTATTCAATTGCCATCTGTTAGAGGTGTGGCAGTTATCTTCTGTTAATTGGGCAGTTTTCCTTATCTCTTCCACAACCAATCCTCTCTCAGGGGAGACATCTGCTGTTAATGGCCTATTGGATGTCACTGTGTTGTAGTGTGTTTTGTTTAAATTCATGTTTGCCCCCTGTTCTCCTCCTTAATCCCCTCCTCTCCTGAGCTGCCCAAAGCCTTCCCAAGGCCTTCCCTAATCCTCTCCATTCCAAGTTGTCAATCCTCCCCTTCCCCACCCCTTTCTCCTGAATGTTTCTTCTCAATCCTCCCTATCCCTACCCCTTTCTCCAGAGACGTCTATGTCTGTCTTGTTGTACTCGACACCCCATTCGTTACTTTGTATTATTCCCCTCCCCTATTTTCCCTGATAGGTTTGTAAACTATTTGCTCCACCTTAGACTCCTCCCTTACCATATCCTCATTGGTTCACTGTGGATATTCTCAGCTCAGTCAGAGAGAAAGAGAAAGGTTTTCTAACCAGGCGAGAGACTGGGAAACAGTTGGGAAAGAATGTAAATAATTTTCTAATCTATCTTGTTATTCACATTGTTTATGAATATGCTCTGCCACTGTGCGTCATTCACTGCCCACCAATGGTGTGACATGTTTTCACTCTACGACCAATGAAATTAGCCTTCTCGATGTTCTGTATATATAGAGTGGTACATTTGAAATAAAGAGAGAGCTCATTTTCTTAGCCTTCTGATCTGGAGTTCTCTGTTCCTGTCCTGCTCAACAGCGTCAGTTCACTTTTCTAGACCACTCCTCCTAAGTTACTGTATGAAATTTCTGTTCACCCCCCTCCCCGAGTCTTGTCTTGGGAGTCCTCAGTGTCTTGGAGTCCAGGAATAAATCCACCTCGTTCCACCCCAAGACTCGTGTCCTCGTTATCTGTCCCTGCGCCGGGCCTGCCGATAACTGGGAGCAGCAGAGCTGACAGGGGGATGGTCGCACCCCTGGCACTGCCGCCCAGCACACCGCGCTCGGCGCGCTGCTGCATCACTGCATGACTGATAAAATTACAGCATCCCATTGGGAGATGCTCCGCCCAGAGGGAGGAGCCAAGCATTCCTACCTGGATATAATCTGGAGTTTCTGGCACACCAGCACGGCTTTTCCTGCACTGGATTTCCCAGAGGAACAGCTGCCTTTTCCACTGCAGGAAGACTGCACCCCTTTTTTACAGGATCACTGCTCCAACAGAACCACACCTGACACTCCAGGAGGGCTGCAACCACAATTCCAACTGGACTCCTACCAACACCCTGTCCAACAGTGTCAGGTTGTATTCTGACTGTCAGTGTTGTTGTTGTTCACTGCATTGTTTAATTTATCTTTTTTTTTTCTTCCCTAATAAAGAACTCTTATTCCTGCTCCCATATTTTTGCCTGAGAGCCCCCCTTAATTTCAAATTTATAACAATTTGGAGGGAGGGGGTCTACTTTTTTTTTTTTTTCCATTTCAAGAGAGGCTCCTGCCTTCCTTAGCAGACACCTGTCTTTCCAAACCAAGACACCCACCCAGCCCGTCTTGCTCTGCCGGCTTGGAGGACTCCAAGCCCATGAGCTCTGCTGCTGCAAGCTGATGTTCCCAAGAGATAATGAACATATTTCAGGCAATCAGTCATTAGGAGCCTGTTTGCTTCCACTTGTGCCACAGCTGAGTCTGGGCTGCTTTGGGGAATTGCCTCATTTCATTGCCACGGAGAGCTCAGGTCTTAGGTGATCTTGCAAATATCGTGGATCTACCTAAAAAGTATAAAATCATTCTGCAGGCAAACTTCTGAGGCAACTTATTAGCAAACCCTGAATATGTGTTGATCCAAGTCACTTACCTCTTCTTCCTCTCTGCGAAATAAACAGATTTTTTTGTTTTCCAAGGTAAAGCAGACTTGAGGCTGAAGTGGGAAGCCAAACACACTCAGTATTGCTGCTGTCATCTTTGTCGTCCCCACGGGGTTTCTTTCAGCCATCACCCATCCCTGGCAATTTTCCTGGGCTGTGAGCACTGAGCTAGGAGAGATCCCCATGTGCAAGTGGAGGCAGTGTTTCCAATATACAAACACTGGGAAGGGCGAGCCCTCTGCTCTGCTCCTTCCCTGGGCAGAGAGAGAAACAGGTGGGCAGCTAAAGGGAGAAGCTGGTAAAGTTTGAAGCAGAATTTTTATTACAAAATGTAATGCTCCAAAGCCTCTGAGCCCTGTATTATTTTGGGTTTTGTTCTGCTTCCAAAAGGTGCTGCCCAGCCCCTCTCACTTTCTCAGTGCTGAGTATTGTGAACTGTATTTGCCTTCTCCTTTTTCCTGTTGTTTCTCACTGTAAAACCATCCACAGCAGAGGAAGAGAAGAGGAGGGATAATTCTTGGATTTCACTTCTTAAACCATTTCTAACACCCTGAATTATCTGCCCAGCTTCCAGGTACTTCTGCAGAGCCACAGGTTTCTGTACCACGTGTTTCCCAAGTCTCCTTTACCAGCACTGTGTGGGGCTGTTGGCATTTTCAGCCCTCTTGAATCCAGCTGATGGATCAGCCTTGCTGATGAATTAAGGTGGGGAGGTTCCTGTGAACCCAAAACAGGGTAAAAACACAGTGAATAAACAAGATGTGCAACAAGAAGTAAGAATTTCATTTTTCTCTCTTGCTGACAGACATCTTGTGTGGCTCAGGTCCACCTGGGAACCAGAAGAAGGCGGGTGATCTGCCCTACCTGACTCCAGGGTGCTGGGACCAGCCCAGCCCAGCCAAGGAGGGATATTTTAAATTCTATTCCTGCACCTCATGTGTGCAGGCCAAGGGACCAGTTCACAAGACAAGGAAGAGAGGAAAAGCTGCATTCCACAGCACTGTGGACTTGAAAACTTGAGCACAAGAAAGAGTAAGGCCTGGAACACTACCCTAGCATTAGTTAATCCCACTTCTCCATTCTTCTGTCTTTTCCTAATTTTTTCCCCTTTGATCATGACTTGCTGCTTCTGGGGCTTGTGTAATTTCCCCCTTGGGCAATGGGAAGAGCTGCAAACCTTCCCTTTCCTTCCTGGAGACACAACCTGGAGGCACTTTTCTCATCTGGGTGCCTGTGGACTAGATCTGCCTCCCATCACCAGGTCACCTTCACCTGGGACTTTCCAGGGACATTTTTTGGCCTCAAGAGGACTGGCCCTGACTTTTCTTCACCTGGAGTCTTTGTGACACTGGTAGTTGGCAAGTTCGGAGTCCACAGTCAAGCTTTGGTGTCTGAGGATGGCTCAGCTCCTTTCCCACATCCCCAAAACAATTTGCTGATGTCTTAGGGCACATTGATCCTTCAGGGTTACTTGTGCTTGAAATAAATTGAGTTTGAGAGGTGCTTCCATGCATTGCTGAGCCCACAGCAGCCAGGGGAGGAGAAGAGCTGAGATATTTCAGTCCTGCAAGGCTCAAACTGCAGGTGACACTCAGATAGTCCCACTGGATGTTTCTGGAGTGATCTCTATACAGGTGGGAAAGGCAGAAACAGGATTTTTTTCCCTCTCAAGATCATGCTGTGTGTGGAAAAGGAAATATTACTTCACCAATATTTACTGGCCTTGTGGTTCTAGAAGGACTTTTGGGGTTTTTCATCTCTTAGTGTCACTGAGAAAAGGAAAAATGGGAGATTTTTCTCAGCACAGGGAAGTCACCAGCAGGACCAGGGAGCAGTGATGGCTGAGCTGAGCTCTTTTCAGTGCTTGGAGGGTTAATATGGGCTTAAACCAAAACAGAGGTCCCAAAAGCCTGCTCAACAGGCCTGTGGGGAACCCCAAATCTTCTTTGTGTTCAGTCTTCTGCTGCTGACAGCATCTCTCCAAATGACAACCCTCTCTCTGTGTGCTTGCAGACAGTGGTTTTCTCCCCTTTGAAGCCACTATTTCGAGTTACACTTTGTCCTCTCTCCTCTAAGATGAAGATGTAGAGGGATTCCCATCCCATCACAAGGAAATACCTGCTGTTCCTAAAGAAGCCAAAATCTAACTCTGAGAAAAGTCTCAGGGAAGAGTTCGTCCTCCAAAAACTGCAGCTAGCCCCGTGCAGGCTTGAATTGTGGGAATAGATTATTTTGGAGGTTTAACTCATCCCCCAGACTGAGAATTTTCCATTTTTTCCTGTGAATTATGTCACATTCCTCATCAAATCTATGCTAGTCACATGTTTTTCAGCATTTCTGTGAACAGGATTTTTAGGGTCCAAATTGCGGCAAAAAGCAATGATGGTTTGTTCTGCATTTAGTGTTTTAATTATGATTTTTGTTTCTGCTTCCTGACTGGAAAGATTTTTTTTTCTTTTTGCTGATTGTGAATATTCAAACACATTGGCCAGGTGCCTGGAGCTGTGCACACTTTTCTGTTGCAGGTATTTATCCTGTTATCCTGAAAATATTTAAAGGAGATATTGGCAATGGTACAAACATTCAACTTACTGCAGAAATCCCACTCTGTATCAAGTTGACTAATTAAAAAAAAAAAAAAAAAAAGAGAGAAGGAGCTGAAAAACAATGTTTTAGTGTGAAAATGCCCATTCAGTTGCAACAGTTACTGAAGAAATACAGTTTTAAAGTCCAAATTTGCCAAATTTGTCATGTGAAATGTTTAGGATCAGCCCACACTTAAAAAACAAATATTTTATTTCCTTTGTCATTTTTGTTTACATTCAGATTGCTGAAAGGAATTGCTGGTGGAGAACAGATGGTGCCTAGATGGTCCTGCAGAGCTGGAGTGCAGACCTCAAGCCCTACCCCTTTGATGACTTCTAATGCCACAGAACATGGCCATAAATGCCCTTCTTCATGGAAAGCAAGGTCCTGCAGTGGTTCCATTGCTGATATCAGAATATTTGCTTCCTCTTCCAGGTGTGCCTGCCCATGCAGGGGTGTGGGAACTCGAGGATCTTTAAGGTCCCTTCCAACCCAAATCTCCCAGTGAGTGTGTCTTGGTTTGAACAGACAGGTGTCTGCTACAGCAAGCCAGGAGCCTCCCTTAAAATGAAAAACGTAAAACCCCTCCCTCTGAATTGTTATAATTTTGAAATTAAGGGGCTCTCAGGGAAAGGAATAGGAATAACAGTTCTTTACTAGGAAAATTAAAAATACAAATGCAATAGTACAAAAAAGAAAACAACCCACTGCCAGAGTCAGAACAGAGCTGGCAGCCTGTGGGTCAGGGAGGTGGCAGCAGTGCCATTCCATGGGGGCTCAGCCCTCCTGCAGTGCCAGCTGTGCTTCTGCTGGAGCAGGGATCCTGGACAAGGCTGGAGTTTTCCTCTGGAGCTCCAGGGCTGCTGGAGATGGGCCTGGGCTCCCTCTGGGAATGCAGTGGGGCAGAAAGCTGCTCCTCTGGGAATGCAGTGGGCAAAGGCTGCTGTGGTGTTGCAGGAGTCAGATTGGATCCAGGTAGGAATGCTTGGCTCCTGCCCTGGGCACAGCATCTCCCCATGGGATGATGGAATTTTCTCAGCCATGCAGGGACACTCAGTGGCCATGGACAGAAGAGATCTCCTGGAGGGAGGATTGGCTGCGGGAGAGATAAAGAAAAAACTGCCCCATGGACAGCAGAGAACTGCCCCACCTCTGACAGATGGGGATAGAACACACACCCCCAGCCACATCTTGTAACCTAAGACAGACTCTGTGGCTATTTTGGCTCGGTGGTGACATCTTTTCAATGGTCCCAGCTAATCTGAAATCATCTGCCAAGGAGCATCCATGGCTCCTTTGAGCCTCTGGAATGGATTAGAGGGGTCTTCTCAGCATGTCCCTAACCCCAGCACTGCTGAGGCCTCTTCTCAGCTGTGCTGATGCAAACAAGTTGTGTTGAAGATAACCAGATGTGAGCAGATAAAGGGGCTCAGCAGAATCAGGGTCATTTGTGTCTGATCTCTGAGAGCCTTCAAGAGATCCTCCAGCCCCCAGGTCAAGCAGCAGTGACAGGCAAATTCTTCAGGGCATTTCTGGAGATCTAAGGCAGGTAAACTCGTCAGGTGAGAGTGAGAGGTCAGCAATGAGGAGGTGCAGGCAGAGCTGTGCCAGATCATCCTGGTCCCAGGACGTGGAATGAATCACAGGATCACAAAATCATGGAATGGTTTGGGTTGGAAGGGATCTTAAAGATCAGCCAGTGCCACCCCCTGCAACGGGCAGGGACACCTTCCACTACCCCAGGGTGCTCCAAGCCCTGTCCAACCTTGGACACTTCCAAGGATCCAGGGGCAGACACAACTCTGGACGCCCTGTGCCAGGGCCTCACCACCCTCACAGGGAATAATTTATTCTTAATATCTAATCCAAACCTGCCCCATGTCATTTCAAAGACATTGCTCCTTGTCCTGTCACTCCACGCCCCTATCAAAGTTCCCTCTCATGGCCCCTTCAGGCACTGGGAGGTTTTGTAGGATCTCCCTGGAGCTTTACCTTCTCCAGGCTGAGCAATCCCACCTCTCCCACAAGGAAAGCTGCCTTACATTGAAAATCCTGTTTTTTGACAGAAAAAAACACCAAATGAACGCTCCTGCATGCTCAGGACTGCTCTAGAGCTGCCTCAATGTCCTCCACCCCACGTGGGTTCCTGCAGCTTTCGTGGGCCTCTGTCAACCCTCTCATAAGGGAAGACTCAACAAGAAACTTTCAGCCGGCTGATGAAAATATCCAGCCAAAAGGTGGTTACAGGTGTGCCTAGAGGTTTATCTAGACAGTTTATGAGTCAGATGCAGCAGTTTGGATGTCCCTAATACACTCTTTTTTTCTTTTATCATCCTCTTTTGCAGTTGAATGTAGCAATTCATAAAAACAACCTCCTTCCCACCCCTTTCATTCCCTCTCTGAAAGGCACGCTGATTATTGGTCTTTTTATTATTTTTAAGAGTAATCTAAGCTTTACAGGACCTCTGCTGTCAGGCTGCTTCAGATATTGCCTTGACAATTCCCAGCTAGATTTATCTCCAAGGATATTCAGTGCCTCCCGATGGCATTATCCTTCTGCTAATTGAAATTCTGTCCTAAGGAAGAAAAAAATGATAGATTTCCAAAGAGAGGTAAGAAACAGCAAGGCAAAAAAAAAAAGTAAACCAAAACAAGCCTCTGGGACAATTCCCCAGGCTAGAAATCTGGAACAATGTTTTATTCCTTTCCCTTACAGCCAACTTCCCAAAGGGGCTGTATTATCAAATATTTCATGGGGTAATCTTAGTAATTAAATAATTTATACATATATATGAAAGCCCACAATGCTGATCACAGGGCACAATCCAGTTTATAGAGCACTTTTCTGCTGGGATTCATCAAGACTCTCAGTGGTTTCTTATCAGTTGGCTTTTTAAGGGTTCAGAGTTGTTTTCATCCATTTTATCCCAGATGTTTTCTCCCATAACATTTCGGGGTTTGTTATATGGCTTAAAGACCACATATGACCCTACCTCTATTTTTGTCTGGTGAGAGAACCTTCCCACAGTGCTGTTTTCAGAGCCAGGAGCACAAGATACCCTCAAAATTTGTACCACTTGTCAGGAAAAAAACATTCCAAGTGTTCTGGAGCTGCTGCCTAAGTCAGAGCACCACAAACCCTTTGGCTTTTCAGCTTTGAGCTCACAAGAGCTCATTTAAGTTTAAACAAACACAGCAAATCTGCTGCTGGTTTCATTGTGATTTGACATGGGTACAACCCCCTGCTATTTTCAAGGGAGTTGGTGATCATTTCTATCATAAAATACATGAAGGGTGACAAAAATGACAGAGAAGGTACAGAAATCCCTGAGCCACTGAGAAATGCTGCGCTGTCATGTCTCACGTTGGGATGCCCAGCACTTCCAGGTCCTGCTTCTTGACCTATCACACCAAATTCCTGAATGCAGGAGGTTGTGAAAGTTCTGGTGGAAGGAGAAAAAGGGATACTGAGAAAATGTGAAGTGCCCAAACCCAATTTTATTTTACTTTCTCAGGCCAGACAGCAGATTTGGTAGAAGAGATGGGGTGACCAGCATCTTCCACTCTCAGCTTTGTGCCTGACCCTAGAAAATCAATCCTTCCTTTCTGGACTTTACTTTTTTTCTTGCTGAATTAGTGCTGAGGGTATTTTATGATGCTTCCCAGCTACAACTTCCAAAGGATTTGCAGTCTGGTTTGTCAACAATTGAAGGGAATCTTTGGGAAACATGGGCCACCTCTGAAGCCCAGGGTGCCCAAAACACCCCACAAACAGAACAAGGTTGGAATCACTTAGTTTTACCTAACTTAATGCTGAAATATTCCAGACTGGCTTTCTTCCTGTGAATAACTGCATGTAAATGCCAGCAAAATTATACAGGGGTGTCCCCAAGCCCCTCCTTGTCCCCTAAACCATCAAAAATAATGCAATTAAGGGAAAATTGTTGCTTGGCCTAACTTGAAAAGAACCAGGGTGTGTTTTCATTGAGGAGGTTTAATGTGGGTTGGATGTTTGCAGTCTGGCTTGTGCTGGGGAATGGGCTGGGGAATGGGCTGTGGATTGAGGAGCAGAGTGAGTGCTGCTCTCACTCTCCAGGGTGAAGGGAAGGGGATTGGCTGTGAGTGGTCAGCAGCGTGAGACACCCACTGCTTTTATGTCTCTATTAAGAAGGAAAAGAAGGAAGAAGGAGATGAAGATTGGGTGGGTGAGGAAAGTGAGGAGCCCTGGGTGAAGGCTGGAAGCCCCATCCTGTGAAGATGGAAGAATGGCAGGAAAAGAGATGGATTTACAGCCCCAGATGGCTCCTTGCATTTGTCCTCCTGCAGACAAACAGACCTCCTTTGAATTATGGGGCTGTAATTCTTTTTGGGGACGGTGCATGGGAAGAGAGGGGGAGGCTGTGAGAGCTGTTTGGTGCTTCGTGACCTCCCCAGAAGCCCTTGGTGGAATTCCAGCCCCATAACTCACAGCTGCCTCCTCTGGATCCAATTCACCAGAGGGCTCTGGTGTGGAAGTTGAGCTGGGGTTGGGAGCTGTGCCTTGCTCCTGCTGGGGAGTTAATCAGATTGCCTTTGCTAATGCAGAGCAGGGCAGGTTTATGAGCCAGTTTCCCTGGATTCTGGCTCGGCTGGGGCACTGGGAAAGCACAGAGCAAACTTGGGCGCTGTTAACGTAATTGGATCAGTGTCTGAACTTCTTCTTTCCGAGTCATCCATCACCAAGAAGGAGTACAGGCCATGGTGTGGCCCCCGAGGTGACCCTGGTGAGCCCTGGAGATTTTCCATGTGGCTCTTCCCAAGGGCTGAAAGCTGCCTGCAGGTTTGTCCCAAACTGCAGATGAGCAAGACCCAACTCAGGGCCACCAGTCCTGACCCAGTGTGGGAGATCAGGACTCCTGGACAGCTAACCTATATAATTAAGCAGAATCTGTTTTATTGTTTACATTATGCTCTATTTATTCTAAAATAAAACAACTACATTCTGAAACTTCTGCACACACTGATCACACATTTCTTGACTGGTGCCTCTGTCTTGTCCAGGTGTTCTGCATGCATTTCTCAGGGTATGTGATTAGTTACAGTCTGTCATATGATGACACAAAATAACTTACACTTTCACCTTAGATGTAAAAGAGGGAAAAGAGAGTAAAAGGAGAGAACTTTATATCCGACCTCGTAATATATGGAATTTTAAAAGTGTTAGTGGATTGGAGGATGAAATTGTTACTTTTTTAACTACACTAGTCAAACTAATAGTCTATTAATTTTCTTTTCTCACAAAGAAGAATGTAAAACAATTATTATTTACATGAACAGCGTGAGAAATTCTAGGAGAAATATGTAAACATTTGAAGGTATAGAAAACTTTTAGAAGAACTTTAAAACTTTTAAAAGAACAGGGTGACATCAGGTGCATCACCACCCTCCATTATCCAGTTCTTGTGGTCTTGGCATTCTGTCTCTCAGCCTCTTCTTTCTTAATTTAGCACAATTTATGTCTTAGCAACCTGGATGAATTCCAGAGGGTGCCGATAAGAATAACCAAATGCAGTTTGGCTGGAGCACACTGTGGCCTAAACCTTGCAAATACATTGCTACAATCCAGGACATGAGATCTGGCTCAGTTCCACACCTGTGGCCTGGTCCATAACATTCCAGAGAAGAACAGGTCCTGATGGTACCTCAGGGTCTGTATTTTGGCAGACATTTGTTCATCCAACTCAACAGGACACCATGTCCAGGACTAACTTGACACCAGCCAGTGTTGTCTGAGACAAAGCTGGGATGTCCTGGGATATAGCACTTTTGCCAGTGGATAGATTTCCCTCTGGCATCCTCTCTCTGCCCCCAAACTCTGCATTTTGAAACTTAAATCCAACTTCAGACCATTTTTGAGGGCTCATTCTCTTCCCCCCACAAGCACCAAACAAGTAAACACCGCACTCTCACTATCAGAGCAGACTGAACCTTTAAAGCATCTCCTTTTCCAATATTTTTTTACAAACACCTGACCCAGTAGACCTTTTCCCATTATTTTTTTGGTCTAGCTCTGTATATTTGGCCCTCTGAAGCCACAGTGTCTTAGAGCCTATGGGACAGAGAGAGCCAGATTGGATGCATTTTTATCTATGAAGGGAAAAAAAATCCATGATAGATGCTCAACCCAAGCTGTGCCTGGCCATTTTCTGGGAGAAAAATCATCCAAAATTGTGCTGGGGGCCTGCTAACAGCTAAACACCACAGACAACTCATCACGGAGCCTGGTTCTCCACCTTGGCCTCCTTTTATTTACTAGCACAGATGTAGCCAGGGAAAACACGATGCCTGCTGGTGTTCTCTGCTTGTCATGTTCCTGCCCACACCATGTTTGTGTGTCATGAGTTGTGACTAAGTGCTGACCTGCCTGCCTGTGTTGTAGGAACGAGGGCTGCATCCCATATGGCAAACTGAAGGAAAGCTGGCCTGGGGAGAAGTCTTGGCATCGTGTTTGGTTTGGGGAATTATGAGGTCAGTGAGTACATTTCCCCCTAGAATTTATGAGAAGGCAGGGAATTCAAAGGGGTAAATAATATTTTTTTAAAAAAATAATTAATAAAACAGTTGTTGCTCTCTCCATTTTCTTTCCTTGAATGTCTTAGCTGAAGGCAAAAGACCAAATGGATTCTTGCTTTCCTCCCAAATGCCTGCTGCGCTGCGGGAACACATAGCACATGGCAGAGAAGCTCAGGGCTCTGCTGTGCATATAACAAAAGGGTTTTCCTAAAACAATTACAGCAAAAAAGGTCAAGGAAGAGCCACTGCTGGGATTCATCCCACCTGGCTTTGGAAAGGCACAGTGCAATCCTCTGCAGCTGGGTGAGCTGCTCCCTGGAGCCAGCCAGAGGAAACAGCATTTCCCTCTGTCAGTCACTGATCTGTTCGAGCCAGCAGGGCTGTAATGAGATTAATTGGATCCTGAAAGGGCTCGATTTTCACTGAGAGACAGGACAAGCCCCACAGGAAAAAACACCCACGGCCACTCAGAAAACTCCTCATCATTAGAGGTGATTTTGCAGAGATCCTGCTCTGATCAACCTGATCTAGTGGGAGGTGTCCCCGCCCATGCCAGGGGGTTGGAACTGGATCATTAAGTTTCCTTCCAACCCAAACCATTCTGTGGTTCTATGAATAAAGCCTCATTGATCCCAGGATCATTTTCTTGCCACTCAATAAGCTGGAACACCTTGACACTGAGGGTGGCAGGTCTCTGCAGGGCAAAGGATTCAGAGTTATGGTTCCTACCCCTGTCCCCACCTTGGTGAGGTGCACTGGGGCTGAACACAGGGAAAAGATCCCTTGGACAAGTGATATCCAGAGAAGAGCTGATGCTGGAGTCATTCCCTGCTGAACCAGAAAACCCCCAGGATGGGGAAAGGTGAGGGGGACATCTTAATGCAATCCAGGCAGCTGAACCTGGGAAGAGTCAGAAGGCAGGAAATGGGAAATAATAAAGGCAATTTGAATCCTCCCCAGGTTGCTGGAAATGGTCCTTCTCAGCTGACATCTGGGATTGCTTTGGGAAGCTGAGCTGCAGAGGAGTTCCCAGCTTTTACCTGGGAGATAAAGACCATCTCTGAGCTTTGCAGGGCTTTTTGCCCTGCCAGGTTTCTGTGGGACACTTGGGGGATATTATTTACACCAGGGATGTCTCAGACCTGAAGCAAATGGTCCCCATTTCCTCAGTGGAGGAGCTGGAAGAAGGCAAGGACTGAGGTGCAGGAAATGGCCCCGATTTCTCATGGACCATAAAAGCAGGAAAGTTTTGAAGATGCCTCTTTTCTGTAGCTTGTGGGAGGGAGAATCCAGCTGGGACAGAGAAACTTTAGGGAAAGGATATGGCACTTGGGGACATGGGTTAGTGGTGGCTTGGCAGTGCTGGGTTAACAATTGGTGATCTTAGAGTGCTTTTCCAACTTTAATGATGAGAAGGTGGCTCCTGCCTGCTTTGTAAATATCTACTTGGCCTAGAGTATCCAGCTTAGTTCATCTGGGAGCTGGACAGAGGCATTCCAGAGGCTGGAACTGGGAGGAGAGGCTGTTGCATCCAGTCTCTGTCACACACACATAACCACAGCCAAGGTCCCAGGCTCCGGAGTGTCCCAGGGAGCATCAGAGTGATGCCCTGTCCTGCTGCAGACAGATCCATGCCAGAGGTTTTCCTCCTCCCTTCTACTCTTTCATTAAATCCACAGGGAAATCCTCTGCTGAGCAGCAGCAAGTCCACACATGTAATCCCCCCAAAAACAAACATTTTCCAGCTGACAACAGGGAGCTCCCACAAGCCTGGAGCCTGTTTGCTTGGCTGCACTCAGTAATTGCAGCTCCATTTAATATTTGGAAGGGTGGTTTCGTGGGAATGGTTGGTGTTTTTTTGTTTCCCAGTCTTGGCATGGAAGACAGGAGGAAACTGGTCCAGGATGTCTCAACAGGGTCACAATATTGGTGCCAACCATGCCCTGCCCTATGGATTCTCCCAAATCTGCAGCTGTGACCAGTCACAGAAACTGTGACTGGCTGGGTCAGGATTGGTACTGGGCTGCAGAGAGCTTTGCTTCTGAGATTCCAGGCAATCCTTTATGCCTTAGGTTCCTCTCCTCCTTTTCCTTTTCCTGTCTGGTCTTACTGACGTGGGAGCTGTTATTTCTACAGGGACATTCTCTCTCTTGTTATGCAGTTTCTGGTGGAGACACAGCCTAAAACTACTCTGGTGGCAATGTAAATGCAACCACTTTGTCTGAAAGGAAGGTTTTAGAGTGAGATATTTTAGTTTAGGTTTAAACAATGCCCTGAAATATAAAACACTTCATAACTCTTTATTTAGAGGTGGTTTTGGGTTTTGCCCCAAACCCACTGATAATTCAGAAGAGCCCAAACCTGAAGCTCTTCCTTGCACACAGAAGTTTTTAGCATCAATCCCCACAACTCACCCTGCTGGCCTGAGGGGTCTGGTGGGGGATGCTTGTGTGGGTGACACACTGCTGGGACTGGCTGAGCTGGGACTGACCCCCAAGAGAACACTGCATTGACCTGAGGCCGTGGAGAAGCTTCCAAAATGGAATGACAGAACTGGGATTGTGGGTGTGGAGTTTGAACAGAAGTGTGTGATATTACAGGGTGGGAAACCCACAGTTTAAGGGTTTAGAATACAGTAATAGATATATAACAAGATGGAGGTTTTGGGGCAGAGGCTGGTCCTTCTTCTTCACCTCCTTCTCCATGGGTTTGGGTGGTTTTGTCTAATTGGATAAAAAAAGTCCACATTGCAGGCATGGGTGGTTGGTTATTGGGTTAAAAGTGAAAATAATTGAGGTGTCATTTCTTAATTGGACAGTTTATCCTTAAAAGGCCTTGTAGAGAGAGAGATGGGGCTCCATTTTTAGTTTGTTAGAATGAAGTGCTGTAGAACTCAGGGTTTGTGAGACTGTAATGTAGATAAGAACTAATAAACATCTGAATCCCAACAAGAAATACAGTCTTGCACATTTAATCCTAACCTTGGCAGAAAAAGAAGCAAAAGAATTGACATTATTTGAGCCCCAAGCCTTTTCCTCTGTGTCCCAAGGAGTAGCTGGACAGAGATGTCTCATTTCCATGGCTGGATGTGCTCAGTTACAGGTGGACACGTGCTGCTTTTCTATAGGTACCCAGACACTGCTAAGCAGAACGAACCTGAAACTGTCAGAGCTTCATTCAACTCCTTTCCCTCTCTAAAATCCACTCTCTTGCTTCCTTTTCATGGTCTCCATGGAGTTGAGACTGTGGAAAGCTGTTTGCTTTCCACAAGCCCCATACGTGGTTCCTTTAGTAGCATCCCTGAATTAGTGAGCTTGTCAACTTCTAAAATTTATTTTTATTTTTTTAATAGAGCTGATGACACCTCAAAAGCAAATGGAAAGGAATAACCTGTCTAGATCCCACCTCTGCAAGGAAAAAAAATCAAGCTATCCAATAAATGTCTTTTTATGTGACAGGGAAAGGAAAAGAGAGATGACAACAGGGGAAGGGAAGGGAAGGGAAGGGAAGGGAAGGGAAGGGAAGGGAAGGGAAGGGAAGGGAAGGGAAGGGAAGGGAAGGGAAGGGAAGGGAAGGGAAGGGAAGGGAAGGGAAGGGAAGGGAAGGGAAGGGAAGGGAAGGGAAGGGAAGGGAAGGGAAGGGAAGGGAAGGGAAGGGAAGGGAAGGGAAGGGAAGGGAAGGGAAGGGAAGGGAAGGGAAGGGAAGGGAAGGGAAGGTTGGTTCCAAAATGTGTGGATATGAAGACATGGTTTAGTGGTGGATGTGGCAGTGCTGGGTTAACAGCCAGACTCAATGATCTTTAAGGTCTTTTTCCAGCTTTTCTTTGACTTCAATTCCCTCCCTCTGGCTCCATTGGACACAGAAAGCAGCAATCACAGCCTGGGGCATTTTTATTTCTTTATTTTTTTTTTAATAAACTTTATTCTATATTACAAATAGTTGTTTTTTTTTTTTTCTTTTTTGTTCTGGACTGCAAAATAGGAATGCCTTATATTTACATACACAGGTATACAATTAATTATAACAAAGGTACAGAAGCTTTGCCTTTACCAAGTAACAACGGGATTCCAATTTAAATAGTATAGATTTTATTTCTTTCTTTTTTAACTAGGATCAGTTCAAAATAAAATCAAACTAACAACAACAACAACCTAAGAAAAAGGATCCCAACCTCCTTTCTAATGCTGTCTTGACATCTCTTTGAGGCTGTTAGTAACACTGTGGTGAAAGGAAATGTCTTTCCATTGATTTTGAGTTGGAAGCTTTAGCAAAACAGAGAATGAGACTTCTGGGCTCACGTGTATGTCCAAGACACGGGGTCAGACACAAGGAAGGGCCTTTCTTGTGACCTTAAATAATCCAGTTGCCTCTCAGTTCCTTGGGGAAAACACTGGGAGCATTTAGCTAGCACCTAATCTCTCTGCTTCCTTACCCCAGCCTGGGCTGGAAAGTGGAATTTCTCCAGGGAATGGAGAAAGAGCAGCATTGAAAGTTTAAATAACACCAAGTTTCTCTTAAGATACTTCAGAAAGGACTTCAAGCTTGGACATGTGCCTTGATTTCTCCAACTGGCTCTTGTGCCTCAGTCTATCTGAAAGTGAACAGCAACTTCTCCACTGGGGAATGCCAGACCACACCAGTAAAAGAAGGGAATGCTGAAAAGAGCCTGAATGTCTTGGTTTTCCCTCTGTTTTCCACACCCAAGTTTGCTTTACTGAGCTTCCCTGCACACTGCTCTCTGCTGCGAGCGTCTTTGAGGTGATCTGTTTCCAAGCAGAAAGAATTTCTTGAGGTAAACTCTCCATTTTTAGAACAGAAGATTAAAAAAAAAAACAACAACAAAACAAAAAACCAAACAAAACCAACCAAACAATGAACAAACAACGACGACAACAGAAATCAAACACGTGACAGGTTGATTAGACTAAGCAAATTTGTAACTTCAGTGGGGTTTTTGGTGGGTTTATTTTTCCAAGTGTAAATCCTGTTTGGTTTTTTTTTTTTTTCAACTTTTTCTTTTTTGACATCTTTCTACAAATTAATTTTTTTTTTTTTTTGCTGTAAGCCTGTATCCCTTTGGGTGCTTCTCCAAGTGTAGAGAACTGAGCCATCCCAAATCAAACACGATTGACAAGCTCTATTTTCAAAGCATTCTCCACAAAGTAGTTATTCCCAGTAAGACAACAAGATTTTTTTGGAGAAAGGGGCATTGCACAGTCACAGAGGTGAGGGAAAACTGCAGGATTCCGTGGAACAAACACTACCCTGAAATGGGAGCTGTACCAGGTGCAAAGCAGGAAAATTCAGGCTGGGAATGAGCAGGAGGTTGAGGTTCACACCATGATGTCGAGGTTCACATGTTTCACCAATTTCCTGCTCCACAGCACACCAAGTTCGGATGGCAGGAGTTAGGACATCCCAAAACCTCCACCTGCCCTGGAGGACAACTGTCACTATTTATATTTTAATTTCTCATCTTTTGGAAGATTCTTCCACACAGCAGTGTCTCTTCCCAAAGCACTTTGTTAAAGCCTTGGAGAAGGACAGATCTACATTCCATGTTTTGATTTAGTTCTGAACAATTGTCCTTCTGATATTGGCTGTGATGTGCTTGGGCTTTTACCTCACAGGCATCCCAGACTCCAGGAAATTCAGAGGGGACTCAATAGGAAGGCTGACCACTGACTGGACTCTTCAAATTTGATCTACTGGCTTTCAACAGCACTATTAAAAATAATTACAATTATCTGATCTGCTTGGTCTCATTCCCTTCAAAACAAACATTTTCCTGTGGGTGAATGCACAAGATCAGGAAACTTTGGTAATAACTTTTCAATCTAAGCAATTACCAAATGAAATTCTGCTGGTAAATCTTCATCAAGACCCAATAAATTTTATGGTCTTCGGTGTCAAAGATGCAAGATAAGACAACTTGCAGTGGTACCACCACAAGGATGAAAATTGGCATAGCCCTCTTATCTAATGGAGCAAGGCTGATGTGTGCTGGGTTGGACCAAACCTTTGGATATGTTCAGGACAGGATGAAGAGTGGGAAGAGTAGGGCTGGGGCATGTTTTAACATTCAGACTCTGTGATCTTTGAGGTCTTTTCCAACCCAAATGAGTCTATGATTCTGTGCTAGGAGAGGAAGGTGGCTGAATTTCTCCTCGATCGTTCTCCTGTGCTTTCTGTTGGAGGGCAAACAATCCCCAACACCTCATTCCAGACACACACAGATTTCCCCACACTGCTGTTCCCTGGAAGGCTCAGTCTCCACCAGCACATGACGTGATGGATCAGGTCTCAGATCACTATCACTGACAGCTGAGCCCCACTCACAGGGAGGACATGAGGTATTTGCAGAGGGGCTGTTCACCCTTTGTTCTTCTAACCCAGTGGCAAAGCCCCAAAGCAAACCCTGCAGTGAAGAAATAATCTTGACTCACTCCACAGAACTTCAGAGAGTCTTCATGAGTTCCCCTTCTCCTGTTTCTGATGGTGCTGCAGGTGTCAGCGTTAATTATTTGATTGCAGTGTTTGAGAAATGCCCGTAAAGATCAGCCTATCATCTGGAATATTCTGGATATTAGAAGCCTGTCCGTGGGCTTTGAGGAACTCTGGCTCCAGTTCTCTCCATGGGCCTTGAAAAACAGTGTGGGACACTACTTATTTATCAGGAATTTTTGGTCAAGTGTTGAAAGAGAGGTGGGGGGGAAAGAAATCAAAGGAAAAGAAAGCATCCGTGTTGTAGTAGGGCTCATCCTTCTGCGTGTGTCTTTGTTTTTAGTTGTATTTTACATGCACTTAAAAAATAGTTAGCTCAACAGGTGAGGCTGGGAAGAAAGATGCCAAGACTTCTCATAGACTGGGGGATTCTGGGACACTGGTTGGAAATGGGAAGGGCACTGAAGGGGACAGGGGAGGAAGCCCACGCATTTACATCACAATTCTGGCACATTTTCCAAGCAAAAAAGCAAATCCAGCTCAAACACCAAAATAAAGAGAAACAGAAAGACAAAAGAATAAAGAGGAGATGAAAGAGAAGCAAAACGCAGATTTTCTTTCAAATCCTGGGCATGGGGGAAAGAAGAGGGTGGAGAGAAAGCAGAAATGCCTAAATGGAAAGTTGGAAAGGGTTAAGACACCAATCTCCTGGCGCTTCCCATTTCCCCTAAATGTTTCATTCTCAGTGTCTCTGAGGTGTTCAAGTTTTTCTCGAAAAATATATATATATATATAATATACAGATGAAAAACTCCGTACCAGCAAGAAGAAATAAAATAACAACCATGGAAAACAACCATAACAAACCAAAAACACAGCCCTGAAAACATCGAAAAGAAACAGGGTGAGTCTCAGATTTCCCCTGTGGTGTTCCTCTGACTTCAGTAACAGTACAGCATCACACCAGTTCATTTTGATACTTTTTTTTTTTTTTTTTTTTCTGTTAAACAGCTTCTTCTTCCTCTCATGTGCGCATGTCCAGGCAGGATCGCCCATCACTCATAACCACTTCCCTCCAAGCCAGCTCTCTGTCCTTAGACTCCTACCATCCAGCTGTGAGTACAAGGCATGACAATAGGGTCCATATTTATCTTTTGTGGCACTTTGTTTGTCAAAACCTTTGGTTTCTTCCTTTTTTTTTTTTTAATTTTTCCTTTTTTTTTTTTTTTTTTTTTTTTTAATTTATGTACTTATAAAAAATACTGCGTTTGTGTTGTTTGTTGTCATTTTCTTACCACTGGCTCTGGTGGGACTTCCCACTTTCACAGCCATAATCAATGGATCTGGAACATGCGCCGACATTACTAAAATGGATCAACAAAACCATGGCAGAACCAACCAAACCCAAACCATCCCCAATGCGCAGGCCTCTTAAAACTGCTGAGATGTCCATAAGGTGCATGATGAGTCCATCAGCTCAGCAATCCAACAGAAAGCAAGCAGGACCAAAAAAAAAAAAAGGGAAGGAACGCACACGCGCACACAGATACACACGCACACGCACAAAATAATTGGAATTGTAATCAAGAGAGAAATGTCTGGGGGTTTAAAACCAAGACGTGTCCCTAAGTTTGCTGTTTCGACGTGAATCTGGTGATTTTCTCCCCACAGACACGTCCAGTTTTGGACTGCTGTTCTTTTGAGAGGTTTTGGACTCGCCTACGTGTGTATCTGCCTGGCTGAAGGAAACCCTCCCGCTGACTGACTCCTGCTTGCACCACATCATCCCTCACACCCGCTCGGGATCTGTCACTCCCAAGAGGTTCTGGTTTGATAGCAAGAGACGGGAATAAACCCAAACAAACTCGCTCTGTAATCAATTTACACACCCTGCGTGCACCCCTTCCTCCCTCCAGGTGCAAAGCTGTTGCTCCAAGGATGGGGTGAGGTGGACGTGGGCTGATTCTCCAGCCGCTCCTCCATCTGCCAGGGAGCTCTGCTCATGTCTGGGGAGATGAATGCTGACCCAGCTCTTGCCTCCCTGGTGATCAAGGAAGGTTCTGCACACCCCGAGGGTCTCTAATCATGGTGTTATCCGGGCTGGCAGCCGTGTGAATGGAACAGCTGAAGGCAAAAGAGATGCAGGAGCTCACTCCCCTTTGGTTGGCCATGAAACAAGTTGAGATGTTCTGGAGAAGCTGAGCAGAGGATGGGACAGGGTGATCCCCCACAAATTGTCCCATGGTGACAGCGATCCCTGAAGGGATAAGAAGTGCAAAGAGAGATAAAATCCTTCCTAGGCAGCAACTGTGCCTTCAGCAAGGCCTGGTGGTTCCAGAAAGGGAGGAGAGGAAAGGCCAGGAGTTGGCACCAAAAGGCAGATGGGCTCACAGCAGTTCAGAGACCTCCAGAAGACAGGCAGTTCGGCTGGGGAGATCTAGGTAGAAGAATTTTTTGCAGTGTTTCATTTGGATTTCTTCCAAGATTTCCTTCCAAAAAGTGTGGCGACATTTCCTCTTAGGAGTGGCTTGGAAGGAAGGCTTTACCATCAGCCCCGTGCACCACCTCACTTCACAGCAAGCATTTCAGTAACCCACTGTGGGAATACAACAGCTGTGTTCTAGTTGAGGAAACAAAATTGAAAGAACATCTTAAAAAAAAAAAAAAAATCCTTCTGGTTCTTCTTTTGAGGCTGAGCTCATTGCCTGGAACAAACAGAGGCCTGTGGCTCCTGCTTTCCAAGCCAAGGTGGGAACGAGGGGGATGATGCTGTGCTCTCCATGGCCAGGAGGAGCATAACCACCACCACAGACAGGATGCCACCGAGCAGAGAGAGCGTTTTGCTGCAGTGCTACGACCAACAGGACACGACGGGAAAGACAGAGGGGGACACGCGGCTCTTGGAAAAATAAGAAGAACCATATGAAACACATGGGCAGGGGAGCGTCGGTCTCCTCATCCCCTCTTGACCCTTTCCCTGCCCCAGGAGAGCAGCTGTTTGCCCAGGCAGGATGAGCCACAGTGGTCCTGCTCTGGACGGAGCTGTGGCATTTTTCAGGGAGCCTCCTCTCCCAGTGGGTCGCTATCAAGAGATAGAACTGCAATGGCTCTTCAGGAGAGGAGCTGGATGGGCTCTGCCCTCCAGGAGCCCTGCAGGCAGGCTGCCTTCCCCTTGGGGACACTTGAGTAATACTGAGTTCATTTCCACGTCCTCTCCAGGGGCTCCAGCCCTCGGAGGGCAGTTAAAGCAGCATGACAGAAGTTACCTCCCAGTTTCACCTCTGCAGAGTGAGGATGTGATGCTGGGGGAGGGTTGGTGGGGTTTTTGTGTGTGTTCAATAGTTTCTCTCTAGGGCAAAAGGCAGAGGGGAAGCTGTGAAAAGGAGAGCTTCACCCAAATGTCTTCATGGCCCCAGAGCCAAGATTCCTCTGCAGTCTTTTCTTTTAACCCCTGGGGCTCTGTCGCTTTGTCCATAGGTTTGGAAAGAGAAGGAAAAGAGAGAAAGAGAGAGGGGGGGAGAGAGAGAGAGGAGCGCTGTTCGGGTGACTCTGCTTACAGCCCATCAAAACTTGCACTTGGTAAAGATGATGATCTTGAGTGAGGCACGACTTGGTTTATCCCTCCCAGGGTGTCCCTGGCAGGACAGTTCTCAGCTGTCTATGCTCATGAGGGTTATAACTTGTTCAAGTTTGTAGGCAAGTTTCTGTTTCCCAGCCTGGTCGTCTTGATCGAGGGCTCCGAGGATCTGGAAAAGGAGTGAGGAAGAAGTGATAGGGATTTCAGTTTCTTTCCCTAGAATAACTGAGTCCAGCATCTTAAAGCAGCAGAGGAGGGTTAACTTCCTCTAAGGCAGGTCCCAGGCTTAGCTTAGATCATGCAAGGCAAATCAGTCAGCCAGGAGGGAGTTAGGCAGGGAGTTTGGGTTTGATCTCAAATGGATTCTTATCTTGGAGATCCAATATTTATTTAGGAACTTTATCCATCCCCTGGCCCTAAGGGGTCTCACGTGTCTTTCAATACAAAGAACCATGCTGGACACCTTGAAGGCTGTGTTAGACCATTTTGGGGTGTTTTAGGGTATCTGGAATGATGTTGGGCACAGTCCTTAAGCAACTTTTGGCCATTTTGGATGTAAAGCTCATGTAGGGCTCCTCTGCAGTGAGTTAACATCTGACCATCAACTACTTCAAACCAGCTGAGCCTGACTGAACAAGAGAGACACAAAACAGGGATCCAGAGAGTACTGAGGAAACCCAAAATCCCATACCTTCCCTTTCCAAATGCCAAGCCTTGTCTCTCATCCCTTAAATCCTTCGCCCTCCCAGCCAGCATGCAGACGGGTATCAGTGACACACCCTGGGGACGGGTGGGCTGTCCCGTGGGCCCCCCAGAAATGCCCCCAGGCTCTCACCTCCTCGCTGTACTTGCCCACGTAGGAGTAGATCTCGGAGAGCGCGCTCATGGTGTTGAACTCGTTCATGTGCATGCGGGACTGCTCAGCCAGGTAAGCATTCATGTCCTGGTCACTGATTGCTGGCATCTTGGCGATGTCCGAGTAGTACCTGAGGGGCACAGACACAGGTGTTTCTTGAGGGGAAGAGCAGGAGCTCAAGAAGTGAAATCCCCAAACAAAAAGGAGGAAAAAACCCCACGCTCAGTGTTGGGTTTTTCTGGTTCCTCGCTGAAATGCTCATGCTCTTTTTTTACAGCAAGAAAGGTGACTTAGCTGAGGTGGGAATGACTGAGCACTCATCCTGAGCACCAGATATGTCTTGTATTCACCCCAATCTGAGAAGGAAGCCCCAAAGAGCATCCTGTAAACTTTCCCTGTGCCGTCAATAGGAGCTGGATTGAAGCTGGATCACTTTGTCAGACATTCAAGGGTTTTCAGCCCTGCCTCTCTTCCCAGAGAGACCTTGCTCCCCACTGACAGCTCAGGATTTCACTCCCATGCACACAAAAACCCCAAATATTTGTATTTTTCCACCATTCTCACCACTACATCTGTCCCCACTGCTGACATCACCCACCTTCCACACTGAATCCAGTCTATCCCAACAACTCTCTTGCTCAGCATCTCCTTTTTACCCCATATTTTAAGGTGGCTTGATATTTGTGGCAACAGCCTTCAACTCCAGTCTGACTGGGGAAAAATCTGCTTTTCCTAGGAGTCAACAGCATTCCCCTGGAGCTCAGGAGGACTGGGGGTTTATCCATAGGATCTGGATCCCCCAGAACCATTGCCCAGAAGGCTTCCTCTGCAGAGTGATGTCTCTTTAAGGAAGTTGCTATTTTTGATGTCCTTCCTCCCCTGGGTAAGGCAGGTCTTGGAGGACAAGGTTTGCAGAAGGTAATCAGTCACTGTCACTCGCAGCTGTGCTCTGCTGTCAACTGGTTAATTAGACACCATCATTTACATTTTTAATTTCTGCAATTTGACATTTTGTGCACAAGAAAAAAAAAAAAAAGAAGAAGGAGAAGAAGAAGAAAAAAAAAGCCCATAGCTGCAGCAATCCACAATTTTATAATTAGGAGGCAGAGGGGACGGGGAGCCAAAAGAGCTGACAGGTGTCCTGTAAACAGCGTGGAGACACCTGCTGAGACGGAGGCTGTTTGCCACTACAGAGAA
The DNA here is from genome assembly GCF_024509145.1 of Vidua macroura. Taxonomy (NCBI): domain Eukaryota; kingdom Metazoa; phylum Chordata; class Aves; order Passeriformes; family Viduidae; genus Vidua; species Vidua macroura. The sequence goes on from NC_071575.1 coordinate 70,739,359, forward strand.
ATTGGACATTGAAATGCTGTGTGGTGAGGATCCTTGAGGTGGATGAGTGGGAAAATACTCCGTGACAGAGCAGGACGAGCAGCTGCTGGAGTGTCCTGTGGAAGACAGAGCAGTGCAAGAGCATAGGGGGAAATCCCTTCCACACCAGGAGGTTCCAGATGTGCTCAGTCTGGTTTTGTGCCCTTCAATCCCACCCTGATTTACCCCAATGAGTCAGTCCTCTGTTGATAACCTGGTTTTGGTGGTGGGATGCTGATTTAATCTTTCGCAGAGGGAGGCATAGGAGGCAGAGGTCCTTCTTGCTTGACATTTTCCAAAGCTAAACTCTGTTTCACCATAAAAAACTCGTGCAAACCTCATTAATTTTACTGCAATTTCCAGCAGGCACAAAAACATCTCTCTCCCTGGAGTCCTGGCATTTTGTCTTCTGGGCTTAGGACCAGCCAGAAATCTTAGTCTAACTCACTCCCATGGTCTAAATATTTCTCATTGCCAGTGCTGCAGTGAAAAGTGGCGTGGGTTTGATTTTCTTCACACTCTGCCTGACCCTCTGTCCCCAGGTGGACCTGAACAGTTGTTTGTGAGTAAATCTGGAAATCCCAGGAGGCTGTGTCCTGCAGAACTGCCCCCAGGAGAAGATGCTGAGCAGGAGGAATAAATATTTCTTAGACATTTGCCACTCGCAGAAAAACTTAAACAGGTCTTGGCATCACCTGCTGGGTATGATCAGATCTGTGCTGCACACAGGAATTGGTGGCATCCATAACACAGCTGAGAAAATAAGGAATCTTGGGGTTAAAACGCAAGGTGTGCCTTGGCACTGGGGAAAAAAAATCCATGTGCCACCAGCACAATTCACAGACTTATGGGCAAAACAGGCTGCAAAGCAGTGAAATACATTGATTTATGGCCCCTGAAAGAGAGCAGCTCCTCATGAATGTTGGATAGGCACCCTCCTGATTGGTGAAATGAGCAGAGAAGGGGGCTCACCACAGCAAAAATAAATAGGGTTGGTGGAGGAAATCAGAGGTGCCAGTCTGGCTCTGACAAGAAGTTAAAGTTCTCCTTTTCCTCTCTGGTTGAGCTGTCACCAAGTGGTGGCAAGATAGTGGGTGTAGGGACAAGGTGCTCCCAAAAACTGGAGCACAGACACAGTTATCAACTCCTTCTCCAAGTTTGTCCTGTTTCCTTTCCACCTGGTAGCAACAGACTCTTGAGTCTGTGACTCACAAGGGTTTGAAAGCCCCCCATCCCTTTCCAGCCCTGCAGAGATCATTCCCCAGCGGCACAACGCTCCCGTGACTCATCTGAACAAGGAAAAGCAGCAGGAAATGTTTCCTGGAGCCAAGGGTGGGATGCACAGATCTGAGTTTCAAGAGTCACAGTTTCAGGGCTCTGGCCATGACAGACTCCCAGGATGTGATCTCAGTGTTCTGGGGTCACAGGCCATCACCCACCAAAGTATCCTGGTCTCCTCCAGACTCAATTCCCTGGCATCACACACCTAAACAGTCATTTCCCATTAAACCAAGGGGCTTTGTGGCAAAAATAAGAATATGTACCAATACCCCAATCTAGATGAGCAAGACATACTATCCTTCCATCCAAATTCTGCCATGGCCCAGTGACTTATTTATGCAGAAGTGTTTCTAATGAAGCCGTCACTGTGCTCTCTAAAGAAATGATGAATGTGTGTATTAAAGCATCCTAGCAGGGAGATGACAACATCCCTGCTGAGTCTTTATTTACGTTAGATTCCAGCCCAGATCCTCAGAGATACTTAGAGCCTCTCTGCCATTTGCATACCCCTAATGCAAAAGCCACTGAGAAGCTGTCACCAAACCCCAGAGACCCTTACATTTCCACTGCTGAAATTTGCAGGGCTGCCTGTGCTGCTTCCATCACCCCTGCAGCTGACAGCTCCCACACCAGAGCCGGGCTGGGAGGCAGTGCCAGGAGCAGTGAGGTGTTTTGTCACTTGTGGAGGGCCACCAGGTCTCACTTGAGGTAGGGATAGGTCTTTGACCCACTTCCACAGCCAGCAGAAGGTTGGGAACACAACACTGAGCCATATTCTCTCTGAATGAGACAGAAAGGTAGCAAAGCAAAGCAGTAAATTCAGTTTAATCTGCCCCCAAAGGGTCAAGAGTTTGAATCCTGAGCAAATTTGCTGCTACTGCTGTACTCCATTTTGCTCATCTGCAATGGATCCTTCCCGAGCTGTTTCCAGAAGATCCTCAGATGGAGATCAAAAGATCCAGCCTTATGTGTCTGAGTTTTCCTGTATTCACAGGAGCAGCCTCCATTCTTACCTCAAGGCTCTCCATCCTCTGATGCGACGACAGGAAATTTGTTCATTAGACTTCATAAGCAATTACAATTATGAGGAATTGGGGTAAACCCACCATTCCAGCGCTCCAGCTCAGCTGGAGGATGTGAGGATAACCAGGCCATGGGATGTGTCCTCACAGATATCATGGGAACAGCAACTCACCCCAGCCTGCCTTGAATGGAGAGAGCGCCCAGGAGACCCTCCACTGCCACTGATGGATGGAGAAGGATTTGGGATGCACCAGGATACAGTTGGTACGCCTCTACTGAAAAAATAATTATTCTCGTTCCTCCCAACCTCACCTTTCCCTGGGTTGCATTTTGGTTTTTGGTTTTGTTTTGTTTTGTTTTCCCAAGGAAAGCGACAAAACAGTGACCTGAGCATCCATCACAGTGGCCTGGGAATACATTTTGTCCTCTGTTTATCCAGGGATAAATCGGTACCGACAGGGAAAGGCTCCTTAGTGGAGCTGTTTCACAAGAATGACTGTGCCTGCTGCCGCTCAGTAACTCATTAACTCATCAAAAGAGAAGAGAAAAGCCACGTTGCCAGCGCTTCCTCCCCAGCCCGAAATTTCCCAGCACAGCCCGTGGTTTAGGCAGCTTAGCATGGAGCTAATTGCCTTCCAAAAGATCTTTTTGTCATGGCTGTTGTTTGTCGCTGGGATGGGACTGCACTCATTAATAATCGTTTTAGCATATGAAAAGCTTGTCACGAATCCATGTGCTGCAGACGGCAGACGCAATTACAGCAATAACATAATTAGGGTTATGCAATAGCCGGCTGTATCCAGACCACTGAAGGATGGAGAGGTGTGTGAAAGGGATATGGGGGACTCTTCCAGCAGGGAAGGGCTGGTGGAAAGCTTGGGAACAACCAGCTCTTCTTTGGGATGCAGTGAAGCAGTGCAAGGACATGCTGTCAGTTCTTGCACTGACACAGAATGGCACTTGGAGTTTCCTGGGGAGCATCTGAGCTGCTGGTGAGGCACTGGAATAGATTGCCCATGGAAATCGGGGATGCCCCATCCCTGGAAGTGTTCAAGGCCAGGCTGGATGGGGCTTGGGAGCAACCTGGGCTAGTGGAAAGTGTCCCTGCCCATGGCAGGGTGTGGAACGAGATGAGCTTCAAGGTCCCTTCCAACCTAAGCTGAAGGAGGGAACAATTGTGTCCGTATGTGCAAGCCCTAGGAAGGGCAATGCTTTTATTTTGCCTGTTCATGGTTTTTCCTGCTGCCTCTCCCCTCGGAATAAGCAGTGGAGGGCTGATGGACAGCTCTGACTCAGTGGCTGAAGAGTGTCTTGGTGCACAGGTAGCTCCTCTGGGAGAGGAGATCACCCAGCAGCACCTCAGAGCAGAGGATGTGTGGGGCTGCACCCTCCACATATGGACACATTTCCATCTTGCCGGCTGAAAGCTGCGCTGTGTAGGAACAGCTTTTCAGCGTGGTGAGAAAACATTGGGATTTTTTTTTTTTTTTTTTTTTTTTTAGATGAAGAGTGAAGAAAGACAAGTGAGCAGTCTTCAGATACGCCAAAAGCTGCCCCAGAGAGGCAGGGAATGAGCTGCACCCCCTGCCACGGCGACGCCTGAGCTTTAATTACAGCCAGGGAGATTTTGGCTGCCCAGCAGGGAAAACACTCTGATGGGAAGGACTGGGAAGCACCGGAATGAATTGCCCGAGGACAGCAGAGGCTCTGTTGTTGGAGGCCTTTAAAAAAGGGGTAGACAAGCATCTGTCAGGAAAGCTTTAGACAGAGCTGATCCTGCCCTGAGGCAGGAGATGGTCGGGTTGACCTCCCGAGGCCCCTTCCAGCTCTGTTTTTTATTATCTCCGCTGACAACACCCCCTGCCTTGACCTTTGGTATGCTACTTCTTGAGCCTTCCTTCCAGCAGAGAGAGAGGGGGCACAAAAAACTCATTTTTAAACGTAGAGCAAGGATTTGCACCTCTGATGTGATGCTCTTTTTTAAAGCCCTCAGAGTTTCTCCTTAAAACCTCAATAACTCACAATGTTAGGGTAAGTGCAGTTTTTATTGTTTTTAACTGTTTTAAACTTGTCTTTCTTTCTAAAGTTAGCTGTAAAGTGGCCAACAGACATCACAAGCATTGCACAAGTAGATATTTCCTAGTGACTTGAGAACCCTGAAACCCCAAGCTGACACACTGGGTAGGTGAAATCCCAAATGGGTACAGGCTGTATGTTTTGTGTACTCCAAACATGCTCATAAAGCTCTCTCCCTAACAAGACCTAGACCTTGACATCTAAAGGCTAATGGGATGCAAATCATAGCTGCTTCATGAATCACCAAATCAAAAATGTTTTGGGTTGGAAGGGACCTTAAGGATCATCCAGTCCCACCCCTGCCATGGCAGGGACACCTCCCACCATCCCAGGCTGCTCCAAGCCCCATCCAGCCTGGCCTTGGACACTTCCAGGGATCCAGGGGCAGCCCCAGCTGCTCTGGGCACCCTGTGCCAGGGCCTCACCACCCTCTGAGTAAAGAATGTGTTCCAAACATCTAACTTAAATCTCTCCCTTTTAGTTTAAAACCGTCCCCTTTATACTAAAAGTATCTGTACTTGTAAGGAAAAAAAGTAGATGAGATCATGGCCTCAGGAGTGGCACCAGCTATGTCGGGCACTGTTTGCACCCAGGTTAACACAATAAAAAGCAAATGTTATAATTCTGAATCCCACATATCAGATCACTTTAAGCTTCTTTTGATCCTGAACCTGGCAAGCCTATTTTGAACGGTCTTCACTGGATGACTCTTTAGTTAAGAACACTTGTGATGTCCCCATTGACTTTAAGTTTTTCTTAGAGGGGCTCTTTTCAATGCACAAGAAGCAGCCAAAAGGAGACCGATTCCCTGCAGGGATGAGGAAAAAAAAAGAGCACCAGATCCTCTCCTTGCAGCCCTGCAGGTGTTTTGGGCACCAGTGTGAAATGGAAAAACTCTTTGACTTCGGCTTTTTTGTGCTCTGCCCCTTTTCAGTCTCCCACATCCTTGCCTCCGTGCCAGGCTTCGGTAGGGAAACATCATATTGATTGTGATGCAGGCAATTAAATGGTGTTAATGAAGTTCAAACAAGTGTTATCATAAGCTTGGCAGCATGGAGAGAAATGAAAGGTCAGCCGCAGCCCTTTGTCATTTTTCAGTGTGGTGTTGAATGCTAATGAGACAGTCCCAATTAGAACAGGCTCCCCTTTGTATTGCTTGGGGATTGCATCAAATGGTCCCAAGTTCTCCAGATTTCCAGGCTCAAAGGGGACATTTGAAGTAAACTTGAAAAGATGCAGATCTGAAGCTGCTCTAATGTAAATTCAGCAGAGCCTATGGAGTTTCACTAACTGAAGTCAGATGAGATTCTGCTCTATCGCTACCATTCTTTTCCTCTTTTTTTTTTTTTTTTTTTTTTTTTTTTTTGTAATGATAATTGAAAAGCCTCCACTTTGTTTTAGAACTACAGCCTGACTCTTCGTGGCTTCAACAAAAGCCAAATAGCCTGTCCCAATTTCCTGAGTTAATTGTCCTGCCTCATCAGGCCTCATGCTCTGCAGCAGGAAATCCAAGATGTGGCTGCACCGGGACACTTTTTAACCACGTGTCTCCAGCTCTGTGTGTCTCATTTGAACAGGGAACCTACTTTTTCCCAGAAGACAGAATTTCTCAGCTGGATTGTTTCAGCAGGCAGAATCCACCTCTGCTTCCAGCAATGTTATAAAAGGACTTTCATAAAATCACAGAATAGTTTGGGTTGGAAGGGACATTTAGAGGTCGTCTATTCCAACCCCCCTGCAATGAGCATGGAGCATCTTCAACTAAATTTAAGTGATGCACAATAATTTTTTTGTTGCTGTTGTCAGCACATCCATTATCTTCAATAATTATAGAAATGGGCACTAAAACAACCAACCTCCCAAAATGTCATGGAAGATGTCCATTTCTTATATAGTTTTCCATTAAGTCGATAGGAAATTGCAAAAATTGGTAAATTTTTAAATTAGTCATTGTCATGCATCCCAATTCTGAAGGCAACTCTTGACTCATCACAAAGAAGTTACTGAAAACATGAGAAAATCCTACGCTGAAACATGAGCCAAGCAAACAAATAAAACCAGTGAAGATTCCTGACAGTCTTGCTGTTGAAATCTTTTGGAATCAAATTTCAAGTTGACCACCCTGTGGAGGTAGACCAGTGGTAAGGCCAGAAGCTGTAACTATTCCCTTCCCAATGCACATTCCCTGCTAAAAAACAAATATTTGAAGGATTGGAGGGAAGTCCTTTCATCCCTGCCTCCTTCTCATGCCAAGGTCATTCCCTGCTCTGAGTTTTGTGAGCCCTAAAGGCTCCACACCAAGAAAACAGAGATTTCAAAGGGATGGCTTGGAGTAATCCAGCTCAGTTCCACTTCCAGACCTCTAAATCCAGGCATGTTTTAATCCAGAGTTGGGTACAACCTACCACTGACTAATTACCCTCTGAGAGTTTCCTCTTTGTTTGATTTCAGGTTCTTCTGATTTACTCAACCACTTCTTAAACTCCCTGACTTTTTATCTCCTGATTCACTCTTTGAAGAAGTCTAGTGGTCTTGAAGGATGCCATCTCCAGCTGATGCTGACTACAGAAATAGCTCCAACCAGCACCGGAAGCCTTTGGATTTGGAAAAAACTCCCTCAAAGCACAATCGCAGAACGGAGAGAAGGAATTCATTAGCTCGGGGTAGAACTCAAATTATATTTTATTCATCCCTGATAGGTTTTTACTTTCATCTCCCACAGCATCCAGGTGCCACTGCCTTGAGTCAGTGGAACTGACACACAAAAATAAAAGCAGGGAAGAAGCTCTAACCATATTCCAAAACCTGCAGTCTCCCCTTGGGCTTCAGCTCAAGTTGTCAGACATCAGTGCAGATAACAACCCAGCACATGCTGGGGACAGGAATCCAGGGCTGTTTACAAGCAGCAGGAGGTGTTATGTACCTCGTTTGCAAACCCAGTTGTTTGGGAAAACTTCCAAGGAAATGCAGCACCAATTGCTGAAGATCACTGGGCACCAGGATTCAGCTCCAAAAAGTTGTAAAGTGAAATCAATACTGGAAAAAAAAACCCAAAATGGAAACTGCAGCCTTTTGTTTATCCAGAGGGAAAAGAGAAAAAGAAAAAAAAAAAAAGCTGTTTTTTGCATAAGGAAATAACCCATTCTCCACTTAAATACCTCAGTGTGTCACTCAAATGTAGCATCTCCCAGGATAAAATCAACCACTTTGAGATGGAAAACATTATTTGTCCAGAGAAACCACCCAACTACACAGAGTGTTGCTAAAGCATCATTAGAGAATGACACCTTTGGGTCACTGTTGGTACAAACTTGATTTCTAAATGGAACCTCCAACACTTGCTTCCCATTATCCAGGTCAATCCAGCAATCAGCCTCAATACATACTAAGAAACTTGGACACGGTACCAAAAGTAGGTCATAATTAAGCAAGGTAGCTCATAAGAGCCTTGCAGGTTGCCTAGAAACGACATTTGCTGAAGTGTTTAACCACATCTAAAAATAATTGTCCAGACAAATCACAGACCAATGGGAGAATTGTTGGGAAAAAAAGCTGCCTCATGCCGAGTAGGGGACGGAGCTCTTTGATCAGCCACACTCCTGTCATGAAATGAGAGAAAATCATCCCCAGCAAAGGCAATACAGGGATTTATAGCACAGTGTGAGGTGTCTGCAGCAGCAGAGGCCTTGTACAACCTGCACGACATGGTATCAATTTTAGGCCATGCCTGGGAAGTCATCCAGAGGAAATCATTGCTGAAAGCTGGATGCAGTGCACAGGAATGATCTGTAGGATAAACCCGCCTTTGTAGTTACAGAGCAGCAACCACTCCCCATCTGTGCAGTTCCCAAACCTGTCAATAACGCCAGGCAAGTGCAGAATATTGGAAAGCAAAGCCCATCTCCTGCTGAATGAAGAATAGGATGTGTGCTGTTTGCTTGTCCTGGGGGAAACCCTACGGAAAACGAAGACCCAACATGCTGCAGGAATAGATGTTTGGGTTGTATTCCCTGTGGAGCAGCTTTTCCAGGCAGTGACCCTTGGTACAGCAGATGGAAGTACAGCCACAGGTCTTGGGAGTGTGGACAAAATGCTTGCAAAGGCCTCTGACCTGACATAAAATACCTGCAGAGCTTCAGTCAGCAGCCTGTCAATCCTCTGGCATCTCTCTCAAAGCACAGAAGAGTCTCCAAGGGAATTTGCTAGGGGATAATTATAAATCCCTTGGGATCCAGGCAGTGTGGGGACTGTCACAACGGTGCTGAGAGCAGCAAACCACTTCAGGCCTGTGTGGAAAGACTGAGAAGCCTGTATGCTTCCCAGGGCTCACATACATCACCTCCCCTTCCTTCCTCCCCCTGCCGCTTCTCAAGAGTTTCTCCTCAAAGGAAACAGTGATGGCAAACACCTTCAACTCCCACCATTAACTAAATTTCCATCTCTGCTGCAAGGCACTGAGGGAATAAAAGGCTGACGTGGAGATTTCCACTTAGCAAAAGTCAAAGACAAAGAAGACATGGAGATTTTCACTTAGCAAAAGTCAAAGACAAAAAAGCCCCGGGGGCAGTTTCCAAAAGTAATAGTGATGCTGCCTCCTACCTCCACCCACAAAGCAGGACCTGGTTGTGTCACTTTATGTCATTCTGTTGGAACCCTGACTGCTGAGAATTTGAGACTCTCTGTGCTGCCAGGCACTGACCCCCAAGAGAACACTGCACTGACCTGAGGCCATGGAGAAGCTTCCAAAATGGAATGACAGAACTGGGATTGTGGGTGTGGAGTTTGAATAGAAGTGTGTGATATCACAGGGTGGGAAACCCACAGTTTAAGGGTTTAGAATACAGTAATAGATATAAAGCAAGATGGAGGTTTTGGGGCAGAGGCTGGTCCTTCTTCTTCACCTTCTTGTCCATGGGTTTGGGTGGTATTTTGTAATTGGACAGAAAAGTTTGCATTGCAGGACACGGGTGGTTGGTTATTGGGTTAAAAGTGAAAATAATTGAGGTGTCATTTCTTAATTGGGCAGTTTATCTTTAAAAGACCTTGCAGAGATAGATACGGGGCCATTTTGTAGCTTGTTAAAGTACTGTGAAGCTCAGGGTTTGTGAGACTGTAACATGGATAAGAATTAATAAACATCTGAGTCCAAACACAAAGTGCCGTCTCTGCGCATTTAATCCCAATCCTGACCCAGGCAGAAAAAGAAGATAAACAATCGACATCATAGCTGAAACTCACCTTTCCACCCAGTTCTTGTAGCTGGGGATGTCCTTGGCGTAGAGGAGCTTGTTGGAGGGGGAGTCTTTGCCCAGCCGGTGCTCTGAGGTGGAGCAGGAGTCCATGAAGGTCTGAGCCACCACGGACAGGCAGGCGTCTGTGATGCTGTTTTTGTGAATGTCGAAGACGAACTGGGGGTTCTTGATCATGTTAACCCAGAACCGCAAGGGGAGGCTGCAGGAGGGGTGGCAGAGGGGACACAGTCAGGGCACAGCTCACAGGAGACATCACAGCAGCAAATAGCGGGTGGGGATCAAAGATCATGGCTGTGGATATGAAGATTCTGGGATAAACTTTGCTATGCAATGAATTCCTCCCCTACAAAGTCTAGGGATGGTAGAGACGTCAACTTTTGGCCCTGTAATCCTTACAAGGCAGATGTTTTGAGTCTTGGAGTCATTACAATCTTGTTGAAGGTGCCCATAAATTAATGGGAGTAAAATTTAGGTGATGACAAACACTCTGAATCTCTTTGTGTTAAGTTGCAATGGAAAGGTGACCCCGTTGGTTGCTCCGTCAGATGAGGACAGGCATTGAACCCACAAAAATTATTATGGTATGGGTTATAAAGCACTGGAACAGGCTGCCCAGAGAAGTTGTGGCTACCCCTGGATCCCTGGAAATGTCCAAAAACAGCTTGGGCTTGCAGCAACTTGGGATGGTGGAAGGTGTCCCTGCTATGGCAGGGGTTGGCACTGGATGAGTTTAAGGTGCCTTCCAACCCAAGCCATTCTGGGATTCTACACATTTGTCACTGAGGGACTTGGCTTTTTAGCCCTCACAGCAATCCCACGGGAAGAGAGGTAGGTAGAGCTCCCAGAAGGAGACTGGGAATGCTCATGGCACACCCTGTAGGACACCATGTCCTGTCACTCTCCACTGCTCCGGCCCAAGCCTGCACATGATCCCAGTACCCTGAGCAGGAAGCAGTTGCTACATGACAGGGAAAGCCCCGTTGCCTCAAGGAAAAAAAAAAAAAAAAAAAAAGGGAACCGGGGAAACAAGTACCACAGCCTTTGATATGAAAATATATCTGCCCTAACCAAGGAAATGCTATTCCAGTTGCAATCCAAAGCCTCTTTCCCCCCTTTTTCTCCAAAGAGCAGCTCATTTGTATGAGATGCCCTGAGGTACCTTGTATGAGATACCTCCAGCCTTTGCCTCAAGCCTTTTGTCAGGGCAGATGCACTGCAGTGATCATGGCCCAGGAGCTGGGATGTGTCACTGAGCACAGAGCCCAGCCCCTGTCTCTCTCTCAGGCAGATTGCTAAGTCTACCTTCACTCTCTGCACCTTTCAGCTTAGCAAATTCTCCTGATATTCAGGATAAACTCCCTTGTTCCTCCCATTTGCTCATGGCATTCACAACGCTGTAAAAAACTCATCTCCAAGCCTGATGGATTTTGGGTAACAACCTTCCTGACAGAGGGTTGACACCGTGTTTTCCTAAACCTCTGTGTGTTCTCCACACAAAATCACAGAACAAATGTAAGGAAAGCCCCACACAGGGAATCCGGTCTGCCAAGCTCAGGAGAAGAGGGAGATGCTGGAAAACACAGAATTATAGAGTGCATTGGGTGGGAAGAGACCTTAAAGATTATCCAGTTCTACACCCTTGGTGTAGGGACACCTTCCACTATCCCAGGTTGCTCCAAGCCCCATCCAACCTGGACTAGAACAGTCCAGGGATGGGACGGCCACAGCTTTTCTGGACAGCCTGTCCCAGGGCCTCGGGGAAGAATAAGTAAAACATGGCAATGAGACACGATGGAGTTGTGGGAATTTCGGCTGGGAGTGGAGAATCATCGCTGGGGGGATGAGGTGGGTGAGTGAACCTTGCAGAAGTCCTTGTGCAGGTGTTTGGATGACACACAGAGCCATGGTGAGGAGCAGAGTGCGTGTTTGTGTGCCTGGGTGTGGAGAGGGGATACGGGACGATGTCCCTGGCTGGGAATAATGAAGCCCTGTGATGTGACTTTGAGTTAATTTGATCTGATTGAACAGATTTCTTCACACTGCCCCTTCTCCCACAAACACACACACACTGCCTTCCCCCCTCCCCCCTTAAATAAACCTCCTGCTCATTTAGGCTGAGTGGCTGCAATCAGCCTTAGATTAGTGCCGCAGATAATGTTAATAATATGCTAATGTTTCATTAGTTGAAAGCCTCTTTGGTGCATGGGGTTTCTTTTTTTATGTCACCCGGCGCTGTGACGATCTGCCAACTGCATGGCTGGGAAAAGGAAAAAATGCATGAGCTGGGAGCCCCACGGCTCTCCTCTGCTGCTCCTTTTATAGTCCCTGTGTTTGCACAGGAGAAGGGGAGGGAGCCATTCCCCAGGGAGCTCTTTCCAGCGGGGAGACTCAGCAGAAAGGAGGTTTTTCTCCACCGATCCTGGCTTTTCCTGCTGTCCCATTGCAGGGATGAGGAGCTGGAACAGGGGCCTGATGTCGCCCTTTGCCACTGATGTCGCCCTTTGTTACTCATTCCAAAAAAGACTCACATCCAGCTCCAGACTCTTTAAATACTTTGTACCATTGGAGATGCTCTCCTGGCCTCCAGCTCCCACCCAGCAGGGTACAAGTCTCCTGTGGGGGCTCCACATCCTCTGAGGATGTCTCGGATACCTTAAAATTCTCAGCTGGCTTGAGATACCTCTGTGTGGGCAAACAAATAGAGCTGGGAATTAAAACACCCAGTGCAGATTGTGGATATTCTCAGTTGAGTCAGAGAGAAAAAGAGAAAGATTTCTGCCAGGCTAAGCCTGGGAAAAAGTCCGGGAGGAATGTGAACAATCTATTATCTTGTTTTCTGTTCATATCGTTTATAGATATGCTCTACCACACTGACCTAAGTCCAAGTGTACCAATCACGTGAAATGTTTTTACTTTAAGACCAAAGAAATTAATGTTCACAATGTTCTCTATAAAAGAGAGAGATGCTTTTGAATAAAGATCATTCTTTGCCTTCTGAAGATGGAGTCTCTTCATTCCCGTCCCTGCCTCAACAGCGACAGCAGATGAAGCCAGTGGTGTTGAATCCTCTGCCATGCCTCCCTAGATATTCCTATTTGATCCTGGGCGCTGCAGCAATTAAAAACTTCATTTTTCCTCATCAAATCCCTCACAAATCCAGCCATTTCCATGTAACACAGGGCAAACTGGGACCTGTTCACCAAAAGTGCTAATCCTTTAGATTTTGGGATCTTCTGACTTCTCCGCTGACTTGGCGAGACTGAGCCTCATCCTTTGAGCCCCACACCAGGGTCCTCAGATCCCCCAGCAGCCGGATTCCAAACACACTTCCCTCTACTCTCCTTCCAGCCCAGTAGCTGTGCTGGGCTGTACTGGGCTGTCTCACTCACTCACCAGTTGCTCTTCCAGGTGTGCCGCACGTGGGGGTCGTGGATGTTGTGCTTGTCCGCCTGCTCATCCAGGAAATCAAACATGTACTTGATGGCCAGGGGGAGGGCACTGCCACGGTGGGCAGTGCTGAAGATGGTCTCAAAGAGGTCGTCCACGAATTTCTGGAGGGTGCCCTGGTGGGAGAAGGAAGGAAGAAAGGAAGAATATGAGGTAAGAAGTGGGCAGAGGATGTTGAAGTTTGGTACCCCACTGAAAACAGGGCATGTCTGTGGGTAAACAAAAGCGTGATTGAAAAGTGGGGGCCATCTAATATCAGTTAAACGTGACAAATGTTTTTAAACAGGAATGTTTGTCATCACAAGAACCATTACACCTCATTTCCACACAGATTCCTCTCTCTGCATCCCATCCTCAATGCTTTAGTGCATCCATGAGACAAAACCCAGCTGTTTTCCAGGCTGGCTTTCACCCAGGGCCATCTTCTGAACTGGGAAGAGAAGTCTGTAGAAGGCTGTAGAGCACAGTAGAAGGTGTCACGGAGACAAAAAGGACAAGACAACCTGGAGAGGTGGGTGGGTAATGTGTGACCAGTGTCCTAAATAACACAAACTTCATTCCAAAGAGTCCTCCTCATCTTTTATTCCCCACTGCTAGGAGAATCCCAGATCCAGGGCTTGGAGAGTCACCCTTGTGAGGACAGTTGACTTTTAGCAGGGAGGAGAGGAGCTGGAATATCTGAGGGTGACCAGGCTTGGAGAAGGGGACAGCTGAGGAGTTCTAGGCTGGGTTTGGGCTGGAACCAGGCAGGGCACATTTTCTCTGTCACCAGAGCTTCACAGGCATTTATATGTGGACAAACAGCTGCTAAAATAACCAAAAATCAATTGAATCTCCAACAAACATTCCCTGATATGAAAAATTTCATTTCCTTCAAGATGAAACTTTGCCCTTTCTCCAAAGACCTAGGGAAGAATGTCTCCCTTCTAGAAACTAAGCCGCGGGTTCCACCCGAGTGGCTCAAGTTTACCTACAGCTAACAAACACTTAATTAGAAAGCTGGTGTCTCTGGCTGATTCACCACTTGATTTATTCTTCGGGAAACAAAGAGAGGCACCTTTTGTTTGTGTGAACTCCTCCGGGGTGAGCAAAGCCCTGCAGCACATGTCTGACTCAGAAAGGGCTCCGGAGGGGAAATCCTCTTGGTCTGACATGGAAGAGCTGCCCTCAGGTTGAGTTCCTGCAGGGAATTAGTTCTCTACATGCTCACCCTCACAAACGCCACAAACACCTCTGAGGCTTTTAGGGAAGAGGCTCTTGGGTATCAGAGGTCAGGGATTTACCAGAATAAAAATCATTGTCAGTTTAACAAAGTATTCCTGGGGATTGTATTACAGCAACTGCTCTCTCTCTTTCCCTTCCTCAAACAGTCACAATGAGAAAAGAAAATTGCTTGGCCCAAGAGGGGAAACAAAACCTCAACCTTGCTAACTCCTTCTGTTTCTGCACAGGTTTTGCAGCTGCTTTCCTGTCATCTCCACAAAAAAAATATAAACAAACAAAAAACAAAAACAAAAACAAAAAACAAACAAACAAACAAAAAAAAAAACCAAAAAAAACCAAAACAAAACAAAAAAAGCCCCACAACAAACAAACAAACAAACAAAAAAAACCCCACAACCAAACCAAAACAAAGAAACAAAGAAACAAACCCCTCAACAAAACAACAACCAAAAAAACACAACAACAAACCAATAAAAAAAAAACCCAACGCAAGTGCTGAGTTTGTGACCCAGAACAGAAAGCAAAAGCAGTTCAGTGGTGGGGTAGGGGCTGCATCCCCAGACAACATAAATCAGCACCAGTCCAATGCTTGCTGGTCTACACCAGCTGGGGCCTGAGCCCTGGGGAGCAAGACTTCCCTTTTTCAACATTTTTCACATGTTGTGTGATCCATAAAAGCCTCCTGATGCCAGAGAACGGGGCATGGACCAGGGGCTAGAGACAAAGCTGCCTTTCCTCCAAATCCCTCTGCAGCTTGGCCAGCCTGAGTGAGGCTGCAGGGAGAGCCAGACATCAGAGGCAAAATGAGCTGAGGAGTAAATGAGCAGGTAAATCTGAAAAGTAGGACTTAAACTAGTGATGGAAATGTGTCTGATGGGCCAACTCAGACTCTATTTGTGCCTATTAATACCCTGACAAAAAAAAAAAGAGAAAATTATGGATGTGTTTGGAGACTCAGGTCAGGATGTCCCTGCTCTTCCCCCACTTGATTTCATCTGTATTTTCTCTCTGTGCATGCTGAGTTTTCATGTCTCACTGTAAGGTCAATGTAACCCTCTCCAAGTCATCAGCACAAGAGTCTTTATTGGCTCAGGGAAAATGTGGAGCAGGATTTGTACCACAAAACTCAGGATTTTGTGGTATAGGAGCCATTTCAGACTGCAAGGCCTGACACATCTTTGGAACCTGCTCTGAGCACCTGCCCTGGCTCTTCACTTGCTCAATTTTGGTACAAATTACAAACCAGTATAATTGACAACTCCGGCACCTCCTGCTGTGCTTTTTCCACCAATCTCATGGCCCTGGATTGTTACTCCTCCTTGCTTTTCCAGTGTCTTTTTTTTTGACTCTGCTTTCAAAGCTCAAGCTCCTTCCCCCCATGCTCAGGACTCTCCCCTTGCTCTATTTTCCTTCTGTTCTTCTCTTTGTACCCAACTCTGGCATCCTTTGAGCGGCCTCTCATTTCTTGCCGGCAAGAAATTCCACCACACTCTCAAACCCCCAATGTCACCCACCGTTACCACATACCTTGGTGGCCAGTAACCTGGTCAGGTAGATCTCAGAAACCATCTTGCTGCCTCGGTCACCCTCTTTTTGGTCTCCATGCTCGTGGTTCTTGACCAGGTGCCACATCTTGACGCCGCTCTCCAGGTCGGGGGTGATCATGGGGGTGCGCGAGCGGAGGCTGTCGGGGCTGCCCGTGTAGCGGATCATGTTTTCTGCAGAGACACAGAACCAGGGGTCCCCTTGTGTCTCGGAAGCTCTTGGGATTGGGGTTTTCAGGAATTCTGCTGGTGACGTGCCACCAAATGCATTTTTCAAATGCGTGGTTGGCGCAGCAAAGGCAAGCGATGTCACCGAGCCAGGTGTGATGTCAGTGTCTACACTACTAAGCTAAATGAGGTTCAGACACTGATTTCCAGCTGTCCATAATCTTCACCTCTTATCATGTTCCCTGGCAAGTGGCACTGTCAGTGTCAGACAATTCCCAGGGCTGGTTCAGGGGGTAGCACTGGTTCCTTTTGGTAACCAGTTCCTTATGTGACTGGTTTTCCCATATTTTATCCGTGCCACGCCATGCTGCTTAACGTAAAAATATTGATGTCTCTAATGTGATCTCTTATGTAGCACCTCATCCCCAGATTTAGAAGGAGCTGCCTCCCCTCCCTCCCTCGGCATCAAAGCAAACAAACAATTCCTGCCCAGCCATCCTCCTTACTCCCTGCTCCAAAATCTTGTTTTGACAGAAATCAGCCAGAACCCCAGGTGGACATCCACAAATTTCCTCTCCAAGAATACTTTTAGCCTCCAAATTTTACCTCTCTTTGCCTCTGAGTGACGGCAGAAGGCATTCCCCTCTCCCTGACCTTCCAGCAATGTTGCCTTTTCCAACCATAATTATCAGAAGTGTTGCACCTTTCTGTAGCAAGATCTGAATCAGCCTCATTAATGCATTACCAATCTCTACATATTAATTATCAGATGGAATATCCTTTTTCTCTCTGGATGCTGTTTTCTTAATTGCAATTAACAATCACTTTTTGACCCACCACATCTTCTCCTCCCCCTGCCTCCTTCCCTATTCCCCCCTCCTAAAAAATCAAATGGCAAAAGAATTAAAGAAATCCAACAGAAATTAACCCTCCTCAAGTCTTCCTTTCCAAAGGTCACTGTGTCTTTCAGTAATTGCAACAACATGGCAAAGAGGATGAATATTAATAAGGCCTCATGGATCATTTATGTCCTTGGAGAAAGTGGAAGGGGGCACCTCTGGACATCGAGTAACTGCACTTTCCCTTAAGATAAAGGGAGTAAAGAGGATTGGAGATGCTTCCATAAATTAAAAATATGAATAAAGTGATATGACAGCAGCATTCAGGTTGGAGGGGGGTTTGCAGCACTCTGGTTGTGCATCAGGGATGTTTTGCTTTGCTGTCCAGCATCACCTTAGTGAGGCACGGACTGGGTGCAATTCTAGTGCAGGGAGGAAGGTGTGGAGCGGGTGGGTGACACTCAGGAGGTCCCTGTTTGGCCCTGCAGAGGAGTTCCCACCTGGTGTCCCTTCCACAGCTGTGTCACTCTCAGCTGCCTCATGGGGACAGTGGGAACAACAGTCCACTGCTTTGAGATCTGCTGATGAAGACCTCAAACTCTCTAAGAGTGACATTTGGTGATCTAAGAGGGAGGCAATTAATTACACAGACTCCTCCTTCATTAATGAAAGGAGGAGAACTCCCCAAGAGCAACCCAACCACTTGGATCAACAGTTTGAACGAGATGCCAGAGTTTTTAGATGGCTAAATCCTCCCCTCCTGCCTCATTTCACCAACTAATCATCTGCCCATCAGTCTCCCTGCTGGTGCTTAGAGTCTGGTGACCACTGTGACGTTTGGGATCTCTTCCCAGTGCTCTCCCAGTCCATCCCAGCACACAAACCCTTACCATACTTGCTGGCTGATGTCCGGGACACCGTGGAGTTGTTGACTGCGTTGTAGGCAGTGACTTGCTTGGAGACTAAAGCCACCACAGAGCCATCTGGGACCTGCATTAAAAAAAGGAATGGGTCAATAAACTTCTGAAAAGTGTCTGAGGACCATGCCCAGGGCAGCATGAGCTGCAAATCAGTGTCTCTGTAGGTAGGGCACAGTTTGCCCTCACAGCTTTGATTTCTTTCTTCATTGAGTTGGTCTAGTAATAAATAGGGACAAAATCTGCTGTTACACAGCCAGAATCCTGCACTTGGACAAAGGGACAACTGGGGACAAACAGATTCTGCTCCATCCAGGCCTTGATTCAAAGCCCAGTGATGACAATGTGAGTCACCGAGTCATTTAGGTTGGAAAAGGCCTTTAAGATCATGGAGTTCAACCATTAACTCATCCCCACTGTGTTCAACACTAAGCCATGTCCCCAGGGGCCACATCCAGAGGCCTTTTAAACACTTCCAGGGGTGGTTTTTGCATTAACCTCAGTAAATCTGACAATAGGTTCATCCCGGGGAAGGTCTTAGGCAGAGCAGGAGCGTGAGAATAACAAAATCATCTGAGCTACTTCAAACAGGCTTGGCTGTCCCATTAGGATGATAAAACCAGTGTGAAATGTTCCATTCCTTCCTCCTGGATTGCAGGTGGTATCTGGGTGCCTGGTTCAAAAATTCCTGTCTGCAATTTTCCACTATGATCCTGTCAACTTCTCACCCTTCCCTGTGACAAAAGCACTGCTGGGTTGAAGGGACAGCCACAACTTCTTTCTCTTTGTGGTGTTAGAGGGTCTCAGGTGTGGAAAAGCAGAAGGTGTGGAGTGTGACAGGTGTGATGTCCAGGATGTCGTGGGACAATTGTTTTGAGGGAGCACAGGACTTCTTTAAAGGAGCCAGACTTTCCATTTCTATGAGGCAAATCATGTGAGTCCAATATCAGAAATGTTAACAAGCCCATGGCTCAAAAGAGCCATATCAGGAACATCTGTGATAAATAAGACATCACAAAGAGGAGATGGGTAAAAAAAATCCCTTCTAACGACATCTAACTCTTGTCTGTGTAATAATAATAATAATAATTAGCACTTGCATGGAGTTTTTCATCTTCAAAGCACTGCAGAGGCTAATTAAATAGCCCCTCAGCTATCACGGAAGGCAATTATTGGCTCTTTGTAGTTTTAGCCCCACACCACAGATGGGGAAACTGAGGCAAAGGCAATCTCAGTGTCTGTCCCAGCATGATCTGTGTCAGCCTTCAGGACAGGCAGGAAAATGATGTTTCCTGAGGACCTGGCCCAGCTCATCATACAGCTGGGAGCTCATTGCCTGAAGCAAAGACAACATGGAAAAAGCACAGAGAGGGGAGAAAATTATGCCTGGTTTGTTGATGAAATAAAGCAGGAAACGTCCTTGCTCTGTCTGGGGAGGAAAAAAAAAAATCAAAATCAGCCAGCAATGCTTCAGTCAATCTGAAGTAAAAGTTTTGTTTCCTTTTCAAATTATTGCGTGCTGCCTCCTCAGCTCAGCTCTTAAGTGACAAGAGAAAATAATCTTGTTATGAAACAGAGGTTGCTGAGGTGTGATGTAGGAAATGACAAAATCGTCAGCATCGGATTAAATTTAATGAGGTCTTTTTTGTTGATGTTTTTTTACAAGAAGTCTTTGACCAAAATTTCACTTTTTACATTAAATCTACCACTTGTGTCAGACATTTTCAGACATCTCTAATCCTCTATTATGAATTTCCAGGTCACGCAGGGAGGAAGGGAAGCAGAACAGGTCACCTGGACCAGGTTAAGGATCAAAAAGAAAAGATCCTTGTAATAACAACTCCGCTGCTCCATGGTCTCCAGCCTCCCTTTTCCAGTCACCAAGCCTCCCTCTTTCCATTTTTCCCTCTTCCATCCTTCTGAACTCTGCTGGCATTAAAAGGCCATGGATACACTGAAAAAAGGGGCATGGAGGACCTTGGATTTGATTGTCTAGATGAGAAATGTTAGCTCGTGCTGTCCTCATCTCCTCTTCACCACCTCCACTCACCAGGGGTGTCCTTTGAGAGGGAAAGATTTTTTTCTACCCTTGGCTTCCTCTCTAGTGTTGCTCAGGATAACTGGGACAAGGACAGCAGGGATGTGCTCAGCATGGGGGTTCTGCCCAGTTACTGCCCACTCAACCATTCTTTACCTCTGCATCTTAGCATAATAAAAATCACAGCATTATTAAGGTTGGAAAAGACCTCTAAGATCATCGAGCCCAACTGTTCACCCAGCACCACCAAAGCCACCACTAACCCATGTCCCCGAGTGCCACATCCACAAGTTTTTGAACGCTTCCAGGGGTGCTGATTCCACCACTTCCCTGGGCAAGAGAATAATATTTTGCTTTTTGTTTTGCCAGAAAGAAGACCCAACTCCTACCCAGCCTCTCCCACAGATACCTGGTAGTGTGCCAGCGTGTTGAGTCTCTTCCAGTCGTTCTCTATCTTGGTGGTGATGTCCTCATCCTGAAGGATCATCCTCGCCCCGCTCGCCTGCCGCCACTCTGCAACGAGAAATAAATGAATAAATGAGACAGGTGTTGCCTTTTTCCCAACCCAGAAATGAAACTCGAGACAATTTTAGCAATATTTAACAATCTTTATTTGAAAGCCTTCAGGGGCAGTTGTGGAAAGACGTCCACAAAAGTCCACCCCTCCCAGGGGTCAGTATGATTTTATAGGCTTTAGGAAATTAGCATAATTGATAAAATGCACCAATTAGGAGGACAAGTGGGGATGCAATTCCCCCCCCCAGGCCAAGCCCCTTCTCTGGAGTCCCCCTTGTCACTGGCTGTGATTTGTCCATGGGAATGTAACTCAAAGAGTTGTTCTCAGCCTTGGTTCCCAGGAAGAACCAAGATAGCATTGGGGCCCTGCACCTTCTGGGGCTTGGGGCTCTGGAATTTATTTTGTCTTTCTGCCTAGGGAAAGGCCATGGAAAATTACAGGGAAAACTAGCCACTAATACAATAGGCTACAGAGCTACCAATATATGTGTGAATTCACAGAATTCACAGAATCCCTGGGTTGGAAGAGACCTCCAAGAGCATTGAGTCCAGCCCAGCCCAACAGCTCAGGCAGACCCTGGCACCCAGTGCCACATCCAGGCTTTTTAAACACATCCAGGGGTGGTGACCCCACCACCTCCCCGGGCAGCCATTCCAGAACTTTATCACCTTTCTGGAAAAGCTTTTTCCTGATATCCAACCTGAATTTCCCTTGGCACAGCCTGAGCCTGTGTGCTCTGGCTCTGTCAGTGCTGCCTGGAGACAGAGCCCAAGCCCAGCTGAGCACAGGCACCTTTCAGGAGCTGTGGAGAGTGATAAGTGAATAATACAGGGAACATAGATAAAAAAGGAAAAACCAAATGTCATCACAGGGACAGAGCCCTGGCACTCCCTGTGCCCAGAGTCCACACCTGTGTGGGCACTTCACTCATCACCTCTGCACACTGATTATTCACAGTGCTTAACTCTTAATTTACTCACAGCTCTGCTCGTGCTCCAACACGGTTGGTTGTTCCCAAGACCAGCCTGCCCTTGCCTGTGTTTGTCATCCCCACGGGACAGGAGCCACTTCTTCCAGGGACAGCAATCCTGGTCCTCTCTCCTTTGGCAGCACAGACAGAGCCTTCAGCAATGCCTGAGATCCGTGTCCCTGCCAGGACCCAGCCCAGAGAGGGCACAGCAGAGTCTGGTTGGGCACAGAATCTGGGCTGGGCTCAGCTCATGCCCATGGGTGCTCCCAAAATGCTTTTGCATCTCAAATCCACTGATGGGCAGCAGGAAGCCCTTGGGTACGGGCATAGCGATGTCCACACATTTTTGCTTTTTGTATATTTTTCACCTGTTTGTAGCTCTGTAGACTACTATTCCATAGATACATAGCTCCTAGGATTTTTCCTGCCCTTCCTCTTAGATTTTAAAATAATAAGCTAAGCTTCTAACACATTTCTGAAATACTATTTAGTTTTATTTTCAAGAAGAGGACCTACAAGAAGAACATTTTGTTTTCCAGTCAGAAATCTGAGAAGACACAACAAGAAATGGGGCAAAGAAGCCCTGGATCAACTCCAATGGGGCAGAATCCAGGGGGAACATTACCTAACCAACTGCTCTTCTAATTGGCCAATGTTTGTTAGATATGATAATTTGATAAACTTATAAAACTTGCAGAAAGGCAATACCGGGTGTACCCATCATCACTGGACTCCTGGAAGCTTCCAGATAAAGGTCTGCTTTTTATTTTAGTATTTTAACACCGTTGCAAGAGTTTTTTCTCTTTTGATATTGGGCAACAAGAGCAGAGGCACAACTGGGGGGAAAAGCCAGGGACAGATCCAACTTCTGCTCCATGGAGGATGTAAATTTTACAAGCCTTCAGCACCTGCCTGTGGGCAGAAAGGCTCCTGCTTCTGCCACTTCTTCAGCCTCTCCCCTGGAATGATGAATTCCTGCAGCACTGGAGCAGCCCCTCACTTCCCAGGGAGCCATTTTTTTGCTCAAATCTTGAAGAACACTCCATAAGATGACAGAATCATTAAGGTTAGAAAAGACTCCTAAGGTCTTGGAGTCTTGAGGAGGATTGCTACAGCTTTCCCCACAGAGGACTCACAGACTTGTCTAAAGCAAGGCAAAACATAAACTTGACCAAAAGGAGAGAAATTCTTCCTGTGCCTTCATCAAGCTGGACCATTCAAAGCTCTCCTCTTGGTTATCACATTTCAGTTCACAGTGACCCAACCAAATACAGCTTAGCCAGAGCCACAGCAAAAACTCCATTCATTTGCAGGAGTTAATTAAAATGAACTCTTGGATATGGAGACTTCACCTGCCACCCTTGCTTGTTTTTCCCAATATAAAAATGCAAGGACTGTTGCAAATTTCTTTTGGTTTCAGCACTTTTCTTATCACATAATTAAAATGCAATGGGAAAGCTGCACTTGCCTTTATTATTCATTTAAATTAGCAGGAAGAGGTCAGCAACTGTGTTTATTGCTGGGTGTTACTTTGGCTGGAGATACTCAAGAGTGAGCAAAGGTTGTGTTGGCTGAGCACTGATCCTGAACTGCCCTTCATCTCCTCCAGCTCCTCAGATCCTCACCTGCTGTGGTGGTTTTGTATGGGAGGCATTTATGGAAGGGGTGCAAAGCTTCTAGCTGCTAGAGAATTGTACACACTCTTGTGAAAAACAAATGTTTAAAGATGAAAGAAACTCGGGAACTTTCGGGAGCTTACTCACAGGTGGTACAGGTACCACCTATAAGTAAGCACAAGACCAAAGAATAAACCTGACCATAAACAATATTTTTCAGGTTATCCATAACTGTGAGACTACCACCAAACAAACCAAACAAGTAAAACTCCTATAAATAGTCCAAATATAAGTATAGAAAAGCCTAGCAAATGAACTGCATCACGCTTCCCCAAACACACCAAAGTAAACACTGTGTACTCACAATAATAAAAACCACCACTAAATAATTAGAGACCTACCCTACACCTCATGCTATGGCCTGTAATACCATCTTAGGTCTGAGAAAACAAGTCCTTTAAAAACCCTGATAGCCCTAAAAAAAATAGTACCCCTAAATAATTGAATAATTGAAGAATACCCCTAAAAATTGAATCAAACAACAAAACTCATTTCAGAAGCAACCTTATCAACAACTAAAGAACATAGCATTGAGTGTACCATATCCCCTACCACAGACCAAATACAAACAAAGTAAAGAAATACAATAAACCATTAAAAATCACTGCACCTACATCACCCTTGTGGAGTCTGAGGATGATGCTCTCTGCTCATTCCCACCTGGAACAGATCCCTGCCATCTAATTGGTCCCAGACACTGCTTAGAAGAGCAAAAAATGCTGAAGTTTGGGCTGGGATGGGAAATGGTGCTCTTAGAAAATGTCCCACTCAAGGCCAAAGCCAATTCTGCTGTCACAGAGTGTTTCTTGTGTGCCTTCCTCACGGGGTCATGGGGACGGTGTCAATTTTACCTCCCTCCTTCATGGCTCTGCATGTTCCTGTGGTCCTTTTCTGCCCTGGCTCACCTCTCGAGACACAGGCTCGTGTTCTGGGAGGGATGCACAGGTTCTTGGTGTTGCACTGGGCTCTGAACTGAGGGTGAGCACAGCTTTCCTCATTCTGGGCTTTATTTGTATCCCAGGGCTGGACAAGGTGCTCAGAGCAGATTTGCCTCTGATCCAGGGGCATCCTGAGATGTTTCCTCAAGCCTTTTGTGCAGAGACTCGGGGGATTCCTGAGCCCTTTCCTTGGCCTTCCTGCAGGGAGGGGCCGTGTGAGGAAGAGTCAGGGCCAGCCTGACTGCACAAGACAAGGAGGAAAAGCTTCAGGGCAGGCTTAGAGTCCCCAGTTTCAGTTTTGCAGCCTGATTTCCCTGCCCAAACACACATCACTTCACCTCTGATGCTTCACTGAGCACCTGAGCAATGACAGGGAAAGGACCCCCAGCTGTCCCCAACTCTTCCTGGCCTCACTGCTCCCCTTCTCCATGAGCTCAGGGGGTCACAAACAAACCTGCAAGGAAATGGGAAGGGAAAAGGTGACCCTGCCATCCATCTTCACAGCATTAAGTGAACCCTGTCAGCTCTGTCCTCACTGGCAGCACCCTGTCCCCTCTCTGCTTGGATCTGAGCACTCCTCTGAGCCAGCACAAAGGACAGACACACTCCAATCCAATTTGTTACACTTCCACCTTCCAGAGAGAGGGAGGAGAGGGGGAGGGAGGTAAAAATCCCATTAACTTTATCAAGCCTTCCAATCAGGAGCAGTGGTAAATGCAAACTCAGGAGACAGCTGCTGTGAAGCCTTTATATTTCATTCAGCAGATAGTGTATCTTTTTATTGCACGCAGGAATTACTTCTTTGCTTCTTTTTTTTTTTTTTTTCTATTTTTTTTTTTTTTTTTTTTAAGGAACAGCCTTACTGTTCAACTTGACTGGGAAAAAGGAAATTCCAGGGACCTTTGACAATGAGGTGCTCCTTTGAGTTGCAGCAATGCCTGGCTAGGGAGTGATTCTGCAAGGAGAGGGCAGATGGGGAGATGTTACCCTGCGCCTCAAATTCTCCAGAAAATGTTACACCTCCCTCGTGCCTTCCCTCTGATCCAGGTCTAGGAAGAGAGGAGAAACTCAGCTCTGTTTCTGGGGTGGAGGAAGGGATGGGAATAAAAGTTTATCTCAGAACATGGAGCTGAAAAATGACAGAGAAATATTTCATCCTGTAGGGAGTGAATCATAGAATCACAGACTGGTTTGGGTTGGAAGGGATCTTAAAGATCAGCCAGTGTCTGACATGGGCAGGGACACCTTCCACTATCCCAGGTTGCTCCAAACCCTGTCCAGCCTGGCCATGGACACTTCCAGGGATCCAGGGACAGCCACAGCTTCTCTGGGCACCCTGTGCCAGGGCCTCATCATCTTCAGAGTAAAGAATTTCTTTCTTAAAATCTAATCTAAAACTCCAATTATTTTAGTATTAAACCATTTTCCCATGTCCTGACATCCCAGGCCCTTGCCCAAAGTCCCTCTCCAGCTCTCTTGGAGTCCCTTTAGGCACTGGAAGTTGCTCCAAAGTCTCTCTGGAGTCTCCTCTTCTCCAGGCTGGGCACCCCCAGCTCTCCCAGCCTGTCTTCAGGAGAGATAAATGCAAACTCTCTGTCTTACCCTGTACATACTAAAGTTAGACCCGGTTTAAATGTTTCCAGTTTAAATGAACCCCACATGCCAGCACTGCAGGGCTGGTGAGGCAGTGAAAGCTCACCTGACTCGGTCCACAATGAACCTGAGACAGCATCACTGAGAGAAAGCCAAGCCAACAGCTCCCTCCCTCCTCCTCTGACCTCAGCACCCCTTCCAAGAACCCAGGGGAGAGCAAACACCTCGGCATGAAGCCACATTCCCATTTTGTGACCCTCACACCTTAATGTTTTCCCAAAGATGGGGTGTTTCATGTGTGGGAGAGATCTTTTAAAAATGATAATAACAAAAATCGCCACCGTGGAAAGAAGTCTTTACTCAGAGGGCTGCAATTTGGGGGTTTGGACTAAAACCTAACCTCAGGGTGTCCAAAATAAAGGCTTTCAGCTGACAACCCCCTCCAGGAGTTGCCTGGGCAACTGCCAAACGTTGTGACATTTGCCACACACACAAGTCCCTCTGCCTGCAGCTACCCTGCATTTAACAGCTCAAAACAACTCATTAGCTTGTTTGCTTTCTGCCATGTGAGCAATCTGGCCTGAGTGTGGACAGAAAGCCCAAAAAATGGTGATGGGCAGCAGGAAATGATGCTGCTGTTGGAAAGCCACAGGTTTCAAGGCCAGATTGCAGCCATCTGCTCTGCCCTGCTCTGCTCCAGCCCTTCTGCAGCCCTGAGCTCAGGGCAGGCTGATCCTGAGAGCTCTGTGATGGCTCCTGAGGGCCAGCAGTGCTTTCTGCACTCCCCTTGCTGCCTTCAGTGTCCCTGAAGGACGCCAGGTGCCAACTAGCATCATTTCCTTGTGGAAAAGCTGGGATGGAGCTGTGGCTGGGTGTGTGGAGCCTCTTGTTCCTGTTTCACCCATGCTTCTCCCACCTTGTTATCTACATTGCTGCTATCATCTACTGCATAAGGGGTTTTTATTTATTTTTTAATAGTTTTTTTCCCCCACAGCTGCCTCATCAGTGCTCCTGGCCATAGCTGCCCATTAGCCAGTCTGTTGTCACTGTGGCCAAGCATGTTCTCTGAGGGGTGCACATGCTCACACCAACATTCTGGAACTTTCTGCTCCTCAGCACCACTCAGGAGGTCATGGAATCACAGACTGGGTTGGGTGGGAAGGGATCTGAAAGTTCTGACTCCTTTCTATGGACAGCTTCCACCAGAGCAGGTTGCTTCAAGCCCTGTCCAGTCTGGTCTTGAAGAGGTCAATATTTCTTAAAACAGCAGCAATTCTGGATGGAGAATTGTCAGACCGCAGCTGGGACCCTGCACACACACACACTTCTGGTTCCCAGAACTACAGTGGAATCCAGTTAATCCCTGTATTTACAATCTGCAGGTAAAATCCCTGCATCTCATTATGGACACATCCTTCATCTTTACAGCAGAACAAACAATTCCCAGTCACACCCAGTCTGAGATCTGCAGGAATTGGTCTCTGTGGCCACCATGGGGCACCAGACAGGCCAGGGGATGTGGCTGTGAACCCAGTTCCTCTGGTGTGCTGTGCCCTGGCACCCTGCCCTGCCTTCCCTCATGCCCACCCCACCTCTCACAACTCCCCTGCCGACTCAGAGCAGCTCCAGAGCCATCGTGGGTCTTTTCTGGATGATGTACGTGATCTGTTCTTTACTGCGGCTGGTTTTGGCAGCTTCTTTCGTTATTCTAACTGCCTTTGATGGGCAATTTCTGTCAGGAGCTCCTCCCCTCCCCTACACATACACACACTCAGAAGCTTAACTTCAATCCCTGACCTCTCATTCCTGCCTTCATTATTGCTGTGAATCATTTCTTGGCCTTGGTCCATTCCTTCTCCTTTTGGTTCCTCTACAGCTCAGCTGGTTTTATAGACTCCATCGTTTTCCAGCCCAGTCTCTTTCACTGAAGGTCACTGAGAGCAAATTCTGGCAGATTCAGCCACAATGGAGTCCCCAGCCCTCCACCAGACACCTCAGCAATGGCCTGAGCAGATTTTTCTACAATTTTTCATATCCTCCAGATTTTTCTACATTTTTCCATACTCTCCAGGTGTGGTACCACACCTGCCTGTAGACTCCAAATTCAGACACCTACTCCTCCCAGCATCCTCACACCAGGTATCCTTTTTCCAGGGGTATTTGTCAAGAGAACAAGAACAGTCACACTCATGCTTTTTTCCAGACCTTTGTCCAGGATGAATTCTGTGGGCAGAAAAGCATGGCAGTGGTCTTTTTAAGGCCAAAGATTTCATAAGCCAGGAGCATAAACGTCACCAAAATGCCCACTCTGCCCTGTCACTGTGATTTCTCTGCCTTGTAGGGGTGTGGAGAGGGGTCCCTGCCCCAGCAGAGTGTCTGGATGGAGTTTGTCCATCTCCCAGCTCCCCTTTCCCCCCCCTGGCCAGGAGCAATCTCCTACCCAGGTCCATGTCAGCAGCTTTGGGCCGGTGGGAGCAGGGCACGTTCTTGAAGATGGCATCGAGGATCTTCTCCTTGACCTGGGTGATGGTGTCACAGTTGAGGATCTTCACCGGGATCTCGGCGCTGTTCACGTTGTCGGGGTTCACACAGCTCAGCACCTGAGGGAGAGGCACCACACATTTCACAGGGCACTGGAACCCTCTGGCTGCCCCCCCACCCCGTGGTGTCTGCATCCCACAAGAGGGGTCTAGGGCACAAAAAAAATGGGTACCAAGGGTGTTCCCACCCTCACGTGGGCACGGAGATGTGGTTTCACGTGGGGGTGTCTTCATTGTATTTAACCATGGAGTCACAGAAGGGTTTGGGTTGGAAGGGGCCTCAACGATCACCTCATTCCACCCCCTGCCATATGCAGGGACATCTTCCACTATCCCAGGCTGCTCCAAGCCCTGTTCAACCTGGCCTTGGACACTTCCAGGGATCCAGGGGCAGCCACAGCTGCTCTGGGCACCCTGTGCCAGGACCTCCCCACCCTCACAGTGAAAAATTTCCTTCTTAACAACAGAAAACCCATGAACACCAGCTGAGGTTCTGGTGCTTTCAGTAAAAAATGTTCATTGAGATGTCAAGGTGACCTAATTCAGGAGTGGCCTCCTTGCATTAGGGCCTGCTTTTGATAATCCCAGTGAAAAACTTTATGTTTGTCCTTTCATAGCCATGGAACTGAGCAGGCCCTTCTCAAAAGAATGCTATTAATCTGAAATGCAGGGCTTCTTAAGAAATGAAACACAAACCCACATCAACAACCTTTGCTTTCACATACAGAAGAAGAAAATTGACCCAAATGGAGAGGCCTCTCTTTTCTCAGAAGGAAAATTTAATTTTCTCCGCTCTGTCCAAGAGTAAATGCAAAGCATGTGCTGAGGGGGGGGACACCTTAAACACAGAGTATTTAACAGCAATCTCCCTGCCAACCCTTGGCTTGTGTCTCTGTTGATCATTCTGCTCATTTCTGGTTGCACAAGTGTGAAGTCTATAAAGTTTTATAAACTCAGCACACCTTTGCACTTGAAAGGGGTGTTCAGTGATGCTCCAGGCTGTACATGGTCATTAAATGTTCCTGTGGCACTTTTACAAGCGCAGATATGCTGGTTTTGGTGCCTTAGACTAATTTTAACTTGACTTAAATTCCCTTCTGCAGCATGCAAGAGGTGCTGGACTGTCCATCACTTTCCATCTTCACCTCCTAAAATGCAGTGGGAGCTCAAAATTGGGGTGAAATCCTATCAGCTTAATTACACACTGCCTCACCAGGCTCCCTTTGGTGATGTTGTGCTCAGCCAAGAGGGACTTGTGAAGCTATTGCTTACAAAGAGCTCTGTGATCTTGCTGGATGAAAGGGGAGATGTAAATAGGAGATATTGATTAGATCATAATGCTATTATTTGTATGTCACTTCCAGAAGTATTGAAAAAGCATCAATTCAGGTCATTATAACAGCACAGATTTACAGTTCTGGAGCATCTTTCATCTCAAAGGATCACAGAATTGTACACAAAACTGTTGAAATGAATCCAGTGTTGAAGGCTATTAGTTGGTGTTGCCTTCTGCAGCTCTCCTGGGCTATGCCCATTCCCAGCCCACAGAAACCTCTTCCTCTGCAAACTTCCTGGGTGCATCCAGAAAATCCCACCTGATTGCTGAGAGCCTGCACTGGTGTTTAGTTTATGGTTGGACTTAATTATCTTAAAGACGCCTTCCAGCCTAAATTATCCCTGTAGGGAAATGGAGCAGTGATGGCAGCCTGGGACAGCTCTTTGGGGGTCACAGCTGGTTCTGGGGACCAAATCACTCTTCAGGTTTCTCTCTCCAGGGTCTGAGCTCAGCTAAAATGAACTGGTGTCAGTCAGGGCAAGCTCTGTGGTGTGATAAATCTCTGATACAAACAGCGGGATTTTGGATCAGTTCCCCAGAGAAGGCACTTGGTGTTGCTTAAAATGATCTGAGCTGTCCTGCCAGGCCAGCATCTGGTGCAGAAGACCCCAAAATCTCCTGCAGGTGCTGGCCAGTGCCCTCACACCAGTAGCCAGCTGGAAGGCGACAGTGGTTATTTCATCTGGGTTTTCCTTGAATTTCACAGGGTGCCAAGGTGTCAGGAAAACTCTGCCTGAGTGAACCACACTCATTCACACCCTGACTACAGTAATCCTTGCTTCCCTCTTTTCCAGCTCAGCTGGAAGAAGGAGCAGGGAAGGCAATTCTTCAAAGGGCTGTTCTGGCATTCCCAAGCACAGATGGGGCAGTTGGTGACCCCTGCAAACCCCTAAACACCTCTATGTTCATTACAACGACTGTCAAGGGTCTCTCTCCAACATTTTAGGGAATTCAAACCCCAGTTATGGATGCCAACCCCATTCCTAGAGCACAGCGGCTTTGGCATATATTCCCTAGGCTGTGCATCATCTTTCCAGTGGAGTTTTCCAGCTGTTCTCACGTGGAGCATGAAACTTTTCTCCATGCTCAAGCCAGAAACAAATCCCACTGCTGCAGCAGTGCTGTTCAGAGACTTCAACACAGTCTTTGATGTCAGCTGGTGGGGAAGAGACCCCATGATGGGTTGTGTTCCTACAGGACTGGTCACCCTCAGGGAAGTTTTGTGATGTGGATCTCCCAAATGCAGTGCTGCTGCTCCATCACACACCACCTTCATTTGGGCTTCAGGGTCACTCAAGGTTGTGACTATTTGGGCACTGAGAGGACAACCAGCACTGCTCTGTCACTTGCTGAGGTCTGTGTTCCATCAGGATGTGGGCTCAACATGGATGGGAATGGGAGTGGGAGCACATGGAGAAGTTATCTCGGAGCCATGCTCTCCCACTGACTCTGTGTGTCCTTGGGACATCTCATTTCTCTGGATTTGTGCTTACTGACCTTTTACTCCATCCTTGGGTGGTTTTTTTTCCTATCTGCCAGCTCTTCCAGCCATGAGCTGTCTCTGAGTGTCTGTATACATGCAAAGCTTGGCTCAGCTAAGCCCTGATTTCCACTACACATTAGTGACATTTAAATCATAAAGGCACAGTTTGTGATTACTCCCATGGTGACCCTGGTTCTGAGGTTGTGTGGTTTTTCCTGAGATCAGGACATCTCTGCAGTTCCTGTCCCAGGGACAGAAATCCTTCTCTCGCCTCTGTATTAGGCTGGAATGTTCCCTGGGGTTTTCATACAGTGAGGTTTGGTGGAGAAAAAGGAGAAAGGCCCCCAAAAAGCCAAGCATAGGAAAGCATTCTGAGAATTATAGAACTGTAGAATGCTTTGGGTTGGAAGGGCCTGAAAGATTATCTAATTCCACCCCCCTGCCATGGGCAGGGACACCTTCCACCATCCCAGGCTGCTCCAAGCCCCATCCAACCTGGCCTTGGACACTTCCAGGGATGGGACATCCACAGCTGCTCTGGGCACCCTGTGCCAGGGCCTCACCACCCTCACAGGGTAGAATTTTTTTCTAATTTCCAATCTAAACCCACTCTCTTTCAGTTTGAAGTCATTCCCTCTTGTCTTGTCACTCCAGGCCTCTGTAAATAGCCTCTCTCCATTTTTCTGTTGGAATTCCCATATTGCAACCACTGAATCAGCTCTGGCTGATTTCATTACTCTATATTTTTAATGAAAGATGTCAGGCAGCTCAAGGAAGGTAGAAGAAGGACAAAGTAGAAATAAAGAGAAACAGAAACGAAGAACAATCCTATTCATATTCTGCTCCTTCTTAATCTCCTCCACCAGAGCTGATCTCTGTAAATCTGCTGAGATCCCTATCGGGGTATATTTGTCTGCTCTTGAGAGGTAAGAGGGAGAGCTGATTATCATCAAACAGCACAAAGCCAGCAGAGGAGAGCTTTGTTCAGCCTGATGTATAATTACTACCCTTTGCTGGCTGCTTTAGATCAAGCCTAAATGGATCGGGGGGATTTCCTTCGGTGAAAGCGATCACTCTGTGGCTGCATTTTTTTCTCTTTTCTGCTAATTTTCTCCATGTGTGATCAGTCTTCTGAAATTTTAGGCAGCCACACATAAGAGCAGAGAAGCAGCGCTCTGCCAGTTTAGTAGGAAAGACACGTTTTTAATATGCAGAATAAAAATGTGGCCTTATTTAAGACTTAAGTCCACCCCCTCATCAGACTTGGATTCAATCAAAGCTCAGCTCTAGACTGGAGTTGAAGAACACAAAAGGGCATTTCTAGCATCAGCCTGCCTGGGCTAAAGTCTAAGACATGTTAAGGTCTCAGATTTGGAGCTAAATGATCCTTAGGGTCCCCTCCCAAACCATCCCATGATTCTGTGATTGGACACAGCCCTCAGAGGTATCTGGAGCTGAGATGAATGTCCCTCATTTGAAAGTGCAAATAAAACAATCTGATCAGTTTAGAGCATCTTCTGACTGTCCTAAAAGCTGGGATTTGCTGAGAATAAAGATGGGAAACAGAAAAATTACAAGGATCATTGAAGGCTTAGAAAGTGTTCTTCATCCAGCAGAGACTTAGAGGCTCAGTGGATTTAATGCATCCAGGGAAGAATGAAGGCCCACAAACACACTAAGAGATATCTAATGCTCTTTAATTGATGCTCTTTAATCAAGTGGGAAGAGGGTGTAATCTCAGAGCAGAAGCTAAAGCTGCACATATGCAACATGTATCTTGCCCCATGCAGACAATTCCATTTTGAAGGAAATGGCTCAGTGACAGGGATTAGTTTTCTTTCCCTTGAAATCTTTAAATAAAGTTCCTTTTTCTTTGACTTGTGCTTTCTCAGGAGGGAGGGCTGCACCAGCTCTAGAGCTGACCTGATTGGTCCCTGCACTCTGCACCTCTGACTATTCCCTGATGCTGAAATCCTCATTGGAGAAACACATTTTTAAATTTTCACAGTCCGCCTCAGGCAGCATTACCCTACTAAAACACAAGAATAAATCATCCCAGAGGGTCAATCACTGCTTTCTGCTCTCTAAATGCCCTTTAGGCAGAAGATTCTGGACCAGCCCAGGGGAAGGTGTGCCCAGAGCACTCACCAGGGTCTTGTAGTCGATCTGCTGTCGGATGAGCTTGTCCTCGCTCAGGGAGTACCGGGCCTCCCCCGTGATGGAATCAATGGGGCCCTTCTCCATCTGCTGCTTGATGGCACAGAAAAGGGAGAAGAGAGGCTCTCCAGCACACTCCTGCAGGGATGAGAGGTAACCACGAGGTGAAACTACAGGCTAGAATTGAGAATCCAGCCTGGGCATCCCAGTGACTGCCTTGGTTCACCATCCCAAATCGCTCATGATGGATACATCAATGGGAACCAGTCTGTTCCAACAGCACAGGATCAGAGGCGACCCTCAACTTCCACAGAGTGCAACCAGCCCTTGGGCACATGGTGGGACCCTTGGGATGGTCCTGTGCAGCCCCAGGAGCTGCACTTGATGGTACAAAGCTCTTGGGCACATGGTGGGACCCTTGGGTATGGTCCTGTGCAGCACCAGGAGTTGGACTTGATGATCCTTGTGGGTCCCTTCCAGCTCAGCTTATTCTGTGACTCTGTGAGTGTCCTGTCATGGTGTCAGTGTTCCCTGGCAGTGCTGGGGCTGTTCAAGTGATTGCCACCAGGCCCGAGCTTTGCACTGGTGGAGGATGTAGTGGGATGGGTCCCAGGTGACCTGGAAGCAGGTTTTAAAGGGAGATGGACGGCTGGTGCCACATCCTGGGTGTCTGCGCAGAGTCCACAGGCTCCCTGAGCACTCTCGTGCTGCAGGCAAACAGCAATTCTCAGGCCCAGATGTGCCCCTGGACCTGTGTGGAGGTGACAGAAGTGTCACCCAGCACAGGACAGTGAAAAGCAGCCCCAGGCAGGCACAGCCAAGCTCATCTGTCCCTAATTTCTCCTCATCGTTTCCACTCATTCTTCCCACACTCTTCCTCCCTTGCTGCACTCCCTCAGTGCCATGCACCCCGAGCTTTCTGCTCCTGCCTCCCTTTCCATCCCTCCCTTCTTCCTCCCCTCCTCACCCTCTCCTCTCATGTCCCCAGCTCAACGAGCAGGGTCATTTTCCTCTGGTGTAAATCCCAGCGAAAACAAGTTAATAATCGGAGGCAAAGTGGCCCCTTTTTCAGTCCCTACACCTGTCTCCCACTTAATTAGCTTATCTGCCAGCAGCATATTGCTTCTGTGTGCCTGTCTCCTGCCCTTATCAGGCCTCTGTTCAGGCTAAGGCAAGAAGACAAGTAGCTGAGTGGGGTGAAAAAAGCCTATTATAAAAGCAGCTCTTTAGAGAGTCACCTCCTTATATCCTTTCCTTTCAGCTGAAAGCAGGGATCTGATACTGGAGTCGCTGAAATTACCTTCCAGGGACCTTCAAAACTTTCCCATGTGCTCGTCCTTGAACTGGTCGTGCCTGGGGAAGGCTCAAGGGGATTGGGGCTTGTTTGTAAAGCCTCAAATTGCCTGGCAGAGGTGGTTATTCTGTCCAAATGAGGATGTGAGGTGGGAGGATATTTAGCAGCTGCAGTGGGAGTGGGGCAGAGGTGCAGAGCTCAGCTCCTTCCAAAAAGGCTGGCTCTGAGCTTGGCAGTTGTGATTCTTGAGGCTCAGTGTGGGTCCTGCAGGGGGAATTGGATCCCCCCGCAATCAGTGGCAGGGCTCAAAGACTGAAAGACTTTTTCAACTACACAAACCCCAAGGAGAACTTCCAGGAGGAATGAGAGAGCTCAGGGGCTGCCTCAAATCCTTCCACTCAAGTTCTTTCACACAGCTTTGCTGATGGATGTCCCTCCACTCCTCGTGGGGCTGTGTCTCAGTACTGCCTCTGAGCTGGGGTGGAAGGAGATCTCCATCCACTGTGCACTGAAAATATGGGTCACCACATGATGGAGACCTCAGTCTGCTGTTAAAAGGACAGCATTTTCCACACAGGTCTCAGTCAGGCTCTGAAATCCTTCCCATTTCCACACTGACCCTTAGATCCCACCTCTCTACAAGAGAGGGACCAACAAGTTGCCTCTCTAACAAAGTGTCGCTCTTTGTTTTCCCTGGGTCAGAAAATACCCATCTCCTATTAGGAAGCAGCCTCCTTCCAGAGGCAAAAAAAAAAAAAAAAAGCCTTTAACTTTCTATCTGGGAAGTTTTCACCCAGCCGATCCTCACCAAGAAGAAATGCTTTAAAGCAGCTGGTTTTCCAGGCATGCTCCTCCTCTTACCTTGAGGAACTTGTAGAGAAGGAAGGTGAACCAGTTGGTGAGCATTTTTTCAGCCACAGACTCTGTTCTAAAGGGGAGAAGAAAGAGAATTGGAAATGAGTTAGTCATGTTGGTCCTATCAAAATACTGTCCTTGTCCATCTTCCTGCCCAGTGGGAAGTCTGGCACCATCAGGATTTAGCATGTCCTGGGTTCCCTGTTTTAGTTTTAGATTTAGGAAACCTGCAGGAAAACCCTTGCTGCCCTGTTGATTCTCCTGTGACTACAAGTCCCCGTGTAACTGTTTTTCAGTTTCTCCAACAACGAAAAGGAGTTGATGACATTTGAGGGAATCTTCTCCGAAGAGCTCAGGGCGGATAAATCCATCAAATCTGAGGCGCTCAGAGCGAGGCCATATGTCAAGGAGGCTGTATAAATACTCAGGAGAGACAGATCTAAGTCTCTGGGGAACAGTTATCTGGCACTGCCTATCTCCCTGGCATTTGGGAGTGATTACACTCCTCAACGTGTCAATGTGGCACATACAAGGAGCTCATCCTTCTGCCCTTGAGCACTCTGTCCTCAATCAAATAAAAATCCATCTCGAGGCTTCAGGGTGAGCTTCTCCTGCCGAAACCTGTGCTGGCTCCAGCACATGCACTGGAGAAAAAACAAGAGAAACCAAGAGAAACTTGGGGAAACCAAGAAAAAAAGAAGAGTCCCTGCCTGGAAGAATTAAAGTGAGTCCTCCTTATCATGGCTCTCACCAAAGCCATGCAGAGGTCCTTGCTTGTTGTTGCTGCTGCTCTCTGCCCAGAAAATCTCTTTGGGGCCATAAATGTCATGTGGGATGAACACTGGACACAGGTCAGGTGGGAAAATCACTTCTACCAGCTCCCTTCTTCTGTCAAACTCCAAAACTGCAAAATATTCCCTTTCACAGACTCATGGGGAGGGAAGGGAAGCATCAAGTTGAATCCAGCTTCTCCAAAGAGCCGTCTGAGGACCTCACACCAACATCTGACCCAAGGCACTGAGCTATTCACACGTTCTGTTCTGGTGCTGCTCAGTTCAGGACTTCCTTCTCTGACTTCTCCTGGTGCTTCCAGGGTTTGGAACACTGGATGTGCCTTCTTTGTTCACTGGCTCTCCTTCCAAAGGCCACAATTAATTTCCAGCAGAGAGGATTAGACTTAGAAAAGAGCTGGGGGAAGGAGAAAGAGGAAAGATAGGATGCTCAGAGTGAGCAACAAGGGAAGGCAAAGAGATGGAGAAAGGGGAAGGAAAAGGAGGAAATGCAGGGGGGAGGCAGTGCCATCCAGCATCAGAGCAGAAGCACAGGCAGGATGCCTGGGGACAGCTGGAGAGTGGTCACCAGCCAGGCTGTAGGGCTTGATCACATCAGGGAGTCAACTGACACCAAAGCAAAGTCCAGCCCCTGCCCCTGGCATTGCTGCCCTGAATGCCAGGAAGTGCCTTCTGCTCCTTTTCTGCTGGTTCTCCACAGTGGGCCATGTGCCAGATGAAAAAACTCCCCAGCCCAGCAGGCACCAGAGGTCTCCTCTGTGTCCAAGCTGTCCTTTGTAATCAACTGGGAGCTCCTCAGAGTCAGCTCTGAGCTGTGGCAAAGGCCACTCATCTCCAGAAGACTCCCCCTGATTTTATTTAGGGTCCTTGAACCAGGAGGGTTGGTCCAGTGTGTGAAAGAGAGACGAATCTGATCCTAAAGGGAGAAGAGGCAGCACTTTCCTAGGCAAGGAAAGGACATGAATTACAGAGCAGTAGATTCCAAATTTGAGGTTTCCCACAGAACTGTGGAGTTTAGACCTTAGACCAGGCCAAGAAGCATCAATTCAAACTTGTTCCCTGTATGAAACCAGTTCTGTTGTCCCTCTCTTCTTCCACTAACTGCCAGCTCTGGGAGAGAAATGAGATCCCACAATGCAGCTGAAGACTCTCCATGTGTCCGTAGTTAACTCAGGAACAAGAAACAAAGCTGGGAAATCCATGTCCCAGGCAGGAGATGGAAGAAGTTGATTCCCCTCACCAGGAACCATATGTGTGATATTCCCATAGGTCCTACACAACATGATTGGAGTTTTCAGATTACAAGGAAATGCAAGCACAAATTAACATTTTAAGCATGCAAAAAGCCTGAAATAAGGATTAAGCTTTTTCTGTCTTTGTGAAACTTTCTGGAGGATGCACATGAAAATTTAGAGGTGGATTAGTTCTGCAACTTTTGATCATTGACTATTTTTCGGTTATGGAGGAGACGGAGTAAGATCTACATCTCCAAAGATGATTATGATGTTTATGTGGGCACTGTGGGAAATAGTAAATAGTCCAGCAAGCAAGGACATGAAACAATAGCTTGAGTTTTAGGCTTGGCTAAGATAGACCTTAAGACTGCAGAAAAATATGCTTAGCAAGATAGTAGAAGGTTTTAAGCTTAATAATGAAGTATTGTGTATTCTTAATAGGAAGCAGACAAGCAAGCATTGTATGAAGCAGGTGTACGTGTGCTTTTAGTAATTGGCTAGAACAATTGTCTGTGAGCTTTAGCAATATGCTATTGGCTAGAAAGTTTTTTAAATGCTCTGTAACAAAGTATCTTAGGTTGGAAATGGGGGTATTATATTCCCATCTGTTAGAGGTGGGGCAGTTATCTTCTGTTCATTCTGTTCTGTCATCATTCTCATCAGTTTTCTTTATCTCTCCCACAGCCAATCCTCCCTCCAGGAGATCTCTTCTGTCCATGGCCACTGAGTGTCCCTGCATGGCTGAGAAAATTCCATCATCCCATGGGGAGATGCTGTGCCCAGGGCAGGAGCCAAGCATTCCTACCTGGATCCAATCTGACTCCTGCAACAGCACAGCAGCCTTTGCCCACTGCATTCCCAGAGGAGCAGCTTTCTGCCCCACTGCATTCCCAGAGGGAGCCCAGGCCCATCTCCAGCAGCCCTGGAGCTTCAGAGGAAAACTCCAGCCTTGTCCAGGATCCTGCTCCAGCAGAAGCACAGCTGGCACTGCAGGAGGGCTGAGCCCCCATGGAATGGCACTGCTGCCACCTCCCTGACCCACAGGCTGCCAGCTCTGTTCTGACTCTGGCAGTGGGTTGTTTTCTTTTTTTCTACTAATGAATTTTTACATATTTATTTTTACATATTATTTTTTAATACATATTTTTAAAATTTCCCTAGTAAAGAACTGTTATTCCTATTCTCATATCTTTCCATGAGAGCCCCTTAATTTCAAAATTCTAACAATTCAGAGGGAGGGGGTTTACATTTTCCATTTCAAGGGAGGCTCCTGCCGTCCTTAGCAGACACCTGTCTTTTCAAACCAAGTCACAAAGAAATCTTTGGCTGCTGCTGGTTGTACGTCAGCTATTGCCATCTTCCAATTGTCTCAACCATGTAATGAGGCTGCAATAAAGCTCAAGGAACCATCCTGTTAATGAAAAACCCCAACAGCGAGACAGCCTTCCCAGCCGAGCTCCCTCCATGCCCAGGCATCCTTACCTACGGAGCAGCAGCTTGGGGTGGTTCTTGCTCTCCAGGTTTTTGTCGATGAGGTCAGCCAGGAGCTGTTTGAGGACGTCGGTGGCGTACTCCAGCTTGCTCTGCAGCACCGTCATGATCAGCGAGGCCACGTTGCCGCGGTCCCGCATGGAGAAGCTGCGCTGCGACTCCAGCGTGCGGATGAAGGACAGCAGGAAAACCTTGTTGTTGATGAGCTGGGCAAAGAGCTTCAGGCCCTTCTCCACCCGTTCCTGCCGGTAGCCAGGCACCTGCGCAAGAAGAAAGGGAGTTTTTCCCTTTCCCTCGTTTTCCCACTGTCAAATGTCCTGTCACTCTCTCTCTCTGCTCTCATCCTTCCAGCTCCTCAGCTAAGGAAAGACAGGAAGGGAATCCATACATCATCTAAAGATTAAGAAGCCTGAGAAGACTCCCAGCCACATCCAGATGATTTTTCCAGTCCTTTGTTCCCCTCTCTGATCAGTACATCTGTGGCAGCAGCTCTCTGGCCACAGAGAGAAACACAACTCTCCCAGGCATCATTCTGGGGAAGGCTGTGAGAAGATCAGAGAATGAGAAACAATTCTTATCTTAACTTGCTGCACCTGGTATTGTGAACGTGTGGAATGTGTTATGGAGATTTGTTTACCAAAGGGTGGTTTCTTAATTCGCCAATGGTGATGCTGTTTTAATTAGAGGACCAATTAGGTCTACCTGTAGCGAACTAGGGTATGAAAGTATGGGTTTCTTAATAAAGATTATTATGATCAGCCTTCTGAAATGCATGGAGTCTATGCTAATTATTACCCAGCCAGGGGCCCACTTGTGTTGACATACATCCAAAAGGGATTTCTGGTGCCTAAATGTGTCGCCACACCATGTTATATTTTTATTTTAGTCAGACTGAAGTCTTACTCTGATTTCGTCCCAAAACTTTTTTCTCATTCCTGCAAGAAACCTGCTTGCAGAGGTTTGGGGTTCAGTTTAGGGAGCTGGAAGAGGCAGCAAGAGGGTGAATGGGAAAGAGAGCCCAGGGTGAGGTTTTGAGGAGATGAAGAGATGCAGTGAGGCACTGGCTGAGGTGGTGACCATGGAACTGGGCCTTGGTTTGAAGAGCAAGGCAGGTGAAGTTGTGAGAGGACACCCTGAGCTCCAGTAGAACCCCTGGGTTTGGGAGTTGAGGTGTTTTGGAGACAGGGACACCCTGAGCTCCAGTAGAACCCCTGGGTTTGGGAGCTGAGGTGTTTTGGAGACAGAGTCTCCTATTGATATTGATTGATAAGTCTCCTATTTCTCAGCTGTGAGAGGCTGAAGAACTCATTTTTATATGGAACAATTTAGGACTTCAGTGCTGGACCCTGGGCTCCACAGAGGTCTTTTTGATCCTTCTGGCTCTAGGCAAAGATGGAACCTAAATAGAGAACCCCAAACTCATCCCTCTACTTGCTGAAGCTGTTCCAGCCCTTGAAAAGCTTTTCTGGAAGCTGGAGGGTCTCACCACAGAGCAACACATGTCATCAAGGCATATATGAATTAATAACCACCCAAATTTGGCACTTTAAGACAAAATAAGTTGGCTTGCTTAAACAGCCAAGCAATGCAAGGCCCCTTATAGAGTTGTTACTTTTTAATTCTGGAAATTAGAGTTCTGAACTCTTTTTGCATCCAACAAATAAATTACTTCCTAAATAGATTGAGGCAACCGACCAACCAACAAACCACCACCACCCATCCCGCCAATAATTATTTTTAACTCACTTGCTTGAACATTTAATATTGTCTATCCCAGGGTTATTATGGAGAATTAAAACAAAATAACAAGAAAACTATTTCGTGCTGCATCTGGAAGCAGTTAATTAGCAAATGAACTGGAAATAAGTAAGACCTTCTCACTGTGGGATCTGTGCTGAGGCCTTT
Organism: Vidua macroura; assembly: GCF_024509145.1. NCBI lineage: Eukaryota > Metazoa > Chordata > Aves > Passeriformes > Viduidae > Vidua > Vidua macroura. Next base: position 70,779,967 of record NC_071575.1, read on the forward strand.
TGCAATAAATAGCAATTCCTTCTGGGTGCTACAGAGAAGGGAGCAGAATGGGAGCTGCCTTCACATTGGTTGCTAAAGATGCTGACACTGAGAGAGCTCGTGAAGCTTTACAAAGGATTAAGGGGAAAAAAAAAGCCAACAAATAGAATGAAAGGAAGACGAGATCAAAGGTGTTGGATTGAAACATTAGCTTGAGTGACCTGTGTATCTACATAGGGGAGCATCCGTGCTAAGGCCTCTGCAGGGGTCAGATGCTGTTCTGTGATCAGCTGGATGGGGTTAATGAATGTAGGGATGGAAACTGGCTGTGAGGATAATGGAAGTGTTTGTGTGTGCACACGTGTGAGAGGGAGGTTCAGCACCCCTCGTTCCTCCTCGTTTGTTGGAGCTGCTCGTCCTGAGGGAAAGCAGCTGGATGCCACTCAACCTGCGCTCCAAATCTGTAAGGTAGCTATGTGTAACTCAGCCTCCTACCCAGTCCCACAAGCCCTCCTTGCTGACAGATCAGGTTTTTTAATGTCTCTCTCCACACAGTCGGATGAATTTTGGCTCTTCCGAGTGGCAGGAGCAAAGCCGAGCAGGCATCTCTGATTACACAGCCAGCCAAGCGTGGGCCTGCCTGTGCCAGCTCCTGCTCCTCCTTCCTGCCAACCAAGCCCAGGTCTGGCCTCCAGCAATCTCCCAGGCCCATGCCAGAGCCTCTCTGGAGCTCAGAGCCTGCCAAAATCTTTGCAGAGAGCTCAGCCAACACCTTGGCCATGGTGTGGCTCCTGATTCTCCAGCCCAGGTATACCTAGAGCAGAGCCCGTCCATCTGCCAGAGCCTGGAGCAGATTTTAGCCTGGCAGACCTCACCTGGGCTCCCATCAAGCTCCTGTCACCACTCAGGTGATACAGGCTCTTTGTAGACCCCCAGATTTGTGAACAATATCTCACAAATCTCCATCCAGAGAGTCAGGGTGGAGGAGGAAGATGTGGGCAGGGTACGGACAGACTGACACTGTGGTTTTCTGACCTCACTGCAAACCAGACTGCAGCAAAGGTGAACCTCCCTCAGTGACAGGGAGTTATTTTTATAGAGATTGCCACAAAGAAAACCTGGCCTCTTAGTATTGTGAGGGTCATGCAAAGCTGAATGACACAGCCAAACATGCTCCTCTGTCATACAACAGGTTTTCCTTGCCCCTGCATGGCAGAAAATATTAAATCCAGTCTAAAACTCAAGCCACAGAAGAGTTAAGACCAAAGAGAATCTTAATTAAGTAGGCCTAATGAATATGGATTTATGAGTCTTCCAAATAAGTGAGTGATCAGACAGAATTTAGCAGGTAACAAGTGACAGGATGAGAGGAAACAGCCTTAAAGTTGTGCCAGGGGAGGTTTAGATTGGAAATTAGGAAAAAAATTTCTTCATTGAAAGGATGATCAGATGGTGGAACAAACTGTCCAGGGGAGATGTGGGAAGTTTTCAAAAAGTGTGTGGATGTTGCACAAGGGGACATGGTTTAGTGGTGGAATTGGCAGTATTGGGTTGGTGGAATCACAGACCCAGTGAATGGAATTGATGGTCTTAGAGGTCTTTTCCAACCTAAATGATTTTATGATCTAATATTATCTAAGGGAACAGCAAATATTTCCCCCTTCAACCCAGATTTTTAATGAGGACCTGTTTCACCCCTTGTAAAGTCATCACATCCCCACCACTGACACAGAATCTCTGGAATTCAGGACTGAACAGGGAGGCATGAGAGGAGCTAGAAGCAGGAAACATTATTGTTTTACCTCCAAATCCCTCAGGACTGGATGATCTTCAATGCCAGGGAAAAGCACTCTCATCGTGTAGGTTCGGTAGTCAAGGAAAGGGATCCCAGCTCCATCCAGGTCACTCGTCAGCTCGTGGATATCTGTCTGCAGCTCTGCAAAGGCTGGCACAAAAACAGAACAACTCAGGGAGCAGTGAAAGTCTACGTCAGCCTCACCAGAATGGGAAAACCCCCTGACCCTCATGAATGAGAATAAGGAATAAGGCAACATGTGGAGAGGAAGAAGGCAGATGAGAGCAGGGTCGCCTTTCCCACAGCACAGCCTGTCCCCAGGGACATGTGCCAAGGCTTTCTGTGGATTTTGAATTATCAAATCCAGTTAGGAGAGGGTGGAAAAGTCTGAACTATGGTGAAACGAGGACAAAAAATCAAAACCCTACAATTCCTATGAAGATTTGTAGGGACGTTATGTTTATTACAGCGCTGGACGCATGTGGGGATCGTTCTCCTTTAAAGGACATGCGTGCTCCTGAGGACACTTGATCTTTTTTTATTACCCCTTACTGGTTTACATATGCATAGAATTTTACAATAGGTTTATGCATATTCATTCTATTGATTTCGTGTTATACTTGTAGCTAGATATACTTGTAGCTAGTTTTTTATCAGAAAGTACAGAAAGAACTTCGGGGTAACCCTGCCCTGCTTGCTTCAAGGTTCAAGGAGCTTTTTTTATCTCTTATCTCTTCAGCTTGGAAATTCGCATTCTTTCTCTTCAGCTGGGGCAGTTTTACTAGTTGCAGAGTAACTCTGCATCTGCAGAGTTACTAGACTAAACAGCATATTTTACTTATGCTAGCAAGCTCAAAGTTGCACATTTTACCTAAATCTAAATGGATTTCTACCCTGTTAAATTTTCACTCTGTTTCAAAGGGAAAACAGGGAAAGTCAGATTAGATCCAGGCTTGAGCCAAACCCGCAGGGTTCAACACCGTGGTATTTTGGCTCAAAGCTTTGTGACTGGAGGTCTCCCTTTTTTCAACACTGACACAGTGTCATCCTGCCTTCCTCACCCTACCTTCCTTGCACTCCAGGGCCACCCGGGACTCCAGGTTGTCCATCTGCATCTGCAGGCGCTTGAGGGTGAGGTCGCTCTCCCTGGACTTGCGCTTGTACGCGATCAGCACGGCCACGATGAAGATGATGAGCAGCCCGCCGGCCACCGCGATGCTGACGATGGCTGGCAAGCTGAGAGGGCTGTCTGGGGAGATGTAGACCATCCCCGGAGAGAACTCCATCCCTCCTACACGAGCCTAGAGGGAAAGCAGCAAAAGAGCTGCATTGAAACTCTCAAACAAGCAGGAGCGCAGAGGAGTTCTGTCATCATCCTGGCTGAGGGTGAATGGTGACATCTCTTTGTCTCCCAAGCCAAAAGGGGAGGTATTTGGATATGGAACAGCTTAAAAACATTTGAAATGCCAGACTGAATCACCTCTGTTGGCACTCACCATGAATCCAGCCACAAAACGACTTGTGGTGAGACAAGTCACCAGTCATATCAGTTTCTGGATTTTTCATTCCCCATCCTGATGTGTTGTACGGGGCACTGATGTCACTCAGTCCCAAAATACACACAGAACACAGAGCTCAAGGTATGGTCTGATGGTTCCTAACCCCACAGTGGGGCAGAGGATAGCTGACCCAGTGAGTACAGTGGGACTGCAGAAATCAGAGTCACTATTTTCTTTGGACTCTCCCACCAGATAAAACTGTACTTGGAAGCCTCTGGGATAGTGAAAAACCACCACAAACCCCACAAAGCCTGTCCCATTCTCTTTACAGCCCCTATCTTAGCCACACATTGTCAGGGTGACTGCAGATGTGCACCAGTAAGAGTTGAACACAGCTTTTTGTTCTCCATGTACTTCCAGAGGTTCCCAGAGCTGCTTCCAGCCTCTGGAAGAAGCTGCTGTGAAAGGGCCTTGGTTTTAACAACCAGAAAGAAACTGTGCAAACACTCCTGCTGCAAACCCAACAAAATGTTCTGCTGAAGCAAGTCCCTTGGAGCCCTTTTTTACAACATGAACACCACTCCCAGCAGGAATCCCACAGGACACCACTGGCTCCAGGCTACTACAAGGCTGTTCAAAGCTATTTGTAGAGTAGGCAAAGCTTGAGTGGAGGGAGAAAAGCTCTGCTGACTGACCTAAAGAATAAAAAGGCTTCTAGGGCTGTGCTGTGGTTTGGGAATGCTGGTTGCAGGTCAGCAGAAAGCTGGGAGGATGCCATGCAAAGAGCTTGAAGGACGATGAGCCCCATCACTTCACCCCAGCTGAGCTGTGTCATAGAGAGGCACAGCTGGCCCTGCAGCCTCTTGCTGCCAGGCAGAAATGCACTTAAGACCCCAGGAATGACTGTTTCCTACCCCCAGTGTGCAATTAAACTGTTCTCTTCCTCCACTGTGAGGAGTTCTCCCTCACATTTCCTCATGTTTCTCCCCCACACCCCAGCCTGGTGTTCTGCTTTGTCCTGCATCCCACTGGCTCTCAGTTAATCTCCAGCCTGCCTGGACACTTACTAATCCCAGGGCTTCCCACATCTCAGCTCAGGCACCTACTCAGGTTTCCTCTCTAGGCTGCAGGGAGAAGAAACTGGCCCAGCTGGAGCCAGCAGAAGAGACTACAGAGCAGAATCATGAATTAATGAATTTTCCCAGGTGCTCTCCACCCCAGCCCTTCCTGGGGACATGAATCTCAGTGATTTTATCATCTCCTAGAAGTTATTGCAGTCCCAGTTGCAGCCTCAGGGAAGAAGGTTGTTTTGCTCTACCACCAGGTGTAGGCTGCTCCTCAGTGGCCAAAGAGACACAACTACAACCCTTATGTCATGGACAAGACCAAAGTGAATGTCGGAAAACAGCTAATTTCCATCCACAAGGCCCTCTCATGCCATTTTGGGATGGGGTCTGGAGACATGAAATGTCTGCCATGAAAAATAAAACTAATCCTAAAATGATCTGTTCAGGTAATAGTTTCAAGATGACCAATTGCTACCATGACATTGATGGCTTGTAGAACATTTTCAGTGGCCAAGGAACCTCAGACACACAGTTGGGATGCAGCAGTAATGAGTTTTCCCATCTATTTCAAGATATAAGATCCAACTCACTTAAAAATCATGAGGTTTGTTGTTGGAATGTGGCCTGCTCAACTGAGAAGATTAACTGCCAAAATCACATCCTAATTCATGCACTGGTAGTTGTTCCCTTTTGCCCTGGACCACTGTCCCAAAATTTTCTCACAGCTTGCACGCTTTCCTTCCTGTCAGTGGATCAATAAATAGCTTAATTCTTTTTCATTTTCTCTTTCTCCAAGCCCTGCAGTCAGACGAGTCCATTCAAGGAATATCAGACTAGACTCAAACAATCCCAATCCCAAATCCCAGTGCAGATCCATCCTCAAAGCTGCAGGCAAAGCCCGTCTCCATGGGTGAGATTTCTCTCACCAAATATTTTGCATGCACATCCGAGTTAGACACTGCAGCATGATTCCAGAGTCAACAAAGAGAAAAACCACTTTCAGGATGCAATTTATGTGAGCTGCTCCTGACACCTTTGACATTGGGACGAGGTGTTTCATTCAGTGGAAGTTCCCATTTCTCTCCATTAATGATAAGGGGATCTAAGCTCCAAAAAAGCAAGTGTTCAAAGTTAGGCCCAGCGTGTTCCCCTTCAAAGGGTGGTTTCATCACTGGGAAGGTCTCACAATCCACAAGTGAAGCTGCCATGATCTGAGGGAAACTGGTTCTTGAAGAAGAAAATCTATGAGACTGCAGTGTTATTGTGAGCTTTAAAAAAAAAATCACCAGAAAATATGCACACACAGCCCTGCTTTACTTCTTAATCCACCAAGTGGTTCTGGAGGAAGCTATTTTTAACTTCCAGAAGACTGACCATGAACCCACCAAAGAACAACAATCTGGCCATTTTTAAAGACTATTAATCATGAATTAGTCCTAAATTACACTAAATATTCTAAGTGGGCTCTGTCAGAGCCCAGTTTTCTCCAATCAAGTCTTAGTGGCCACCTGTAGGAGTTCCAGAGTTCTGAAGGAGTGTCTTTCCTGGTGCAAATTTGGCCAAATAAAATTATCCCTCTAAGGATGAGATGAATCATGCCCTGACCTTCAGCTGCTGCATTTGAGTACCTCTCCATTCATTATAGAGAGTCTGGTGTACTTTCCAGGCTGTGTTAGAAACCAGCAACCCTTCAGATGTATTCCACATCTTCCCTGCAGACCTTCTCTTGTGGATCTTCCTCACATCTCTTTCTTTTCCTTGGAAAAACTTGCGTCTGAGTTTTAGTCAATCTTTTTAACCATCGCCCAGGCCTTTTATTTCTTTGCTATTTTTTTCAAATACTTAACTTTGTCATTGTGTAAAAGACAGCTCAAAAATCAAAAAAAGACAGATCAAAGGCATGTTGACATCAACGTGTGTCATTGTCACTACTCCTTCACATAGAAATAATCTCTGTGTTGCACCAGTTGATTCACTCCCATGGCTCCCTCTCAGCTTGTGCCACCTCACTTTGCAAAGAAAGGGTTTGTTCAACAATTTCCTCAAGGACAGAGAGTAAAGCTTTGGCAAAATCAAGAGGAAAAACTTCTATCAGTTATCCTGGTCATCAAAGAGATGATTTGATGCCTTGAGAAGGCTGAGCTGGAGCAGAGGCTGGGCAGAGCTAAAGAATAATGCAGGGATTTCTGAAAAGGATCTCCTCCATGCATCCACCTTGGGCAGCACCAGAGCCCAGCCAGGGCTGCAGCCAAGAGGAACCAAAATGGTCCCAAAATGCACGAGCGCTCCCGGGGGCTCTCACTGGGATCAGCTCTGCTCCATTTGCACCTTGCAGTTCATTGTCCCATCCCAGCTTTAGCCCAGGCACTCCCATCCTGCTTGTTTTTCTCTCTCCAGCCCACGCTGTTTGTGCTCCTGGGCCTGAGCTTTGGATCATTTGTCCTTGGTGCCCAGCTGGAGCAGGAATTGTTTTGTCTCCCTGCTCTGTGAAGAGAGCTCACCATCCCATAATATGAAGCTCAGCACACTAAACACACTAAAGCAGCTCAGAATCTGAAAAATATAAAAGCTAAAACTTAAGGTATCACTTTATGTGCTCCCATCCTGAGCAGCAGAGATGCTGTGCCATGCTGGAGGAGGCATTTTCCAGCCCTGGTTGCAGGTGCAAAGTCCATCCTAGAGCACCTCCATCATCTTCCCAGTTTCCCAGCAGTATCCCTCTTGGACCAGTATCCTCAAAAAGAGATTGTTTTTTAATCTTTGGCTTCATTTAAACTGTCCAAAGCTGCAGGAGCAGGAGAGTCTTCCCAATTAGTGCAGCCTGGCCAGATGTCCATCATCCTGGATCCCCAGGGGTTGATTATTGCTCACCTGGAGTTTTGTCTCCCCAGGATTGGCTTTGTCCTTCTCTGACTAACCATATGTTTAATCATATCCGTGAAAATGACAGGGAACATTTATTGCCGTGCTCAAAAGCTTTGGTTTTCACATAGAGAAAATCTCTCACTTCATTATTGCTCTTCTTGGAGAGTCTTAATGTGCTTTGCAATGAATTGAGAGACATGGTGTATTTGCATGGCTGGAGAGGATTATTCCCTCTATTTTCCAGATGACAAACTTTGGCACAGAGAACTTAAGTAGCCACTACAAGGGATCCCAGCAGCAGCCACAAACAAGACCCAAAATGGTCATCATGAACTCTGCTTCCTAAAAGTTCCCAGAAAAATCTTCTTAAAGATCAAACTCTCTGAGCCTCATTTCACTGAAATAAATAAATTAATATGTGACAGATACAGCTTTGGGAGGTGCAATAGAAAAACAGTTGTTCACAAGGAATGAGAAACAACTGATGTCAGTTGTCAGCTTTTGTTGTTCCCACCCACAGCTTGGTACAGCTCCAGGGTGTTTGCTGATATGAGGTTTATCAAGCACCAGCATCAAGGAATTCAAATTATTGAGAGGAAAGTGAAAAAAGGAGTAAATAAATAAACTGTAAGAGAAGGAGAAGCTCCCTCTGATGTAATCACCAGGTCCATTCTTCACAGGTTCCAGGAAGGATTTGTAGGAGCACACTAAGTTTTATAGAAGTCAAAACTCCGAAGTCTTCTCACACTATTGTCCTGCCTTTTTTATTTTTTCTCTCTCCTACATAAAGGCAAATTTTAGTCACCATCCTGTCAACAAAGTGATGAGGACTGTGCTGAATTTAACAATTTCATGTAGGAACATGTTACCCGTGGTCTCAGGGTTCATACAGCCCATATGAAAACAGAAGAGAGGCAAACTCTGCTGCTGGGGTTTGATCATGAAAGGTGTCTCACTGTCCACAAAGACCTCCAGGTCACTTTTCCCCTGTTCTACTTCTCCAAGCTAACCTTGATGAGAATATTATACCAAAAAGGGGCTCTGATGTTTCTGGGAAGGCAAACAGTGATGCAAACTCCTTGGAGCCCTCTGCCAGCTCTTCAGCTCTGCTGTGCCCTCCCAGGCCACCCAGGGAGAAGGGGCTGAGGGTCAGGCATCACTTACCATCACCTTGTGCCTCCCAATGAGGTTTGGGGACTCACAGAGGAGCTGCACGTCTGACACAGTCACTGCACAGGGCTTCTCTCCCACCAGAACGGTGTAGTTCAGTCTGGCATTGCCTCCTGCCACCGGTGGGATCAGATTCCTGCCCTGCACAGAAAGGAACATCACACCCCAAAATAACCAAATAAACGTAGGAAAGAGTTTTCTTTCCCTCTCTGGCTCATCTCTGGGATACAACATTGCATTTGATAGGTGTGGATGGCTGATCCCTGACACTGCTCCAGGTTAGATTGGATGGATGGGGCTTGGAGCAGCCTGGTCTAGTGGAAAGTGTCCCTGCCCATGGCAGGGGGTTGGAATGAGATGGCCTTTATGCTCCCTTCCAAGCTAAATATGATTCTATTATGACATTTGTAGTTTGCCATTTGCTCACACAGAGAGAAAAAGCCAATTTAGAAGCTCATGCAGGGAACAGCGTGACTGGTCACAGACTCAGTGCAGTCACAATGGCCTGTCCTGCTCCTCCCTCTCTGCAGCTGAGTGGGAAATGTTCCATCTAAGTCCTGCACAATAAAGCCCTTACTAAACATAGCCAGGCAAGTAAGTCAGACTCCTTTCCAAACATGCAAAAAGCTTCTGCAGGTAAAATAACTTTTTTGCATATTCACAGTGTAAAAATAGTGATACAGAAATTCTGTGTCATAAAATTCATTGTCTGTATTGCTCTGAAGTTTACAGAAATGGCAAGGGACCGGTTCGGGTAAAAACAGGAGTGAGAGGAAGGTCTTGAATGTACAAGAAAGGAAACAGAGTTGGGTATTTCACTGTCAGCCACATTGCAAGGGTAGAAGATGTTTTCTGGTTAACAGCAGTGGGTACAAACTTAGGCTGCACATGGGAGTTTATATTTCTTAGTTAGGGGTGTGGGCAGTGCTTGGTCTTTGCTGATGGTGACTCTGATATGGTTCCAGAAGGGGCAAGGAATGGAGGAAATGTTTGGGGTGCAATCAGGATGATTTATGGGGGTGCTGGCAGGCGCAGAGAGGCAAGAGGCAGAATTTCAGTCCAGTCCTTGGTCCCCATCTCACCTTCAGGATGATGGGACTTCCAGGCTTCAGCTCCAGGATCCCTGAGGGATTGAAAACCTCAAAGATGGGGTTGGGGTAGTAGGTGAAGTTGGTTTTGTTGAGGATCAGCAGGGACTGCACGTTGTCAAGGATGAAGCCAAACTCCTCCGGGCGCTCGGCGAGCTCAGATTGGTGATTGGGGTCCACAGCCAGAGCTGGGGCCTGGCAGGTCATCTCTGTGCTGTTCTGCACCTCACAGTTCTGTGGAAAGAGACCCAAAACAAGGAGTATTTATGGAAATAGGGATCCTGGCAGGTCACCTCTGTGCTGTTCTGCACCTCACATTCTGGGGAAGGAGACCCAAAACACAGAATGTTTATGGGAAATAGGGACCCTGGCAGGTCACCTCTGTGCTGTTCTGCACCTCACAGTTCTGGGGAAGGAGACCCAAACCAAGGAGTGTTTATGGGAAATGCCCCCACCCTTCCTGGTGGGCAGATGGCTCTGAGGGAGAGGGAGGAGCAGACCCCCATGGTTATCCTGGGGCAGGCTGGTGCTCCACTGCTCCCAAACATTCCCCATCACACAATCAAGGCTAGGCAGGGATTAGGAAAGCCTTGCTGGGGCAGCTGTGTGGAGCAGTTTGCACTTCAACAGGGCCTCCTGTGCCTTCTGAGAGAGCTCAGCCTCTGTTGCCAGCGCCAGCATCTTTCCCTGACGTTGTTTCCTTCTGGAAATAGAAGTTTCTTCCCTCATTTTTTGCACAGCACAGATTAGTCAAAACCTCACTACCACCCTGCAATTAGGTGTCACACTCTGGTCGTTTTTCCAGAAGTGTTTGTGCAGTGCACGTTCAGTTGTGTGCTCAGGATTCCAGTTTGGATATCGGGTTACATGAAATGAATCCCAGCAAGCTGGAGAAACAAAGACAAAGGTGAAGGTCTCAGAAGACCCTGAAGTTTGGTTCCAGCCCTGCCAAAAACCTTCTTTTTTTGTGTGTGTTTCCTTCACGGATGGGGTAATATTTCTGGAAACAAATCATGCCCTCTTTTTTGGGCTGCAATAGGAGATTTCAAGCTCCAGGGCTTCCAGCCAGCCCCTGTCCCCAGCGTGGCATGTCCCCTCCCCAGCTCTGCAGTCGTACTCACATTGACGTGCTCCTTTCCGCCGTGCTTTGCCCGGATCTGAGGGTTTTGGATGAGGTCCAGGTGAGTTCCCCACACAGCAATAGGAGTGTTGCCACTGGAGAATAAGAAATGGAATTAAAGAATGAACCCAGCTAATAGATGTCAGAACTCATCACACCAGGAATGGGTGATTTGTGTTCCTAAATGCTGGTTGCAAAGTGTCTGACCACGTCTGGCGGTCCTGTAGGGAGGGAAGGAAGAACAAAACAAATAATTTTTCATTCATTCATAAGGGGAGAAATAAGTAAAGACAGATGCTTGCTAAAACTGCCATGTCAGGCAGGGTGGTTCTCATTGTCAGGATTCAGCAAGCACAAGAAGAACAGTGGAGATTTAACACAAGGTATTTAAAGTGGTCCACAGGCTGTATCTCCTGTATCACCTCAATCAGCCACAGAATTATAAAATATCCTGAATTGCAACTCACAAGGATCATCCAGTCCAGCTCCTGGCCCTGCAGAGACACCCCAACAATCCCACCCTGGGCATCCCTGGGAGTGGTGTCCAAACACTCCTGGAGCTCTGGCAGCCTCAGGGCTGTGACCATTCCCTGGGGAGCTGTTCCAGTGCCCAAACCAAAAAGCCCTCACATGGAAACAGCTCTTGGGCATTCTGGGTCGAGAGCTACAGCCCCATATCTAAGCTGCTATCAAACCTCACCCTGAACATGACAATGTCACTTCAGTGAACTCTTTGGTGCCACCAGGGAACCCAGTCCTGCAGCAATTAGAAGAAATTGAGCCAAAGTCTCCAGCTTTGGTGTGCATCAGGCACTGGCCTGGTGACCCAACACAAAGAGAGATCCCCAGTCTCTGTGTCCCCCTTGCTCAAAGGCCAATTTCCTAAGAAAGCCAACTCCCACAAGCCACAGCCCACAGGCATCTGCTGGATTTTCTCACTTTTATGGGGAGATGCAGCTGGAGCCCTCCTCACTCCCTGCAGTCACTGTCACCACGAGGAAACAGCTCTCAGAAACACCCTTCTCTCCTTTCCCCTGCCTCTTCCAGCTGCAGCCAGCAATTGTGGGACTTCAGGGAATGTAGGGGAAGGAAGAAGGAAACTGCAAAGGACCATTCCCAGGCTTCACAACCTCTGAACAGCACATTAAGGAGAAGGGTTCGCCACAGGCAGCTTTGGCCATCCCAAATTAAAGCAGCTCTGATCTATCAGGGTGAGCTCTGCTGTTACAACACGAAGTGGGGGCAGAGTGATCCAGGGGCGAAAGGAGAAGAGTTATCCAAGAAAGCAAAGCCTTCACCTGTCAGGGCTCACACAGCCAGGACAGGAGGAGGAAATGTCATCAGCAGACAGCCCCATCTCTGAGGGTTTCCCAGGGTGAGGAGTGCTCTCAGCAGTTTCAGCACCTGCCTCTATAACTCCCTTTGGAGACTGTCCAGGATGCAGTTTATTTCCTGCTGGGAAGGTGAGGCCATGTGGAAATCAATGGGATTGTGAAAAGAAAGCTCAGAATCCCTTTCCTGCCTCCAGGTAAAGCTGCACGTACAGGAAAGGTGAAGCACGTGCATTATACATGAGAAAACACCAGAGAATAAACACCCTGGGAGGAAGAAGGCAACAAATCTCCCCCGTTTCTGACCTTTGTTTCCAGTGTTCCTGATTTATCTTCCATTATTAATAAGCTGGGGAGGCAGGAGTGAATGCAAACATACACAGAAGATCTGTCAGGTTTGGGTGAGCTCTGCTCCAGCCCCTCTGGTGGTGCCCACACTGATGAACCAAAGAGTTTTTGGGTTTATCCAAAGAGAGTTGGCACAGCCACATCTTTCAGCAGATACTCATGGGAAACTTTTCTGGGAGGCTCCTCGTGGTCTTTCACTCAAGGGCTGAACTGGTCCATGGTTAGGGCAGCATTTGACCTTGACTTTTGCAGAGTGTCTCAGTTTTTTCTCTCTGAAATCATCAGCTATAATGGGAAATTGCTAATGGGAAATTTTACAGGGCAAACCCACATTTTGTTGTTTCCGTAAGATCTGGTTGAGTTTTTTTTGAATGCACAAGGGTTCATGATGAAGTCACACATCTGCTTACAAGAGACCTTCCCTGCCTTACAGAAAAAATACCCTCTTCCCAAAATTCAGCTTCCCTGTAAAGATTCCTGACATCATCCAGGAAGAATTCTTCAAAATCCAGAAGCGTTTAAACCAAATTGTTCTTTCTCCACTGTCTTCTGAATTTTGGCTGTGAGCCTTTATATTAATAATAAAAATATAATTTTATTGCTATTATTATATAATTCAATATCATTACTAATGTAATTAATCTCTGCTGATTCAAACTAAAAGGGATTTTATATCTTTACTTGGCTGAAAGTTCTACGTGTTCCACACAAATCCAATGTGTGAAGACACTTACAGGTATGTGTGTCTATATAAAGGCAAATCCTTTTATTTAATCAACCAAATCTGTGCACACAGTTTTAAACCCACGTGTTAAAAATCTTCTATTTGGGTTGGAATCTGAGCTTGCAGGCTCAGACCACAGGTAATAAACACAGCCACAGCACCTGACCAGAGAGAGGGAAAGAAAAAAGGTAAAGCAGTTTTTTGTTTGCTGAAGACTTAAAATTACCCCCAAACCCTCTCTGGCTTGAAAATAAAGGAAATAAAACTGTTTCTTGACTTGAAAATCACCTGCCATTGGCATTTGTGCCTGCATCTGTATGCTCAGCCAGGTAGGAGCAGAGGCTGGAGATCTGCTGCTGCCCAGCAAAATAACAGAGGTGCCAAAAGCCCTCAGAATTTAACAGTTTATTGCCCCAGAAGACCCTGAGTATCATTTTCTGCCTGCAGACTCAGGTAATTGCTGGATAAAACTCAAATCAAATGCAGATCAAAAGTATTAATGGAGCCTCGTAAAATTTTATTTACTTGCCAGCCCAGCGTGACTTTATTTTTTTTTTCTTTTTTTTGGCTATGGAAGTAAATTAGCAGTAATTTTTTTCTTTATTGTTTTGAAAAATAAAGGTTTTAAGCCAGGCTTGGTACATTCATTCACTGGTTTTGCAAAGCTGGTTTAGTGGCAATCATCTCTCCCTGGGAACAGCTCAGCTCCATAGTTATTGCACCTAAAACTGTCCCTAACACCCCAAACTCCCGTGGTAATCCTGGATATTCCATCTTCTCTTTGCAGGGTTGTGCACCTTTGGAGTGACTCAAAAGTCCTTAAGAAGGAGGATGAGATTGGGTAGGTCTGGTTAAAAATGCTCAAGTTGATGCTTCCTAATTTCAGAAGAAGAAAGCAAAGGGGAGAGGTTGTACCCAAAAATGCTCCGTCCCTGGAAATGCTCAAATCGTCCCTGGAAGCATTCAAAAGCTGTGTGGATGTGTCACTTGGGGACACATTTTGGTGGTGAACATGTCAGTGCTGGGTTAAGAATTGGAGTCAATTATCTTAGAGGTCTTCTCCAGCCTTAATCATTCCATGAGTGATGAGACACGTGCAGTCCCTGCCATCCATTCTAACAGCTACACACCCCACAAATAGCCTAGTACCCCCCAAGCAAGCACCTCACCCTTATTTCCATTTTTTCTGTGATCTGGGATGGGAGATCCCATCCATCCAGCCATGGGACACAGATTCCCTGCACCTCCAGGCTGGGCAAAGCTTTGCTAACACACCTGAGGCATCTCCTTGGCTGCTCCCTCACCTCTGCCTGGCAGCTTCAGCAGAGAAACCAAGGAGCAAGCAGGCTGTGGAGAAGTCCTCACCTCCCAGCCACACCTGAGGCCAGGTGGAAGAAGGTCCCTGTGCTGCAGCTTTCCAGGGGATATTCAGGAATTCACTCTCCTAGGCTGTCAATCTTGCACCTTTTAAGCAGCACTGAACTCGCTTTATAAGGGAATAAAGTGATTTCTCATTTCACTGATAACCTGGACTCTGACTGGAAAGAAAAGCCCCAAATGGAAAATCCTGACACTAAGGCTTCAAGCCCAATGTGCAAACACTCAATCCAGCTAAATCAGTAAATTCCCTCACGGTAATTAAAGGCACTAATTGATTTGTGAAAACATCTTTGGGATGGGAGCTGAAATGGGGGGATTTACAAGCCCTGCTCCTAATCCCCAGGGACTCCAATCAGTCCAGTCTGACAGGGAAGCAGAGAGCTGCCATGGATGAATGAGGGGAGACTAAGATTTCTTATTTTGTATCTTTTCAAGGAAATAGCAGTGCATTTAATGGCCAATTTCTCCCTTCCTGAGGCCATTTCTCCAGGCTTCTGAGAGTTTGGGCATCACTTTGATGCTTTCCACAACCAGGGCAAACGCTGCTCTCAGGCACCTTCATGTGAACCCTGTGAATTCACCAAAGCAGCATCAAGGGGGTGAAGAGAAAAAGGGATCCCTAACGAGGAGAAAGGCTCTTGGATAAGGCAGGGAGCAGGGCTCCCATTGTGTTTCATCTCAGGACAGAGCCCTGGGGCTTTCAGGCACCACAGCCAGACAGGCAATGCTTAGTCCTGAGGCATCAAGTCAATGAAGGCTGCAGAAAATGTAGGAATTTCAAGTCCATGAGGGCTAAGAAAAATGTGGAAATTTCAAGTCCATGAAGGCTGTGGGAAAGGTAGGAATCTCAGCTTGCAAACTGTGAGAGAATGAAATGGTTCATGGCTTAAATATTGCTAAAATCATGGAAAGGCTTTTGCCCACCGTAGCAAACTTCAAAGAAGCAGCTGCTCATCTGTGGCTACCAAAGCCACCCCTCCCCAAACACACCTACAAACAGAATTTGGAGCGTGGGTAAGATAAGTGTGGGATGAGATAAATGTGATACTATTCTCCAGTCCTCCCAGGTATAGGCAGAAGAATGTAATTCTAGAAGAGACACTGGGATGCTGGTGGCTTAAACACTCAGAAGAAGCTGCCATGGGCAAAGCACCCACCCAGGTGCCAGGGGCAAGCAGAGCCCAGCTCAGGCTGCAGCTGGTGTTGGACCAGATAAGGAAAGAGGTGAACCCTGGCAGGTGGGAGCTTTGTCCTTTTCAAGTGTGATGCCTTGAGAAGGCTGAGCTAGAACAGAGACTAGACAAAGCTAAAGAATAAAGTAGGGATTCATTAAAAGGATCTCCTCCATGGATCCATCTTGGGCAGCAGCAGAGCCCAGCCAGGGCTGCACCCAAGAGGAACCAAAATGGTCCCAAAATGCACGAGCGCTCCCGGGGGCTCTCACTGGGATCAGCTCTGCTCCATTTGCACCTTGCAGTTCATTGTCCCATTCCAGCTTTAGCCCATGCACTCCCATCCTGCTTGTTTTTCTCTCTCCAGCCCACGCTGTTTGTGCTCCTGGGCCTGAGATTTGGATCATTTGTTCTTGGTCTCCAGCTGGAGCAGGAATTGTTTTGTCTCCCTGCTCTGTGCAGAGAGCTCACCATCCCATAATGTGAAGCTCAGACCCACACACTAAAGCAGCACAGAATCTGAAAAATAGAAAAACTGAAACCTGAGGCATCAAGTGAACTCAGCTGTGATAATTCCCCTGTCCAGGGCAGTGCTGGGACAGTCCCATGGAGCCTGAAGGTGCTCACTCCCCATGATGGGATCTAATGGAGCCAACTGGGCTGGTGCAAGAGGCAGCTGTATCGACTTAGAAGGTGTCAAAAACTTGTGATCCACCACATTCCACCATCCAGGTGTCCCTGATCTACAGCTTTCCATCATCCAGTGGGAAACTCCCCAATGGATGCTCCCACCTGAGTATAAACCCAGCAAAGGCTGTGTTCTGGGGATTTTCTTCATTGTTTCTTTGGGATGCCCCTTGTCCTCTGATGGATCCAGTCTGTGACCATCACTTCAACCAACAGACATCAAAATTGCAATGACCAAGTTTTGTGGTGCCTATGAGTGGTGCAATCTTTCTACTCTCTTCCTTTCCTTTTCTTCCTTATGCTTTTGCTTCTGTGATATTTTTAGGCTTTTGTATTTTCATATTGCTAGATATAACAACAACCAAAATGGCTTTGTAGCTGCTTTCCCCTGCAACCAAATTGTTCTAAAATAAACCTATATATATCTTTACATATATATATTTACAAACACTGATCATTCAGTGTCATTTCACTCTAATCCACCCTAAGGGATCTATTGGCTCTGGAAAGTATCTCTGCACAAATTCTTGGGGGACACAATGCTTGGAAATCAGTTTTCTACACCAAGGACCAAAGCTTTCAGAGCAGTGCTCCTTTACAAAAACTGTGGGAACTGGGAGAAGGGTTTTCCTGGGATACTCACCTGAAGATGCTCCACTCAGGCTCGATCCTCAGGATGGTGGGATCCTCTACATATTCATAGTGCAGCTCCTGATGGATCTTGGCCTTGTCCACTCTCACAGACACCTTCACCTTCTCAAAGCCTTCATAGGAGGCCGTGGTGTTACAGACAATGTGCTTGGTGGATCTCCTGGGAGGAGGAGAAAGTAAATATGAACCAGGTGCTACCAGCAGCAAAATGGTGCCAAAAAGAGCCCAACTATTTATTCTTATGTCCTGTGGCCCAAACCTGTGCACTGAAGAGGTGGAACTCAGTGTGAAGCTCCTGTAGCAGTGTCTGGAGAAGTGGCAATGCCTTTTCACTTGTTTAAATAAAACCACAAGTGCCCTCATCTCTCAGGACTCAGAGTAAAATGTGAACCCCTAGGGAAGTCCAAACCAGGCCTCCCTCCAGAAGTACTTTCCTGTGATTAAATATTTGATGGATGTTTCCTTCCTGCCTGCAGACATGTGCAGCAGCAGCTCATAAAAGTGGTGTTTGCACCTCAGCTTTGCAGTCTGGGATCATAAAGTTTACTTTGCATTAGGACTGTAAGTCTTCTTTAAGTGCAGTTTGCAGCATGCCTGGGACCTTTGGAAGCGCTAATACAGTGGGAAGCATTTTATGATTAAAGAGGATTCTACATAAACCTTTCCTTTTTTGGCAGGGCTCAAAACCAGCTCCAGGTCTGCATTCCTTTCAAAATGAGTCAAAAATCCAGGCACCAAACATTCTCAGTGTTCCCAGTCCTGTGATTTGTGATGCAGCCTCAGCATATACCCCTAAAATGGGGGTGTAAGTCACCTCCAATGACTGCACCCCTCCAGGTGCCCTCTAAATTCCCCCAGAAGACAGTGCTCAATCCCTCCTAAAATTCCCCAGTCTTCAGTGAGCATCTCCAAGCAGCTGTGGCTCCCACTTGGCATTTCAAATCACAGCCTGTGACTTCACCCTGCTGAATTTTGGATGCTGGCTCGCTCCACAGTCATGACAGGCTGCTAAAGAGGATCCCCACAGCCGGGAGAGGGAAGGGCATTGCCCCAGGGCAGTGCTCCCAGGTCTCCTGTGAATGAGGCTTCCTCTGCCAAGGACATATTTGGGAGAAATGTGCCAACTTCATCTTCAGCCCCCATCTCTACTGGCAGCAAAATGTGTTGCTCTGGGTAGTTTTGAGCTGCGGGAGCCCCTGGGAATGGGATTCAGACTCATTCTCACAGGGATCAGGGAACATCCAGCAGGTAACACTGACATTAAGCTTCTCTGAAGCTCCATTGAACAGGAGCCAACACAGAGCTAAAATGTTGCAAATCATCCATTTCTTAGCACTTCAGGACTATTCTGGGATAAAAGGGAGGTGGTTTAGTACTTCTAACTGATGTTGTCAGATTTTCTTTGTCACCTCTACTAAAGCAGGGACATGAAAATGAATCTTTTAAACGACGCACTCCCAGAGCAAGTAGCAGAGCGCAGGACCGTGGAGAATTGTACTGAAATCTGACAAGAGGCCACGGGGAAAAAGCACATCAAATACCAGTCAAAACAATGAAATAAATCCTATTTTCTCTCCCTAAAACATGGCCAGCAAGGCTATGCATGGTGCAGAATGCACAAGTCCCATTGCAGCATAGATGTGGCCACGAGCAAAGGAGGCACTTGAGGGACAAGGTGTCAGGGCTGCAGGAGGAGTTTCCTGTCTTTAATTGGCATTTAATCTTTTACACTCAGGCACGAGCAGCAGGAAGAGCTCATCTGTACCTGTAGAAGAGGCAGGGTTGTCGCCCGAAGGTCACAATGACATTGCTGCCAGCGTTGAGGTTGTTGCCTGTGATTGTCACCTGGGTGCCACCCGACACTGGTCCTCGCTTCGGCTTCAGGTCAGAGAGGGTCAGAGTCTGTGGAGGCAAAGGGAGGTGTTGGAAACACAGCAGAGGAGCAGAGGGACCTTCCCTCTCCTGTTAGTGCTGGAGAGAGGGAGGCACCCCCAAGGATTAATCAGGGCTTCTGAAGTTGGCCACATCTGGCTGATAAAGGAGCCTGGTGTGACACCAGACCTGTCAGAGACCCTCTGCTCGAATGCCAGGTTTGGTGGGATGAGTTCAGACCCAATCCCAGTCTGTTCTCACTCCTCCAAAATGACATCTGCCCTTGTACCCACTCAGAAATATTCCTACAAAGACAGGTCCATGCCTGGAGCACATTGGGTCACAATCTCCCATCTCCACTGCTTGTTAGGCACAGCTCAGGGGTCTTTCTGCTGTCACACAACACCAGCTCTGCAGGATAAGTCAGACAGTGAACTGGTTTGATTGCATCTTAATGGGGAATCTCCACCTACAAACTGTGGAACTCAGAAGTGATGAAAATGGTTTGGTTTTGAGAAGATCACTCAACTTTATTGATTCTCAGAATCACAGAATGGTTTGGGTGGGAAGGGACCTTAAAGATCACCCAGTCCCACCCCTGCCATGGCAGAGACACCTTCCACTATCCCAGGTCGCTCCAAGCCCTGTCCAGCCTGGCCTTGGACACTTTCAGGGATGAGGCACAGCTTTGGCCTCACCACCCTCACAGGGAACAACTCCTTCCCAATATTCCATCTAACCCTGCCCTCTGGCAGTGGGAAGCCATTCTCCCTTGGATGGAGGAGAGCTGTAGCTCAGCAGAACATCAGAGTTTGTTCTTGCCTCTCCCACACAGGATCCCAGAATCACTGAGGTTGGGAAAGACCTCCAAGGTCACCGAGTCCAACCTGTGACCCATCCCCACCTTGACAACCAGAACAGAGCACATCCACTTGTTCTTTGGACACCCCTAGGGATGGGACTCCATCACCTCCTGGTGCAATTCCAATGTTCAGCGAGCCTTTCCATGAAGAAATTCCTCCTGATGTTCAACCTAAGCCTGCCCTGGTGCAAAATGCCCACACATGACCTTAAATCTTTCTCTTATCTGACTTGGATGTTGAGACAGCCTCGAGCTGTCCCTCACTGACACATAGTGATGGTGCTCCTGTCGAGGAGTCCTCTGAAATGCCACAGCCACAGCACTGCCCACTTGAACACCTTTTCCCTTTTCCTGCTGATTTTCTAAGCCTCTTTTCCCAGCCTAACACAGCATTGTGTTAATATATCAAAAAGAGGCACAATTCCTTTAGAGGCCTCAAATCTCAGAACTCTTTTTCTTACCTTGCTACCCTCCCTTCTTCCCCAAATCAAGATAAAATACTTGCACTCTGAAGGCACAGATCACCCTGTTACCACAATGCAGAGAGGAGACATCAATATTCAGGGAGAAATTTGGTGTTACAGTTTATTCTTTCATTTGCATTTTAATAGAAAAACTTTCCATTCAGTCCCAAGTGAAAAGCTACTATATGCATTTAAATGAAGATTATTTCTTTCCCCCTCTCTTTAAGAATGATGACACAAGTGCTTGAAGCTCTCAGCTCCTCTGAGCGAGCAGGTACATCACGCAGTCACCTTATTGAGCTTTGGAGACCATTAATCCATGTTTATAAAACCACCTGACACACACCACAGCTCCCACTCTCACACACACAGAGCCACCTCTGTTCCCGGGCCCCTCTGGTTTAATCATTTTGAAAAACAGCGGCAAGATTTCCATTTTTTCCATTTTGCTCCTATTCTAAATGCAGCTCTTGGAGGAAGGGCAGAACATGAAAAGCAGACTTACAGCTCTGTAGAAGGATCTGTTGTCAGAGCTGGGCATTTTCTGTGTTTAAAACTGGCTGTTTTTCACCTGATGGTTTGGAAGCTGGTTTTATACTTAGAATCATGGAATTTTTGAGGTTGGAAAAGACCCCTATGATCAGCAAGTCCAGGCATTAACCCAGCACTGGCAAGGCCACGACTAAAGAACCTCTCTAAGCACCTTGAACACTTCCAGGGACAATGATTCCACCACTTCCATGGGCAGCCTGTGCCAGTGCTTGGCAACCTTTTCATCAAGAAATTTTCCCAAAATCCCCCCAGACCTTCCCCTGGCCCAGCCTGAGGCCGTTCCCTCTCCTCCTGTCCCTGTTCCCTGGAGCACAGCCCGACCCCCCCGGCTGTCCCCTCCTGGCAGGGACTTGTGCAGAGCCACAAGGTCCCCCCTGAGCCTCCTTTGCTCCAGGCTCAGCCCCTTCCCAGCTCCCTCAGCCTCTCCTGATGCTCCAGACCCTTCTCAGCTCCATTCCCTGGTCCTGCTGGCCCCACTATTCCTGATACAATCCAAGTGCCATTGGCTTCTTGGCCACCTGGGCACACCTGGCCCCATGTTCAGACACTGTCGACCAGGTCCTTTTCCACTGGGCAGCATTCCAGCCATTCTCTGAGCCTGGAGTGTGATTTTCTGGGAATATTCTCCACCATTCTCTTTTAAAGGGATAAAAACTGCAGGAAGAGTATGGAAATGCAAAAGGTGCACTTCAGTACTGCTCCTTTATATTTTGGGCACCACCTCGAGCTCTGGTGGCAACGCCTTTATTGATGGACACGCCCAGCAGTACAAATTCCTGCTGACCTCGATGGCTGATGCTGAGGTGACCTCCCAGCTGGCAGAAAATGGGTTGGGACTGGCCAGCCTGGTGCCCAAAGCCTACACAGCAGCCCTGCAGCAGTATCTGATTAAAAAATCATAGAGGAATATCTGATTTAAAGACCCAAAAGACCTTTGTCCCACCCCTGGGTGGGTCCCCTGCCCTCAACTTGGGGTAGATAAAGTAGCCATGGCCTTTTGAGGATCCTCACAGGCCACAGCCACACCAGGCACGCTCCTTGGCAAAGCCCTGCTGTGCCTGGAGCCAATCTTACAAATGGGTTTGTGGCTCAGCTTTCAAAGTTGTGATCAACCTTTAATTATTCACAGTGGCCTTCCTGAATATTGCACGGCACATTAATAGCAAAACTCCAGATTATACAGCTGGTGGAAAATGCAAAGAGGATCTTGTGGATCAGTAATAGGCTGGAGAGTGACAACAAGGGAAAGAGGACAGGAAATTTTCTGCATTTTCTAGGATTTTACCAACATTCCTCAGCTTCCCAACCCTTTCCTTCCTCCAGCATCTCCTGCACACAAGTTTTCTGCAGAGAAGCACCATCAGAGCTGGGTCTAAACTGCTCCCCATCAAGCTTGTCAAGACCTTGGTTCCCATTCCATTCCTCCTGGGAACACAGGAAGAGCAAGCTGTGACTCAAACACAATTTGGGCACCTGGGTTCCCTTTCTAGAGGTTCCACGGTAGCAGCAAGAGGGGAAAAGATGACAGGGATGGATGGGAAATGCTCCCCAAAACTAGGATTTTAGGAGCAGACTCAGAAGAAATGTGGAGCAGCCCACAGAACCTGCTCTGAGACACAGTATTTTCATCTAAAGCCAGAATAAATGTAAATTTTCTTCAGCACCCAAATTGAGAAGTGAATGTAATATTTTTTTCATTGAAAGACTGGGGCAATAATCACAGCAAGAAAATGAATAACTAAAACAATATATTTCATTTAGATCATCATACATTTCATTTCAGCTTTGTTTCCCTCTTGGCTTATTGTACTTTCTAATGCAATTTGCAGGTTTTGATCACATATGAGTTTAAAACAAACGAGCAGCTATTTGAATTTTTGAATTTAAAAGTTCTGGTTAGAAAGATGGAGAAGAACCATTCTAGCATCGCTAAACTAAGCCACCTCTTTCTTAAAACACTGAAATTAAATACTCTGTTGAGTCCAAACCAACATCTCTTCAAATTCTTGCAGGACAGAGAGAGGCTGAACCAACTGGCCAACTTTGACCAAGTTTTCCTTCAAACCTCTCGAAAGCCAATTTTCCAGAAGATTTGCTACGAGTCAAGAAGTGACATTTATCTCCCAGGTGATGCCCTTCCTTGGTTTTCAAACATCTTCTTTCCCTTCAAGCTGCCGTGCACCGCTGCAGGATGCCGAGGCACGTTGAGATTCCTGCAACAGCAGAAAAATCCGAGGAAGCCAAAAAACCACAGCTCCCACTGTGAAAGCACCGGACACGGGAGAGGGAATATGATGGGCAGGCTGGAGAGTGTCTGTATTTTGTTTTTTTTTTTTTTTTTTTTTGTCTAGCACAAAGTTATCGAGGTATTCAGCAGAGAAAACCCCGGTGGCTTCGTGCTCGTACCCTGGCAGCCGGGAAGGCGGCAAGCGGAGGGAAAAGCTGTCACAGATGGACACGGATGATCAAAGCCAGACAGTAATTCCAGGAGTAGCAAAGGTGACACGTTGAAATGTAATGTCCTGGAAAGAGCCCTTCTGGCTGCCCGGTAGGGGCTTTCTCTCAAGGTGTTTCTCTGCCCCCGCCACCGCAACACCTGAGTGACATCGGAAAATGCAGAGAACAGAGAAATTTCTGTAGCTCGAGGGGGCAATGCAAGACATTTGCATTCATTACAAGTTCCCTTTACCATAAAGAAATGCTCAGGCATGTGAATAATTTCAGAAGAGACCCATTCTCTTGCAAGAGTCGAGAGCTTTTGATGGGAACAAAGGGACCCTCTCATCTCAAACCTGCATAGATCTGAACAGATCAAGGCCAGACAATGCTTGCATGTCCCCAGCAAGGGGCCTTAGAGGAATAATCAGGTCTCTTGGACAAGGAACATCATCAGAAGGGAGGAAAAAAACACAGGTTGAGTGTACAACATGTGTTTGCACTTGAAGTGAAGCTGAAGCTTGCAGGTGTCTCTTGTTTCATCATGGAGCATCCAAAACAGTTGCCCACCAGCACTGAGCCCCAGTCACATCCTACAGCTCACCAGCAGCCTGAGCTGGATCTGTCCTGATCCCAGTGCTCCTGGTGTGGATGGGATGAATGAACACCTGGGGGAATCCAAGAGGGAGGAGAAAGAAACCCAATCAAGACCATCACACTCATGCTGCTGAAGATCCCAGGGTTGTAATGAGTAGTGACAGCCCCCAAGTTTCTTCTGGAGGACACCGGTAGCTCCAAACAGAGAGGTGTTGGTAGCAGAAGTATCACACCCAAAAAAAAATGAGATACTAGGGATTTTTTTCCCTTTTTTAGCTCTTTTTTTCTTTCCTGTACAGCACTTTTAACTATTAATGAGAATTTTCTGTATTAATTTGGACCGCGGCTGCATGGAACTGTAACTGGACTAATAATCTGGACTATTATTAGGTTGTTAAAACTTTAATCAGACCAGCTATTTTTGCTGGGAACAAGATGTTGAAAGGAAATGGAATGAACAATTTGGTGCACCAGAACGGCAGCGAAGAGCTCAGAGGCTCAGCGTAGTGAAAGACATTGGACAGAGGGAGCAAAGAGGACCAAGGAGTTCAGGGCCCAGGAGAACTTTTTCAGGAACTTACCATGAAGTAGTAGAGCTGAGAAGACCTGGCCATGAACTCTGGCTTGCACTCGGCCACGCAGATTTCCACAAATCCGGCGTGCTGGCTGGGCTTGGCCTCCCCCATCTCACACACGATCCTGAGGGGAAAATACCAACCAGGAGCAGAGTTTGAGGGGTGGTTTGGTGGTGCTGGTAAGATGGAATTGGAGCAAAGAGCCCACAGTGCTGGGGGATGGACGGTAGATTAGTCCACCCTCTTCTGTCCCATCCAGAATCCAAGTTGTGGATTAAGTTATTCTTTAGAAAGTGGTGGCTTCTGCCTGGGACAAGTGCTGAGGTGGTGTAAATCCACTTAAATGCACAGAGGAATGTTGGGCTGAGGTCTGGCTCCATCCCTCTCAGCTCCAGCCTGGCATGGTGGAGGCAGCTCTAAGGTTTAATGATCTCTCCTGCATTTAGCAAGAGGCTTTTCAGGATTGCTGCCTTCCAAACTGGAATTGAACACCTTGGGGTGACTGCTTGGTGAAAACCAGGATAACTTCAGGGCATTTGCCATGAGGATCACCTAACTATGCAGTCCAAACACAGTAATAACAGGATTATTAAATAAATGGATTATCCCGTACATGAGGAACGGCCTCTTCCATCCCTTAATTCCCAGGTCGGAATGGATTCCTTGGAAGGCCCTACAGGTAGGGATGTCATTAGGTGTGCTGTGGCCTTTGCTCTGCCACACACCCCACTTACTGCTCTGCTGGGATGTACCCTTCCACCAGGGGCTTGCACTCCACGCCGGCCACTTTGACATGGGACGCGATATCCCGGAATTCCAGCCCCAGGTTCTCCCCACGGATGGTCACTTTGGTCCCTCCCTCGCGAGGGCCCGTCACGGGGTTGATCTGGGGAAACAAGCCAAGAGAAAGGAGAACGATCAAACCAGGCACCAGAATCCTGTCAGATGAAAGAACAGACAACTTTTGGGGGATCACTAGGGACACTTACAAATATAAATACTGAACAAACCTGCTCCGGATACTCAGAGTATGCAAAATTCTGCCCAGACCTCACTTACTCCCTTTTAACTACTTGCAAAACATCCAGAGGTGAGTAGAAGATTTTTTTCTAGGGATTTGTGGAGCTGCAGCTGAGCTCTGCACTTTGTAGATGTGAGCCATGGAAAGGCAGGAGAGGGACACGGTGGAGAGAAATGGGAGAAAGAACGAGACAAGGACATAAAGGGCTGAGCCAGTCACTTGAAATCCTAAATTCCCAGCCCAAAGCACATGGAGGTTTTGTTCTCTTCTGGAGGTAGGTAATGGTCATGCATCAGAAATTCAGCTGAAAATGTCCACCTGGAAAAAACCCAGCCAAGCCACAGCAGGAACAGGGTGTTGGGTTAGGTGTGGAGGAGGTGGATGGTGACTGAGACAGCAGCAGCAGCTGCTCTGTGCCAACACCTCTTCCTGAAAGCGCTCCAGTTTCCCCTCTGGGAGAGCTGGGACCATTGGAAGGGCGGGCAGGGAGCATGGACAGATTATTTGTGGAGCCTCTGAGTGTCAGCATGAGAGGAGCAGCCATCCCAACCAAGCTGGGGGCTGCTGGAATGGTGTTTGCATCCCAGCCTGGCCCTGCAGCAGATCCTCACAGGGTCTTGCTCCATCCCCCTTGTCCAGAGCCAAGTGGGAATCAGCACTGGAACTGTCTCCTGAGCATTGGAGCAGCACCAGAATCACGGGGCTGGCCCTTAATTATCTCCATTCTGCCCTTCCAATTCCTCGCCGTGCCCACTTTGCCATGCCACTGCCTGCTTGAGAGGGGTTCAAGCACTTCCCTCAGAGGGTGTTCCCTGCTGCCTGCTCAGGATGCCACGGCTGCCATCTGCCAGGGCTGGCACGGCTCTCCCTGCAGTGAGCAAAGGGGAATTCCCTGTCTCAGGTCTGTACCCACCTGCCCCTGGCTCTGCCAGGTGGGAATCTGGGGATGGCAGCCATGCCCTGCTGCTCCCAGCCCCTTCCCAGTACCCGGGTTGGTGCAATTCCCACCCAAAGGGTGATTTTTAGAAGGCTCAACCTTTAATAAAAGGAGGGAGAGCCAGGCACCTCTAGGGGATATTTAATTTTAGGATGTTGACTTTAGGATATTAATTGTAGTTGTTGTGAACCAACTCCTCAGTGAGCGTGACTTATCTCTGACTCTGCATGGAACCAGGAGGCATTTGTGGTGGTTTTCCAGGAAAGAAAAAAGAAAGGGAAAGAAGAAAGGGGAAAGGGAAAGGGAAGGGGAATGCGAAAAGGAAAGGGAAAGGGAAAGGGAAAGGGAAAGGGAAAGGGAAAGGGAAAGGGAAAGGGAAAAGGGAAAGGGAAAGGGAAAGGGAAAGGGAAAGGGAAAGGGAAAAGGGAAAGGGAAAGGGAAAGGGAAAGGGAAAGCTGTCTAAAGCACAAGATTTCAAAAGATTCTTGCTGTGACTCAAAAAGCATCAACAGGAAACTTCCTAGAGCAAAGCCAACACAGCACCACAGAATCCTTCCCTGGGCACTATTTAATTTGTGAAGGCCAGCTTAAAAACCCACTTATTTCCTTAAATCAGGAGGGCCTGGGATTCTCCCAGGATCACATTGAAAATCTTTTCAACCCTATTTCACAACTCTGCCATAGATTCAACCAAGAGGAAGGTGTTACCAGGTTGTTTTCACAGCAGGAGAGGAGGAGCCTGTTCCATCACAGATGAAAAACATGGCACAAGACCTGTCAGTTTTAGAAAGGAAAATCCAGGCAGGGAAACAAAAGCTGCCAGGAAGCCTCAGCTTCCTCTGGAAGACCCAGAGCTGCATCCCAATTTCCAGTCTCTGCTCATATCCACTGCTGCTTGTCACTCCTAAAGGAGGTTTTTGTGGCTCAGCGAGTCTCTAAGTGCCTTAATTTCCCTGAGTGGCTCTGTAAATGCCAGAGCTGGTACAGAAATGGGGAGATCAGTGCTGCAGGGGGTGCGAGTGCCCCTACAAGTGTGAGTACACGTGTTGTTCCTCCTCTCCCCTGCAGAGATCCAGCCCTGGCTCCTCTCCAGGCTCTGGATGCTCCCACCCCACAGCTCCAGACCTACCATTAGCTGCAATATATATCCAGTCACTTGAGATTACTTCCATGCTAATGGCTCAGAAAAAGGCCTTCCAAGAGCTACTTAGGATTGCAGCAGGCAGCTGGAATATTTCATGAGTGAGTGTTACAATGATCTGTTTGAGCTCAGAGACTTGTTGGAGGAAATGCCAGCAGAATTTGAAGCACAGCCCCTCTGGAGCTGTAGGGTGGAGAATGAGGGATTTGCTCTTCAAAAAGAGGCTGGAGATGAAGGATTAGGGTTAAAGCATGGCAGGGAAATGTGGGTGGACCTTCAGAACCTCTGCACACCCAGGTCCTTGTGTTTTGGATTTCTGCTTTAGTTGATCATCCATCAGCTGCCCCGTACCAAATTCCATCATTGTTTCACAAGGTCTGAGAATCTGAAAACATTACAAAAATGTTTCCCCCAGCTCCAAGTGATTTTCAAGACCTCAAAGCTGAATTTTCAGGTGTAGCTGTCCTTTCTGGCTGTCTGGATTTGGTTTCACAGCTTCAGGTGGTTCAGGTGGGGTCAGAATTACCAGTCTCACATAAATCCAAGTAAAGTAGAGACCTTCACCTTGGAAACACCAGAATGAGCCATAAACATCAGAATAAACTGACCTCCAACAGTTCAAGTGAGAGAGAGCTTTGAAAGCTGTTGGATGACAGGGAGATGGGTCAAAACACAGGGAAAGGGGTTATTTTCAGTTACACCTGGGAAAAATAGATTCAACACAGTCTTTGTTCTCCCAAAATATTCAAGCACATATATTGCTTTAGGGCTCTTCCATAACACCCACACTTTTTGAATCTGAATCAAATACAACTTTTAAAAGCCTTTCTTGCTTTCTAGGAAAACAACCCACCTAATTATTCCTATTAAACCACCAGTGTGGAGGCTGGATTTTCATCTTTTGCATTTCCCCATGTTTTCCCTGTTTCATTTCCCTCCTGACTTTTCCCATTTGTAAATCAGGCCCTGGCCACATTGAAAGGGTTCTCATGTTGAGTAAGGCCTGGTGACTGAGAGGTGCTCAAGGGAGGAGGCAGCTGGAAGGGATGGAGCCCTCATTTTCAAAGTTCAGGTCTGACCTGCTGCCTGTCCAGTGACCCTGAAAACGTGCCTGGCATTATGGCAAAGGCATCCTAAGACAGCAGATAAAAATCCCTTTAGATTTCAGGCCTGACTTGCCTCCCCTGCCTTCTCTCCCTTCTTCTGCTCCTTGTCTTTCTGGTCATCCTCTTCTCTTATTTCCTTTTTGAACCTTTCCTCCAGCTTTTCCTTTGGCCCCAGTCAACATGATCAATAGGGAACAACATTATTCTGCAGATCCTTCCCCCAGCCCTGCCCTCATTCTCGTTATCTTAATAGGACATTTCCCAGCTTTTCCTACTCCAGGCTTGCTCCTGCCTCCTCCTTGAACCTTCCAAGGGGACACTTGACAACTGTACAGGGCTTTATTTGCTCTGTGAAGACTTTTTCACTTCACAACATCATCCAGGGGCAGGACAAACAAAAGGGTTTAATCTGCTGGAGTCAGTGGAGGTTCCTGGGGGTTTTTTTCTGGGCATGGCTTTGTCCATGTCATGTTGCCAGAAAACATAAATTACACCTTCCCTCTTGCTTGATCTCCTGTCAGCAAAGCTCCAGCCTCTCTGGGATCACTCAACACCTCCTTCTCAGCCAGGCTGGCCAGAGAGGCTTCTCCAAGAGACATTTGGGCTCCTCTGATTTACCCTCACACCGACCACTGGATTTTGTCTTACCTTAAGCTGCTCCTCTAGAAGGCCAAGCTCTCCTAAGGGCCTGATGCCACATCTGCCAGCCCTTCTGGGGCAGGTCAGGTGCTCTGGGGCTCCTCAGGCTTCACCATCAGTCTGTGTTTGGGATTATGGTGGAAATTCTGACACCCTTGGGTGTTAACCCAAGTGAGGATTCTTTTTTGCCAGGGTCAGGATTAAATGTGTGAGATGGTATTTCTGGTTTGGACTCAGATGTTTATTAGTTCTTATCTGTGTTACAGTCTCACAAACTGTGAGTTCTACAGAACTTCACTCTAACAAACTAAAAATGGAGCCCCATCTCTCTCTCTACAAGGCCTTTTAAGGATAAACTGCCCAATTAAGAAATGACACCTCAATTATTTTCACTTTTAACCCAATAACCAACCACCTGTGCCTGCAGTGTGGACTTTTTTATCCAATTACACAAAACCACCCAAACCCATGGAGAAGGAGGTGAAGAAGGAGCAGCCTCTGCCCCAAAACCTCCATCTTGCTTTATATCTATTCCTGCATTCTAAACCCTTAAACTCTGGGTTTGCCACCCTGTGACATCACACACTTCTATCCAAATTCCACACCCACAATCCCAGTTCTGTCATTCCATTTTGGAAGCTTCTCCACGGCCTCAGGTCAGTGCAGTGTTCTCTTGGGGGTCAGTGCCTGGCAGCACAGAGAGTCTCAAATTCCCAGCAGCCAGGCTTCCAACACCCAAGGTCACTCCTGGGTTGTAGACACATAAAATTTTTGCTCCTGCCTTTGAAGCCACCATGGCCTCACATCCCCAGAGTGCCTGAGGCTTTTCCTGACCCAGCAGAACTCAGCCCTGACCTCCCCACCACCAACCCAACCCCAAATCGGGAAAACAAACCAAGGAAAGGGAATCCCCCAGCTTCTGGCAGATCCATGACTTACATCCGTGATCTTGGGGTTGGTGCACTTGCCCTTGGTGCTGGACAGCTCCAGCCACTGGCTGTCCTGGGCTGGGCAGTGCTGCTTCAGCGTGCACTGGTTCTGTCCCTGGCACCAGCCACACTCGAAGTCGGGGTCGGCTTTCAGGCAGAGTCCGCAGCTGTCCCGCATGGCCCCGCACTTGTACAGGTGAACTGCAGGGACAGCAAAAACACAGGGCCTGAGAGATGCAGGCAGCTCAGGGGAGTGTGGGATGGCAGTGGGAGAAAGAGGGGAAAGTGTTCTGGGCTGCTCGTGTCAGAGGCAGGATGGAAACTCTCCAGGGGGTGAGTAATGGGCGGGGGGGAAACATGGACATCCTCCTTGAAATAAAGTTCATTTGTTCGTTCATTCTTCATCAAAGGTGTTTTTGGAAGCTGAGAGCAGAAAGGAGGATACTGCTCTCATTCTGATGAGGGACTACAAGCAGGAGGTTGGAGGAAATGGTGCTTGGGCAGTGATTTGGCCTCAGTCCCTTCCTGTCTCTCAGACTGAATGTCATAAAGTGTCACCAACAACACGCCTCAGACTCAGCACTTCATCCTAAATGAATTTTCTAGACATTGTCAACCCACAACTTAAACTTGGGTGTGAAACTCCCCAGAATTTTGTGTTAAGGTGATGCCACTCAGGTTTCCCACTTGACAGAAATCCCAAAAGATAACAGTAAATACAGAATGGTTCATTATGAGGCTGATTCCAGGGATTCACAACCAGCCTTTGCCCCTTCTTCTGCTCCAGAAATTCAGTCTGCTTCCCACTTTGAAGCAGAGTTGATTCCACTCTAATACAGACAGCAGTGATAAATGCTTAGCTCCATTTTGGGCTGTTAAGTGATTAGAAGCACTCTGAGCTTTTTCTAATAAAACCTAAAAATATTGAAGTCCTCCTACGAAATGAGATCATGTTATTTATCCTTATTTTACAGATGTAGAAACTGAGGCCTGGCTTGCACAGGAGACTGATAGCAGAATTCTCCTCCTGGAAGATGAAGGTGATAGAATAATTTTTTCTTTCCTCCATTTGTGGGCACACTGGGAGATTTTCCCTCTGTGCTTCTGTTTCGCTGTGTCCATAGGTGACTAAAGTGGTTTTTGTCTTTATACACAATCCCAAAGCTCAAAGGCTTTGGAAATATTTATGCTTAAAGGCTCTGTCTCTCCATACCCTCAAAGTCAGCAAGTATTGGCCAATGCAAGAAAAACTCAGAAACTCTTTTACTTCTCCAGGCTGGGTGCAAGAAGAGTACCCAAAAGTACCCCAAAAAGTCTGCAAAACATCTGTCAAACGCAGTGTTTTCCAGACCAGGTGGGATACACCTCTTTCCTTAGCTTTCTGTGAGATTTCCTCAAATTTGCTGAGTTGTTCTGCTTGAGATGCTACCAGTGGGTATCTCTGTAGATAATTTAGCAGGGTCAGTTTGGCATTTCTGCCTCCCAGCCCAGCCCATAGTAATGCTGGATGTGAAGGCAGTGGCATCTTGGTCACCTCTATGTGGTATTGCTTCCATGTGTTATCTATATGGACACATGCCTAAACTCTCCTCCTGACCAAAAACATGATGATAATATCCAAATTACTCATCTGGGACAGCCACCAGCCAGTGCTGCTTCCCAGATTTTTTCCCAGGCATTATTTGCAACATTTTGGCTTGGAATAACCCAAGAAGGTGCTAGAGATCATTCTTGAGTTCATCCCCTGCTCTGTTTTATGTTACTGGCACAAACAGTCCTAAAACGTGATCGTCATGATTATGAGATTTATTTCACTCCCACATCACCTAGGATAGCTCAATGCAGCCCAAGAAAAGGATTTACATTTTTGTTGTGTTTCACCTTGTGTCAGGGGTGCTCATTTTATGGTAGCACAAAACTAAGCAGGACTGGGGCAAGCATCCAAATTCTGACCTCCAGGGCACACTGTTAAAGGTTCTCACAGTCCATGGCACTGTTTGGGCCCATGGAAATCAGCAGTGTCCTGGAAACACCTTGGCACAGCTCGGAGAAAAGGAGACAATTCCAGAGCAGAGGCAGGGCAGCAGTTTCACAACACAGGCTGTGCCTGCGTGCCAGGGCTGGGTGGGAAACTCCAGCCTGTCGTGTTTGCTGAGTGGATTTCACCCTCAAAAGCCACAGTTTTGGGCCATTCAGAGGGGGAGAAGGGCAGATGGGGTTGTGCCATGGGGAGAAGAGTTGCCTTCTGCGTTGCTCTCCAGGTTGAACGTGGTGTTGGTGGGAAGCTCACCCACCAGCCCCCAGCATGAGGGTGGGTATGGAACAGTGTGACAGCACCTGGTGGGGACAGATTGAGTGGGAGAAGGTGTGGGAAGTGTCCACGACAAGGTAAAGAGAGGGAGGGAGACATTTCTGAGAGGTGATGATGTGAGAAGAAGAGAATCTGCAGGTGTGAGCCGCAAATGCAGGGCGGCCAAGGGGAGGGGTTGCGTGGGGGGAAGGTTCCAGGGTGGAAAGACAAGAAGGAAGAAGAAGATGTGGATGGACCATCCATCTCCAGAAACACCCAGCCTGCCTCAGGGTTGTGGCTGGATGTGCAGCCCCCTCTGTGAGGGGCACACCAAACCTGTGCCATCGGCGGTGGCTAAACACAGGTGGTTTTCAGATCCTTTTTACCATTACCATTTTGTTTTGCTCAGAATTCTCCCACTGGAGAGCCGCAGCCTTCCTGCTCCCCTTCTGCCTTCCCCTGCTCATCACTAAATTGCCTCTGAGCAAGTTAACGCTCTCCTGGCATGTTAACTCGAAGAGCATCACTGCAGGAGAAATAAAGAGGGGGAGAAAAAGCTGGAGAGGGAGGGGCGTGAAAACCAGACACGAGGAGGATGCGGGGAGAAGCGGGAGGCAGAGACGATGAAGGGAGAGGGAGAGCAACACAAGTGGGAGGGAGAGTCGCATTTCTCAGGTGGAATGAGAGAAGTGGAGGGCTGGGGGGGAGGCACGCAAAGCACTCAAAAATTGGTAATTTGCAGAGTGCAGAGAACAAGTGTGTAGCAGCCAGCACGGGGAGACGGTGGCGGCTTTGTTAAGTGTAGGGAGCGAGGGCCCGTTGCTAAGGTTACCGCTTCCAAGGACAAGTTGAAATAACTCTTTACCTTTGTTCTGTGCTGGGTTGTCAATGTTGAAATTCCCGTTCCACACGACTGTCAGCTCCACTGGCAGGCTGTTAATCTCCATCCCTTCGTACGAGTACTAGAAGTGGGAGAGGAAAAACAAAATAAACAAAAAGAAGAAAAGAAAAAAAACAAAAAAACAAACCCAGACTTAGAGAGTGCCTGGAGGTGGGGATGGGATGGGATGGGATGGGATGGGATGGGATGGGATGGGATGGGATGGGATGGGGCAAGAGCTGAGCTCAGCTGAGGCTGAGCATGGAGAACAAGAGAAATGGAGCTGTCACCCACCTCCCTAATCAGCAGCACCTGCCAGAATGCCACAGGTTGCTCCCAAAGCTGTGGAGCTCCAACCATGCCCCTCACAAAAGCCCATCTATCCATTAGATGATCATTCATAGAATCCCAGAATAGGGATGGAAGGGAGCTTAAAGATCATCCAGTGCCACCCTTGCCATGGGCAGGGACACCTTCCACTGTCCCAGGGTGCTCCAAGCCCCATCCAACCTGGCCTTGGACACTTCCAGGAATTCAGGGACAGCCACAGCTGCTCTGGGCAACCAGAGCCTCACAGCCAATAATTCCTTCCTAATATCTGATCTGAATCTTTCTTCAACTTAAAGCCACACCCTCTTGTCCTATCAGTCAGAATAATATTCCATGATGTGTGTTTGCATGTGATGGGCTTTAACTTTGAAATCCATTTTTCGGCTGTTGAGCACAACTTTGAAAACTACTTTTCCAAGTTGGGTGCAACTTTGAGGTGTAAATTACACATTCTGGGTCTTCCATCCAGCTGTGCCTCTGCTGGGTGTTCCATAGGTGCTGAGTGAGTAGGTGAGGTTATTTACACGAGGGATGTTTTGAAGAACTCTTGGAAGCTGAGTAAAGTCTCAAAATAAGGGAAACCCCCTGAAAAGGGGGGAAATGGAGCCAGTGTGTAATTATAGACCTGTCAGCCTAACTTGGCTTCCCAGAAAGAAAGTACATCAAATTATTAAACAATCAATTTATAAGCACCTGCGAGATGATAAGGTGATAAAAATCAGCCAGCACAGATTTGTCAAGAACAAATTGTGTCAACCCAATCTAATTTCCTTTTTGACAGGCTTAATGACTTTGTGGATAAAGGGGAGGCAGCAGATGTGATCTATCCTGATTTCAGGAGAGTGTTTGCTACTATCCTACAGCAGATCCCCATAAACAAACCATGGAAATATGACCTAAGAAAAGCCACCATAAGGTTTATGCAAAAACTATTAAACAAAAAAATAAAAAAAAATCAGATAATTCCATGTCAAGCTGGAAGGGTGTTTCAAAAGGAATATTGTCCTGAGTCTGGCTTCACTCGGTATTTTCACTACTGACTTGGATGATTTCATGACACTGTTCTGGAGAGAGTGTAAGAACCTCCAACAGCAGGGTTAAGAATTCAAAACAAACTTGATAAATCGTAGAACTGGGCCAAAATCAACTGAATGAAATTCAATGCTGGCAAATGGGGAGTATTTTTTCAGTAGGAGGAATTGATGCAAGCAACCCTGAAATTGGAGTGGCTGGGCAGTGCTGCAGGAGAGGGTCTGGGGACTGCTGGAGATCATGAACAGACTGTAAATCAACAATGCCATATTGCTGCCAAAACCCAAACAATTCTCCTTTGGGGATGGAGCAGATAGAGTTTGTTACATGTGTAAACCCCAGGAGGCAATCACTTTTCCCTACTCGGAACCAGAAAGGCTTCAGCTGGAGCAAGGAGTATCCAGTTTCCAGCAAATATGTCTTAAAATGCTGCAAAAAAACTTCTGAGAGGGTTGGACAGATTTAAACAAACGCTTGTCAGGGGCAGTCAAGGCACATAAAGGTGACCCTAAGGAAGGAAATGGAAGCTGCTCTCTGGAGGCCCTCTCCGCGTGGTGCTGAGTGCTTTTTTCCACCTAGATTTTGATTTATCTCAAGCCAGTTCAGCCAGGGTTCACCCCGCTGCCCCTCAGCTCCCACTGCCCACCTCCATCAGCAGCTTCTACCCAACACCTCACCAAAAGGCAAAAAGATTCACGGTGGGAGAGGAGATGGTTGATTAAAGGAAAGAAGGGAGCAAGAAAGAAGGGGAGAAACATTTTGTATCTGCTACTATTGCTGAGCACAGTGCACAATAGGATTTACCTTCCTAAGAGCAGAGATCTCCCACTGCACTGGGATCTACAGCGGGGCAAAGTCCCACTTTGAAAGGAAAATATTTTCCCCACTACAAGGTGAGATATAACTCAGCAAGCTGGTTTGTCTGGGCCAAGAAAGTCACTAAAGAGTCCCCCATCCCTTAAACTCCTCTTGTGGTTACCCACAGAGATGCCAAAGCTCTGAGCTTTGCAGGTAGGTTTTCCTGGATCCATTAATTGCTGTATAATTGAGGAGTAAATGGTAATTGGTGATTTCTGTCCATTACAGCAGAGTGGGAGCTGCTTGCACAGTAATTCCTCTTTGCACAGACTAAACACAATTAGCCATTTATCTGCAAAATGCTGTGATTATGATCCAGTTGTAGGGAATTTATGGGTATTTGTGGTTTCCATGGAGGTAAAGAGCAGCCCAGGTGAGCCAGGTCCCTCCAGTCTCATTCAGGATTTGCATTTTTGTGACACTTTTGGGTGTCACTGCCAGCAAGATCCAAGATGATGCAGAGCTGTCTGGACTCACACCACTGGCTGTTCCCATCTCTGAAGAGCTGGGAGCAAGGATGGGGAGACAGGAATGGGAAGCACAGTGCCTGAAGAGTGGTGAATAATTAAACTTCTGCCACTCGGAACACCTGCTTTGCACAGCACTTTGAAAACGCTGATTGGGAATGGAAAATGGGATATATACGGAATAACTGGGCATCCTGAAGTCAGAAGATGAGTCTTAGAAAGGGCCTCACCAGAGCCTCGTGTGTGTTTTGGGATTTAGCTGGAAGCAGAGCCTAGGCAGGGCTGCCAAGGGACAGGCAGCTGGAATCTCCTGGAGCCTTTCTTCCCATGGAAGATCCCAGTGCCAGCAGCAGGAGCTCAGCTGGGATTTTAGATCTTATCTGTCTGCAGCACCAGGGGCAACTACATATTAGACTTTTTAACCCAGCAGTCTTGATGCAGACCTGGAAAGGGATGTGAGGGGATAAATCCCATGGAAGAGCTCCGAGGATGAAGCCAGCTGGGACGAGGATGCTCACACTGCCCCTGCCCCACCCCATCCGACGCTGCGTGGGCTGCACGGCAGCGAAGCAGAGCAATTTGCAAAGGAACCATGAGGAAATGCTCCGTCCTCCTCAGACCACAGGAGCTGCTCACTCATTGTGACCCCTCTTCAAAGCCCACTGAACTCAACGGGAGTCTTTGAAAAGGACTCGCTCAGCCATGACAATAAGATGGAAATGTGTTTCAGGGGAGAAGAAAGGGCTGGAGCATCGATCTCCAGGAGAGCAGAGCTTCCCGGACATTCCTGAGAAAGTGCTCATACCATCAGGGCTTGTCTCTCCATTTTTCCTGGCACAACTGCCTCCAACACAGGCAAGGCATCCCAAAGATGTAAATCTGACCCCTAAGTCTGACCAGTCTGGATTCTAATCACAATAATCTCATCAAAGCAGAGAATTATGGGCAATTTGCGGACCTGACTGAGAAGAAAAGGCCGTGCAGTCCGGAACACAGACTGGCTCTCTTTAGAAAATACCAAAAAGCTACTAGAAGGAGCTGCTGTAAATCACAAGAGCAATGTTTGGAACTCACAAGTATCCTTTTTTTTTTTTTGCCTTTTAAACCCTCCATTAGTATCAGATACTCCCTCAGTTTGTGCAAATCCATATCCATGCCTGACCACTTGCAGCATCCTGCCCTTTGGTAATTTGGCTTGAGCACACTTAGGATGATAAATCCATAGTGGTTTCATGGTATTTCCCCTTTGTACCTCAAACATGTCCAATAGTGGGGAAACTTCTGCAGAATTTTAGCAGAATTTTTGTGTTGGTTTCTCTGACACCACTTTTATGATTAGAGCTCAAATCCAGGGGTCAATTCCTGTACCTGGCCCTGCCACCAACCCCTTGCACGATCCTGTGGAAACCATTTAATCATTCTTTGCCTCAATTTTCCAGCCATAAAAAGGCAGAAAACTTCTTGCTCACTGTCATTCTGTTTCCTTGGATCCTTTGCTTCCCAGAGCTGAGACTGAATTTTTATCGCTGGGTATCACCCAGGCCAACAGAGTCCATGTGATTATTGGGGTTTCTCTTTCATTTAAATGTAGATAAATAATAATTAGAGGAGTGGATGCACGAGGGTGACATTCCCGGTGGGAGGTTTGGAACTAGATGATCTTTAAGATCCCTTCCAACCCAAACCATTCCCTGATTCTACAACTCACAGCCCTGTGCTTGTCTTTTGGCCACCCACAACTGTGTTTTCCCAGCATTTCTGTGAATAGCTCCTCATTTTTTTCTCAGCTCTGCTTTTTATTGGATTTTTTTTTTTATCACTCCCTTCACTGTGAGCCACACCACGGAGTCAAATGCCACTGAGATCTCTTGCTGAAGTGCAATGATGTGACAAATAGAACTGACTTGCTCTCCTGTCCCTAAGCCACACAGCGCTTTCAGCTGCACCACCTCAGGTCTCACAGCACGCAGAGCTGTGAAGGATTCAGGACAAAATCATCAGCAGGGATTTTGCTGATGGGAACCAGGACGTGCCAAGGCCAGGGGTGGGCAGGAACCAAGCAAGGATGTGGTTTCAGCCACTGGAGCAGGTAATGGCACTGATCATGGCACGTTCAGGTGGGTCAGCCCTCCCCATCTCCCTCTTCCTCGTGCCAAAGGCTGATAATTCTGGGCTGATTGCAAGTGCTGGGGCTCCCATTGCTTCCCACTGGGAAAATTGCACTCTGCCCTGATACATCCAGCAATTTCAGCCCTTCCTGCTGACATTTTTACTTCCTTATTTATATGTCTCCTTAGCTCCCCTGCTTTTCATCGCCTCCCATCCCTCCATGTCCAGGCTGTTGGCAGAGCTATCACATGTGCAATAAGGAATGTCAGGAAGGGTCCCTCTGAGTGATAATTGTGTGCCTTGGGTGGTGTGACAGAGGACAAAGCCCAGAGCTGAGAGACTCAAACCACTTGACAAGAACAATAATTGTCCCGAATGGTGCCGCCTGCAGAGACTTATTGCTGTTATCAAATGAAATATCTCTGGGAAAGACAGGGAGAGAGGCAGATCTGGCTCCTGACTGGGCTGAGCACCCAGGGATCATCCGTGCTGGATGTGGCATTACTGACAGACAGACTGCTCACACCTGGGTGTCCTTAGAGCATCTTTGACTGAAGTTGGAGCCACTTAGAAAAGGTGCTTAAGCTGGCTCTGATCCCTGGTGTAAATCTTGAGGGATCAGGAAATGCAGAGCAAAAGTTAAGGCTCTTTCCCTGATTCTATCCCGTGTGAAAGTAGGAAAAATCCCGGGTTTTGCAGAAGTTTTTTCTGCCAGAGGCAAACTTGAGCTCCTGGGTGCCTCATGTGAGATGGGAGGGGGCAGATCTTGGGGCTCCTGCTGGAAAACAAGGCAGAACTGTTGATTGCTTAGTCTGGCATGCAGCACCAACAGAAGGATCTGCTGGCAGGACAGCATCCCTTCAGGGACACACCACCACAGCACATCCTCCCACCCTCCCCTGGACCTTCTCCAAGCCTGCAATGCAGGTGCTACTTTCAGTGCCTCCTCCAGCAACTCTGCTGAGTAAAAAAGCTCTGTCAGAGGGGGTTGGTTCGATTTGCAAACAGGCTCAGACAGCTTCTTTCCAAAGCCAGGTGACCCCCGGAGCAGAGGCTCATTGTGTTGCAGGGGCTCCTGCCTGAATGCTAATTCTGGCAGGGAAGGAAATAATCATGATGGAGACAGATCTCCAGCACTCCTTCCCTATTGTCTGTGTCCTCTGCCACCTGCTCAAACAGCCAGGGCTTCTCTGCTGCCTTTTTGTATCCCTCTGAATGCTGCTTTCTTTTGTCTGTCTCTCCCTTCCACATCTCTTTCTCTCAGTGTCTGGCAAATTCCAAGCAACAATGAAATAACATTTTTCAGGGAAGAAAAAAAAAAAAAAAATACTTCAAATCAGAGAATCAAAGCTCCTTCAAAAGGAAGGGGAAGAAAAGGGGTGGAAAGGAAAGACAAGAGAAGGAAAGGGGAGGAAAGGAAAGACAAGGGAAGCAAAAAGAAGGAAAAAGGAGGAAAGCGAGGGAGAGGGAAAGGGGAGGGCAGAGGGAGAGAAGAAGCAGAAACAGGGTAGAAAATAGTTGATTTTGTTCCCAAATGAGCCTTTCTCCCTGAAGAAGAAAGAGATCCACCTGGGCCACCACAAAACACGGGACAAGCATCCTGCAGACAACACTCAGCAGTAAGGTCAAGGAGTGCCTTGGCACCAGCCTGAGGCCCAGCCCTGCCACCCTCTGCAGCTCTGGCAGAGCCTTGAGTGTTCTGGCTTAGGAAAACAGACATTAAAGTCAAAATGGTGCTGTCACAGCACTCAGGCATCCTATGAGCAAATCCATCTGGGGACTCATCAAACCCCACTTCTCCGGTCCCAGGCACTGGCAATTTCTTGGAGCATGCAGGTAGTGTGGGAATAATCACCATTACCTGTCAAAACCAGTCTTTTATTGGGTTCTGCAAAGTGGGATGCTGAGGCTGGCTGAAGTTACTTTCCTGCTCAGCCCAAATATGCTTAAAATGCTCCTTAAATGAGATAATTCACTGGAATGCCTAGGTGTGTCAGAGAATTCGTGACTCTAGAGGGTCATTAAAGGTCTGTCTTGCCTGCTAAGACTCTTTGGACAGATATAATCTCTGCCCACGACCATACAATTCCCCCTTAGCTTCCACCATTTTAAAATAATACTTTAAAGGAAATGTGCATGCCCTCTTAACTTCCCAATCCGTCCATTTTTAACCTGAAATCTGAATGCTCACAGGTCATTAACCAGTAATGAAAATCAGGGAGAGATGGGAGGGAGGGAGGGAGACAAAGGAACAAATAAAAGAGCATTGGCTGGGAAGTTGCTTGTTTGCAACAGATGTAAAATGTGTGAACTGCCTGTAGTCTTCAGCCCTGCTTAATGCAGCAGAATATGTTGTGACAAGCACTGCCCAGCGTGGAGTGGCAGAGCTGCAGTGAAGTGGCTAAAGCCTGTAATTAGCTCTTTGACTAATAAATCATCTCACAGGAGCAGCAATGAAAACGACTCAATGCATATCCTGGAGACATGGGTCTGGTGGAGAAACCTCTGGAGAAGGAGAGGCCTCCACTGCACGTGGGCACAGCTCCTGGCTGCTGGCAGCTGACTGGGTTTGTCCCCAAAAGTGGCACTGCTGTGGTGGCAGCACTGTCATGACTCACACAGGTTCCTTGCAAGGAGAGTCACAGGTCCTGCACTTCAGGTGGGGAAGTGGAGGTGGACAGAGAGACTGCTCAAAGGGCATGTGAGGGCTGGAGGAAGGTCTGACTCAGCCTAAGGCCAGGTTGGACGGGATTTGGTGCAACCTGGTGCCGTGCAAGGTGTCCCTGCCCACGCAGGGGGTTGGAACTGGATGATCTTCAAGGTCCCTTTCAACCCAACCCATTCTGGGATTCTGTGTTCTCACCTTTTTCCTGACCCATTACATGCTGGCACGTGTCAGACTCTTTATATGGGGTTTTATCATCGAACTCCCCCAAAATAACCTTCACTCTCACGTTGACATCAACACCTGTCCCCCTGGAAGCCCTTTTTGTGGGGCTATGAGCAGGTTAAGCTGATATTACAGCCTGTGGGTCACAGCTGAGGTGTTCCAGCCCAGCCTGAGGAGGGGATCCAGGGGCAGAAGCAACAACTGAGTGGTGGCACCAGCCAGCCCAAGGAGAAAAAAGGGCAGTTTCAAGCTACCAGCCAACCTTTTCCTGCCTCTGTTTGGAACCACAGAATCATGAAAGCTGGAAAAGGCCTCCAAGATCATCAAGTCCAGCCTTTGACTGAACATCCCTGTGCCCACTAGACCAGATTGTGAAATCTACACCTTGTTTGAACTCTTCCAGGGATGGTTACTCCACCACTGCCTTCATCCTGTTTCAACGTTTAACCACTCTTCCAGTGAAGAATTTTTTCTTAATATCCAACCTGAACCTCCCCTGGCACAACTTGAGGCCATTTCCCCTCGTCCTGTCACCGGCTGCCTGGGAGAAAAGCCAGACCCCAACCTCACCACAACCTCCAGCTGGTTCTAGAGAGCAATGAATCTCCCTTGAGCCTTCTTTCCTCCAGAGTATAAACAACTCCAGCGCCCTCAATTAGGAAAGAAAGGCTGTGACACGACCCCAAACCCCCTTGGGGACAGCGCTGTGGGCACGTGTGTCCCTCTGCAGCTCACCGAGGTGTTCTGGCACTGCACGCTGGAGCTGTTGAACCTCAAGGCTGGCACCCTCTGCTCGCTGCCCTGGATGTTCAGGATGCACTCGTAGCCCCGCTGGCCCGACTGTGGCTGGGGCAGGTTCTTGGCCTTCAGCGTGATGGGTTTGATCACCTCCACGGGCACCAGGATCTTCTCGGCCTGCAGCAGCTGGGGACAGTCCTGGGGAGAGAGCAGACACCTCACCAAGTCAGCACGTGGGTTTCCCAGCCTCAGGAAAAGTCCTGTGGTGCTTCCCAGCCTTCTCAGTTCGCCTGATTACAAAGCCTTTGCAACTCCCTGGGCCTTGGTTTATTACAGAGCTATTCAAGGAGCAACCCTGGGAAGGTTCAGATAAACAGGTGAGGAAGGATTGCTTTCACAGACCTTTCCTTTCCTATCTCCCTGGCTTATTTCAGCCTCCAGGACCCAGGGAAGCCACCTCTGGTGCTTTTTCATACCTGCTCTGTTTATTCGGGTAATAGAAAAGCAATCATGTTCTCTCCACAGACTTAACCCAGTCACAATGCCATGATAAAAGTGAATAAAGCCAAAATCTGAGCACAATTCCTCAGTTCCCAACAGCCAATACACCGCTGTACAAAAGGCACAGCTCCAGCAAGACCTGTTGGAAACTATGGAGTCGGGGCTGTTAAAAAGAGAATTTATTTTGGCTCAGAAGAGGACAAAATATTCATTACGGAGATCTAGACCCAGCTGCCAAGAAATAACTGTCACAAAAAGCATGGAGATCCCTTGGAAAAGCTTTCCACTGGCTCACAAAAGGAGAAATGCCAAGTGGGTGTTGCTAATATGGTGCCTCTTCATGGGTCCCTCACACTGGTGAGCTCTGGGCACCCAAAGCTACCTAGCAGGTGGCTGCATTTAAAGTTTCATTAATTAGCACAGCTTAATTAGTCAGAGTGGCCATGCTCTGCTTCTTCATAATGC
Source organism: Vidua macroura (assembly GCF_024509145.1). NCBI lineage: Eukaryota > Metazoa > Chordata > Aves > Passeriformes > Viduidae > Vidua > Vidua macroura. The sequence goes on from NC_071575.1 coordinate 70,822,534, forward strand.
AGTCAGACAACTGCAAGATGTCCCTTTCATGGATTCTGTGGCAATATCAGCTCTTTAGGAAATTACTGCATTCTTTGCCTGTGCTGTCCAAAATTAAAGCCAGGTCCAGGTGGTTCCAGCAGAGACAGGGAACTGGGGGTGAGGGCAGGAGGAAAATTACTGATTTGGGGCAGAAAAGTAGGGAAAGGGACCGAAGGGTTCAAAAGTAAAATTTATGGCTCATTGAGAGCCTGGGATCTTGTTAGAGCAGAGGGTGGGAGCATCTTACTGAAGCAAAGAGTTGAGGGAGATAAGGAAATGGATCAGATGTGTAACAGCTGTTGCTACACCAACCAGGGACAGAATTATGAGAGCCAACAATCATCACATGGAGGATGTGAGCTCATCCCTGGCCAGGGGCAGGGAGAAAATCCCGTAACCACCCAATGCATCCCTGCAGTGAAGTCCAGAACCTTCCCCAGTCCCAAAGAGGATCTGAGGGTCTGTCCTAAGGGGGTGCCAGACTGAGGGGCCTGACAGATGATTTTTCATCTGCATTTACAGGGTGATGCTCATGGTGGAAGTAACAGAGAGTCACTGATGGGCTTCAACTGGACTTGCCCAGGCTGGCACCAGAACCAGGACAGCCAAGCACAGCCACTGGAGCTGGGTGGAGCTGAACCACCTTGGATCCAGTGGCTCTTTGCCTGAGATAATCTGACACAAGGCCTGGCTTGATGTGTGCTGCCAAGGCTCAATAGGCCATCCCATTAACCTGGCTGGAAGGAGGAAGGGTTGGAGGTGGAAAACCCATGGGGTACTGCAATGCAGGGATGAGCTTTGTCACTGTCACGCTCTGCACTCTTGGGGGGGAGGATTGAGGAGCTACACCCTGTTCCAGCAATCCCTGTCCTCGCTGCTGTTCTGTTCTGTGATGGAACCTCTCCAGGGAACTCCTAATGCTGAAACACAATGGGTAAAGTGTCACTGAAGCATTTTTCTTGATAAAAGAGCAAGGCTTAATCATCTGGAAAGTCTTCCCAAGCTTGGGTTCAATGGTTCTACCATACCATGACAAACCAGCATTAAGGCTCCCTGCTCAGCGCAAGAAAGCGAGCCATAATCTATAATTCTGTCTGATTTAAGACCAATAAAAACCCCAGAGGGCAGAAGAAGGAGGTGATCTAGGCTATATTAGAGAGTTTTCAGTACTGACCACACCAGCAGACACCACATGCAAACACCATTTGGGACCTTATGTCTTCAACACCCCTGACCCTTCTCCATCACCTGCACAACATGTCCTGGGGCCTCTGCCTCAGCTCTCTCTCTCTTTCTCCTGGCACAAGGAAAGACACTGGCAGCAGCTTTTCCTTGTTTTTTTTTGTTTTTTTTTTTTTTTTTCCCTCCCCAGCTCCAGGAGTTGAGAGAGAGATGCACTGGCAGAGGGAATCAGTGGGGCAGGAGGGTGGGAAAGCCCTATCTGCCGCCGAGCAGCCGTTTCCCAGGAGCGGGCATTTCACTTGATGTGTGTCACAGAGAAAAAGCCTCTGATGGGGGCTGTGGGATGGAGGCTGGAGATAGTCCACTCTGGTACCTGCAGGCCAATCCCAGCTCTTCAGCCTGGTCTTTCTTGTGTGGCTTTATCCTGTCCCCCCTCCACCAGTGGTGCTGTAACCTTTCCGATAACACTTGTTTCAAGTTCATTAACAAGCCGTGATTGAGGCAGCCCCAAAACAGGGTTCGTTTGCATATAAAAAGCTTTGCAGTGCTGTGAGGAAGTTCATTATAGATAATTGAAGAGGCAAGCGCCATAAAGAGGAAATCCTCCCAATGTGGCTTTATCTGATTGACCTAATGTTCTTTCTAATTGAAACGGGGAGGGGAAAAGGCAATTTCATTGGGTGATGTACTGCATAAAACCTCAGAGCTTGGACCAGGCTCTGGGTTCAGATTCAAACACAGAACTCATTTTGCAGTCTGTGTCAAGCTTTGGGTGCCTGGCCAGGTTTGTATTTTTGAGGGTAAAACATCAAGCTGACCAGAGGAGAGCCAAGCAGAAGGCTTTGTAAGAAAGAGTTATTTTGGACATCTTGCAGTGGAGACACTTTCTCTTCACCCTTCTCTTCACCCTTTGCTGTGGACATCACCTAGGTTGGAAAAATACAGTTTTCACAGGATGTAGGGGAAACAAAATTGTAGACTGCCAAAAACTGCACCAAGGACAGGCAAAATCCCATCCCTTTTTGCCTTTGATATATAATAAATTAAATCTTTTGCCTGACTCTAAGGGGAGCTGGTTCCCAATCCAGAGAATCATTGTTGATTCATTTTGTGTGTGTAGCTTCATTCCAGTTCTTGAATGCTTTCAAATGAGTCAGTCCATTTAAAATAATATCCTTCACCCCTGCCAATTACTGGTATCAGCAGTGATGCACACCTCACATCACCAAAATTTTGCCAATTACCAAGTCAGAGAGCTTTTGCAGTGAAAACACTGCACGAAATGAGCTGTACTCATTGGGTCGATGGTAGTTTAATTTTCTTTATTTATAACTCCTCATAGAGCGCCTGCAAATGTGTTTTGTTGTAGCTTGCAGGAATAATAAAGTCTCAGAAATATGAGGACCTTTTCCCTCACATGTGTGTTATGGCCTTCATCAGAACTGAGCCCAAGCTGGTCTCCAGTGAGAGCCACCGTGAGGATGCTGCTAAAGAGGATGAGGAGGCTTCTCTGAGGCCGTGTAGTCTTAGCCCTGAACTAATTAGTTTGGTTTCTTTGGGGTGCTTCATACATCCAGAGTTATGATTTCACGGAGGTTTCACTGTGCTGTTTCCCAGTATAGGCTGGAGACTGATCAAATACCCCGAGCTCCTCTCCTAGGAAAAGGCACGTCGGGATGTTTCACAGCCTTGGGATATTGCACAGGGTTCAATGGTTCTACCATACATGGCACACCAGCATTAAGGCTCCCTGCAGCTACTCAGCACAAGAAAGTGAGGCATAATCTATAATTCTGGCTGATTTAAGACCAATACAAACCCCAGAGGGCAGAAGAACCTTTCCGGCTTTTCCTTCATACTCCTCCCTCATGATCCCTGGCAGCATTGGCTGGATCTCCACTTTCTATGGAAGGAAACAAAAGCTCACCTAATGCTGAGGGCGTTGGGGGCACCACTGCCCATATAAACTCAACCTTTGGCAATGGGTTTTCACCCTTCCTTGCCCATAAGAGTAGGAGTCACCTCCATTCAGGAACAGACCACAAATTCCTTCATTGCTCCTTCTTTACTTTATTCCAGCACTAATTCCATCATTACTCAAAGCATCCAGTTCCTCTTTTCTTCTGCCATTAAAATCCATTTCTTTATCCTCAACTTTACAGGTGTTTTTTTTAAGACTTTCCTTTCAATATCCCTCATCCAGCAACCATCTTTGTGCCCTATCCAAGGCATCTTGCCTTAAAAAAAATGACCACATGGTGAATCTAAGCAGTGACCAAGACTGACTCACTCAGGGCCTTTGGGGAATGAAACTCAGAATGTTATTTACTCAGATATTACGTAAATAAATACATCTTTTGTTCATCTGCTCTGCCGAGCTGCAATGTTCTGTTTTCTCTGTGTTCCCTCTGGCTTTTACCCGCCCACTCTGCTGTAATCAAGTCAAGAGGGTAAGAGTTGAGAGGCAGGGATTGGGTTTTTTATAGACATATCTAGACCACAGCATCTGGATGCTCTGTAAATTAAAGTAGATTAAAAAAAAAAAACCTCATCAAAACGAAAACAGACCAAGGAAAGAGAAAGAAAAGGAAGGCAAGGAATGAGAAAAAGGAGAGGGATAACAGGCAAAAGAGAGGCAAAAAACCCTTAACCTTGCATTGACTTTGGAGAAATCAAATTTCACCTGGCTAAAACACAGGAAAAAAGCAAGTTTACAAATGAGAGGCAGCAGGGACTGCCTGGAGTTTGTTTCCTGAAGTTGTCTCTCACACCTCTGCACAATCACACAGGGTCACCACCCTGTACTGCTGCAAACCCAGGGCTCCAGGGCTGCCAGGCTGGTTCCTTTTAAACTCCTGCACAGCTTCCCCGATCCTGGATAATCTGGAGAAGGAAGCAGCAAGGAGCACTCCATCCCCAGTGCAGGAGGAGAAGGGGTGAGTTACAGTCCACGTTGTGTTTACATTATTATACCACTAATTCTCAGCGTCGTAAAAATTATATTTAAAATTTACACAAACGGTGCTGGGGAACGTTATTATGTTATAAAGTGGAATCAGGTCAATGCCTTGTAGGCAGGAATCCAAGCTCCATAAATTTCTGGATATACTTCCCCCAAATTTACATCGGCACCAGCAGCAATCAAACTGGCTCCGAAAAAAGCTCACCCGGTCAACGAATTTTTTAATGCACCATATATTTTATCTGCACTTCCTAAGTTTACAGTGTTGTTAGTTTGATTGATGGTGTGCTTATTTATTGGCACAGCAAAAGTAATAATACATGAAGAAAATGCTCCGAACTTTAAAGGCAGCTGATGAGGAGAAAGCAACAGGATTTATGGGAAGTGTAAACATCTGCAGAGACAACAAAGGAATAATTGAGTCCCTGCATCTCTGTCACTTCTGGTGGCTCCTTTCTAGTTAAGAGTCTGCCACACACTCAGGAGCAAATTCCAGCTCTCTTTTGTCAGGCATTGCTAGGGGTTCTGGTGCCTGGCAAAAGGGGGTTGGCATGGAGGCTGGTGGCTAGGCTAGGGAAAAGATTTGGCCCTGTTTTAGCTCTGTGCTCTCTGGCAGCTGCACATTTCAGGGGCAGCTTGCGCAGATTAGGGCACAGATGCCACAGCTGCAGGGAGACCAGCAGGTCATAAAATGGGCTGGGTTGGAAGGGACATTGAAGATCATCCAGTTCCACCCCCTTCCACTATCCCAGGTTGCTTCAGCCTGGCTTTGGACACTTCCAGGGATGGGACATCCAAAGTTTCTCTGGGAGACCTCTTGCTGAGCCTCCTCACTGATGGACAGGAGATCATCAGCTCAGCTGCCCTGGGTCCTTGGGCTTGGTGCTGTGAAGGCTGGGGAGTGATGAGTGATGCTGATCACCAGAGAGTGGCTGCTCAAAAGCAGGATCTAAATGAAGATAACCAACCTTCCCTGCCATGGCTCACTGCCCACTCCTGGTGATTGGGAGCAAAGTGATTCCCCCAAGGCCATGCAGGCAGTGCTGGGAAATGACCCAGGTCTGTTGAGAGCTTGATCCTAACCCAGGACTGTTCTGCCTCTGAAGTCGGTCCACACATCACTGCTGATGAACATTAATGATTTTACCCTCCTTTAATTCTTTATTAATAGAGTCTTTCTTAGCCAGTCCATTATTTCACGAGGATCAAGGTCAGGCTGCCATAATTATCCAAGCGCCACATTTATCCTTTTTAAATAGAGACACAACATTAGCTTTCTTTCAGCCCTTTGCTGCTTTGACACACTCTCAGAAGGAGAAGTAATGATCCAGAGAGCAGGAGCCTTCTGGTCACCGGATTAGGGGAGTGGACTAGTGACAAAAATAGTCAATGGTTTTGTCATGAGGTCCATCTGCTCACTGGAAAGAGGCTACTGGGGATGTGTGAGCAGCCTCAGTTCTGATGCTTCCTGAGCTTGGAAGTCATAAATAATATGAATATATGCATTGAGGAAGGTGGTGTGTGTGCAAGAGACAAGAAAAGCACATATTGACTTGGGCAATCTGTCTTTTGTTAAAGGAAAACAAACCCTCGTTTAGTAAGAGAGTTCTTCCAAACAACTCACACAGAAAAACTGGATTGTGCAAAGATGTGGAAGGCATGGAGCAGAGCACAGGCAGCTCTTAAAACAGTAATTAATTCCTTCTCTAATTATGCCTATATAAATCTGCACTCCTCCCAGCCAGCCTTCTGTCCTTCTATAAGGAGTTCTACCAGAAGTCCACAAGAACTTCCGTGTATGTTCCTGCCCATGGCAGAGGGGTTGGAAGTAGATGATGTTTAAGGTCCCTTCCAACCCACATCACTCTGATTCTACAGTAATGGCATTGACCTGTCACTCCTCAACAAAGTTCATTATTAGCCAGTGCCAAGAAATGGGTTTGGCACACATAAGGGACATTATCCAGCTAAGAATTCCCCAGAAGTGGGAGGCATTCCCATGACAACACTCTCCCATGGGGATTTCTGGGGTCTAACAAGGGTTGAGCCAAAGCTGTAGTGCTTTCTTCCTAAGAGGATTGAAAATCTATTTCTCCTCTAAAGCTGTGCATTTTTACAGAGGCAGTAGGAACCTGAGAACTCCAGACTGTCTGGAACTTTGAGAGCTCCAGACTTTGGCCCAACGAGGCCCAGAATGGTCAGTAAATTTGGCAGTGGATGGAGGAGACAGAGGAACAGATGGGCTGGAGGTTGCACAGAGGTCACGTTGATGCAAACTCACTTCCTTTAGAAACCAGGACAGAAGCCCAGGGAATCATCATAGCTCGGCTTCCACAGTGGGAAGGTCAGGACCATGAGATCACAGCTCTTATCATCCCCTCCCTCCCCGAGATCCACGGCAGCATGAGATAACACCCAAGCCAAAGCAAATGGACTCATGCTCAAAAAGCAGGCAGGGAAGGAGGGTGTGGACTCCTGGAGATGCCCCAACAGAGGCAGGACACACATTCCAGCCTCACCTCTTATCTGCAGCCTCAGCATCCTGAGAATGTTTCTCCTTGGCCAGCCCCCAAAGCGGTGAATGCAGCTGATGCTACAATGGAGAAAAGCAAATTCTTCCAAGCCAAGACATCACCCTGGACTGTCTGAATGGGGAATTGTCCTTCCTCCCTCAGACTGCGGGGTGCCACAGGGATCCCAGCAGTCCTGACAGATATCCAGAGAGCCAGAAAACCCCGTAGCCACTTGAGGCATTACAATAGCACTGCACTGAGCTAGGCTTTCAAAACAACATAAGCTCTTGCCAGTGTTTTTTCAAGGATGCTGTGTTGGCGGGGACAGATGAGCATTACCCTGCTGCATTCTGAGATCACCCTGTCCTGTGGGATAGATAATCCTGCATGACAAAGATGAGCAGCCCAGCTGTTATGAAAAACAGCAGGGACACGGTACTGAGTGTCAGATGTTTCTTGTATCTCTCATTCCAACCAAGCTCCCTGAGCTGCTCCTCGAAATCACACGAGCAGGTCCTTGATTAGTCACTCACAAGGTGAGGCTGAGCTCTAAGAAAACAAGATGTGCATTAAGGTAGGATGTACTGCTCTCAGAAAATCCCTTTCCCATCATTTCTCAGATCCTCTGGTGGTTTGGTTGGAGGTCTTGATGAGAGGAGGAAGGATGGAGCTGTTGTGCACCAGGACAGATTTCCTGAAGATCCATCACCATAATGATCAGAAATAGATTAGATATTAGACAGATAAGGTATATATTAAGAAGGAATTATTTCTTCTGTGGGTGATGAGGCCCTGGCACAGGTTGCCCAGAGAAGCTGTGGCTGCCACATCCCTGTCCAAGGCCAGGCTGGATGGGGCTTGGAGCAACCTGGGGATAGTGGGGGGTGTCTCTGCCCGTGGCAGGGGGTTGGAATGAGATTATCTTTAAGGTCCTTTCCAACCCAAACCAGTCTATGATTCTAAGAATTAATACATCTCTGAAACTCTGCTGAAATTTACTGAGATGTATGCTCAATTTCTAATTGTTGCAGAAATTCAACAAGTTACCAGCCTTTTCCCCTGCCAGCTGGCTGACTGCAGGACAGAAAGGCTCAGAGATGGCAAAAGATACCCAAAAATAACAGAAGAAGCCTCTTCACACTTTTCTTCTTCTTCTTCACCTCAGCACAAGTCACCATGACTGGCAAACAACAGCAAATTATCTCATTTGTTTGTACGTGCTCAAAGGCTTCTCACGAGCAGCCCCCACTGTGAGATCACAGCTCCAGGAACTAAGGATGGTACAAGCACCTATTAACTGGAAGTGCTTACCCAAATCAGAAGGTGTGAGGGGATCAGGGGCACGGAAAGGTGAACGTGTCCAAGCCAACTCAGAGTCAGAAATACAACTCTCATCTGCTGAAATCAAACCTGTGCCTCTGACACTGGCTCTGAGCAGCATTTTCATGCTCTAACAAGACTCCCTGAACAAGGGGGAGCTTTTTGTCCAGCCTCCATTTTCTGTATTTAATTTCCTCTCATCATTATCTGAAGCACCCCCTCTGAAGAGGATGTACCCACTACAGGACACATTTCCTTTTCTGGGAAAGTGCTGTAATGATGGATGGGGGCTGAAATGCCACAGCCTGAAATGCCAAACCACCAGGAAACCCAAAGCACAGCTGGATCCAAACCACCAGCTGCAGCCTCACCCTGGGTTACCCCTGGTTTCCCTGGATATGATGCAGAGCAGACCAAACTCCATCATACATGCTTGGAAACCCTTCTAGGAGTGAAATAGATGCTAAACACCAACCCCCCGTGCTGCAGGTGCCATGAAATGTGTGCAGATCCGATCTGCATGGGGTAGCTGCCAGTGCCCCTGATGCCTCAGGTTTAGCTTTTATATTTTTCAGATTCTGAGCTGCTTTAGTGTGTGGGTCTGGGCTTCATATTATGGGATGGTGAGCTCTTTGCACAGAGCAGGGAGACAAAACTATTCCTGCTCCAGCTGGGCACCAAGGACAAATGATCCAAATCTCAGCCCCAAGAGCACAAGCAGCGTGGGCTGGAGAGAGAAAAACAAGCAGGATGGGACTGCATGGGCTAAAGCTGGAATGGGACCATGAACTCCAAGGTGCAAATGGAGCAGAACTTATAAAAGTGAGAGACCCCATTACTGGTTGTCCATTTTTGTGACCATTTTGGGTTCATCTTGGGTGTAGCCCTGGCTAGGCCCTTGTGCTGCCCAAGCTGGATATGTTGAGGCCTCCTAATAAATCCCTGCTTTATTCTTTAGCTCTGTCCAGACTCTGTTCTAGGTCAGCCTTCTCAAGGCATCACCCCTGCCTTCCCCAGCAAGCTGCCTGCAGTTGCCATAGAAACTCCACCTCACACCCTGCCCTTAATGACAGACAGGTGCCAGGATAAATGAAGGGATAATTGACCAGCCAGGAAAGGGTTTGGAGCTCTGGGATTGGCCTGGCTGGAGCTGTCATTGCAGCCCCTGAGAAAGGAGAGGTGCATTCATCTGGGCAGGGCTGGGTTTTCTCCTCTCCCCGTGCTGAGGCTTCCAGCAGTCGCCTCTCTAGATGGGTTAAGTGAAGCTGGAAAGAGGAGAGGGATGAAAACCGAGCAGTTGCCACAGCAACGGCTGAAGGTGCATCACCAGAAGGGTTTTTGATGCAAGGGAGCAAGGAGCTGGCCACGGTCACCCGATGGCCCAGCAGGTCCTCTGTCCCCTCCCCAGTGCAGCCACCCAGTTCACTGGGGTGCATTTTGGGAGCAGGTGGGTGCTGTGACTTCCTTCTGCACCTTGAAAAAAGGACAAAACCAGGACATTTGGAGGGCCTGGAAACCTGTCTGGGTTTTGGAGGCCTTGAGGCAAAGTCTCCTCTGAGTTTGAGAGGGAGCAGCAGGATGGGGAAGGCACTGCTGAGTTTACTGCAAAGTCCATGATGAGGAGACATGGATATTAAACAAATAAATTGGGATGGGATGGGATGGGATGGGATAGGAATAGAATAGAATAGAATAGAATAGAATAGAATAGAATAGAATAGAATAGAATAGAATAGGTTTCCAGTTCAAAGGGACCTAATAGAGCAGAACAGAATAAAATATTGTATTGTCGGTTCAAAGGGACCTACAACTACCATCCTGCCCAACTTCCTGACCACTTCAGGACTAACAAAAATTCAAAGCCTGTTATTAAGGACATTATCCAAATGCTTCTTAGATTCCTGTCAGTTCAACCACCATCACCCTCCACCTTCTTTTCCTCCTCTTCCTTCCACCCCTTTTCCCAACAAACACCTCCCCAAGAAGGACCAGCAGCCAGGCAGAGCTAAATCAGTGCAGAGGTGATGGAGGCCACCAGGACAGCTCTTGATTTGGCCCAAGGCAGGAGCAAAGCCATGCTCTGCTCCTCGGCAGCTGCTCGCCAGCACGCAGCTCACAGGGCTCCCCATCACTCCTGACAAATGAATATTTGAAGCAGTTGTTCCTTTTATGTGGGCTTTGCTGTCATTAGCACGTACAACTCAACATAAAACACCTCGGTGTGAGATCTTTTCTTCTCTTCCCTTTTTAGGCACAGATGAAAATCCTTTTAATGAAAGGCTTGTTTGGGGGAGAAAGAAAAACACACGCACGCACATGTTGGCTGAGCAGGGAAAGATGAAAACCTCCTTCAAGGTAATTAAATTATTATGTATCTGTTAAACCTCGTGAATAACAGATTTGTTATCTAGGCTTGCTTTTGGCTTGTGCCATTTTTCCCCCTCTTTTTTCCCCTACACAAAGCTAAAATCCTTGCTAGGCCTGGAACAAGATAATGTTCATCGTAGAGAAAAAGGCACAAATAAAAGATTTAGTCCTTTATCCCATCAACTCAAGCAGGCTATCCCAGCATCCCTTCCTTATACAGAAACGCTGACATGAAAACTTCTCCCTGGATCAGAGCAGATCTGAATGGAGACAAGACAGATGAGGCAATCAGCACTGGGTAATTGATATCAGGAGACAGGTGCTGTTTCTACAACCCCTGTCACACTGGAGACCCTCAAATCCATTGTTTTACACCACTTGCCTCAGTTTCCCCCCAGTTCTTGTTGACTGTCTTGCCCACTTACAGAAGAAGTGGCTGAGGTCTCTTCCTTGGGGATTGTGTCAGGTAAGGGTTGATCTCAGAGTGGGAACCTGCAGCGCAATGGTTTGTGCTCAGACTCTGAGCCTGCACGCTGACTTTAGCTCTGGTCAGCAGCAGATGTCAAAAGCAGAGCCAGGATGACAAAGAAAAATCCCCAGAAGTCCACTCCCTTCTGTCTCTGAAACTAATTCTCTCCACTTCTGCCATCAGCTCTTTGGGAAAAACAACAACAGCAACAACAACAATCCACTCCAGTATTAAAATGTCCTTTTTTCCCTCGTGCTTTCCCTTCTGCCTCAGTAACAATAATATCAGCTCCCCTTTCTAAAGCAAGAAGTCACTCAGTATATTTCAAGTGAGTGGGCCTGGCTTTCAAAAACCTGCTGTAAAGGGAAATTACACGCCAAGGTGAAGTATTTCTTCTACAAATCATTTGGGGACATCATGAACCCTCTGTGATTAAGATCAGTGCCATAATCATAAATACTCCTGCTTTATGACTAAGCTGGAGCTCTTCACTGGAGCAAACCTGGGCTTTCCCAAAGCTCCCAGAGTGGCTGATCCAGATCTGTTACAGACAGAACTGATTCACCTGACAAGTAGCAGGTAAGAAAGTCATATCTCAGAGCTGATGGTGAGGGAACAGGCATTTTCTGTCCTTTCTTCATCTCTGGTTGTTTTGCCATTCCCAGCCTGGGGCTGGCTGATCCCAACAAGGCAATTCAAAGGCTGCCCTTGGATGGCAGGTAACAGCATTTTCTGGACAATGTGGGTCGCAGCCAAAGCCTTTCTGCTGTCTCTCTGGATCAGTCTCACGTCCATCCAGCATCCTGCACTAACCAGCAACTCATACAACAAGGAAATACAAGCAAAAACCCCAAGAGCCTCTCAGAGAACACGAATAAGGCCTAGATGAAAGGCTGAGCCTGTGGGAGTCCAAAAACTTGTGACGCGTCCTAAGGAAATGATGGAGTCAGGAGGACACAAGGGCACAACCTTCCTTTGAGAGCACTCCAGACTGGCCCAGGGGTGAGGGGTGCCAGCCCAAATGAGCCCACTTGCAGCCCAGGCCATCTGGACAGTGGGAAGTCTTTTCCCACAGGATGACAAGAGGTTGTACAGGCAAACAGAGAAAAAAAAAAATCACCTGAGGGTGGGCATAGCAAGAGAAGGTGAAGGCCACAGTGAGGGGGAGGGTGAAGGCTTGGTGTGCCAACACAGATGGCTCCAGAGGGAAGGCATTTCTGGTCCATGTGACAGACTAACACCAATATTTGTTTTGGGAAGATGTCTGAGTTAATCTGCTCAGCAAACGGGATGGTCCAACCACCTCATGCTTCCCATCAGCACCTCCTCAAGATTTACTTAGCAGGTACTCATGCCTGGGTGGTGGCAAAGCTTTCCCTCTCCTCATCCTCTAGGCCTCCAAATGCTGGTAGAGGAAAGGACTGAAAGGAGAATGGATATGAGAGGCCAGTGAAAATAGAGCCACTCAAGGTGAGGGTGCACTTTGAGCTCTGCTGAAGATGGGAACAGACCTGGGTCTTGTCAACCAAGTGAGACACGTGGCATCACCAGGAACCAGGTGAAGGTGTGGGCTGGCAGTGAGGAGCCAGGCTTGGCTTCTTCAAGGTACTGAGTGGTTTCTATTGTTCAGAGAATCAATTCAAGTGCACAGGACAGAAAATGATAGAATTTCAGGTGACAGTAAAAAATAGGCAGTGGAAGTTTTGGTGAGAGCGGTGAGTCAGTGAGAAGATGGCTTTCAAGAGAAGTGTGGGAGATAGATAGTCCTTCAAAGTGCCATTAAAAAACAAAACAAAACAAAACAAAAAAACACCAAAAAAAAAAAAAAAAAAACAAACAAAAAAAAAAAACAAACAAAAAAAAAAAAACCAAAACAAAAAACCACAACCTTTCTGGCCACAGAGTGATTGTAAATCTGTTTGTCAGAGGGCACTTGTGATGCCATCCTTCCCCAGCCCTTAAGAGCCACAAACACACAGAGGGAATGAGAAGAACCCTGAAGCTGAAGGGCATTTCTCACACTGCCAGGCACAAAGAAAGCTCTGAAAGTTTTGGGAGTTGCAAGCCCTTTATCCTTGCAGACTTTGTCATTCCAGTCCTTCCTCTGTGGACCAGACAGCAAAACCAGCTCCTGAGCTTAGCAGATTATTCCAAATGTTGTATCCCAGGGGAATGAGATCCCATTTGTGCCCAGAGAAGGCAAAAAAATGCTGCAGCCCCCATTAGCAGTGACCAGTGTAACATCCATGGTGCTGTCATTGCCTTGTAGATCAGTTGTGGTTTTCCAAGGTCAGGTCTGTGCCTCTTCCTGCTGCCATGAAAATCTCACTTTTACAAGATCAGAAAGGGAGTACACAAAGCTTAGCAGGGAATTCCCTGTTAAAGGGGGTAGAAGAGAGGAAAAGCAAACTCTGCTGGCAAAGCCCCCCAGAATGGAGCTGTCTCCTGAAGAGGACATCTTTCAGAAACAGAAGAGAGGTGATAAAGCTAAAAATAGGCAGAGTTTGATAAATTCCTGCCTCCTCCACAGTTCTGCAGAGCAACACCTCGGAGAGGACAAAGTAAAGAGCAGTGGCTGTGCCATCCCCTGTCCCTTCCCTAAGAAACTGGGATAATTCTCATGATCTCCTTTCTGGTGGATCAGGAGATCCACTGAGGTTAGTAGGAATTTAACTTTGGAGAGGCGGGAGCTGGGAAGGTGAGTCCTGTGCTTGGTACACGAGGCACACCAGAGGAGAGCAGGGGTGGTGGTGGTGACATTGCACAGTGGAAAACTGAGACAAAGTGTCCCAGAAAGAAAATCAGGTTCCCACAGTGCCTGAAGTGGATGGGACAGAAATCTGTGGCCAGCAGGACTGGCCAAAGTGTGACAAGGCTTTGGAATAACCCTGGGCTGCCTTTCCTCACCCCTCCACCACCAAGCTCAGGGCATCAAACCCTCCATCTCCTCAGCATGTTTTTTCCAGTAGTTCTACAGAAAATCCTGAATCCTGGTAGATGGAGAACTCATGAGTATTTATGGCTTTTCCCAGTGCCAGAGCAGGTCAGGACGTCTGATGCAGGACATCTCAACCAGCACAAATGTGACAGCTCAACCAGCATTTACAGAAGGGGTGGGAGGGAATGGCAATGTCACGGGAGTATAAAGACACTACATGTGGGACCAGGAAGGAATTAAGTGCCTTCCTATTTGTATTCTCCTTGCCTGCAAGGGCTCCTTGGTTGCAACACCATCCAGGCAGCATTTGCAGCTCTGCATTAAGACTCCAGTTCAGCTCTGTCAGTGGCAATCTGGGGGGCAGTTGGATACATCTGCCATTAGGCACCAAACCCACAAAGCCCCAAAGGTGTTCCAAACACAGCTGGAATCTACTGAATCCGTGGCCAAAGCTCTAAATCCTCCCCAGGTCTCAGTGGTCTGGGGTAGGTAACTTCCTTCTCTCCTGGAGGAGAGGCACGACCAGTGTTTCCCATCCCTCCCAGATCTTTGGTGCCAGGAGTTTGTGATGAGTTTCCAAGGTCACACACTGTTGGATTATGCCCTTTTCTGACCCAGAGATGGGGCAGCTGAAAGGCATTTTAAAAAAATTTATTCCATTTTCAGTCTCATGTGAAGGGTGAGACGATACAGATGTTATAATTCACGTCATCACAATCAGAAGCCAATTATTTCCTAATTACAACACATTGTAAGTGTTTCTTGGTCTGTCAGCTTTAGCCACACGATGCTGTCGATGCCTTAAAGCCAATCCTCTAAAATCACCCCTTGTGGGTCCTACTGCAATGCATCTTTCACAGTTCTATTTCTCCAAAGTCTCCAGTCTGATTTGTAAGGCCACCCTTTGAAACTTGTTTCCAGTTCCATTTCTCTCTCAGCAATGTCTGTCCTACTCCAGCCTTCTGTCAGGCTTTGAGAGTTTTCTACAAATTCATTTCCCACATTACACTGCCCGTGGTGTGCAGGAGGGAGGGAGCAGGTCCCTGGGGGTCTGGCAGAGCAGAGGGGAGAGGAGATCCCTGCAGAGGGACAGGGGAGGGCGAGCAGAGGAGGGAAAGGGTGGGACTGGAGGTGGAGAAGGCTTTGTGGACTGACAAGCCCTGAGCATCCCAGATGTGTGGCACATTCCCTGTGCCCGTGCCTACCTCAGGCATCTTGACTCGTCCCTCCTGGAAGGAGCAGGAGCTGGGGTCGTGGGTGCACACGTGGCGGTACTTGCACCAGTGACAGCGGTAGGGGCTCTCCACGCACGACAGGCACCTGCAACAACACAGAGAGCAGTCACTCGGACAGCCGGGTCCTGATGAGGCCTGAAGTTTTGGCTTTTCTGTTTTCCAGGTCCTGTACTGCGTTAGTGTGTAGCTCTGAACTCCACACAGTGTTTGTAAGCTCTCCTCACAGTTTGGGCAGACAGAACAATCCCTCTGGGCCCCAGAACCAAGGGCACCTCACAGCCTCAGGCCCCAAAAGTACAAACCAAAGTGAATTGGGAGGAGCAAACTGGGGGAATGTGACTTCATCACCTGAAGCTGTAATTGAACAATTAACCCCTGATATGCAAATAGACCAAACTTATATCTTCAAAAAAACCTCAGAGTGACTCAGAGTCCCTCCTGTGTGTGGCCTATGCCAGGCTCTTGCACTGCCCAGGGTGTATCTAATGAAGGCCTTTAATAAATCCCCACTTTATTCTCTAATTCTGTCCAGCCTCTGTTCTAGGCAGCCAGTCCAAGGCATCACTGACAGCCTTTCCCAGAGGGAAGTACAGCCTGGAAAACATTGCTTTTGCAGGAGGACACAGGCTTTGCACTGACCCAACACCAGCAGGATGGGGCTGGATTTGCTCTGGCCTGAGCTGGTTGTCACTGGCATCTCAAATGTCACAAATGATTAAATAATTTAGATTGCATTTATGTCATTGCAACTAGAGGAATAATAAATATTTATTGTATTTGGCTACCCTGAGCACCAGCAATCCAGTCTGTTCCACATATTACACAGAGGCCAAAGACAAACTGGGATATACCAAAGCCAGAAATCCAAAGATGAAGCAGGGAATTTTCACCCCCTGTGTCCCACAGGTTTATTGGTGTGAGTTCTGATCAGGGTGATGAGGTTCCTCCCAACATATTAACTCATATTTTTCATCTCAGAAGAGAAGTAAAGACTACTGGAGCAGGTACCTGGGAAGCAGAGGGCATGTTTAGGGCATCACCTACTCTGGGTGCAGGAAAGAGCCATTTCCTCCATCTTACAAGGTTTTGCTCTCCTGTGCCCCAGGGGCTGTGCAGTCAGAGCTGCAAACACCTCCCCTGTTGTGTTACAGCACTAGCTGGACCTACATCACACTTCCCTTTAAATTTAATGTGATGCCTGCTCAGCAGCAACCAAACCCAGCTCTCTGCACAGTCATGGTCATTCACACTCTGGAGATCTTCATGACAAAGACCTGGAGGGGCTGGAGAGTGTCCAGGGAAGGGAATGGAGCTGGGAAGGGTCTGGAGTGGCTGAGGGAGCTGGGAAAGGGGCTCAGCCTGGAGAAAAGCAGGCTCGGGGGGGACCCTGTGGCTCTGCCAGGAGGGGACAGTCGGGGGGCTCGGGCTTTTGTCTCAGGTAACAAGTGCCAAAATGAGAGGAAACTGCCTCAAGCTGTTCCAGGGGAGGTTTAGATTGGATATTAGGATTGTAAAGCACTGCAACAGGCTGCCCAGGGCAGTGGTGGAGTCACCATCCCTGGAAGTGTTAAAAAGCACTTGGGGACAAGGTTTAATGGTGACCATGGTGGTGCTGGTTGACTTGGGCTTGGTGATCTTAGAGGGCATTTCCAGCCTTAACAATTTTATGATTCTGTGAAGGCTTTTCCAACCTTAACAATTTTAGGTGGGGCTTTTAGAGGGCCCAACCTTAGAGGGACTTTTCCAACCTTAACCATTTTAGAGGGCTTTTCGAAACGTAACAATTTTATGATTCTGTGAAGCTGCAGTACCTGGAGGGTACCTTGAGGAGACTTCAGGGAAGTAAATTTTCCTGATCCTTATACGCCACCGGGTTTTTAATGGGCAGGAGAGAAAAACTCCAGAGCTCCTGTGTGAGCCCAACAGGCTGACACAACCCCCTCTCTCCTGTCTCTGTGAAATCTTGCTCAACCCCAATCCACTCTCAGCTCTGGTACAGCAGCTTATCCTTCAAATTGGTAACAAGTGCTTGCTCTGATACATCGAATTAAAAATGGATAGCGTATTATAGTTTGTCAAGTAAGAAACCAAAACATGCCATAAATATTTAACAGCACCATCTCTGCTGCTCTCCCCCCTCAACACTTGCTTTCTGACACTGTTTGTCAAAGCAGCAGGAACATGGAAATAAGATTTGCCTTTCCTTGTGAATTGCTGAGCCGCAGTAATTATCTGCTTTTGGCACTTCTGACGGCTCAGTGGTGGGGACAGAGCCACTCAGCCTTGCTCAGGGGTGGATCAGCCTGCTGCAAGGACATCTTTCTGCAGGGATTTGTGGGTCTGCTCCACTGGGGCGGCTCCTGAGCAGCCCTGGGTGGCAGCTAAACCCCAGGAAAATGGGGTGCGAGGCAGGGAAGGCTCTCACATCATGGGTAACGTGGTCTTGAGGGAATCAGCTGGGTTCAGTGCACATCCTGCAGGAACCACAAGCTTTATTTTTCCAGATTGGAGGGTTCAAGTCTATGCTAACCATCTGGGGCAGGCCGCTGGTGGGACTGGCAGCATGGATGAGGGTTGGAGGTGCATATGAGGAGCCAGACATCCGCAAAAAAATGAACAATAGGAAGAAAAGGGGGGCGTGTGCTGAGGGCACAATTCAGTTTTGACTCAATTCTGTGGCAAATTGCTGCTAATTTGATGGTCTGCCTGCAGAAAAAGTGGTCCCCACACTCTGAGCCATCTCAGGAGGGACCCACCACACAAGTGACCCCAGCCCCTGGTCACCTCCCCACTTTAACACCCTCCTGAGGGACACGTGCCCACGAGAAACTGGGACCAAAGGAAATGGACATACGAGTTGTGGACGCTGCAGTTGTAGAAAACGAAGCTGGTGCTGGCAAAGGTCATCCCCGTTTCCTTGGACTTGAGCTGGAGCTGGACAATGTGATGGTCACCTGGGGATAAAATAGGCACATCAGGGTGTGACTGCTTTGTTAGCCCAGTTCAGCCCTGTTGGCCAGGCCACCAGCCTGAGCCTGGAGCTGTCCCACAGCACCTTGGCTGGGCTGTCCTCAGTAGATGCAGAAAGGGTTATAAAATATTTCTAGAGCCCAGTTCTCCCTCAGGTACAGTACATTTTTGCCACTGGAAATTATTGTGCCTGGTAGCAGAGTCTGGGCTGGAGGGTGACAGCAGGTCTAATTTCAAAAAGGTGGTGACTGAATTCATCAAGTAGAAAAGCCAAGCTCAAAGAATATGAGTACAGATGTCTGGAATTTGGAGGCCATTAAAATATAATTTTTTCCTTAAAATTGTTCTGTACTGCTGGTTCACTCAAAGTTCCCAGGAAAAAAGGGCATGTGGACATTCCTTCCATGTTCACTCACCCCACTCACCCCAGGCTCCATTCCCCTCAGCCTGTGGCTGCAAAGAACCCGTGTCAGTGTCAGAGATGTGAAATCCATTGCTCTTCCAGAGGGATCCAGCCATTTCTGTAGCTTTCCCTTTTCACCTCAGCTCCTCCACACCATTTCCCCATCCCTTTTCCCACTGCTCCCAAGCTGGGCAGTCAGCTGCTGCTTCTTCCCACAATTCAGCGAGGGCAATCAGTGGGTGCAGTAATTGGTGGGGAAGTGACCCAGGTTTAATTCAGGATTTACCTGGGTGGCCCTTTCCCTGCTATTCATAAAAGGGCACAGAGTGACAGGACAAGGGGGAATGGCCTTAAACTGAAAGAGGGCAGATTTAGATGGGAGATTAAAAAGAAATCATTCCCTTTGAGGGTGGGGAGGCCCTGGTACAGGGTGCCCAGAGAAGCTGTGGCTGCCCCTGGATCCCTGGAACTGTCCAAGGCCAGGCTGGACGGGGCTTGGAGCAACCTGGGACAGTGGAAGGTGTCCTTGTCCATGGCAAGGGGTTGAAATGAGATCATCTTTCAGGCCCTTCCAACCAAAACTGGTCTATAATTGCATAATTTTCCTCCTCACCTGAAAGATTCATTAATCAATGAGGCCAGAGCGAACTTGACAAGGGGTCACAACGAGCACCTCGTGCTCACCCACCCACCTTGGGGCACACACACCCCACACACTTCACTGAACACATCTTGCTGCCAGTGCTTGGCCCTGCTGCCCCTCTGCTCTGCCATATTTAACGACTTTGCCAGTGTCTTGCAGGTGTTCTAAACCAGGATATGAGGACTGGATGGCCTCAGGTGGGATAGTCACACATCCTTTGGTTCAAATCCAGCCTCTGGCACTGTGGGGAGAACTTGGTTTTTGCAGAGGTGCAGAGCAGCAGCTCTGAAGCTGAGACAAGCTGCAGGTGCCCTGAAAGCAGATAAATCTCTCCCTCTTGTCCTGCCTCCACCTTTCACTGCTATTTTTGTTTGCTGGTTGATGATAGCCTGGCCTGAGACAGATGTCCATACCAAGGAAGGAATTTCTGGTGCCTGTCTTGGTAAGCAAACATGACTGATAACTCAGTGGGACTTGAAAGTGGTGACAACCTCCTGAGAGCTTGTTTCGGGACTGCAGTGGAGAGCACAGCAGCTGTGTGCAGCTCAGGGAGAGCAGAGGTGATGGTGACCTCATTTTCTGGGGTCTGAGCATCCCCAGAGGCAAATTTTACAGTAAATTTTCACAGGAAGCCAAGGATAAAAATTGGCAGCATCCTCTCTGTGTCTCACAGGGGTGATAGCAGGGTCAAGGTTTATAGAGTAAATCCCTGTAATGAGCCACAGGAGTTCTTGAAATTACCCAGAAAGTTTGTTGGAAAAGGGAAAGAAAAAAGTGTAGGAAGTTGTGGATAGGGGAAGCACCCTTGGAGACAAGGCATTTTTCTACTTTGGGAGAAGGAGCCAGAAGCAAACCTAGAACAGCTGAAAGCAGTAAAGGCCAGGAATTGAGACAGGGAGCTGAGCACACAGACTTAAATCTGGGAAGAGCAGGGTGAAATTACAGACAGGATTGTCCAGCTCTGCAGGAATTTCTGTCTGTTACACGGGATTGGATGTGCTGAGAGCCTGTACCCCTCGTGTGTAACTCCAGCCTGGCCAAAAGGAGAGGGAATATCCCACATCCACATCTTGTCTTTGCTGGATACATGCAACTGCCACTCGGTGGCAGCCTGCAAACACCTCGTGTCACACAGAGGAGCACCTCAGTGCAGGTGTTGTGGTTGCAGCTCAAAGTTTGCACTCCTGAAACGCTCCCACATTCGCACAGCTCGTGCCATGATGTGCTGCTGTGCATCTCCAGCATCCCTCCTGCTCCCAGGGCTTTCCATGCCCTCTCCTCAGGCTCTCAGGAGCCAAATCCTGCTTTGTGAGGATGCAGAATGATGCCTCAGGTTTTTGCTTTTATATTTTTCAGATTCTGAGCTGCTTTAGTGTGTGGGTCTGAGCTTCACATTATGGGATG
Source organism: Vidua macroura (assembly GCF_024509145.1). Taxonomy (NCBI): domain Eukaryota; kingdom Metazoa; phylum Chordata; class Aves; order Passeriformes; family Viduidae; genus Vidua; species Vidua macroura. Next base: position 70,842,961 of record NC_071575.1, read on the forward strand.
GCGAGCTCTCTACACAGAGCACAGAGACAAAACAATTCCTGCTCCAGCTGGGCACCAAGGACAAATGATCCAAAGCTCAGGCCCAGGAGCACAAACAGCGTGGGCTGGAGAGAGAAAAACAAGCAGGATGGGAGTGCCTGGGCTAAAGCTGGAATGGGACAATGAACTGCAAGGTGCAAATGGAGCAGAGCTGATCCCAGTGAGAGCCCCCGGGAGCGCTCGTGCATTTTGGGACCATTTTGGTTCCTCTTGGGTGCAGCCCTGGCTGGGCTCTGGTGCTGCCCAAGGTGGATCCATGGAGGAGATCCTTTTCATAAACCCCTGCTTTATTCTTTAGCTCTGCCCAGCCTCTGTTCTAGCTCAGCCTTCACAAGGCATCAAGGAGAGACGCAGGGTGTGGGGTGAGGATGGGAGGGAGAGGCGTGGTGGAGGAGCTGTGGGATACTCACCATTCTCTGTGATGATCTGGGGCACCTCCTTGGCAGCTGGAGAGATGCACTGGATCTGGCTGCCCACCACCAACCCATCCATCTCCGAGAGGTCCTCGAAGGTGCAGTTGACTCCTGCTGACAGCTCGGGGACGTTGTAGGTCTCCAAGACCAGCTGCAGGCAAAGACGGAGGGAGAGAAGGAGAGGCAGAAAAAGAGAGAAGAGAGAACACTCAGCCAAACAACAGAGCCGGGCCAGCAGGAGAGAATTACACTGGAGAGGTCGGACAAAGAGCCTCTTGCTAGAGAGAGCATCCTCCTTCAGCAGAAAGCAGCGACTCGGGAGAGGGACGAGTGAGGAGGGGAGGGCACGAGATGCTGATGCTGGCACAGGTGGCGGGTGGCTGTGCAGGGACACCTGCACGGCAGTGTCCCAATGCCGGCTGGGAGGTGCAGGGGAGGGAGTGCTCGCTGTCTGTCATGCAGGTGTCAGGTTAGGCAGGGAGTCTTTGGAGCCAGCCGTGGGTTCCAGGGCTGTGGTGGCCCCCAGGGCCCGCGGTTTCTGAAGAAGGTGACTGCTACTCACAAGAGGCACTCTGCAGACTCCAGAGAAACTGGAGCGCTCCAGTCTAACTCTCTACGGGCTGCTCTGCCAGCACCAGCAGGGGGGAGCACTCTGTCCCCAAGTTCCTGTGTGAGGAGAGTCTAGTTACAGCCTTCAGTCCACCACAAAAAATACCCTCTCTCTACAGGCACAGAAACCTCTCCTGCCCATCCCACTGAAGAACCATTTGGTTCCTCGTGCTATCCTGGGGTTCCATATGGAAAAAATGCCATGAAGGAGGATATCCCCATGTTTTTAGAATTCACAACATCCTCTGGCATAGCTCATGGTCATGGGAAAACGAATCTCAGGGCTGGTTTGCACCATGTCCATGCTTTGGAAGAGCACAATCATGCTGTCAACTTCCCAAACAAAGGTCCTGTCCCACGGCTCTCCATCACTGAGGGTCCTGCTCAACTCACCAGGTCATGCCTGAACACAGAGGGGCACCCCAGGGTACCCCCAGCACCTGGTAATTGGTGTAAATTTAGCGGTTTTGCGACCGAACGCTGGAGCCAAGCACTCGGCACAGGCTCAAATGCAGATGCTCTCCACACTTGCCTCCTCCCCGAGGCCCCCTCTGAGGTGACAGCCACTGAAAGGAGACACAGGTGCATGCTGAGGTGTTGTTTGTAGCAGCACAAAGAGCAGGGGTCAGTCCAGGTGACAAAGCAGGACGGATGAGAAGGTGACATAGCACTCAGTGCTCCCACACGCTGTGTTTTCCTCACTTAGGGAAAGGCTGGAGCTGTTTTTCCACACTGAGGACCAGCAGGGAGGAAGGCTGAGCAAACAGGCCTCAGCCCTGGATGCCACAAAGCCTTTGTGAGAGTAGGATCATTGTGGGGCCATGGGAATTCCTATGCAGTGAGGAAGGTGATTTTATTTGTCTCAGATGGGGAACAAGAAAAAGGTTTTGTTGTTTGGATGGATTTAGCACTGAGGCTGAATTAATTCTCCCTGCTAGCAGTGAAGAATGTCCTCCTTAACAAATCTCCCTCTGGGCATGGATGATGCAGGAGGAAGCTGAGCCATGCAGAAGATGACACTGGGTGGGCAGACCAGTGCTTGGCCACAAACACCATGAGCCAGTGCACACCCCAAGCAGACAAGAAGTCCTACATCCCACACTCCTGGGACAGCATGGAAAGCATGGAGCCTTCCCTCAGCCAGCAGCTCTTCTCAGAGCAGCAGCCCTGGGCTGAAACAGACTCAGGTAAGATTTTCCAAGGCCCTGTTAGTGCCCAAAATTTAAAAGCATGGCTGACCACACAAACACCTGTTCTGCCTCCACGAGCATTCTAGATTTGAGATTTGCCAAAGACACCATCAACCCTCTGTTTGTTCCCCTCCTGGTTTGCCTCTGGTGATGGGATGAGCTGGGTCACCAGTTTAGCTGGGACTGGGCTGAGACTTCCATCAAAATGCCCATGCAGATTGTTGGGTAACAGATGATGGCAACTTCTGATCCCAGCAGCTCTGGGCTGACTCACCCTGGGAGTAACCCAGAGGCAAAGGTCTCTTATTCTGTTATCATTTTCAGTCGCCCCGAGCCAGCCAGTCCCCCAGGATTTATTCCAACATGAAAGAATTCAACAGCTACTGAGAGAATACGGAAAGGAAACCTTGAACTCCCAGAAGAACAAAGAACTTAAGATGTCTCAGATCAGTTTTGTTTGAAGCCTGGGGAAAGTAAAGTCACAGCAAAGTTAAGAGGCTGAAACAAAGCAGCAATGATTGGACATGCAGGCTTTGAAAGGCTGATTTCATTATCCCTGGAGAAATCCAAACCTGCCACCTGGAAGGTGTCTGGCAGCTGAGCAATTCCATTTGGGCCTTTCAGGGTGTGGGGCTAATGACCAGCTTGTCTAGAGATGGAACTTTTAGGGCCTGGGTTGCCAACTTAATTGCAGCCCAAATTAGCATTGTCAAAAAGACAGAGCACTGGTAGCCTGAGAGAAATGGGTTTTTGTCTCCTTCTTGGAGCATGTTGGGATCTCACCACATCTGGTGCTGCTGCCATGAGTCAGGAGAGAAACCACAAACTGGTCAGATCTTCAGCAGAGATTTCCTGCCTCAAGCCCAGGAACGACCAGGATCATCTGCTGCTCTGCCAGCATTCTCTCTGTGGTTTCCTTGGCTGCTGACTGAGTAGCTTGAGGCCAGAAAGGTTAAACCTTGTGCTGTGGAAGGTCACAGGAGACAGCAGGAGCCCTGGAAGCCTTGGGTTCCTCTGCACAGCATCTTGCCTCTCTGCTCTGCATGCTACTGCTGGAGCAGGATGGACTTCCTGGGGGCTTAGAAGGAGACATTTCCATCCAAAATGATAGGAAGTTGGAGCTCACTGGCATAATTAATATCATCCTTCACTTGGCTTTCTTCTAGAATGCAATTTCTTACCATGAAAATGTCCCTTGCCTAAAGCTATTAATCAATTCCTCTCCCAGGGCAGCACTCAACGCTTGCAGGTCACAGAGTCCCTTCAGACCTGCCCTCACAGACAATAAGGACTTCCTAGTCCACTCCAAGACTTCTAAACAGAGAATAACCAATGCCAAAATGTCAGAGAATAACCAATGCCAAAATGTCCTCCTGTGGCAAATCTTTGCCTGCACCACAAGAGCTGCTGGGGAAGTTAACGGAGTCTGGAGAACCTCTTGCCGCTGAATCCCTGGATCTGCCACGCTGCAAGGGCAGGTTAAACCCGAGGAGAGGGGCAGGGATTGTCATTCCTCACCAGAACGTTGTACTGGGAGACGGAGATGTTGTTGGGGTGCACGGTGAGGCGGACGCACTGCTTCATCTCCGAGGCGAATCTGCGCGGCTCGCTGGAGCGCTCGCACCGCTCCTTCCTCGTGCAGCTGGGGAAACAGGAACAGACAGGCACAGGGTGAGCACAGAGCCGGGCTGGCAGGGTGGGGACAGCTCTGGGATGTGGGAGCAGCAATTTGTGTGGATACAAAGTCGGCTCTGTGCTCTTTGGGATGGCACAAGTGGAAAACCACACTCGCGCCCTGGCGCGCTCCGGCTCGTGGGATCATGGAGAATATCCTGAGCTGCAAGGGACCCGCTAGGATCATCCTGTCCAACTCCTGGCCCTGCACAGGACATTCCCAAGAGCCCCACCGTGTGCCTGACAGCATTAACTCTGGTGCTGGCAGCTGTGGAATTACTCAAGCAGGCTGGGGAGGTGCAAGGAAGCTGTAAGAGGAGGGAGGGTGATGGGTGAAAGCTCCATCCCAGCTGCAGGAATTCTCTGTCTCTCCACCCACACAGCAGGTCCAGCACGACCTTCCCTGGGCCAAACCCCCCAGCCCTTCAAACCCTCCTGTCCAAGGGCTGTGGGACACCTCAGGCAGGGCTGTCCTTGTAGAGAAGCTATGCACAGCCCATGGTTTTTGTCCCTCCTGCACACTTGTGGAGCCTCTGGGCTGCTGGTACCTCACTTCTGGGATGGGGTCACCCCCCAAGCAGTTTTCCCTGCAGATTAAGGAATTTTTTGCATCTGCCTTTGTGGGATAGACCAAGAAACGTTTATAGTGTTTTGTAATGAAGAAATAGGTGGCTTCTGATTGTGATGGCATGAATTATAACATCTCTGTTGCCTCACCCTTCTCATAAGACTAAAAATAGAATAAAAGTTTTTAAAACGCCTCTCAGTTGCCCCATCTCTAGGTCAGAAAAGAGTATAATTCAACATGCCTTGAAAATGGCTGACTAGAAGTGCTGAGAGTTGAATCATAAGAATTCAGGTGTTCCCAATAAGTGACAGCTCAGTGAAATTTGTGTGTGCTCACACCTGGGCTGCACAAATGCATGAAGTTCACACCACCCACTAATTGTTGATGTTTTCAGTGCTGTCACTACTCCTCATCTCACCTGTGTGGTGCAAACACAACCCAGAAAAGTGGATTGGTGGCTAATGACAGGAAATTTCCACCCAGGTTTGCACTTGTTTAACATAAACCACATCTGTATTTCACTCCACACACGCTGCCAAGGCCATTGCTCCAAGGAAGGTGTCTGCCTGGAAATCCACAGGGTTAATCCAAAAGGACAGCTCCAGCTGCATGCCAATTACCTCCTGCCATTAAGTTAATGTTATGGACTTGCACAGGGTGTCTTCAATGGATTTTGTTATTAGCAGTGCTATTACCCCCCATTAAAACCAGCTATAAAGACTTAAGTGCGGATGTTAAATTATTCACCCGCTCCCAGACTTCAGAGTCTCACTTGTGAGAGAACCTGGGGGCTGCTGGAGCTCCAAGATCACCCCTCAGCATCCCTCCTCTTTGGAGCAGAGACTGCACCCTTGTGCATGGGGATTTGCAGATGGGGATCCATGGAAACACATGCCAAAAAACTCTGTAAATGGTTAATGCAAATGTTACAAAGCTTGGGGCTGCCTAAAACTTCAGGGCTTGGCTTCTCTCTAGTGGCTGACTAGATAAAGTGAACACCCCAACTCCAAACTCCAATTTCTCCGTCTTTCTGGCAGAGGAAAGTTCTGTATTTCCAGAGGCAGGATCCATGAAGGGATATTTTGGCCATTCTCAGCACACTTTGCAGGTTTGAGAGAGCAAAAGGAGCGCTGCAGCTCCTGCTCTCTGCTCCCCAGGAGCCCTCATCCCATTAAATCTCCTCTGGCACTGCCACATGCTGGAACAGGAATTTTAAATGGGCACTCTCCAGAGGGTTGGACCAATAGCCCACTATATACCCCCAAAACTGTAAGTCCCACATGGTGGCATGAGAGCCAAAAGGCAAAATGCTGACCTGAGCTTTTTCCAAGCACTTCCATAAAACAAACAGCCACAGCAATCCTATTAAAACTCCACAGGGTGTGGGAACTCCTCTCCTGGGAATAGCTTGGAAGGGAAAACTTTTTGGGCTCAGAATCAAACCACAAGTGCCCAAATTCTTCAATATGTTCTGTTTTCTCCCATTTATTTCCTTCAGCTGCAGCACAACAGAAATATCTGGATTTTCTAAAATTAAACAGGCTCAGTTCAAATCTATGGATATGGATTAAGCATCCAGGAATGTGGTTTGTATTCCCAATTTCACCACTGAGCAGGAATATAATAATCCACATTTTATCTTGCTGTTTACAGGTCAGGCACATTCAAAACACTTAACTTTTTTGGACCAAACTCTTGCTCAATATTAGACTGATGTGCCTTGCAGCCTTGATATCTGCCAAAAGGTGAAAATAATGTCATCCAAATAATGAATTTATGAAAAACCAAACCAAGCTAAGCCTGGGTTTAATATAATGTTAAGGCTGCTGTGTCAGGGTCTCAGGAATTAGGGACTGCCAGACTGAAAGCAGCTTCTGTACTTCCAAATCTGCTGCCTGCACTCACACACTGCAAGCCACATTTTAATTACAGGATCACAGGTTATTATTCCTTTTTTCCACGGTGACCTCAATTCTGCCACTTCCTAACTTTTGACTTTCACTGTCTGACTTTTTCAATGCAATTCCTCAGTTGGAAAAGCTCTGAATACCTGTGCCTGGTGCTGGAGTCTGGTGGTGGGGGAGTTCTGCTGAGCTGGGCTCTGGGTCAGGGTTCAGGCTCTGGGGTCAACACCCCAAGTGAGTGACCACAGCTGCTTCAGGAATCAAATCTGAAGGGATGGAGCCACCTGCCAGTGGGTTTGGCAGGTTTGTGCATGCAGAAAGGAGTGATGGTGGCTCTTCTCCAGAGCATTTTGTCCAGGGTTTCCCCCATCTCCTCTCCCATCACCACATTATCTATCCTAAGCTGGAGCACCCTGTGGGTTCACACATCACCCAAGGTGTCTGCCCAGCACCTGCAGCTGAGGTTCTCCAGAGGCAAAACCTGGTGGGTTTTCCTGTGATGGATTGCCCTGAAGGAAGGGAGATTTAGTTGGATGTTACAAAAAAATTCTTTACTCAGAGGGTGGTGAGGTCCTGGCAGAGGTTCCTCAGAAAAGCTGTGGCTGCCCCATCCCTGGAAGTGTCCAAGGTTGCATAAAGCTTAGAGCAACCTGGGATAGTCCCTGCCCATGGCAGGGGGTGGAACTGGATGACCTTTAATGTCCCTTCCACCCCAAATCCTTCTGTGATCCTACAGTTCAGGTGAGCAGAAAGAGATACCCGACACAAAGAAACCTTCTCCCTCCAGCCTTCCTCTGCACTGCCAAAAATGTTCTGCCCTCCCCAAAGAGAGGAAAAAACAGCAGAGAAAGTTGTTCCAACACGTGCAGAGGAAAGTCTTTCCCTCCAGCACCAGTCTCAGATCCCTGGGTGGTGAAGGCTGAGATGCAGGAACAAAAGTGACAAAGGATCTGGTCACAGAAGGCATCTGCCCAGAGGGGACATGGCAGCCCCAGAAGTTCAGCAAACTGTAAATAAAGGCAAATGGGACTTTTAATAAATAAGTAATTCCAGGCCCTGCCTATAAAAGTGGTCACCTGGAAGGCAGCCAGGCTGAGGGAGGGATAATGAAATACCCTGACCTCAACTCATATTTCTGTTGTCTCTGGTGACAGTCATTGTCCACCCTGGGAGCTCCTGTGACTCTCACCTGGTGGGTTTATTATTGTTTACACAGAAGAAAACCCCTTTTACTGCCAAATTTGCTTTAATAAAATACCTGTAGCCCCAACACTCCGAGGGTGCCCATACACCGAGATCCCTTCCCACTGCCACACTCCCTAATTCCCTGCTAGTCACACCATACCTGGGGGATGTGTAGCTCCCACCCAGTGGCACCACATTCCACTTCAGGCCCCTAAAAGAGCATCTCCCACCCTTTGGGCTTGTTTTGATTGTGGTGCAGACACGACACTTCTCTGGGTGTCTCACTAGCAGCTGCTCTTTCATTATCAGCTGTGTCTTTAACAATTCAAAGCGTCCTGCTTTGTCCAAAACCATTAGCACAAACACTGAGGAGCTGCTCCTACCACTGAACCATGAGGAATGTTATTTCCTCCTCATCTCCCATTAAGAATAAATACCACTGGTGCTCACCCTCTGCTCGCCAGCCAACCAATTATTTTAATAATGTTAAATTAATACTTTCCTCTTCTCTCGTGTCTCTCCCCCAAGAATCTCAGAAGGCTTTGCCTGCAGCTAATTAAACTTCAGGATACCTCCATGAGGTTGGAATTAGCAGGCAGAGACAGGAAAGTGAGGCACAGACTGAGAGCAGGGCAAAGCCCTGGTAAGCCTGGTTTGGACAAAAGAAATCATCACTAAATCCCTAAATCAGGGACCTAAAGCTGGGGCCACACCCTGCAAACCCAGGCTGCAGAGGGGCAAGGCTATTCCACCTCTGGAGGGATGGGAGGTGTTCTTCTGCCTTGGTCAAACCAAGCCCAGACTCTCAGTGAAGACACATCTCCATCATCCTGTCCTAGACAAAAATCCCCAAACCACCACCCTACACACATAAACCCCCCCAGCCCCCCCCAGAAATGACATTTATTTTTCACCTGACCGAGCCTTGCCTACTCATAACCATAACGGTTGAAAAAGGAGAAGATTTGGATTCTGTTTTACTTTTTCCCCCCATAATTTCCCAAGAAGCAGACTAAAATATCCAGCTTTTTGAATGTGAGACCCAAAAAAAGTCAGTTTTCTGGCAATGGAAATTACTAACAAATTTCAAGACAAAAGAGTGGATCTGATCAGAAATTGCTGCTCAGAACAGAGCATTTGGGGACTTTTTGCAAGTGGCAATTAGCACATGATGTAATTTTTTTTAAAATTTTTTTTTTATTCAGGGGAAAAAAAAATACCATCCAAAATTTTTAATTCCCAGAAATAAATTCTAAGGAAATAAATCCTTTTTGGAGAAGCCTCACCATTCGATGCACAGCAGTTTTCTTTTGACTCTGGGCGTTCAGGTGGGTTCTCAGGGAAGGAGAGGGACGTGAAAAATCTGTGTTTGATGGCAAAGCTCAGAGACAGCTCAATGGTTTGGGTCATCCCAGCAAGTCCAAATGACACCTTTCCACCACCTCCAATCGGGTAATTTGCTGGAATCACTCTTTTGCAAAAGGTTTTGACATTTCAGTTTTCCTTTCTGGCTCTAAACAGTGACATTTCCCTCGGGGGATAAATTCTCTCACCCTCTGATGGATCATCTCAGCCCCCCTTTCCTCACACCTTCCCTCCAATGGGGGTGGCCATCAGGGCACTCCCAGCCACACCAGGGAGGAGGGGTCACCAGGCCAGGGTGGGATATTTTGATAGGGTACAAGTTTCATGTTGGAATTCTCATTTCCACCCCCAAACTGTTCATTCCTGAGCTTTTTTTTGTGGTGTAGGGTCCCTCACACTGGGGTCCTCCACTTGTGCAAGATGGAGATGTTGTCCTATCCCAATCCTCACCTCTTCCCAGTGGTGTGTTTGCAGCTTGGGCAAAGTTCCCTCTCTTTTTTTTTTCACCTCTCTTTAGTTTTTCCCCTTAAAATTCAACATGTTCCCTTCTTTTTTTTCCTCAGATTATCCCTCTGCCTCCCTCACTCACACCACCACCTCCAGTGGTCTCCTTTCTAGGTGTGTTGGATAGAGACATCCAAGAAAAAAATACAGGTGGAGGCTACAGAAGATGTGGGGAATCTTTCAGGGAAATCTGGTTTAGGTCTCACTTGGAAGACCACGAGTAGCCCAGATGGTTCCCCCTGTCCTGGATCAAGACAGGGTAAGAGACAATGATTTTCCATTTCTCCCATCTCCAAGGGAAAAGCTGAGAATTCCCAGCCCAAGGGAAGATTCTCCAAGGGAAAATCTGAGATTTCCCAGCCCAGCCAGAGTCCACGGCAAGCCACACAAGGGTCAAACTGAAAAAACTGAACAGATCAAAAAATTTGGGGTCTCAAATCTAAGAGGGGGTGCAGGCATGGTCTGGCAGCAGCTCTTGTTTTCCTTGAGGGGAAGGGTGATTTGGGGATGTCCCAACCATGGAATTGTCCCTGGCCAGGTTGGATGGGCTTGGAGCACCCTGGGACAGTAGAAGGTGTTCCTGCTGGTGGCACTGGATGGGCTTTAAAGTCCCTTCAACCCAAACCATCCTGGGATTCTCTAATTCCTAACAGAAATAGTGACTTTTTGTCAAATCTTTGGTCTCGTAACACACCAGAATTTTTCTTCTAGGCCAAGCTGGAGCAGCGCAGAACCTAGGAGGTGGCAGAGGGATTTCTGGCACTGCTGCATCCCTTGGGTTTCCCTCTCTCTCCTCCACAAAGCCCCAGCTTCTGGCAGAGGGTTACGTTCCTCAAACAAGCACGTGGTGATGCCCCACAGGATCCCCAGACCAGCCTTGCAGCATCAGCCAGGGCTGCCTGTCCTTGTTCCCGTGAAGAACAGGCAGATGTTCTCTCGGAGGTTCTTTCTGAGATGCCTTTTGGAAGGCGATCAGCAGAGGGAGCTCGGCGGAAGCCAAGTGCAAACCCTCGGAATGGCATTTTCAGCCAGGGCTGGGGGCAGCAGTCTGGCAAAGGGACGGCAGGACGGAGATGCTTGGCTTCGGGAGGCTCTGGAGATCCGAAATATCCTGCTCAGTCTCATCAGTCTGGTCCCTCTTTCGGGATGAGATGCAATGTGACAGCTTCGCTCCTTAGTGGAGAAAAGTTTCTTTGATTTTCCAGTCAGAAAGAGGGGTGAGAGAAGAACAGCGCAATTGAAGGAATCTGGGGATGGATTAAGAGGTTTGTTTTAGCCCAAATCTGACCAATGTTCAGAGCCAGATGTGGGTCTCCTGTGGTGGCTTTATCACCAGAGGGGAGCAAGGCTGGGGAAGGAGGGAGCAGCTGAAATTTGCCTTTCCCTCTGCTGCAGCCAAAGCAATTTTCTGGCTGGAGCCAGGAAAAGGGAGAAGATTCAGTCCCACTCGCATGTAAAGTTTAAGGTCAGTTTTAGCAATGTTTTGACATTTCCGGGTTCTCTCGGGGTCCCGAGAACAGGAATGCCATAAATGTCGAGACACAGACATAATTGACCTTAAACTTTACATGGCCCCGTGGTGGATACCCCACTCCCTCCCTGCCCTCTCTGTTTGGCCTCCAGGCTGCCCAGGGCATGGCTGAAATTTAGCTCTCCCTGGCACCAAGAAGTTAAATTTGACCATCTGCCCAGGATACTCCATTCTGGACAAAAAAGGCAGGAGATGCTCCAGGAGAAGTGACAAATTTGAGCTGGGATAATGCACAGGATTATTGCTGGGAAACCTGTCCTGCTGGTGAGGAGTTTTCCCAGAAACTTCGTGAGTACCTGAGGAAGGAGTCGAATATTTCATCTTTGGCTCTAACCACAAACAGGCTCAACTCCCCAAAAGCTGCTGTTTGGGCATCAAAGATGAACTGGACAAAGTGGGGGAAAGCCACTGTGAGGAGTAAAAGCTGCAGGGTCTTTAACGGGTGCTATTTGGGCACCAAGAGGTCTGTAGATTTTTCCAAAGAGGCTTGAAAGTAGAAACTCAAAAAAACCTGGAATTCATTCTGGAGCTTTGCATCTCCCCAGGGCAATTTTTAAGGGACCACAAGCCACAGAAGTCTTCAGACCACCATCCAAAGCTCACCCTGCTGCTGTTCTCAATGTCCCAGCGGGGCAGTCCTGGTTTGAAAGAGCAGAACTCCATCCTTGTCTTTGGGCTGCAGTTTGGGGAGGGAAAATCTGCCCTGCCAAAGCTGCCTCTCCCCGGCACCACCACCCCTGTCACTTGGCCAAAACGGAGTGAGGCTGCTAATTGCTCTGCCTGCTAATCTATTCTAATGCATGGTAATAGAAGCCGAGTTTCTGCCCTGATAACTCCGCCGGCTTATGCTGCGGAACCGCAATCCCCCCGCCCGCCCCTTATCTCTGTCCCCAGGTGGGCTCCTCCCTCCATCCCAGCAATTGTGCGAGCCCACCCCCGGAGCCCCACGGGGCGTGGGTGCAAGGGATTTACTCCTCCATCTCCCGCCCTACAAAGCCAAGAGCTCCACAAGCAGCATCCCTCCCCCCCGCTTTGGGGGATTTAATGGCCCTTTTCCTTTCCCCCAGCACCATTCCCCAAGTTTCAGCATCCCTCCCCCCTACTTTGGGGGATTTAATGGCCCTTTTCCTTTCCCCCAGCACCATTCCCCAAGTTTCAGCATCCTTCCCCCTGCTTTGGGGAATTTCATGCCCCTTCCCTGAGCCCTGAGCCCCTCTCCCCAAGTTTCAGCATCCTTCCCTCCTGCTTTGGGGGATTTCATGCCCCTTCTCCTTTCCCCCAGCCCCTCTCCCTAGATTTCCAGAGCTGCAGATTGTCTTGGCCCTGCCTGGAGGAGGTAGGGTTGGAGCATCAAATGCAACCACGAGTAGCCCAGATCCTGTCCTGGATCAAGGCAGGATAAGAGACAATGGTTTTCCATTTTCCCCCATCTCCAGGGGAAAATCTGAGAATTCCCAGCCCAGCCAGAGCCCATGGCAAGCCAGGCTGTACCTGCAGGCAAGAGTCAAACTGAAAAAATGGAACAGACCAACAAATTGGGGATGTGATGGGGTGGTCCCAAGCCCCGCGGCTGAACAAAGGTTCAGAGGTGGCCCCAAGGACCACCCCAGCTCAAACATGGCTAGGGTGTGGCCAGGGACCAGTGATTTGAGCAGCAAATCCCTGGAAACCTGGATCCTTTGTCCAGTGAAGGAGTGGAAATCGTTTGCTGGCACGGGGGGAAGGAGGATGTGGGAATGAGGGAGGGGGTCTGGGTGAAATCCACAGCTCAGCTGGTTGTTATGGAAGAGTGGAGTTCCTCAGTGAATCACGGGATCATGGACTCATGCACAGGCTCAGGTTGGAAGGGACAATAAAGATCATCCATGGGCAGGAACCCTTCCACCACACCAGGTTGCTCCAAGCCTCACCCAACCTTGGACATTTCCAGGGATCCAGGGGCAGCCACAGATTCTCTGGGCACCCTGTGCCAGGGCCTCACCACCCTCAAAGCCAAGAATTCCTTCCTAAAATCCATTCCTAAATAATTTCCTGCTGCAGAAGCAGCCTGAAAACAGCCAGCACTTTGTGTGTGACATCTGGGAGGATGGGGATCTCCTGCCTCCATCCTCTGACCCTTCCCAGCCTCCTGCAAGGGTCAAAGACACAAGGAAAGGACATCTCTGAAGATGCAGGGTCTCTGCTTTGCTGCCCCTTCAATCACAGCCCTCCAGGTCCTTTTGCTGCTGAACTTACCAGGCACAACATGAGCCCGGTAGCTTAAAGCAGGAGGAGAATCTCAGAGCACAAAAATCACAGGCATGAGGCAGAACTCGAGCCAAAGGCATGAGAACTGAAGCCAGTCCAGGGCACTGAGGTGGTCCACAAGAAAGGAATCACAGGAATCCACCTGGAATCTGCCTTTTGCCCTCCACCCATGAATGGCTGAGCTTCAAATGAAGATGGAAAAACCCCTGAAGGCTCAGCTGAAGGCTACCTGAGTTATACAAGCTCCTGTCTCTGAGGAGGCAGCAAAATAACTTTCCCTGCACTGAATTCACTTAGAGTTGTTTTAAGAAAATTAAAAGAAGAAGAAAGTGAGAGAAAGGGAACGAGGTTGCTAGATAAGGCAAGTAATTAATGAACAAAATTACTTTTCCCAGAGAGCATCCTATCATGGTGCTTCCTATTCATGCTAATAATATTTGTGAGTGTCTTCCCCAGAACCTGGGCTGATAACACCTACACTCTCCCGTGCTCCTACATGCTCTCCTCTGCAAGGGCTGATGCAAATAATCTGTTCAAAGGGGCTGAAGTTCTTTGTTCCTGGCCCGATTCAGAGCATCATCCCTGAAATCTTCCTGGGAGCTTCTCTCGAGTAACTCCAAGGAAATTAATTTGGTGTTTTCCCTGTCACTGTGGTCCAAATGCCAAATATCTGTTGGTGAAGATGATGGGAGGTGCCCTTGCCTTCAGAAAGGTCAGACTTGGGGTGTTCTGCTCAGAGGTGGTGCTGAGGCTTCCTCAAGGCTACAGTGAGAGCTGGAAGGGTGGAGGGTTTGGTGGAGGGTTTGGTGCCACTTCAGCCTTGTCTCTTAAAAGGCAAATGAGGATCTGTGTTCAAGGAGGTTTTCCAGGGAGCCATGGGAAGTGCACTGTAAGGAGTCCCCACTTGCACAGACACTGAATCCCTGCCAGGCTCAATGGGATAGACTGATCAGGCCTCCTGAACACTTTTCATCCAAATCCCCACCCCTGGAAACCTCTGGAACAGTTTTGCCCAGAAAAGTGCAAGGTAGAGGGGATCCCACAGAGTTTCTCAAACCAGATTCTCCCCACCCACTGCTCCTCTTGATCTTCACCAATACCTCTATTTTCACACTGCTGATAAGCTCCTTCTCTCCTCCTTATCCATCCATCCATCATCCATCCATCCATCATCCATCCATCCATCCATCCATCCATCATCCATCCATCCATCCATCATCCATCCATCCATCCATCCATCCATCCATCCATCCATCCATCATCCATCCATCCATCATCCATCCATCATCCACCCATCCATCCATCCATCCATCCATCCATCCATCCATCATCCATCCATCCATCCATCCTTCTGTCCATCCATCCATCATCCATCCATCCATCATCCATCCATCATCCATCCATCATCCATCCATCCATCCATCCATCCATCCATCCATCCATCCATCATCCATCCATCCATCATTCATCCATCATCCATCCATCATCCATACATTCATCCATCCATCCATCCATCCATCCATCCATCCATCCATCCATCCGTCCGTCCGTCCGTCCATCCATCCATCCATCCATCCATCCATCCATCCATCCATCCCTCTGCCCATGTCCCCCAACAGCAAAGCCTACAGTGATGGGTGCTGTAACTCCAGCATTTGCTCCTGGCAGAGACAATTCCTCCCTCTGGGCCCAGACTTTTCTGCAGGAAAAGCAGAATTTCTGCAATGAGCAGTCAGAAAAGCCACAGGATAGCACAGAGGGAGTTGCATCGAGTCCCCATTACCACACAGGCCTGGAAAGGGACTCTCCAGAAGCTCCATGGCTCTGGTGGGAGAAGAGACTGTGCAGGGAATTGGGAAAAATAAACCAAGGAACCTCTCAGCCCACCCTGTGGGATGTGAAATCAGTGGGATGGGATTTGCCACCTGAAAAAGGCACCCATGCACCTCCACCAGCCCCACTCAGACATGCCTGAAGCTCTGGATCCATCCCTTAGCTATTTGTTTCCTTGGAGCAAGGAAAAAGGCTGGGCTGAGCTGGATGCACCGCCTTCAACAGGTGAACAGAGATCAGAAATGAGGAGAAGCTGTGTTTCCATGGCAGTTTTCAGACCCTCACATGACCAATGCACAGGCTTTGGATCAGAGCTGGAGCTTCCCAGCTACTTAAATCAGCATTTCTCCCCAGCTCAGACAAAAACAATAAGAATTCTGCCTTTCACACCCCAGCTCCTTCTAGGAAAGGGAATTTGGGGGGAAGAATGATAAGAGGAATAATAGAGCGAGAAGGATTTTAATTTTAGTCTCGCTGCCTTTCTCTGCCCAAGCCTGATCCAGACAAAAAGTCAGGGAACAAGCTGAGTTTCTCTCTTCCTAAGCCTCCTCTTGAGCTGGCTCTGCAGAGAGGTTTGGAGTGGAGGGAGGATCCATCCAGAGCCAAGCCATAAGAAACAGAAACAGAAAATTTTTGGGCTCCAAAACAGCCTGAAAGCAATCCTGGCTTCATCCCTCTGGTAATTTGAACATACAGCCAAAAGGAATTATTATTATTATTATTATTATTATTATTATTATTATTATTATTATTACTATTACTATTATTATTATTATTGGTGGTGGTGGTGGTGGTGGTGGTTGTTTTGTTTTTTTACATTTTAATTATTACTATTTTAGGAGTAATTCTCCCGAACCAATCAGGTCTGGCACGCCCCACCTCACACCATGAGGCTCTGGGAAGCACTCCCTGACCTGAGGCTACACCAGGAACCCCAGCTCACGCTCCAGCTGCCAGGAAAACGCTGTCAGCTGGTGATGGATGGATTTCCCCCCATCTGTGCCTGGCTGGAAGGGGTGGGTTAAGCACTGAGGAATCGCCCTGGTGCTGTGGGTGACCTCGAGCAGGCTGGGCTGTCGGATGCACGGTGATGGAGCCATCCATTACACATTCCAGGTGTCCATCTCCCAGGCTCATTTCCTAGTTCCCTGCCCTTTAAAAGCACATAATTTCTGGACACAGCTTGTGTGGTGCTGCTCTCTGGGCACGCCTGGGAATGCTGGGTGAGCCAGACAGGCTGCACTGGGGGATGTGATGGGAGTGACCATTCCTTCTGGCTGACGCTGTGACAGGAGGGATCCAGTGTGGGTAGGTGGTTGGAAAAGGTTGGGAGTGCTGAAGGAGGTAGGAATTCAAGTGCAGTTTCATGATGTTGTCCCTCATCCACCTGTATGAGTTGTCTTCACCCAACATGCTAATTTGTGATGGACAGGAGTCCAGCTACGCCCTTGAAGGGCAAAAAATGTCCTGCTTGAAGTCCTTCAGGGTCAACATCCAATCCAGAATCCTGGATTCAAGCTATCCATCTTATGGGTTGGTGGCAGAACTCAGGTTTTAATTGCACCTCCCAGTTTTCAGTCTCTCCTTCCAGGTAATGAGCAACAGGACAAGAGGAAATGGCCTCAAGTCGTGACAGAGGAGGTTCAGGTTGGATTTTAGGAAAAGTTTCTTCATTGAAAGAGTGGTTAAGCATTGGAACAGGCTTCCCAAGAAAGCGGTGGAGTCGCCGTCCTTGGAAATGTTCAAAAAATGAGTGGATGTGGCACTTGGCTCTATGGTTTAGTGGGCAGGGGGGGTTTTAAGACAAAGTTTGAGTCTGATGATCTTTGAGGTCTTTCCAACACGATGGTTCTGTGATGCCCCAGCAATGGAGAAGGCTTTTATCTCAAACTGTAGAAGTGCCCTTGGTAGATGAGCAGATCCAGGGGACAGAGGGTGCTCGGTGCAGGCTCTGCCTCACCCCTTCCCCTTCCCCTTCTCCTGTGTATCCATCCCTCCAGCCCAGGGTGTTAAGTGCCGTTGGAATCAGGTGCTGTGCAGGAGGTGAAGGTGTTATTATTCAAGCCACTGGTTCCAATGAGATTATCCAGCCTAATGGAGCAGCTTGCGTGGACCTCCTCTAAGCCTGAATTTTCACTGTCAGAGGATCCCCAGTCAAGTGGAAAATTAGAAGGAGAAGGGAAGAGGGGGTTGTGCAGGGGAAAAGGGAGGGGATGATTAAGTCCTCTAGAAATTAATTCATAACTAGAGAAATGGAAATAATAACTCCCCAAGCCAATGGACAATCCCCAGCAAACATATTTCAATTTGGAAGCCGGCTCTGCTGCCGGTGCATCGTTTGCTTTCTGGCTCCTGCTGCTTCATTGATTTAATTTTCCACCCAAGGTGTTGACTTTGTCCTGGGATTGTGGCTCGGGCCAAGGCTCGAGTGGTTCAGAGCCCCCTCCCTGCTGCTGGTTGCCCAACCTGCAATGCCTGCTGTTGGGAGCACTGGCTCAAAGGCAAAGGCTCCACTTTTTAATTCTCTTTGGGTTTGATTGGTTTTCTTTTTTTTTTTTAATCTTCCCCACAGGAATGGATGCCAGTATCCAACAGGTTCAGAAGCTCTTGTGCAAAGCACACTAAGGCTTGGTGGAGGTCACAACCAGTTCCACCCTGATAGTAAAATGTGTGGGCTGGGATCCCACACACTGTCCAAGGGCAGGACAGGACCTGGTCAGAGGCTCTGGACTGTCAAAGCTGTTGGGTGAAGCAGCTTCTGAGCACAGTTGGATATATTTAATTCAAAGCCAGCATGGCTTTATTTAATAGCAGTGATACAAACAGCAGATTTGTCCCCTGTGGTCAGAGATATCACAGCACAGGTTCATAAACAGTTTCTTACGACCTGGCTCCCCAAAACTTTTATTAATAAATGGCTTTATTTAATAGCAGTGATACAAACAGCAGATTTGTCCCCTGTTGTCAGAGATATCACAGCACGGGTTCATAAACGGTTTCTTACGACCTGGCTCCCAAAAATCACATCCTCAGCCATGAAAAGCCAGACCTCTTTCCCAAAATCTGTGTGGATCTCAGAAATGGCAAAATAACAATGCAGAGCATTTGGTCACAGCCTGGTCCAGTGGGAGGTGTCCCTGCCCATGGCACAGGGGTAGGAGCTGCACGATCTTTGAGGTCTCTTCCAACCCAAACCATTCTGGGATTTTATGATTCTGTGCCAGGACTGTGGGTTCAACTGAACAGCCACACGAAACTGAGACACCAGGCTGAGTCAGGGACAGAGAATCTCCAGTTGAGCCTTCTATCCCAGGGGTTCCTGAGCTCAGAGACCTTCTCAGCCTGGCTGGGTTTGCACAAGCAGCTGCCCCAAGACGGCCTCGAAATGAGGCTGGAGAGAGTTAACAATTGTTTACCCGATTCCCCAGTGCAGCTCTGTGAAATGTTACTGCTTCCCGGAGGCACAGAATATAATTTTGCCTTAAAGGTTAATAGTATTCGACTCACTGAGGGAAGAAAGGAGTGCTCAGGAAGCTCTTTCATTCAGATCCCAACCTGCTGCACTTCAGGTGGTACCCAGGGCTCTGGTCACTGAGGGGAGTTGGCCTCTCCTGGCCAAATCCTGCTCTCCCTCTCCTGCTCTTTGCCAAGAAAGATCTCTTTCCGGGGACTCAGAAGTTTCTAGCACTGAATTTAAATTAAAGGTACTCCTCCTGACCTCGGGCAAGAGTCAGCCCCTTACTCATGAAATGCCAGTGGTATCTCCGTGCTTTGTGGAGATTTATCAACTCTAATAGTGATAAATTCTCCAAAACAGAGTGGGGAAAAAAGCCCAATCCTTGTGGCAGGGAGAAAGCTGAGTCCTCACACCCAGAGGCCAGCCAAGAACAGCCTCAGTAGAATTTGGGGGTACAGATACAGGTCAGAGGATGCTTCATCCATAGCTACCAGGCAGCTGGGGACTGGGAAGATGCTTCCATGAGGAAGCTTAATGTGCTTTTTAAGCCTCTCCCAGAAGAAAAGGATGCTGGAAAACAAAGCTGCTCCCAAGTTTATGTGCAACCATGCCAGATGCTTTGGTCCACTTTCTTCCTGCAGCCACAGAGGGTTTAGCTGAGTGTCTGTCACAGAGTTTCTCATCAGGCAGAAGCTGTCTGGATCCCCCTGGGCTCTGGGTAACACCTCACAGTGTTTGTTGCCTCTGAAGCCTGTTCCAGGGTGGTTGTGGTGGTCCCTGGCTGGATCAGACAGTGCCTGCTCACATTCAGTCCTCCCAGGCTGCCTCAGCACCCTGATCCTGAGGGATGACAGGCTCCTGGTGGGTGTCTCCTTGTGTTTCCTCCCAGACACAGCAATGGGAACACCAGGCTGGCCTGGATGGATTCAGGGCTGTGTTTAATGGGCAGTGTGTGAGTCTGAGGCACACATGAGGCTCAGAGAACCTCTGCCCAACTCTTGCTCCTGCTCTCTGCTCCCTGCTGCCTCCCCAAGCTCTGGGCTCAGATCACTCAAGGAAGAGGCTGACATTTGCCCTTTGCCCAGTTGGTAGCCACAGACAGAAAAGCAGAATAATCACTGGGACAAATACAAGCTGCAGAGCACTCCCCAAGCTCCATGAGCCTCCCAACAGATCCATCACCTCCCCCAGCAGCTCGGGAGAGGATGTGAGCCATGAAAGGCAGCAGAAGTTAATCCTTGTGCTGCATAAACCAGCCAATAATATGCAGGAGGTTTCCTATTAACCACCACACATCCAGACAATTACTCTGATTGATTCCAATCAGGTTTTACACCAGGCTTTATCCATCAGCACAAAGCTTCGCTGCCTGTTAATATCATGGGGAAAACCATTCCTAATGGAAGCTGCCAAACTCTACAGCATCAGCATTAAGCAGTCACAAGAATTGATGAAGCAAACGCAGCCTTGGGATGGCTGGGGGTTTGCAAACTGCGTGGAAAGTGCAATAAAAAATCTATTGGAGCATCCACGCAACACCGATAACTCTCCCTGTGCTCTGAATGGATTTCTGTTCTGATGGGAAGGAGTGGAGAGATACCTGGAGGTAGATGTCTCCTGCAATCAGGATTATTAGACGTGAGGGATGGATGGATGGATGGATGGATGGATGGATGGATGGATGGATGGATGGATGGCAAGCACATCTGTTTTTCTCCCTGCTGCCTTTTAGAGGGAACCTTCCCCTCTGTCCATTCCAGCAGAAATTCTGTAATCTTTGTGTTTTCTCTTTTTAACACATTTGCAGCAGACACAGTGACCAAAAGGAGAGTGCTGGATGTAAGAAACAGAGATATCCCTGAACTTTAGAGACATCAATCAACTATTACTTTCTCAAGGTGGGGATGAGAATTTGTCCTCTGCCCCCTGTCCTGATGCCAAAAATCTCTGTGCAGCAAAGGGCAAGGTGCATGAGGAGGATGCTCTGCCTCAAACTGTTCAGCCTTGAACTGTTGCTGCGCCAGAAACAGCATGAAAACATAAAATCATAGAATATCCTGAGCTGGAAGGGACCCTCAAGGATCATTGAGTCCAGAAGGAAAGTCCCTGTGGGAGACCCTGCAGGGTGAGACCAGTAGGACCTTCTTCCATAGGGAGGAGGTGGCCAAGCCATCCCAAAAAACCACACTGAACACCCCAGAGCCTTCCAACCCCAAACACAGCCATAAAATCCCTCCAAAAAATCAGCAAATCAGTGACACAGTAGGTCCAGCCCAATAGCTCTGCCTGTAGCAGCTCCTTGGGCCCCTCTTAGTTATTCACCCCCAAAATCTGAACCTGGGGCCTTCCTCCCAAGTCACTCCCTCTGTGTTTTCCAGGCATCTCCTCCAGGATGTTTTCCAGCCCCCTCCTGGATGCCTTATTGATGTGTTGCTGCCTCTTCTATTAGGGAAAGTACTCCACAAGCAAATGAATGCCCTTGTCAGGGATTTCCCTGGTGGCAGTCTCAGGTGACAGGTTCACTTCCAACCAGCCACTCTGCAGAATCCCTGTCCCACACTGATATTCCCTCCCCTAATCTGTTTATTGTTAACCTCCAGCGCGTGGATTTAGCTGTTTTGGCCATAATGATGAGATGTTCCTCAGCCTGCTGTTAAATAAGACCTTAATCCAGAATCATGGGTAGGAGCTGGGCACTTGTCCTTGCTCATCCCATGCCAGTATGGATTAAAATCTTCCCAGAACTTTATCTCCTTGTATTTTCAGTTTACCAGCACTAAATTACCCGCTCTGCACCTCCAGCAGATGTCTGTGATCACCTTTACACACTGTCCTCCCCCAACATCAGCTGCTTACTTTTTTCCCTGACTTGACCAGTTTCCCCCCAATTTTTTTTTCCTTTCTTACCCAGCAGTAAAAATACCCAACACTTTCAAAGTGCTATCAATATCACAAAATACTTTTTTTACCAAAGCCCTGGGTTATTTTGTCAGATGTTGAGGAGAAAAAGCAATGGCAAACAGCCCAGAGCACTGATCAGAAAACCTGGTTCAGCTTATTAATTTAACACCTGGCATTGGCTGCCTTGTGCAGCAAGGTCCATAATATGGATTCCAAATAATTAGAGGAAGGTCAGGGGCAGGTACAGACCTTCTGCCTGCACTGAAGCAGCCAGCTCAGGCACAGCAGGTGGGAGATGCTGACCTCAGATTTATGTAGGGGTCTCATTCCTAGTCAGTGATTCAATATCTAATTAAAGCATGTGCAGCACCCATGGAGGGATTTGTTGGAGCTGCTCTGAGGAAGCCCCAATTGGACCAGAACTTTGTGAGAAGAAAATCCCTATTCCCACCCAGGAATGTCCCACTCTCTGGTCTCAAACAGCCCCTGAGGTACAAATTTTATTTTCTGTGCTTCTGTAATAACCTTGAGTTGTTCCCTCTGATTTCATGGGTGTTTAAAGGAAAGAATCAGAGATTTCTGCCTGTAGCCTTGCCAAGGAGGACACGGATGAACTGGAATGCTCAGCCAGGGCCAGGCTATTAATTCCAGCCCTAATTCCTTCCTTAGGCCCAAAAGCCCCAAAATTTAGAGGAGAAATCCTTACATCTGAGGAGTGACAGTTCCAGTTTGCAGTGACACGTATATAGACCTGGGTGGAGGCAGGAGAGACACTCAGAGAGCTCTAAAGATATTTAATAACTTAATTCCTCTGGAACAAGAATCGTGATGCATCCTGAGAAACTCTTCTAAGGAGCTTTTCTAGTAACACATGAGGAAATTCACTCGGAGGGTCTGTGGGATGCTGGGTGATTCAAGTGGTTGATGATTATTTCCATCCTGCTGCAAGGCTGGTGTTTCTTTCTTTGCAGCTTCCCTCCATCCCTTCCAACACAGCTCAATCCCAGTTTGTGTTTGTTTTATAGATTCCTTTCCTTGCTTTCCCCCTCGGGTCTTTGGCAATTACCACATGCAAGGAAAGGGGATCCTCAGCACCAAGGAGGTGGCTGGAAAAATGGAGCCAGCAGCAGCAGCAGCAAGTCAGGTCCCTCTCTGCCACAAGAAACTGATCCTGTTAAAATAACTCTTCCTTTATCCCCAGTCTGACCAGAATGGGTGCCCACCAGCTCATCCCAGAGCTCACAGTGGGCACAGATCTCACAAGACATCCACATTCAGCGTTTTCTCAAATCTACAATTAAGTCTGAGGTCCTGCAAGACCCATGCAGTAATTCCCTGAAGACTTCTTGCAGCTCAGCTCAGGGATTTCTCCACCCTCCTATCTCTCACGACCTTGTCACAATGAGTGGCAGGTTGAATTTTAGACCAGCTGGTGGCTGTGACATTGACACACCTCACGCTGGAATCGTTTAGATGAGCGGATAAAGTTGTCTTTCAAAATCCACCCTTTAAGCATCACCCATCACACATCCAAAGGAAATCCATAAATCCAGCACCTGTCCTCCCTGTACGCCAGGAGGGAGCAAAACTTCGAGTCAGCTTTATTTTTTTTAAGGATGTAGAACCTGAGATCCACAGGAGAAACATCACTTGCCCATGGAACCTCGAGTTTTAGATGGAAACCAGAAATCCTGATGCCTGGTCTGCAGGGAAAAGACCACTTCATAATAAACCCAGCATGACAGCACTGATCCAAACTTCATCAACTGCAATCAAAGGCAGGAAAACAAAGGAGGGGATGGAGGGACACAGCAAAAATGAGAGAGTCGAGATGAGCCGAGCACACATTTTAATGGGGATTTGGACTCCCCGCTGCTGCTGCTGAAAGGCTTCTGCAACAATCTTGGCTTCCCTTTCCTGGATTTACGGAGCTAATCAAACACAATTCAGTCTGGACTGTGAGCCAACAAAATCCACAGCTGGTGAGAGGGAGTTTGGGAGCAGGAGCACGGGGTGGCGGAATGGGAGAGAAGCCTCTGCTCCAGGCAGCACAGGGAAATGGCCAAACACCACCCCAAAGAGCCAGAGCAGCCAACCCTGCCAACAGCAGAGCCAGGGCCACCTCCAAGGAGTGCTGGGCAGGGGGAAGAGCAGTTTGGTGGCTCCATGCCTGCAAAGGGCATCCAGACTCCTCCTGGCTGGCTGGGCAAGGCCAGGGTGCTCATCAGGCTCTACTTGAGCAGCTCTGGGTCAGTGCTGGGGGCTGGACTAGCAAGGACACAGATCAGGGGGTTTTCATGTGCAAAGTTGTGTTTGAGAGGCTCTTGAAAATGCAGAAACGTAGAAATGGCTGCAACAGCTCAGCCCAAACATCCATAGAGCAGGTCATTCATTCTCCCACTCCAATGGCAGAAAAAAAAAAGACAAAACAAAGATAATAAAGTGAAAATTCTCCTGGTTTAAGCTCCCAGCTTCCAGCCAGCACTGGCAAGGGACTGCCTGCCCTGGAGCCTGCACTGATGTCATTGCATTGAACAGCTCTCAACAGATCTTTCTTTCATTAATTTGTCTAATTGCTTTCCAGCCAGTTGTGTTGCTGGCCTCCATAATGTGCCTCTCAGTGCTGCACAGATGAATGATACACTGTATGAAAATGTCCTTTCTTCTGTTTGTTTTAATATTCCGCTTGATAATCTCATATAAAGTTCCCCAGATCTTGTGTTATGAGAAATGGGCAGTAATCATCCCTTCTTCGCTGTCTTCATTGCACTCCTGATTGTCTGGATCTATTGTGGCCCTCTCAGTCATCTCTCTTTTAAGATGAAAATTGCCAAGTCACACAATCTCTCCTTGTGTACCTCTGACAATCCTGAAAAACCCTCTCTAGCACCAATTACCTTTTCTACTTCATTCTTCACCCGTTTTTAGCTCGTTTATAAATACACCAAACACCCTCAGCAGACATTCCCATGGGACCCTCCCAGATACTCCCTCCCTCCACCACAACCCTTTATTCACGGTCTTTGTTTCCCACCTTTGAACTGGCTGCTGATCTATCAGAGGACTCATCTTCCTGTCCCATGACAGCATTGTTGAGGTTCCTAGCCATGGGAAAAGTATAAATTCCTTTGTATTAACCACATCATCCCTATCACACGGACTTTGATTTATTTAAAGAACAATAATTGACTCGTGACACCCACCGCCCTCCCCCAGTGTGTCATGTGCTTTTTTTATTCATCTATTCTTCATCACGGCTCAACCAAATTAGTGGGGAAAAAAAAAAAATATTCCATAGAATCATAGGATCCCAGAATGGTGGCTTGGAAGGGATCTTAAAGATGATCTAATTCCAATCCCTCTGGTCATGGTCGCCTTCCACTATCCCAGGTTGCTCCAAACCCCATCCAGCTTGGCCTGGAACACTTCCAGGGATGGGGCAGCCACAACCTGGATTCAAATTTCATGGTTTCAAATTCCAGATCTTGAACCTTTCAGGAGTTTGATTTAAAAAAAAAACCAAATATATATGTTTTCCACCTTTCATTCTTCCATCAAGGCCAGAATAGGCAATGAGGTGTAGAGCAGATTTAATAACGTGGCAATTTCACACCAGAGTTTCCCAAGATCTTGCAGTGAACATCACTTTTATGCTGTAAAAGCATTTTTTTGCTGATCCCTCAGCAGCAGCCACTTCACACAGCTTGTACCCTTTGGAAAGTAAACTTCCGGGGGAACCTCGTTAAATTTTAATCAGTTATTTTTATGAGGTTAGCAATGTGTTTCCTATGTGGGCTGCCTGATGATTGTTTTGCAATTCACGTCCCAGAGTTAGTAATCTTTTTATTCTTTTTTTTTTCTTTCACTGAGTGCAACTTCTAATTTTAAATAATGTCTCTTGACTTTGCCATTTAAGTAGGTATTCTAATTCTTTTTTCATTCACTTTTACTATCTTTAGGTATTTTTTCATAGGTCATATAACTTCACAAGCCTGTTACATGATGTTTTTATGCAGGGTGCTGTGGGGCACTGCATCTTTTATTTTAACCTATCTGCTCCTTTTAACAAGCTACTCAATTTTATGTTGTTTCCACTTTGAAGTTGAACTCCACAGTAATTTTTATTCATTTATTTTATTCTGCCTCTACAGTACACTGAATTTGAGCACCACGTGGTCGCCCTTTCAGAGCAATGCACTGAATATCTGTGTCCTGCAGCACATCCTGGGAGTAAATCAAGAATAAATCCACATTTGTGTCTCTTTCCCTGCGCATGCAGGTAGGAGATCCGACTGTTGTGACATTTGCTCGGAGCATACGAGGCCACTTGAAGCCTCTCATTACCACATTCTCTGCCCTCCCAACCCCTTGCATTTCTCTCAGCGTGTCACTGTCACTGTCACAGCCTTCAAGTGGTCAATAAACCAGCCTTAACACCGTGCCCTTCCCTGGGGACACCTTGTCACTTGTGCACACATTGACCTTATTTTCTTTCTTTGATTTTTACATTTTCTTTAACATGGAAGCCCTTCCTTTATCGTTTTGGCCTCCTCTATTGTTCCTGGGTGATTTATGCCATAAATGAGCTTCCCTTTATCGAGGTTTCAGGCTGTGCATCCCATTAGCATCTTCATTTAAAGCAGACTGTGCACAGGAGCAAGTATATTTTTAATTCTGTCTGATTGCCTATTCTCACGTGCCTTGATTAAAAGGGACATTCATTGGGATTGATTTTTGATGCTTTAACCTGAATTTTATCAAGTTCCAATCCAATTGCCTTCCAAGGATAAAGGCATGTTATGACTTCACCTTTAGACAATGAGTTTTAGCCTTTAAAACCTTTTCCTTGCATAATTTTTATTTAACTGGCAACAAATACCTTCCTTCCTCTGTCACTTCCCACTCTTTGAAAAGGTTTCCTTATTCTTTCCAAACTTTTCCTGCTCTGTTTTCTTAATTAATGCACTGAAGCATTTTCTCTGTCCCTGGCTTTGCATTTGAGAAAATGCCTCCATAAAAACGTTGATTTTTAGCCCGTTATCTCAACAGTGTGAGTCTTTCCTCCAGGATTTTCCTCCCACTGTCCCCCTGCAACTGGGAGCTGTGGCAACATCCCATTAGTGCATTGAACAATACCAGGAAATATTCTCTAATCCCAGGGCCATAAGACATGGTCTGACCACAGCCACGTTATTGAACTCTATTAACTTCCAAAACACCTCGTGGAAACCCTCCCTGATCCACTTGATTCCCAAACACGTCCAGGAATTGTTTGAAGGAGCTATAGCTAGCCCAAGCCAAACTCCATCCTAATAAATTTGCAGCATTAGGAATTGTCTTTCAGTGCCTATTAATATTCTATGGAGATGTTTCAATTCCTGCTCCAAATTTATGTTATATGGCCCAGCACCACGGGATTCCTCCCACTGGAGTCTCTCTGATTGTCCTCAGAAATGTGCAGAGATGTTCTCCTGCCACCAACTAATGGCTTCAAACTGACAGAGGGCAGATTTAGGTTGGAGAGTAGGAAAAAATTCTTTATTGTGAGGGAGGTGAGGCCCTGGCACAGGGTGCCCAGAGAAGCTCTGACTGCCCCTCGATCCCTGGAAGTGCCCAAGGCCAAGTTGGACAGGGCTTGGAGCAACCTGGGATGGTGTCCCTGCCCATGGCAAGGGGTGGAATGAGGTGGTCTTTGAAGCCCCTTCCAAACCAAACCATTTTATGATTCTGGCAGAGCCACATCGGTCTCTTCTTGCCCAAACATCTCTTCTAGCCCACCTGAAAGCCTCTCTTATCTCTATTTGTGGGGTTTTTTAGATTTTTTTCTCCAATGCAAAAGGAAGAGCTGAAGTGTCCTAACCTGGTAAAGTTAAGAACCTGGTAAAGAAAAGAACCTCTTCAACATGAACACTGTAAAATACAAACCAAGGCAGCAGGAGAAGACACTTAGTCCGTGTTCCCACCCTACAGAGATCTGTCAGTCTGTCCACCAGTGCAGTGACCTTGGGCCTGCTCTGGACCCTCCCAGGGCTACACCAATGTAACCCTGGTCAGATTTTCTGCTCCAGGGTTACACCAATGTAACCCTGATCAGATTTACTCCTCCAGGGTTATGCCAATGTAACCCTGGTCAGATTTTCTCCTCCAGGATTATGCCAATGTAACCCTGGTCAGATTTTCTGTTCCAGGATTATGCCAATGTAACCCTGGTCAGATTTTCTGTTCCAGGATTATGCCAATGTCACCCTGATCAGATTTTCTCCTCCAGGATTATGCCAATGTAACCCTGGTCAGATTTTCTGTTCCAGGATTATGCCAATGTAACCGTGGTCAGATTTTCTCCTCCAGGATTATGCCAATGTAACCCTGGTCAGATTTTCTCCTCCAGGATTATGCCAATGTAACCCTGGTCAGATTTTCTGCTCCAGGGTTATGCCAATGTAACCCTGGTCAGATTTTCTGCTCCAGGATTATGCCAATGTAACCCTGGATCCGTTTTCCTGCTCCGCTTGTGCTGGAAAATGTGAGATAACTTCATGCCAAGTATCCCAAAGGGGCAGCTGCAGGAGTGACAGGCACGCCAACAAATTCCCATCCACTTTGGGAGAGATGTTTCATCTGCAAATGGGTTGTACATGACAGAGACAAGTTGCTATTTCAGATTTTTAAAGATATGCTATAACACTGCTTGGCCTTAATTTTGGGCTCCAGCAAGCTATTGATTTTTTCATTCTTTATATTATGTTAATGATGTCATGATCATATCAGAGCAGCAATGTACTCCTGCAAAGCTCCAGAGTGCAATATTTAATAGATACTGTTAGTATTAATTGATTTTGCTATAATTCATTCTACACATGTTTTCACGCTTAAGGGTTGGGTTTTTTGTTGTCTGGTGGGGTTTTTTTGGTTTTTTTTTTTTTTTTTTTTTTTTTTTTTTTTTTTTTTTTTTTGTTGGTTTTTTTTTTATTTATTATTAGCAGCAAATTCCCTAAACATCTAGGCAGAACAAAAAAGTCAAAGCATTTGCTTCTCTTATTTTTAAATTTGGGAATGGGGGAAGTGGGGAAGGCTGTCCTCTGCAGCTCACCCCAATCAATAGCAGACCAAGTGTAACACTCAATAACGGGACTGATGTGCTCCTCAACAACTCAAGAGGCCATCAAATGATCTTTTGTCAATTGGACAGATGAGTTTATGCTGTGAGTCCACTCCCCTTCCTTTCTCATCAGCCCTTTCTGAGCCTAATCCAGATGCCCCTGGATCCCTGGAAGTGTCCAAGGCCAGGCTGGACAGGGCTTGGAGCAACCTGGAATAGTGGAAGGTGTCCCTGCTCATGGCAGGGGATGGGACTGGATAATCTTTTAAGTCCCTTTCCACCCAAACCATCCTAGGATTCTGTAATTCTATGATCTTCTATCAGATAAAACCAGGAGGGAATTCTTCAGGTCAGGATTTTTTTTTTTTTTTTAATGTCCTTAAAAGCAGAGAGGGGAACAGAGAACAAAGACTTATTGTTGCCCTATAATTCCCCACCACACAGGTCCAGGTACACTGAGTCCCTGCCCAGAGATACTGCAAAGTTCAGAAAATTTTCTGGAAATAAACTTTACAAGGATGGAAACTTAACTTTCAGGATGGAAATATCATTTCACAGGATCGCAGAATAATGAGGTTGGAAGAGGCCTCTAAGATCAAGTCCAACCTATGCCCTAACACCTCAACTAGACTATAGCACCAAGTGCCATGTCCAGTCTTTTTTTAAACACATCCAGAGATGGTGATTCTATCACCTCCCTGGGAAGACAATTCCAGTACTTTACTATTCTTTCAGTGAATTTTTTTTTCCTAAATTTCTGCTGTTTTGGCTAGTCATACACTGAAAGTTATTTGTGAGCTTGTTTGCAGGGCTGGGGCTGGGTCAGGATGAGGAAGGGATCAGGTTGATTCGCTTGTTTGCATTTTCTCTTCTCCCTGAGAAAAGCACAGAGCTAAAGCCCTTGGCAAGCATCCCAACATCCTCCTCCTCCTCCTGTTATGAACTGGCTGCCTCTTCAGAGGTGCTGGGTGGAAAAGGGCCAGGGCCACCTGCAGAAAAGCCACCTCTGGCCCTGCCACATCTCAGAGATGCTCTGCTCTGCTAACATCTTATCAGGCCAGGCAAGCTCTGAGAGATTGGGGGCAGACAAAGCAGGCAAGCTTTGGATTTCAGTTATCTGAACTGAAATCCTGCCCTCTTGCCCTGCACAAAATAACCCCGTGCTCCCTGGCAGGGCTGCCTGGCATCCCTTCCAAACTGGTGTTGGGGTCTGGCTGCCTGTTCCCAGCTCCTGGGCAGCCACAGGGAAGGACAAGGCCCAGGGGGGGCTCCTGTCCCTCAGCCACAGCTGAGAAAATCTGCAGGCAAAACCTCTTTGTGGTGGGGGTTTGGGTCTGAAAGACCAAAGGAGTTTGGTTTTGTTGTGGTCATCTCCTCACCTCAGCTCTGAGCCATTACAGTGGGGTTTCCCTAATAAAGAGGACTCATTAATACAGGAGTCCCACTAATCCAGGGGCCTCATTAATACAGGGCCCTCATTAATGCTGGTTTTAAACTGAAGGAGGGTCAATTTAGGTGAGATATAGAAAGATTTTTTTTTTTCCCAATGAGGGTGGTAAAATACTGGCAGAGGCTGTCCAGAGAAGCTGTGGCTGTCCCTGGTCCCTGGGAACATCCAAGGTCAGGTTGGATGGGACTCTAAACCACCCTCACCCCAAAATATGCACCAAGCTAGCAAGGGAGGAGCCTTCCAGGCATGGGAAGTTAGACTGAGTTAGATTGAGGTTATTTTCTTCACATGTCTCAATTAAAATGCAGATCTCCTCCAGTGCCTGGGGCAGAGGGGCAGGAGGCATTGGGAATGAGATATGGGAGGGAGAAGCAAGGCATGGGGAGTGCTTGCTTCATCCCTGTCTGCCTTAACCCTTCTGCTGCCACCCCTGCTCTAACAGAAGGGATAATCAAGGAATTGCACGTGTGTTTGCACCTTGTCATGTCTGCCAAGGCTCCTTCGGCTCTAATTGAACAAACTCAAAACCTACTCAGACAGTTGTGAGATGAAATGCTTATTTTTGTGCTTTATATATGCTTTATACATGCTTTTTATTATATATATATATTATATATTTATTATATATATATATATATATATATATAAATTTTTCTGCAGTCATCACATCCAGCTCCCAACAGGACTTCTGCAATCCACCCCTTGTCCAAAATGCTTCTAGCCTTAGGATCTCACACCCACTCCTGAGGTGAGGAACTCTTACTCCTGTCCTACAAACAAGGGGCTAAAACACAGGGAAGTGAAGGACTCGAGTCATTTTAAGTCAGGCATTGTTTGAAATGGTCGTTTAAGGCTCCTCAGTAGCTTCTAAAAGAAACTGGCACTTCCAGAGGGCAATTATTCCACTGCCTTCAACACCTCAGGGTCAGGAGGAATGTGCTCAGAAAACGTCCTTGTCTTCACTATCTGCAGAGACAGGAAACCGAGGAGCAGATGAGATAAATCCCATCCTAAGTAATTTGTCCAGAATCATGCAAGGTACTACAGCAGAGCAAGGAAATTAATTCTGCTCTCTCTTGCCTAAGGAAAATCCTGTAACCAGTGGATCATGCTGACGTTCCTTTCTCAATGTACCAAGGGGTTCAGGACGTGTTTTCTCCAGCCAGAGCCTGTCCCAGATCTTGTCTTACAACAGTGACTCAGTCCTTCAGCCCACAGCAATTCCCACTTCCCTGACCTTCTCAAATCCCTTTATCCAGGCTAGGCAGAATCATCCTCCAGCTCCTCCACTCTGTCCCAGCAGAGATTTCAGCATTTCCCCTCCTCCTCAGAATATTTATCTCAACTTTTCCTCAGCTTTCTCTTCATTTTTTTTTTTTGCCACAAGGCGACCAACAAAAAGACGTGCTAATTGGACCCACAAGGATCATCCAGTCCAACTTCTGGCCATGCACAGAACACCCCAAAAATCCCACCCTGTGCATGACAGCGTTGCCCAAACACTGGTGAAACTTCCCAGGCAGGGAAATTAAAAGAAACCTGCTCTTTCTTCCATTGCCAGGTGGATGCTTTCTTGCAAGAAACATCCAAGCCGTTTGCTGTGGGGCTGCCCCATGTCCCTACAGCACACAAGGAAGCAGTGGCAGGAGAAATTCAGAGCCAATACCTCTGTTCTTCACTGGGAATTTGGCCTTCCCTGCAGGGGACGGCAAGAAAACACGTTTTCTTTGAATATCCTGGTTTCTTGCATCCGTATCTGAAGTTGGAAACAATGGAAGATGTTCAATAAAACAGGAACATGAGTTGCTCAGAGCCACTCACCAAGCAAAAGAAACGCAGATGTTGCTGGGGTTAGGAAGAAAAAGACTCTGAGGAGGATCCCTCACATAACAAAGCCCCACAGCAGGATGAGAGAATCAGTTGCAAGCCCAGAAGCTCCTGTGAAGTCTCAGAACCTCCCTCCAAGGACCACAGTTTTGCTTGGAAGGGAGTCCTGAGCTGGAAGGGACCCACAAGGATCATCCAGTCCAACTGCTGGCCCTGCACAGAACAGCCCAAAAATCCCACCCGGTGCATGAGAGTGTTGCCCAAACTCTTCCTGAGCTCTGGCAGGCTTCATGCTGTGACCATTGCCCTGTGGAGACGGTTCTAAAAATACCCAATTCTTGTATTCAGAAGTATCAAAAAAAAAATTAAAAAGAAAATCTCCCTGGTACAGAAGTCAAATGGGAAAGAAGCATCTACCTCTGCAGCTCTGCTTGGGGATGGATTTCAGGGGATGTGGGAGCAATAGGGAGAGTTAGGGGCTGTGCTGGTGGCACAAGGAGAGATTGGGTGGCAGGTCACTGAATGTGGGAACGAGCAACAGGAGATACTGGGAAGGAATTCCTGGCTGTGAGGGTGGTGAGGCCCTGGCACAGGGTGCCCAGAGAAGCTGTGGCTGCCCCTGGAGCCCTGGGAGTGTCCAAGGTCGGGTTGGACAGAGCTTGGAGCACCCTGGGATGGTGGCAAAGTGTCCCTGCCATGGCAGGGCGGGGAATGGGATGAATTTTGAAGAGTTCTTCCCACACAAATGATTCTCTGATGGCCTGAATTTATGGACAGAAGTGTGAGCAGATCCATGGAGAGACTGAGGCTGGATAAAGACACACCTTAAAGGTTTGCTGTGCTATTCTTTAGGAGGAATTTCTCCCCTGCTCCAGTCCCTTGTGAGACTTGTCACAGGTGGAGGCTGATGAGATGTCACAGAAGCAGCAGTGGCAGCACAAGGCCGATGTTCCCCACCCCGGGGAGGGCTGGTTTTATGTGCCATTTTCCCTCACTGGCAGCTCATTGGCTGCAGAGGCACCGGGGAGCACCTGACAGCAAGACAGATTCCCTAAAAGAGAGAGATTCCCTACAAACAGCCCAGCCCCCTGACACTCATGGAGTGCCACAACCCTGCAGCAAAGCCTAGCCCTGCTTCTTTGCAAATCAGGGCATTGCAAGACTTTAAAATTCACGGGAGGAGTGAGAGCGGTCACGTTGCAAAACCCACAGAATTTTGTCCATTCTGAGAATTTGAGAGGGGAGAGCATCCCAAACATGCAGAGCGAGCTCTAAAGTCACTTGAAATGTCCTCTAGACTCCATCTTCTCCTGCAGAAGAAAAGTAGATTCTATGCCATATTTGTCAGCCCCAGGTCTCACACCTGGGGTTCCCCAGTTGCAGCACAGGAGGGATGAACCATTGAATTGAGTTCCTTGCGTAGATAAAACCACCTATAATTCAAAGCCTCCTTATATTCTTGAGATATCTGTGCTTAAGCACCTGAATTATTCCTTATTTTGCTGCTTCTTGAGGTCTGAATCTCCCTGCTGGCTCTGCCAACATCCATGTTGCAATTCAAGTCAGGGAATACTCGTTCTGTGTGACAGTCCCTGCAACTTCGCATCTCAGCTCCAGTGCACACCCGATTTTTAAGATTTTTAAGGCTCTCAGGGTGGCCATGCAGCTTTCCCCTGCCCCTATTCCCTCCCTGGATGTCTCCCTGTGGGATATGTAGAAATTTCACCCAGACACCTTCCCCTGAAGGGGCTGAACTTTCTGCAACGCTAAACCCGAGCTGCCAATGTTCCTGTGACGGAGACAAATCCCAAGTAGGGCACCAAACTCACAGGGCTGCATGAGGAGAAAGCTTCTGCTGGAACCGCCTGCACAAGCTAATTATCTTCCCACCCTTCCCCACTGCCCTGCAGCAAAATAAGCTAATCAAAGAAAAGGTGGTTATCAAAACACATTTACCACACGCCTGCGTCTTATGGCCCACAGTGCCCAGTGCTGTCCCTGATTTGCCTCAGGCAGGTACAGCCACTGAGATAATCAACCTGTGAAGGGCACAGCTCTGCCCTGCACTGCTCGGCTCACCAGGGCAGGAGAAGTGCTCCCAAAGGGGACACGATGGCACTGAGGGAATGGATGCAGCGATGGGTCGGTTCTCCAGGACTGGGGATCTGCTCAGAGGGGTTTATTCAGTGTTACCTGTAGAGAAACAGGATTCCCAGGAGCCTCTGATTCACTCTGGGCTTTATCACCATCAATAGCCACGCTCCCAGTGCTGAGAATTCCCTCCTCCTCCTCCCTGGGCTAAGAGCCCTGATCTCATTTCAAAAGGCCATTGCAGAGCTGTCACATTTGGGGCTATTTCCTTGCTCCAAAGGTGTGAAAGGATGGGTACTTTAGCTGTACCTCAGCAGGCAGATCAGAGATTCCCCAGGCTCGGGGCAGGATGCTTTGATGCCCCCCTGCTCTTCTTCCCTCTGAAACACCGGCTCCAGTTTCCATAACTGCCTGGGAAGGAGTGGGAATTGCTCCGTGCCAAGGCCAATTTTGGGAAGATGACTCCGTTTTCAGGTGGAAGGGGCTCCCAGGCCAGCTGTGAGCCGGGAGGAGTCAAACCAAGACATCCTGAGAGCTCATTCACTCCTGCCTTTGCCACCACTGACTGCCAAATGACTGGAGACTTTCAAACCAAATGAAAGGATTCAGATTTCCTGGAATTACTTTTTTTTCCCCCCCAGCATTCATGTTTTTCTTCCCGTCATGCAGCAGCACAGAGCTGGAAACCTCCTTTGCAGTCAGAAATGTCCACAAACACCTCGGACACACCGGGGTGTTGAACTTAACAACTGAAGTAGCTCTGAGTCTCTCCTCTCTGATGGGGAAGCACAGCCCAGATGGGCTCGGATTTCCAAGAAAAAACAGGATTTGAGCTGGAAACCACGTTCTCCATGTGGCTGCTCCATCCTCAGGAAGATCAGGACAATTATCAGGTACCTTTGACAGCACTCACAGGTGTCTGAAGGCTTCAAGAGCTGCCCCATGGCAGGACAGCCTTGGGGCAGGAAAGGATAAAGATTTTCCTGTAAAAGTGGCACCAACCACGACTGTGAGAGCCAGAGGGTGGTCAGACAGTGCAACAGGCTCCCCAGGAATGTGGTGATGGCCCCAACCCTGCCAGAGTTCAGGAAGAGTTTGGACAACGCTCTCAGTCACCTGGTGTGATTTTTGGGGCTGTTGTGTGCAGGGCCAGGAGTTGGACCTTGATGATCCATATGGGTCCCTTCCAGCTCAGGATATTCCCTGATTCTATGGCTTTTTCTCATTCCAGGCAAGTGCAAAACACCTCCAAATTGCTGCCTTATTGGAGGGATTCCAGTTTGCACCTTGGGACAAAACAGCGTGGGGGGTGCAAGGCAGGGACAGCTGAGGGTTTATAGGATCACAAACCCCTGCAAGAGTCAGGAAATCCCTCTTTTTGTCACTGTTAAAGCTCAGAGTGGCCCCGGAGTGATATTCCAACCTCCTGCCCCTCTGAGCCCCTGAAGCCTGACCCACACAACCCCTTCTGGAAGCAGCACTGGAGGAAAAGACTGTGAGGCAAAAACAAGGAGGTAAAAAAGGGGGGAAAAAAGAAAGAACAAAACCCCTCATCCTGAAAGAGTCACAGGCTTTCAGACAGCAGAAAGTCGAACAAGAAAAAGACCCTTCAAGAAAGGTCTTATTGCAGCCTGTGCAGGCAGCTGGGGTTACCTGAGACTCTCTGGTGGTTCAGAAGACTTTGACCAAGAAAGTTAAAGCCAGGGGCGATCAATGAGCTCTGCCACAGGCAGTGCATCAGGTTACCTGCTGAGCCCAGACACCGCGAGCTGCACTTTGGAACTTCTCCCTTTTTTTTCCTCCTGGTCTGGCAGTGAGTCTGAGTGTGGATAACAAACCTCGCTCCCCCTCCACTGTGATCACTAGAAAACAGCTTGTTTAAATGCCTATTTTTTCCTCTTCATGTCATGTTAGAAAGGAGAGCTGTAGTTTCAGGGTGATGAGCTGTCCACACAAGTGGCTGTGGTGGATGGGAAGAGGTGGAGAGCAGGAGGATGTGGAGGGTCACTCCCCAGACAGCGGGGTGGGTGTCTGCTGCCAGAGAATGGCATCAAACCCCTCTGAGCAGGGCTGGCTTTTTGTTGGGAGACCAAAAAAATTCTCCTATTGATGCCTCAGGTTTGAGCTTTTGTATTTTTCAGATTCTGTGCTGCTTTAGTGTGTGGATCTGAGTTTCATATTATGGGATGGTGAGCTCTCTGCACAGAGCAGGGAGACAAAACAATTCCTGCTCCAGCTGGGCACCAAGGACAAATGATCCAAAGCTCAGGCCCAGGAGCACAAACAGCGTGGGCTGGAGAGAGAAAAACAAGCAGGATGGGAGTGCATGGGCTAAAGCTACAATTAGATAATTAACTCCAATATGCAAATGGACCAAAATTTATAAAAGTGTGGGACCTCGTGACTGGTTGTCCATTTTGGGACCATTTTGGTTCATCTTGGGTGCAGCCCTGGCTGGGCTCTGGTGCTGCCCAAGGTGGATCCATGGAGGAGATCCTTGGAATAAATCCCTGCTTTGTTCTTTAGCTCTGCCCAGCCTCTGTTCTAGCTCTGCCTTCACAAGGCATCAGAGTGGCTTCTGAGGTGTCTCATAACAGCAGGGATCCCAAAAATTAATAGTTAATCCAGACCAGCTCCACCTGAGGAATTGTGTGTGGGAGATTTTGGCCATGCCTGGACTAACCCGGAGCCAAAGGGATCCAGGAAGGTGACTGGTGTGGCCCAGATGTGAGAGACTTATGTCACTGCTTCTTCCACAGGGTGAGGACGCCTTCAGGAGGCCACTGGATCCTATTCCCAAGGTTCAGGAGCAGCAGGATCTGCTGGCATGTGCTCTGCAAAGCCAACAGAGCCAGCCCGGGTGCCTTGGGGAGGCTCTGGGTGCCAGAAGGACACACAGAGGACACGAGCAGCTCCTCAGAGCTGAGCAGAGGAGTGCAGGGAGCAGAGCCAGCTCCTGGCTGCGATATCTCCAAGCAGGACAGACTGGAGATGCTTAAACAATCCCTCTTCCCTCCACAGCAAATGTCAGTTCCTCTAAACCAACAGTGCTTGTTGACTGCTTTGCTCAGTCTCCAGGGCTGGTAAAGACTTCTGGGGGAGAAAAAAATCACAGATGCCCAAATGTTTCATTCTAATGGAAAAATAATAATAATTAAAAAAAATAATGCTTCCTTTCAGAATGACTTTTTATTTTGAAATTTCAAGCAGTTTGCTAAAAACTGACATCAAACCCCCAAACAAGGACTTCTGAAGTCTAAATGAATCATTCTCCAATTACTAAATGGAATCAGCCCCTTCCAGAATAGCTTTCAAGAACATTTCTTATTAAAAAAAAATAATTGGCCACTGCGAGCTGGAGGGAAAAAAAAAAAAAAAAGTTTTGAAATATCACAAGTTCTCCCAGAAAATGGGACTGATTCCCTCCCTGATTGCAATTAATGACCTGCCAGCCAAGGAGTCCCCAGACCTGCAAGGGCAGATTCCAGAGCAGAAGGAAGCTGGTGCCTGGGGGTGCATCCTCCCCAAGGACAGCTTGTGTGTGTTCAGCTATTCCTCTTGGAATTGGATGGATGCTGCATGGGATGAAATGAGGCAGCAAAGCCAAAATCCAGGAGTGTCGCTAACACGGCGCAGCCCGGGACAGGTCCCTTTGCACCCAGCAGGGGATTTCCCTGCAATAAAATGTTGCCCTTCTCTATAGGGATGCTGCTTTTCTGCCCCAGATTTCCAGATTGGGTGTTAAACATAACCCAGGGATGCTGTGCAGGGCTGAAAACCTGCATGGTGACCACATGCAGATGTTCCAGTGAATGTACATAGAATAATAGAATGGTTTGGTTAGAAGGGACCCTCAAAATCACCCAATTCCACACCCTGCCATGGGCAGGGACACCTTCCACTATCCCAGGTTGCTCCAAGGTCCATCCAGCCTGGCCTTGGACACTTCCAAGGATCCAAGTGCAGCCACAGCTTCTCTGGGCACCAGTGCCAGGGCCTCACCACCCTCAGAGGGAAGGATTCCTTCCAAATATCCAATCTAGAATTAGGGAGGGCTCTTTAGGTAGCTGAAGGGTTTCCCCCTGCTCTGGGGATAAAGAGCTTGAGCTATTGGGAAAGAAGGAAGAGGTGTGGTTACAGCTTGGGTATGGGTGAGACAGGAGTAACTTGCCAGAAGAGTGGTCAGATTTGGGTGGCATCTTTGGGCAGTGCTGCCTCTGACACAGGAGGAAGCTGTTGAATTCATTTCAGGCTTGCAGTTAACTTTGCTTTGCTCTCTGCAGTTCCCATCCGGGCTGGTGACATTGCTGTGACCTTGCAGCAGGCACCCAGTGCCAGCTTTGCAGCCTGGTCCATCCCCACCGCTCCCAGCCCAGCCCCTTTCCTTCCCCCGGAGACCTCACTGGCCAGCGAGAGCCACAATTTCAATTTACACCAAGTAAATGATTCATCACCGCCTAAAGAGGGCTGAGCAGAGCTGGGAGGGAGCAGAGCTGGGAGAAGGAGGGGGGACAAGATGGGGGTAAAGATACAGAGATGAAAAGCTCCGGTGGCCTGCTCTGTATCAGCTCCTCTCCTCGGGGCAGAAGCCAATCAATCCTCCCCCCCTCTCTCCTGCAGCCGTCTGTGGGTCTGTCTGTCTCTGCCTCTCTCTCAGAGGACTCGAGTTTCTCGGTGTAAGGTTAGGACAGCAGAGCTGTGGAAATCGATTCCCGAGCCCTGGCACGCTGCCCTGGGCACAGACAGCGCGGCTCTGCCAGGAGAAGGTGGATGGGGAGCCAGCCCCAGACCTCTCGGTGGTGGGAGCTGAGGATAGCTGGAAATGGGGGTCTGGGGATCAGCCCTTGGAGGGAAAATCCCAAAATAAGAGAGGTGTGCATGGGAGAGACAAAACCACCATCCCATTTGTCACTATTGGACACAAAATGAGTATACAGAAGCTTGGTAAGTTCAAAAGAGGAAAAGACTTAATTTTATTTCTGACCTTGCAATATATAGAATTTCAAAAGTGACAGTGGATTGGAGGATGGAATTGCCACCTCTCCAACCACACTGGTCAAACCAACAGTCCACCAATTCTCTCCTCCCACAAAGAAGAATGCAAAACAATCATTATTTACATGAACAGTGCGTGAGAACTCCAGTGGAAATATGTAAACATTATCAGAAGGCATAGAAAACTTTTAAAAGAACTTTAAAACTTTTAAAAGAACTATAAAAGAAAACTTAGCACTTTAAAAAATCAGGGCAACACCCACTGGGCAGTTTTCACCTGTCTCCCAGTCCAGCACTGCTCCTCTTGATGGTTTATACTGGAGGAGGGTGAGGGAACAGCGTGGCTTTGCCCAAAAACCTGGCTCCCAGCCCTGCTCTACCCCAGCTCTTGCACAGCCCAGCTGCCTCCTCCATGCCTTCCACATCACTGGATTCAGCCCTGCACTGGGAATCCCCTGGGATTCCTGACTGGGAGGGAAGAGGGAAGGGTTAGCAGCCAGGATGGGAAATGTTTCTGGCATTTTTCCCCAGGGATCCTTGTGCAGGAGTTGTTGATGACGTATCCCACTTGAGGAAAAGTCTGTTAATGAGGCTTGAGGGGTTCTGATGTGCAAAAATTTCTAATGAGAGACTCAGTATTCCAGTGTCCTTACCCTGAATATCCTGTGCAGCCAAAACTTGTTGAGTGGGATGTAATTGGCTCCTTTGCTCTCAGGGCTGCCCAAAAGGATGAGGAAACTGAGACTCAGAAAGGAGCACCTGAGGCTGCACTGAAAACCCCTCCCAAACTAGGACTGAAAATCAGATTTCTTAACTGCGAGGAAAACTAGAGGGAAGCAACAGACTTGAAGTGGAATTTGATAACATTTGCCTTCAAAGTGCTTCAAAAAAAAACCCCACAGGGAGTCAGTCTCAGTGACCCTGCTGCGAGGTACATAAATAAGAGGTGTTTCTCTTTTCCAGATAAGGAATCAGAGGTTAAGTGACCCGAGGGAGGAGGGCACACTGCCATCAGCCAGGCCCAGACTCCAGCCACACTTCTCCCTCAAGGACTGAGCCTGCACAGAGATGTTTTTTTTTAACCAAATTGAATCTGCCAGCCCCACCCATCACCCTCCATTTCATTTCCAGTACTCCTCAGGACGAGCTGCAGCACACTCTGCAGTTGTCTTCCCTCTCCTTTTGGGGAATTATTGCTGCATGTTTTGATTGTTTGGTGCCACTGACCCTGGATGCAAGGAGGTGAAATGTCCAGCATTGCTGTGGTACAATCAACGAACAAATCCATGCCTTTCTATGCTGCTTGCACATATCTGTGCTGTCCCTTCCCTGACAGCAAGCACACGGTGTCCTGGAGGATGGATGCAGGAGGAGATGGGATGGAAACACACTATAAAGCTCTGTGTCAAATGGAAATATCCTCAGGTCGGCAGGATGAAATTTTTCTGGGCTCTTACCCACCACGCCACAATTCAGGACTGATTTGCCAAGGTTCCCTTGAACAATTCCAGAGCATGAGCCCCATTTTTGGACATGTTTTGGGACGGATCCCCCAGATCTGATTTGA
Source organism: Vidua macroura (assembly GCF_024509145.1). Classification (NCBI taxonomy): domain Eukaryota; kingdom Metazoa; phylum Chordata; class Aves; order Passeriformes; family Viduidae; genus Vidua; species Vidua macroura. Next base: position 70,883,410 of record NC_071575.1, read on the forward strand.
AATTAGGCAGACTGCCGTGGTTTTGGATGAGGGTCACACAAGCTGACAGAAGCAGAGCATTCAGAGCATTGACAGAAGGCTGGAATATGGTCCAGGTTTGTTCCCTTCTGTTCCAGCAAGGAGAGGTAGCAAAGTCTATCACTTCAACTGGATCCCTGTCTCCACCTGGAGAGTTTGCAACTCAACAGGAAGAACTCAGGTGAAGACCAACAGGAGCAGGGCCCATCAGAAAAACCCTCCAAGGCTGCCAAGGACACGGTGAGGCTTGGAGTGACAACACCCTGCAGAGCCACTCTCAGCTGGAACCCTGGGCTGGACAGATCCCATGCACTTCCCAGGCCACTGTCTCTGCTGAGAGGGGCTTGGCAAATGAGACCTCCCTGCCACTCAGAGCCAGGAGCTCAGCCAAGCTGACACCTCCACGGCTTTGGCAGAGGGCTCCCTGCAGGAGGAGATCACTCAGGGAAAGGCTGCAGAGAGGCAACTTCAAGATCAACAGCATCACTAAAAAGCTTAAGGAAAAACAAGAATGAACTGACATCCCAATATTGAGGACACCTGGATCCTTGTGAGGCAGTGGATAAACCAGTGCCACAAAATAATGGGAGAGTGGAATTAGGCCCCTGCTTGGCCTGTTAAACCATAAGGTCCCAACGAGAGCTGCCTTGGAGTGGATCCCATTTATTTACTGGGGTCTGATTCCTCTCTAAGGGCAATGGAGATCATGACAAGTCCAGAAGAGGAAAGGTTCAGGTCAGCAGTGGAAAGCTGGAGGTGCTGAGAAAAGGGCTAATGGTCAGTGTCAAATTCCCTTGAATGGAATGGAAACCACCAGGAAAATGTGACCCAGAGAAGAGCTGCTGGAGTGTTGAATTCAGAACACATCAGGCTGCTTTGCTGGTGCAGTCAGCAAACTGATGGAGAAGCTCTGTCCAGCCTCTACCACCCTTCTTTTCCCTCATCTTACAAATAAAACCTTTCACAGTTAAGCAAAGTCTCTCCCCAGCAAATACCAGACACTTTTTTAGATGTACCTGGCTCAACCAGGGACTCAGACAGCATTTTGCCCCTCTACCTTGATGCCTTAAGTTTTATCTTTCATATTTTCCAGATTCTGTACTGTATTCGTGTGAATCTCCAAACTTCATATAAAGTGTTGGCAAGTTCTCCTCACAGCTCAGTCGGACAAAACAATCCTTTTCCAGCCCTAGAACCAGCTTGGTTTTTGGGCAGATTTGGGCCCAAAAAGTGCAAACAGCAGGGAATTGAGGAGAGCCGTGTGGGAGGATGGGACTGCATAACCTGGAGCAAGAATTGGACAATGAATCCCAATATGGAAATGGACCAAAACTTATAAAAGTGTGAACACTCGTGACATGCTGTCCCTCTTGGGTGTAGCTACAGCCAGGCTCTTGCACTGCCCAAGGTGTATCCTGTGAAGACCTTTAATAAATCTCTACTTTATTCTTTTAACAGGAAATCCCTATGCACGAAAGTAGATAAATAATCTGGATCGTTTTGACTGATTATTTAGCTTGTTGAAAATAAACCATGTGTAGTGTGCTGCTAAGTGCAAAGCATAAGAAAAAGGAAGTGTACTTTTTTCTCACAATGCTAATAGACGATGCAGTGAGGTAAGCAAGCACATTTTGGTCCTAAGAAAACTGTTATATTGAACACCCTGAACCTGTTAGTTTCAGAACGCTTCCATTACTGAGTTTGCTTTAGAATCAAGGGTTAAAATTATCATCCAAATAGTTAAGATTATAATCTTAAAGGGTTGGATTATCATCCAACCATCACTGTTTTCTTAGGTTTTAACAATGTCACTGCTCACTTCATTTTGGTGGATATGGCTTTGCTACCAAGTAAGTCGGGTTTTTTCATGAAAAAGTCCTTACTCCTGCTAAAACACTTCACAAAAGCGATTTACTTCTTTTGTTCTCTTCTTTTCTAGTGAATTGCTGAGGTGGCACTTTTTGGCTTCTGTCCAGTTAGCTATCCTTAAGTTTGAGGTGAAGTCCCCAAAGTCCTATAAGGTGTCTTTTAACCAAATTAAAGAGAGAAACTCCTAAGCTTTTCTCCTTTTTAAGTAAACAAAAAAGTAACTTTTTTTTACTCCATCAACAAGGGACACATTCCTACGTAACATGATTTAAGGTACACGTATTACCTCCATGCATTAAAGGTAAAAACCACTTAAATCCTTGCTTAATGAAGAGAACTACTACTTGCCTGAACAGGCTCTGTTCCAGGCAGCCTCTCCAGGCATCAGCTGTGTTAGCGCGAGGGCAGGTGGTGGGGACGGGCAGGGCTGGCACGGTGGCAGAGCCCAGCAGGTACTCACGTGTTGTGGAGGACGCACCATCCGCAGTGCGGGTCTCCCGAGCCCAGGCACTCGCTGCACGTCTCGTGCTGGCTGCACGACTCCACGGGCACCCTGGTGAGCTGCAGGAGGAAAGGGGACAACCTGTCAGGCTTCTCAGAACGGCTTGATGGAGGTGCCACCCTCCCTGTCCCCTTCCCCTGGTGCCCGTCCGCCCGCAGGGACTCCCGTGCAGCGCTGGGCAGGCAGGGGGATGGGGATGGTTTGATCCAGAGCTCAGCCTGATAGTAAAAGGGTTTTAAAATCACGGGGATCTGGGGAGTTAGAAGGAAAGTTAGGCTTAGTGGGCCCTGGGAAAATACCCTGGGAAAGTACAGGCCTTGTACTTGCTAGAACTGCACCTGTGTAACCAGTATATGATAAATGATATAATTGTTAGATATGATGATTGTTTAGTAATTAAATATAATTACTGTTTAATCATAAGAATAATCATGAGAAACTGTGGTCAGGGGGCTTGAGAAAGATCATGCTTGAATAAGATCAATGCATACAATAGAACAATATAAGTTTAATAATTAATACGTAAGTTATATAATGATAGAATATAAAATATGTTCAGCTCGAAAGCCATGTCGGAGTCAGATTTGGGTCTGTGGTACCCCTGATTCCCAGAGCTCTTCAATAAAAGCACCTGCATGTAATCATATTCCTTGATTATGTGTGTTCCTGAACGCTAACAAGCCTGGTGCAGTCCCTGTCCACATCCTGGTCAATGTCCCCTGTGGCTTTTCCCTCTCGCTGTAGCCCTTCATCACTTGCAGGATTTCCCAGCAATCAGCATATCAGGCAGGCTGTGGGGATGTGGTAGCTTGAAATTAAGTTCATTCATTGAAATTGGGCAACAGGAGATCTTCTGCAGCAAGGTAAACTCCCTGGATCTCATTGATCTCTCTGGTTTTGGACTCTGTTGCTTTCTGGCTTCCTGTGAGAACTGAGGTCTTGTGATGTCTTTGTCTCCCTCCCACGACCTCCTGCCACCACCAGTCCCCAGTGCCACCACTACTGCTGGTCCAAGGAAAGCATTAGCTCCACTCTCCATTGCCCATGCATCTTTCCAACCATCTCTTGTCCCATCCCTGGAGAGGGTGCTCCCAGCAGGAAAGGGGCAAAGGCTACCAGGCTGGATACTTTCTTGCTGTAGCCCTGCTTTTGCAGCTCAGAAGGCATTAGAGTAGGACCTGAAACACCCAGGTACTGCCAAAACACCGCATTTTATCATCTATTTTTCTTTTATTTTTCCTTTTTAATTAAGGTATTTCAGCGAGAGGTTTCAAAGGTTGAAGGGACTGCCCAGCCTGACCTCCTGTCTCACAGATTTTGAGTCCTCTTACGTTTTGTAAGCCCCTCACAGCTTTTGAAGCCAAACACACAATTTGGGCCCAATGACCTGATAGTCCCTTTTCCATTGAATAAGCTTCAGAGAGCCTCTGTAATATCCAGTCAATTGCTGGTGTCTTCACCCCAGTTCCTGTCAGCAGGGAGAGTTTATTCCCTCAGATGATAGAGTGTGGTATTATCCTGATGAAACGCCACTGAGAACTGCCAGCTCTAAACTGCAGAACAGTTACTCCTGACAAATGACGAGGGAATGCACCTGGATCCCAGAGACAATTTTTTACTTGGCACTGCATTCAGGAGAGTTTGCGCTGTGGAGTGATAGACTAAGATCCATCTTGATTGCGTCTGTAAATGAACCAAAAACTGGCTTTTTTTTTTTTTTTTTTTTTTTTTTTTTTAATTTTAATATAAATATATATCAGGCAAAATTCCAGCTCCGTACGAAGACCTTTTCTGGTTGTATCAGAAATTGTTTTTCTCACCCCTACCCACAAATCCCAGTTGATAGTCTATAAGCAAAAGCTGAAAATGTGCAGGTTTGCCTTTGGCAAGTGGCAGAAGCTTTAGAAAACTTCAGGTAGAAACACGATGGGGTTTATTTACCATTGCACCAGTGCCTGTGCCAAGTCACCCAGAGGAGCCAACTGCAGCTAATGAAAGCCTTTAATGAAAAAGTGAGGATGATGGGGGGGAAAACTCAAACAAAAACCAACACAAACTCGCTTTTCTCAACTGGATCTATTGCCGTGAGCATAAAAACATAATCAGAACAGACCACAGAGCAATAAAAGTTACAAGAACAAGACAGGGAGGGAGTCATTCAGACCCCTCTAATTATGGTGGCCCTGGCAGTGGTGAATTAATGGTTGGATTTGATGATTTTAAAGGTCTTTTCCAAGATTCTATGATTCTTTCAAGAAGTTTAAAAATTAAGATTGTTTGGCCATGAATGAGGTTGTTCCACCTTCCTTAAGCTTCTGATCAAGAACGTATCACCTACTCATAAAGAATAAATTTTATGCCTCAGGGTTTCACCCAATTAAACTTGTTGAACTCAACAGTCGGTGTAGAATCCAAATTCAAAAAAAAAACCCCAAAAATTATAACGAGAAGATACCAAAGGTATCACATTATAATTTATAATATATAATATATGTCACATTATAATTTGTAACTTACAAATTATAATTTATAAGGCTCACATTATAATTTATCATGTCAGCCATTCCCACCTCTTATTTCCACCTTAGAAAAATATATTGTGAGTTATTTTATCTCGATCACATCAAGCTTGGCCACTGTGGCCACCAGAGGACTTGAAGAAGGAGCAAATAATTTAGTTTTGAAAGACTCTAAATCTGCCATTCCTCAATCCAGATGCAATTCCCACCTGGTAATTAGAATTTTGTGAGCACAGTTGGGTTTGGCTCTGCAGTTCCCACCCAAACCACCCTCAGTTTGACATATGGTGCTGCTTGATTTATCCTCATTAGCTCTAGATTGTTCCATCCAACCTCATTTCTGAGCCAGTTTACACCTGTCTGGCAGAAGTGAGCCTTGGTTAAGAAGTTTAGATCAGAAAATGAACTTTTCCAACACCTGTTGATCCTGGCTTGAATGTTCAGAGTCAAAATCCACTTGAGGCTCGGATATAGGTACAAGAAAAGTCCTAGAGGACTGAAATTTGCCATTTCTTGGTAAATTGGTATAAAAAGAGTAGATAAAAGGTGGTCTCTGTATGTTTTATTAGTTAATTAGCCATCAAAGGATAGCCAAGCTCATTCCAGTGGCAGGAGGAACCTTCTGGGAACCCAGACTTCATCTTTGCAGAAATGTTTTCTTTTCATTGTGTTTGGGGATATTTTGTGGGATATGTGTTGATTTTAAGGAGCACACACCTGGCTCGTGCTGCTGTCCCAGAGCCCACAGGGATGTGTCACGACCTCTCCACATCCCAAATCCTGTCAATCCCACCAGAGTGTGTCCCCGTGTCTCTGTGTGCATTATTCCTGCCCTGAAAGTCCTTTTACTAGTTCACCTCTAGCAGCTTTATTGTGAGATTAATTAAAACTGTACCACGCTGGTAAATGTCTTGGGCTGGAAGTGTCAGACCTTCCAATTAATGCAGAAAGAAAACACAAAAAACAAAGGAGCTGCAACAGAAAGAAAAGCCACCTAAGGGTTGTCTGCTGAAAAGAGGAAGAACATCAAGCAAATAAGGCACATCAGAGGTCTTATTTTCCCTTTTGGAGCATAAGCTGTAATTAATTCAGCTCAGCTTTCCACATTGAAGGGTTTGAGAGCTGACTGTGTCCCTCCAGGGAACAGCCACTAAAATGTCAGCAAAAGGGAAGTCCATGCAGCCTCCCAGTTACAGAGCCTTGCTGTTATTCACTTGGATGAAGGGAGCAGGCAGTGCTGGAGGTGGAAATCTCCATGGCAAACCAGGCTGTGCTTACTCCCTCCACCCCTTCTCCATCTTTGGAAAGCCTGACAAACTCTTCCAGGTTATTTCCCAACCTTGGTGAGGGTCCCTACCCCTGGTTCTTCGTGGGAGTGAAACCTGGATTCAACAGTTTGCAGCAAATATCACAGAATCCTGGAATATCCTGGGATGGAAGGGACCCTCAAGGATCATTGAAGTTCAATCCTTAGCTCTGCACAGGACAACTCCAAGAATCCACCACATGCCTGAGAGTGCTGCCCAGACATAACCAGGGATTCAGCAGGGTTAGAAAAGGAAAATGTCCTTCATTTTGGGGCATTAGGAGCCAGTTTGGAGTAATTTATATTCCTGCAGTGGTCACAGCTTCACTGGTATTTTACTCTCACTGTGCCAGAGCAATATATGGATGTAAGAACAGACTGCTGTTGTTCTCAGGGCTTATATCCCAATTATTAGGAAAATATATGATATCAGGAAAAGGTTCTGCCCCAGAGGGTGGTGGGGCACTGCCCAGGCAATGGGCACATTCCCAAGGCTCCCAGAGCTCCAGGAGCATTTGGACAATGCTCTCAGGGATGCACAGGGTGGGATTGTTGGGGTGTCTGTGCAGGGCCAGGAGCTGGAGTGGATGATCCTCACAGGTCCCTTCCAGCTCAGGGTATTCCCTGACTGCATCCCCACATCTCCCCATTTTATCAAGGGGAGCTGAAGCTGGAAGTGAGGTCTCAGCAGCAGAAGGAAGAGCTGTCTCAAAGTCTCTGAAGGTGTGGGTTTATGGCATCTGAGCAAGTTTGAGGAGGAAGTTCAGGTAACACCTGCTCAGGGAGCAGCAGGTTATTAAGCACAACATATTTAGGCCCTGGGTTCATTGGAATATTGAAGATATGAAGGTAAGGTCCCTTCAGATGCCTGTCCACACACCTGGTGGACATCCAGGAGCTGCTGTGCTTCCAAAGATCTGCCCAGAGCAGAGCAGAGGGACAGATGATCTCTGTCCCAGTGAGATGCAATCTCAGAGCCAGGGTTGGAAAAGGGGAAGGTGAATCTTGCATCCTTCTCAGGGACAGAAAGGGAACAATGAGCAGGCCCAGCTGCCGTGGCTGCAGCAGGATTTGAAGAGGTATTTCACCTCATCAACACATTCATTCACTGGTCCCCAAAGAAATCATACATGGCTCACAAGGACATCTTAGAAATCTGGCAAAATCTGCAAAGTGCTCCTTCAGCATGGTTCACACAACACCTCACCTCTGATCCTACCTAAATCCCAAACTTCAGATTCCCCAGCTCCCAGCCTCCCTTCCCCTCCCTATTTCTAGTATGAATGAGTTACAAAAAGTCATTTAAAACAAAATGATTGAGTTTTTTGGATCTGATAGACAGGAACAGCTAATCCTGTTAGAAATTTGGCTCCTGCTTCTGCCATTATACATTCACAAAAGCTCCTGCTGTGTGCTCAGTCACAATTTTCTGGCTCCCATTTTTGACTTTTTTATTTCAATATACATTAATTCTTTTTCCCCCTTAAACTGCCAACATTCCGGTCAAAACCTAAATCATTGCTCAATCTCTGTTGTTATAATTGGATGTTAATACAGCGGCAGGATTTATTCACTCTGATGGACTAAGTTAATTTAAATGTACAAAAAGGCATCTTAAGTAGCCAATTTCCTTCCCAACAGTCAAAAGATACATTTCCAAAACACTGAACAGTGGCTCTGTCAAGCCATGTGGGTTCTGTGAATGCTGCTATCTTTCAAGGCTCAGCCAGCCCCAAAAAACTGCAGGAAGATTAAGAGTGGAGCTTATTTGATTTCAAAGCCCTGAATAGAGTGTCCATGATAATACAGTTTATTAAATAGAGGAAGGCAAAAAAAACCACCTGAAGGAAGCACAGGTTGAAGCACTTCTGCACCTTTATAACAACCAGTGAGGGTGTTCAGTCACCTGCACAGCATCCCAAGATGCTGACTTTATTCTGGCCTGAATGATGGACAAAGGGACTTGGATTTCCTCGGTCATGTTTGATATCCTGTGCCTTATTACCCGACCTACAGACCCAGTAAAAAAGCAGGGACAGGGAAAAGCAAAGCCCAGGGAGCTGAGGCACATTACCTATTTACCCTGGTGAGAAACAGGACTCACACACAGGGAGATGTCAGACTGGTGGGAGAGGAGCTGGGTTGGATCCCACTTGTCCTGCCACTTCTGCAGGATGAGCACACAACTTACCAGTCCCACAGGGACAGGGAATGTCATTTCTCATCAGACACCCCCAAGCTCTGCCTCTTCATCGTCGCCCTCTTCCCAGAAAATCCATGCTTACATCCTTGGAAAACTGGGGGCTTTAATTAAGGGCGTTAATTGGAAGCAGCAGTAGCTGTCAAGGACAAATGACACAATAATTAAAGTGGGGGTCAGTGTCCTGCTCCGTGGCAGGATAAATTACCTGATCAAATATCCTTGTTCACCAAGGGCCCCCTACCTCCAGTTGTGTGTTTGCTGTTCCTCCTCCTCTCCTGTCTCTGCTCTGGGCACCTTTGGTGAGGGATTTCTCCACTCTGGCACTGCCAGAGCAAATCCCCATTTCACAACCACACAACACTCACACCAACAGAGGTACACTAAGAAGATGAATAGAATGATTTGATGCCCACAGCCTCTGTGGCAACAGCTCCAGGAAACTTTGATTTGAGGCTGAGTGTTGGCAGCTCCCATTAGAAGCTCTCAGACTGAGATTGCTGCTCTTACAGCAATGAAATTTGCTTTGCACACCTTGCAGTGCAGTTCTTCTCTTCATGCACCCCTTGGCAGGACCCTGCCCTGCAGCTGGCTCAGAAAAACCCTCAAATCAAGGGTTTTCTGTGTAAACCATGCTGGGCTTCATTTCTCATCTATCAAGTCTGTCAGTCTTGCAGCTTGTAGGGAACAGCTCTGTCATGGCAGGTGTGAAAAGCAAGGGCTTTGCCTTCTCACTAAACTCTGTCTGCAACATCAGAGTCCAATTCTAAGCTAGAAACTCGTGCTCTGTTGAAGGAGAGACCTTTTGCAGGGTGGGATGTGTCTGCTCTCTGTTTCAGATGTCAAGCAGGGATGAGATAAATCACACCCTGGATGTGCCTGTGTCTGTTCACTGAATATAAAGCAGTCTGGACAGCCAGGTCAGGTGGAGACATTTACAATGTACACCACAGTCACTGGGCGAGGTGACTCCCACACCAGTGCCACACTTCATTTTCTGCTCTTCCTCAAATTTTGTCACCTCAAATATGTTCAGGCCTCCCCTCTTCCTAGTCGCAGCACCAGAATAACCAGTGGCAACACAAAATATATTTTCTTTAATGTCCTGGAGAGTGCTGTAGGAAATCCCCTGTGTTCCATAGCTTGTGAACCACTGCAGAACTCGGAAGCCCCTGTGTGGTGACAGGGGCTGTGTTTGAACAAGAGCCTTTCCCCATTTGCTCTGTCCCAGCCCTCACACCAACCTCATCCCTGCTCGCTCTTCTGGCTGTATTTACAAGGGAACAGACAGATAACAAAGATTATCTCAGTCCTTTTCATAAAGGTTTGGCAAGTTCCCAGTTTTCCCTGCTCAGCCTCTGCCCCGTGCTGTCCCCTCTTCAAAGAATTCCTCCTCTCTGTAGTGATTCCCTCCCAAAAACATCACTCCAGGAGGAGCAGGGGACACAGCATCCTGCTGGGAGCTTGGTTGGCATCCTGGAGATTGAAAAGTGTTTCACACACTCAAAGGTTTCAGTTCAGATTTCCATTGAATTCACCCATTTTTCCCTTACCATGGTTGCCAAACCCTTCCCCAGCTGGGATTGCATCCCATTGGCAGGGAGATCTTTAAATTTCCTTGTAAAAATCAAAGTCCACCAGCTCAGAGGTGTGGAAGGAGAGAAAGGTGATTTTACCCAAACCTGATGAAACCAACCACCTTCTTCCCCACCCTACAAGCCATCAGCTCTGGCCGATTTCCTCTGCCTGCAGCATTCCATCCTTGTTTCTCCCTGCTGCATCCAGGTACCTTCACATCCCCCCCAGCCTTGTTTACACCAAATCTTGATCCCCTGGTCAAGTGTTTCACTCTGCAAACTGTGAAACAAATGAGGTTTGGCTAAACATTTGTGTTCCAAAGCCTTCAAAAAAAAAGAGCTTCATGTCACAATTAATGCAGGGCCAGCCCAGCTTAATGAGAGCTGGTGCCTGTGTGGCCATTGGAGCGTGGCTGCTGAGCAAGGGAGAGGTTGTTACCCAGGCTCCAAAAAGGCTATAAATAGATTTAATTGGGACCTGTGAAAGAATTCATGCCACTGCAATGGGTTTGTCAAAGCCCAGCATCCCTTGAAGGCTCTTGGTGGAGGCTTGAACAGTTAAAACATACAGGGAGAAGTTAGGAGTTGTTTCTGCTGCTGATGGTTCTTTCCAGGTCATGTTGTTCTTTCCAGATGTTCCCATCACAGAATCAGAGAAAGCCTTGGGACCTTAAAGATCATCTGGTTCCAACACCCCATCAGGGGAAGGGATCCTTATCCTCAGTTATCAGTGAGCATCTTCCCATAGATTAATTCTCCTCAGCAGCCCTCTCAGGTATCTCACTGTGTCCATTCCCATCAATTCAATCCTGTCACCACTACAAATTCCATCTTTACACATTGAATATCTCTCTGGGCTATGAAGTTCCATCCTAATCCTCATTCTCCTGCCTGGAGGAACTTTGCCTCCTCTCTGTCCCCTGGCCCTCTCCAGGGTTTCTGGCTCCACCACTCCTGACCCAGGCAGTTCCTGAAGGACTGTGTTGATCAAACTCCCTTGTGCAGGATGCAACCCCTGCCAGCACTATCAGTCTACAGGAATTGGGGCAGTTTGATAAATGCCTCTTTTTCAGTACACAATCACATTTTGAATCCCCCATAATTCCACACAGGAACTGCTCTACTGGCTGGGACCAGCACTCCATGTATCCCAGTTCCTTCATCCATGGCCCAAAAGGAAAGCATAAGACCAGGGTAAACACATTTATGTCCCCAGCAGCTGCCCAGCCTTTGGCTATTTTCATTCATTCTTTCTTCTGTATTTTGTCTGTTTCTCCATCATAGCCTGAAGAGCTATTTATTTATTTATTTATTTATTTTAAATTTTGGTTTATCCTTGAAATTGCATTGTTGCATCCACAGCATGCTTTGCCAGGGATTTTCACAGATCCAGAGCCCACTGCTTGAAGGAATCACCTGCTTTCATTTGTTCAGGACTTGATTTTTCAACAGTTTAATTTCATGCCTTGTAATTCTTGTATTTGCAGAGGGGTTGAGCAGTCAGTTCCTATCCATCCCCTCCTGCCATTCCTGAGTTTACCAATCTCCCCAGACACCCCAGCTCACCTCCTTCAAGGCTGAGGAGCTCCTGCTTCTTCAGTCACCTCCCACATGGAAACCACCCTGTACCTCTGATCACAGAATCATTAAGGTTGGAAAAGCCCTCCAAGGTCACCGAGTCCCACCCAGCCCTGCCCAGGCCACCCCTGACTGTGTCCCCAGGTGCCACATCCACAGGGCTTTGGAGCACTTCCAGGGATGGTGGTTCCACCACTGTCCTGGGCAGTCTGTTCCAGTGCCTGACCACCCTTTCCATGAATAAATTTTCTTGAATATCCAACCTAAACCTCCCCTGGTACAACTTGAGGCTGTTTCATCCTGTCCCTGTTCCCTGGCGCACAGCCCGACCCCCCCGGCTGTCCCCTCCTGGCAGGGACTTGTGCAGAGCCACAAGGTCCCCCCTGAGCCTCCTTTGCTCCAGGCTCAGCCCCTTCCCAGCTCCCTCAGCCACTCCTCATCAGTCTTGTGCTCATCCTTTCTCTTTTAACAATTTATTTACCATTTTTAGCCACATATTGGGCAAAAGGAGAGGCTACGTGGTCATCTCTTTGTGGCCTTCACCACCTTGTCCCCTCCCTGGGCTCTCAGGCTCTTATCTCACCAAAAACTATTAAATCACTGCCTTTAGCAGGGTGTCACCTCTCAGTTTGAGCCACAGGGGCGTCCACATCCCTTAGGCTCATCCCAGGTGACAAACACAACACATCAGATTGACCTGTGATTGTTTATCAGAGGCAGGTAGCTCATAAAACTTGATTGTTTTTAGCTGATGAGTGTGCAGTGGCACTGATCTTCACACAGCTCCCCAGAGCCCACATCTCTTGCCACAAAAAGGGGCATTTGGATTGCTCCCAGACACTTGCACGCACTCCCCACCCCAATTTTTCTCCTCCTATCTCCTTTTACACCTCATTCTCCATGCAGTGCCCTCAAATCTCTCTGACAGGAGCTCCACAGGTAGCATCAATCAGAGTGATAGCATCAGCTGAAGACTTCTGAGGTCACACTGGTTAATCTGCAGCCCCAGAATCTTCAGATGTGAGGCAGGGAGAGCCGTGATAACGTTTGCTTGCAGCTGCTCCTGAGCAAACACACACCAGCCCAACCCACAGCCCCAAAATTGGGGCTTTCAGGGCTATCACAGCACCTCTGCCTCCCCAGAGCTCTCACCACCAGCAGCCTTCCTGAGGGTTTCACTCAAGAGTTAAGCAGGATTCAGGGAGAAAGATGTGAAGCAGGCTATTCCCAAACCCTTAAATTGATGGCTCAGTTTATTAAAGGAGAGAAAAGCAGACAGCACTTGTTGGAGCCCAGGACATCCCTCTGGCTGTCCTGGCTGTCTCCAGACCCTGGCAGGGGGCTCGGAGACCTTGGCATGAAGTCAAAAGGACCTGTGGCTTTGATTTTAGCCCGTGGAAAAAGCTGCCAACTCTGTGTGAGGAATTACAAGCCACAAGGGTTTGAGTAGTGTGGTAGTTGAGTTAACACAGGGTGAAAAAGTAGAATTTTGGGGCTTTTTAGAATGGGGTTCAGGGGGTCAAGATGGAGGGATTTGGGTGTGTCCTGACCTTCTTCTCCTTCTCCTTCTCCTCCATGTCTTGCTGTGATGGTGACACTTTTCTGTTGGTTTAAGTTAGAGACACACTGTCCAACAGAAATGATAGATATTGGCACGTTATTGTAAACATAGTACACGTAATTTTGAGTATATAATGTAAACTCTGCCCAAGAGGGCACACAGATTGCTGTGGCCTCCTTGCTAGACAGAGCTCAGCAGGTCAGAGAAAGAATGTTATAGATAAGGAAAAATAAACAACCCTGAGAAGCCGATCCTACGAATTTCAGACTCCTTCTTTGGCTGCACGGGCTGGGAAACGAGGACTTTTACACTCTTGGGGTCATCCCAGCACCAAGCACTCCCTGCTCAGCTGGTACCTGTGGGAGCCCTCAAGGTTTGGGGGGTAATTAGTGCTATCAAAAGGGGCAGTGGCCAGGCAGAGACACAGGCCACTATTTTGGGGCACATCTATTTGTCTTTAGATACCCCTGCTGTTTGTTTTGGCGTGGAATTAGAGGGAAGAAGATCCCAGCAAAGCCCAGCTCCCTCTCTGTGTGGTTTTAACTCACAAAGGGGGCTTGAAATGCAGAATTCCTACTGAGTGCAGCGAGGGCTGCTCCATCCCAGTGCCCACATTTCAGTGGATGAAGCACTACACGTGTTTTCCCAGCTTTCCCAGGCATTCATCTTGCCATAAAACGAAAGCCCAAGGGTGTTTAATTCAGGGATCATATAAATGCATAACTTTTAAGATCAGAAGGGACCACTACGTCATCTGTCCTCACCTCCTGTACATCACAGGCCACTACCCACCTCCTCTTAGGCTGAACCAGATAATCTGGGTTTAGCTGAAGCATCTTGCCTCAGCTGAAGACCTCCCATTAGGATATGAAGATACCAGGAGAGGGAGAATCCTCCAAATGGCAGCTTGTCCCAGCAGCTAATCACTCACACCCTTAAAAGCTTGCACGAGCCTTACTTTTCATGTGAATTCATCAGGCTTTGGATTCCAGCCACTGATCTTTATTTTGGTCTTCTTTTCCGGGTTGTAAAGCCCTTTAACCTGCTGTTTTCACCCCGTGAAGATGCTCAGAGACCCTGATCAAGTTATTCCTCAACGTTCCTACTGATAAATGAACCCTGAGATGCTTTCAAACCCTATGAGGACCTTCCCACTTCCTATAAATAATTTAGTCCTGCTTTTCCCATCTGGCCACAGACTACAGCTCTCCCACTCTCCTCCAAGGGTGCAGGATGATGTCAACCTGCTTCTACAACAGGCCAGACGAGGAAAAAAACCCTTTGGAAGGATGTGAAGGAATGGGCCCCTCATCCATTCCAGTCATTGCTTTCTAGGACACGTCTCCCACTTCCCAGCCTGACCTAAATTCCTTCCTGTGACACAGCAAAGTTTGTGTTTGTTTTGTCTGAGGGAGCCAAAGTGGCCCAACCACTGTGCCCTGGTCATGGCTAATGCTGAGCTAATCGTTGTTCCACTGAATATTTTATCTGTGGGATTTAATATCAACCTCCCGCTCATTCATGAAAGTTTTCAATAGATTTGGGCCCAATATTGATCCCTGGAGAATACTACTAGGAAAACCCTCTGGCTCTTTGAGAGCTGCCAAGTGTTAAGGCATTTCAGAGATCTCTTCATGCTATTTTTAGGGTTTGGGACTTTTTTTTTTTTAATGGGGACAGCCTGTGGAGTTGTCTCAAGCACTGTGTGGAAAGGTAAAGATAGGGCATCCATAAAGAAAACGTCATTATTTCCTTCAAGAATGGATCATTTCCTTACAGATTTGAAAAATATTTTATTTTTCATATAATCATACTGCCCAGATGCCATTTGGCCCAAATCAGGAGCTTCAGATTTATTCAACATTCCTTATTATTACCCCTTCTAGCCCTCAGGAATCATTGAAGCGGGAGGCTGGATGCTCCTAAATCATGAACGTGTTCCCCAGCATTTCAGATGTAGGATAACTCAGGTCTCAGGTGTGCAAGGTCATCCTCAGAAGAGCCATGCATTAACCAGTGCCTATTTTTTGTAGCTTTACACCTAAATTCCCTGGTGAAGAGCCCAAAGTTAGACAGGATCAACCTGGGCACTGGGAAACCTGTGGAGCTGTAAAAACCTCCTGACTCCTGGTAATAACCCTAAATTTAGACCTCTGCACGATCCCTAAGCTTGTGCTAAGCAGCAGCACACAAGGTTCTTATTCCTCCAATTAGTTTCATTTGTACTCTGGTGAATTTTTTCACATTTCTCTCCAGCCAAAGCAGAAAGACGAGACTCCCACTGCACCTTTCTTTTTATGGAACGACAGACCCGAAGCCCAGATTTCCTGGGGGAAAAAAAAAAAAAAAACAGCTGGCATGAGGCTCTGCAGAGAAACAGAACTTTTGTCCCTGCAGGGAACTATTCAAATTTGATTTGAGGTACAGCTTTGGTGCCGTATGAAACAGGGAGATCCCGTTTCAGCTCCTCCAGCCAAGCCCTGAGTTCACAAAACCCGCTGGCGAGCAGGAACGCTGTCCAGGGGGGCAGGGGCAGGGGCTGGGGATGGTGTTCTTGGATGACTACAAGGTCAACGCTGCCAGCTGGCCTGGGCACAAAGCACAGGGACCCAAGAGACCCCACAAAGCCCTTGCCAACTCCATCCAGGTGGTTCCCAAAGTGGCACCCTGAAAGAGAGTGGGATTAGCCCGCTAAGGCACCTTAAAGGAACCCTCCACCTCAAAGATCAAAGGCGCGCTGGCTCCAGGGCTCTGGTTACACCTGCCTCCCCTGTGGGCAGCCCTTACAAAAGGGTTTGGGCTGGGGGATTTGCTCAGGTGTGTTTCACAGGGCTCACCAAAAAAAAAACAACAACAAAAAAAACCCAAATAATACAACCCCCAAATACCCTTTTGTCCCTGGCCACAAAGGAGGGAGCCGTGCTTGGCAGGTAATGCGAGCGGACAGAAACGAGAGCAAGGAGCAGTGCCAGGTGCTCAGAGAGCACCTCTGAAACACAAGGCACCCTGTGCAGCTCAAAGGACTCTCTCATCCCCTCCACCCCCAGCAGCTGGGAGGGCAAAGCTTCCTCGCTGGTGGGGCAGCCCCAGCACCTGCCTGCAGGGCTGGCTCACAAGCAGGTGACATTTCTGCCTCTTGGCAGGACACTGCTGATCCTCCTGAACCCCTTTATCCATGCCTCACCAAAAATGAAGCCAGTGGCTTCAAAGAGTTTGGAATCCCCTGAACCCCTTTATTCATATCTCACCCTCATCCCAAAAAAGAAGCCAGTGGTTTCAAAGAGTTTGGAATCCCCTGAACCCCTTTATTCATATCTCACCCTCATCCCAAAAAAAGAAGCCAGTGGTTTCAAAGAGGTTGGAATCCCCTGAATCCCTTTATTCATATCTCACCCTCATCCCAAAAAAGAAGCCAGTGGTTTCAAAGAGTTTGGAATCCCCTGAACCCCTTTATTCATATCTCACCCTCATCCCAAAAAAGAAGCCAGTGGTTTCAAAGAGTTTGGAATCCCCTGAACCCCTTTACTCATATCTCACCCTCATCCCAAAAAATAAGCCAGTGGTTTCAAAGAGTTTGGAATCCCCTGAACCCCTTTATTCATATCTCACCCTCATCCCAAAAAAGAAGCCAGTGGTTTCAAAGAGTTTGGAATCCCCTGAATCCCTTTATTCATATCTCACCCTCATCCCAAAAAAGAAGCCAGTGGTTTCAAAGAGTTTGGAATCCCCTGAACCCCTTTATCCATGTCTCACCCTCATCCCAAAAAGAAGCCAGTGGCTTCAAAGAGTTTGGAGTCTCCTTGGAGAGCTCAGGGCACTTGGCTTCTCCATCTCAGGAGCAGAGGTGACCTTCTCATTGCTGCTCTTTACTCCTCCTTTTCTCCAGCCAGTGCAGGCACAATCACAACAGTGCTTCTCACCTGTGGCTCTCAGGCCCTTCCAGGAAGGGAACAGGGAATAAACAGGGATGAGAAGAAAGACAGACCTAGCACTGATGTGGCTGCCTGAAGGTCAAACACACTCATCCTTTAATTGGCATGAGAACTGACACCAGTTTTATTTAAGCAATCTGGCCACTGTCTAAATACTGCTGTGGCCACACATGGCCTGGCTAAGAAACCCTTGGATGCAGAGACTGGCTGAAGCACAGGGAAGCTGGGTGAGCTGATATCCCTTCTCCTGAGGTCTGGACACTGGGTCTGGCCTCCTTCCAGCCACAAAAGGCTTGTGGCATCCTTAGGATCAGCAGAGGTGCTGATACTCCTGAATCCCACTCGTCCTGAGCTGTTCCTGTGTGTGCACACCCCCAGCCTGGCAGCAGCTCACGGCATTTGTAAGCCCTGTCAGGTTTGTACAGCACAGCAAAGGGGCTGTGGGGAGCATTTCTTTTATTTATCAGATTCCATTTCACACCGGTGAACCATAAAATTATAACCACAGCTTTTCCCGGCCTGTTACGGATCTATGACATCTGTCTGTCTGTCTCTCTCCTGCTCACATGGGTGCAGCCTGGTGGCAATAATGGATGTCCTGAAGGAGCAATTTCACCTCTGCTTCCCGAGGATTACAGCCTGCCTCATCCCAAAGCAGCAATCCCTGCCCCTGGTTTATTAACCCAACAGCAGGCGTGGAGAAAAGCCCTCACCCGGCACAGGCAGCAGAGTGGTTTCCTCAGCATTTATGGAGAGCAGGAAATTAGGGATGTGTTATCAAGCCAGATGAGAATCAAGTTCAAATCTCACCAAAATAATAGGTGAGGAGGAGAGTTTCCTTCCAGCTGCCTGGGATTTTACCTAAGGAGAGCTGTAGATGTCCTGCTTTAATGCCAGGAGTTACCTTTTTGGCTCTTGTTTCAGAAAAACACAAGAGTTCATTGCTTTTGTCCCTTTACCTCCTCCAGAGGACACAGAGATTTTTTGGGTGTTTGTCCCAAAAGGAGGTGAAGGGAAAGTGAGGTTTAATGCTTATTTTATTTCTTGTTTCAGCCATCATTCCTTGAATCAACAACTCCAAACATCCTTTCCTGTCTGAAGATCTTATTTATAACTTTGGAAACAGAAATATTCTGGGAAGAAGGGAATACAAGCCAGGTAGGAGCCCAGCTCTAATCCCTCCCTGGCCAGAGATCCTTTATTTAGAATTTATATAATCTCCAGTTCCCTCCTTGCAGCCAAAGCACCTCTGAAATGGACACAAACTCCACCAAGGACTATTTCTTCCCATTCCTTATGAAGGGAGGTGGGATAAATCTGGAGCAGGCTTTTTTTTTTTTTTTTTTCCTTCCCCTATGAACAGCAAGAGTTAGATCCTATTTGCAGCTCCCAAGGATGCTGTGAAGCTCTGGGACTGCTGGGATTGCCTGGCGCTAATGGGGGATGTTTAGAAAAGCATGTTCTGAATCCCTGGAAACATTTAGCTCAGCTCAGTTTGTTTTCCTAAAAGATATGAAATATTGCTGAGCTGAGGGCTCAGAGCAGACATCTCCCCGAGGAGCTCTGTGACCTGAGTTATGCAGATCGCATTAGACAATCACGCCGGTCTCTTTTAGCTTTCAATTCCATGAATTTATAAGTAGTCACCAAATAGTTCCAACCATAATTGTCAGCCTGGGCTGAAAAGAGCTTAGCTAGGCACACAGGCTTTATGTGAAGTGAAAAGTTGTTGTTGTTATTGTTATTGTTATTATTATTATTATTATTATTATTATTATTATTATTTATTATTTATTATTATTATTATTGCAGACGGGTTTCGTCTCGCTCAGCTTTAAACTCCATTTTCTCTGTCAGGATGCAGATTTCACAAGACAAGTTGCCTGACCCGGTGACCAGGCCTGTAATGGGACTGGGACAGTAATTGCCATATTTGCCAGACAAGGATGAATTGCCTCTTCCAGATGAGCCACACAGACAGCAGAGATGAACTTTATCATCGCCCTAGGTGTGTTTTGTTTTCTGCTGATGCATAAACATCCCAGCAATTAGTTTGCTGTGTTAGGGGCTCCCTTTTCCACCTCATTTTCCTGAGGGTTTATATCAGAGTTTTTGTGGGCTACTGACAGCACAGGCTTTTAAGACAATTCACAGGGAAATAATGACTTAAAGAGTGCTCAGACATTGGAACCTTCCCAGGGAGGGTGGAATCACATCCTTGGAAGTGTTCAAACAACACCTGGATGTGGCACTTGGGGACATGGCTCGGTGTTTGCCTTGGCAGTGCTGGGTTAATGGTTGGTCTCGATGATCCTGGAGGGTTTTTTCCAGCCTGAATGATCCTGTGATTCTATGGCAATTTCTCAAATATTAATGCATGAATCCAAATTCTTTGCTGTTTTGGAATCTCTCACAGATTTAGAGCATTTGTGATGCTGGAAACTCTGGGAAAGAGGAGGATGTTGACTGGTGGTGTAAAAGATATTTTCCAAGCTGAGAGTAATTAATTCAATCCCCACCTAATTAGACCAGGTAGCAGGGCTTCAAAAAAGCCCCCAGTCCTCTCCTACTGATTTCACAGAATCCCAGAATGGTTTGGGTGGGAAGGCACCTTCAAGCTCATCCAGCCCCACCACCTGCCATGGGCAGGGACACCTCCCACTGTCCCAGGGTGCTCCAAGCCCTGTCCAACCTACCTTGGGCATTCCAGGGATGGAGCAAACACAGTTTCTCACTTCCTCCAAGACATTGTTCTGTAGCATCAGTGAGACCATCACTGGTAGTTCCTACAACTTGACCACATCTGAATCCCTAACTTCAAACTCAGAGTAGCCCATGAAAAATCATCAAAATTGTTTTTTTTTTGGAATGTAGACTGAACAGTTCCCCCCAGATCATGTCTGCAGAAATCATAAACCTTTCATAAAAGAATCTAATTGATTCAGTTTCCTATGACTCCAGACAGGTCAGATCTCAATAAAATTCCATTTCACCAGAACATTTAGTTATAGTTTAGAATTAACTTCTCCATTTCCTTGGCACTGTTTGTGCTTTTTAATTTACTTTTCCATACAGTTTGTCAAGCAGAAGTTGATGCATGGCCCCTCTTGCAAAGGATAGCTCAGAGACCAATTAGTCAACCCAGGGATGGGCAAACTCCTCCTAACAGAACTGCAGGGCTGCCACAAAATGGCAGCTAAACAAAGATCTATCTCGATTTTAAAAATATTAACCTTTTTATTGACACTGCCATCTATCAGAAGGTTTATTCTCTGAGTGACAAGGTGGGGGAAGCCAAAAGCTGATCTGAATGCCACCAGCTCCCCCATCGCCCCACAGATGGGGAGCAAATGCCCAGGGGTGCTTTTAGGCATAAAGGCTCACTAAGAAACCATTTTGGCAAAATAACAGAGATTAAAGCACGATTTAGAAGTACAATTTATTATCAAATGCTTCCTTAATTACTTAGAAATTGACAGATTTAATAAAAACTAATATCTAGCCCTCTCCATCTCCTATTTCTGCTGTCAACTCCAGTGAGATGCTTCATAAAAGGGGAAAGTGTCCTATAAAAACCAGGGCCTCGTATTAGGTATCTGTGTTTTCTAGCACCTAGAGAATGGTTTATAATCTGAATAATTTAAGTCTTCTAAATGTCTGGGCAGTTATTATTTTTTAAATTAAAAATCACATTAAAGCATTAAGCTGAAATATTATTTCATGTTTTCTGAGGGTGGTTTTTTTTTCTCTGCTTTTGCTTGCAAATGCATCACCAGGAATGTTGTTTCGAATGAAAGAATGAGGACTAAAACATAAATTACCACCTTAGTCCTTGTCCTGGGGAAATTCTGTCTAACAATGGAGAGAATCATTGCCAGGACCCACTGCAAGGGTTGAAATTAAACCTCTCTGGGGAGATGCTGGTTCACAGAATTCAGTCCACTGAGCCCTGACAGATTGCAAGGAGCTGTTTTTAGGCTCAGCACATCAGAGAGGAGGCAAAAAACTTGTAATTTGCAAGTTGTGCACCTGAATTTAGAAATGCTGAGCTGGTTTCGGAGCAATAAGAATAATCTTTTTTCCAAATAAACCTTTCCCCCAGAAAGGAATTAGAGGATCAGGAGTTCTGCTGGAAATACCTGTGGTAGCAGTTTATCTGGGACAGCTGGAGGGGTGGGAGGTGAGCAGAACTTGGACCCAAAGTACAGGAGATGAAGGGTCTGAGGCAGAATAATCCTCCAGAGATCATATTTTGGATAAATATATATGAGCCAGCATTAAGGAGTCATTAATGAGCAGAAGTCTGGGAGAGCTCTCTGCAGAACCTGTCCCTGCTTGAGAAATGATTGTCCCTGTTACAAGGGATCACTGAAATCCTGGATTTCACATTCCGAGAGGCAGAAATGGTGAGTGAGGACAATTAATTTTCACCTTTCATGAGAACAAGAGATGCTCTTCAAATTGTCCACCGAAAGGAAGGAAATTAAAACCTCTCCTGGTTGTTAGACAAGAATTCCCAGGCTTGGAAAACAAAGCTGAATTCCCAGAGCATCCTTGAGCTCCCCTGGCTGCCAGATGTTGATAAGCTCAGGACGAACCCGACAGATTATTGGGAAAGGAGGGGGGTCAGAGTGAATCTCCACCTTTAACAAACTGGTTTTCAGTTTTTACCTTTTCTGCTTTGTTTCCTCCAGGTCCCTGCAGCCACTATTCCTTCATCCAGCAGGACTGGAAACTGGAATCTGCTCGGTGCTGTTTGAGAGGCAGGATCTCACCTGGCTGTGTGAGCTCAGGCTTAGGGGGTTGTTTCCTCCTTTTTAGAGGTTAGAAACATCAGCCTCAAAAGAGAGATTTGCTAGAGAAGCTGTTCTGCTCTTTTCTCCTCATTTTTTTTTTCTAGTTAAACTTTAAGGAAAGGCTGAGGATTGCAAATGTGATATTTGGCTAGGAAGGATTCTAGCACGAGGAACCACCACTCTTCCTCTTGGTTTGAAAAGACCAGTCTATTTAAGGTTCAAACCCATCTGTTGCTCCATCCCCACTACAGCTCCTTCCCTTTTGTTGCCTGGCTGCCAGCAAGAAGATGCCACTTTCCTTCATCTGGCTCAAACCCGTGGTGTTGCTGATGGCACATCACGGATTATTCCCTAAATCTTGCTTGTGTGACGATGTGACATCTCAACAGAACTCCCTGCCAATGCTGTGTAAAAAACACTCCCAGCTGATGCCACTGTCACAGACAGAGACATTTGCCGTGGAAGTTGCTGCTGCCTTTGAAAACAGGAAAAGGGCAGGCAAATAAACCTCCTCCTGCTCAGCTCCCTCCTCTAGTATTGCCTGTTACCTGCTGGTGTCCTCAAAATTTAAAGCCAGCTTCCTACCTCAGGGGTATTATGTCTTCCTGAATCCAAAAGAATCCCAGATTTGAGTGGCAAAACTTTCAGATTCTGGGGTGTGGGAGACCCACTTCATTGTCCCTTACCATGGAATCATTAAGATGGGAAAAGACCTCCAAGACCATCAAATCCAACTTGCAATCAAAATACCCCTGTACCCACTAAACCATAGGGTGAAGTGCCAGATCTGCTCAGTTTTTGAATGTTTCCAGAGGTGGTGATTCCACCACTGCTTTTGGCAGCCTCTTCCAATGCTTAACCACTCTTTCAGTGAAGAAATCTTGTCTAATATTCCATGTGAACCTCCCCTGCCACAACTTGAGGCTGCTTCCTCTCGTGCTGTCACTTGTCACTGAGCCTGACCCACTGACCCCCATCTCACCACAAGCTCCTTCTAGGTATTTGTAGGGTGTAATAAACTCTCCCCTGAGCATTCTTTTCTCCAGAAAAGAATAGGAATTCTTTTTTTTTTCTGCCAGAAAGATCCTCAGCACAAGGCCCCACATCATTTGCTGAAGGTGCCTGAAGGTGGAGACTGAATTAAGTCCCAGCTCTCATACACAGAGTAGAAGCAGAACTACTACTGTGAGTAGGACTTGTGCTACTTCATCTGCATTTCTCACCTGTTTCGAATCAAAAAGAGGGCTCAGCTGACGAGTGGACATTAATGACAACCAAAGCCATCAGTGCAGATGTGGTTCAGGTACACAAACCTCAGTTTTGGAGGAAATGAGCACAGACACGTGAGTGAAGTCTTGAGTAATAACATTTTAGCAGTTCTCAGATGACACAGGAGAACTGCAGAAATGTCAAACCTAACCCCATTATTCAAAAATAGGAGCACGCGATTAGACAAGCAATTATACACCGAGGAGCTTAACATAAATTGTGGGTAAAAATATCAGAAACAATTTTTCAGGATTTAGTGAGGGAAGCACCTTGTAAAGCATAATTGGATTAGAGGAGACAGCCAGCATGGATTTACAAGCAGGAGGTCTTTTGCTTAACTAACTTGTGGGGAGTTCTTTGAAGCTGCAGCATTACTGCCAAGGTAGGCAAGGGAAAAGTAATAGATGTTATGCACTGAGATTTCCCAAAAGCAATTGGAGAAGTTGTACAGCGAGATTATCAGCTAATGGAAGCAGCCGTGCTACAAAAGTGGGCTGGCTTAGAAAAATGGCTCAGAAGCAGAAAACAGCCAGTGTGTGGGCTGGCTTGCCATGTTCCCTCTCAACCTCAAAAGGGAGTGATTTAAGTGCTTGGCCTGGGGAAGAAGGAGGTGGAGGGCTTCAGGCTTAGAGATCTCTTCTGCTCGGATTTCAGAGAGCTCCCAGCCCTTTGCAACGTGCACATCTCCCAGCAGAGCTCAGTTTATCAGTGCCCAGGATGGGGACAGCCCAGGGACATCATTCCTCCTCCAGACAGAGGTACAGTTCAAAGGCAGCACAGCCTGCTCACAGAAGGAAAACCAACTTTCCTTGCCCTGAATGAGTGGGGAAACTGAAGCACAAGCAGGAAAAGATGCTTGAGCTCACCAAGATCGGTGCCAAAAGGAGCACAGATCCCTCTGGCTCGTGTTGCCCACAGCACGTCCGAAGCAGAGGAGTTTTGTGCACGTGCAGGGTGACCACAGCCTGTCCTTGCCAAAGGAGAGGCCACCCCCACAGGGAAAGAGGAAATTTTGGGAAAGATGGATGCTTCAAGGACTGAGTGGGCAGAGGAGGGGTGGTGGCAGAGCCCTGCAGCAGGAGATGCTCTGCTCTCAACCCTCAGCTGTAGCCACAGAAAAATTTCATGGAGTCACAGAGGGGTTTGGGTTGGAAAGGACCTCAAAGATCATTCAGTGCCACCCCTGCCATGGGCAGGGACACCTTCCACTATCCCAGGCTGCTCCAAGCCCTGTCCAACCTGGCTTTGGACACTTCCAGGGATCCAGGGGCAGCCACAGCTGCTCTGGGTACCCTGTGCCAGGGCTCCTTACCCTCTCAGCCAGGAATTCCCTCCTAACATCAAATGAAAATATCTCCTCTTCTAGTTTTAAACCACTTCCTATCAGGATTTGTCCAGTAAAAAGCCACTCTCCCTCTTTCTTCTAAGCTCCCTTTAAGTACTGAAAAGCCACAATAAATTCTGCCCAGAGCCTTCTCTTCTCCAGGCTGGACACCCCCAGCTCTCCCAGCTTGGCTGCAGAGCAGAGGGAGAACATTTGTGGCCTCCTCTGGGCCTGCTCTGAGATCTGTGGATTTCCATCAAGAGGGGGTTAAAGGAGAGGGTATGAGTGATGGGATTTAAATCTCAGTCCCCAAAGCTCATCCCAGGAGCCAGCTGTTCCCTGTGTTCCTTTTCCACACCATGTCTCAGTAGCAAGCAATATTTTGCTCCCAGACCCAGCTGCTTTTCTTGGCAGCCCTTGGAGCCTCCAGAGCTGATAACGTTGGAATCCAGGTTCAGGGCAGTCCTGCTGCCACCCAACAACAGCGGGATCAGCACATTCCCAGGGACTCTGCAAGGCTTTTATGGGATGCCCTGCAGAGCCCAGTCCAGCTTACAGACCTCACCCTGCCTCTCTGCTCCTCCAGCACTGTCTGTCATCCACATCACTCCTCCTGGCATCCTCAGTTCCCTGATTCCCTCTTCCCACTTTCCCCCGGAACATGACCCACGTTTGTTATGGATCATTGTATTTACAAAGCTTAAGCTGAAAATCAATTTTAATTACCAAAATCAGATTGCCGTATCAATAAATCACTTGGGGCCTCTAGGAGACATGGACAGAAGGTTGCACCTGGATGTGGAGGGAAGGGGAGATAATGGCTCATTTTCCCATCAGGCCCCTCCCTGCATTCACTGGACAATATTCATCAGTGTCATTATCTTTTGTATTAATATGTAAAAGGCTACAAAAGGGACATGAATAAAACTGGAGCCAGTTTTAAGCAAATAGGGTTGGCTGAAACTTGATTTACCAGTGACCTCCTGACCAGAGCTTTTTTAAAAATATATATTTGTGATTACCCATCACCACTTCTACCAGAGTCAGCCTTACTGGGGCATGTGCTGCTTCAAGAGATTTTCTTCTTTCTATTCCAACATTTTTCAAGACAGGCCCAAAGCTGGAAGAGGAAAGAGGCTCCAGCACAGAAGGTGGTTGGGATATCCCAAGAGGTACTTGGCTCCTGTGCCGTGATGGATAAATCTTTCTTCAGAAGGAACCCAAGGCCCACCTAGTGCCAAACTTCAGGCACCCTTGGAGAGGCCACCACAGCCAAATCAAGCCTAATTTGACAATTATTTAGGCACCTTCGTGTCCAGATCCACAAAGGGATGTAGAGGGTTGCCATCACTGACGTTAGAGTGAAGAAAAAGATTAAATAATCCGAGATCAGCCCACAGCAGAAAGCCATGATCACATCAACTCTCCAAGACAGACACAAGCATTTCACTGCTCTTGTCAACCCCAGACCCTTTCCCTGCACACTTCTCAGCACTTGGGGCTGAGCCCTTTGGGAATCCACATTATCAGAGCCAAACCCTGGGGATTTATATACATTTGCATCTCCTGAGGAAAGTCTAATTAAAATAAAAGCTTGAGTTTTGTCATTTTTTTTCCTGACGCATAACTGCCAAGGACTTTCTGCATCTTCCCTTGCAAAATTAGACCGAGTCTGGTAAGGCCAAGTGTGAGGGACACTCGGTGAAAAACTGGGTAAAAAATTTCTCTTCAGAGAACTGTCCAGAAGCACCTGGGAACAGACACACATTGTCTCATCCATCAAAGTTGTTCTCCCTTGGCTCTCAATTCCCCTCTAATGGATACATGAGGCAGGGTACCAGGGAGCAAGTAAATTAATTGGAATTTAATGGAATAAATGGTAACCCCCACCTTGGACTCCCATCAAGCAAAAACAGGAGAAATAGAAAGCAGTTCCAAAAAGAGAGAGGTGAGAGATGGTGAATTTGAGAAAAGCCCAGAGACTTCCTCCACCCTCCTCCTGTATCCTGGATGTGGGAACTGCATCCAAACCAGAGAGAGTCAGACAAAATCAGACTCAGATGGAGAAAACAAAGCTCCTATGAGGAAAAAAGAGCTTCTTTGGCAGTCAACAGAGACATTTCTTGCAAAGATACCTCTTTTATCTCCCTGATACTTTTATGAGCACCCGGATGATGCTGCCAGGGAAATGAGGTCGGCGAGGGCCAAGCCAGATCTTCCCACCAGGGGTGATAACAGCTCCTGGCTGGATCTCTGGCAGTTTCCTCTAGTGCTAAACCCCCAGGAGTTATTGGAGGTGATAAGTTCCCCCTCACAGCCCATCTCATCACGTTGTATCTCCCCCTGTTCACCCTGCACGGATGACACGCAGCTGAGCCCTTGCTGGATGCCGCTTCCAGGGCCTGCATCCCTTTTCTCCGTAACCTCACGAGGCCATCTTAGTTCTCTGTCATATAAAGCACGAGAATTTCGACCAGCTGAGCCTCCATTTGGGGCAGGAACAATCCCTGAGTGAATCAGGGTGCAGGAGGACAGGGAAAACCCAACCCTGTGTCAGCAAGACCCCGCTGCAGATGAGCCGGACGCCGGGAGCAAGGCGGGTTTTTGGCATTCTCTGCTGGGCCTGGTGTTTTTCCAACTCTCTTGCCCTTTTTCTGCCGTGGGTGGCAGCAGGATTGCCAGCTGTTGGAAGTCTGTGTGCTTTTCACCCACCCACGGCCCCACGTGTCCTCTCCCAGCGCCCGAGCCTGATGCACAAGGAGGAATTTTCTGGGAATTTGCAGCGCTGAGTGATTGCAAGGGAGGATGACTCTGCTCTTCCACAGATGGTGCCTTTTGCCATGGTCTCCTTTCCAGAGTGGATCTCTGTGCTCAGGGCCCTTCCCAGATGCTAATATTAGCCAGGCACTCCATTCCCATGCTTCCCATGGAAGTTTTACTGGAGGCACCTGCAGGAAAGAGGCCAAGGGTTGCTGGATGGTTGAAAAGATCTTTGGGCCTGAAATGTGAGTTCTCAAACGCTCCTCCCACACACTCAAACTCAGCAGGAAGAGGAATTTTCTCTTTTATCTTCCTAATGACCCTAAAGCCTAACAAGGGACCATCAGGAGGAATAATGGCTCTTCTGCTCCGGGTTTGAGGACTTATAGACATAGCACGTGAGGACGTTATTTAGTAGTGGCTTTGGAAATGGTTTATTAATGGTTGGACATGGTGATCTTGGAGGTCTTTTCCAGCCTAAACAGTTTTTTCATTCTGTAGAAAAAGAAATCTAAGGATTTTCTGGGTTTGGTATTTTGGTGGGTTTGTTTGGTTGTTTTGTTTTTTTTTTTTTTTTCTGGTTTGGGTTCATTTGGGGTTTTTTTTCACTTTAATAAATTTACACAGAGACACAGAAATTTTTTTTATTCCTGGAAACACAGAGAACAAGAGTAAGAACTGACACAAATTTGGTCTCATTGTCTTCCCCAAACTATGACAGTCAAGTTTTAAATAAAAATCTATAAATAAAAGACTGATATTAAGAGGGAGATGAATGCATTCATGAAAAATTTTGAATGAGGTAAAAAATAAAAGGCACAATTGTCTCTGTGACCAAAAATATACATCTTTGTTGGTGCCTCCAGAGCCTCCTTTTGCATTTGGATGCTGGTTTCTTGCATATGTTACCCATCACCCAGCAACTGCCTCCACAGCACATACATGTGCTTTATTTCACATATTTTTTCCAAGTGGCTGAACATTTGACCCAAAGATTCCTTATGAAGGCAGGGCAGTATTTTGTTGATTGGGCTTTGGGTTTTTTTAATGATAATGATGCAAAAAAAGAAAAAAAAAAAAAAAGAAGAAAATGGGGAAAACAAAAGTTTCTGCATGAGGTTTTCATGACACAGGACAAGTCAGAATAATCATCCTCGCAGGAATGACATCCAAATAATGAGATTCCAGTGAATTGTTTCTTTCCTCTTTGCTTTTGCCAAAGTTTCAATAGTGCAGTTCCCATTTTGATTTCCTGCTTCAGCTGAAGGATATATCCTTGCTACTTGGCAGGGAAATTTTACTTGTGGATGGTGTTTTTTCTCATATTTAGACATTTTTATGGTTATCAGCATGGGGATTGTTTTATTATCCAAACATGTACAGTAAAGCCCCTTCTGCAGAAACCTTAAAACTTCTTTAGGGTGCCTTGATGCAAGTTGTCAAAATCTCTTAAATGCTG
Organism: Vidua macroura; assembly: GCF_024509145.1. NCBI lineage: Eukaryota > Metazoa > Chordata > Aves > Passeriformes > Viduidae > Vidua > Vidua macroura. The sequence goes on from NC_071575.1 coordinate 70,912,080, forward strand.
ACCCTCCTCTTCAGGATGCCTTTGGATACAGACTTTAAACCTCACTTGAGCTGACTCTCAGACAAGAATTTTGCTGGTTTTCAAGCAGGTGTTTCTAGCCTTGATATGTCCCCTTGGTGGAGACATTAAAAAGACCTGAGCCCCTCTTATCCTTTGCTCTGTTTTAAAGAGGAGTTAATTCAGGGAAGTCCCTGCTTTTATTTGTGATTTTTTTTTTTTTTTTTTTTTTGTTAGGAGATTGCCACAGTCCACTCCCACCTTGCAGGATTTAAGTCTTATCAGATCCTGTGGGTATTCTTGGGAAGTCGGGATCACAAGGCTGAACTGTCACACCCAAAAAGAAGATCCTTTCAAACATCTTGCTCTGGTGCCTTGCACACCCAAATCTGGGTGGGCTGCACCGGGAAGTTCATTCTGCAGAAGGGGATAAATGCAATGCCCACTCACTTCTGCTGTCACTGACAAGCAGGGGGAAAGCACTGAGCTGGAATCTCTAGTGCAGGGACAGAGGGGAGATCCACGAGAGCTGACACAGTGGTCCCAGCCAGAAAACCACATCCAGTGTCACACTGCACACAGCTCCCTCTCGTTCCAGCCATCTCCTCCTTCTCCTGGCTCCATTTCAGTCATGGGTCACTTAATTTTTCCTCCTGGCCATGATCAAAAGCAAGGTCCAGGCATGGCTACAGATCTGATTTGGTGAAGTCTTCTCAAAAGAAACAATTCCTGGAGCAGTCTGAGCTTCTGGAGAACACTCGGGCTGTCTGACAGCTGATGCTGTTTTGTGCACTCAGCTGTCCTTTCATTCACCAGAAATGTATCGCATTAAGATTTATTAAATTACTTTTATTAAATTAAGAAATAAACTTGAAGCAAGCTGCCTCTATTTGCATAATGGGAGGCTGTGCAGCAGATGGGGAATGGGGACCGTGGGCAGGCAGGAGTCTGCAAGTTTGGGAGATGAATATCCTCCAGAAAATTCTCCCAGTTGTCTCTGAATGGAAAATAACCACAATTTCCATGGACTGGGTGGTGACAGCAGGGTCACTGGCAGGGGACAATGAGCAAACTCCTGGACCCCAGCTGGCTGGGACAACCTTATCTATTCAGCTTGTTCATCTGGAGCTGGCTCGTAGTCCCAAACAAACCTTTGGAGGACTTCTGGAAAAGCATAGCAAATACAAACAAATGTAATTTTCCCAAGAGGGCAAGTGCTGCCCAGATAATCACACAACTCTGCACAAATAAAGCTGGTAGTGATTTCTGTTCCAGCTCAGCAAAGTGGAGGAGAACTGCTGGCCAGAGGAAGTCCTAGGTCTCCTGTTTAATTAATTGATTTGTTAATTTTGATACCTAGCAATTATCTCATCGTCACCTGATCAGTGTCTGGTTAAATAACAAAGTCTGGAAGACAAACAAGGAAAGGCTCCTGGGGCAGCAAAGAAAGCTGATGAAATTAGGAGCAATTTATGCTTCATAATCCTGATCCTGCTTTAATAAACAGTTTCATGCCAGGTAAGGATCCTGTTGGTGGCATGAATTGCTCTGTCCCCACACAGAGGCAATCCCAGCAAGACTTCCAAGAATCCTGGCTATTAGTCAATTATTTACCTGATTAACAGATTCCCTGTTAAGCTGCATATCAGGTATTTATCACTGAAATTAACTTAGAGGAATGAGTGCACAATTACAAGGAATTGTTCAAGGCCAGCTGGAAAGACATGGAATGGGATGCTGCTTGGATAAAACACCTGTAACTCAGCTTGTTCTGGATCCACTTCCTTGTGGCTGATCCCATCCCATAAGTCCAGAGGACCGAGCTTAGAGAATTGCTTGTGCTAAGCCACATGTGGGTTATCACAGAACCACAGAATGGCCTGGAAGAACCTTAGAGATCATCCAGCTCCACCCCTCTGCCATGGGCAGGGACACAGGGAACCTCTGGGTACCAGATCCAGGAGGATGGGAAGAAGGAAGCAGGCAGAGGGGAAAAAAGAGAGATGAGGGTAAACAGCTCAAGACAGCACTAGCAAGGCCTGAAGGCCAGGAGGTCAGTGAGGTCCATGATGAAAATTAACCATTGACCTGATTTTCTGCATTTCCACCAAGGTCGTTCAGCACACTGGGAAATTGGGCCACGTCTGTTCCACTGACAGAAGGAGGTTTGTACTTTTGATTTTGTGGTGTCTTTTTTCTGCCCTAAGTAAAACCAAAGACTTCTTTCTCCCATGGGAGAGATTTCAGCTGTCTCCTACCTTCTGCTGAATTCCAGAGCTCACTGATCATCAAACAACCCTTGCCATCACAAAAAGCCGGTGGGAAGGGTCCATTAATGATCTCCAGGAGAAACAAATCAGGTCTTGCTCATTGATTTGAACCTAAACCAGCCACAAAGCTGGAATTAAGATCAGCTGTGGAGAAGTGGCCAGACCTACATCAGCAGCTTGTTAGTCAGGGGTGGTTGAGTCCTGGATTGGTTAAACCACAGATCCACAGTGGTGAGCGGCTGATGAGAGCTTCTCCTGACACCTCTGTGCCACACAGAGCTGGCACTGGGTGGACTTTGGAGTTAAAAGTCCCCAGCCCTGGACTAGGGAGCATCTGGTGTGCAGATCTCCCTGGTGCTAATTCCTCACAGATCAACCTTCATTAGAGCAAATACCTGACAAGTTACAGCTCCTGCATTTCTTTCTCGGAGTTATATTTAGTTTTATATTTATATTCCTGGTTTAGCTGTATCCTTGTGTTTATTCCCCCAGGCACGTGTTACAGCCAGCTCCAAAACGTTGATATGCTCTAGGTGTTGGTGACAAGATGTAAAACCTGCAGGGCTGCTTTTGCAAATGCTGTTTGCACAAGTTTTGCAGTCCCCACCCTGGGAAAAGGTTTGCTTGCATTGCTTTCCTTTAATTTCCATTTGTTCTGTTTAGTAAAAATGTCATAAACCAGTAAAAGCAAAGGAAAACTGTGTTCTTCTATGCACTAAGTCTCAAACCTCAATTTTCATTGGTTTCTTCTCTTACAACATGGTAAAAATGTGGCTTTCATCACCAGAGCCCACACACTGTGGGGCAAAACTTCAGCACTATAAATTGCATATTTGAGTGCAGGGCTCATCCAAAACCACCAGTTTATATGTCCATAGAAGTAAAGTTAGACTTTGGACTTGTTTACACACAAGCTTTATGTGAATTTAATTTAACCTAGCATATTTCAACCAGAATTTAATTTCAACTAGCATATTTCAAGCCGAGTGTGTTGTTTGTTGACTTTTATTTCAGTTTAAAACTTTATTTTGTTGTTGTTGTTTTTTTTTTGTTTTTTTAGCTGAGCTACTACTCTGCATCATCCAAGAGCAGCTAAACAGACATAAAAACTATGAATAAATAAATAGAACAGCACCATAAAAAATGCTGAGCAGATCTAATCACACCAGTTTAAAAACAGACCCCGGAATAAATCTTGAGTGTCCGGGGATGTCTGGATTTTAGTGTGGCACCTAGGAGTGATTTTAAAATCTCTTACTCTGCTTTCTCTTGAGAAAATGATGGAAGATTCCATTCAGCTCTTAGCCAGAGCTGCTTGACACTGATTCCCTGGAGAGAAGGAGCTGAGAGACTGAATATAGCATGGCACTGTGTGATTACACTATTTTCAAATGGATACTGGGCATCAACAGAGGAAGGCAGTCCTCTTCTGCTTAAAGGATCAGAAGGGAAACAGAAGAGACAACGGAACAAGATTCTTTGGGCAAATCAGGCATTTCTGGCCATCCTGGAAGCACTGGCATGTGCATGTTGTCCCATGGCATTAGAATGAAATCCCTGACTCCCAGCGTGTTTTAATGCATGATTCACCATTTCCCCTGTGGGTTTCTTTTTTATATGTTCCTCTTCAGGCTCAGAATCTCCACTTCTGTGTCAAAACACCTCCAAGACAAAAAATTTTTCAGGGGCAGCAGTTTAAGAAACGAGGAGGAACATGCCCCACAACGAGCTGACATCTGCAACGCACAGAAAACTCATCCTTCCCAGAAAACTCATCCACAGAATGTTGGAAGCCTGGCTGCTGGGAATTTTAGGTTTTCTGTGCTGCCAGGCACTGACCCCCAAGAGAACACTGCGTTGACCTGAGGCCGTGGAGAAGCTTCCAAAATGGAATGACAGAACTGGGATTGTGGGGGTGGAGTTTGAACAGAAGTGTGTGATATCACAGGGTGGCAAACTCAGAGTTTAAGGGTTTAGAATATACTAATAGATATAAAGCAAGATGGAGGTTTTGGGGCAGAGGCTGCTCCTTCTTCTTCACCTCCTTCTCCATGGCTTTGGGTGGTTTTGTGTAATTGGATAAAAAAGTCCACATTGCAGGCACGGGTGGTTGGTTATTGGGTTAAAAGTGAAAATAATTGAGGTGTCATTTCTTAATTGGGCAGTTTATCCTTAAAAGGCCTTGTAGAGAGAGAGATGGGGCTCCATTTTTAGTTTGTTAGAGTGAAGTGCCGTAGAACTCACAGTTTGTGAGACCATAACATAGATAAAAACTAATAAACATTTGAGTCTGAACAAGAAATATCATCTCACGCATTTAATCCCAACCTGGGCAGAAAAGCAGCAAAAAATCCATTAACATAATTCACAGAATTCCCAGAATCCCTGGGTTGGGAGAGACCTCCAAGAGCATCGAGCCCAGCCCAGCCCCAACAGCTCAGGCAGACCCTGGCACCCAGGGCCACATCCAGGCTTTTTAAACACATCCAGGGGTGGTGACCCCACCACCTCCCCGGGCAGCCATTCCAGAACTTTATCACCTTTCTGGAAAAGCTTTTTCCTGATATCCAACCTGAATTTCCCTTGGTGAAGCTTGAGAACCGAGCTGATGTCGGGAAGGTGCTTCCTCTGCAAGGAGGGGAAAGGAGCCAGCACTGCCCTTCTGCCCAGTTCCGCGCGCTGTGTTTGGGGTGTGGATCCGTACACAGCGGGCATCTGCTCCAAGGAAAGCACGTTCCGGGCAGAGCTGTGGGGACACGAGGATGCAGGAGTACAGGGCATGCCACGGTGCCCTGAGGAGGCTCTGCCGTGGCCTCACGGAGCGCGTGGCACCGCGGGCACAAAGAGCGTCACGCTCGCGGCATGGCGGGGTGGCACGGGGAGGGTGTTGGAGCAGGGTGTGGGTGTGCAGCTGTGGGTGTAGGGGGTCAGTGAGAGGAGGGCCTTGTGATGTCTGGGGAGACACAGTGTTTTGCTTGTATTTCACCTGTTTTGCAGCCTTTTTGTGCTCCGTGTTTTGTGGAGCCTCCGCCCGGTGTGTTTTCTGAGTGTGTGCCCCAGCTCATGCACTGATGGAATGATGGAATTGTTTGGGTTGGAAGGAACCTGAAAGATCATCTCATTCCACTCCCCCTGCCATGGGCAGGGACACCTTCCGCTACCCCAGGTTGCTCCAAACCCTGTCCAACCTGGCGTGGGACACTTCCAGTGATCCAGGGGCAGACACATCTTCTCTGGGCAACCTGTGCCACAGCCAAGAATTTCTTCCCACTATCCAAACTAATCCTTCCCTCTGTCAATATAAAGCCATTCCCTGTGTCCTATCACTCCATGCCCTTGTATCAAGTCCCTCTTCAGCTCTCCTGGAGCCCCTTTAGGCACTGGAAGGTCTCCCCATATCCTTCTCCAGCTTGAATACCCCAACTCTCTCTGCCTACCTTCATAGGAGAGTCTCTGTTTGTAATCTAGATTGAAGTGTGTGCTTCAACCACATGAATCCTGTAAAAATAATGGTCAAATACACATTAGAGACAGTGCTGTATCACCCCTTGTGCCAGGCATGTGTGTGTGCAGTGTGCTCCAGATCCCATGCAGTGTCCAACACTGGGGGACACTTGACAGGACAAAGTCCCCTAAAGTGCTGTCTGGTGAGAAAAACCCTATTTAAATACGCCCATGTCACCAACAGAGACACAGTTTGACATTTCCACTGCCTGGAGGGAAAATATTTTATGCAGCTGCACATTAGGTTTGTCAAACAAGTCAAGGGAAAAGGAGATCCATCTCGCATCTCATCTCCGGGATGGGGATGGCAAAAGCAGCAGTCTGGAAAGCTCTGCATGCATGAGACACTCTGAACCTTCACTCTATGTCTCATTCCTTCCAAAAAAATGTTATGAGCCATGGAGGGAGGCAGGAGGATGGGAAAAAAAAAAAAACAGTTAAAAGAGGAAGTTATGAATGTGAATATAAGTAATGAAAATGAAATTAGAAAGAGAGAAAGCTGTGATCACAGCAGCTGGCTTGTCACACTACTCCTGACAATGTTGATTGTCTCACTTCCATCTCATGCCTCACCTCCTGAGTGTCTTCTCTTCCTGCAGTGACTGAAGGATTGTTAGAAATTAACAATCCTTCAATCACTGTAGTAATTGTTAGTCTCTACTGTTAGAAATTACCTTTTCCAGCACAGACTACAGGGATGTCCATAGGAACTCAGACTGTGTAGGTCCAACTCCCATCTCAAGCTGACCAACCATTTCCAACCCATCTCTTGCTCCTCTCCATCTGTGTCTTTGTGTATAAAATGTTAATGGAAGGGAATAGAATGGATTAAATTGCCACCTTTTATTGGATCAGCTCAAAATTGAATAAATCCTGCGCAGTTTTGGGTTAGACTTGAATATCCACAATGGTTTTTTTCCATTTCTTTTGCAGACATTTAAGCTGATTATTAGATCTGCTACAGGGTGATACGTCCATTTAACTCATTTTCTCTAAACACATTATCTGACTTGTAGATGTAGAAAAATCCCCCCACATTTTTCCTGTGGCATATACAGGCTATTTATTCCTGGTTTTCTTAATTATTATTCACAGTAAGCATTTCCTGCATGGCATTTTGGCATGTGCTGCTAGGATGGACTTGTCCATAGAGAGCAGAATTAAAACCCTTCCAGAGATGCAGCATCAATAGATTTAAGATCCCTTCTTGGCTGAGCTATCCCAAAGGAAAATTATGAAGTTTAGTAGCAGATGATGTCTGGAATATTGGGCAACAGCAGGGGCATCTTCTGTAGGATCCATCACTGCACACCCCAGTGTTTCAGCAGGATTCCCAGAGGAGGGGAAAAATAGTGGAAGGTTGAAAATAGTGGCTGAGGGTTGTTTAATTTACCTTTTTTGGTAAAAAAGAGGCAGTGGAGCAAGGGAGGTTAAATCATGGATGAAGCCAGGCATGCCATAGATGGGAATTCAAAATTCATAAAAATAAGAACCTCTTATGGTCTATGGAGTATCTTAGAGGGGGGTAGGATATCAACCCCCAAAATGTGTTGTCTGGGCCACAATCAGACACCCAACATCCAGTGCAGTGCCCCTGGTGACCCTTTCAGGTGGACAATTAGCCAGGAGTGCCAGGCTTTGGCCCCTGGTAGGGTGAATAGAGAGAAACAGTCCTGAAATATGTGGCTGTTTTGAAGAGAATTCTGACATTTCTGTGCTGCTTGCAGGGTCTGGCAGCACTGAGGAGCACCAGGCTGGGTTGTTGACTGTCCCTTAACGTTATCACAGTTGGTGTGTCAAATATGGTCTGGGACCACAGAGGGATTTGAGAAATTCCTGCAGGGTTTGATCAAGAAACCCGTCTGCCAGGCTGGCCAGGTCTGTGTGTCCATCCAGGACACAGCAGGATGCTCTCTCTGGGACAGCTGTCCTGCAAAGGCTTCTGGAGTTTGCTGGAAAGTGAACCAGGACTGCTCAGCTCGGTGTGAAATCCCTGGCATTAAATGACATGGGCAGCACAGCCCCTGCTTCTGCAACAGATGGAGTGAATTCCAGGCCAGCCTCTGCTTTGCAAACACTCCCAGGAACAGCCTCCCCATCAGCAGTGCTGACTGACTCACCACAGCATCCCAAACTCAAGCACAACCACAGGGAATGTCCTTGTCCCCATCCCAACCGGCTCAGGTGGCATCCCAAAGGTCAAAGAGCCAAATCCTTTGGTGTGAGAGATAAAAGCAACCCTGTTCCTGCCAAAATATGGTCTGGGCCATCCCTCCTGGGAAGGTGGTGGGGAAATGGTGGATTTGAAAGCTCCTGGTTGTTTACAGCTCTTGGCTGTGCCTGATAGTTTGAGTGCTGGATGAATCCCTCAGAATTCTGGGGTCAGAGCATCCTCCCTCCAGAGAAGCTGCAGGATTTCCCTGTAGATCCATCACCAGGGACATGCAAAGGGCTTCCAGCCTTCTCATTCCACCTCTACCTTCCCCACCGTGTGAGGAGTCCCTGAGCCATGACATGGGCTAATCAATGAAGACACACCCTGGGGATCCCCATCACTGAAAGTTGTCATTGTCACCCGAGGACTCCTTCCTCCACCTCTTTGCTGCAAGATCAGAGCTTCTCCTCCTTTCTGAAGTGTTTTCTGCAGGTGTTAAGACACTGCTCGTGACAACTTCAGCACTGCCCATCCCTCCCTGGAACTGGACTTTGTGATGATGACAAAAAGCAGTCAGGGACACAAGCAGCTTGGCTACAGGAACAACATTTCATCCTAAAATAGTGTCAGAGTGAGGACAGTGCTCCCCCCACATCCCACAGCACAGCCAAAGAGCTGAGATTCAAGTAGGCTCTGGGTTGGGCACCAGAGTTCCCAAAAACCACCAGGAAATTTGGGTTTTTATCTTCTTTCTGTGGTATAATCTGACATCTGCTGCTGAAAACATCTTCCCATGCATACCATCATTTATTTGTTCTAATGGGTTAGCCCTTGGGAATTTAGGGAGACAGATAAATGGGAAGAGTGTTTTGCACTACTGTAACATTTTTAAACCTATTCTCATCTTTTCTATCCATATCGTAACTTCCATAATTTTTAAAGAAAATTCAAAGAAAAATCAAAGTAATTCTCCAAGCTTACAGGTGGCCAATACAGCATTCCAAGACCTTTCTTCCCATTCTTTAATTTGACTCAAATCTAATGCTTTCCCTGTCTGGCTCTGACCATTTAGCTGTAGAGAAAAGGCTCTAAAAATGCAGTTTTAGGCCAGAGAAAATGCTGTGCTTAGAGTTTCTCTTGCGGGATATGCTCCTTTTTCCCCCACAAATAAAACAGAACCGCAGAAGAAATCAAATTATCAATTCCAGCCTCAAAATAACTCTTGTAACAACTTGCTGCTGAACCAGGTGTCTGAGCACTCACGCCAACACCCCAACATGTGCCTGCACACAGAACCCAACTCCCAGCCCCTCCAGGTCTCCTTCTGTGCCAGTTTTCTGATCAAACTCACTTCAGGAATCATCAGTTTCATCTTCCCTCACCTACATCAACGTTTTTCCCTGTGCCCATGGTCATTACAGGCTTTTGTACCTTTTTGCTCCCTCTAGTTCCCTCTTCAAAGCCAATCCTTTCATTCCCACTCCATTGTCGTGGGAGGACTCGGGACTTTTTGACAAAGAAAAATGACAAATTTTATTACAATTCATCTCACCCCCCTCCTTTCCCCTCCCTATCCACTGGCCCAGAGTGTGGCAGGAGCTGTGATGCTGCAGGTCAGCAGTGGAGGCTGCCTGCCCTCCCGTTTACCTGAACATTGCATGGAATTAATGGACATCACAGGAAGAACAAAGTGCATCCCTACATCAAGGGAATGCCATAAAAATCACACACTCAGTTCTTTTAGGGGAAAAAGATCTCCTTTCTTTTTTTTTTTGTGGGAAGATCAGTAGAGCTTACAAATCATCCATCCCTCCATATAGATATATTTGGAAACTACTATTGGCCCCAAAATAAATCTCTTTGCTGAGCATAAAACCACCTGAGGACACAAAGTAGTTTGAAATAATCTTATAAATATTAGGTGTCTTTGCCTCCTTATCATTATTCATCTCCTGGTGCCATGAAAGCACATAATAAAAATAATCATTAAAAAAAAAAATCTTAGAGAGGACATTGTTTGGAAGAACAGGGATCATTTAAAAGCGTGACCTGTCAACCCAAGGGTGCAGCCAATGGAAACTGGGTCAAAAATACAGAGCAAAAGTGTTCAGTGGGCACAGGAAATAATGTCAAACACTGGGAGAATGTTGAAGCTGTTCAATGGCAAAAGTTAGGGAAAAAAAATTATAGTAAACAAATTTTCTCTTGTTATGTCTGCCAGCCCTCAGAATAAATCTAGGAACTGGGATCAAACTGAAATTTGGATATTTCTGGGGTTTTTTTCCCTTCCTCTAACCAAAAGGACATTAACGAAAAACAATGAGAATGGTTCAAGTGATCTGTAAAGGAAAAAATAATTTCATTTAGTCTCCTGCATGGAAGGGGAAGAAATAAATTTCTATATATAAGAGAGGAGAAAGTCAACATGTCTTTAAACAATAGCTTTCAGGACAAAATATACATCCAAGATGCAAAAAAAGTGTTTAGAGGATGGTTGTTCTCCAAAGTCATTGAACTCCACAAAAATATTGACTCTCCCTTTCCAAAAAAACTGACTCCTTCAAATAGCCCAACTTTGTTTTGTCCAGAGTTTTCTCTTTCCAGAGTACAATGAGGATCCCCCAGGGAGAGCAGAAACACGCTGAATATTTTGAGTTTCTGCAGAGGGGAAAATCCCTTTGCACCCAAACACAGGAGCTGGTGGTTTGCATGCTGGAAGCAGAGCCTTGCAAAGCCAGGCAGGGTTTGTGCTCTGGTTTTCCCAAAGTCAGCTCTTTTCCATATCCAGCAATCCCACAGGACATGAGCAGCAGCAGCAAAGCAAAGCTGAGCCCACACAGGCCTGAAATCCATCTAATTAGTCCACCTTTCCAGCCTGCTAATGGTGAGTCCAAGCTGAATCCCAACTGGATTTTCCAGCAGCTTGGCTGTGAGAGGAGTCTGCTCCCTGCTCCTCCTGTCCTTGAAGAGGAGAAAGCCTGGACAGACACTTAAAGAGTGACAAACTGTGTCTGGACAGATTTGTCCTGCTTACCTAAGTTGAGTCCAGACAGAGGACAAATTAAATCACATTTATCTGCTCCTGCTGCTTGTCAGACCATCATTCCCACTCTGCTTAGCTGGACAGTGTCACCCTGTCCTCTACAGAACCACACCAAATGAAGAGTCATGGGTAGAATGAACCCTGTCAGGATGAGGAGAAATGTGAAAATAATAAGTCTTAGAATTATGGGGCTTGCCTGGAAAAAAAGGTGGAGCATCAACAGCTCCAAGAACTCATCCAGCTGCCCTTGTTCCAGAAGTAGTTTTGCAATGACTTTGTTGGTCTTGGGGCTGGGCACTCAGCACCAGTGCCCACCTGGGTTTGACTTCCCCGTCCTACAAACAGGCACAGCACAAACACATCCCACACACTCACAGGTACAGGCAGGCACAGACGTGGGGATAAAACTGAAAGTGTGAAATGCCCGTGGCTGTGTGTAAACAAGCTGTCCATGCTTCCTCCTTGGGGAGCACAGAGACACAGGAAGGATGGGGGGAAGGATCTGGGGAAGGATTAGTGGAATCCTGGTCACATCTAAGGAAGTGAGGGAGGTCACAGCATAAAAATAATTCTGTCTCTCCATCAACTGACAGTGGAGTCTCAGGTAACAAATCAGACGAAAATCATCATCACAGAATCGTCCCAGAATGGTTTGGGTTGGAAAGGACTTTAAAAATCATCCAGTTCCACCCCCTGGCCTGGGCAGGGACACCTTCCACTAGCCCAGGTTGCTCCAAGCCCCAATGTCCAACCTGGCCTTGGACACTCCCAGGGATCCAAGGGCATCCAAAATTTTCTGGGCAACAAGAGATGTTTCCATGGCAGACAAAAGTTAGTTGAGTTTTCCTTGGTGTGTCTCAGTTTCCTGGGAGCTCTTTCCATTCTAGCACAGGACACCAGAAAAATACCAAAGCATGAGGTTTTCTGCCAAAATTCCAAATGGATTTGAAGGACCGTGACTGGTTTAGGTCTATTTCAATTCTACCTATAGAGCCTGAGGATCCAGTTATAGAGGTGAAGCCATTAAATTTACAGGCATTTTAATTCTAAGCAATTATATAAACCCTATCTGCTTGTAGAGAAAGCCTCCCTGTGTCAGAGCTAATATTAATTTTAAATCTCCAACCTTTTCAAATTAATGTGAAACTGTAAGTTTCCACATTCTTTGATTAAACATTCTGCTGTGTAATGACTACTTTATTATTTCCCCCCATCCAAATTACTGATTGTTGTCTTACATTACAGCCTCATCGGTACTTATTAAATTAACAAGACTTTGAAACACTTAATGAATCAAAACTCATCAAGTGTTTCCAAAGTTAATAACTAATCTAAAGATCCTTTTCTTTTTTTTTGCCCCTGCACTCTATATCTGCATGTGAATTTACACATTCCCCACACAATCGCTGAAGTTCAGATGGTCCTAATCTCATGAAAGATTTATTACCCATAGCTCAGTGATTTATTCAACATTTGCTGGAGCAACACGTAGCACGTGTGAGGAAGGGAGGGAGGAGGGTCTCTATTTATTGTTTCATTTCCAAGGCTTGTTCCAAGTTCCTGGGACCTCTCCGTGTTTTTTTTTGTGTGTGTGTGTGTGTGTGTGTGTGTGTGTCTGCAGACTGGAGCTGAATAACAAATTTGTGGTTGTTAAATTGGAAGTAGAAGCTGGGGGTGCACAAAGGATGGCTGAAATCCAGGGAAGAGTGACTGGAGAGTGACAGGGACAGAATAATGGAGAAATTGCTGCTCTGTGTTCTAAAATGTAAAACCAAAAGGAAAAGTACTTTCCAGGATTGTGAAAAAGCAAACAAGCCTTTGCATCAGATGTTAAGAGGACGATTAATGATGAAGGGGAGATGTGATTGGTAGATCTTTGGGACGGGTATGAAGGTACAACACAAAACCCAGGAAAAACCAGGGGAACAGCATCCTTCCTCCCAGGCTGTTCAGCCTGGAGAGGAGAAGGTTCCAAGAAGAGCTCAGAGTCTCTTCCAGAGCCTAAAGGGGCTCCAGGAGAGCTGCAGAGGGACTGGGGACAAGGCTGCAGGGACAGGACACAGGGAATGGCTCCCACTGCCAGAGGGCAGGGATGGATCTTGGGAATTAGGAATTCCTGGCTGGGCTGGAATTGCCAGAGCAGCTGGGGCTGCCCCTGCATCCCTGGAATGTCCAAGGCCAGGCTGGACAGGGCTTGAAGCACCCTGGGACAGTGGGAGGTGTCCCTGCCCATGGTAGGGGGTGGAACTGGATGAGATTTAAGATCCCTTTGAGCTCAAACCATTCTGTGATTCTGTGGGGATCTTTTAAGAGCAATGCCTGGAGCAGGACCTGTTCCTGGGGAATGGCTTGGTGAGGAAAAAGCAGAGCTTTTCCAGTAATCCAATAACTCCAAGTATTCCCAATAATTCAGTAACTCCAGCAGAGATGTCTCCTGGCAAGCAGAGCACAGGGAAATGCCCTTCCTGCTCACCTGCACCCACAGAGAGGGGCTGGCTCTTAGGTGGGCTGAGAATGGAAATTACCAGGATGTGAAAGGGAGAGGAAATGCAGGAAAGGGAAGAGGAGCCTCAGGATTTTTGAGGATTTTTTGAACATTTTTTGGGATTTATTGGGAATTCTTTGGGAATTTTTGCAGAATTCTGTGGGAATTCTTCGGAATTCTTTGGGAATTTTTGCGGAATTCTGTGGGAGTTCTTTGGGAATTTTTGGGGAATTTTTGGGGAATTCTGTGGGAATTCTTTGGGAATTTTTGGGGAACTTTTTGGGGAATTTTTGGGACTTACTGGGAATTCTTTGGGAATTCTTTGGGAATTTTTGGGGAATTTTTTTGGGATTTTTGGGGATTTTTTGAGGGAATTTTTGGGGAATTTTTGGATTTATTGAGAATTTTTTGGGGGGGGGATTTTTGCTGAGGTTTTTGACCTTTGGGTTGTTCCCAATCCTAAAAAAAAACCTCAGGATCATCTCCTGACATTCCAGGCTCGGGATTGGCTCCTGGGGGTGGCCAAAGTTTGGGAGAAATCTCAAAAATTCCTCGGGATTATCCATTAACGGAGCTGGCAGGATGGCCACAGCAGCACATTTCAGGCTCCAGCACCAGAGCACGCCCAGGTGCTCAGCTGCCCATATGGAGCCTCCTGCAACTCCAACAGGATTTATGCTCCGTCCATATAAATTGCATCTCTCTGCCAACACGGTGATAAATGTACCCTACAAAGCTCCCTCAGGCCCCACTACCCTTTTCCCCCTGCCCTGCACCATCTCTGTTCTCAGCTACCTCGGGGCAGCTGGATTTGTGATTATCCACTCCAACACCCCATTAATCTCAGGCTCCCTTTTACACGTGTAGGAAGAGAAATCTTTGTGTAATGACAGCGCTGTAAAACAGGGAGCCTGAAGTGCAGCCCTGCTCAGAAAGAGCTCACGAGCACCTACAGGGGCTGTGAGGAGAGACCAACAGGCCAGGCTGAGAGAAGAAATCCAAGCCAGCCATATGGGGCTGGGTGACAAAACCCATCAGGCGGATACGGGAGAGGGGAAATTCATCCTCAATTTGTGCCGCAGCAGCTGAGACCCCGGAGTGGCCTTTTAACTGGATTTTACACCAATTCTCTCTGATGCATTGTGAGGAGAGATGCAGGCGCAGAAGGGCCGTGGTTCAGCCCTGCAGGCAATTGTGGAAGAAAATGCAATTACATCTGGCTGCTGAACTTGCCCTTGCCTTCCCCTGGCTGGACGAGCTGCGCTCTCGCCTGGGAAAACATATATGCAAAAAGGAAGGGATTGGAATAGATGGCCCTGCCATTCCTATCAGTGACCCCGTGCCCATGCTCCCTGTTCCCTGGAAAAAATGTTCATGCTGTTCCAACCACAGAGTAATTGCAATCGGGGCAGGGGGAGCTTAGCCCAGCCCTCACTGCCCACCACCTCTCACACAAGTCTTGTCCCACACTCTGGAGACATTTTAGAGCAGTTTCTCCACAGACTGCACTGGAATTCCACCCCTGAACTCCTCACTTCTCCTCCTGCATGCTCATCAAGGTGTGGGAAGGTGAACATCCCGTGGCCAGGTGTTACAAGAGCCACCACGGCTGGAGGACAAAGCACAGGGAAGATGAGTCCTCTGTCACAATCTGCCCAGCCAGGCTTCCTTCCATAGGAGTTAGGGCTTTCCTCAGGAGGTGACTGGAACTAAATTCACCCCCAAGATCTCAACCACACCTGCAGCACACACTGCCCTGGTTTGGGCATGAAAATTCCCTCTGTCTCTTTTCCCTGTTCCTCACAGCAGTGATGGTGTTACTTCCCTCCTAGTGAGTTAATTAATTAATGCATGTGACATGAATTACCACTATCACCTTCCCTGCTCCAGTTATCCCTCCTGATCCAGATCATTCATTTGTCCTGAAACACCAAGATCTGGATTGAAACAGGGACAAACTGGAACTGAGCTCCATCTCTATAATTTAGCTCTGTTTCCTTACAGATTCCCAAATAAGAGTGAAGTCCTCGCATGCCTGGTGCTCAGCATTTTTATCAGACCATGACACGTGATTTTCTTAAGGTCAGAGGTGAAGTGACTCGTCTGCCTTTCTGGCACAGTGTCTTCCCACTGCTGCTGAGGTGTGAAACCAGATGTCCTCACCTCCAGGCTGGTGTCTCACCCCAGAGATTAAACCCCTCCAAACCCAAAGCTGTCTTACTGAGGCTTGAGCAGGAATTTGGATGTGGAGCCCGCCAAGGAGGCAATTTTGAGCCAGAGACAACACAGAGCCCTCCAAAATACCCCAACCTGCCAGCAGTGTCAAGTAGTCCATAAATTATCCTTGAAGCTTTCTGGTTTTAATCAGTCCCAGTCCCTGATTACTCTTGGAACGTGACTCCAGGCCCCTGCATGGAGTATTTATCTTGCATTAATTAGATTAGAAAAGCAAGGATATTCAATACACCAACTAATCAAGTCAAGGGATCAATACAGCACGTGGCAGAGCCTTCCAATGTCCTCACTCTGTGAGATGACAATGAATCTGTTCCAGAAGGTGCTGAAAAATAACCCTTGGTGACTTAACAGAGGGGAAATCTGAACTTTCATCTGTCTACCCACTTGAGAAGAAAGAGATGGAGCTGGGGTATAAATAACCATTCCTGCAAGGCAGAACTGGTGGGGCCGAGCAGTAAAACACAACTCCAGGTCTTTGGCCAACGTGGAAGGGTAGCCAGGGCTTCAGGAGCATTAATTACAGCCAGCCAAGGTGCCTGATAACCCTGAGGCAGCAGCTCCAGGTCTTGTTGTCAGGAGGGTTTTCTCATGAATTTCGGTGCCACTGGGCCATGAGAATATGGAGTTATTTGATGAGTAGTACAAAAATAAATTAAGGGGAAAAAAAACCCCAAGACTTAGCAGCAGCCATCAGCAGATGATGGAAGTGCAGCCTGCTCTGTTCCAGGCAATGATGACTTACCCGTGGAGGAATGGGCTTACTGAGCATTTCGGGGCACTGTTTATTATGTTACAGGGCTGGAGGGTTGTTGGGGGGGGAGTCCTGCCTGAAAGACAGAAACACAAAGGAAGGTGACCTTGAGTTCACATCAGCACTGAACTGGGGCTGAGAGCCTGTCTGGTGAAGCCCTGTGGGCTCCTCAGGACTTATAAGAACAGTCTGCAGAGCTGTTTCCACCCACAAGCCATCCCCTGACAAGGATGAGTAGAGCAGAGTCCCTGAGCTGCAAGCACAGATTTAATGTGAAAGATTGTCCAAGCAACCTTTTAACCTCCTGCTTTCCTCTCCTCTCCTCCAGAGCTTTCATCACTGTTAGAAAAAAAGTTATTAGAAGAAAGGAAGTTGTTGTTAAATCAGTAGCTGCTCTCTGATATTCCATGTGCTATTAAATTGTCATGCTGGGTAGAGGGATGCTGGTTCCTTGTTTATAGCAATAATAAGGTAAGGATGGAGAGCTCTCACTCGATTCTGTCTTGTGTTTCTGCCCATTTTTTTGCAAGCCCTATATTTGTCCAGCATGACTTCCTAGAGCAGATCACCCATTTCCATGGAACCATGGAATGGTTTGGGTTGGAAGGGACCTTCAAGGTCATCTCTTTCCACAGGGACACCTTCCGCTAAAGTGTGGCAATAATGCCTCAAATCTAACTCAGAGATTATCCTTCACTGAGAAATTCATGTGAGGGTGAAGACTCTGCCACCTGCCTCAAAAAGTCGGGGAAATTGTTCTCATCACTCACTGTCTGGAGGGAAGCGGAATTTCTGCATGAGTAGCATCTTTGTAAAAGAATTAATTTTGTTCCTCCTCTTCCGAGCATTTGCTCCACACGAATCCTGGCCAAAGGGGATGCATTAAGGGAAGTCTGGCAGTCATCTCCTCCATCCCCCTGGCTGGGGCTCCATCCCAGCCCTGTGGAGCTGGATGTGCTCCCTCCTCCCTCTCCTCTGTCACATGCAGAAGTTGTGCAGCGTCTCTGCAGATCAAGCTCCCACTCCAGTTAATTTTCTCTCTCCCTGTGCAGCCCGCAGCAGTTGGAGCCTGCACTGAGATGTAATGATCTCCTGTTTTTGTTCTTGTGAGTCACACTCTGCTCAGTACAAACCTCTGAGCTAATCCCAGCGTGAACAGCTGTTTCTGGCAAAATGAGGGACAACAGGCAGACAAAGCTGCTCTGGCTGTTTGTTTCCTTCTTCTTCAGGAACTAAATCTTCCCAGTTAAAAGTTCTTGAGGACGTCCATTAAGTTTATTGAGCTTGCAGGAGGTCTCAGCTACAGCTCACTGTTTTGTGCTGGGCTGTTTAGGGCAACGCTGCAAACATTTAACAACCTGGTGGGAGGGGAGAGATGATTCCAGTTGAAGGGTGAGGGGTTTTTTTTCCCCAGGAATTATCATTAAAAAGGAAATGCTCTGCATCTGGAAACATGGGGAATGTCAGAGAAGAGATTTCAGTAGTCACAGTCACTGAAGGCTGTGCTTCCATTGACTTTCATGAGAAATCTTGTCAGAAAAGACTGGATTAACAAGATTTGGTGTGCCCAGGGGTTTATAGGCATTGAGAATGAAGGAGCTCCTTTACCAGCTCCATTTCCCTTTACTAACTGTGTGGATCATGTGAATACACAGGGCTAGGGATGAGATGAAAACCCCAGATCTGATCTTTGCTACGGTTTTCCATAATGAAAAACTTCTCCTGGTCTCTTCTCAGCCTCCAGCCTGGGGAGATGGAGAAGAGATGGTGATGTGCCCCAAAATCCACAGCAAGTACAAGCCCAAGGCAGAAATCTCCAGTGTCTTGGCCCCCTCTGCTCTTTGCTTTCCCTGTCAAATCCCCCAAAAAAGAGGAAAAAACTGCTTTTCCTCTCACAGATGTTGAGAGGAAAGGGATGATGAGGAACGTGCACATGCCAGGGTCACTACATGGTGAATCCTCCTAACTCACTCTGTTCTTACTTCATCTTTCCTTCCTGGGAGCAGCTGATTTATCTTTATTATCCTCCTCTGTTGTCACTGTCATTAAATTTTGTTGAGCCAAGAGACTCCACTGTGTGCTTTAGTAATTCGATCAGAAGGGAGGGGAAGCAGAGCTGAGGTAATGGGCTGCATGGACGAGGTCAGGAGAAGCAGCCAGTGGCACATTAAGGGAAATACAGATCCGGGTTTGCTTGGAAATGGTGATCCTGGAGCGTGCCTGAGCAAGGGGCAGCAGCAATCGGGAGCAGCAGCGACCCTGTGCCCCTCTGCTTTGGCTGCCTCATCTCCCTAAGACCTCATCTTGCAGGGATGTCACATCCCAGGTTTTAGTCTGCCTCTACCAATGCAAACCAGCCCCTGGAATCAACAAGGGAAGAGCTCAGGCAGTGCTTTTCCCAGCTCCCTGCTTTCCACTCCGTGTGAATTTGTGGTTTTTTTCATTTTAAGCACCAGCCACTAAACCAGCCCGGTGGCAAAGCAGTCGTTTATCTCTGCTATTTTATTTATGTGGCAAGGTTTCCCTGCTGAGAGGAGAATCCCACGGTGCTGTGCCCTCAAATTGGGCCTGGCTGGGATGGAGTTAATTTTCCCAGATCCCTCGCAGTGCTGGGGACTGGCAGATGGGAAGGTGTTGGTAACACTCCAGTGTTTTGGCCACAATATCAAGGCTGTCTCTCCAACATTTCCCCCTCACCAGCAGGCCGGGGGTGGCAAGATCCTGGGAGGGGACACAGCCAGGATAGCTGTCCCAAACTGACCAGAGGGACATTCCAGACCATATGGTGTCTGCTCAGCAATAAAAGCCAAGAAAAAGGAGGAAGGGGAGTTGGATTTGTTAGTAAAGTATTTGTCTTACAAACTGCCAGACATACTGAAGTCCTGCTGCCTGGGAAGTGCCTGGACATCACCTGCTGATGGAAAAGGGAGTCAATATTTTGTTTTCCCTTTGCTTCTGCACACAATTCTCGTTTCTGCTTTATTTAACTGACTTTATGCTGACTCACAAGTTTTTAAAATCTCATTTTCTGTCCTGCTGAGGAGGGGAGTGATGGACTGGTAGGGTGGTGGGCACCTGGTGTCCAGCCAAGGCCAGCCCACCCCAGCTATGCTGCACACATGGAGTAAAAGACATTCTGCTCCACATCCAAATGGAACGAGAGTGGCAGAAAATTCAGGGAGAAAGGAGCTTCAAGGCACTGGAAACTGAATAGATTGATCTCCTACAGACCAGAATGACAAAGAGAGAAAACAGAAATGATTTACCTGGGAGGCCAGTGGCAAAGCCCTGGTTCTGGAAGGCCAGGTCCAGCAGCCTGGCTGCTGAGCACCCTGCTCTGGTGGGAAGTGTCCCTGCCCATGGCAGGGCTTGGACTGGATGAGCTTTAAAATCCTCCCAACCCAAACCATCCTGTGATTCTGCGACTCTGTAGATAACCTCAGCCCCTCAGCTACAGCAAGAAGATAAGCCTGAATGTCACTTTTTTGGTGCTTCTAAGGCAGACCCTCAAAAAACCCACACAGATTAGGGGGTTTTTATCCTTTTCTTCTGGGTTTATTTTCCCTAGTGTCTCATTACACTGGGTAATGTTATAAAGTTTCTCGTGGTCAGACACTTCTGTCCATGCAGCATCCCCACCCCAGTGCTCACCTGGATGTGTATGATAAGGAAACTGCAATTTGCTAATTATACAGCCACATAAAATCAAATTATTATGGTCCACTGCACAAACCCCACACGTGTTTACCCATACATGCACATATAGTGGACACAGTTCATCTGGTGTATTTTAAATTAGAATGAAAACAAAGCTCACCAGGAGCCCCAGTGACCACCAGTGGCCACTCCTGCTCTGGAGAGAGGTGTCAAGAATCCATAATTTGTGTTGGATTATGAAGGGAGACTGCACACCCAAAACAGAGGGTTGGATCTCTTTTTTTTACAAATATTCAACTGGATGATCTTTAAGGTCCCTTCCAACCCAAACCATTCTATGATAAAAAGAAACTACATCTCTTTGTGCCTGTTTCTTGCTTTCACACACACATGCTCTCCCACAAATGCAAGTACACACACAAACTTCATGGACTCCATGAAAAATAATAAAAATTATATAATGAGACTATAGACAAGATGTCCCAGATCCCACGTGCACTCTGGGCTATCTAAAGTCTGGCACAATAAACTGCAATTTCATCTGAATAAATTATTTATTAGTTTTTGAGGGTTCTGGAGCCTATTTTTTTCTTTTTTTTTTTTTTCTTGAAGCTCATAAAGGCAACAATGAAAAATTACCCCAGAATTTATTCCTTCTGCATGCTGGGAGAAGCACTGTGTGTCTCTGTACATATGCAGATATAAAGCAGACCATGCTGTGATCTTATGTTGTTATGAGCAGACTGCAAGTTCCTGCATGCCACAGAAAGAAGCAAAATGCCATAAAAATTAAAGGAGCATTGCAGAATTGCAGTACTTTTGGGGGCACATCAAAAGGAAGAGGTCCAGTTTCCTTTGGATACTGGATATGGCTGTTCACCTTCAGGTTATTTAGGCTGGAGCTCATTTTTGCCAGATGATCTCCTCTCTACCTTCAGGCACTGAGGTGCTGTGGGACACTGCCCCAGAGTGTGGCAAAATGCACGTTGATTGTGATGAGGATATGTTGTGATTAGGGCTGCCCTAAAAGGTCTCTGTGCACAAACACCAACGAAGACCCCAGTATCCCCCTGATTTTTCACTGCAGTTTCCTCTCTGGCCACAATCTTAACCCTGCCCAAAGGCTGGTTGATAGCAACACCGCACTGGATGTGCCAAAATCTCCACAGTTTTGAAGACATTTTTCAACTTTGCTGGTCTCCTGCAGCTCTGTTATTCCATTCACAGGCCATGCCCAGCTTTCCCACTGCACCTCTACCAAAATTTGACAGCACCTTCGAGGTTCCAGTTATGATGATAAATGGAGATAATTTACATTTTCTTTTCTTTTGGTGTGGTTCAAACTTTAAGCCCATCTTTAGCTGTTTCTAGACCCTTAGCACTTGATCTGGGCTTTTTGTTAACTTTACCCTCCTGTTACACTGAAAGTGTTCAAAAAATGCATGGATGTGGCTTTTAAGGACATGGTTTGGTGCTGGGCTTGGCAGTGCTGGGTTAAAGCTTGGACTCAATGATCCTAGAGGGCTTTTCCAACCCTAATGATTCTGTGATTTGAAGAACAACTTTATGCATTGAAGCACAACTACAATGTTTAACAGAATATCCTCCAACACCTAAGGATCAGCAGCTGAATCAGAGCAGTGCCCTGAAGGTTAGAGGAGGATGGAAATAACCCAGGAGATGAACAAAACTTTGGGAGGAATGTCCTGATCCCTACTGCAATTTGTCCATAAGAACAAAACCAAGAAGCTTCCACACCTCAGCTCCCCCAGGGAGCCATTCCCACAAATTCCCTGCTTCCCTCTGTGCTTGATGCACTCTGAGAAACAGCCCCACAAATGTCCTTGAAGGGCTTTGCCATGGATCACTGATTTTCCTAATTTCTCTGCAGTTCTTTGTCAGCAGTTTCACCTCTGGGATCCCTGGACACATTTCCTACAGCAGTGATGTGGGTTTGGGTCTTTAAAGCCTTGAAACTGAGGGCTAAAAGTCTTTAATTAAGGGAAGATTAGCTGCAGTCATCCTGACACACCTTGATGTCTGAGCCAGGCTGCTAATTCCAGGTGGGTCATCTCCTGGTGTGGGATCTGTGTCCCTGGAGTGTGATCTCTCCTTTACAGGCTGCCCGGGAGCCAGAATAGAAGAAGGTGACAAGAAAATCTCGATAGCTCTAAAGCAAATCACAGCTTGAGATTGCCAGAATGTTCAGTCCAAGCACTCAGACTTAAAGCTGAAGAAGTGATATAATTATGTGACTTGGCAGAATCCATTTCTGGCCATTCTTTGGGTAGCAGACCCCAAAATCATCACTGTTCAGGCCACCTCAGGTGCACAGAGCAACCACCTGGGCAAGCTGGGGACAGAGAGAAATGAAAGGGGAAATGCTGCACCCTCCCAAAGGGAAGAGAATTAATTCCCTGACAGGGGGAAAAGTATTCATTGCCCAGCAGAGAAAAAATGCCACGTGCTGCAGAATGATTGGAATAATTATCAACAACCTGGTCTGTGCTTTGGGGGTGAGCTTTGGACAAAAATCTGAGCTGCTCCTTGGTGGCAGAGCCAGAGTCTCCAACATCTCTGTAAGGATCACAGGGAAGCCTGAGGAGGAAAAACACAGGCACTGGAGACAAGCCAAGATCCCTTAGCTGTGGTGTAGAGGAGACTTGAAGTAAAAATGTTTTTTTGACAGACATTGCAAATAACTCCCTAAAATGAGCTGCTTTGGCTCTCTTTGCAAAGCACTGCCGTGAAGCAGCTACTGCTGAGGGTACCTCATGTTGTCCTAAAGTTGAACCTGCAGGAAATCAAGTGTATTTCACCCACTTCCCACCAATTTCCCTCTCCCACCACCAGCAGGTGTCTGGATGCTTTCTCTGGATGCTTTATCTGCTTCACCTGCTCAGAAGGGAGGATGCCCCCAGATTCCCCCCTCTTGGATGGGTTTGGATGGTGCCAGCTTCAGGCAGAGGTTAAAAATGCTGCCTGCAGCCCTTTTTGGCAGGGAATTCACAGCTGCAGCTCTGCTGTGCTCCCCTCTCATTGATAAAAGGTGTCCCTTCTCACAGGGCTCACAGAGATAAGTGCTTGAGGGATGCCCTTGGTGTGTTTGCAGCTTTGCCCCAGTAGTTTTATGGTTATTGGCTGCAGCTCCAGCTTTCTCAAAGGAAGCCAGAATTAAAATAGCTTTCTATATTCCTTGAGTACCTTCCATCATCCCTTGGCAGCAGCCATCCCTCCACATCCTCCTCTCAATGATGTTACTGGCACCAAGCACGGGGCCCCACCATTCCCAGCTCTCTGATGCACTTAATTAAAGCAGAATCACTCAATAATTCTGTTGTGCTTTCCTGGGCATCTGCTTGTTCACCTCTCCTGTGCACAGGCAATTAAATTTTTAGCTTTTTCCCGTACAAAGGGATTGAAATAAGAATATTAATTCCAGCCCAGCAGGAGGGAAGGAGGACATTTTGCTGGGGGCTGAGTCCACCTGCAGGGCTCTGTCCCTGGGTTGGGAGTGCAAAGTTGCCCAAAGGCTTCTCAGAGTGCTGGAAGTTGGAAGCAAGGGAAGGTTTGGGAGATGAAACAGTTCACCTCTCCTGCTCAATTCATTAATTCTGAGGATAAATTAATAAGCATGTTTCTGCCTGGAAACCTCACCAAAATCAGTGGCCTTGGGTGTTACATAAGAATAAATGCCAGACCTTGCTGCAAGGAGCTTTTTGTGGCCTTTAGTGACTTGTGGGGGATCACATGGAGACCACATAGAAGTCAGAACCCCAAAACTCCTGATTTATGGGTTGGGGTATTTTCATGAGTTCATGCCCTCTCTCTTAAGCTTAAAAAAAAAAAAAAAAAGGCAGAACAGAATCATCATTTTCCCCTGGCATTTATTGAAATGTCATCGGAATGAGAGCAAACAATGCTTTCTGCTCCTTTGGGTAACTGATATGGACAAAAGTCCATAAGAACAAGAAAACTGCAGCTCTGATCTACTTAATGGATACTAGAAGCACAAAAATGCTTTCAAATGCACACAATTATTTTTTCCTCAGCTAATTGAGGGGGTGAAAGCTTCTTTCTAGGAAATATGGTAATATATATTGATCAGAAAAAATAAGCTTCTATACCAAACCCTGAGCACGATGCAAGGTTCAGGGACTTTAATTAATGAAAAAGCTTTTTTATGAAATGATGCCACCACTCAAGGAGAGTGTACACTGTGACCTCCAGTTAAGTGGAGACACCTTTTAAATATGACACTGCTCATACCAGCATCACTCACTCCCTTTCTTGGCCAGATAAATATTGATCAGATCTGCCAGCCCAGGCTGCCCTGCTGAGGTGACCACCCCAAAAATGTCAATCCCAGACAGGGATGTCTTTCAGACGTGCCACAGACCTGGGAAGGCATCAACCAGCAGTTGGGTGGGATAAAATCTGCATTGGAGAGTCAAACTGGGGCTGCCCCTGGATCCCTGGAAGTGTCCAAGGCCAGGCTGGGCAGGGCTTGGAACAACCTGGGATAGTGGAAGAGGTCCCTGCCCATGGCAGGGGATTGGAATAAGATAATCTCTAAGTCTCCTCCACCAGAAAACATTCTGGGATTCTGTGAACAAATTTAAAACAACAAAGGAGATGCACCCACAAATCCCGTGCCCTTTGCTGCTCAAAACTGTTCCTCTGCATTTATTTTAGGTCCAGACTCCCACAGTTACCAGACACCCCAGCTGCCGTTGAAATTAAAGTCTCCCAACTCCCCTTGAGCACCTGGATTTATTTACTAGCTGCTACAAGCACGAACAGAAATATAAATTAGCTCGTTTTTTCACTTATTTTGAAACCTGCCCAGCTCACTTTGCACATGGAAATATAATGAATTTCAAACTTCAATCAGAAAAAAGTCCTTTAATTGTTCAGTATATTGCAGCTACACTGTTTACAGGATTATTCTTTCTTGGGAGGCACAGCCAACTTAGACTGAGTCCCTAATGATTGGTAAATTGGCAGAAATCTAACCTGCAGCAGTGATTTTGCTACCTGCAAGGCAATATATTTACTTCTACCCCACTGGGATCCTTCTGCAGCTCAGACTTGTAGGGGACAGATGTTAAATTGCCCAAGGAGGCAGAATGACCATGGCCAAGGGCAGGATGGAGCCTTTGCTGCAGAATTCAACTGAGGAGCTGCAGTAAAGTAGGGAAGCAGAGACATTTGTCCTCTATTACCAATATATGGCTACAACCCTGCCTAAAATCTCACCTGGAGCCTCTTTTCCCAGCAGAACCCAGATGAGGCCCACTCAAATCCACTCGGGATGGAGTGACAAGCTTATCCTGCACTGATCTCCAGTGGGAAGAGGAATGTTTGCTCATGGAAAATTGCTGATGTGTTTGCATTTATTCTGCGGTGTCCATGGTAAATTTTGGCTGTCCAAATTCCTTAGAGAGTGAGGGAGAGCCAAATGGGGAAGGATTGCTGTGTGCTGGAAGTGATTACACCAGGCTCAGATGCTGAGTTTAGAGAGAGGCATCCAACAAAGAGCCTCATTAAGGCAGGGAGAAGTGGACAGTACCAAACAACCCTCCAAGAGGAGCACTCCCTCCTCCTCCTCCCATGTTTTTATCTTGCTTCTGCCACTGTGCAGCGAGTTTGGGAGAGGCCAGCAGAGTCCAGAGGAAATTCGGAGAAAAGCAACATTATCCATTGAAACATCAGACAAATATCGACTTCTCCACTAAAGGCTTACTCAGACGCCCTCAGAGAGTCAATATTTGGTGGGGAGCATTAAAATTTCAGAGCTCCTTGGCCAAGGTGACTTTCTACAAGCAGCAGTGATGTCTCTCACAACAAACCTGCCCACCAAAGCCTGCCAGGTGTGGGCAGAGGTGGTCCAGCTTCTCCCAGCCCCCAGGTCTGCCCCTGACTGACAGCAAAGCAACATTCACCTGGATGAGAGTGAAAATCTAGAGATGAAAAATCTAGAGATGATTCCTGAGTAAGAAGTCCAAGGTCCCAATAAATCCATCAGAAAGGTGGAAAAGGAAGGGCAAGTCTGGACACTTCATGAATAGAACTGATAGTTCAGACACACTGAAAGGCAAATTTTGGGCATTTTAGCCCATGAGCACACGCTCTGTAAAGGCCAGACTCGCTTCCAGCTGCAGGGAAAAGGGAGATTTCATGCTCTGAGGGAATTGTCAGTCCCCAAAAGCTTTCAGGAGCTCCTGACTGCATTTCCTGCGCATTACATCCCATTATGCAGATGCCTTAAAGTAAATGCAAATCACATCAAGACTAATTGTGAAGGGCTTTCGGTGGTGAGAAGCAAAGTGCTTTGAGAAGGCTCCTGACACTCCACTGGCCTCATGTCTTTGCCCTCTTCCCCTCTCCCTCCTCTCCCTGCCTCCCCTCATCCACATCCTGCTGTCCTGAGCTCTCGCAGACAAGGCCAGCAGGGCTCCCTGGGTTAATTAAATCAGCCTCGTTTGCTGTCTGGAGCTCCAGTGACAAATGTATTGCCAACCTCGCCCTGTCGGCGTGACGGTGGCTCAGGGCTCCCCCAGCCTGTGCTGGCATTGTCACCGAGCTGGAGCCACCACAGCCCAGCCCTTTGGTTTTCCAGAAAGCCCCAGAATCTGCTGAGAATTTGAGACTTTCTGTGCTGCCAGGCACTGACCCCCAGGAAAACACTGCATTGACCTGAGGCCGTGGAGAAGCTTCCAAAATGGAATGACAGAACTGGGATATTAAGAAAAAAAAAAATTTCACCAAAAGAATGATAAAGTACTGGAATTGTCTTCCCAGGGAGGTGGTCGAATCAGCATCTCTGGATGTGTTTAGAAAAAGACTGGACATGGCACTTGGTGCTATAGTCTAGCTGAGGTGTTCAGGCATAGGTTGTACTTGATGATCGTAGAAGCCTTTTCCAACCTCATTATTCTGGGATTCTGGGATTGTGGGGGTGGAGTTTGAACAGAAGTGTGTGATATCACAGGGTGGAAAACTCAGAGTTTAAGGGTTTAGAATACAGGAATAGATATAAGGCATGATGGAGGTTTTGGGGCAGAGGCTGCTCCTTCTTCTTCACCTCCTTCTCCATGGCTTTGGGTGTTTTTGTGTAATTGGATAAAAAAGTCCACACTGCAGGCCATGGGTGGTTGGTTAGTTATAAAATAAGGCTCCAACACAGCAGCACATTTTCACTCTGCTGGAGGGCTCCCCCTTGCCTCCTTCCCTTCCTGGGCTGGAATGAGATGTCAGGGAATGATTGGGAAGACTGAAAGGGACAGTTCCCCTCCTCCCCACTCAGGCTGTGCATGCCAGGTTAATTTTATTAGCCCAGGCACTCCATTCTCCCCAGAGCCCCTCGGCAGCCTCCCATCTGCAGATGCATTACTGGAATGGTGCTGTGCCCTGCCAGGCACAGGCTACCTTCCAGCCCAGCCACACTTCCCTGGCAGATAAGGTGATCCCAGTGGGTTTGGGTACAGAAATGTGTAAAAGTGCCAGGTAATGCCTCTGTGATGTGACTTTCCTCTCGCCCTCTGGCCTGGCAGGAGCATTAGAGCAGATCTCCACATGTGCAGCAGGTTCAGGTACTCTGTTCTATTTCTGATGAACTCATCCATCATCTTCCTCATCATCTCACCACAAACCTCTTGTGTGGTGGGGTAAAGAACCTTATTCACCCCCAGCCTGCTCCAAATCCCACACAAAGGCAGTTTGTTAGGAAACCGCTGTAGGCCTTCACGAAATCTTTGAAGAAATCACTAATAATGTATAAATATAATCTGTTTTACATATCATAGAATGGTTTGGGTTGGAAGGAATCTTAAAGATCATCTCATTTCACCTCCTGCCATGGCAGGGACACCTTCCACTATCCCAGGTTGCTCCAAGCCCTGTCCAGCCTGGCCTTGGACACTGCCAGGGATCCAGGGGCAGCCACAGCTTCTCTGAGCAACCTGTGCCAGGGCCTCACCACCTCACAGGGAAGAATCTCCTCTTAATATCCAATTTAATCCTGCCCTCTGTCAGTTTGAAGCCATTTCCCCTTGTCCTGTCACCACATGCTCTTGTAAACACATTATATGTATATTTAATCATAAATAAATAACTTCATCACTTCCCTGTTCCACATGACTATTTTCATGGTCAACAGGAGGAAAAGCACCATCCCAGGCTAAGAGCAAATCACACATCCAGATAAAATATTTCCCACCACACCCCCCACCGAAATCGACCACAAAATTCAAGATGATTTTTGACAAAATTAAAAAAAAAAAAACCAACCCACATTAATATCTTGGAGAGGCAGAGTGGCAGAAAATAAATAACAAATGCAAGTAGAAGAAGAGAATTGTCCCATTGAAATTCACAGGGTATTTCCAAGGACCTGACCCAGCTGAGCAAAAAAATTTCATCTGCCAGTTAAAATGCTTTTTCTCTTTTTCCAGAATCCTGGGGTAAAACTGCCAATGTTTAAACCTACAAATAGTCCCTCTGCTTTAAGAAAAAATGATTCCAAAGTGCAGTTGTCATGTGTGAATCCCCCTTCCTTCCAAACTGCACACAAGGAAGCAAACAAAAGGCCACAAACCAAAAAAATACCCATCAATCACAAATACTTGAGTATTTAAAAGATCTTTTTTGCATCTCCACCTTTACCACTGCTCCTCTAAGTAGAGAGAATAACATCCCACAAGTGTCAGAGCACTGAAGGCTGGGGAAAGGAGTCCCTGCAAATTTTGGGCTGTGCAAACTTTGTGCCACAAAGAAGTGGCTGATGGATTGGTTGTCAGCCGAAAAAGAAAATCTGGAAAAGAGGAAAGGGGGATTTCGAGTTGTGTGGGAGCAGGGATGTTTGCCACAAGCACTCTTGTCTGTTTAGCTGTGAAAATTAATGAAAATAAATCACCAGGAAGGCAATAAGTGGGTCTGCAGTGAAGGAATGCTGATCTGCTGTTTACACATCTAATGTTTGTTTGGAGACTCCACCATCTCCCCGGGATGCTTCAGTGCATATGGTGGTGTCACTGTATTGCCTTTTCCCTTTTTATTTATTGATCCAGCACTTGAAAGTGTTCCCCAAGCCCAGGATTGGTTTCCAGAGGTTCCTGTTGGTGGGAGGAGGGTGCACCTCAAGAAAACCAGTCCTTGAAGAAACCAGCCTCAGCAAATGGAGAGTTCTTGTGGTGTAACAGCTGCAACAGGTTGTAACCTCTGAGGCTGTGTCCATGATATGAGATAAAAGAGGCCCACGACCCTCACATTTTATTTTATCACCTTTTTCCATAAGATATGGTTGATACATCCCCTCCAGAGGCTGCTGCCAGCTCCCCTTGTGGGCTGCTTCAGCTTTCCCCAAACATGGACCCACTCTTCTCTCCTACTCCTGTTTTACATGAAGCTCTTCATCAAGATTTTAAATGTTTAATTAGCACCACAGGAAAAAACAAAAAACAAAAAAACAAAAACAAAAAAAAAAAAAAAAAACAAAAAAAAAAAAAAAAAAAAAAAAAAACAAAAAAAAAAAAAAAAAAAAAAAACCAAAAAAAACCTAAATGCTTGACAGCTTGCAATGGCTCCTGTCCTGTGAAGTATCACAGAATCATGGAATGGGTTGGAAAGGAACTTAAAGAACATTTAATTCCAATCCTGACATGGGCAGGGACACCTTCCACCATCCCAAGCCCTGCCCAACCTGGCCTTGGACACTTCCAGGGATCCAGGTGCAGCCACAGCTTCTCTGGGCACCCTGTGCCAGGGCCTCCCCACCCTCACAGCCAAAAATTTCTTCCTATTATCTAATCAAAATCTCTCTTTTTTTAAAATTTAAAACCATCATCCCCTTGTCCTAACACTTCCTGTCCATAAAGAGGTAAATAATCATTCTTCCTCTTTTTTTACAAGCTCCCTTTAAGTACTGGAAGGCCACAATGAGCAGCAGGGACTTTGAACCCTCCTGCACAAATCACACAGCCCTGTCCCAGTCTGGACAGTTGTGCCTGCACTGGGAAGTTTCACGTGCCTGCCTCACACTCCAGTCCTAAGGCCAGTGCACACAGAACATCAGGATTACACCTCATTTGGCTCCCTTAGCCTGCAAATGGAGCAGCTGCAGCCAAACTGCCTCTCAGAGACTGTCACTGGCTGTGGTCACCCCTGAGCCACGTCCGAGACTGCCCGGGGGACACTCCCAGGTCATTCCTGGTCCCACGCCACAGGCACCTTGCTCCAAGGTGTGCACACACACGGTCCTGAGGCCTTGCCTCGAGCCAGGACAGCAAAATGCCTACTTGTAAACACTATCCTAAAAGAGGAATTAATTTAAGTACTTGATTTTTCAGCTGTCATCCATCTAGAAGCACAAAGCCCGGGAAGGGATATCACAGATCCGCACTGACACGGGAGATAAGATCACCAATCCATGATCTGAAATAAATGTTCTCCCAAAAAGGCCCCATCCTTGCCTCCTTGGTGGGCCACAACCTGCTGGATTTGGAGATGAGCAGCACAAGAAGTGTTTTTCTCTTTGCAAGCCCAGGGTTGAGATGGACTGGGCAGAGATTGAGGTGGATTTTCCCAGAGGTGTGAGCTCAACCTTGGGAAAGTGCTGAGTGGAGGGATCAGTAATTAGTGATGGATAGTGTATTCACTGAGGCCATTAGCTGGAAAGAAAAGCAAACCTGCAGCATTCTCAGCTGCAAAGAAAAGCAAACTTCCAGCAAAGCACCACATTCCTTCCCTGCATTTTCCTGCCTCCTGACAGCGTCCCCACGACCCCTTCACAGCACAGCCCTCACCACAGCTCTGCTCTCATCGGGGGAGACTGGCATTTCCAATCAATTAGAAGTGTCACCACTGAATTTCTCTGCTAATTACTCCAGTTTATTATGTCTAAAGCCAGGTCAAATGCAGAATTCCCCAGGTCAAGCGGGGTCGCCCAGACAATCAGTTCCACATTTTCCACAGCCAAAGAGATCCCCACAATCAGTCACTGCCAAGTGGGTCCTAATGGCCAAGCTGCCAGTTCATGGCCCGAGGTGCAAGTTTCAGCAGGAGATAATGCTCTTGGAGAGGAGGAGAAGAAAACCTCCCAGTGTCCAGGGATGGCTTGGGTTTATTCCCTATCAGTTTGAGTGGAGTTATCCTTTTTTGGGGGGAAACTGGGCACAAGGCAGCATTTGGCTTCACTGCCAGAAACTGATCGCTGTTTTATTGCATTTAACCAAAAAGTGGAATCAAGCAAGGATATAACTTGTGGGAATAAAGGAAGCTTTGTCCTGATGGAGCCCAGGTCAGTGCAAACATCTCCTTCTTCCCAGTGCTCCGTGAATCCAGCATTAATTATGTGAATCACCCTGGAGTCCATACTCCATCAAAACTCACATTCCTGGTGTGATGCTTGGAGGGAACACATGGGTTACCTTCCCTCTTAGGGGCAGAAACTACTGACACGTGAACTCACAAGTGCTTGGAAGGCTCCTTCCAAATTATGTCATGAGGGCAGGGACCTTGTACAAACACTGTCTTTCATCCTCGAGAAATCCAAAGGGCTTTGCAAGTTATAAATCCATCACGAAGGCATCCATGGATCCAGACTCTCAGAGGAGGGACACAAGAGCAGGTATTTATGGAGGAAAAGAAGTGAATTCAGGAGGTGAATTAAAGGAAAGGATCCCTGGGAATGATGTGAGAAATGCTGCAGTTGGGATGAGACAGTAAAACTACAAGTTTAAAGACCATTATTTTAAAAAAATCCCATTATTTAAAAATATCTTATTGCAGCTTTTTTCCAGGCAATGACACGTGGGACATTTGGCAGAGGAATTCCTTTTCTATGTGCAACATCCACAGAAGGGGCAGGCAAACAACCACTGATTTATCCACACCACCTTTTTGTATGGATTTTGCTGTCCCCTCAAATCTTCCCAACCACCCAAACACAAGTGAAAGCCAAGTTTACACTACAAACTAAAATACAGCAGAGTATTGACCAAGTGCTCAGATTGCTGCTTCAGAATATCTTTCTAAAGGAAATAACAAAAACAAAAAAAAAACAAAACCAAAACCAAACAACAAAGCAAGACAGACTAATTTAGGTCTCAAGTATTCCCATTACTCTTTCATCCAGATAGGAAATAAAACAAGAAAATAATTTTCAGGGTAGCTGAGTACTCTTGTTTCCAATCACAAAATGGAAAATCACAAGACCTGGGAAGAAAACCCAAACTCTGAAAAAAAAAAAAAAAAAAGGGGAAAAAATAACATTACAGTATGACTTTAAAGGGGTTTTTTTTAATAGAAAAGAACATAAAAGCCAATTTGCCTTTCAAGGGCAGGTTCTGGAATGGATTTCATTTTCAGTTCCTACTATATATGATGATAATGACTGTATCAAGTAATATAAAGTGATGAAAGATATTTAGCAGGGGCCTTACAGCAAGAAAGACTCAAAGCCATGAGTGCAGAAGACACAGAAAACTCTGGAGCATTGAAGAAAATTCTCCCTGAGTCTTACAATGAAATCCTATTAATCCTATTAATTCCTATTAACATGGAGTGTGCTTGGGAGTTCAGGGCTGTCACATGAAAAATAGAAAATACATTAGAAAATGATAACTCTGCGCAATTATGGTGCAAGGAAATGCCCTAAGAGAGTAAATACTTGCCTCAAAGTAATAAGACACATGAGCCTGTAATGGGAACAGCTTTGGAAGAATGTTTAAAATTAAATAATTAAGAGAATGGTCCCAGACAGGCACTGGGTACCTGATGCCCTGTGAAGAGAAATGCCCTAAAACAGAGGCTAGGCAGAGCTAAAGAACAAAGCAGGGGTTTATTAAAAGGATCTCCTCCATGGATCCACCTTGGGCAGCACCAGAGCCCAGCCAGGGCTGCACCCAAGATGAACCAAAATGGTCCCAAAATGCACGAGCGCTCCCGGGGGCTCTCACTGGGATCAGCTCTGCTCCATTTGCACCTTGCAGTTCATTGTCCCATTCCAGCTTTAGCCCAGGCACTCCCATCCTGCTTGTTTTTCTCTCTCCAGCCCACGCTGTTTGTGCTCCTGGGCCTGAGCTTTGGATCATTTGTCCTTGGTGCCCAGCTGGAGCAGGAATTGTTTTGTCTCCCTGCTCTGTGCAGAGAGCTTGCCATCCCATAATGTGAAGCTCAGAACTGCACACTAAAGCAGCTCAGAATCTGAAAAATGTAAAAGCTTAAACCTGAGGCATCACACCGATCCAGGAAAGCATTCAAGGATGTGTTAGATGGAAAAGCTGCAACCCAAGGGCTGTGGATGTGCCTGTAGCTCTGAGCCATGGCACATCCAGTTTGGGCATTGTCCTGCCCAAATCCTCCCTCCCCGGGAGCTCTGGTGCCCAGGCTGGGCTGTGGAGCCCCAAAGCAGAGGGTGGTGATTAACAATCCATGGCCCTGAGTGACCTGCAGAGGCAGGAGAGGAGGGGACCTGGCTGTCAGTGAGATTGGAGCAGACAGATGTTTAATGGAGTCCAGGATTACACATCTGCCAGGCTTCACATGTAATCACCAACTTCTTAGGTTTCCTCTTTCTTCTCCCCTTCTTCTGGGTCTGTTACAGGGTCAGGGGCTGGGGGGAGGGAGGAGGGAGATTTTCAGATTTTCAGATTTCCAGCTAAATTCCTTGAGCTGCCCTTAATACTCTGACCTATTCCTAGCTGAAAACACAACCTACCAGTCTGACAGGACTCAGGGAGATGAGAGTAGGTTGTTTTGTTTTTTGTTTTTTTGTTTTTTTTTTGTTTTTTTTTTTTTTTTTTTTTTTTTTTTTGTTGTTTAAAACATGAGAGAGATGCATTAAGCGCCACACATCCACCTTCTTTCTCCCAGAACAGCACAGCAGTTGTACTGAGCAGCCTGTGTTTGACTCCACAGAGGAACAGCACCACAATCAATAGTGCCAGGTGACCCCCAGGCCGTGTGCTGGGCAGCAGCGTGCCCCAGGGGACACGTCTCCATGGCTTCCCACCCCAGGATCGATAGTCCCTGCCTCTCCTCCCCCAGGGAATGACTCTGCAAGTGTTTTTCCCTCCACCCTTCCTTATTTTCTGTCTCCTGTGCAAGGCAGGGGGGAGCTGTCAGCAGACCCCATGAACTAGAGGGAGCAATTAACACTTAAAAACATGGTTCAGGAGGAAGGAGACCTGGTTAGACTGAATGACCCATCCCATTCCTCATGTCCTGACAGCAGCCAAAGCCCTGCAGGTGTGTCCCCCACATGAATGCCTTAAGGCAGAGAATCCCAAGGATGAATTAAACCATCCTTAGAGAGCACAGCACCCTCAGAGCCCTCTGAGAATCCTCCAGCTCCTGTGCTGATTCTTTGAGCAGCCTGTGGAGGAAGCATCCTGGCATGGGGACACGGCTTTTTTGGCAGGCTAAGAGATGGATGCTGACATTAGCTCAGGCTGCAGCTCAAGCCAAGTGCAGATCCACAGATGGCACTGGGAAAGCTGTGGTTCTCCCCTCAAATATTGAACACGTAGAGCAGGGTGCAACTGGAGAGTTCAGGCACAAATATGCCACCACTGTGTCTGAACACAGGTCTTTTAGTGTGACAGGCAATAAATTGTGTTAGTGTGCACTAAGTGCACCCAAATCCTGGCCCAGGGGTGATCCAGAGACTCGGCCCTGATGCTCTGCTCTGTCACAGGCACAACCAAGGACGTGTCACTCGGCCCCTCTGCTCATCAGATGCAAAATTTCACCAGCAGTGCCCTGACCCAGAGCTACAGGAATTCATGTTCTGCCAGCAGGCAGGGTTTAGACTCTGTCCACGACAAAGATCCATGAACCCAAAGTGCTGCAGCAGCTGCAGATCCTCCCCCACAGCTGGACCCAGTGATTAATGCAATGTGCTTGAAGGGAAGTAATTTCTCTGGGATGGGGCAGGCCTGGAAGGGATGGTTCTGGCGTGGATCAGCAAGGCCAAGCACGAAGCAAAGGGATCCCAACCTGCATTTTGTGTGAAATCCTTCCCTCCACTGAACAGTAGTCAAACTGCTCCCTGCTGGTCCTCTCCACACAGCTTGGGCTTGTCAGGGTTCCTCTAGATGGGATCAAGAAAGCTTTAAGTCATGTCACTTAGAGGACAGGGTGGCTACAAATTATTCTCTGAAGGAGCATTTCTCTCTCTGATGCACAGCAAAGCTCAGACTGGACATCTGATGGTGACAAAGCAAAAATCCCTCTGAACTTTGGGAACCAAAGCTCTCATCAGGGCATGTACACAGGTCAGGAGGACAGCTGAGTTTTCAGTAGTCAGTGGCAGGTGCTACAGAGAGTTCCAAAAGAGGTCCTGATCTTGGAAATTAAGCATAATTAAGGACCTTCTGTACCTTCAGAGCACATGGAGGTACAGAGGTTTGCTCACAGCTGATGTCACAGAATTCCCAGAATCCCTGGGTTGGGAGAGACCTCCAAGAGCATCGAGCCCAGCCCAGCCCAACAGCTCAGGCAGACCCTGGCACCCAGTGCCACATCCAGGCTTTTTAAACACATCCAGGGGTGGTGACCCCACCACCTCCCCAGGCAGCCATTCCAGAACTTTATCACCTTTCTGGAAAAGCTTTTTCCTGACATCCAACCTGAATTTCCCTGGGCTCAGCTTGAGCCTGTGTGCTCTGGCTCTGTCAGTGCTGCCTGGAGACAGAGCCCAAGCCCAGCTGAGCACAGGCACCTTTCAGGAGCTGTGGAGAGAGCTGAGGCCAGCCCTGAGTCTCCTTTTCTCCAGGCTGAGCACCCCCAGCTCAGTTCCTCACAGGCTTTGTGCTCCCAGCCCCTCACCAACCTAGTTGCCCTCAACTGTCAGTGAATCATAAATTCCTAAATATCTTGGGTTGGAAGGATCATCAAGTCCAACTCCTGACCTCCACAGGACCACCTCAAAAGTCACATTGTGTGTCTGAGAGTTCCAGCAGTCTGTGAGCAAGGCAGGGAATGATTCAAGGTCTCTCAAATCCTGGACTGTCTTCCAAATCCTGGACTGTCTCCCAGCCTTTCCTCCTTCCCAGTGCACTTTGCAGAGTCCTGGTTTTAGGGCAAAGTGAGGCACTTCACACAGCATCAACTGGCTCATGAAAACCTTTCCAAAGCATAAAAAGTGTTTAATTCAAGTGTGAAAAGGCCGAGGGACAGTGAGAGCTGCCTGTGTATCTCATGGGATGGAGACAGCCCCAAGTGGAATTTCTTCCCTTGCCATGAACAGTGCATTTGAGACACCTCCAGGACCTTGAATCTGTTCTTCTCCTGCTCAGCTCAGCTTTCTCAGTCATTCACATCCCTTCTGGAACACACAACCAACCCAGCAGGAGGTTAAGGGACTCCCTACTCCCTGAATTATCCCAGCTTACTCCAAAACCCCCACATGAAAGCAGCAAATGAGTTAAAATCAAGCTAAATTATGACTTTTTGCAATAATTTGCCTTTTGCTGATAAAGAATTATTTCAAAAGAGTCAGCAGCACAATGCACTGCAGTTTTGCCAGTGGGCCAAATCACTTTTATCATTCTTGGCTGAGAAACACAGGCGCTCACACAGTGTCTTTTCCATCCATAGCTGAGCATCCATGCGGGATTTTCCATCTATTCAGACGTTTCTCAGAGGGCATCTGACCTTATTTAACAAGCCCTTAATTAGGTGAAAGCAAATGCGAGGGAGAGCGGAGTTCAGCCTCTGATATTGCTGAGGGTAATGAGGAGTGTTCCAGGGGCAGCAAAGAACAATCAAAGAGAACAAAAGTTGCCTTTGCTGCCAACTGGGATTACACTCATTGCTTGATAGGGATTGAGTGAACTCTAGGAACTGCTCTTCCCTATCAGTTTTGTGCAGGACTGCCCAAGAGTGGGACAGCTGGCAAGGAAATGGGTGGTTTGGAGTCCTCTGCTTTGGAGGATTTAGAGGGAGAGGAATGTGACACATTTTTACAAAGATGGTGGATTCAACCATGTTTTGGTTGTCTTAGAAGCTCTGGTGGCCCTGAGCTTATGTAGGATGCCAGTCTGGTTTAGGAACAGCCAGTTATGGATCATGGAATGGTTTGGGTTAGAAGGACCTTCAAGATCATCCAGTGCCACCCGTGCCATGGGCAAGGACACCTTCCACCATCCCAGCTGGCTCCAAGCCCTGTCCAACCTGGCCTTGGGCACTGCCAGGGATCCAGGGGCAGCCACAGCTTCTCTGGGCAACCTGTGCCAGGGCCTGCCCACCCTCACAGCCAAAAATTTCTTCCTAACTGCCTGATAATTAAACCAAGGAAGAGATGATGCTGCCAATGCCCTTCCAGAAGTTGA
Organism: Vidua macroura; assembly: GCF_024509145.1. Lineage (NCBI taxonomy): Eukaryota > Metazoa > Chordata > Aves > Passeriformes > Viduidae > Vidua > Vidua macroura. The sequence goes on from NC_071575.1 coordinate 70,949,516, forward strand.
GTAGGGAAGTCCTGCAGAAGACCTGACCACCTCCAAAGAGTGGATGTGCACGGCGGTCATCTTTCACAGCCCCTCCTAAATCAACACTCCAAGACAGCAGAATAACAGAAATCTGCAACAACAGCACCAACATTTACAGGTTTTGCGTGTCTCTGCTGATTTTAAATCTCCATTATCGAATATCTAACCTATTAGATAATCTCAGCTTTCTGTTTTCAAACAAGATCTTTCTGCATTTTCTGGTTCTGTCCCAATGATGAAAAACATGGTTTGCACACAACCTGATGGCTCACAACCAAACAAATGTAAATTAAAAGGGAAAAAAAAAATACAAACAAACAAAATCTCTTGAGTTATTTTTATAACTTGTGATCTTGAGCCAGGGTTTCTGGGGACAGCCTCAAACTGACAATCCCCTAGAAACAGCCACTCCCACCCCAGGAGTTAATGCTGCTTGATATCTTGTGCAAAGACCACATTTGAAGAAATTAAGCCATAATTAAGCAAAGTTATTAATGATTGCTTTAACTAATTGATATGATAACATAAGCAGCAGACAAGATTTTAATCAGTGGTCATGAAACCAGAAGTAAACTGGCCAGACACCCCCTCCTCTTTGGCAGCTAATTTGCAAACAATAATTCTGTTGCTGGTAGTGACTCAGCGGCTGAGGGGAGAAGAATAAATCTCAGGAGACAAATAGGTATAAGCCTTCCCCATTTTAATGAGAAACAGACACAAAAAGGCCAAAAAGACCCTGTCAACATGATTTGCAGTACAGTTACTTAATTTTTACCAAATGTGCTTTCTGCCACGCTTTAGTTGAAGTACATATTTATTTGATATTTCGCTGGCAAAGTTTAAAAGAGCCTCCAAAATACCCATCTGCTTCTGCTACGCATGACCCTACCAGTCTCACCTCCGACACACTGTAATGGTTTTGGGGAATGATAGCACTGCACAGATGTGATTTATTCACAGATTGTGGGTGACTTTCTGCTAATTTACAGGGGGAAAGCACAGCTTTCCACTGGAGCGTGAAGCTGACCCACAGAACAAACCTGCCTGCGCAGAGAGGGACAGCAAATCTCCTGCCTTGAGGCAAACACTGAATCACAGGATGGTTTTATAAGGGACAATGTAGACCATCCCATTTCCACTATCCCTAGTTGCTCCAAGCCCCATCCAATCCGGCCTTGGACACTTCCAGGGATGGGTAAAGTTGCTCATAAGTAACACAAGGTTGCTTAAAACCTGGTTGCAGAACAGTCTTCCCTAACCTTCAGTAAACCAAAAGTAAGAGAAAGCTCAAAACCATGAGATTTAAATAATAGGAAGTTGACACCTCTTTCCCTTTACATTCTGGATTTTGAGCCTTTAAGGTTATTTCCTCCAGCTCTTCCCTTTGATCCCTCTTTATCAAAAGGAAGGGCTGAGATTCCTGTCCTGGAGTTGCTTCCATGTGTTGTATCAGCTTTGCCAAACGCTGGGAGAGACCCAGGAGCCCAACTTGCTGAAACAGAGTTATTTAGGGGTGATGGAGGTGACCTTCCAAAGGTGGGACAGGGGAATGAGCATCCTGCACCTCCTGGCATGCAGAGGTGGGCTCTGTGTGTGTGTCAACACTTGAGCAGCAAGGAACAAGGAGACAGCAGTGTGGAGACAGCTGGAGAGCAGAGAGCAAAGAAACGGGGGTGCCAGGAATGCAGGAGGGGTGGAAAAGCAAGCGCAAGCCTGGAAATGAGAGGAAAGGGCTGCAAAGGATCAGAAAGAGAGGCAGGGAGAATGAGAAAGGGGTGGAAGAATTATCTCCATCCCTGCAAAGACTTGCAGGGAGTTTCTTAGCTGGGAAGAGAAAGAAATTCAGAGATGATTAGGTGAGGGAAGGAAGACAGGCATGTGTGATGAGGAGCAGGGAAGATGCAGAGACGCTGCAGCAGAGACCCTCCTGTTCCCCCAGCATTTCCCATCTGCTCCTCATCCCCTGAGATCAACTTATGAGGCACAGGGCTCTTCTGCACACCAGAAACAGGAAAAAGGAGAAAGAAACAGCCCCAGCCTCCAGTGCACTGACATAAGAAACATGGAGGGGAGCTGTTGACAGGGCATGTAGTGACAGGACAGGGGGAGAATGGCTTCAGACAAAGGGAGTAGGTTTAAATGGGATATTAGGAGGAAATTCTTGGCTGGGAGGGCGATGAGCACTGGCACAGGCTGCCCAGAGAAGCTGTGGCTGCCCCTGGCTCCCTGCAAGGTCCAAGATTGGACTGGATGAAGCTTGGAGCCAGCTGGGATAGTGGCTGTAGCTCCTTCAGAGTGTTTGTGAAGGCTGGAGTTAAAGGGATGATCTCCTGCTCGATCCTGACTGATCCCATGTGTGCACCAACCCTTCCCTGCGCTGCCAACAGGGGCTTGAAACACATTCACACCTAAAACACAGAGATGTCCACACCTCTGGGAAATGATGGGACCTTTGTATGCTCTGTCTCTAGGTTTCAATGACAAACCTCCTCTCCCTCCTTCAACCACTGTCTGTATAAAATATGTATTTCCAGATAATGGTGAAAAGCTCTTGCATTCTGCTCCTCAGAGCATTGCACATCTGACTGAGTGGGCAAGTGCTGCTTTGTCGCAGGCACATTCTTCTCTCTTTCAGGATTTTTCATAGAGGAGCACAGAGAGAAGAAAGAGAGAACAATTTCTATTTCTGCTCCTTGTTTTTCCCATGTGGAATGTGTTTGGAGAATTGTTTACCTGGGCTGATTGCTTGATTGGATTCTGGTGAGGATTGTTTGAGCCTGGTGGCCAATCCAACCCACCTGTGGCTGGACTCTCCAGAGAGGGTCAGAGTTGTGAGTTAGATGTGGTAGTTAGAACAAGTAGGTTTGTAGTTTTAGTATCTCCTTTAAATAGTATATTAATGGATTATAGCATAGTTATAATAAAGAAACCATTCAGCCTTCTGAGCTGGAGTCAGACATCAGCATTTCTTCCCACCAGCTTCACCTGCATTTACAATACTGCTTGTCACCTCTCAGTGCCCAGAGGAGCTGCAAGGCAGGGCTTGTTTCAGCCACAGACCACAAGGCTGAGCTGGGTTCCATCTCCCTTGGAGCCCAGGGAGTTCAGCTCCAGAGGAAAACCCCCATGTGCAAACCAAGGACCCCCAAGTTCACTGGGGAAACCCCTCCCATGCAGAAGTTGACCTCCAAAAGGCCAGGGGATTATTTTGGCAGCATGAGAAAGATGTTCCTTGCTCCCAGATTTACAGTGACAGCTTTTTTTCAGGTGTTCCAAGTTAAAGGGTGCCTTGATGGGATGTCCAGAGCTGTAGTCAGACAGGGACAAGCTGGAGAAATTTCCTTTATCACAGGGGCTTCCATTCTTGTGGGGGGCTGGTGAGAGGTGGAGCCAAGTCTGGTAAAATCACAAGGTTTGGAGCATGAGTCCTGTGAGGAGTGGCTGAGAGAGCTGGAGCTGTTTAGCCTGGAGAAAAGGAGGGTCAGTGAGGACCTCATTGCTCCTCACAGCTCCCTGAAAAGAAGTTGTCGTGAGGTGGGGGTCTGTCTTCTCCTAGGCAGCCACCCACAGGACAAGAGCAAATGGCCTCAAGGTGCACCAGGGGAGGCTCAGGTTGGATATTAGGGAAAAAATGCATCAGTGAAAGAGAGGTTAAGCATTGGAAGAGGCTGCCCAAGGCAGTGGTGGGGTCACCATCTCTGGAGGCGTTCAAAACACAAGTAGAAGCGGCACTTCATTATACGGCTCAGTGAGCAGTGTTTGGTCAAAGGTTGGACTTGATCTTAGAGGCCTTTTCCAACTTTAATGATTTTAGGATTCTATGAAAACAGCTTTTAATAACTGCACAGGTAATAACAGAACCCCTCTTATCTCTGGGGCACAGACAGGGCTGAGCCGAGGAAAAAAAAGCCCCAAGGAGAAACCTCCTCCTTCCCCAGGGATGTCACAAGCCCTGGTGCCTGTCTATCTTTAAAAAGGTCAGGTTAAGTCATCACCCCCCCTGCACCTCATCTCCACGGATCTCCCAATACCACTGAGGGCAGTGAAAACCTCTGATAAGTCAGATCTTCACCCTTTTGTAAAAGATCTGTACATGGCTTGTAGAGTGGGTGGGATATTTGCTCCCCAAGGGCAGCCTCTTCATAATCCTGCCTCCAGCAAAGTCAAACCCCTGCACCCACTCGCTGAGGCTCTACAAATGTTAATTTATTCAAGCATTAAAGCGTGTTTTGTCATGAGCACACAGGTAGTGACTGCACTGCTGAGATGGCAGCGCTGTCACTCACATCGCCTGCCTCAGATAAAATCAGATTTGGGCAAGGGCTGATGTAGTGCTGAGTGTTTCACAGGCTCACATCAGATTTTAAATAACAACACTCCCTGCCTTTTTCACCAGCCTCTCTCACAGAGACACCCATGGGCGTCAAAGATGGGTGGGAGGAGATGATTGATAAATCACAGAGCTCCGAGCTCTCTACAGGGCTTGGGGTCACCAGCTTCGACTCGTGCTTTGGAACAGCCAAGCCCAAAATGAACCTGCTCATGCTGGGATGGTCAGGGAAGTGCAGGTAGTCAATGGGCCAGCAAGAATAAGCTTTTGGAAGTCTCTGGAGGAAAAACTAACTGTTCCTCTTGCATCCATTTAAGGATGTGAGGGAATGAAGGTTGCTGCCCCACTGCCCTTTGCCCCAGAGGTTTGAGACAGCTCCTGGGAGTCTCTGTAAATCTGAAGGGCTGTGCAAAGGCAGCAGTGGTGTCTGAGGTGACCTCAGATGGGCCTGCACACAGAGGACACTGAGCAAACCCGAAAACCCTGGGTTGGTTATTGGCGCATTCATTGTTCTGCTCCAGGGCTTCGGCCCTCAAGGAGCCCTATTCTGTGCAAAAGGAAAAAGAAAAAGCCCAGAGAGTGAAAGCATGAGGAAAAGGAATGGTGTCATGCTCAAAGTCTTGCAGGAGTTCGGGCATCACCTGCCTCCAGCTCCTCACCCCATCCCAAAAAGAGACTGGAACTGTTTTCACTTCAGGACTGGAAGTGAAATCCCATCCTTGGCCAGCATGGAGCAGATAAGAAGGAATCCCAGCTCTGTCATCGTGTCCTTTCTCCTGAGTTATGGTATCTCTCAGCCTCTTTAATCAGGAGGAATTCACAGAGTTGCTCCCCTCCCCACACCAAATTTTAGGTATTAATATGTACAGTAGAGGGAAGTGGTTGGAAGCATCACGAACCACTTTATTTTAAGTGGTGCAGGAGGAAGAAATGACACTTGTAGATTAAAAATATAACCAGTAATGCTTGTTTAATAAATCATTGAATATGTATGGGTGAACATGTCCCACTCAGACTGCTGGCTTCCACTGCAGGGCAACTGCCATCACCCTACCAGAATCCCTCATTGCTCCCATTCTTTTTGTGGATTTAAAGCTCCTCATGAGCATCTGTGAATCAGCCAGGTATGATAGCTCAGGTAACCCTGCCACCCACAGGACTAAGTATAAACAGTGCATTTTCCAAAGTAGCTCCTCCTCCTACCCCCTCCCCAGGTAGCAAACTTCCCAAGGCCAAGAATTCCACTGAAATCAGCCAGGATTCCATGCCCAGACTGGTCCTTCCCTGGGATCTGGCTGCCAGCATTTTCAATCACAATGCTGACAACACAACAGGAGCACCACACTAAACTTGGCCTGCAGCCTGGCTGGCAGCATCCTACGCTCTTGCCCAGTGTCCCAAAGAGGCTCCAACCTCTCCAAAAACTCCAGTTAGAGACAAACCATTCAGTGATTTGCCTCTACACCTTCCTGTGTCTGTGGCAGATGCAGCCACAGTTTGGGTGGGGGTGGAGAACAATGCAGCAGCAACTCCTTGTCCAGCAGCCAGCAGGACAAAGCAACTCTGGGGATGGTTCCTGCCCCCTGAGTTCTGTGTCCCTGGCCCCTCAATATTGCAAAAGTATATAAATGCCATGGGTTTATGAGCATAAAAACCCTGAGGTTGACAACGGAGCACATCCTTGTAGGAAACGTGCAGAATTCACAAGCAGCCCTGATGTGCACAGCATGGAGGAGCTGAAAGGTCTATAAAGCACCACGGGCTGCTGGAGTTCCTTACCTGCTTCTCAGACATGATGTAGAGGTGTTCGTGGTCCACGGAGAAGGCCATGTCCCGGAGGATGGGGCCAGAGTCCACCACCTGCACGATCTCGTACTCCAGCGTGTTCTTGGTGGTGCCATCCACACGGATCTGTGCAGCAACAACAAGAGCAGAGGGAGAACATGAGGTTCTTTGCCCTCCTTTCACTGAAAACAAATAATTACAGGACCACAGAATGGTTTGTGTGGAAATGAACCTTAAAGACTGTCTCATTCCAAGCCCCCCTGCCATGGGCAGGGACACCTTCCACTGTCCCAGGGTGCTCCAAGCCCTGTCCAACCTGGCCTTGAACACTTCCAGGGATCCAGGGGCAGCCACAGCTTCTCTGGGAAACCTTCTCTCTTACCACCCTCACTGTAATATGTATCTATTTATAATATATATACAAAATCTTATATATATGTAATTTATTATATATTTTATATACACATCATGTATATTATATACATATATCTATTATATTATAATATATATTTTATATATATAGATATATTATCTATTATATCTATACAAAATAATCACTGGACAAATGTGTTGTGCCCCAGGTCTTTAGGACAGCAACCACTGTCAACAGAAAATGAACTTTCCCCAGCCTCCTCACCAAAAGGACGAAGCAGATTTCATCACATCTGCTGGTCCCATCAACACAAGAGCACTGTAAGAACAATGCAGAGCCTGCTGGCTTTTATCTGGCACTGTCACTGTGCTCCTGTCACCGCCTGGACAAATCTACCACGCTCAAAATGATGGCAACGAGGGAAGGATCTGTGGTGGTGATGAGCAGAAGATAAAAAAAACCACACAAATCTGCAGGACTGACTCACTTGAATGCTACTCAGATAATATTATTGCTCTTATTGCTAATGTTCCATGGGGCAATTTATTATTGCAGAGTGTTCAGTGCAACACAGACTATTTCTCTTGCTGATTACATGTATCAGGTATTGAAATCAGTCCTGCACCAATGTGGCACCTTATGATTCCAGACACATCTCATAACAGGGTGTCACTTAGGGACATCAATAACTGGGATTATGAGGAGGAACCAGACACACAGTCCCAGTCTGTCCCTGACAATGATCCAGTGATGCAGAAGAAAATGCAGAAAACAACAGACTTTTCTTTACCTGCTTAAAAACAATTTATAGAGTCTGGGCTCAGAAGCAGCTGGAGAAGGTTTGCAATCCCTTTCAATATAGAGCAAATCATGATAAAATAGCTGTTCTCAGGAGTTCTCCTGAACCTTGTGAGGCTCTGTACAGCAGCAAACCCCACAGTCGTGCTTCAGAGGTGCATCTACATTCCTTATCTCCCTGTTTCCCATGTGTTGCCTTTCACTTCCTGAAAATTTTCTATGCCGCAGCAACACAAACACCACGGTACCTTTCCCTAAGATAAACAAAGTTGTAGGAGATCTTCAGCATGCCCCACATTGTAATCTCCATTCCTTCCTGACCAAAGATTCCCAGTCTGCAGTTGGATAGCTGAGCAAAAAGCACCCTTCCCATCCAAAGGAAATAACAAGCTGTGGAGAACTTATGGTGTCAAGACCTGTTCCCACTATTCCCTGGCACAGTCCTTGAGCTTGTTCCTTCTGTATCAACCTCTCAGCCAAGAAACTGAGCCTGAATCATCTTCTGTATTGGAAAGTCAAAGAGAAGGGAAGAGAGGGAATGATAAAGGCTCTGGAAAGTCTGTATGAGTAAAAGAGCAATGATACACAGATTGTTATCTTTGTCCTTCCTTGATGTACTCACCTGCTGTGGGACAACAAAGGAATATTATTTCCCCAGGAAAGATAAGGAAAATGAAGCAGAGAGGAGTTAGAGGGGCTCTCTGTGCCAGCAAAGGGTGTGGAGGGTGCTCAGGGATGCTCAGATCTTAAGTGTTGTCCATCAGACTCCTCGCAAGTGGGAGCACGTGCAGGCCTTGGCTGCTGGGCTGCTCCAATGACACGGGAGGATTTGCAGTTAATTTGTCATCTTGATGGAGCTGCTGATGATAGCAACACACGTCCAGCATCAGCACACAGAGAGGTCGGGGCCTGAAGCCCAGCACTGAGCATCCCTGGTGCACCAAGGGGTCAGGGACTGCATCCCAGCACTGAACATCACTGAAACACAAAGAATTCAGGACCTAAAGCCCAGCACTGAACATCCCTGAAGCACAAAGAATTCAGAGTCTGAACATCCCTGAAAGACAAAGAATTTAGAGTCTGAAGCCCAGCACTGAGCATCCCTGAAACACAAAGAATTCAGGGTCTGAACATCACTGAACATCACTGAAACACAAAGAATTCAGAGTCTGAAGCCAAGCACCGAACAACCCTGAAACACAAAGAATTCAGGGCCTAAAGCCCAACACTGAACATCCCTGAAACACAAAGAATTCAGGGTCTGAAGCCCAGCATTGAACATCACTGAAACACAAAGAATTCAGAGTCTGAAGCCCAGCACTGAACACACCTGAAACACAAAGAATTCAGGGTCTGAACATCCCTGAAACACAAAGAATTCAGGGTCTGAAGCCCAGCACTGAACATCCCTGATTCCCACCAGCTCTGGCTGCCTGGGAGCAGGGGGGGCTCGCTCATGTCCGTGGTCCTTCACAGGGAAATTCAGCTCCTCTGAGTTTTCCTTCTTGAAAGTGGACCCTGATGTAAATCACCCATGGGGTCAAGGACAAAGATGCCAACAGGCTCGGGCTGAGTCATTCCCCTTAGGACAGGCAGGGGAAAGGAAGGAGGCAGGAAGGACTGCAGGCTGAGGAGCAGGGAGAGAGCCCTGTTGGGGCTCTGCTCCAAGCACATCAAATACCCCCACAGCAGGAGGCTTTCCTCTTTCCTTCTGAGGCTTTCCAGCTCCAAGTTCTCCCTCTCAGGGAGCAGTCAGGGAGCTTAGTCTGCTGTCTCCACTCTGCCTCTGCCCCAGTCCCTCGTGGCTTCTCATTCCCATCGCAGCATCCTCACTCTCTGCTGATCCCTGTGCTAAACAAACCTCACATCTCCGCTGCTCTGACCTTGATTCTCCAGCACCACCATGGTCAGATCTGCAGGCTGCCAGATATGTAAGCAGCCAATTATCACCCCAGGGCTCAGTCACTGTCCTCAGCCTTTGCCAGGCCCCATTAGAGGAGAAAGAGCTCAGAGATGGAAGAGGCAGGCCGGAGGAACAGCCGGCTGGAGTTAACAAACCATGGAGACAGGAGGCACAGCCCCCAGGGATCTCCCATGTGCATTTGGTGCAGGTAAAAGATTGCAGAGGCTTCACACCAGGAATACAGAGCTACTCGGAAGTGATTTAACAGCTATTGCTGGCCTAATAGCCTGAAAAGTCATTATTTTGCAGAGGGGGAGGGAGGGCAGGAGGGACAGGGCTCGTTGTACTGTACATGTGCAAACACACACACGTGTGCTCACACACCCACAGCCCAACAGCTCCAAGTGCAGAAACCCCTCTCTCCAGTTAAACCTAGTAGCTAATAAAAAGGAAAATGAGGTGTTCACATTCTCTGAACAGAGAGACATGATTCTCTCTCCCAGGATTTTTTCCTGGGAAGTTGTGAGATGTAATGAGGAAACTCAGAGAAAGAAGAAAACAATTCTTATCTCTATTGGCTGCTCCTGTTGTTTGGCACGGGTAGAATGTGTTATGGAGATTGTTTACCAAAGAGTGATTTGTTAATTGGACACTGGTGATGGTTGTTTGGATTGATTGGTCAGTTGGGTCAAAGCTGTGTCGTGACTGCCTCGAGACAGTCACAGGTTTTTCTTTAGTATCTTTTTAGTATGATATAGTTCTAGTATAGTATAGTATTAATGTAGTATAATTTAACTTAATAAAAACAATTTATTCAACCTTCTGCAACATGGAGTCAGAGCACGTTATTCCCTGTGCAGGGGGATAGGATTTTCCTTCAATAGGAAAATCCAGAAAAAGGCCAGAAAATCTGGAAGACACCAACCCACAGCCTGTGTGAGCCCTGTGCCAGCAGTGAGGTGATTATTGGAGACTCCAGCCAAAAGTCTAGCCACCACCTCCAACCATCCCTTTACCTGTCTTAAACCCTGTCTTTCTTATGTTGGACCCCAGGCACAGAGCCCTGAGGATCTCCACCCTCCCTGCACATTCTTCACAGACCTGAGCATCAGACAACACAACTGCACTTTCTCTTAGAGATTTATTCCTGGCTCCAAGGCTCCTGCTAGAACCAGGGCACTTGGGTTGGTGAAAGAAATCAAAGAAGAGTCTGTGAAGGAAAAATGGGAAGATTCTCATCAAAGACTGCAGGTGATCACGACTAAAGTCAGGCACAATCTCTGCTTGGAAAGCTCCCCAAATTTCCAGCAGCAGGGAATTAGAAGAATGTACCACCCTTTCCCTCTGTTCCTGCTCTTCTCTGCTGGCATCAGCCCCAAGCCCCACTTGGAGCTGGGGTGCTGGCATGGACAAAGTTTTCTTCTGACTGAATGATGGGCATTCCCATATTCAAGATGTTTTTTGAGGGCTGTGGGATGAGAACCTGGCTAGCAGTCCAGTTGGGATCGCTTCCGGGAGCTGCCTGTGAACCATGAGCTCCTCTGCACAGCAAGAGGGAGGGGGACAACAAGTGACAGAGGGAACTCCAGGACCACGTGTGAGCCTCAAAATGCTCAGTCCACCACAACCCACAGTCCACAAGCACATCCAGCACCTCCACAACAGGATCATCCACCTGCTCCCACTCCCTGAATGTCTGTCCTGGACATGCACACCACTCAGAGCTGCAGATGCTCAGCTCAGTTCAGCTCCCTTGTCCTCCTTTAACCCAACACCTGTGGGAGCTCCCAGGGCCCAGCACTCTCAGGCTGCACATTAATCCTGCTTCTTCCTGGAAGGCTTCACTCGCTGGGCTTGGCTCTGCAGAGCCGGCTGCTATTAAAACATCAGCATGATGCTTCCCGAAGGTCAACTACCAAGGGACTCATTCTGGCAGCTGTTTGTTTGTTTGTCTGAACATTATCTAGGGCTGGCTGTTTATTTACATCCATTGAAGTATCAGACAATAAATATCCTCTCCCAGTAGCAAACAGATGCTTGCACTCGAACGTTCTGGCTAGCGCTGACTTCAAAATGATCTCCTTAATGAGCAAACAGCACTATTAATCTTTAAAGACACAGGCTCTGGCCTTTTCTGAGTGCTCACCCTGGCCATGGCTACGCCCACAGGCATTTTGGCAAGCAGTCTTAGGGTCTGGTAGATGAAAGAAGGCAAAAGATACCTTCCATCACTTGGCTGGTGGTTTTTCAGCGTTATCTGGGCCTCCCCAGCTGCTGAGGGATCCACGGGAGGCTGATGCTCGAGGACAGTTTCCCCAGCAAGTTGGTGACAGATGCCTCACTCACACTTCTAAGAGTGACACAGAGGTTGGTATCACACAGTTATCAAAGAGAGGGACACAATAAGCCTCTCCAAATCATGGGGATGGACTCAAAATTGTCAAGGAAAGAGCAGTGGGATTGGGGGACAAAAGGAATTGGTGGTAGCAAGCACTTGGTGCCTTTGCTGGAAGATAAATCACAATTGTGGCAAAAAAAGAAAATATCTTTAAGCTCAGCAGAGCAGCAGAAACACCTGCCTTCCAGAGAGGGCCACATACCTCTGTTAGCACCTCTATTCTTTCCTATAAAGTGATATTTCCTGCTAAAATCCATCCACACAGATGTACTTCAGGAGCTTTACTCCAGGCCCATCAAAGCCTGATCCCGCAGACTGAATCAGTGTTTGGAGCATGTTAACTTCATCCAGTTTTGGTTTATTCAAGAAAAAGGCACTGGCACAGGTTGTTCAGAGAGGTTTTTTATGGCCCATCCTTGGAAGTGATCAAGGCCAGGCTGGATGGGGCTTGGAACCTGATCTAGTGCAAAGCGTCTTTTCAAAATTATCTTCAGACTCACTTCAGAAACACACTCCTAACCCAATCTTCTGCTACAACCTCACTTCTATTTTATTTGTCCAAGCAGCTTGGACTGGTCTCTGGCAGGAAAATAAAAAAAAGGATTATTTCCACTGTGCCAACTGGGCTCAGCTGTTTCCTACTCTCTAAAACCATCACCTCCTGCCCAAGAGCATCATTCCTGGCCCACCAGAGTTAAAATAAGGTCCCCTTCAATTAATATCTCTGTATAAAAGCACTTGAAAGCCATCCAGGGCTGCTGGGAGCGTGGTGGGGAGCAGGACCACGATGACCGGCCAGGCGGGCAGCAGGAGCAGACGCTGGGTGGATGAGAGTCATTACAAACAATTAAATGAATAACTAAGCAGAAGAGGAGCTTGGTGAACCATGGCACACTCGGCCAAGCCGTCCCTCCCCACCACTCTGCTTTTGTGCAGCGTCAGCAGCCCCTGGGCTGATGAAGTTCCAGGGAATTCATCATCTCCTGCCCCAGCGCTCCCAGCCGCCGCTCCAGCAGCTCTCGCTCAAGTCACGCTGGTGGCTTATTTTGGCCATGAAATTGCCCCAGTTCCCAGGGGAGGGGATTAAACGGCTGCCAGGAAGATTGCAAGGGTGGATTTCAAAGGGAAAATCCTTCAGGTCATGGAATCAGGCCCTGCTACCTCTGCCTGGGTGCGAGGGAGCAACCGTGACTGTGGTACTGCCTTGGAAAGTAGGGAAAATGTTTTGGGCAGGGAAAGCAAGAGGTGGGAGGACTTTTTGTCCTCCCCATCCCCTGAGGCATCCTTCCTTTGCTATCCCTGCCTCTCCTTCTTGCAGGGCATCTCACTGAAATCACCATCATCATTTCTCACTATTGGATTAAGGATCTGCAAACACCATTTCCAGGAGATCCAAGCAGCCCTGGAGCCCAGCACATCAATCCAAGCTGCTCTGAGAAGGGCCCAGCCAGAGCCTTACGACTGCACAGGGGCCACTAATACTTCATTGCTTTTCCAATAGCAGTTCCTCCCTGTTTTATGAACCTAATGTTCCCCAGAGGGTGCCAGGACTGCTGGAGAGGGAGAAAGGACACAGCAGGCAGTGTATGAGCTCATGTCAGGCCCTTCTGATGATCACCTATTCCTGCTTTTCCATTGATTTGGAGCTCTATTGATCTCAGCAAAGACAGGGAAGGGGCTGGTGACACTCCATGTTCTGCCCATTTCCCTCCGTTTTCCAGTAAAATAATCCGTTCTAATTTGCCTAAAGCCTATTAACAGGAGATCAATTCCTAATAAAACATGGCATTTCAATAGCCCTGTCTATCCTAAAGGCCTCTAGAAACACTAATTGAAAAAGCAAGGCATGAGGTGCCCTTAACTCCTGCCTAAGTCAGCAGCCAGCAGCCCTCTCTCTTCTCCCTGTACACATGTTTTAAAGTGCTGCTTGCCTGGACCGTGCCAGCCCATCCAAACACAGATCTCAGAGCACCTCCAGCCATGTGGACACCAGGAAAAACTGGTGTTTAAAGTGTTCTTGAAGCCCCTGCTCTCAGTGCTCTCCAGAACCCAAAGTGTCACAATAGGAGCCACTCTGAGCAGAGGGGAGAGCTGATCTGGACAGGACAGTCATGGAATCGTAGAGTGGTTTGGGTGGGAAGTTACCTTAAAGAAAATCCAGTTTCCTCCCTGCCATGGCAGGGACACCTTCCACTGTCCCAGGGTGCTCCAAGCCCCATCCAGCCTGGCCTTGGACATTTCCAGGGATCCAGGGCACTCCACTTCTCTGAGCAACCTGTGCCAGGGCCTGCCCACCCTCACAGAGAAGAATTTCTTTCTAATATCTAATCTTAATCTCTCCTCTTGTAATTTAAAAGGGTTCCTCTTTGTCCTTTCTCTATCACCCAGTAAAAGTCACTCTCCCAAAATGTAGGTGCACCTGAGTGCACACCACAAAACAGAAGGGACAGCAAAGCAGGTTGGCCTTGCAATCCCATCAGGTTCCTGGTTTGTATTTCCTTTGTCCAGGAGGTCTCATGTGACAGAATCACAGAGTCATTAAGGCTGGAAAAGACCTCCAAAATCATCAAATCCAATCTCACAGAACAAAGCTCGTCATCAGCAAATGAGGGTTATTTGTTACACCTGCAGCACAGCAGCAGCCAGGGAGAATGGTTCTTCCACACTTCTCCAGCCACACAATTCCCAGGGCCTTTTCTCCCAGCAGCAATGCAAGGTTTTGAAGAGGACAGCTTTCCCAGAATAACTGCTGGCTAATCCTGATCATCTGCAGGCACTGCAGTGTAATCCCCACCCCGCACACCCTCGGCCAGGGGGCACAGGGGCTTCACTGGGCAGGCCACAGGGTTTAATCCCTGCACAGGAGTCACCCACTGACCTCTCGTGTAATCCTGGAAAATTGGGTCAAACACAGCTGTGCCTGGCTGCTGGATAGGAGATCAGCCCTGCAGAGCCAGCACAGCACAGAGGGCAGAGCAGGGCTCCTGCTTCAGGAGGCCCAAGAGAAACGTGGGACAAGATGTTGGTGGGCATCTGCTTTGTTTTCTGGAGACACGTGGGTCACCGAGCCTTGACAGAGCTACTGGGTGTTGTGACTTCATGGTGGGTCACTGTCACACAGACCCAGCACAGTGGGATCCACTGGAATCGTGGAATCATTGAGTGGTTTGGGTTGGAAGGGATCTTAAAGCTCATCTCATTCCACCCTTCCACCATCCCAGGCTGCTCCAAGACCTGTCCAACCTGGCCTTGGACATTTCCAGGGATCCAGGGGCAGCCATAGCTTCTCTGGGCACCCTGGGACAGGGCCTGCCCACCTTCACAGGGAAGAATTTCTCCTTAATATCCAAACTAAATCTACCCTTTGTCAGCTTAAATCTACCTGGTTTGGGCCAGAGGGTCCTTCAAGCCCAAAGACAAATTCCTCGCTGATAGAGATCCCCTTTTTTCCAGCCCACAGCACAGGACTGCTGTCCCATCCCACTGTGGATCCCCACTAACATTTATTGCAAGACATACTCCTAGCTGCAATGGAGTTATGAATTAAATTAGACAAAGTGAAAGAATGACCTTCTGTCCAAGCCCTTCATTCTGGGCTTGGACATCACCTAACACAGTGGGTTTCTTGACTATTGCTCCCAGCACCATAAAAATTAACAATTACAGCTTGAAGTGTGTCCAGTCAGGCTGTACCTGAACTGCAGGGCTCAGCCCAAAGTGGAACAGCTCCAGAGCTGGAAACAGAAGGAAAGGGAAGGACACGAGCAGGTCCCTCTCCCTCAGCAGGGAGAGCGAGTCAGGTATGTGCAGCTCTCACATCCCGGAGCCCATTGACAGATGACATCATTTTTGAGAGCATGGTTTACACGCGCTCCCCCGGCGCTCCCTGATTGATAAATTAGACACTCATGAGCCATGTGCTAATCAATGCAAATCATTAGTTTGTAACAACACAAGGCAAGCTCGGCAGAGCTCATTTTTCAAGGTAATGGCCTGCCAAGCATCCGTGTTCAGCTCTGAGCCCTGCCAGGCAATCCATTACTGGGCTCCTGGCACTCACCTATGGCACCAGGCTGAGGCCTTTGCAGTCCGGTCCCCACCAAGGACTGTGATCAGTGCCAGGGCTCCAAACCTGCTGCTCCTCCTCCTCCTTCTCCTCAGCTCCTGGCTCTGCTGCCAGTGGCCACCCTACACCCAGACATTTGGAGTGCACTTGCTCCCACCACAGACCCTGTGGTGCCTCAGGTTTGGCTTTTATATTTTTCAGATTCTGAGCTGCTTTAGTGTGTGGGTCTGAGCTTCAGCTCTCTGCACAGAGCAGGGAGACAAAACAATTCCTGCTCCAGCTGGGCACCAAGGACAAATGATCCAAAGCTCAGGCCCAGGAGCACAAACAGCGTGGGCTAGAGAGAGAAAAACAAGCAGGATGGGAGTGCATGGGCTAAAGCTGGAATGGGACAATGAACTGCAAGGTGCAAATGGAGCAGAGCTGATCCCAGTGAGAGCCCCCGGGAGCGCTCGTGCATTTTGGGACCATTTTGGTTCCTCTTGGGTGCAGCCCTGGCTGGGCTCTGGTGCTGCCCAAGGTGGATCCATGGAGGAGATCCTTTTCATAAACCCCTGCTTTGTTCTTTAGCTCTGCCCAGCCTCTGCTCCAGCTCAGCCTTCACAAGGTATCACCTGGACATTTGTTCTCCACTTACCCCAACCCTGCAACCTAAAATTAAATCTATTTAAGCCTGAAAAAATGTGCTCTGTCCTCTATCAGTGGAAAATGAAGGTGGGTACTCAAGGTGTTGACCTGCAGGTGTGTCCTAGGAAACTCCATGCTGGCATCAGTGGCATCTCTAAAGGAGAATGTCTGCATCAAGTTGTGCCTGGCCAAATAAAGAGGCCATTTGAATGCTCCAGCCATCAGATTTAACATCCAAATTTCTGGCCTCAGGCTCTTACAAGCTCTGTCCAGCTGAGTGAGTGCTTTGGGGAAATGAAACTCCATCAGGGAAGGATATGCCACCACTGACCATCCTGTGGGAGCACAGGGAGGGGACAAGGGTGGGACAACTCTGCTCCTGCACCACAGGAGCCCGTCCAGGCTCTGTGTCTGCCTCCCCAGCTCTGCAGGATTTCAGTCCCACTGGCAACAGAGCAATCTCTTCATCCACGGGTCATTCTCAGGGAAAAATCCTGCCATGGGTGCTCTGCAGAGCCACTCCAGGTCCTTCATGGAAAATAAGGATTCTCTGTTTGACATTCCCAGAGGTAAAGTTCAGGTCTCACATAGAGGGTCCTGCTGCTGAATGCTCATATTTATGATCCCAGTGGATAATCTCAAAGGTCATCCTAGTGCAACTCAGGTGCTTCTGTTTCTCCCAAACTGGTGGAATTTCTTTTACAAGGCAAATATTTTGGGAGCTTGTTAACTTTTAAATATTCATGGCTGTTATTGCTATCACTCCTGGTTCTTCATAAAGAGACTGTAAATGGATGCTTTGGGTCACAGTGGTTCTGATTGGGATTAAGGGAACAATAGTGAAAAAAAAGTATGAAAACTAAATTTTTACATGTGAGAGCACGGGTGTCAGCTCGTGAGCTGCAGAAACCAAAATGCTCCCTAAAATCTGGGCAGCTGTTCAGCAGGGCTCAAACTGTAGATAAAAATACTTCAGACAAGTTGCAACACCAGAGAGACTCAGAGTTTTGCCTTCAGAAATACCCAGAAGTGCAGCGTGTGTGTGAACAGGACTGACCGGACACAACGATCCCAACGCAGCTGGCCTGGAGCACAAACCCTTCTGTGGGACGGCTCAGAAACCGAGGCAGGGAGTAATATGGGATGGAACACAGATGCACCACAACACAGGCTGGATGATGAACACAAGTCCTTTATAGGGACCAGATTCCCGCAGGGATGAGCTCATCCCGCTGGGAACGCGGTGACCCCGAGGGTTGGGAGCCGTGGGGCGGGGGGTGAAGGGCAGCACCACAAAGGCTCCTTTGACTGTGGCCAGACGGGGAGATCTTGGAGACACCCACGGATCCTCACCACACTGCGGCACTTGAGAGGGAGCCAGCTGCCCTTTGGCAACGGGAGGCACGAGCGTAGACGCGGGAATTCTCGTGGATACGCGGGAATTCTCACGGATGCGCGGGCAGCACGAAAGGGTGGGAGGATCCAGGCAGGTAAAACAGGGGGTGTGGAGGCACCCAGAAGCACCTGGGCGCTCCAGGATCATCCTCCTGGCTTGAGGATGCGCTCACCAAGGGACCCAAGGGGTGATGTAGAGATGAGCACGCGCGTGCACTGGGTTAAAATGGGAGAAAAACAGAATCATGGAATGCTTGGGTTGGAAGGGACACCTCTAAAGGTCACCTAGTTCAGCAACCAGGGACATCTCCAACTGGATCAGGTTGCTCAGAGCCCCGGGCAGCCTGGCCTTGAATGATTCCAGGGAAGGTGCATCCACCAGCTCTCTGTACAACGTGAGCCAGTTGTAAAAACTTCCTTAAATCTCATCTAAATCAACCCTCCTTCGGGATAAAACCATCGCCGCTTGTCTTATCACACCCAGCAGAGTCTGTGGAGACCACAGGCATTCCCCCAAAAGGACCTGCTCCCTGTAGCAGATAACCCAGGGAATCTGATCCCGAGGGGGGCATTTCCACACCTCGGGTGGTGCAGTGCCCTGGGCAGCTCCAGGCGTCAGCGAGGGCAGCGAACTCAATCACAGCCTGTCACATTCAATCTTGGAGATAGAAAGACACATTTGCAATTTCCCTTTCAAGCTTAAGAGAGGCAGACCAAAGCTCCCGCTTTGCTGAGGATTTGGGCACTTTCTCTAAAAAAAAAAAAAAAAAAAAGAAAAAAACGAATCAAAAATCGTATCCCAGAGATGATATCACTGGTCAAGTGAGATTGGCCGTTCTTGCACTGATATTTGTGGCAGGTGCTGGTGCTAAATGATTTCAGAAATGCAGAGTGATGGGCTGTGAGTGCATCACTGAAAACAGAAATCTGGGACCCACAGCTCTTTCCTCACTCCCTTGCTGAGAGCTCTGGGTTTGGCTGGGTGGGTGGGTGGGTGGAATGGTGTCTTGGGAACAACTCCTGTCAGCAAAATGGGGACAGGTTATCTCCAGGGCCAGGGGAAAGGGGAACCTGAAAGAAAAGCTGTCCCCAGCCCCTTTTGTCAGCTGACATCCCTGGGGCTAAGGTTGAGATAATGAGGTCCCACATATCTCTGGGTCCCAGGGCCGTGCTCTGCAAAGGTTATTGTGATTCAATTGCTGACTCTTTCAGCTCCTGGGCTTCTCAATGCCAAGGTGACCTATTAAGAACTTAATATCAGATAAAAAAAAAACATCCCTCAAAGCTTTTTTAACCTTCATAATCTATGTTTATCCATAGAAAATAGAAGGAGGAGAGAAAAAGAGAAAGCGAATGCTTATCTTCCAATATTGCCTCAGATAAAAGGGAAACACCATCTGGGGACAAAACTTCACATTTGACCTTTCTCCCCTTCCATGAAAGCAGCCAGAAAACTGATCCAGCACTGAAACAGTGGACGAGGCCTCTTCCATTCACCTCCCATAGACTGAAGGATGCTCCCAGTCGACCACAGGTTCCTCTGCTTTTGTCTCTGACACCTGACCAAGGACACGACTCCCTGCAGCCCAGCCGCAGCACAGACCTCCTTTCTCCCCACCCAGCCCCAAATGAGCAGCACTGACCCCAGCAAGTCCCAGCTCTTCCACCGGCCAACCTCCATCCAGAGCAAACCCCCCAGCAAAGGTCTCACTGAGGCCTTTGTCTCCCCAAGATCTCCTCTCATCTCCCACTGCTCCCTCATTAGTGACCCAAAGATGTCTCTCATGCTTTTTTTTTTTCCTTCTGGGAACACCAGACAATTTGTTGGTCCTCTCCAATCACAGACTGGTTTGTGTTGAAAGTGACCTTAAAGATCATCTCATCCCAACCCCCTGCCATGGGCAGGGACACCTTTCCATGTAGATGTGGCCCTTGGGGCATGATTTAGTGGTGGTCTTAGCAAAGCTGGGTAAGTGGTTGGACTCAATGATCTTAGAGGTGTTTTCCAACCTTAACAACTCTATCATTGTATAATTTTAATTATTGCCTCCAATAGTGCAAGAATGGCACACATCCCCAGACCCTTAATCACAGGGGTTCCTGGTACATCAGTCAGAATTAACCAGAAGTGTATTCAAACCCCTTGACTGAATTATCCAAAACTAATTCAAAGGAATTTAAAAATAACAGCGTGACAGACCCATTTTTAATGTCAGTAAATCACCAGCCAGGACCATCAGTGTGAAGCCCCCATTCAGAGGGGAACAAAAGGTGGGAATGCAGGGAGTGATTTCCTCCCAGCCAAGCACACCCAGCACCAAGCCAGGTGTGTGAGAGGGAAGCTGATGACCCCGTGGAGGAAGCAGAGCCCTCCACGTGCACTCCAAAGGATTAGGAGGTCTGAGGAGCTGTATGGCACAGAGGGCAAGGCACAAGGCATGTTCAAGGGAGAATTAACAGAGCCAGAGGGATTTAAGAGGGGAGTGCTGGCATATTATTCCACTTGGCCAGAGGCAGGAGACTCCTGGGAGGGGAGAGAGGCTCCCTGAGCCACACAGTTGAGCTGGGGGATCAGACCCTGGATCAGGAGTCCAGGTTGCCCCATAAATTGGTTAGAATGGTATTCATGAACTTAACACCATCATGCAGCATTGATCCAGCCCAAAACCTCTTGAGGCAAAATAGGAATGTAGGGAAATGCAGGAAGTAGAGAGTCTGGAAAAGCTGAGCACAAAAGGGACCTGACAGACCATTTCTAGGGATGCTTCAGCTGAGCCAAGTGGTGCACAAGGACCACAGCCCAGCAGGGGAGTCCGAGCAGAGCTGAGAAGTGTCACTGTCCTTCCATCAGGGCCAACTTACAGGTTTGCAGCTCCCTTTGGGCCTCAGATCTTTCCCCAAACTTGCATCAGTAGCAGAGCAATGTCCTGTGTGAGGCAAAACAGCCAGGTACTCTTCTGATGTCAGATTGAGATGTGTGAGCTCTAAAAGCAGCAAGCCATGAGTTGCAGGACTCCCCCATCCTCTGAAGGTCTGGGGATTGCTGTTTACCTACACATCTCGCTGCCTCTGTGCAAGCTGCTCATCCCTGGGACACATCAGTGGAGACCAACAAACAGGAGCTGCCTGAAAGCCTGTGGGGACAAAGTGCAAGCACTGCTGGGGTGTCCCTGCCATAGCCCAGACACCACTGCTGAGTTACAGAATCACTGAATCACAGAGAGAACTGGGTAGGAAAAGACCTCTGAGATCATCCAGTCCAGCCTAGGACCTGACACCTCCTCATCAACTAAGCCATGGCACTGAGTGCCACGTCCAGGCTTTTTTTAAACACCTCCAGGGATGGTGACTGTGCAGAGTCTTTGCTTCTTATGTGCCAGGGCTGGGATTAAATCCATGAGATGGTATTTCTTGTTCAGACTCAGATGTTTATTAGTTCTTATCTACATTACAGTCTCACAAACCCTGAGTTCTACAGCACTTCACTCTAACAAACTAAAATGGAGCCCCATCTCTCTCTCTACAAGGCCTTTTGAGGATAAACTGTCCAATTAAGAAATGACACCTCAATTATTTTCATTTTTAACCCAATAACCAACCACCCGTGCCTTCAATGTGGACTTTTTTATCCAATTGCACAAAACCACCCAAAGCCATGGAGAAGGAGGTGAAGAAGAAGCAGCCGCCTCTGCCCCAAAACCTCCAGCTTGCTTTCTATCTATTATTGTATTCTAAACCCTTAAACTCTGAGTTTCCCACCCTGTGATATCACACACTTCTATCCAAACTCCACCCCCACAATCCCAGTTCTGTGATTCCATTTTGGAAGCTTCTCCACGGCCTCAGGTCAATGCAGTGTTCTCTTGGGGGTCAGTGCCTGGCAGCACAGAGAGTCTCAAATTCTCAGTAACCAGGGGTCCAACAGGTGACTCCACCACCTCCCTGAGCAGACGATTCCACTGCCAAATCACTCTTTCAGTGAAGAATTTTTTCCTGATGTCTAACCTAAACTTCCCCTGGTACACTTGGACAGCAGAATTTGGGGGGAAAATCGGCTTCCCTAAGACAATCATGGCACTGCTTTGGCTGAGGTCCCTGGGGTTCCCAAACTGGATATTTTCCCACTATTTTGAACATGTCAGTCAAGGAGGAGAGCATGCAGCAAGCTCAGCTGCACCTCTGGTGATGGGAAGGTGATGGAAGAACAGCCTGGGCAGCGTCTCCTGTCTCCACAGCCATCCCCTCTCTCCCGTGGGCAGGGAGGGACAGCAGGATCATGTCCCTCATACAAGCAGAGGGATCACTTTCCTCTGGGACCTCAGGGTAACCCGGGCAATGAAACTCGACCCAAAGCCACTCTGACATCAGGTCAGGCTGGAGACAAAGCAAGGTCAGGAGTTCAGCATCAATACAGCGAGTGCCAGTCAGGACACAAAAGCTCTGGGATCAAATGTACCTGCCGAGGGCTGCTGGGGAGGGAGGGCATTGAGATGCATAATTACTGCTCCTTTCATCCCTGCTGCTCTTTCCCTCGTTCACACGGCTCTCCTGGCTCTGTCCTTGCACGGGTTCTGTCCCAGCAGGGTCCCCCCCACCACAACAGCCACACCAAAGAGGGGCTGGCACAGGAGCTGGAAGGTGAGGGGTGTGAGAGCTGAACCTCCCCCTTCACTGAGGGTTTCAGCAGAATCACTCCTAAGAGCAGCCATGATCTCTTTTGGATCTCCTAAGAGTTGTATCCATGATTAGCTCCAGCTTTGTGGAGGAGTAAATAATGGAATCACTGAATGGTTTGGGTTCGGAGGGACCTTAAACCTCATCCAGTTCCATTCCCAGGGGGCATCAAGCCTGATCCAGCCTGGCCTTGGGCACTTCCAGGGATCCAGGGGCAGCCACAGCTGCTCTGGAAAACTTCTACCAGGGCCTCACCTCCCTCCTAGACAGAAATTCCTTCCCAATATCTAATCTAATCTAATCTAATCTAATCTAATCTAATCTAATCTAATCTAAATCTCCCTCCTTCAGTTTAAAGCCATTCCCTGTGTCCTGTCCCTGCAGGCCTTGTCCCCAGTCCCTCTGCAGCTCTCCTGGAGTCCCTTTAAGGCCTGGAATGTGCTGGAAGCTCTCCCTGGATCCTTCTCCTCTCCAGGGGATCATTCCCAGCTCTGCCAGCCTGCCAGCAAGGTTACCCCACACCAGTAGCACCAGAGACTGCAGTGCATTCATGAGTGCTGGTGACTGCAGCTAAAACAAAAAGGACCTTAAACCTCCAAAGTAGGAGCAACTCCTTTTCCTTGAAGTGCTGCCAGAGTGGGATAGTGCAGGTGTTTCATATTCCCAAAGTTTGGGGTATTATGTACTGGAATCTTGAGTTAAGCAGACCTAACATGCAAAACCCTGTGCATTTTGAGGTACACACTGACCTTACCCAAGCAACAGCTAGAAACACCTGCAATACTGAGAATTCTCTGAAAAACAGACTTTTTACAGGAATTGCCATTTGCTCCCTCTTTCTCAAACCCTCATCTCCTTTCTAGGGAAAGCCTTCCACATTTCTGGCATTTTGTTGTGGTGAAATTAGATCAGTTCCACAGAACTGAAACAAAACAGAGCAACCCCAGGTTTGGAGATCATCACAATCCCTCGAGGATGCTGCACAGAGCACTGGGGAAAACTGATTGACAAGTGCCTGGAGCTCCTTTGTTTTATATTCTCTCTCCAGATCTGCCTCATAGGACAGAAAATAAGGGGTGAAAAGGTTCTTTAATAGGTATTAAACCAACCCTTCCCAAGCTGCATCAAAAGTTTTCCTGGTCCACGGGAGATGGCAAAAAAGCGGCTCTGCCCCAACATCTGGAGCAAAAGGAGGGGAAGGACAAGGGGCTGGGGCTGGGCTGCTGATTATTTTTGGAAACGACCGACCCAAAACGCTCCTTTTCGGCCGGAGCTTCTCCACGTGTGCAGCAGATGGCGCAGCTGCAGTGGCTGTCCCACTGCCACCTCTGTCCCCTCTGTCCCCACGCCAGCCCCAGGACCACCCCAAAGGCTGTCTCTCTCTGTCTGGGGGTCTCGTCCTGCCTTTTTTTTTTTTTTTTTTTTTTTTTTTTTTGGCTGAGTCTGGCACCGTGCAGCCCCCAGCACTGGATTTTAGCACTCTCCAAGGAGTTCGCAGGGATGAAAAGCTCCCAGCTGTCCCAGGGAGCGGGGACAAGTCCACAAGGGATGCAGGAGGCACAACTCCATCATGCAGAGAGGGATGTGCCATTAAAGCCCCACCTCGGTGCCTCCTGGGGTACCGGCATCATTCACAGCCCTGAGCCCTCCAGCTCTTCCCAGGGTGTTTAAAACAGGGTGAGACAAAGGACAAGCCCCAAAAGGGACCATGGGGAGCAATCCAGCGCTGGCTCAGGTGCTTCATTCCCGCAGCAGGAGGGGAGGGCCGTGTCCCTGGTGCAGGGCAATGCCAGCCTGGGTGATGGAGGCCAGACCCCAACCAGCTGGCCCAGGAGCCAGCAGCCAACCCCCTCCCACTGCCTGCACCCTCCTGGGCACGGCTGCATTCATGGCAGAAGACTGGAGCTTCTCATCGTGGCCTTAATGGTTCCCGCTGGGCTCCTATTTCTGGCGGGCAGTGACAGAGGCAGGCAGTGTGAAGCCTTTATTTTTGGGACTCGGGGCTATCTTTGCAGGCTTTGTTGTTTAAAGGGCCAAGCCTGCTCCCTCCACGACAATCGGCTGCTTCTCCTCTCATCTTCAAAGGCTGCAGCTAAAACTCATTGCACTGCCAATTTTATCCCAGGCCAGCAACTCCCCCCATCCCTTTTTGTGTCGAGGAGCAGAGCATGATCCTTACTCTCCTTGTTTTTATTTTTTTTATCCTTCCTCTCCTTTCCTTACTCTCTCTTGGAGGTTTATAAAAGGGAGAGATTGGTGTTTTCACACAGACCTCTTGGCAGCTGGGAAGGAAAACACCAAGAGGAAAAAAATTATTCTGTGTGGAAGCATTTTGGCTGTGACAAACCATGAGAGGAGGGACATGGGGTAGGAAGGAGAAAGAGTTAAAGAAGTTATTTTGCTGAGGAAGTGGCCATGTCTCATATCTCTGTTGGCAGTGGCCTTTCCCCACCCCAAACTGGGAGCTCTTCAAAGCTTCCTGCCCTCAGCCCATGGCCTTGGGAAAGGAGCAGGGACAGCCACGAGCAGGATGCCAGCCAGCCAGCTGCCACCTTTGTCCCTGTGGTAGCACTAAAAGCACAGCTGGGAAATGTCTGCTGGATTTGTTTCTCTCTTTTTTTTTTTTTTTTTTTTTTTTTTTTTTTTTTTTTTTTTTTTTTTTTTTCCTAAGTTCCTAGAACAGCCACTTTTTTCTTTTTTCCTGGAAGAACATTTTTTAAGCCCAAAATTGCCCAGCCCTCCCGTGAAAGTCGCTGCGTTTCTTCCCGACAGCCACAGGGTGTCAGCAGCTCTATGGAGTGGGTTCCTAAAGGGATCCCAATTCCTTGAGATGTCCCGGGGCTGGAGCAATGATTTGGGAAGGGTTTCATCCTGCCCTGTCCTCCCATCAGAGATCCAGTGGGCAGAGGAGAGCTTTGTCCCACAGGCTGAGGCCAGGATTTGCTCCAAACCCTCCACACAGAAGATTTGGGGGATTTTAGGGTGATGTCAGTTCTTCCCCAGAGGTGAAATGATCCAAAATGATCCAAAATGATCCATGAGTTGGTGGCATGCCCTGGCGCAGAAGGGCTTTGAGGGGCAGATGGGGATTTGGAAAGGGAAAAAACCCAGAGGTGACAGGTGTGACAGCAAAATGGGCTAAATTTCCAAATTCCTGTGTTTCTGAAGGTCTGAAGCCAACTCCCAGGAAATACTGCCAGAAGGACATCAGTGGGATTGGGGACAGCCAATTCACACGTCAAACACCACCTGTATGGCCTCGTTAACACGGAGGTTGGGTGTTTCTAACCCACACCAAAGAGTTAAAAACTGCCCTTGGCCTTCCCAGCTCCACCTGGGCAGGGAAGCAGCAGGGAAAAATCCATGGGCGCAGCCAGCCATAATCCCTGGTGCTGAGGAGGCACAGGGGATCAAATCCTGTGCCAGTCCCACTCTGCCCTTCCCTGTCACCCGTTCTGTGCCTCCAGTGTCCCATTTGGGGAGCACTGAAATCTCCCTCCTTTCCAAAGCCTGGGCAGCAGGAGAAGGAGCTGGCTCAAGGATGGAGAAACGTGGCAGAAACACTTCCAATTCCACGTTTGCCACAACACTGCCCCATCCACTCCCCTGACTATGACAAAATGAGGCGTCACTTGTAGTGACCCAGCTCAAAGCAGGGTATTTTCGGGTGCAAAGAGGGGCAAACGAAACCAGCCTGAAAACAGACAGCTGAGGAGAGAGCAGCCAGGCTCTGCCTGGCTCCAGAGACATTTTGCTGTCACCAGTCACCTACCTGCCCTCCAGGCACGCACTAAATGTGGGATTCATCTTGTTTAACATGGTCTGCCCGAAAATTAGACATCTCACCTAATGAGTCAGGCAGGTTTCCCCTGGAGTGAATGGGAAGAGACAGGTTTCACCAAGGGGCGATTTGTGCCATCCTAAAAAGGTGTCTCAGGCAGATGGAGTGAATTGCTTTCTGGAGGTGCCAGTCTCTCTCCATTATCTATAAACAGCAGCTCATTTCGATTCAGTGCTGATGACCAGCATTAGGTGAGACAAATTTCAGCCTGAGTGAGTGTCTGGCGTCTCTCACAGATGGGCCAGGCTCATTTTCACTCATCTCTCCCTTTCCTGGCTTCCCTGTGCTAAAAGTTGTGTGGATGGGTTAGTACAGAAAATCTTAATTTTGAGGGCGGTGTTTGTTTGCTCAATGTGTCCAATTGCAACAAAAGTGTCCAAGAATTGTGCTTTAATCTCTGTTTTTCTTGTTATACTCAACTGGCAGATGGTGGGATTGTTGGTGTGTCCTGTGCAGGGCCAGGAGTTGTGCTTGATAATCCTTGGGGGTCCTTTCCAACTCAGGATATTCTATAATTTCACAATGGGATCAGTTTTAACATAATTCAGCCGATTTTCAGCCCTCCACGACCCTGGTTCCTGCAATTTATGGTTGGGAATAAAATGCCACAGACAACTCTAAGCATCCATTCAGGTGCCAAAGCACATTGATCAGCTGTGAGGGGAATCTGGAAGAAATTACAATCATAAAATCATTAAGCTTGGAAAAGACCTCCAAGATAGTCAAGTCCAGCCCTCAACCAAATACCACCACACCCACTAAGCCAGATCACAAATTCTCTTTGCTTTTTGAACACTTCCAGGGGTGATTACTCCACCACTTCCACGGGGAAACTTGGTTCCTGCCCCATTCAACAGCCAGTGTTTGGTTTGCAGGGAGCTTTGGCAGCACCTCATAAAAAGCTTTGGCTCTGCCCTTCATTTCCCACAATCTCAGCTCCTTCATGGGAGCTCTGTCCAGTTCCCCTCTCCCCACGCTTAGCCACATTTTCCTCACCATCACGCATTCAACACCAGTTCAAGTCCGCAATGGAACACTTTTTGCCCCTGGAGAGCACTGGGCTTCTGTGTATTTCTGCAGCAATCCAAAAAAAAATCCCACAAAAGCCTCCTCTTCCTCCTGCTGTCCCACGGAATTCCTCCCAGTGGGGACCATCCCCAGCACCACTGGCACAAGCGGAGCGTGCCAGGCTCCCAACATCTGCCAGGCACACTTCCCATCCCCTGCAAGGGGCTCTCAAAGCATCCCTCAGCTGGGATGTTTGTACAAACATGTGTATTTACTGTGTCAACACACATTAGAGAGCAAACACATTAAAAGGAAAAGGGAACAGACTGCGAGATGAGGCCTCTCCAAACCTCACTCCGCGGCCTCTCAGGTTGGTAGGGAAAGCTCTCACTCCCAAAATCCCACCCCCAGCTTCTGCCTGCCCACACATCCACAGGGATCAGATCTCTCTGGCCAGGAGATATCTCTCTGCTGGACACGTGCCTGAAGGTGGAACATTTAAGTCTTTGGAATGGAAGGGTTCAAAATGAGGAAATACAGCTGGGATGGAGCAGGGAGTGGGAAGGACAGTGGGAAGCAGAGGAATGCTGCACAAACACAATTCTGGTTCAATCCCAGCCATCCCCAGTGCTGTTGTGCCTTGCCTGTCATGAAGTTTAACCTGAAGGCATCCTCCTCACAAAAGTCCCAGGAGCCCAATCCCTGGGGAACTCTCCTTGATACACAATCCCCAGGCAGGAGCCAAGTTCACACAGACAGAACCAATATTTAGCAAACCTCCATTTTTTTTTTTTTCCTCCCAACAGGCTGAGGATTTCCAGGGTTTTTCATTGAGAGGATGCTGCAGCCAGGAAAAGCAGCACTGAGATGGAGATAAAAGGATGTTTAAAGGAAAACAATCCTTCCTGACGTGCCACATACTGGATCCAGCTGTTCCTTGCATTCACTGCTTCCTCTTGAGCACAAGTGCACGTGTGAGTGTGCGTGAACACACAGGCAAGACAGACAGAGGTAATTATAAAGCTGGAGCCACCTAGAACTTCCCAGCTGTCAGTCCCAGGAAAATAAAACGTCATGATTTAAATGCAGAGACATCCACCGCTTCAAGTAAAAGTAGAATCCCTGCTACGAGATGTGAAAAGTAATTTAAATATGTCCTGGAGAGGACAGGGATCTGAAGGCTTGATGTAAGTCCAGCAAAAAAGAAAAAAAAAAATGGAAACTAAAGTCATAAAATCGTGGAATGGTTTGGGTTGGAAGGGACCTCGGAGCTCCATCCAATCTGACCTTAAATGGGTTGGGGCATCCACAACTTCCCTGGGCAACCTCTGCCAGGGCCTCAGCACCCTCAAAGGGAAGAATTTCTTCCTAACATTAAATCTGCACCTATTCTCTTGTCAGTCTATTGCCAGCCAAGGACATGGGGAAAATCCCACTGTTGTGCCATCGAAAGTTTTCTGGGTTTATCCCATGGCATCAAGGGCAAAATCACCTCCTAAATTCCATTCCCTGCCAAGAAAAGCCCCCAGGACCAGGCACCCAATCCCCTGCTGGTGCAAACCCAGTTCACAACCAGTGCAGCAGCAGGATATGGGAACACTCTCATTTGGGGAGCAGGGGTGGCCCCGTTTCCAGGAACCCAAATCCAGTGCAGGTTGTGGAAGTTCTGCACTGCACATCCTCGAAATTCCCACGCCAGACAGCCTGTCAGCAGGAAGCCTGGCTCTTGGGAGGGCAGCAGCAGGGAGATCTTGAAAGAAAAATCAATGCCAAATGATGTGATTGACACTTCAAAGGGTGTTTGGCACCTTGCTGAGGAGAACTCTCCATTGTTTTCAGGATCCCTGACCCGGATCGTCTTTGCCTGCCTCAAAACCATCCTTCCTTGCTTGTCCACTACCTGAGAGATCCTGGGCATGTGGATCCAGAGGCCTGGATGCCACAGGCTGCTGCTGGTGAGGGAAGGAGTCCTTCCCATCCTGGGATGCAGCAGAAAGTAAATGTAGGTGAGCAATCTCCAAGAGACCTCATCCTTCTGCTGCCTCTGGGAGTTCAATCCCTCATTTGCAGAACACCAACCTAAGGCAGCCGGAGCTTTTTTAGGGTGCATCAAGCTCCTGGGAGCTGTGGGAAGCCCTTTGGCTGGCTGATATTCCCTGGATGACCGTGATGAAGGAAGAAGGTTGTTAAATCAGGAAAGGCTGTGAGAACACTGGAGAGCCTGGGATGCAAAACGAGCTGGATGAACTGAAGGAACGGTTCAGGAAAAGGAAAAAGAAACAGGACTGGACTTGGGGAAGGCAAATAATCTCAGGCAAGAAGTACTGAGAGCACAGAGTCAGAGCAGGACTCGGTGGCACTGCGGGACTGAGGCAAAAGGGGATGAATGTGCTTAAATCAGCAGTGCTGGGCTGCTGCAGGAGATACAGACCCCAGTCCCAGGGACAATGGGCACGTGGGCACATGGCACAGTCCAGCTGCCCTGATGGTGCTGCCAAGGCCACGAGTGGGGCACTCCAGGGCACCAGACTCCAGGGGGACCTGGAGAACCTGAAATTCCATGGCAACACAGGAGGAACTGGGGGTTGTTTAGAGGCGAAGCAGAATAATCAGCTTCAAACGTGGAGCAGAAAAATGAAGAAAATAAATCTTTCTCCCTGTCTGGGGTGGGTGTTCTGGGGATAACAGTAGGAAGGCTGGCTTTAGACACTGAAGAAGATTTTTAGTGGTTTGGGGAGCTTGGAAGTTGATGAACAGGCTGAAGGAGCTTCTGTCAGGTGGGATATGGGTAAGAGTTGATCCTGCCTTCAGTGGGATGGGCTGGGCAGGCTCTCAGGTGTCTCCCAACCCAATTACCCACTGTTTTTGGAGAGCCTCCCCATGCGCAGGGGAGGTTCTGGCTGGGGCTGACTCTGCAGCTGCTGCTTTGGATGAGAGGAGCTTCCCAACCCCGCTGAGCTGGCAGGGACCCAAAGCCACCCCCTAGAAATGACAAATCCCTGTTCCTCACCCCTGCTGGCTTCATTCAAAGAGTGGATACTGTTCAAATTAGCAAACCACCTGCACTTCCAGGGAGCCACGGCTCTCCCGAGGACATTTATCCTGGGGCATGGGCTGCGTCCTGCTGCACCCTGTTGTTCTTAGTGCTGCAGGAAAACAAAGCCCTTTTTAATTGCTTCTTTCCTTGGACACCATGGGAGGTGTTTTTCTGTGCACGTGGGGGCAAAACATGGCAAGGTTTTTGGCGGGGATAAGGCAAGGTTTTACGGGGGGTTTGGGTGGTGGTGTGTTGTCACAGGTTTCTGCTCCAGCCTATTCCGTCTGCATCCCTCCTGGAATGATTAAACTGCACCAGCACACCAGAGGATATTTGTCCATGACAGGGAATGAGAGGCAGTGGAGACCAGTCCCTAGAATCCATCACAAATACCACCACCAGGCCCTTTTCCCAGCACAATCCATGGAGAAGGTAACACCACCTGCAAAAGCACCCTTTGGGATTCCTCCTACACTGTGCAAAAACACCTTGGAGGCAGTGCAACGTCTGCTGGTCCCCAAAAAACACACGGCAGCCACACAGGACCCCTCCTAGGTCAGGCTGGAGACAGGGTGAATCTGTTTAGGTGGAATTTCACTTCAGGTGCTGGATTTAGGGATGACTGCCCAGGTTGGACATGCAAGATGGAGAAGGAATGCTGATATCCATCCCCACCTGCACCTCCCAAACCTCCCTGGCAGTGGATCATGCTGACTCAAGTTTGTTGTCCATAACTGTACAATTTACCTGACAAATTCAGAGCTTGTTGTGCAACTTCATTAATGCATTTAATCCATTTTTACATTTCCTTCAGGTTCGTGGTTTGATGGTCCAGCAGAGTTTAATCTCTGCAGCTGTTATAAAGTGTTTGTTCCCTGTTAAAGTGCAAAATGGAGCCAGCCAAGGAGATCTGGGGATGTAAAACCAGCCAGACCAAATCTCTCACCCAGGTGGGCTGAGTGAGTGTGGAAGGTGGGATGGGCACACTCTAAATACTACAGACAAAAATGATAAAATCAGAAATGAGCAGAACTTCTCAGTGTATCTTCTCTGGATAGCCAGAAAAGCAGAAAAAAAAAAAATAAAAAAAAGACAAGTGTGCCCTGAACTCCCATCCTGGAAAGAGCAGGCCCGAGCTCCAAGAGTTCAAAGAAGTAAAAATACACCCCAAACCAAGCTGTTGAAAAGGTCTTGTCAGAGAGATCATAGAATCATTGAATGGTTTGGGTTGGAAAGGACCTTCAAGGCCATCCAGTTCCAACTCCATCTCCCACTGTCCCAGTGTGAAACCCCTGGGAGTGTTCGACACCAGGTTGGACAGGGCTTGGAACAGCCTGGTCTGGAGTGTGGCATCCCTGCCCGTGGCAGGGCACTGGAACAAGATGATCTTTAAGGCCCATTTCAAGAAAAACCATTCCATGATTTTAAATCAGTTCACATGTTATAAAATTCCCAATTCTTTCTGCAAAATGTGTGATTTTATAGGAAACCTGAGGGAGAATTTCATCTGATTCAGGCAAGATTGTCCCTATATTAGAGGTTGGAGAGGGAGGACAGACAGCCTGAGAGTTATGCTGCACTAAATACCTGTTTCAAGTGTTCAAGGCCAGGCTGGATGGAGCTTGGAGCAGCCTGGTCTAGTGGAAGGTGTCACTGATGATCTTTAAAGTCCCTTCCCACCCAAGCCTTTCTCTGACTCTGTGATACATCCAAATCCCAGTCTGGATCACAGGACGGAGAAGAGCAGTGATCTTATTTAACCCCTGGTAAATTTAATCCAACGCAGAGAGTTGGCTGCAGCCTCGCATCAGCTCAAAGCTGTGGGGTAATACCAGATGTGCAATCAATCCCCAAATGAGGCCCCCAAACAGGGGAAAGAGCAGAACAGAACGTTTGAGTTGAGGCTGCACTCGTGTCCCACTGCCATGAGTCATGTTCAGCCTCGTGTCCAACCTCCTGGCCAAGGAGAGCATCCAGCAGCCAGGCTGGAACAGGACGAGTTTGGCACTGCTGGGGGCACAGGGGACATGAACCAGATGGCAAAAACCGAGGGCATTTTGGGCTGGGGACAATCATAAAGGGAAAAGTGCATTTTTGGAGTCATGTAGAGGGCAGGTGCCTTACCTCAGAGCACATAAAGGTGCTTCATAGTTTCCCTGTACCAGAAGTTTGCAAACCTTGCCCGCCCCACGCAGCCACCAACACAAACCCTCTCAGCCCTGATCTACCAAAGGTTTATCTGGCTGAAGTTCTCCATTTTAAGGACAAAAACGTGCAGAATGGGAGCATTATCCCCCGGGAGGAGGGTCAAGGAAGCTCCTGTAACGCTGTGTGCCCAGCAAAGTCAGGCTCCTTGCTGTGTGACACGCTTCAGCCCAAAGCCTCCTGCAGCACATGCTGAATATTTATGAGTGCAAGACAAGGATCAGCACGACTACACGACACAGGTTGCAACTTGGCAAAAGGAAAAGATAAAAAAAAAAAAAAAAAAAAAAAAAAAAAAGCAACTGGTTGGAGGAGGGGTGGGATATCAGCTCTAGATTTGCCAGCCTGTGGAGAGAAGACAGAACCAGGGTGCTGTAAGGCCATTATTCTGCTGGGTGTTGCCAGAAAAAAAGGAATGTAGGAAATACATCTATGGGTCATAAAGTGCCCCTGCTGCCACAGCTGTGTGGCCAGGAGGGGCCCCAGGCTGGCCACCCCCTCTAGGGGACATCTCCTCAGCTCAGGCATAATGAGGTGTGCTGGCATTAACTTCACACCTCTCAAAACCAGCACTAACCAAGTGCAATGGCAGCTCTTGAAGGTGTTTTGTCCCATCAGCTCCATGCACCTATTTTTGAACAGGATGAACCACCTGCCAACCAACAGCTTCCCTGACACTCCCTGGTATCATTCCTGATATTTGCTGTGGGAAGGGAAAATGGGCTGGGTTTGAAGCACCCTGATGGAGATGATGGGGTGGGAGAGCTCTGGTGTGACCTGCTGGGTCGGGAAATTGCCCCTTGGAGCTGCCTGGAGAAGTGCTGCACCCTCCTAGGAAACCACTCTGATTTTCAGGGGATGAGGGACTTCCCCTGGGGCAGGGCAGGGCTTCAAACCCTACCTCCAGCTTTTTGAGGTTGGGGTGTGGCTTGCACAGTCCACTCCTTTGCCCAGACTCTCCCAAGAAAGCCAGCATAAGCACAGTGGTGCTTCCTCCACATAATTCCCAGCACATGGAAGCACAAACCCTAACAACAGCCCAGCCAGAGTGTTGGACTATGCCCTTTTATGACCCAGAGATGGGGCAGCTGAGAGGCGTTTTAAAAACTTTTATTCCATTCTGAAGGGTGAGACAATACAGATTTTATAATTCACACCATCACAATCAGAAGCCAGCTATTTCTTAATTACAGCACATTGTAAGTGTTTCTTGGTCTGTCAGCCCTCAGTGTGGTGGCCACATCCTCTGCTTGAAGAGCCACCTCATTTATCCCTGAAGCCTCCAACCTTGGCATCTGCAGGGACTTGGCCGAGCCAAACACCGTGGAATCACTGCCTTTGGCATCTCGGGGATGCCACGGGAGCAGTGGGAATGTGGGAAGGGCGACTTGGCTCGGGAATGAGCCCAGCCACCAGCCAGGAAGGGGCTGTCCCCCCTCCCTCCACCGGGATGCCACTTTGATTCTGCCCCCTTCTCGCAGCCGGCTGGAAACCTCCCGCTGCCGCTCTTAGATTATGCTGCGTAATCCAAGAGGCACCAGATTCCTCCTCCCCTCTGGGGTTTCCATCTCGGGAAGAGGCAGAGCACTGGCAGGCAGAGTCCAGCCTCCCTGGGAAAGTTGTCGATGTGGCAGGCGGAGCCCTGTCCCCACCGCCCTCCCCTCTCTCCTCGCATGGAGAGCTATTTTAAGTCCCACTTGTGGCTGCCTTTGTGATTTCCCTGGCAGAGCTGCCTCCCTGACATCACAGCGGAACAACAGGCGGCTGGAAACCCTGGGAGCACGGAGGAACCGTCCCCCTCCTCGGTCCCCTGGCTGATCCCTGCTGCAGGATCCCAAATCCCACATCCCAGGAGTGGGTATCAAAGGGATTAGGGGAATAGGCTGGATAAAATAACCTCTCCTTGGTGCAGATATCTGCCAGTACCTGGTGGTCTCACCTGGCTGATTACTGCTCAAAGCATGACCAGCATTCCAGTGACAGCCAGTTTGGGATGCTTTCAGCATCCAAAGAGCCTCAGGCAGTGGCAATACATCAATTACTGAGATAATTTGTGCTTTTAAGTAACCTAAAAATCACCTTGCCTGCCCGCATTTGAAAACCCCACGGAAGAGCATGGATTAAAGGAACTTCTGGCTCAGCTGCTCCGTGGCTCGTACTGGCCCCACCAGCAGCAGGAGAGGATGGATCCACCCAGGGAATCTGTGCCAGTGGGACACAGCCCTGGCTGCCTCCATGCTGAAAATTTAGGCTGAAGAGCTTTGAGCACAACGTGGGGCCACAAGTGACATCAGTCTCTCTTAGCTGGTGGCTCCCAGACTGCCACCACTGCCTTGGATGGTGGCAGCAGGGTGGAGAGCCAAAGCCCTGCCCCACGGGGCATGCTCCAGAGAAAGAGCTCTGATGATTCCTTTGGCACTGCCTGATGCCAAAATAGTCTGGAAAATGTCTTGGTGATGTCCACGCCTCTCCCAAAGATCCTCCTGTGAGTGGTAACAGGGAAGGAGTAGAAGATGGGCTGGAAGGAGCACTAAATTCACCCCAGGGAGGTGGTGCCAGCTGGCAGACTTGGTGTCCCAGGCTTTGGGGGAGCCATGGGACAGTTGCTCTATGACAGCCTCATGCCTGTACCTCCCTCAGGAGGTCCTATATAAAATAAATGCAATAAAAGTGTGGGAATTAAGGCAAAGGAGGAAAGAGCTGATGTAAGGGCAACCCAAAGATCTGGTGTTGTCACTGGCCTCCACATCCCAAATGGTCTTGGAGCCAGCATTTCCAGGATGCAGTGGCTCACCTTCAAAAGCAGAGAACTGCAGACTTTGGGGGTCTGAAATAGGAGGGACCTGAAGTGCTCCTGGTTAGACTGCAAGGACCTTGGCTCCTCTTTGTCAGAGTTCTCTCACAGGAGAGCCTGCAGCCTTCCCACAGAAAAAGTTTGGTGCTGACCCCACGAGGGTCTGTCCTGAGGCTCCAGTGCCACAGCCTGTCCCAACATCACCCCAGCATCACACAGCAAACAGCCTTGAATAACCCCTGTTCCCTTCCCAGCCAAGTCTAAATCTCCTGAGAAACAGCACCTGGGAGAGAAGGGGACTGCAGCCAGCATTTGGCACCTGATAGTTCTTTTTCTGGAAGGTACTGAAATGTCTCAAGGACACGGATGGGAACAGCACAGCACATCCGTGAATGTTTTAGGATCCTCTACCTTTGTTTTGACACTGTGTCTTGTGCATATTCATTCTGAGGCACAGCCTGAACTCTCCTGCTGCTTAACAGGGGGAGTCAGAGCATCTTGGCAGGATCATTTTGAGCGAGTCTGATGTTGGGAATAACTTCTCAAAGCAGAAAAACCACTGAGCTCAAGAGTCAGCAGTGAGCGACGGAGTGCTGGGAGCTGACTTGGACACTGAATCCTCAGGAAGCAAATGCAAACATCAGCCAGAGGCTTTGGCCAGAAGAACTTACCCAAAATCCACAGTTATCCAGCACCAAGGAATTACCAGAACCTGGGCTTCATTTCTTGGGGTCTGCCTTGGTGCCCATCTGGTTACCAGTGAACACAAAACTTCATAATGGGATCCTTAGGGTCCCTTCCAACCCCAACCATTCTATGGCTCAGTGATGTCTGGGACCACTCCTTTGTTTGACACCAAGTGCTCCAAGCTGAGAACCCTCAGGACTTTCGAACGAGTCACTCCATTCCCAGTGGGATGCAGATGTCCAGTGCCAAGTGGACAGGCCAGAGTCTGCCCACGTGTGACTGCAGTGGGTCCTGTGCTCATGTACCTGTGAGTTTCTGGTTTAATACACAAATATTCCAGTTTAATTAATTCTGGTTCAATGCATAAAGCTGGAGACAACCAGCTCAGGACCACCTGGGCCTCCATCAAGACACCCAGCACATATTTTTCCAGCTGTGGAGAACCAGCTCTGTGATAAAACCCTAAACAGAATGACAGCTTGGAAAAAATAGGTCTGTTGCACCCTGACTATGACATCTACATCTCCCTGTCTCTGGTGGGTCAAATACCACTGCATGACTGCACAAATGGTGAGGGTCAGGTCTCTCACATCACTGTGATTAACACCTCCTGCTTCCCAGGATCAGGTATTATTAGAGGTGACAGCAGATTTGCATAGAGGCGCAGCATGTGGCCACCATCCCACATCTGGGCTCAGCATCTGGGCTCACTCCAAGTGGGTTTGGTTTGTTTCTACCAAACCTCAGAGACTTTGGTTGTGCTCCTGACAGGAAATTGGGTTTGCTTAGGAGGCAGGAAAAATGTTCAGCCTTCACAGAGCAGCAGTGACTGTTGGAAAG
Source organism: Vidua macroura (assembly GCF_024509145.1). NCBI lineage: Eukaryota > Metazoa > Chordata > Aves > Passeriformes > Viduidae > Vidua > Vidua macroura. The sequence goes on from NC_071575.1 coordinate 70,986,298, forward strand.
GTGATGATGAACCTGGAGTAGCTGTGCTCTGTATTCCTTATCCATAGGGACATAGAAAATGCAAGCACTCATGTCCATGAACCCTGTGACCCCAAGAGCTGAGGCTGTGTCCAAACTGGTGATAGAACTGTGTGAGATAAGCCCAGCACTGGCTGCAGAAGGGACCCCAGACACACAAAGCTGACTCTCCCTTCAGGGCACAACTCCTTTCCACTCTGCTTGGCCTCCCCACACCCTCAGGAGGGGCAAGGGGCTACTCTGTCCATCAGGCTGACAGGACTGGATGGGGAATTTCATGCCTGCCACTGCCCCTCCAGCTCGAGGGCAGGAGGACACAAAAGAGCTGCTGCTGATGTGTTTCCTCCTGCCCCCCAACCAGACAGCTCTGCCTGCATGGGGTCAGGCCTGGCCTCCCTTCCCCATCGTTTTTCAGCTCTGGCAAGAGAGCAGGACCTGCAGCCCTTCCTTTTTGTCCCAGCCTTATTCAACAGACACCAAGGCTCCCCTGGAGAAGGGTCTGGAAAAGCCCAGACTGGCTGAGCACCACACCAGACTGCAGGGGAATGGAGGATTGCAGGCAAGGAGTGGCTGGAGCTGCAGGAATTACTGACTGAGAATGAGGAAAACTCTGACAGGGACAGGAGAAAGGTGATAAGCAAGATACCATCACACTTTCTTTGCCCTCCTGGCTGGAGGGACCTCCAGCCCTCGTCTCCTCCTGGATGCAGCTTCAGCCTCTTTGGTTTTGATGATGTGGCAAAGCCAGAGGACCACAGCAACTGCAAATCATGTGGCTCCTGGTCTCGTGCCCCAGCAGGAGCTGATCCCTCCCAGACCCAGCTTCTTCTAGGGTCAGTCACTTTTTTTGGCAGCTCTCCATTTGAGCAGCATCCAGCTAAAATCCATCCAGGGATGGATCTGCTCTGCTCTGTGCTGTCTCTGCAAGAGGGAACCAAGCCAGCAAACCTCAACAGCTCAGAGCCAGCCCCACCTTGCTCTCACCTGTCCTGTTCTCTTCCCCTCAGGTTCAAGTGCCTGGCTCCAAACCAGAAGAGCTTTCTGGTCTTTCAGCTCTGGCTTTCTCTTCCCACTTCCCACCCTCTTGTCCCTTCTCCTGTTTTATTCTTTCCCTCTCCACATAAAAGCAGGTCTTCTCCAGCTTGTACCAGTCCTGTTTTTCCAGGCTGTGAGGAAGGCTGACCACAGAGAAGATGCCAAGAAGTTCATTTAGGGCAGGAGACCTGTCCCACACACATTTTATTTTATTCTGGAGCACGGGGGGGCAAAGTACCAACCTGCACATCTCCCCCCGCCATCCCCAACATGAGGGATGCCCGAGCCTTAGAGTTTTTCTTCTGGAGGGACTGGGCAGGCCCTTGCCCAGCTGGCAGTGACTGGAGCTGAGTCCCTGTCCCTTCCCAGGAGCATCCATGGCTCCTGCATGTGTTAATCAGCAGCTTTGTTCTGCATCACCTCACTGTATAACAGCAGGAATTTATACACCCACGAATGAACAATCAGCACAGAAATGAGACACGTCCTGGTGCCCTCCCTGGAAAGGGACAGGGACACGGATGCTGGGGACACTCAGCTTGCCACGGCCTCTCCACCCTGCCAGCTGGGCTGTGCTGCCACCACTAACAAGTTGCTTCCTGCTGCCAAGGATAACAGAGCCACTGTCACCCAACCCTGCACTCTGCTCTTGGCTGCCTCGGGAACCCGAGTCAGGAAGGATGGGGTTTTTTTGCACTTGTCATTTCTCAAGGAGGGAGGAACATCTCTCCCAGCTGCTTCGGCTGAAATCCAGTTTTTATGTAATCAAATGTGACCTCTAGCTGTCTGTGTTTAAGGCTGCCGTCACTGCGATATCGTTCAGACTGTTAGGACCAAGTCATCCATCTCCTCAACTATAAATACCTTATAATCATCCCCAAGGGCCTCGCAGATGAAGATGCCTGGAGAAAAGGGGGGTTCGGCTCTGAGTATCACTCCACTCCTGAAACGCAGCTGCCTCTGAGTGTGGAATGTGCAGCGGATTTTTAACAGCTTCTGGTCAAAGTTACCAGCAGAAAACCCACGGAAATTGCCAAGAGGATGGAGAGCCACCCACACCCAATCTGCAGCCAGATAATAGACTGTGTTAATACAGGCACTTCTGCAGAAATTATGCCCAGGCCAGTTCTACATGTTCATCCCACTTTGAATCCTGCTTTGCAGTGCAAGACGGGGGGGGGTGGGGGGGGGGGGGGTGTGGAATCCACGCTATTTTAGACAACACCAGCCACTCCTGCCAGGCTCTGTAACGTGAGGTGGAAGAGAGATCAGAGCAGACACAAAGCCCTTGGAATGAAGGTTTCCTCAAGAAACCCAAACTGCCGACTCTTATTTACTTGTGTTACACAGTGTGATGTTAATTCGACAATTAACGCTCGGGCTGATAATTGCTGGTCCCACCTCCTCCAAAGCCTGCACCTGCTCCCCGTTCCAATCCCGCACTCCCCAGGAATCCACAATGAGGTGAGGCTGCAGCAGCTGCATTGTGCATGGCTCTGCTTTCCCAGCCCGCAGGACTGGGGACAGAAATCCCCAGGTTTGGGTGAGAGGGATGTGTGTTCACACGAGCGCAGCCGCCTCACACGCGGCGTGTGGCAGCAGCTTCACAAATTCCCTTCGTTCCTAGACATCCCTCTCAGGCGCCAGACAACTCTGCCAACTGGGATCCAACTTGCCTTGAAAGCCTCCTCCTCCTCCTCCTCCTCCTCATCACCCTCAGCCACCATCACTGTGGGACACCGATTTATTTATTTATTTATTTATTTATTTATTTATTTATTTATTTATTTGTTGGCTGGTGGTTTGGGGTTTTCTTTCTGTAGGAAGGGAGGGGAGATTGTGTTGTGGCAAAGAAGTCACACCCCTCTCTTTTCCTGCGCAGTTGCGTTGGGTTGGGAAGGGTCTTGAAGACCATCGAGTTGCACCCCCCCTGCCTGTCAGGACGGACAGACAGGACACTGCGCTGTCCCCAGCCTTCCAAATGGACGCAGCCAGAGGTGGTGGGAGCTGCCAGTGCTGTCCCAGTGAAAGGATGGGTAAGATTTCCCCACCAGCGGGGTCAGGGCAGGAGGAAACCACTGACAGTGGAGAAAAACTCGGCTCCACGGAGGCAGGAACAGCCCTGTTCACACCCACCCCTAAAAACCCTTTCTCCAACCTGTCGCAGCTGTAGCACATCTCGTAGAAACCTGGATGAGCTCTGCTCTTCCTGTCAGCCCCTTCCCCTCACCCTGTTAAAGGATAAAAAGACCTGTCTAAAGAAGGAAACCACAAAAATCACGTTCTGGTGAAATCACGCTCTGCTCTCCATGCCTTCCAACCTCTGTCTCTTTGCATGCAGCTTAATTACCTTCATTAAAGGCCCAAAGGAGAATCCCAACAGCTTTGTTTTGTTGTGAATTGTGGTTATTTGCCTCCCTGAGTGTTTGCAGGTTGGGGTATGAGAGCAGGGGCTGCTTCTGGACTTGCTCAAATTTGCCAAGACTGATGCAGTTCTGCCCAGAAGCCTCCAAGGTTTTGCCCTGGGCAGGCTGACCTCTGGTCGAGGAGCAAAATTCCAGAGTCCAAGGAGAAGCCAGCGAGGCAGCGAGTCAATCTGCAGCCAGGAAAGGTGGTGGATACCTGCTTGTGGACACCTGGGAGATAAGCACGGAGAATAGGGCAAGAAAAGCTGCGTCTTTTCCTCCACTTTAATACTCTGGTGAGAAGTCACAGCATTCCCAGCACTGTAATGCTGGATATTTCACCATGGAAAAGCTGCAGCAGCGTGGCTGCAGGGCACATGGCATCAGTGTTCCTGTCAGGTAGGAAACCACCAGGATTTGCAGCTAAATGGCAAAATATGGAAAACAAAAGGGGATGATACAGGGACAAGAAAGCTTATTCCCATCCTGGACCAAGAGATTCACTGTGAGGCTGTGGGAGAATTCCTGCCTTCACAGACACACAAACTCCTGCTCTCTATGTTTTTCCAGACTTGAAAAACACCAAGAGCAGCAAGGGAGATGGCTCAGCCACAGACAGTGCGCAGACAGGAGAAATAAGTGCTTTTTCTTTCCGTGTTTCCTTTTATTCCTCAGATGGAACACCTTTTAGCACCTAGTGCAGATGCAGTTTAACACCTCCAGGGTGGAATTAGCGGGTCCCAGTGCACTCCAGGAGGGAGCAGTGTGCGTGGGCACTCCAGCCTCTCTGCAGAGAAAGTGCTTCCAGAGGGCAGCGAAAGAAATCTCCATTTAAGGGGAAATTAATGGCATTTATGGGGAAATTAATGGCATTTATTTCACACCGTCTCAATCCTTTTGTTTCCATCCTGAGGACTGGAGCTGGGGATGCCCTGAGGTGTGGCTCCACCAGCATCCCCCAGTTGTCCCAGCTGCTGCTCACCAGGTCACACCACAAAAGCCAAATCCCCCAGAGCAAAACCCAACCAGAAGATGGGAACACACTGAGCAGGCTCCACCCCACAGCAGGAATTGCTCCTCCTTCGCTCAGGGCCACTAAATTTCCATCAATGTAAAATCCATACAAAACATAGTAACATCCCTGTAACAGGGATGGGGGGTGAAACAACAGCTGGGGTCTGCAACTCTTCTCCTACAACCCTGCCCCTTGCCAAGGGGCACATCTGTCCCCTGATTGTGCATCTGTGGGTGCATCTGTCACTCGAGCCCTGTCCCTCCTCTCCATGTGGCACCAGACTGGAGAAGTTTGCTCCAACAGCCTTTGAAGTTCAATGCCACGCCGCATTTATCACCACTAAGAGGACAAAATAAGGGCTGGGGCCGTGCTTGTGCCTTGAGGGACTGAGCAAAGTGGTGTCAGCTCTGCTGGCTCATAAATCTCCTTGGAGGAGGTGTTGCTGGATTTTCTGTTGGAGGGAAGGTGCTCGGGGGAGTGCAGGAGAACCGCGGTGCTGCCGAGCAAAAAGTCAAAACTGCAAATCCTGGCTCCTCTGTTAACTCCCAACTGCAACATAAAATGAGCCACAGCCACTTCTGCTGTCCCCAAATGACATGGCACAGCTTGGGTTTGTGCTTTCATATCCTTCTGCTACCAAAGCAGGGGGATTACCCCAACTCTGCTTACCGAGGATGGGTTTTGGGAGGTGTTAACCCTTGAAGCAGCTCAGCCCATGCTGAGACACAACAGACTGGCTCATGCCAAAACCACATTGGCAAATGTGCTGGTAATTAGACAAAGTGGGCATTCAAGGGGCGGGGAGGGTGTTTAGCATCCTCCCAGAGACAAGACCTGCAAACTGCCTGCAGCAGCAGCAGCAGCAGACAGAGGAGGCACGGCAGCCAGCAGCAGTGCCAAGAGACAGACTCCAGAATTCCAGCTCTCTGGCATGGCTGACAGCCCAGAAGATACTGCAGCCCCTCTCTGGAAGCTGGCTGAGGAGTCAGGAAAGCACAGCTAAAGCTTTGACAGTCTGCCACCTTCATTGTGCACAAAATGCTCCTGTGGGCTGCTGAGAGGTCTGGGGACACACGGTGTGAGCCCCTGTGTCACCAACCTGCCTGGGATGCTCTGGGGACTCTTTTACAGCTACAGAAGGGACCCGTGGGGAAAACTCTGCTGGAACTGGGACAAGAGGGGATGGCAGAGTGTACCCAGGGACTGCTGTGTGCCACAATCTGTGGATAAATGCATGGGCACGTCCGAATCCTGATTGCAGAATTACAGAACCATAGAACGGTTTGGGGTGGAAGAGACCTTTAAAGGTCACATAGTCCAGCTCCCCTGCAATGATCACGGTCAGAGCCTGATTTTGGCAATGTTAATGAACCCAGGGCTGCTCATCATAATTTTTATGCTTTGCAGGCATTGTTGTCACCCTTAGGAACTTCAGGAAGAGCCTGGCCCCACTACCCTGAGTGCCCTCCCAACACCAAACCAGAGGGCAGAATCACTCCCCAGGAGCACCCAGCTCATCCCACTTTCTCTGGCAGGCCGTGCACTGCTGCCCACTCCTGAATTACCTCAGAACAAGATAAAACCCAGGAAATTAATGATTTCCCTGAACCATCTTTCGAGGAGGAACCTTCGCTCGCCGTCCTTCACAACCAACAGACATCCCATGACATTTTTCACCTCTCCTGTCAGGAGGGGATGCCCCTTTCTCTCCAGCTGACTCATGAACCACTCCCACAATCCATCAAATTAGTGATTTCACTGTTTGGGCATATTCTGCACGATTTTGGGTCCCATCTGTCAGGCTGCTGCCTCGAATGTCTGCGGGCATTTAGGAGAGCAGAGAACAACACTTGGCTCTGGGCTCTGGAGGTGGCACCGATGGCAAACACGGCGCTGTCAACGTGGTGTGGGCAACATCTGCTAACCCAGCCCTTCACCCGGCCACTCTCCACAGCGCTCTCCCAACTGCATAGTAAAGCGTGCTGAAGGACAAACAGGATTTTTTTTTTCCGTATTTTTAGGCTGCCTCAACTTACCAGGGCTTTGATCCCAGCTGCTGGGTCAAATTAAAAGAAAGTCAGAAAGCGCCCGATGTAAAGGTCAGGCTTCAGCTCTAACAACTCGCAGAACACACTGACATATGGCAAGGAAACAGAAAACATGGATTTGCTGGGGTTTGGGGGTTGCATTCTTGCATAATTTGGGCAATATTAAGGGCATTACATGTGGTTTGTTGCTGTTATGTCCTGCAGCCATGGAATGGTGTTGGTTGGTTTTTTTTTTTAGTTTCCTCACAGGCCTTTGCAGCAAGCTCCAAGAACCAACTGTTGCTGAGCGAACTTTTGAACCTCTGCAAAAGCACAATGTGTTAAATTGCTAGAAAAGGGGAAAACAAATGTATGATGTTCTGTGACATCCACAATCTGCAAAGCTTCACTCCTTTGGACTTCCCAAGGAGAAGAAAGGGATAACTGAGACATTTTATGTTTTAAACAATGACGAGCACAGTAATAGATCAAGGTTTTAAGGCAACCCAAAAGCCTTCAATACTTCAATTATGAGTTGTTTAATGAAACAGAGTCAATTAATTTGACCAACTAAGGAAATTGGGCAAAGGCCACCCTTGCATGGAAAGGGACCAGCCACAAGGGTGGGTGGAGAAAAATCCCAGCATAAAGCTAAAAATGCCCTCAAAGCCCCCCAGCCCATTGGGTGGAGACCTGCACCACGAATTGAAGCAGCCTGGGGAAGCTTTTGCACGCTGCTTTCAATAGACTTGAATAACTCCATCGTTCCCCTATTTCACGGGGCACAGAAAAAAAAAACCTCCCTTAAGTTTAGAAGAAAAGCAACTCTCCACCCTCGAGAGGCTGTCTGCTCCCCCTCAGCCTCTCACCCCCACGTCCTGCTTTGCAAACAAACCCAAACTCCCTGACTTTCCAACAGCTGCTCCCAGTCTGCCCGGCTCCCACATGGCACAAGCCCCCCAGCCTTCTGTGCAGCCCCGGCACCCTGCCAGCTCCCACCAGCACCGGCATTCCCGGAGCTCCAGTCTGCCTCAACAGGACAAGGAAGGGGAGGGGGACGCTTCAGCGTTCGGCTGCTGGTGGATTTGTTCCCTCATCGGGATGCCCTCTCCAAGGCAAGATTTTGGAAGGAAAGGATTTTCTCCCTGCTCCCCACGGAGCTTTCAAAGCGCCCGTGTGCCTCCAGCGCGGCTCGTAAACGCGCGTTTGATCCCGCAAGGTGCTGCTGGCTTTCATCCCCCACGGAATTCAGCGCTCACTCGAAGAGGAGGTCCCGGGTGGGAGAAGAATTTCACAGATGCTTGCAAAGGATTAAGAGTTTCCAGTGGCTCAGAGTGGTGCAGGCAGTGACGGAGACACGATCAGAGGGAGAAGCTGTATTCAAGCTGCGGTGAGAAAGCACCTCCAGTAAATGGATTAGAGGAGTGTTATCATCCAGCACGAGCCTCTCCCAGCAGGCTTGGTGGCAATATTAGAATAATCTGGGCACCTGGTGCAGCAGCAGCTCTGCCATGAGATTAATGGACCTGCTGACGAGCAAGGAAAACTTTGGGCAACAATCTGCCCTGCTGCTTCTTTCAATTCCCCCCGGCCGTGGCAGAAGGGGAAAGAATAGGTCTGGATTCAAGAGGAATTTAGGGTCGTGCATTGGTATTTCCCATGCAAAGCAGGAGAGGCTGGAGAGGCTGGGAACCTGCCCAGAAGCACTTCACTCCAGGATTTAACCTCCCTGCTTTGATGGAGTGTGGTGAGGAGTGGCTGTGCACGCATTTAATGCCATGGTCATTCCCAGGATCAAACATCCTGGTTACAAGCCGAGGAAAACGTCTCTTGTTGGTGTTAATTTTGGTCAGGGTTAATCCACACCAAATGTCTCCTGAGCTTTTCCTACTTAAGTGAAAGACTAGTGAAGGGAAATGGGTCAGGTGAAACAAAACAACTTCCTTGACCTGAAACAAAACTTATTTTTTCCCTCGTCTGTTCTTAGTCTTTTTATTATTATTATCATCAAAACAAATGTCACCACCATGCTGATGTTAATCAATAATATTACAGTTGGCTGGTTTGTTTCAGTGAATTTTGAAGATAAGCTTGGTTCCCAAAGGAGTAATTCACAAGTTTCATTTCATAACCCTAAACCCACAACATTTTCCAAATTCCTATCCAAGCCTTGCTTACAGATTGCTTTCATTTTTAAAAAAAAATTGCCTTGAATTTGAATCAAGTTTTCAGTTAGCATCACCCTGCACTTTTTGGTGATTAAAATAACCAGGAAAAAGAGCTTGCAGCAGCACTTCCACACTCCATGAAATGAAGTGGGATCTCCCAGCCTGCTCTAACGGGGGTTGTGCAGAGCACAGCCCTTCCCGGACGTGTTGGATTTACAGCTGATCCCTACACGTGCCTGGGAGGTGCTCAGGGCTTCTGGGTGGATGGCAGCCAGACCAGAGAGGCTTTGCAGTGGTTCTGCTCCTTCCCAAAGGAGAGAAACCCACTGCAGATTTATATAGAGGGGAAAAAAAAAAAAAAAAAAACAAAAAAAAAAAACAAAACCAAACATAAAAACCACACCACACATGAAAACCTCAGACCTCAAACACCACCTGGACAAGAGCTCTAGGTATGAGAATGAATATATATGCCCAGAAATCCAGATGCAGCAGGGCTTTATCCTGAAGGCAACTCTCTTAATCCAGCATAGCAAATTCCTTCAATGTGCAGCAATTGTGACAGCTCGTGCTGTTACCCACCCGAGGACACACAGCGAGACAAGTGCTGGCACTTTGGAAGGTGGCACTGTTTTCACCAAGCCGTGACCATCTGGGCTGTTGGATACACTTTTTTTTTAGATATGTTGTGCTTATCCTTGTAGTACCTACGCCCTGAGCAGGTAAGTCAGTCAAAGAGAGAGGTCTGTAGTGGATATCTTCCCTTTTCAGTCTGGTTTTGAGCGTCCCTGACTGGGGTGGGACGAGCTCTGAAGGGCAAATCAGTTTTAGTTTGGAGGATGAATGACACCAGGACACTGCTGTGTAATTAGAAGTGTCTCAAGCAGATGCAAGTGAAGCTAATCAAGCACTGCTTCACAAGAGTGATCATCAGCCTCATAATTATTATTATTCAATTCCCAGGAGGCAGAGACAAGGGGACTTCTCCTTCACATGACGTGTGACACAAAGGCAAATCAAAAAAATCACAGTCCCTGCTCAAAGCTGCTTGTGACTCTGGTCGTCTGCACCTCCCACTCAGCAGCCCAGACCATCCTGAGCCAGCTCATCCAGGGAAAGCACCTGGGAACCCTTTCAGACAGCAGGGTGACATGGAGGCAAGGTGTTAATCAGGTGCCTGTGGCTGCCTGGGTCTCAGCCCTGCGTGGCTGTGATGTCAAAAGCAGATGGCTGTGTCGTCAGGGGGGAGGTGGGGCTGCACAGCAGATGGGCACTTCACAGACAAAGATCCCTCTCATGCAAATTGCCCCCGATGATAATTTAAAAAAGAAGGAAAAAAAAAAAAAAAAAAAAAAAAAAGATTGCACAGAAAGAGAGAGAGAACTGGAGAAAACATCTGATGTGTGAGCAGTACAGTCTCTAAATAGAATATTTCCCCATTTTCCCATGAAGCATCAGGAGGTTCTTAGGCTCCAAAGTGTTCATTTAACTCCTCGAGGCTCTGGTCTTTCATTTCCCTTGTAGTTTGCTGCCCAAGTACACAACACACCCAAAACTGCTGCCTCTGAGTTTATTTCTAGAAAGAAACAAACCTTTCCAAACCTTGTGCACCTGTTTACACACAGAACTTAATATAGCAGATTATTTTGTTAGAGGAAACTCCATCCCAAGTGGAATGTTCTTAAGTTCTTTAAGTTCTTAAAATCAGACAATAGTTGTTAGAACCCTGGTTACTGAGAATTTGAGACTTTCTGTGCTGACAGTCCCTGAACCCCAAGAGAACACTACATTTGACCTGAGGCTATGGAAAAAGATGCCAAAATTAAATGATAGAACTGGGATCATAGGTGTATAGTTTTAATAGAAGTGTGTGATATCACCTAGTGGAAAACTTAGAGTTTAAACAGTTTATTGTGTTAAAGGAACTTCCATCACAAGTGCCTCCAGGGGATTTACAGCCAATGCACACCCAGGGTTAGAAATCAACCAGCGTGCACCAGTATGCCAGGTCTATACTTCAGATGGGCACACTGTGATTTTAAACAGCGTAATCAGAGTTATTTCCTCCTCTTGGAGCAACACAGAGAGACAGGTAGATGGGAAAGTTCCTAAAATCAGACAATAGTTTGATCTTCAAGATCATCCCATTCCACCCCCTGCCATGTGCAGGGACACCTTCCACTACCCCAGGTTGCTCCAAACCCCATCCAACCTGGCCTGGGACATTTCCAGGGGCAGCCACAACTTTCCTGAGCACCCTGTGCCAGGGCCTCACCACCCTCACAAATTAATAATTGGTTAATAACTAATCTGAATCTCTCCTCTCCTAGCTTAAAAAAACTTAAAACGCCCTTTAAAACACCCTTGTTCTGTCAGCACCTGCCCATGTAAAACTTTCAGTCAACAAAGGGACAACTCCTCTGGTGTGCCAAGTTTACAGCAGTGATGAGTGAGGGGAGAACCCAGCTCCTATCTGAGAATATCAAGATTGCTATAAATTAGCAAGTACAGAAAATCCCTTAATCCACTGAAGAAATGCACCTGATTCCGGGGTGAGACACGGCAGCAATGGAAAGTTTATTCAGCCTCTGAAATTCTCACAGATGTTCCCAGGGTGCCTAAATGAGCAGTGAATATGGGGAAAGTAAATATGCAAACAAAGCCACAGCTTCAAACCAAGAGACACCATCAAAGAATAGAATCAAGGAGTCATTAAAACCAGAAAAGGTCGTTGAGTTCAACCATCAATCTGACACTGCCATCTTCAGCACTAAACCCTGTCCCTAACCACCACATCTACTCATTTTTGGGACATTTCCTGGGGCAGTGATTCCACCACTTCCCTGGGCAGCCTGTTCCCATGTTTGATAATCTTTTCCATGAAGAATTTTTGTTCCTAATATCCAATCTAAACCTCACCTGGCTCAATGAAGCCATTTCCTCCTGTCCCATCACTTGTTACCTGGGAAACAAGACCAACCCTCAGTTGTCTACAACATCAGGGAGATCAAAATGTCAGGAAGAACAGGTGTAACTCAACCTGCACCAAACAAACAAAACATGTTAAACACATTTCTGCGTGCACAGGCATGGGGAGATCTAAATAATGGATGTGAGATCCATTTATCCTGAACTAGTACTTGGTCATCTCTGGTCTGGTGATGCAAGCAGGTGAGGCTCAGGATGTTGGATTAAGCCCAATCAACAAAATCATGCAAAACATAAAACATCTACAACCTAGACTTCCTTCTCTTTCAATAATTCCAAAAAACAAACCTCTTGTTGTCATCAACTTAAAAGAATATCCTTTCAACATTCCACTGCATCCAGAGGATGCTCCTCAATTTTTTTTTCTGATGGTTATCAGTAGAAAAGAACCACAACTCTTCAAAAAAAACCAAACACATCATTATACTCCAAAAAAACCCATACATATTTACATACACATACGTACTATATAAACTTTCTATCAAGTTTGAAGAATCTTCTACAAATCTATTTCCCACACTGGGAGAGGGCATTTTTAGGGATATCAGAGGTGATGGAAGTGGGGAGCTGCTGTTCAACAAGCAATGGAGTGTGGTCTCCCTAAGGGCTTGGGCAGCCCTGCTCTCCAGAGCTGGCAGCAACTGAAAAGTAGAGATGGGACAACCTCTCACTCTCAGAAGAGCCTGGGTGGCCAACAAATCACCCTGACAATGATAAATGCAGGCATTTACTTTGGGAAAGGAGCTCCAGCTCTCACAGGCATGTCTGCTGTTGAAAGTGGAGCAATGTCTTTTCCCAGCCCTACTGCCGGGGGTGCTTCCAGCTCCTTCATGCCTCTGCTCTCATCCTCTGCCACTCAGGAGTGCCCAGGGCATTGTGTCAGCTTCCCCTGGGATCCTGGAAACTTCCAGGAATAGGGGCTGGAGCTACTGAACGCTCAGCAGTGAGTAAACAAACCGCATCCTTCCCCTGCGCCCTGCTGCAGCCAGGAGCCTGGTGACAGCTGGCTGACAAGGGACACGATGGTTTTGGATCCTTTGCCTGCAAGGTACGGCACCATCCAGCTCTGAGCAGTGGGGAGTCAAGGCTAGGAGCTCCAGGGAGCACCCCAGATCCTTTTAATCCCCCTGGACATGAGATTGCTGCCTGCATGGCAGCCTGCACTCCTGCTCAGCCAGCACCAAGGAGGATGAAAGGACAGGAGAGTGGGAAGAGATGGATAAAATCCATCAGGTGATGCTGGAATTTTGGATGTTTGGCTGGCCAAATTGCTCAAGCTGCTGAATGCAGAGGGAAGATCAGTCCTGGTAAATCCCTGCTGGCCAAGAGCCTGGATGACACCAAATATTACTGGCCTGAATCACCACTCGTTTCCTTCCCTGACACCTCTGTGGCAATGAAGCCAGACCAGTGACACGAGAGGTTATGGCCAGCAGAGGTGCAGGTACATCCTTCCTATGCTATCCATAGTCACTGGCCAGGGGTTAATGCAGGTTCAGTTCAGATTTCTGAACATATGGGCATAGAAACACACACAAAGTGATTTAGGGTATCACACCAGCCCCTTCCCAGCCCCCACTGGCCGTGCTTTGGGCTCCCAGTGGCACCGACAGCCACAGGGTGAAGATGAAACCAGCAGCACTCCGTGGCTTCCAGTTTGCAGCAGGCTGATGTCCAGTTGGCCTGGAGCATGAAGAGGGTGAGACCAGAGGTGCCTGCAGAAGATGGCAAAGGTGGGACCTTCGCCTGGCTGGAAGAGGTCAAAGCAATTGGTCACCAAGCCTGGGTGGACCAACCTTCAGAGCACAGACTTTCTGAGTCCCTGCTGATGTATTCAAGCCACCAGCCCAGGTGGAGGAGATCTCCCTTCACTGTAGCCAAATCCAGCTTTTTGCCACAACAATCACACAGAATCACAGAATATTCTGAGCTGGAAGGAACCCACAAGGATCATCGAGTCCAGCTCCTAAATGAGCCTCTATAGGGACCAAACCTTCAATTTTGGCATTATTAGCACCATCCTCCAACCAACTAAGCTGATCTCAGGGTCTTCTTCAGCTGTGACCCAGCCTGAAGTCATCAAAAGATTTGTCTTCTCAGAAGAAAATAGTAAGGACTAACTCTGAGAAATTCAGATCACAGACAGCAGCAGATTGGTGGCAGTTTGGATGGTAGATTTTGGTGCAGAACATAGCCTCTGCAGTGACCAAAAAAATAGTGTGGTTCATCATTGAAAGCTCCTCAAAACTGAAAGATTGGAGGTTTTGGGGCTCTGCTTCGAATCCATCATAATCAATATCAAGTCCAATAGAGATAATTTTTTTTCAGATACAAGTTGGTTCAAATAGTAGGCCCTAAAAGCTGTATAAATGATTAGTTTTTCTAATACTTTCTACACTTTCCAACACTCCACTTTTTTTTTTTTTTTTTTTTTTTTTTTTTTTTTTTTTGCTTTCTGAGATTTGACAACCGCTTTCACAAAAATTGATCCTAGCGTAGAAAAATGAAGTCAAAACCAAGGTTGTGACTGGTTTTACCCCACTGAGCTTTAGTTAGCCACAGTGTTGAACTGGAAATTGTCATCTCAGGGTTCCCATCCAGTCAACAGGAAAAAGACAGATCCCTTGCCAGGACAAATGAGCTCTGAATTATCTTCTAGAGATTGTAACCACAGACTAATTGGTGCATTGATTTAAGCAGTTAATTTTAAGTCATTTCTAGGTAATTTCACCTTCATGGGATCTAGCTGTAGAGCCCCTTGCTCCTTCTGAAGCAAGAATCTGACTGTTGGCAGCTCTTTGGAAGGGGTCATTTTGGGACAGGTCATCTCTGCTGCTTCCCCAGTGTCCCAGGATCTCTAATTAGAGAAGTGTCAGCCCTGTGCTGGCCACCTTTGAAAATCCTGCCACGACATTTTACCCAGCGTCCTAACAACAACCTCACATTTAAAACAACAACAAAAAAAAATCCACTGAAATGCCCACTCAGCAGCCTTGTGGCAAGGAGTGCACCGAGAGCATGCCCAGGCAGCAAGGATAAAGATGTTCTTCTGACATTCAAAGACCTCATCTCTCCAAAATTAACCGCTGAAAGATGGGGCCAAAAATCACCTGCAAACAAACCAAATTTCCCCTCCTCTTCAGGATTATTCAACAACATGTTTTGGCTTTGCCTGCAGTCCTGCTCATCTCGTGCCTGGTGTCAGCCACCAGATTTTATTAAGAATTTGTTTTCACTTGTAGGAGAATGCATCCGAGATGCTTCACACAAAGCCAACTTCACCTGCACGTCTGCGAAAAGCTGCCCCTATAGAAATGTGATCCCAAGAGTTGCCTTTATCCAGTTGCTAATGGATGTTTAGCGTGTGAGAATCCGTATCTGCCGAATTTTGAACATAATAAGCTTTCTGTGAGCTTTTCATATAAGAGATATCGACTGGAAGTAATTCAGAGAAGTTATTCAGCAATTGCTTGGCACAACAAAAGAGCTTGAAGCAGATTTACTGCCAGTTGACAGCCTGCATGCCACACTGGTGCAGCTGCCCACTCCTCCAGGAAAATTCCTGACGTGCTGTCGGATCGGGGCTGGCCTACCCCACCAAGATACCTTCAGAGAGGAAACAACTGGATTTTAAGCAGCAAAAACCGTCCCAGTTGAACCAGCAAACCCAGCTATCACCTCTGGAGCCAATAACCTGATTGATTTATTAATGCATGTGTAGGATCTGCAGGCTGTGGGTGTTGGAAGGAGAAATTCACAGTGAAGATGGTCTCGAAATCCATGCAGGGAAGCCAGCAACACTCATACAGGGACAGACACACTGCAAGATAATTTATTTCTTTCCCCATCATCTGTCATTTGGATGCACACATACTATCCTCCAGGCTTGCTCCCTACGTCAAGCAGCACTCCGGCTGCCTCAGTGCAAGATTTGGCTACTTTTACACCCTGCCAGGGGTATCTTATTCCAGTATCTCATTCCCTGGCAGCTTTGAAGTGTCACAGTGTACTGGCTACAGCCGTTTCGAGCAGGTGCAGCCTCACTGTGGCTTTACAAGGATGCATTTTTTGCCTCTTTGCTCTGTGACTTGGTGCTTCACATCTGAAGTGTTTGTGGGCTTCTTGCCAGGGCATTGCTTTCAGGCTGGATCCCGGCTGAACGTCCCTTGTTTTCCTGCCTCCTGCCAGCAAGTGCCATTTTTCCTTTTGAAAGTCTTTACTGCAGCAGGTGGGAGAGGGCGTAGACTCAGCAGAGTATGCACAGGAAAAGGCAGAGAGGGGGAAAAAAAGGGTAACAGAGGCCAGTTCCAGTCTCAGCACCTACTTTTTGTGTGAGTTAGAGTTGAAAGGAAATAAACACAACGGAGTGGTTTGATTATCACAGGGGCAGAGGGGAAGGATGGGGAAGATGAGAGCTGGGAGATCTCCTCTCCTTCACCTCCTGCAGGGCATCTCTTCCCCAGCCCCTCATCTCATCTGGGAAACCCACTGGGTTTGGAGCAGGAGAAAAAAATTCCATAAGGATGGTGTGGCAGAGCAAATGATTTACAGAAGGCCAAGGAAGGGAGGAAAGGTAAAAACAGCATCAAACAGAGGAGGGAAGAATAAAAGTGCTTCTTTGCTGATCCACAGCTGAGCTGGGCAAAGTTAGACACGATAAATAACGCTGACATTACAAAACTCTGGTTAATTCATTTTTCTACTTGTCACCCCTTCGGATAATTGGCCTCTACAACAAATGGTGGGAAAGGAGGTTGGCTTTTTTTTTTGTCTCTTTCTTTTTATTTTTTTTCCCTTCCTGAGAGGTACAGCTAGGATTAGTTGGTGTGCTACAGCACTGATAAAATAAAGAGAATGATCCAAAACACTCCAACTTTAATCCGGAGGGGTCGCCGGTGAATAGCAGCAGTGCTGGGGGATGAAGTGAGACCTGGTTGTCTCTATGGCAACTAAACCATCACGGAGCAAGGATTGACCTGGAGCCTTCCAGCGAGTTTGGCTTTGTCCAAGGCACTGTCTGGTGTGAAGTATTCCCTGTCTGCTCTCCTGATTCCAGGGAGGTTTTCATGGCAGCTCGGAGCTTATTCAGAATTCGTGGAATCACTGAACCATTCGGGTTGGAAGGGACATTTAAAGGTCATCTTGTCCTCCTTCAGTCAGCAGGGATGCCTTCAACTAGAGCCCCATCCAACCTGACTCAAATATTTCCAGGCTTCTGGATTCACCAGCATCTGGATTCAAGCGACTAATTTGGAAACTCAGTGTTGGCTTCTTCGTGTAAAAGGAAATTCTGAGTTCTTGGGTGGGTGAGGCCTGAAAATACGACCTCACCTGCTTCAAACTGAGGAAGGCCAGTCTTGAAGCAGCCACCCATTTTATGTGCACCACCAAACAGAAAACACTGCCTCGAGGGGTTCCAGAATACAAGGAGAAACCAGGATAAAGAAAGGAGGCTAGAAATCAGCCACAATCACAGAGAAACTATACGACAATCAAAAAAGTTCAAATTTATGACAATTTTTTAATCCAGTGGTTCCCGATGCCTGACTCAGGATTTCAGAACCTGAGGGGCTGCAGAGCAGATGGCCCCAGATGGCCACTGGCTTTCAGTGCTGCTTTATCACTCCATGAAAGGTTCATGGAGGCTTTGAACATCTTCCTTCCCACCAACCAGAATATTTTCTCTTAACATCCAATCTAGCCCTGCCCTCTGTCAGCCTGAAGCTATTCCCTCTTGTCCTGCCTCTCCAGACCCTTGTCCAAAGCCCCTCTCCAGCTCTCTTGGAGCCACAGGCAGGTCAGTCTTTGCTGCTGGGCTTCACTCACGAGCCTTGAGGGAACACAGGTAAATAAGGGAGAGAGGAAATACCCAGCAGCAGGGCTGGGGAAATGCAAGGAATGGAAATTTCCCAAATCATGTCACCTTTTCCCGTGGAAGAGCACCCCAAAGCCCACTCCTGGACAGAGCAGTGCAGGGAAGGGGCACAGGACACACCAACATGAGTTGTGGTGCTGCACAAAGCTTTAACAACGAGGAGGGAGTGCAATTTTCTGACACGTGAGGCTCTCAGTGCACAGCTTTTGGAAATAAATCCATTTCCCCCTTGCTTCTCACATTCTTCTATCTTGCCTCAATAAGCCAGGGACATTTAAGAAACTTTAGGAACCTTTCAAGAAGTTTGCAAAGCAATTTACTGGGACAAGGATTCTTGTCCTCTATGAAACTGGATGACTGAGTCACTCTGGGCTTAAATGTGCAGAGCACAGAAAGAGCCATAAAAACCTTGAAAAGAATCCTGAACAGCTCCACTATGCATAAAAAAAAAAAAAAATCACATTTTTATATCTAGCATTTAAATGCTTCTAGGATTAGAAATAAATATGACACTTCCTAATGCAGACCCAGTCCCTTGAATCAGAGAACTTCCACTTCTCCATCTCGCATATAAAGACATTTTTAGGCCCAAGAAATTTTGGAAACTTGCCTGTCCTGAGCTATGGGAAGGATTAAGCAAGGAATTGAAACTGCAGACTTTGGGGCAGAGATGGAAAGTACAAAACTTGGCAGATTAATTTCATTTTTCTGTGTCCTTGGTTGCTGAGATGCACAAGAGTTTGGGGGGTCAGAGTGACTTGAGGGACATGGATGAGGAGGAGGGGTCAGCCAAGCATTCCATGGCCATGAGGAGTGGTGCAATTAAATACCACATGCTCCATGAGATCTGTCTTGGGGTCACCAGCAGCAGGGAAGGCTTTGGGATGAAGAAGATGACAATTCCGTGCCCGTCACTAAGCTCCCGCACTACTCCAACCCTTCCCTTCCTCACTGCCTGCCAACTCTCCCTCCCCCCTCAATCCCAAATACCCAATCCCAGGCATCCACCCCCCACCCTTCTGCCCCCATCCCTGAAGGATGGATGAGCTTGCCAGAGCAATCTGGCCCTCGCTGGAGAAGCTGCCGAGAGCCGGCAGCCGGAGCGAGCGCGGCAATCGATTGGACACGGGACATTTACGGATCCGCGAGCGCGGCCGGGGCCGCGGCGTGGCAGCTTTGTCAGGCTGAGCACACGTGAGGATTAGGGCATTAACAAAGCTCCCTTAACCCACCAGCCTGCCCCTAGGTAGATGGGGGGACAGGGCTGGGCCGGGCAGTGACAGGGATAAAGGAGTGGCGGCGTGAAGTCGCCTCCCATACAAAGGAGCGGAGGAATAAGAGGTCCCGGAGACACAAAACTGCCACCTGGGACTGCCGAGCCACGGCGCTGCTCATCAGGGCTCTGGGCCAAATTTCCTACCAGCAGAAATCTGTTTGATGCCAAGAGAGCAACCCAGAGACGAATTGGACCCGATGGGGAGGGTTTATGGCCTTTGGTTCCATAGGAGAGCGGAGCTGTGCCAACTGGGGTGTCAGGCTGCTTGACTCAAAGGGGCTTAGGCACCTAAATCTACTAGGTGCTCCAAAAAAAGGTGTTTTCTCTTATTTTAAGATCAAATCATTCCTTTTTTCCTCTTTTTTTTTTTTTTTTTTTTTTTTTTTCCTGAAGGCAGCTTTGAGGGCCTCTGTTTACTATTGTTCTTAATCGAAAAATAACAGTAACAACTTGCGAGTACAAAGGGCCTTTTATGTTTCTGCAGAGGCTTTTATCTCCACGCATTTTAGTAAGTGCTACATCAAAATCACCCCGCCCACCCCCGAAATTCAGTCATCTGTGGACTGCAGAGCAGCAGCTGGGTAACTGTGTGCAGGAAAGCTGAGCAGCAGCCCAGGACAGCCAGGGCAGGGGAGCAGGGTGTGAGGCTGGAGCTGACAGCCCCCCTCCAAATCAAATGGTACCTCAGAGCAGATGGGCTGAGCAAAGGGTTCAGCAGCCAGAAGCAGGTCCAAGCAGCTATAGATGAAAAATTACAAAAAAATTTCTCTGCTGGGAGAGTGGTGAGGCCCTGGCACAGGGTTCCCAGAGAAGCTGTGGCTGCCCCTGGATCCCTGGAAGTGTCCAAGGCCAGGCTGGATGGGGCTTGGAGCAACCTGGGATCATTGAAGGTGTCCCTGCCCGTGGCACTGGATGATCTTGAAGGTCCTTTCCAACCCAAACCATCCCGTGATTCTTTGATTCTTGAAAAGATCAGATTCCCACCCCAACAAGCTCCTTCAAAGCATCCCCAGAACGACCATTCCCTAAACATTGCAGTCTTTATCTCCTGAGAACACCTTGCAGGGAAAGGAAGTCTCACCAAGCCTGTCAGATTTCAAGGAGCATTGGGACAATGCTGGTTTAGTTTCAAGGTAGATGTGTGAGGAGGAGGAAATTGGACTTGATCTTTATGGTCCTTTCCTACTTGAGATATTCTGTGATTCCATGAAGTGTTAATGATGGAGGCTGTGGTCTAACAAGCCTAAAGGAATCAGGGATTTATGTGGTTTATCCCAGAGAACAAGCTGTGGGACAATAATGAGGCCGTTGAAGAGAAGTTTTCTGAAATATCCTAAATTTATGGAAGAGAATGAACATCTCCCAAGCAAGCCAGGGAAGAGGGCACCATGGGCTGCTAAAGGACATTGCAACGTTGGCATAGAGGGAGGGCACAGGGAGGTTTAGCAACAGAAACCCTGAAAGAGGATGGGGCCAGGGAAAGTCTTAGGGGCATGGGTGGATAGGAAGGGCTGTGCCTCTGAAGCTGTCAGTGAAAGGCACCTGCAAAGAGCTTGTTCTGAAGGTCAGATCCTGAGCTGGGACTGAGTGATGGTCAAGGTAATGATTTTGACCACAGTGCCTAAGAAAAGTAAGGCGCAGAAAACCTGAAAGAGAAACCAGAGCCTTTGCAGTCTGATATTCGCTGCTTTTCATTACAGATTCCAACCTGGGATGCCTTTAGAGAGACTTCCCACAGCCATCAAATGAAACAAGTGGAAAAGAGGCAACCTGCTGAGGTGAGCTGTCTCCTGTCCCTGCTTTGGAGAGCACCTTTTCGTTCCTAAAAAGGGAGCAGGCATGTGGAGCCCTGTTAGAACAGAAAAAGGGGCCAATTCCCTCATATTAAGCCTGTTATTAGGCTCGGAATCAAATTAAACCACAGGACTTTTCACTAGCAAAGTGCTATTTTAAGGCTTATTAGACTATATTAGGATTGGCATAAATTTCCACTGACATAATATAGGCTTTTAATTGGATTTAAGGGCGAGGAGGCTGCATTAAACTAAAATCAGTCCTCACAGAGGGAAATTGGGTATTCTCCTCACAACTCCTCTCCTTTCCCTTGGCGTGGATCCCAAGCAGCCGAGCAGGCTGGGTAACCCATTGAAATCCAGATGCAATTGCTTATAGGCTCCTATATCAATTTGATAAGCAAGCTGGCTGCCAAAACACAGCACTCACCACTGTTTGTTAGCCAAAGCCTGGCTGCCATGGCCAGAGCTCTGGTTCTCTGGGCAGAAATGGCATTTTCTTGGCCACAGCCCGCCTGCCAGACTTCAACGTGAAATATTCGCCCGCGCAAGGTTATAACAACAAAAATCTCAAAGCCAAGACCTTGACTTGACCTCCAAAGAGCTGAGAGCATCAGAGCCACGGGCAGTAATGAAAACATGACCCCGCTGGTCCCCCCGTGCTGGGAGTGTGAGTCAGGAGTCACTGCCATGACCTGGCTTGTTTCATGTGTCCCCTGATTAGACACGGGAGGGTCTCAGGAGCTTGGAGGTCAGGGGCTCTCTGTGACACGTCCGTCCTTCTCCCAAAAAGCACTGAGAGCAGCCCTGAGACGTGCACAGACAGGTCTGACATGTGAAACGTGGTGGGTTTTACACTCAGCAGTCCCCAGGCCGCTCTCCTGTGAAGAAGATGTTGCAGAAATTAGTAGTTTTTATTTTCTGTCTGCTCCTCAGTCACCCACGCTGTGTGAAATATGCATAGAAATGTGGAAATTTGGGAAGGAGATAATAAAACTCACTTAAATACTGGGTGGAGCACCTCAGGTTTAACAGGGGCAGAGGCTGAGTGATCATTCATCCTGCATTTTGAGAGCTGTCCCTTATTTGACATCTAAATGGGCCAACAGTGGCTCTACCAAAAGGCTTCTGAAGCCTTAGAGACAGAGAGGAACCTTCCACCATGCAAATACCACTTTGTACATCAGTACTTGATGTTAGGAGCTTATCCACATCCTGGTGACATCTTGTGACAATTTTGTTAAACAATACAACCCATTTTTTGCAACACCAACCACTCCATGTCTGCTGTGTCAGGGATGGGGTTCCCATAAAGGTCCTGCAAGGGCATGATGCCTCAGGTTTTAGCTTTTATATTTTTCAGATTCTGAGCTGCTTTAGTGTGTGGGTCTGAGCTTCACATTATGGGATGGCGAGCTCTCTGCACAGAGCAGGGAGACAAAACAATTCCTGCTCCAGCTGGGCACCAAGGACAAATGATCCAAATCTCAGGCCCAGGAGCACAAACAGCGTGGGCTGGAGAGAGAAAAACAAGCAGGATGGGAGTGCCTGGGCTAAAGCTGGAATGGGACAATGAACTGCAAGGTGCAAATGGAGCAGAGCTGATCCCAGTGAGAGCCCCCGGGAGCGCTCGTGCATTTTGGGACCATTTTGGTTCCTCTTGGGTGCAGCCCTGGCTGGGCTCTGGTGCTGCCCATGGTGGATCCACTGAGGCCTTTTAATAAATCCCTACTTTATTTTTTAATTCTGTCTAGTCTCTGTTCTAGGTCAGCCTTCTCAAGGCATGAGGGAAAGCAATTTCAGTAAGTCCAGCTCCAGCCAAATTTAAGGTTTTCCTGACAGGATGCTTCAAGATCCATTCTTCCAAGGAATGAAAGTTTCTAGAGAAGCTTTAGAGTCTTTCATCTCCCAACCCATGGCCTCTTAAGTTTTGGGGGATGCTACCAAATATTCCCTTCTGAACTTCCCAGTCCTTAGTCCCTAGATAAACATGTTCATCATTAATGGAATATTAAGAAAAGGAACGAGTTTGGTCCTGCTCTTCAAAGAAATTTCAAAGGATGCTCCCAGGTGGGGATGGACATTTTTGTGAAGTAGATTTTAGGAGAAATTTTGTTATTTCATGTTCCAGATGTGGGTGCATTTGTCCACGCATGGGTTGTATGTGTGTGGTGAGATCTGACACGTCACAGCTCTGCAGCTGCAGCCCATTAGCACAAACATTGAACTGCCCAAGAAGATTATGCTTTTCATCTGATGAAACAAACCTTATTCCTTTTCTATCAGCCTGGGGATTGCTTCAAGATGTATCTGGGGAGCCCAGACAGGCCAAATGGGGCTGATGGATCCAGAGCCCAGCAATGCTCTGTGGCTTCCAAGCAGCCACAAACCTTTTGCTGCCACATCCCTTCCCAGTGGCCTGAATGGACACGGTTTTATCCATGCTGTCCTGGCTCCCTGACACTCACCCAGCCCAGAATGAAGTGTGTGGGACCCACCTGCCACTCAGAGATGACTCAGTGGTCAGTAAAAGCTACGTGAGAGTAGCTGGAGCTGGACAAAAATCTTTGATTGCACTGAGATCTCAATCTTTGTGCTTGGCTTTAACCACATCCATTAGAAAAGCCCAGATAACTTTGTTGGGCAGTGCCCAGGGGAGCCAGAGGAAGGAAAAACACAGCTGGGAACTCCAAACTGATACTGAACATCACGAATAAAGATGGATTTGCTGGTTGAGAGTCACAACTGTGAACCTGAGACTCAAAAGTCTCTCTGAGCAACCTCCACTATTAATTTACCTCTCCTGCAACCAACAGAGCAATGTCTGTAGTGCAGACATCATGGAAAACATGCCCTTGCTTTGGGGAGTTACTTCTCAGTGGTTGTAGGGATCTTTTCCCATCAGTTTGGACTGAGAAAAGCTTGTTTAAGAGTTTTTGGTGATCTGTGCCACTCTGCAGATGAGCCACAGGCAGGCCAAGGAATGGGCCTGCAATGCTTTAAAGCAGTTTCTGAAATAAGTGCCTCTGACATGGGCTCCTTTGGAAAAACACCATCCTGAAAGGGCTGCTCTGGTCTCTGCCCTAGATGCTCCCACACCCTTCTGGTCCAGTGGGAACCAGGTGATTGAATAGGAGGAGAGAGCAGGAACTTGAAGCAAGCAGGAGCTGCCTCCTCAGGGCATCCCTATTTTTAATGCTCCACATGATTCTGCACTTTCTGCCTCCAGATGGGACCCAAATACTGTCGGATCAGGGAAAATGCATCCTCATGATATTCCTGAAGTAGCCAAACTCAGGGAAATTCTAGACAGAAGATGGATTTCCCAGCTGTAGAGAAACTGGGTCAAAGATTTGAGCTTCTGGGTGCTCTGCTGCTGCCTATGGCCAGTTCTTGCCAGCGGTGCCAGGAGTGACCCAGTGCAGCCAGAAATCCAAAGCAAGAGGGGGAGATGATTTTCCAGCTCTGCTGCACTGACAGACAGCTTTAGAGATGCCTTACAAACGCCTCTCTCTTCTCCTCTGCCCTTGGGTATGATCTCAAGACCTTCCTCAAGAGTCGAGAATGGATTTTCTCTGTTTTGCAGCTGAATTCTGCCTCAGCAGGAAAACGGAGGCTGAATATCGAGTCCCATTTCTGTCAGTCTGCAGGCAGCTCCCTCCTGAGACACAGGAGAAGTCCCATTGCTTGGGGCATTTAGAGTTAGACTGCCCAAAGCTCCTGGGAGTCTCTGTGGGGAGACAATCTTGTCCTTGCCTCTGGAGACCTAATAAGCCTTCCCTGTGTCTGATTTCTCTGATCCTCTGATTAAAGTATGTTCATATAATTTGCATTTGAATTTGCTTTTATCCACCCCCCCTCCCAATGCCAAAACATGTAGGCAGGCGGTTCAGGAGATGATGTGTTTATGTAACTGCAAACTAGGTTTATAGCAGTTTAATTAGTATTAATTAGTATTAATAACGTCACCTAAGCTTAATGATGCCAATTATAACACAGTAAATATTTCTTGTTGGATTACAAGTAGCAATATTGAAGGATGAACTTTCATGCTCGGTCAAACTTTCTAAACATATTATTTAAAAAGAGCGATAAGACAGTTTGCTTTCCACGTGTGAATAGGTCTTTTAATCTCAAAAAAAAAAAAAAAAAAAGGATAATTATTGCAAATAAATA
Source organism: Vidua macroura (assembly GCF_024509145.1). NCBI lineage: Eukaryota > Metazoa > Chordata > Aves > Passeriformes > Viduidae > Vidua > Vidua macroura. The sequence goes on from NC_071575.1 coordinate 71,011,074, forward strand.
TTTGCAAACGGGAAACACTGTCCCGTTTGACAGCACCTCTTCTCTCCCTGCTTCTGCTTCTAAAAATTGGGAGGGGAGAGCGGGGTTGGCCAAGTGCACCAAGTGAAAACACCTCTTTAATACCCCAAAAGGTGATTACGAGCTGCTGGGATGCACAGAGGGGGAGAAAGGATCACAGATCTGCAAGAGAGGAAGATCAAGATTACATTAATCTGCTTAAGATGTGCTGTGTTCTTTTAGGAACTGTGGATGCAGAGGAGCCAGAGTTAGGAAAGAGCCTCCAGGTCATCTGGCATGGGTCTTTCACACCAGTTCCACTTTGGCCCCAAGGCAGCTTTGGAAGGTGGCAGATGGAAACAGTTAAGGCAAGGGAGAGCTGTTTAAAATCCCATCAATAACAGCCCATCTCTCCCCTGACCATGCAGGATTATGTCTTGCCTCTCAGGACTGCTCAGGTCCTGCTCGCTCTTTCCTGAGCCTGGTGAATTTGTCCCACTTCTCATTCCCATACCCAGACACACTCTGGATTGCCTCTGTCTGGGCCCTGGCAATGAGCCAAACTGAAACCTTTGGGATAAGGGTTCTCTTTCATACCTTAAATATCTTTATCAATTATCTGGGTGAGGAGACTGGGGGCTTCACACTCAGACTGAGACTTCAGACTTAGTCAATGTGTGAAGGACACCAAGCTGGGTGGGAAGGCTCTGCAGAGGGATCTGGATAGACTGGATCCATGGGCTGGGAACAGCTGGATGAGGTTTTCCAAGGCCAAGTGTTGTGTCCTTGGGTCCCACCAACCCCATGGAGCACCACAGGCTGGGCCAGAGGGGCTGGAAAGGTCCCTGGGGGTGCTGGTGACAGCAGCTGGACATCCCCAGCTGTGCCCAGGGGGGCAAGAGGCCGATGGCACCTGGATTTTAGCAGCAATGGAGTGGCCAGCAGGATTAGGGAAGGGACTGTCCCCTGAGCTGGGCACTGCTGAGGGACCCCCTGGAATCTTGGGGTCACTTCTGAGCTCCTCAGTTCAGGAAGGACCTGGAGGGGCTGGAGAGGGTCCAGGGAAGGAGCTGGGAAGGGTCTGGACAGGCTGAGGGAGCTGGGAAGGGGCTGAGCCTGGAGCAAAGGAGGCTCAGGGGGGACCTTGTGGCTCTGCACAAGTCCCTGCCAGGAGGGGACAGCCGGGGGGGTCGGGCTGTGCTCCAGGGAACAGGGACAGGAGGAGAGGGAACGGCCTCAGGCTGGGCCAGGGGAGGGTCTGGGGGGATTTTGGAAAATTTCTCCACTGAAGGAATGGTCAGGCATTGGAACAGCTGCCCAGGGCAGTGGTGGAATCACCATCCCTGGAAGTGTTCAAAAGCCACGTGGATGTGGCACTTGGGGTGGGTTTGGCAGTGCTGGGGGAATGGTTGGCCTCAAAGTTCTTCCCCAGCCTAAAAGATTCTATGAGATAAGACCCTTATTTATCCAAAATTATATAATAAAAGCAGACTGGCTGCATCCTGACTGTGCTTCCTCAGTTTGGATTGAACTTGGATTTACTAGAACTGAACTAGGATTTACTAGAACTTGGATTTACTAGAAAAGCCTGGAGAAACAAAAGACCACTCCAGTTTCCAGCAGGGAGGTGCTCTTTAGGAGCACTCCAGAAACAGTTCAAGAACATCATTTTCCTGCTGCTGCTCTTTGGTTCTTTCCACATCACTCTTCTTCCCTGGGAACTTTCTCATCCCACTTTCCTTGCCTCAATCAACACTTCCCTGTTAATCCACAGGAGCAGACCTCACTTCCACTTGTCTCATGGAAACTGGGGGAGCTTTCAGCAGTGGTTCAATGGAACTGTGGAGTGAGGAGGGAAGGGGAGTCCTGTGTGGGGTCTGTTGCCAGTTTGAGCTCTGGAGAACACACAGCTCATGGGCTTGGCTGGAAACCACGTCCCCAGGCCACAGCTTGAGACAAGGCACCCTCAGGAGGTGCCATTGATCCCTGAGCTGACTGCTGTGCAAAAAAAATGACAATCTTAGAGGTCAAAAATGACAGTTTTGGAGGTCTAAAAGGCATGGGTGGGAATCCCAGCCTCAAAACCACCACTAGGAAAGCCAGCAGGTGTCACAAAGAAACCAAGGGATGAGCAGAACTCCCAGATCTGCCTTCTCGTGGCAATGTCCCCGCTCTGTACATGATATTTTTCTCTCTCTGACTGATGGGTTTTTGGTTTAGCCACACAAAAGTGTGCAGTGAGGGAAGAAGAAGACGAGCAAAAGGGTCTGTGGAGGGTAAGGAGCAGAGGGGGGAATATATCTTTATCCACAGCCTCACCACATGATTTACAAAAGGGGGCAACTCTTCATAAATAAGCTGGAGCTCCTGGGAACAGTGACCTAATCAAGATGTATAATTGCATGCCTTATCTAAATGAAAGCATCATTTCAGAAATGATAATGTGCATTGCCGTGGATTCGACTGCTGTGGAGTTCAGCACTGAAGGGTAATTATAATGTTTAACAAATATATTCCCTTTGGGGGACTGCAGTTAGAGATACCATGTCCTGGTTTCCCCTCATGGTGCACTTCTACCACCAGATTCTGAGGGTTTCCTCTCCCTTCTGGAATTTCTCATTGATCTTCCAAAAAAAAAAAAAAAAAAAAAAAGAAGAAGAGTTAACTAAGAAATGAAAGAAGGAAAAAAGTAGTTTTAGAGAAAAGGGAGAAACCAAGCACAGAAAACACCACAGAGACTTGACAACTTTGGGTTAAAGGCTGTGACCAGACTCTCCTCACCCTGTAAGGAAGGATGCTCTCCCCTCTAACAGCCCCTGCTGCCTGGCTATTCGATACAATTCCTCAAAAACCTCTTTGTTAATTTTCTCCCCTTCCTTCTCCTCATATCCCTGTGGATAATTCCTGTCCCTCAGAGGGGAAAACACGGCTCAGATTGCTCCAGGTTGGTACCATGCAGAATTGATCTGCTACAGCCAGCGTGAGAGAAGGTCTGACACAAACAGGTGCTTTTATATTTATGCCTCCTATTTATTCTGTTATCTTTATGCAGAAGAAGGGCATAAAATAAGCAGAAGTACAAAACAGCTTCAGAAAAGGAGATATTGGACCAGTAGCTTTTAGCCTGGAGAAGAGAGAAGTGATGAGGTGTCTATGAAATCACAGATCAGAGACAGGGAAGAGCAAACATATTTTCCTTTTCTAGCACACAGGAGCAAAGGGATCTGGCAGAGGCAGCAGCAGGTTGGAGACAAAAGAAGGGAAGCACTTTTTCATCCAGTGTGTAATTAAATTACAGAACTGGTCTGGGCAGGATGTCAGGCAGGCCAACAAAATATGAATGAATTAAAGAAAAAAATAAATTAAAACTCGGGTGGTTGAAGGAGGATGAGTCCATTAAGAGCTATTAAACACTGCTCAGGATATAACCTTCACCTCAGGAAGTCCTTACACCACTATCTGCTGGAAGTCCACAGGATTTCCAGGACAAGGAGTGTTAAGTATTAAGCTGAAATTCCATGTTCATCCCCAGCACGTGCCCATGGTGCAGGTTAAGCACATCCAGTGCTCACCACCAACATTTTTTGGCCTCTCCACGACGAGGTCCAAGTGCTCACAAAAGGGGCAGAGTGCCAACAGAACTGCCCAAGGATGTTCCAGTTCTCCCTCAGAGGCACAAGCAGCACTGGTTGTTCCATGGAGATGCCCTTTAAAATATCCCATAAATGCCCCACTGAGCCCCCACTCTGCCCTGGGAGCAGGAAAACCCCCCCAAAAAAGCATCTGCTATTGCAGTGGTGTCCTGGTTATCCCATGCTGGGAGTGGGATTGTCAAGGCATGGATGAGCTCAGGTCATTGCTGCTGTAGGGAGAGATGAGCCCATGGAAAATAAATTTTTTTATTATTATTCTTTTTTTCTATCTTTTTCTCTTTTTTTTTTTTACTTCATACATGATGGATGAACTCAGCAAGAAAGACAATCTAGTTTAGAGACAGATCTGTCAGCTGCAAAATAGCTGATCCTGCTTTGGGTTATTAGTTGGGAAAACAAAATTGAGCCAGCACTGTAGTTTGAGAATCTTTTTAAACCCACATTAATAAAAAAAGGGAGACAGAAAAACAGAGAAAGAGAGGTGAACTTGGTTAGATGAATAATTTTTGTGTCGTCTCCAACACTCTGATTAAAGCCTTGGTGCCTAAATCAAAGATACCAACAGCAACCTTAAAGGAAGACTGAAAACAATTTTGTGCGCTGCCATTTTTCCCTCTGCCTGTTTTTCATTATATAGAAAGTTTTATTTTGTCCTCTTTTGATCTTTGAAAGCAAAGAAGCAAGAGGGAGGTAGGGAAACAAAGAAAAAAAAAAAACAAAAAAAAAAAGCCACAAAAAAAAAAAAAAAAAAGTGACACCAATCTTGTTTGCCTCCTTCTCCCTGCCTGCATCGATAACTCAATTGGATCAGAAGTGAAGCGCCAGCAGAAATGAGCTGAGCAAGGCATCAAATGAAAACCAAATGCTGGGCTGCAAAAGTAGTATTTCCAATAACACCAAATTACTGGGCTGGCTCTGCTCCCTGCCCCCATCCCATCACAGCCAGGCTGTTGTGGCCACCAGAGCAAACTTTATCTGCCTCAGAGGGGACAGGGACACGCTGCCTCTCAGCAGCCCTGGAGCTGCATTTCTTGGCATGAGACTGGCAGCTCCTTTGGGAGACATAATATATAAATATAAATATAAATATAAATATAAATATAAATATAAATATAAATATAAATATACTTTGGGTCCCAGGCTGCCTGGTGTATATGAAAAATGGATGCATGAGTCCAGTTCCATTCCCAACTCTGCTGAAACATGTGCTGGACAAGTCACAAAATCCCAGAATGTTTTGTAATTTTGTTTCAACAAAATTACAAAATTTTGTTTCAAAATTGTTGAAAAGGACCTTAAACATCATCACATTCCAACCCCTGCTATGGTCAGGGACACCTTCCACTATCCCAAGTGGCTCCAAGCCCTGTCCAGCCTGGCCTTGGACAATTCCAGGTCACAGCACCACTTTCCACATAGAATCACAGAACAGTTTGGGTTGGAAGGAACCCCAAAGTTAATTTAATTCCAACCCTTTTAACATGATCAGGGACACCCATCACTGGACCAAGGTCACACACACTCCTATAGTTACAAATTAGGAGTGACAACACCCCTCCTCCTTTATTAAACCTTTAGAAACAAATGTGCAAACTGCTTAAGAGTGGGAATTTTTGAAGTGTTCAGCCTTAACATTTACAAACAAAATAAACAAATTTCTGCTTTCAAAAGGCCTCTCTTTGCTCCCTGTAGCATTGCAATTCATCTGCCACTGCTGGGACAAGGGTCACTGATGAGACACACAAGAGGATGAGGGTGATCCTTCATCCCAACCCCATCCTCCCATGGCTGCTGCCATTTCTCCTCCCTCCTCTTTCCAGGTGTTCCTCTCCCAGGTTATGTGGCAGCTGTCTCCCAGCCAACCAGCAATCCCAATTCCAGGGATACATGATCCATCAGCGTGTCCACCTCTTGTCCAAGTGACAAATTAAATGCTAAAATCCAAAGGGAAGGACCTTCTTACACACACAAGTACCTGCCTGAGAATGTGGGCTAATGCCTTCTTGAATTTGAGATTCCTGTTGTAGGGAAAAAAAAAAATCCCATAAATGTGAAGTCAAACATCATGATGGCAGAACGAGTGCTGATATTTCCCCAAATATGCATTTCTTCCACCAGTGACCACTGCATTTGCAATCCACAGAGAGGACAGAGAGTGAAGAAGGCACTTCCCCATCCTTCATGCTACCTATCCAGGGACACAAACCCTTCCTGATCCATCCACTCTCAGCAGAAGAACCACAAGCTTCAGACACGTTTCTCCTCACAGCATCCAAGTTCTGAAATAGCAGCCACCAGTTCCACGTAAAAGATAACGGGACGTCCTCAGGTTTTTACCTCAGCACGTGGATTATCCCACCCAAAACCTGCCCCACAGCGGTCACAGCAGCCCCACAGCTTGCCACGGCCAACCCTGTGTCAGTGGGTGCTAGTCAGGGTTGGAACTGGAAGGGCTGGAGCGATTAAAACGAGTGATTGCAGTGATTCTCCCCTCTGAGAGGCGCTGGGCGATCCGCCCGTGCGTGGGCTGGGAATTGTTTGGGGCCGCCGGTGGGAGGAATCCATTAGCATTTGGGTCCTTGCATATTTATGCTGTGAACCACGTGGAACAAAGAGGAGCCACATCGGGGAGCCCCGCTTTGCCAAAAGCCCTCAGACACCCGCAGCTGCTCCTGCTGCTGCTGGCCAAAGCCAGCCCAGCTCCCGTTGGGACCTGTCCCCCTGGGAGCCTTCCCACGCTGCTGCCACCCCAAGGGTTTCCCCCACTGCTTGAAGAGCACTTCTGCTGCAATTCTGTCATTTGATTTCTCATCCCACTCCAAGCAGGCACAGAGAGTGGATGGATCCCTTCTTCCACGAATGGTCGGATGTCTCCATGCCTGGAAATCTCTGAGCAGCCCAGGTTCCTCCAACCTGCCCAAAATGTGTGGTCTCATATTGAGGAAGACCCACAGGAAAGGTGGCTGTGCTCAGGTGGGGTTGGGTTCTTTCTCCAGGCAACACTGACAGAGCCAGAGCACACAGGCTCAAGCTGAGCCAAGGGAAATTCAGGTTGGATATCAGGAAAAAGCTTTTCCAGAAAGGTGATAAAGTTCTGGAATGGCTGCCCAGGGAGGTGGTGGGGTCACCACCCCTGGATGTGTTTAAAAAGCCTGGATGTGGCACTGGGTGCCAGGGTCTGCTTGAGCTGTTGGGCTGGGCTGGGCTCGATGCTCTTGGAGGTCTCTTCCCACCGAGTCATTCTGTGAATTCTGTGAAAGCACACTGGAACACAACATCCATCTCTAAGAGCAGGAGTTCATCCAGCTCATCCCAGGGACAGAAGTGCCGAGAGATAACAGCCCAGGAGGTTGATACACGAGATGTGCTCAGAAGAGCACAGATCCCTCAAAAGCACAGTGATACATTCTCTCCCCACCTTTTCCTCCCTGGAAGTTCACAAGGAAGGGAAAGGAAATGACCTTGCACCCTGAGAAGGTCTCATGGACCTTGCAAGGGAGCAGCGAGGTCTCCACAGGAGCTCTGGCATAGGAAGAGGCAATTGTCTCATTAGTTTGAGTTGTATGTTTGTTTTTCTGACCACTGCTGCTCCTTTCAACTCTCCTCGTCCCCTCAGGCAAAAAATCACTTGCACAGGCTGTATTAAGCTTTTCACTAAGCCTCCTCTTTGATTACAATTCCCAGCAAACCACCAGGGTGCAAGTAACGTAATTAAATACCTTGCTTGCTCTGTAAACAGCCAATCCCCAGAGAAGGCAACCCAGGACTCCCCAGATGGGCTACCCAGAAAAAGTCTCCCCAACTTCAAGGTGAGACTGGAGAAGCCACAGCAGTTGCATTTCTGTCCCTGAGACACAATCCCACCAGGCCATGCAAAATGCCAGGAGTGCAGTAACCCAGAAAGGATAAAAGAAATCGCTTAAGCGATAAGTGACTCGAACTGATAAAAAGTAATAACTGTGCAAAATGTGCAGCCAGCGCTCATTCCCTGCCCTGAATGCATTGCTTTGAACATAAAACTCATCAGAAACATTTAGTTCTCATACAATTTCTCCAGAATGCCTAATCTAGTATCTAATCTGTTCCCGACAAAGCCCTGGGAATGGCCTAAGGAGCACAGATGTAATCCAGCAGAGCTACAAAACCCTTCCCCACCAGAAGAAATAATGAACTATGTTAGAAAACCTCCCTCAGACTTCACCTATCTGGAATACTGGGAATGCCAGAGGTTCCCCTGTTGCTGTCTCTGGAGAGCCTTCCCACAGCTCCCAGCCACGGAATGGATCTCGGGAGGATAATTAGAGCAGCAAACTCGAGGCAGAGCGATGTGTGGATCAGAACACCTGTGGGAAGTGCTGGAGGGATGTTCCCTGGGGAAGGCTGAGGTGAGTCTCTGAAGACTGGAGTGATCAAGCACACGTTTTTTAGTGAATGTTGGTGACTTCTGCAATTGTCTGAGTGAAGGAGATAAAAGTAAGGGGGGGAAAAAAACCCCAGAAGAATCCTCAGGCTTCATGAAGGAAGTTCACAAGTTCATTCAAGGGAAGATGAATTATGGAGCTTTTTCACTTCCATCTGCCACTTCCAACAGTCAGTGCCAGTCTGGATTTATCCCCCTTTCTGATAATTCCACCACATAATCAGCTAAAGAGAATCTGCTGTATCCAACCAGAGCCAAGTATTGAGAAGAGGCGAGGATATCAGAGGTCCTTTGACATGCCAGAAATGTCTGGGGATGGGCACGGGCAGCGTGGCCAGGGCAGAACACCAGGTGTGAACGTGAACTGCATGGAGCCATCCAAGAGTGGAGCTCCAGAGCTGCCCCCAAGGAAGGGGATGTCACCTTCAGCTCCAGCAGACTTGTACAAGGAGGCTTGCTCAGACCTCAGCAGGAGATCTGTGGTGCTTTCAGAGCAAACCATGACGTGCCTGGCGGACCATGAAGTTCAGATGTCCTCCAGAACCTGGGAAAACCTCACTGAACAACATCTTCAAAATGTGAAAGCAGAAGGAATTCAAGCACAACGCCCAAGATGTTCTCCTTGACACAAAAACCAACTTTGCTCTCCCCTTTTCCGTCTGCTTCTCTCTGGGAAGGAGGATTGCATGACCCACCAGTGCTTGGGATGCCGATGGGAATCTTTGATGCCATTGTGCTAATTTAGAACTTCTATGGGGCCTTCCCTAAACAATCAAACATTTGTGGTGATAGGGTTATTAATTGCCTTTTCAGCTGTTGCATTAAATAATGAGACACCCATATGGAATTGGGGGAGGGGGAGGCCACAGTAGCATAAAGGAAAGGAAACCAGGGAAATGTGAAACTTTCATGTGAGATAAGAACCTCATAACACTGTTATTATATCCCTCTGCAGTCAGGCAGTCTCCTGGTTTTAATAAAATCTCATTTTCCTTAAATTTTCCCATGTGGCCAACGTATTATGTGTGGAGTTTAATGTAGCAGGATATGATCTAAACTTAGACTCAGGTGGTCCGAGCCCTCTGGAACAGACAGGCTGGATTGTCAAGCCCTGATGGGGAATGTAAACAGCAATAAAAAACTCTTCCCTTTTTTTTTTTTTTTTTTTTTTTTTCTTTCTTTCTCTTTTCCAAGATCTGAAAAGACCTTACTATATTCAATTAATGATCCAGCCAGCCAGCCCAAATCAAAGAGACGTGCATGCAGCTGTGAAGGGAGGGAGCACAATCAGCACTCACTTTTCCTTGTTGGAAACAAGCAACAAAGAAATAAACATTTAAACAAAAATGTTTCAAAATTTTTACAAATGATTGATTGCTGCATTTTGGTTGGATTTTGAAAATATTTTTATCTTCAAGGATAAGTGTTTTTGTGAACCTCTACAGTTTTATTCCCTGCAGAAGTCCTTTAGGTTTTCATTAGGACAGGGATATCACGTTCATTAGGATCACTGGGCCTGATTAATTCATTTTTGTTGTCACATACAATTCCATAAGTGGATTTCACTTATAGTTCCAAGGGTGATCCTCTGTCACACAGCATCACTCACCAGATCTTTAAGAAATATTCCTGAATTGGGATGGATTTCAGTATAGAAAACATTCTCTGCCACAGCACCACCCGAGAGCATCGGGGCATTTTGGGTTTTTTTTTGTTTTCTTTGTTTGTTATCAAGGATGTATTCCACTAAATTGCACGTTCCTAAGAGCAGCTCACCAAGAGGATCTTCCAGAGCTGATGCAGCACTGAAGGAATTTCTTTGTTCTGGTTGTAAAGCTGAGTCCAGTCAACTTCTGGTTTTATTTGCAGCATTTTCTGCCCTGTGGTATTCCTCCATGCATTTCCAGGAGGCACAGCCAGGTTGTTGCTGCAGAAGGGAGAACACGGGGGGCAGCTGAACAACACATCATGGCTCTGTGGTGCCTTGCTGAGCGTCTATTTGGGAATTTCTGGCCTTGCCTGCAGCCTTCCAAATATAGGATCTCACAGTCAGTGATGCCCAGGATTAACTGGCGGGATTTCCTGGATCTGCACTGACTGGTCATCCCAGTCAAGGTCAAAACAAGTCCCTTCAGACCAGGACACAGGGGAAAAGGAGCCCTCCCCCAGCCAGGACTGTGTGGTGGGGGCATTTAAAGTGCAATAATTGGGACTGGGTTGGTGAATATGGGCACAAAGGAAATGCCCGAGCAAGGAAAGGTGACAAAATCCCAAATCCATCTGCTCTGACCACAAAATTTCTGACAACCTGAGGGAACTTCAACCTCCTCTATGAAGCCAGCAAGACACCATCCTGCATGAGGAGGTAGGGAACTTCGGGACACTGGAACAGGATGCCCAGGGAGGTTGTGGAGTCTCCTCCTCTGGAGATAATCAGAACGTGCCTGGATGTGACTCTGTGCAATCTGCTCCAGGTGATCCTGCTTTGGCAGCAGGGTTGGACGGGGTGATCTTCACAGCTCCCTTCCAACCCCAACCATCCTGTGATTCCATGAGGCAGAGAAGCTTTAAATGTCAGGATCTGTGGCTGAGGACTCAGAAAGTCTCGTTTTCCTGCTTCCAGTGTTACTTTGCAATAGGATAGGGACGCTTGTGGAGGGAGCAGGTCTCCACTGGAAATCCAAGGTGTGTTATCCCCAGTGCTTCCCTCAGAAGCCAGCCTAATTTGGAAGCTCCCTAATTCCAGCTGCTGCTCCTGAGCCTCCCTCCTGTCCTGGAGAAAACCACCACCTCCACCACAGTGCCCCTCCATGCAACTGCAATGAGGGGATCCCAGATGGTGCAGAAAAAATCCAGCCTAAAATACTTCCCAAAAGCAGAACCACAGTTTTAAGAGGCAGCTTGGCTCTTTCAGCCTGGAGGAGACTGAAGGGAGAGTCAACAATGCCTGCAGGTTTCTCCTGAGGGGCAGTGAAGGGGCAGCTCCAATCTCTGCTCTCTGTGACCAAAGACAGGAGGCGAGGGAATGGCTGGAGCTGTGCCAGAGGAGGTTTAGGTTGGATATCAGGAAAAGTTTCTCCATCCAGAGGGTGCTGGGCACTGCCCAGGTTCCCCAGAGAATGGGCACAGCCCCAAGGCTGCCAGAGCTCTGGGAGCATTTGGACACCACTGCCAGGGATGCACAGGGTGGGATTGCTGGGGTGTCTGTGTCAAGGGCTGGAGCTGGACTGGATGATCCTGGTGGATCCCTTCCAGCTCAGGATATTCCATGATTCTGTGAAACTGCAGCTGCCATTTCTAATTCAGTGTTTTGAAGGTACCAAGTGGGCAAAGGTGCAAAGAGGGCAGGACTGTCTCATGTCACAGGTAGGGAACAATGGCCTTAAGAGTAAAATCTCATCCAGCTCCTTGCAGAGCTGCAATAATTGCTGCAAACCAGAAATCCCCTGGTCTGTGTGGTTTTTACCCATGTTGTGCTTCTGTAAATGGTCCTGGTCAGCAACAGATGGGACCTTTGGGGACCCATCAAAAGCTGCAGATATTTTACATCAGAGCTGGGAATTGCACCTTGAACTCCTAAATTGCAGCCCAAAGCATTAACCAGGGGCTCATCCACTTATATTAAAACAGTGGAAACATTGCCTCCCTGAGGACTTGTCTTCTGGAAAAACTCACTGCCTTTAAATTCACACTCTGTTATGCACTGGAAGAACGTCCATATGTCAACAGCTAAGTAAAAATGATTAAAGATAACTGTTTCCTATTCCCCTGATTGTAAAAAAAAAAAAAAAAATTAAAAAAAAATGGCATCAAACAAAGACAACCTCAAAATCCCTTTTTCCATTTCCTACATGAATAGACACAATGAGGTACCCCAAGCCCGCAGCGTTCCCCATCAACCTGCTGAAACAACTCATTCAGAGTTGTTTCAAAATACGTCTGGAAGGAAGAAAACCTTTTTGAACGAGCACCTTTCAAGCCGTGTCAAGTGAACACAGGCTTTGTAACGAAGGGGCGTTGAGCAAGATGCAACTCATCAAGGCTCAGAATGCAGGGCTTAGATCTGAGGCCCGGGAGGCCCAGTTGCCTTCCAGATAAAATGCTCCGAGGGTTTTGATCAATCTCAGATAACGCTGAACCCCAAGAGGGGAAATTAGTAAAAACTGGTCAACTGATCTCCCAGTCTAGCAACAGCATAAGAGCTAATCTCCCTTAATCTGATTCAATGGACTCGATTTAACATCCCCTGCCCTTTCATTCTTCGTGGGGAATAGCGAGGGATGAAATCAGCTCCTTTCCGCTCTCTGATTGTGCTCAGACCTTACATCACCCCCTCCTCTCCCACCCACAACGTGCCACCCCAAGACCATTCTTCCCCTGCCATCTAAGATTTCACCCCACCTGAGATTTCTCCCCTCTGTCCCTCTGCTGTTGCCCCCCCCTCCCCATGCTTTGAAGTCTCCGGGAGCTAATTAAATCACTTGATTGGAGCAGGAAAAGAGGGATACAGCCTAGAGCAGTGTTTGCTTACAGGGGGAACTCGTCCTGCCTGCGTGCTTGCTCTTCATCAAACATGAATGTCAACAAAACCTCACTTTCCTCTTTCATGAATTTTGAAAGAGCTCTTTCTGGTTTCTATTTTTCTGCTAATTTTTTTTTTTTCCCCTTCATTTCTTCCTCCTCTTCCCCTGGGATTTGCAGAAGGGAAATGGTTGAGTTTTATTACAGAGGTGACTACGTCAGGCCCGTGAGTTTGATGGTCCACAGCCTTCCTCATTGCCTCTTGACCCCCTATAAAACTATTATAAAAACCTTCCACGTGACACCAATCATACAACAACCCCCCAGGAGAGAGGATGAGCAGAGGCTGCACGCAGACCTCAAATGCAGCGAAGAAAAGGAGCTACAGATCCCTGGGAAGAAGGAAAAGGCACATTCCCCTTCCAGAGGCCAGGAACACCCCTGGCTGTTAAACTCCAGTCAAAGCCGTGGATGAGGACATCACCTGGACAAGGCAGCCTCTGATTCACATCCTAATGAGCCATAAATGATGAGAAAGTTGTAAACAACCAGGCTGTGAAATTGCAAGTTTGGCACCTGAATTCACCCTCTCTGCAGCACTGGGATTGAGTTACTCTGGGTACTTTCTTATGCCGGGATGATGAGATGAGCCTGACTGATTCCAGTCATTTCAGGGTCTCATTCTAACTGATCTGAGCTGTACTATTGAGAGAGTTTTCCCGACCCGACCCGTGAGGAAAATGTTAATTCCAAACAAAGAAAAAAAAAAAAAAAAAAAAAAGGAAGACTGGGGAGACTTTTTTAAATTATGACTTTTCTTTAAATTGCACCAAAGTACATTTTTACCTTTATCTGACAGCATGGAGATAATATTTTTATTGCACACAAAGCCCTCATTAGGAGAAATTTTCCACTTAAAAATTAGGCTTTTGCTTCTTATTTCTTCTTAATTTTTTTTTTTTTTTTTTTTTTTTACTGAGAACTATCTCATCTTTATTCTTCATTTATCACCCTCTTTTGTTACAAATATCAGTAGAGTGGCTCCCCTACACACACTTCTCCCATTACCACTTTGTTTCTATTGCCCTTTCTCTGATTATTGATTACAGCAAGAGCCAATCTATTTTTTTTTCTGCTTTTTTTCACCCTTTTTTTTTTTTAAAGGATATATATCACTGAGCCTCACAGCCACAAAGAACAGGCATTTTGAAACTGGTCTGAGCTCCACATGCTGAGTGGGCCAACGAGGATTTAATTCAAAGGCTCCTAGAATCAATACTAGCCTTTGACTTGTCCTTATTTTATCCTTGTTGATGGTTGATGTCTGTTGTCAAAACTCCTGGAAGGCGTCTGCTGTGATTTGCTGTAGTGGCTGTGGAGACTTTAATGAGCAGAGTTGTTCTTATATTTGAGATCACCTTCAAAATCCATTACCTGCTCTCACTAGAGAGATCTTGGAAATCTCCCACATGGAGAAGCAACCAAACACATCCTGTTGCTCCGTTTTCTCTTTTATGGCAGGATTTATCCTTCCTTAAATTGGCCACTTTGCAGGCCACAGCTCTCGTGATCCCTTCCACCATCCCTGAGAAGCTGTGCACAGGGTTTGGGGTCATCCAGCCTCCTGCATCCCTCAGGTTCCAGGCTGGCAGCCCCATATTTCACATTTGTCTGGTAGTTTTTTCACAGGAATATTTCAAAGAGCATCCCAAGCTGACAAGGAGTCATTACCCTCATCACTCTACCCTGGAGACAATCAAAGGCAAAGATTTGCCCCAGGAAATGTTCAGTGGTGAGTCACACACAAAACCCCACTCCCAGCCCCTGGTCTAGCACTGACATCACGCTCCACAAGCAAGAGAACTTAAAATCTCCCTTTAAAGAGCTCATTAAAGCCATCCCAATTCTGCCTTTATTCAGACAGAACAGCCAGACTTCTGATAAAAGCCCAAGATGAGACTGGATCTTTATCACCCTGTTTTGGTCTCCAGCCCTGAGCAAGCTGAGAAACAACGTTTTTTCTGGCACTTGTTTCAACTGAGCCATAAAAAACTCTCACACCAGCCCTGACCACGAGCCCTCCTGTTTGGTGGACGGGCGCGTTCCGTGTAATTTACCTTCTGCTTAATCGTTCTCATGCACACGTTAATTGTTCTCCTACATGAGCAGGATACTAATCGGGGCTCAGATAACCCCTCCATCCTACTTTACATGCTGGTTCACGCTTTCCCTTATTTTAACTGGAGCCGTTTTTAATTCCAGTTAGGAAATTGATTATTCACACTTTTATTTGCCTTCTTTAAGAAGAAAGCGCAAGGAGCGCGAGAGGAATTGTAAATGCCTGGGTTAAGACCAGGAATGGAAACCCTGCATGTCAATGTGTGCCTGTGGATGTGTTGTGTGCAGGAAGGGACAGGCAGGGAAGTGTCCCCATCATGCTCCTGATCAATATTTGGGATGCTTTCTGCAGCAAAGGTGCTGAGGCCAGGTCAGCGGGGCACAGAGGATATAAAGCTTTTCAGGTTGGTTGCAGGGTATCAGAGGAAAAAGTCTCAACCCAGCACATAAACTGCTTTGGTTTTGCATTGTTTCTGTTTAAACTGTTGTGGTTTTTTTTTTTTTTTTGGTTGGTTTTTTTTGGGGGTTTTTTTTGGGTTTTTTTGGTGAAGCCTATGCAGGTCTCAGGGTTTCTGAAATTTAGGAGAGAAGCTCAGCTTGGGAACATCAGAAATGAAAGTGGAGCTGTTCACGAGGTGGGCCAGTGAAAATGGTCACAGAATCACAGAATGGCTGGGGTTGGAAAGGGCCTTAAAGATCATCAGATTCCAGCTTCCCTGACATGGAAAAGCATCTTCCACCAAAGCAGGTTGCTCTGAGCCCAGTCCAGCTCAGCCTTGAAGACCTCAAAGGTCTCCTGGCCTCTGTCACCAGAAGGGAAGTGTGAGGCCGGTTTCTTCTCAGCTCCTGCTGGGGTTTGCTTAGGAGCAAGTGGGTGTTGAAGTCAATATGCTGGTCCCAGAGCCCTCCAAGACCCATCAGACCTCACAGCTTTGTCTAGAAACCTGAAACTCAGGCTCCACTGTGCTTTCCTTCATCCTGAGCTGGTCACTCATCACCCTCAGCCAACAGAGAAATGGGCAGCTCTGGGCACCACCCACCTGAGCTCTTTGAGATGGGATGACAGTTTCAGTTTGGAAATTCCCATCCCTCCCCATACAAAGGTTTTGGGATGATTGCACCCTATGGAGACATCACAAGGCTTTTGGAGACAGCCATGAGATGTCCTCCAGGGGCACTGAAACTTTTCCAAGGGGTTTACAGAAAGCAGAGGGAGCCAAAAGGATCTGCTGGAAAACACACAGCAAGAAGAGATTTCAGCTATGGAAAGCCAAAAGATACTGGATGTGTCCAGAGAAATCCCCCCCAAAAAATGTTCCTCTGTAATCCAGGTAGCCCATTCAAAGCTGCAATTTAAGTTTGTCCTCACATTCCATGCTCCTGTGCAGCCTGAGGTCTCCAGATGAACACCACCCTTGTTATAGGACACAGTGAGTCGCAGGAAAAAAGGCATCATGTCATTCTCTGGCAAATGGGGAAAATTGGCAAATTCTCTCTCAAATGAGGAAAATTGTGATTCTCTGGCAAATTGGGGCTGTTGTTGCTGAAGCAAAGAAGGACAAGCAACCAAACCACAGCAATCACCAATCCCAGCTGGTATATCTTCTTTTCCAGTATTCTTCTCCTCCTTTTTGATTTGATTGTTTCTTTGCTTTTGATAGAAATACCAGAAATCTCTGCATAGTCCACATTCTTCTGAAAATAAAACCTGCTCAGTAAAAAAAAGCTGGCTTTGTGCTGAAAACAATAATAATAAGAAGAAGGAATAAAGCTATTTTAGGCAGATAATGCTTGGCTGGCCCTTATAAAATCCTAGAGGAAGGATCCAGAGCCTGATTCTGTGTTCACATGCATGGACAGCCTTGGCTTCCTCTTGCACACTTGAATCCACCGAGGTCAAATCATCAGCCTGGTTACATGATGTGGACAAACTCCACCCTTGGGATAAGAAAACACGCAAAAAAAAGAACTTTTCTTTCCTTTTGACCTGCTTAAGACTCAAACCCAGGGATCAGAAGCCAGCATGGTGCATTCACCAGTATCCAGCTATTTCATCTCTGGCCGGACACGCTCCGATGAAGTAACAACAGCAGCAGAGTCGAGATGTATTTGAAATAGGTTGGGTGTCCCTGGGCAGAATGCAGCAAAACCCCACTCCCCGAGCCTGGCAGGGGCAGTAGCATCTTTATTTCAATCTGATTTCTACTTTTCTGGTTGAATGCACCAGGAAGTTCCATTATCAGACGTGGAATGTTCGGTGCTGCTGAACTGGAACCGTGTTTCTGATATCATCGACCATTAGGAACCAGGCTTTGCTTGTGATTTCCCAGGTCTCTATTAAACAAGAGAGGACTAAAACTCCTGGAAGCTGTGGGGATTTGAGGGCTCCTGCACTGCCTGCACAGCCAGGCAAGTCCTTCCCTTAGTATTTACAACAGGCTTTAAGCTCCCCTTTCAGGAGCTTGATTTTTCAAGCAAATAGTTGAGGACACAAATAAATGTTCTTTCCTGCTCTCAGCAAGAAACACTGCCAGGACCTGTCGTGTCCTTTCATTCCTGTTCCCTCCAGGCAGTGCATTGCCAAGTCCCAGTGGGATAAAATTGCTTGGATGTGGGCTGAAATCACAAAAATCAAATCCGTTTCCTGAAAATGGCTGCAGTTTGGAAACACCAAATTCTTCCTGCATTTTCCTCCCCCTCCCCAGACTGGAAGCTGACCAGCAGGCAAGGAGTTCCTTTGATAAAAGTGGAGGTGACAGCACTGGGTCCATTTAAAAAAAAACCAACATCTGCCCTCAAATTTCCCTTGAAGTAACAGATATTTTAGGTACTGTCTGCAGACAACAACCCTCTCTAAAGAACATCTGCTCTGGTGAACACCACTTATGAGTTCTCCTCCTGGAAACCTCTATAAATAACAATGCACTGAGGGCTGGGTAAAACCTCATTAAATTTGGAAAGCCTGAGAACTGCTCTTTGCTCAGCACCCAGGGAGGGGAGGAAAAGAGAAGCAGCAGAAGGCAATGCCCAAAACTAAGTCCATGTGCAGTGTCAGAAGAGGAGCCCCAGAGGCCAAGCCCAATTGGAAGGCACATGGATTCAGATACTGGGGGTTTGATGAAGTGCCAGAGACATAAAGAAATCAGGCTGGGCTCCCCATAGATAGCTGGAAGGGTGGGGGGAAAGTTTTTAGGCAGAGTGCTAACTAGAAAAAGGAACCACAAGCAACTTTACTCCCGTTGTTTGACTGCCAGACGTATTCAGGGAGCAGAACTTTATGCATCCTTTATATGAGAGTGGGATTTCATCAAAGGGATAATAACTGCATCATCAATTTCTGCTTTGAAATGAAACCCAAACATTGCCTGAATGCAGAAGCCAACAGCAGTAGCAATAACAGTGCTGGAAAGATGTCTGTAATTGCAATGCCATAAAGCATAATCTTTGTTTTAGAAATAACACCTGCTCTCCTAGTGACTTACTCTCCGTGGTACCACCTCTAGTAACCCCCTGCTAGCGGTGGCAGCCGGCTTAGGAGCTCATATAAAACGCTCAAGCACCCCCGCCTCGTGAGAACATATTAACTAAATGGAGCTGCAGGCTTCATCCCTCTTTCCTGGAAGATGATTCCTGCCTCCAGCTCCACTCCTCGTAATTTATTTTCCCTTTTTAAGTGCTGATATGCACGCTGGTACAAGAAAAAAGAAATGCTTTTCTGATTATAGTGGCAGTGAGGAGGCTGCAGAGCTGCTTTGCTGCTCTGCATGGGAAACTTTAGTTCACTTCTCTCCAATGAAGATTTCTTTTTTATCTCCTTTGGGTGTTTTCGTTTTTGGTTGGGTTGTTTTTCAGTTGGTTTGGGTTTTTAGTTGAAAGCTCAGACATACTTATTATCCTCTCCATCAAGCAACCTCACAGCTGCAAAAATGAGGGGGAAGTTATTAGCCCAGAGAGCAACAGGGACTTATTTAAAGCAGGGAAGGAAGAGGGTTTGTGCAGCTCGCTGGGAGTGGATGGGAAAAGAGCAAATGACTGCTCTGAAGGGGGGCAGATGGAGTTCAAGCCACTCCAGAGTTCAGGGCAAAGTGAACTGAGGATTTGTGGAAGGTGCTGGCTCAGTGGCCTGGGATGCAAAGCTGCTTTCCCTGCTCCTCATTCATCTCCCTCAGCCCATCACAGAATATCCTGAGTTGGAAGGGACCCACAGGGATCATCGAGTCCTGCCCTGCATAGGACACCCCCAAGAATCCCACTATGACCCTGACATGAAAATCATGGATATAGGATTGCCTTTTTAATCAGAAACATGGTAAATCAAGAGCCTCTGTGTGAATTTGCACTACGGAGGAGCACAACCCTCTTCAATCCCTGGTGATTTTCTGTTCCCATCCCTTTTTCCCAGAGTTGCCAGCGGGAACCACCATCCAACTCAAACCACTTTAGGATTCTATAAAAAAAGAAGCAAAGGTTGAAAGAAAGGACAAAGGGTGAATGGTAAAATTCAGGTATTTGGGTCCTGTTGCCTCTCCAAAGCTTGGATATTCTTTAAACTGAGGGATCAGAGAGGGGAAACATAAATTTGTATCTGTATTGTACCTTTCATTAGGGTCTTGAATTAATAAATGAGTCAATCCTGGTCTTTAGGGCCATCAGGTAAATCCAGTTGCCAAACCCTTCACCAAGAAAACCTGGGTGCAAGAGCTTAATTCCATTCTTGCCTCAGTAAGGTCTGCCAATAAATTTCTTACTGACCACAAGGCTTCGAATTGTGTGTTTGGAAACTCCCCTGTGGTTTGTGAGACTTTAATGGGATAATATAAAAGAGAGAGCAAAAGGTACCATGGAAAAAAAAAAAAAAAAAAAGGAGGGAGTGACAGGTAGATGATGCCTTTGCAGAAAGAGGGGAGGATTTTTTGGGATTAGAACAAAACCTACCCAATGTTGCTGCAGAAAATTACTCTGCACATTGCCTGGCGCCTCCCAAAGTAACAGGAGTTTCCCACTGACTTCAAAAGGCTGTAGACAAAACCCACGGAGAGTTTTTCACTCCCCTGTGCTGACAGAAAAGCGAAAATTGCAGGAACTGAAGCAAATCTTTCCTCCTCCATTTGTGATATGCAGGGAATCCCCAGATGGACTCTTCCTGCATGGCACAATTTAGACTTTAAGAGAGGCACCAGGAAAATGGACTTGAAAGGAAACCTGGAGTTCATCCACAGAGCATGTAAAGAAAAGTAGAGGTGACTCTGGAGCACTACAGAATCCAGGTTTAAGATTAAGGGTAAGTCTGGACCCCCTCCATCCTCTGCCTAATTCGATGGCTGCCTTTGAGTAGGATCAGCAATTCAGGACGACCGAGTCAAACTCAACAGTGAAAACCAAGATGTAAAACAGTCATGGGAAGCCTTTTCCTTCATGAGGTTGGAATAGCAGCCAGGACACACCTCACATTCACATCTGACCCAGTACTGTGCGCTGATTCAAATACTGACGTGAGCTGTGGTGGGTCCTACAACCACGAAATCACAAAACCATTGAGGTTGGGAAAGCTCTCAAGCACCTTGTGTCCAGCACTGCCAAAGCCACCACTAAACCATGTCCTGTGAACCAAAACCACCCAACCCTCTGCTCCCAAGGCAGGTGTTTTCCTGCCCTGATGCCATGGAGCAAGCCCAGGAGTGCACCCTGGTACTCGCCCTCCCTGTGGGGTCACACCACCAACCCCAAAGTCTCTACTCCAGCTTCCTCCTCCTCTTTCCACAGCGCTGACAGAACTCACAGAATTCACAGAATTCACAGAATCCCTGGGTTGGGAGAGACCTCCAAGAGCATCGAGCCCAGCCCAGCCCAACAGCTCAGGCAGACCCTGGCACCCAGTGCCACATCCAGGCTTTTTAAACACATCCAGGGCTGGTGACCCCACCACCTCCCCGGGCAGCCATTCCAGAACTTTATCACCTTTCTGGAAAAGCTTTTTCCTGACATCCAACCTGAATTTCCCTGGGCTCAGCTTGAGCCTGTGTGCTCTGGCTCTGTCAGTGCTGCCTGGAGACAGAGCCCAAGCCCAGCTGAGCACAGGCACCTTTCAGGAGCTGTGGAGAGAGCTGAGGCCAGCCCTGAGTCTCCTTTTCTCCAGGCTGAGCACCCCCAGCTCCCTGTTGGGAGCCTTTCACTGTTGTGGCCTTTCTCTGCCTCCATCTCAGTGCTCTTTTCCCAGCTCTCTCTGTGGGACTTCTGTTCCTCCCAGCAAAGGGAGACGCTCTGCTCCCCAGCCAGGGAGCTCCTTTTCCCGTCTGGGTCCTGATGAAAGGAGCGACACTTGAAACCAGCCGGGATGGCTCTGGCCCTGTTTCTAATTAGCACATCATCTGCTCGCTTCTAAAAACAGCCGCCCAAATGTGTGCCTGGAAGGGGAGCCTCTTGCAGCAGCATCTCCCTCTCCAAGCAGCCTGGAATCAGCCTGGCTGGGCCACCTGGACACACACCAGGGCATCTGATGTGGTTTTGTAGCCCCAACCCAGCCACGGGGCATCCAGCAAAGCCAAGCAGGGTTTTTTTCCCCCAAGGGAAGGCAGCTGAGCAGGCAGACTCCTCATCCCCTCCACCCAGGGAGCTCTCCAGGCCATTAAATCTTCTTGGAGTTTCTCTCCATGCTTGAAGTTTCATGTTGGGATTCCCAGACTGTGTCTGGGCACTTCAAATTGACACCTAAACTGCTTTTACACAGGGCACAGGTCACAAAGAAGCAAACTGGAGTGGGGATTTATGGGGAGATTTTTTAGCTGGAAACAGCAGTTTGGTCACAGAATCATTAAAGTTGGAAGAGACCTCTAAGATCAAGCCCAACTATTACCACATCTTGATTAATTTCTTTTCTTCACAATAACATCCAATAGAATAACCAAACTTCCTTCCTTCCTTCCTTCCTTCCTTCCTTCCTTCCTTCCTTCCTTCCTTCCTTCCTTCCTTCCTTCCTTCCTTCCTTCCTTCCTTCCTTCCTTCCTTCCTTCCTTCCTTCCTTCCTTCCTTCCTTCCTTCCTTCCTTCCTTCCTTCCTTCCTTCCTTCCTTCCTTCCTTCCTTCCTTCCTTCCTTCCTTCCTTCCTTCCTTCCTTCCTTCCTTCCTTCCTTCCTTCCTTCCTTCCTTCCTTCCTTCCTTCCTTCCTTCCTTCCTTCCTTCCTTCCTTCCTTCCTTCCTTCCTTCCTTCCTTCCTTCCTTCCTTCCTTCCTTCCTTCCTTCCTTCCTTCCTTCCTTCCTTCCTTCCTTCCTTCCTTCCTTCCTTCCTTCCTTCCTTCCTTCCTTCCTTCCTCTTTTGTTTTTTTTTTTCCCTTTTTCCATTTTTCCTTTTTTCCTTTATTTTTTCCTTTTTCCCTCTTATTTCCCTCAATTATTTTTTAAATTCATTAGGCAGCACAGCAGGAGCTCAGCCATTGAGAAACTTTCTGTGACACAAAAACATCGTGTGCCATCTCAGGGAACAGATACGTGTGGGAGAGAGGTAATTACTGCTCTCCGTATCTGTCTTTGGCTCTGGAATTAATCCACGGAGAGCACTGAATTAACTCAAGAGCGGGGAGATCTGAGGATTGTTTCTGGTAGTCCATCCCAGCAATGCCAGACCTGGTGCAAGCCTTTGGACAGGAGCCAAGGCTGACTGAGAGCCAAAGGCAGGGCTGCAGACACGGCAGGTCCTGCTGGAACACAGACAGGCTCTGGGAGGGATGCACACGAGAAATTAGGGGAGGTTCATTGTCCCATCCATCCTCCCAGATCATAAGGAACCCAAAAATCTGCATGTTAAAGCTCTGTCCTTAAATCTCTCCTAGGAAGAGAGAGGAGAGTAAAAGGAAAACATCAGAAGGGAAGGAAGAGTGAGGTCCAGGTCAGCAAGGCAGCATGTAGGACCAGGAAAAGGATTATATTCTCTCCGTCCTGTCTCCTGTTTCAGATCTGAACCCAGTCTAATCCCAGCCTCTCCTCGGCTTTATTTCTACAACAGCAGCAAAGCAAGATTTTTAAATTTTTTTATTGTGAAGCAGCCACTGTGCCCAGTGAAATCTGTGTCTCTCTCTGGAGGGAAGCAGGAAGGGGTCTAAAGACAGCAAGTACCTGTTGGGAGGTGTCCCTGCCCATGGCATGGGGACTGGAATGAGATGGTCTTTAAGGCCCCTTCCAACTCAAACCATTTTAGGATTCTATTTTCCATTCTATATTCCATTTTAGCAAAGGTTCAAAAAAAGGACAAAGGGTGAATGGTAAAATTCAGATATTTGGATCCTGTTGCCTCTCCAATGCTTGAGTGTTCTTTAAACTGAGGAATCAGAGATGGGAAGCATAAATTTTTATCTGTATTGTACCTTTCATTAGGGTCTTGAATTAATAAATGAGTCAATCCTAGACTTTAGGGCTGTCAGGTAAATGTTGGACGTGCTCCAGCCTGGATTCAGCTTCCTACAGAGAGCAGGGGCAGCCTTTGAACTTAGGCAAGGCTCCACATTTTGCTTATGGCTTCTCCAGAGCTCACCTTCCAAATCCAAGTTCAACTTGCAACAGAAGACACATAATCCCAATCCATTCCTGATCCCAGCATTCATTCCTCCCACTCATCAGCTTTCAGATTCATTTGGTCTATCCCTGCTCAAGTATCCCTGCTCCTCTGCCAGTGTGGGATGCTCTGCATGCCCGGAGAGGTTGGCTGGGCAGCTCCAGTGCCAGCTCTGCCAGCTTGCTCACATGACACGTCTGTGGCCCTCTCCGAAGGGTTTTTTGAGATCTGTGGGATTTCCTTTCTGAGCACAGCTCATCACAGACCAAGATGGGATTTCTCTGAAGCTTTGCCCAGCCAATCTCCAGCTCGCCGTAAACCCCTGGGGATATGGAGCTAAACGGGGTCCAGATGGCACTGGAAGACAAGACATCAGCAAGTCACATCCAGACCAGGACAGGGATGTCTTTCCAGGGGCTGCCCATGTCCAGATGATGACAAGGACAATCAGAGCTGACCTGAAGAGGAAATGGAGCTTTCCCTCCCCTCAACGCTGCCTCTGCTTCACGAGACTGTTTCCAAACCTATCGACTCCCTTGCTTTTCCTTTCACAGTTTCTTCACAGCTCCATCTCAGCCAGAAGTTGAGCCATCTGAGCTCACATGAGAAAGACTTTTCAGATGTGAAAACTGGCTCAGTGGCAAACCTGAAAATCTCAGATGCAAATCGGGCACATTGGGTTCACCACCAAATATCCCAGAGGTTCACATGTCTCGCCAGAGAAGGACTGAGTCTCAAACACTGAATGAACCCTCTAGGATTTGTCCAACATGACACAAATCTTCTTAAATCTGTGTTAAAAATCCCTCCCTTATAAACCACATTTCCCATCCTCCTTGGTGCAGTTCACCTGGCAGTGCCAGCTTGGGAGGATTCAGTCCATACTGAAGGATATCCTGGAATTTCCCAGACATCCATGAGCACCCTGGAGAAACGGGGATACAGCAAACAGACTCATATCTCTGGAGAATGAATGCAGAGTAAACTACACCAGGTGACTTTCCCCACGTCCCCAGAGGCCGTGGCAGCATCGTGTGCACGAGCTCCCAGTGCCTGATAGAGATGCTGAACAGCTCTGTGTCCATGTGAGAGTACAGTGGGCACTGACTGAAAAACCTCTGACACAGAATGCCCTCACACCACCTCCGAGCGCTGCTGGCATCCCTCAGCCTGCTCCACGCTGGGAAGAATCTGCTGGATCAGTTTGCAGCCATTTGTCACCGGGAGAACTGGGAGTCACCTTCGGAACGTTTCCCTCCGAGCATCCCCGTGCCCTGCCCTGAATGCAAACACAGCCCAGAGCCTCAGCTTGGTTCCCACAGCTGTATCAACCAGGCTGTTCTTATCTCTGGTCTTCTCTATAGTAAAATGCTGTGCCCGACGGGGAAAATGATGATGGCAGAACTCCATGATATCATTAATTACTTTATTAAACTATATAATACTAAAAGTATATTACACTAACAAGAACTATCACTAACTAACTAGAAAAACTTGTGACTCTGCCAAGAGTCCTGACACACACGTGGATCCAACTGGTCAATGAATCCAAACAACCATCAGAGTCCAATTAACAAATCACTGCTTGGTGAACAATCTCCATGACACATTCCACATGGGCACAACAACCAGGAACAGCAAGTGAGATAAGAATTGTTTTTCTTCTTTCTCTGCTCCTCTCAAAGCTTCTCCCAGGAAAAAAACCTGAGAAAGCTAAGTCTCTCTCTGTTCAGAGGACAGGTGAATACCACACCTCTCTGCATAAAATAAATCAGCAATCTCTGCTGCGCCCACGATTATCGATGGGAGAGCTCTGCATGCGAGTTCTCAGCGGGGAAATTGGGGCTATACCGAGAGCTCCCATCTGTGCCCTGCCAGACCTGCACCTCAGTCCCTCCTTCCCTAACAAGGGGGATCGCTCACCACGGGGGGATTGTGAGCACAGGGATTTGGGAAAGGCTTATGCATGGAAGGGAGATTAACACAGCCTTGAGCCGTCTGGCTGGAAAATGTGGGAAGCATCGGTGTCATATTCACCAGATCCAACACTCCAGTGAGGCAGGACAGTTGCTGCCTTTCCTCTCACCTACTCCACGGAAAGTTAAGCAAAAATTTCCTTAAGATTTAGTCTTTTGTGGTTTTTTTTTTATTTATTTACTATTCTCAGCTGGCCCACAAGTGGCTGATGATTTCCAGGGAGCGAATGGCCCTGCAGAGTGCTGGGAGGAGGGTGGTTATGGTCCCTCCTCCCTGGGAAAACAGGGATTGCCTGTTCCCTAAGGCAGGTGAACGGAGGATGCTGCATGGTTGGAGCCCCACAGATCTGGGTTAGCACCCCCCTTGTGACAGGCTCCCCATCTGACCTTGAACATGCTGCTTAGAGGTTCATCTCAGAGCCGATTAGGGGATTTAAAATAATATTCCTTCAAACTAGCAGGAAGGGTTTACTTATGGGTTGGTTTGAGTTTTTTTCCATTTCTCTTAAATCTGTTAGGTGGCTTCAAATATCTCACTGCTAATCTGCCTGGGTTGCAGAAGCAGCTGTGCAGCAGATGCAACTGCTCTATATGATCATTAATGAATTTCAAGCTCTTTGGACTGAAGGCATGGTCCCCATATTATAATTTCACAGTCTGACCACATAAACTGACTTTTCAGAATCAAATTTAATTGCAAAAATGAACATAAACTGTGGTACCTGAAAAAAAAAAAAATCATCTGTAAGAGTGCTAAAAAACCACTTTGTGAGAGTGTCCAGACAGAGCTGACAGAAATGAGCTGCAAACACCAAGCAGCTCATCCCTTCACACCAATCATCCTGATCAGCAGGACTCAGACACCTCAGGTGACCTGGAACTGGACTAGATTTAAAAGTTCTCCTTGGTCTCTCCATGGAGCTGGAGCTAAACTTGCTCTGAGATCTCTTGTGGGCTCCACCAATGGGAGCAATGCAAGTGTAGGGAGGAATAGAAACCATGCAATCAGCTGGCCAAGAGCTATATTTAATCTTGTCTCTTAATATTAATGCCTTTTCTGAGGCCAAATTAAAGCACAGGATTTTGTGATACTGGGGTGTGAGTTCCTATCTGATCCTGAGCTAAACAGGAACAGAGCTGTGTGAGATCTCAGCAGATAAATTTCTGCCTTATCCCCGACCACTCTGGCTGTGACATTTTTGCCCTCCAGCTACAGGGACTGGGTGATCACAGCCTTCATTTCAGCACTGCCAGAGCTGGGTTTAGATCTCCTGCTGCATTGTGGATGCTTGTTTTGCTCTCACGTTGAGAGGACTGCTCCAGACAGAGGAATCATCAATGATCTTAGAGAAAAAGGATGCCACCTTCTGTGAACTTTTCTCTGTGACCTCCCCAGAGAAAGTTGTGTTCTCAAGTTCAGATGTTGTTAATATCCTCCATGAGGAGGAAAACACAGCAGCTGGTCTTGTGAGACTGACTACAGAGAGAAAATTCCCACCTCAAGGCTTCAGTGTCGTGGGAGAAGGAAATATTAGCACAAACCACCTCAAGCTTTTGGTGGAGGTGGGTTAATTTCATCCCGTTTCTCCTAAATTCTGCCAAAACAGGGATATAAAAGCACTGAGACAGAGATGAGCAAAGCAGATCTCAAAGCCAGTATTTAACACCAAGATTGCCTCTGGTGCAAGTGCTTTGGGGTTTGAGATGGTTTGGAAAATGCAATTTGCTTTCAAAGACCACCAGAAAAACAGCGAGGAGAGCAGACACAGGGAGATGAGGGAGATGAGGGTTCACTCTGTTTAGATTATATTCCTCCATACCAGGAATTTTCAGTGGTGATGGTGGGCAATGCTGGGCTTAAGAATGGGCTGATAAATAGATAATAAATAAATATAGACAATACTCCCATAAAGACAGAATAAGAGGGCATAACTCCTTTTGAAAAACACAGAACCCACCACCAGTGCCTTTGCAAACACCCAGGACTTCTCTTCTGCTGAATCCAGCACCCCATCCCCGTCATCTTCTATAAGACCTCTCTAGTGCTCCTAAATTTGGCAGCTGTCATCTACAGGAGTTACATGATCTGGAGCTAATGCAATTAGCTGTGACTTTGAAGGCACACAGCAGCTTCTCATCATTCTCAGAAGAGCCTTAGACAACTTGGGGACAGCAGCCAAGCTCAGAACGACTGCCAGGAGTGTCATGTGCTGTTCCAGAGCTGAGAGAGTGTCTGCAACAGGAGCCTTGAACAGATTGGGGAAGGGATGGAGCAGGGAGGGAAGGCAGGAATGAATGAAGACAAAGAGGGATCAGCATCAGAGAAGGGATGGCCACAGGTTACGAGGTCAGAGTGCAAAGGGAAGTGAAGGGAAAAGGGAAGGATGGTAGGAATGAAGGAAGGTGGGACAGAGTAGATAGAGGGAGTATGGTGAAGAAAAAATAATCAAGGGGATTAAACTGGGTTAGCTGGGGGAGAGAATTTAGATTGGGAAGGGAAAGGCAGTGCATTGATCTTGGGAAGCTGGGTTCAGTTTGCACTAACTGTAAGAAGCTTCTCAAATACTGTCATTGATGGTTGTGATTGAACATGGCCTGGCAAAAAAGGCCAATACCAATAAAGTGCCATCAAATGCAAGAAAGGGATGCTTGTCTGCAGCAGATCAAAGAAATAAATCAAGAAATAGTCCCCACTGGCCTGTAAAGCTGTTCCATTTCATGTGGTTGGGTCTTTTATTAGATTTGACATATGATAAAAAGTTGTAATATCTCCTTCCAAGGATCAGGAGTTTTGCCAGAGGCTCTTAGAGGTTCCATCTTCTTTCATTTTTTTTTTGCCAGGGAGGCACCAACGGTGCAACCCCTTTACCAAGGAGCTCCCTCCACTGCTTTTGGGGGAGCAGGGTCAATGATTCTGTGAATTTGGGGGTGTTCTCCCTGAGCACTGGGGAGGGAGGGAGTATTCAGGCACAGCTACACAGGCAGAAGCTCTTCAAATTAGACGTAAGGAAGGAATTTTTTTACAGTGGGCATGATGAGGCACAAATTGCTCAGAGATGTGGTAGATGCCTCTTCCCTGGAAAAATCCAAGTACAAGTTGGACAAGGCTCTGGACAATCTGGTGTAGTGGAGGCTGTGGGTTGAACTACACCTTGGAAGGTCCCTTTCAACCCAAATTATTCTATCACTCCATGCATGGAAGGGGTCAAAAAGAGCTGCGACATTACAGCAAGCCATAATAGCATTCCTTAGGATTTCCAACTCTTACTCCGTGTCTGCCAAGCCAGCAGGACTCCCCATTTTCCCCCCACGGTGCACACACGTTTCCCAGGCTGATCTGCGTCACTCCCGAGCCCCCGTGTGCTCAGGGTGGCTGTGACTGATGTCACACACGGAGCTGTCACACTGACTGGGGACAGCTGGGCTCCTTGGCCACACAAGATCCCTCTGTGGGACGTCTGTGCTTGCAGACAGAGTGTGGCACCTGCAAAGTAGGCACAGTCAGAGCCCTTTGGCGTGGGGAAGCCTGCCAGGATCCAGGAGCCACGGAAAAATGCAGAACTGGCTCCAGCTCTGCATGGGGAAGAACATGCCTTCGGATGCTCCCCGCGTGTGAAAGTTGTGCACGGATATCTGAACGTGTTTCTGCCCTGGGAGCTGGTTCTTAGAGCAGCTCAGCAGTGAACTCTGCACAGACACAGTGCCCGGTGTGATTTTGAGCTCTGCAATGAGGTGTGTGTGAATCCACGTGTCCGTTTTCAAGGACATGATGTTCATACAATCTGAGAACAGATGACAGCCCAGCCAGCACCACCTGTTTTCCGTGGCACAGACAGGAGCACGGAGCTGTCCCTGGGCAGTATCACAGCCCCACTCCCTGGACATATTCCATTTGAGGTGTGCCTGATTTTATAACTCGAAAGAAAAGCCCATCCTGGAGGTTCACACCTTCCAGGAAAAGGAATCACAGAGTAGTTTGGGTTGGAAGGGATCTTAAAGCTAATCCAGGTCCAGCCCCCTGCCAAGGGCAGCACACCTCCCACCAGACCAGGTTGCTCCAAGTCCCATCCCACCTGGCAATTCATATGAGGAGCTCCTTTGAGACTAGAGGGTCTGTGGGAGGAGCTTGGTGTGATTATAATTCACTCCAGCATCAGGCTCTGACCTCACAAGCCTAAATTCCAACATCCCACCTTCCTCACCCTTTCCAGTCCACACCCCTCAGTGCACAGCACAGTAACAAAGACCAGAGCAGAGAAGCTGCTGCAAACAGACGCTGGGGTTGAGGCAACCAGGCACGGAAAGATAAGCAGGTGTCAACATCCCACCAGCCCTGCCACCATCCATCCTGTTGGGCTGAGACAGGCTGTCTCCACACCGCACCCACCCCAGGATGCTGGACCACAGAAGGCTTGGGTTGACACGCACTGTGGTGGTGCCAGCCATGAGAGGACTGATGGGGTAGGGGAGAAAAGCATCTTCCTGTGGTTTGCAAGAGGAGTCTGCCTCTCTTCCCGCAGCAGGTCGAGGAGGCAGCGGGATTGAGGATGAAAGGAGAGACGTGCGGCCGCTCGAGACGTTCCGGAGAGACGCGCAGTTCACCCACGGCACAGAACTTCCTCTGCCAGAGCAGCTCAGGTAATAAAAGCTGCACAAACACTGTCTGCAGTGCAAGGAGACTGGGAAGTTAATCACTGAGCACTTTAGAAAGTGAAAGAAAACTTGGGAGTAAACATAATTTTTCTCCAGAGCAGCATCCTGTGCCTTGATGGAAGAAGGCAACAGCTCTGAGCCCAGCCCTGTGCTGCACCAGGGAGAGATCACAGCTGGGGCATCTCTGTGAGCTGTACCCACCCTGGTATAAATTAGATGGAAAAAGACAGGAAAACTGAAGCTAATATTCCCAGAACAGCCAGGACTTGGATGTTATTAACCCCTATTTTCTCATTAAATTCTAGCTTAGACAAACACTTTTCCCTCATCTAATGTAACCCAGAGAGATGAGTCACTTCTCCCCCTTCACAGCTGTCAAAAGCACTGCTGGGCTGTTCCCCCACTGCAGGGAGAGCAGCTTTTCTTTCCTGAGTGCAGCAGCGTGGGATAGACCAGAGCCCTTCCCTGTGCCCTTTCCCAGATTTGGTTGTTCACAAGGGATTGGACTCTGTGATTCTTGTGGGTCCTTTCCAATTTGAGATGTTTGATGATTCTGTGAACAAAACCTCCCATTTTAAGCCTAAAAACCTCATAAAGGATCATACTGGCCACATCCAGCTCCCAGTGTCACCACGTGTACCTTTAATTCAGTGGCTCTGCAGAGCATCCACTGCACTCACCATGATGCAGAGTCACCAAAGTGTTTCCCAAGACTGGCAGCATGAGGATAAAAGCTGTAAAATCCAAATGGCACGGGAGGAGGGAGAGAAGGACACTGCCAACACAGGCTCCTTGCAGCAGCTGCTTAATTTGTCAGGTAGTAATTCATTAGGTCTTAATACACGGGGTGGATTTAGAACAATGAGAACTGAGCAGCGCTCAACGTACACATCCTGTGACATGCCAGCAACATGGAACTCTCTAGACAGCCACAGATTTGTTATGTTAATACCCCCTCGTCTCCTTCTGAGATTATCAAAAGGCAAGTGCTGTCATGCAGGAGAAAAAAAAATTACAGTTGGGGATGGATGGATGTGACTGGTGCTTATTGCTCATGCACTGCTGGGAAGGCACTCAAAAGAACACTGGAAAAAAGCTGAAGAACAAAAAAAAGATTTTGCCATTTTTCTTCTGATTTATGGAATATCCCCCAGTTGGGACTCTCTGGACCAGACTGTGCCTTCAAGAATATGCTGGAGTAATGGCATGAATTCCTACAGAAAGCTGCTCCAGCCCAGGATGGAGTAAAGATGGTGGGAATCCCACCTTCCCTCTGGAAGTGAGGCTGCCCTCAAAAGCTGCAAGCCCCAGGGAACGGGGCAGTGTGGGAGTGCTCAGAGCCTGCAGGCACAGCCCACGGTCCTAGACAGTGTTCAGGAAGAGCTGCTTTAGTTATCAAGCTCCTAATTGAACTAATTGAGCTCCTGCAATTTGCAGGAGTTAACCCTCCCCTTGCCCACTGCGGGAGGCCAGAACTTGAAGCCAGTTTGGTTGTGCAGGGCACCCGCGCACGACGTTTTCCACAACAAAGGGGAGATGGAAAATGTTGTTGCTCCCGGACCTCTGAGGGTGTCCCTTTGATTGTTGCATTTCCTCCCGGTGTCAGCACTTGTGATATTAATGATGTAGGCAACGGGTCATTAAAAACCATTGGGGAGGGGGGATGCAGCCACCTAACGAAGGATTAGAGCCCTGGTGTTATTAAAGAGTGAATATTCACTCTGTCCAATTAAAGGGATCTTCGCCTAATAGCGGGAACACCGCTCCTCCAGCTCCCCTCTGGCAGCAGAGCTATGGAATAATTTCATCACCCTCCCGAATAAAGCTGAGGAGATACGGAACAAAGAAGCTGCTTTGCCACATCTGAGATCTGCCCACTCCAAAACATGAAAGTGGTGCCGCTCGGGGAATGGCGGGCTCCAGTCCAAGGAGCTTCACAGAGGTACTGCAACCAAGGGAGACTGGGGGCTACGGCCAGGGGGACCTTCAGTTCCAGCGTCCTTTCATTTTCTTTGAATGTTAATTGGATTAACATTTCAATCGGTTGGAGGTGTATTTTTGCGTGGGTGTGATAAAGGCACACGAACTTAAGTGCTGTCGAGGGAAAGAGGAGGATGGCTCAGAGAGGAGCATCACCCACAGCTTCTTCCCCAGGCTTGGGGAAAGCAAGATCTCTTTATTCAGAGCTGTGAACTTGATCTTACCCCCGGTCTGGAGTGGTGGGAAATCCTTTCTTTTGGTTTTTTGTTTTTTTTTTTTTTTTGTCAAAAAGTATCATTAATACAAGGACAAAACAACGACGAGCTGTGCAGGAGGAACAGCCATGGAGGAGCTTGGTGAAATGAATCCTGTGCAAGTCCATGTCAACTTAGAGGGGAAGGAAAAAGAGCTACAAAACCAGAGCCCCCACTGTCCCCTCCTCTGCACAGCCTTCACCAGAGCTGCTCACAATTTATAGCATCTTCCAGTATCCCCAACCCAAGAGGTCAACAAGCACCAGTCTCCCTCGGAGAGATGGCGCACAAAGAAAATAAATTCCAGCTCCTTCTCTCGCATCCTTTGCTCTCATGGCCCCCAAAATGACCCTGCTTCACTTAATTGGACCCCCACCTGACCTCCAAACCCACCTCCACCTGCAGAGCTCAGAGCAACCTGCCTTCTCCAAATGAAATCCCTGCCCACGGGGATCCCAAAATCTGCTGCCAGCTCACGTATTGCTCTGCTGTTCTCCGAGCTCCCGAAAATCACCTTGCCCAAGCATGAAAAGAGAGCCCCTCTCCCTGCCCTCTCCAGGTTATCGGCTGTAATCTCCTCGAATGAAAAGCACAATGAGAAAATGCGATATTATTACGGCTACTTTCCCCTCCGGAGCTGAATTTAAGGAAGGTAAATAATTGGCATAAAAAGAGGCTTTTGAAAAGCAGGTCTCTGTACCCATTTGTTGTGGATTTCTGGCAAATGCATCACACCCAGCTCTCGCCAGCGAACTCCATCACCATCTCATGGGGAGAGAGAGATTAAAAAAAAATAAAAGGCTTCTATTTATTATAAAACTTTAATTGGCTTTAAAGAGTGACTGTCGTGCTGTCTGACACTTTAAAGTGTTCTCTACAGTAGGAGACATAGAACATGAATCATTGCACTTGTTTTTCATCGTCTTTCCTGCCACATTTGCTAATTATTTAATCTCCCGTGTCATAAGTGGGTCTTTTGCTCCTTTTTCTGCCCCTTTTTTTTTTTCTCCTTCCAATTCTCTCCCGCACTGGAATATGCAACAGGTATTACCCTGGTGCAGTTTGGGTGCCAAGGGCAGGAGATTTGGAGGGGTCAGGATAGGGGGAAGGGTTCAGAAAATGAGTGAAACATGTGCAGGGGTGGAAGATCAACTCAACACAACCATCCCAATGCAACTTTTTGTATGAATTCCTCTTTTTTTTTTGGAGAAAGCCAAGGGTTAGGCATCAGGTCCACTCTCTGCTCTTATGCCATTCCCATAACCATGGTCATCACTCCTGGAGGGATTTAAAAGCTCTGTGGATGTGGCACTTGGGGACATGGGTCAGTGGTGGCCTTGGCAGCGCTGGGGAAAGGCTGGACTTGATCTTAAAGGACTTTTCCAACCTAAATGATACTATGATTTTATTCCATGATTCTAAAAGACTTTTCCAGCCTGAACACCACCAGGATTCTATGTTGGATATGGGATATTTGTCCCAGACCGGGAGAGCCTCTCCTGACTTTTTTTGCCTGTTAAATTCTGGTCAACTTCAAGCTCACAGGTCACGATGTTTACACGAGTCCTGTTCACAAGGGACTCAGGGATATTTGTGGAACAATTCCTGAAGCACCAGAGAAGCTCTGCTTTGCTGGGACAGAGCAGCTGCTTCTCTCCAATCACAAAAAAAAAAAAAAAAAAAAAAAAAAAAAAAAAGGGTTTTTTCTGCAGAATAAGGGGAGCAACGCCTTCATGCAGCATTTCCTACCACATCCATTCCATCACCCTCTGAAGAGAAACACACTCTGCTCTTCATCCCTGTGACAGTGTCCTCCCCATGGAGAGAAAACATCATCTAATAACAGAATTACAGAAGGGGTTGGGCTGGAAATAGCTTCTGATTCCAATTTCCCTGCCATAGGGATGAAAATCCTGATGGAAGTCCTGTATCCACTAGAAATTCTTAGAAGATAACTGATAGCAGAAATGCAATATTTGCAGTTTTTCTAGTATGTAGCAATGAGACAGAGATCCTAAAGTAATCCAAGATATTCCAGGATAAAAGAGAAAAGCCCTGACCAACAAATGAACAAAGTCACAGTCTTGTTTTTATACACTGTAACTAACAAAATCCTCCAAAAGTAAAATACAAAACAAACAATACAAAACAAAAAACCCAAACAGATTTTCAGCTATGCTGATGTAGGATCTGTCTTTTGCAGGTTACACCAGTCCCTCAAGGAGAATGTGGCTCAGCAGTGCCTCTGTGGCAATTTCCACTTCCAACAGGGAAGTTTCCTCCTTGGCAAAACCTTAAATGACTAAAATGAGGGTGAAAACCTCAGCAAGCCAGCAAGACCTCATCCACCTTCCCACACTTCAGGGCAGGGCACAGACCACTTTCCATCTGGGAAAAGGTTTCCAGGCTGTCAATTCCCCATCCTGGAGGTGTCCAAGGCCAGGTTGGACAGGGCTTGGATCAACCTGGCTTAGTGGAAGGTGTCCCTGCAGGAAGGTTGGAATGAGATGATCTTTAAGTTCCCTCCCAACCCAAACCATTCTGCAATTCCATGATTTCCAGTGAAAATTGGGCTTTTTCCTCTGCCTCTGTTGCCCAGCTCCCAAGGGCTGGCATCCCATGAGGATGCTCCCCTCTGCCAGGCTGAGTGCCCACACTGGGATTTATCTCTTGGCAGCAGAGCTACGTGGCACAGCAGCTTCTGAGGCACACATGGCCCTCCTGGAGAGATGAATCTGGGAAGGGGACAAGAATTCACCCCCCCACGGGACCCCCATGTGCAGTCTGGGGCTGCTGAGTGATGCCTCTGATTGCAGGTTCCTGAAAGCTGCCACAGGAGTTGGGAGCAGTGGTGGGGGATGAAGAGAGTCTCAGATGTTTGCAGAGAAGAAATAATAACACCACTAATAAGGCTGCATAATTTTATGGCTCCTGCTTCCCCATCTTCAAAGGGCATCCCACAGCTTTTGGCAAGGCCCTGGGAAGCAGGAGCCAGCCCAGGGTTCAGCATCAGCAGGATTTAAGGTGTGGATACCATTAATACAAACACTGGAACACAAACAGGGAGAGTGTGGGCCTGGGGACTGCTCAGCAGGGGGAAGAAACCCTAATTCTGGGTTCTGTGGAGGCAGAGGAAGGGATTTTACTGCTCCAAGTAATAACTGAGCACCTTGAAATGAGAGTGACTCCAGGACACTGCTCAGCTTCGTGTCAGGGGGTGACAGCATCACTCATGCCCTGCTCCTCAGGGTGTGACAGGAGATTTGTTTCCTCACATTCCCTCCATCCTGCACCTCCCTTTGAGCCATCAGAGGGTGCAGCCTGTGGAAAAGCTTCACACTGTCCGAGCAGAAAGCTCCAGGTCACCTCTCCCCACCTGAGCTGAGGCTCCCCAGTGTCCCCATCACCCCCTCCAGGTGATGGAGAAGCTTCTGTGCTGCAGGGAGCAGACACTGGCCATGCATGGCACCTCTGCCAGGTGGTCCCTTCCAGTCACAGCCCTCAGATGTGGTCAACAACACCCAAAGGCATCTGAAGAAGGGATTTCTGCACCCATGGAGCCCCTCTGGATATCACAACCCTTCCCAGATCCCTCGTGCATGATGAAAACATGTGAAGCATTATCAGTGCGGGGCTGCTGGCACAACTTACTGACCCATCCAGGCAATCAGCTTATGATATGAGGGATGGGATCATGCTGGCTGAGCAGGCACAGCTGCTAATGTTATTCTTGTTCATCAGAATATTTAATCCGACTTTTTTTTTTTTTTTTAATAAAAATAAATCCTCAATGACTATTTGCCCGAGGCTTAAGTTGGAGCAGCTAATGGGGGGGGTCACGTGAACTGAACCCTCTTTATGGAGTAGTGAACAGTAGCAAGATTGCTGAGCTCGGGTTGGGAGGGCAGGAGGAACCCAAATGCTGGAGGAAAAAAATCCATTCACGTGCGAGCCTGTGTAGGGAGAGGTCAGGAATTGCTACAGCTGGAAAAAATCCCAAATAAACAGCACCACAAATGCTGGGGATGAGAAATGTGGCGGGTTGGAGTAAGACAGAGCAGAGCCCAAAGGAGGAAGGTGCTGGGCAAGAAATGAGGCAGAGCTCTCCTCTCAGTCAGGTTTCTCTCCCAGT
Source organism: Vidua macroura (assembly GCF_024509145.1). NCBI lineage: Eukaryota > Metazoa > Chordata > Aves > Passeriformes > Viduidae > Vidua > Vidua macroura. Next base: position 71,047,322 of record NC_071575.1, read on the forward strand.
CCCAAGCCTTGGGATGGCCCTGAGATTCTGAGACAACATCCAAACCCTTCCTCCTCCAGAAGCACAAACACTCCAGCTCCTGGCACACGGCAGCAAAGCTCATTCAGGAGACAGCAACGAGCACGTGCAGCCCTGTTGTGGTGTTGTAAATGCAGGTGAAGCCGGTGGGAAGAAATGCTGATGTCTGACTCCAGCTCAGAAGGCTGAATGATTTCTTTATTAGAACTATGCTATAATCCATTAATATACTATTTAAAGGAGATACTAAAACTACAAACCTACTTGTTCTAACTACCACATCTAACTCACAACTCTGACCCTCTCTGAGAGTCCAGCCACAGGTGGGTTGGATTGGCCACCAGGCTCAAACAATCCTCACCAGAATCCAATCAAGCAATCAGCCCAGGTAAACAATTCTCCAAACACATTCCACATGGGAAAAGCAAGGGGCAGAAATAGAAATTGTTTTCTCTCTCTTCTCCCTGTGCTCCTCAATGAAAAGATCCTGAGAGAGAGAAGAACGTGCCTGCCATGTTGTGGTGCCACAGGATGGTGTTGGCACTGTCCCACCCTGCCAAGATGTGCCCTGACACCCTCCCAGCATTCCAGGGAGCCATGCGCCAGCATCAGATCCCACATTCCTGACACAGCCCACCAGCCAAAGGAACCATGGAGAGCCTTGAAAAGGGGTTAAAAGGTTGAAAAAACCTCATCCAGCTGATGGAGAGACCTTGGGAAGAGGAATGCTGGAGGGGCCTATCCCAGCCTGAGCAGGCGGCTTCACCATCCAACGCTTTTTTTGCGGCTTTTATTCTTTATTTTTGTTTACAGCCCCACTCCTACTCCTGTCAGAGCAGCCAGTGCAGTTCACACCTGCTTTGCTCTGGGCATTGCAGCCCTCTGAGTGAGTTTGAGCCCAGAGCCCCAGCACCACACGACTCCTGAAGCCAACAAGTTTCCAAGGCACGCTTGGCACACAAAGGGAAGAAAAGAAATGCCGGAAGATTAGACCCCGAGCTGAAACTAATTGTTCAATAAGCCATGAACAATCTAGCCTTGGTGCAGTTTGCTTCTCTGCCTTTCATCTGTGGGAAGGAAAAATAAACAGCACAGGGAGAAGGGCAAGAGGTGCCAAGAGCCAGGACAGGGTTGGAAAAGCAGTGTCTGAACCAGGGCGGAGCTGGGATGCTCCCTCCTCACCAGTGAGCTCCTTCAGCAAGGCTGGCAGGTTTTTAGGCCAAAGAAGGCTTGATTTAGCTCAAAATAATTGAACAGCATCATTCCGGGGCCAGCAACATCGGAGCGTAGCCCACAAGGCAGATGAGAAATAAGACTTTACATTCAAGGTTATTATTCCACGAGCAGCAGCGACTCATTCAGATCAGATTAATTGACAGGAATAAAAAAGAGTGTGTTGATAAACTCCGGACGTACAGAACGTTTTTATTCACGCTGGAAAGAAGCCCAGATGTAATAGACTTGCACAGACACCTCCCCCCTCTCCATGGAGTGGGCACCATCAGCAATTTTTTTCCTGATCCTTAATAAACCACGGGCAGGGCAGGATCTGGGGCACCCAGCATCGACACAAGGCAGATTTGCTGGTCTTTGGCCTACTGCAAAAATTAACCATCCACCCAACATATGGGTCCCAGAAAGTCTCCTGCAGAGCCCACTCCTGCCTCCAATTCCCACCCCCTCAAGGAGGATAATCCCCTTATTGTTATTTAGAGACACAGAGGTGGATCTGATCCGCAACCCCAAAATCCCCGTGTCTGGAAAGAGCTGAGGAAGAGATTAGAGATTCACCTCCCATGAAGGGAAAGAACTGAAGAGTCACATCTAGACTGCCCTGAAATCTGTGAGCGTCTGAAATTTGGCCTCAGACCCAAATTTCTCAGACACAGCCCGGCTCCATCAGCACTTTGGGGCTTGCTGCAGCCTAGCAACCAACAGCTGATTTCCTCATGAGCTCGGAGCTTAAGGAAGAAAAAAAGAGGATCAACTTCAAAACAAGGACAACCTCTGAGCAAACAAAGAGTTCATGCTCGTGAAACATAAATATAAGGAACAATTTTTTGATGGTGGTGGTGGTGGTGAAACATTGGCACAGGTTACCCAGAGAAGTGGTGACTGCCCCATGCCTGGAAATGTTCAGGGTCAGCTTGGACAGGGCTCTGAGCAACATTTTCTTGTTGGAGAACATGGCAGGGGGGTTAGACCTGGCGATCTTCAAAGGTCCAACCCAAACCCCTGATGGAGCAAATGACAGAGAGGAAAAAGAGCAACATCTGTAGGTCAAGACTGCCAGATGTTTTCTTTCCAAGCACAATCCCATCCCCACTCCTGCTCATGTGGCACGGAGGAGGCAAAACCCTTGTGCACAGGACCCAAAGATTGGCTACATCAGCATGGTGCAATCCTGCTCTGTCTCCTGCTTCATGGTTCGGGGTGTTGGACACACCAGGAGACAAATCCCAGCTCAGAGCCTGGCAGGGAAGCAGGAGAGAGCCAAATACTTCATCAGCTGAAGAGAAATCCAGAGGCAACTTGATCTGCTCCAAGGAGTGAGATGACCATGATGTGCTGAGACTGGAAGGGGCACCAGCTCACCTTCCCAAGGTCCCATCATTTGGGATGTTCTCCTGCAGGACAGAGTCTCCCAAATGCTGCCTCCCACAAAATGAACCCCTCTTCCTTTCACACGTGGTCTCAGTGCCACCATACAAGGGTCGGGTAAAGAAAATCACTTTTATTCCTTCTCAGATTCTGTCATTCCTGACAAAACAAGAAATTCTGGATTGCTTTGCTCACACTCCAAACTCAGTGCAAGGTCAGATCCAGAGGGAACTGAAATGCAGTGAAAACTTTCAGTCTACCAACCTGGAAAAGATCAGAAAGTCTGTCAGTGTGGCCCAAAGCAGCCAGGAATAGCTGGGAGGGAGACGAGAGGTTGGAGCTGTGGGGTTTTTGGGGAATATCTTTCCAGCATTTGGGAGTGGGAGGTGCTGCCATGTGCTGTCCCTGATTCAGTGCCCAGACCTATTCTAGAGAACACACACTCCCTGCTGGAGCTGAATTCCCACCTTTTTTTCCAACACTGCTGAGGCAAACTCAACTCTTGTCTTCCCAGATGTCTTGCAGTATCCCTAAATCCTTGCAGGAATCAGCAGGGAGCTTTATTGACAGGCTTGTTGTGGCAGCAGAATTAACTGCTGGGCTGATTTTACCAGCCCAACCCATCAATCCCATTTTCCATTATTAGGCACCTGTGTGTTATGTTCATTGATTCTGGGCACTAAATTTCCTCGGGGGTTAACAATATTTTTAACACACGGGCAAAAATCCATGGAAGCTTTAAGAATACTCAAGCCCAAGATTCCCAGAAGTCCCCAAGGCCTATATTTTCTTCATTTTATAGAGACACATCAATATATCTCCTTAATTCCATCTCCTTGTTCGTCCTGTGTAGTGTGTGTTCCCTCTCAATGGAATTGAGGGAGTTTTTGATGACAGACAGGGGGATTCACTGCCCCACTCTTGAGGTACTCCTTGTTTTTTGGGAGCTTGGTGGCCAGGCTTCAAGACCAGAGTGAAAACATGTCCAATTCCTTTGGTTCCCACAATACAAAAAAAAAAAAAAAAAAAAAAAAAAGCATTTAGATCTCTTGTGGATGCAACGTGCAATTCCAAAGGGATCCCATTAAAAAAGTCTAATTAATGCCCTGTTACAAAATGAGATCCAGAGAATATCCCCATTAGCTAAGCAAAGATGGGCAGGGATTTTAATGTGCAAAATCAACAGTGAATAGGTAAATGGAGTCTAAATGAGCAGTCCAGGGCCGAGGAGAAGAGCAGAGGGATGACAGGCAGAGGAATGGGAGAGCACACGGAGAGGCAGGAATAGGAAGAGTCACAGCAGGAGGATGGATGGATGGATGGATGGATGGATGGATGGATGGATGGATGATCAGATGGCAAATGTTGGCAATTCCACTGTGTTCAACCTAGACCTGTCCTGGCTCTTCATCCCTCAGCACTTCCCTAAAAACAGCACTTGAACAGCAAGTCAGGCTCACAAGAAGAAAGTCAAAGTCAAAGTCAAAAAAAAAAAAAAAAACCCAAAAAAAAAAAAAAAAAAACAGCTACAAGGGGAAAAGTGCTTCACCAGAAATGGACACAATCCAATCATGATCCCAGTGTCTTAAAATCTGGAATCTCACTCATCCACCATCATCCTGGAGAGATGATTTAACAGGTACTGAAGGGTGGATCACCGGTGGGGGACCAATTTTGGTGCCACAGTGCTACTCTGAACGCTGAAGAGTTTCTTAACTTCTTCAAAGTCACATCAGAACATTCAAAACCCAAATTCGGCCTGTTCAGAGCTGCCATTTACCTTCTGTGCAGAATGCAATTTCCTTACATCTGTTCTAGCAAACAAGCAGACAGAAAGGGTGAGACACTGAAAGCAGGAAAGACAGGAACAGGAGCTAAATGATGGCTAATGGGCAACTGATCGAGTGGAAGGACAGATGCAGAGAAAGATTAATAGAATAGATAAACAGGCATCAGACCCCAATCTCCCAGCAATTACAGTCTGCTCTGGATATCCTAATCTTCTGCAGTGTCGCTCTCCAATAAGTCCAGTTAAATTAGTTATTATCCCTCATTTGTGTTCGTCCCTGGAATTATTTTGGTGGCGTGGATCAAAGAAACACCACGGGCTTTAATGCTGCGTGTGCTGCCGAGGAGTCAGAGCATTAGAAAGTGCTCCCTGCTCTAATGCATTCCCATCTCGTGCCAGAATGTGGATCTTTAACTTCTAATTAGTGCATCCCAGGATCTGTCCAAACAACCCTGCCGTGTCTTTCCTCACAAACACAAACACAGATGAGCTTCCCCGGGGACCCGCAACCAGCTCAACACCTATGAGGGGCAGCAGTGCTCTCACAATTAATAAAGCATGAGCAGGCACTAAGCAGAGCTGAATCGAGCTCTGCAGACTATTTGTTGTACTTTATTTTCCCCTTTCCCACTCGATTCGCTTAAAAATTAAAAATTCCTTCTGCAACTGTAGTGAAAAAAGAATTTTAAAAGGATGAAAAGGGGGGAAAGGCTCTCATTACATGTTTAATTTAAAACTCTATCAGCAATTAGGTTATTTATGGACTGATCACCTGCCAAATGTTATGGTTTGAATCAAAGCTGCTCTGGAGTGCTGCAGTTAAAAATCTGGTGTAGTGGAAGGTGTGCCTGAGCACAGCAGGGGCTTGGAGTGAGATGGCCTTTAAGGTCCTTTCCAACCCAAACCATGCCATGATTCTATGAACCATCAAGAAGACACAGAGTTTAGGGATTTTTTTTTTCCCTCTGCTTTGGAAGATTCTTTTAATTTCAAAGTTTAATTTAGGAAATCAAACAAAATTAAGGTCTTAGACCATAGCAGGAAGGTCTAGTTGGAAAACTGAAGTCACACATTCTACACTTCCCATGTCACCTGAATTTGAGACCAGAGCTGGAGGAACATCTACATGCAGACACAGCTTGGATTCCCACATCTATGACAGGATTTCCTCTTTAAAGACACAAAAATAATTAAAATTAACCTTGAACAAACAGCCTCTTCTCATTCTGAGCAGGCCTGCGTGGAGTTCAGCAGCTCCAGAGGCCCCAGTGGAACTGGCCAGGCTATCAGGAATGGCCCAGGGGACAGCCCTAATCTGCTTTCTGACATGCACAACGCCCATAAACAAATGATTACGCTTCTGTGCCTGAGTCTCCCTAATTTGCAAAATGTTGATAATGATCGGGGCTAATTGAAAATTTCCCATCAAGCATTATTAGGATGGGGAATGGGGATTTTGAATGAACCACTTGCAAAAAGCCCAATTTCCCCCATCTATCTGATTTCTGACAGCAAAACAAGCAAACAAACAAACAAAAAACCCAAAACAGTCCTAAGTCTTTGGGTAATTTTTCCGTGGAAAACAGCATTTGCTATTTTCTGGATAATTCAATGAGTTCCCAGGGTTCATAAGGCTTCGGAGGGCTCTTTTATTGCTCTTTTAAATAAGTACAGATGCTTTATTGGGAGGCTCAGTAGAGGAAGCTTTATTTGCAGTGATCATGCTCAGGCCCCTGGCCAAGTGTGACTTAAATCTCAAAAAAGGATGTGGGGAGAGGGCATTTCATTCACTAATGAGACGGACATCCAGATGATGAAGAAATTGCACCAAAAATGGCCAAACCTTGTGGTTTTTACACCTGGTGCCAGCAGGTTTTTGAGGAGCAGTTGCTGGCAGGGAGAAGAGCAGGTCTAGACCCTTTTCCCCCTGTGTTTTCTTGAGGACTGGGTGGCTACATCTGTGGATAAGCCAATAAATCAGATCAGAGCTTATATTCTCCTTGCTTCCTAAACCATTCCATGTCCACACTCCTATCAGGGCTGAAATAAGCTGCTGTCCTGGGGTGAAACCACCAGCCCAAACTACCCCAAACCTTATCAGGGCATGAGCTGGGAGCTTGGAATTAAACTCTGGGGACAGCCATGGGCCACAGCTTGTGCCTGGTGGAATTTCTGTCCCTGGCACAGCCTGAAAATCCAAGCCAGGCTTTACCTGGTACGTCTCTCCAGCCCTCAGCAGGGTGGGAGATCTCAACGAAGCATCAGCAACCTCAAATGTGGAGGTCAGTGCTCTTAGGCACCTGCCAAAATTGACTCCATCCTCTGCACCTGCCTTGATCTCCTGCCCAGCCAGGACTGGCCTTCATTAAAGCTTAATTGCAGAGGTGACCACAGGGTCTGGGGCCAGCGGTGTCACTTCCATTAAGCAGATTGTCCCTGCTTAGCCTCTGCTTTTCCTGGGAGAGCAGGGCTGGGGGAAACACACAGAGCAGGAGGACACAGCAGTTGCTGCACCATTGGACTAACAAATACATAACACACAGCAAAATTACCAAGCAATTAATCAAGGGGAATAATTAGCAGAGCCCTGATTGAACCCACGAGCAGAAACATGCTGAAGGCAGGAGAAGGTTTCTGCCAGCATGAGGGGACATTTGGGATCAGGCACCAAAAGACACCTCCATGGGCAGTGAGTTTTGGACACCTGCACCCTGCCCTGCAATATGCCTTCAAGCCTGGCCTCTGCTCTTTTTTTTGCAGCCTAAAAGGAGCAGAGAGGCTGGAAAATCCACAAGGAGAAATATCACAGACAAGGGTTGAGGTTTCAAAGAAAATTGGTTCCAGCAGGACTGGATTTGCTGCTGCCTGAGAGCTCAGGATCCTCCTGCCAAAACAGACTTGATCTGAAATCCCAGCTCCCACCTGAGCCACAGGGAGGCTTAGGTCTGAAACCCCAAATTTCTGTGCTCTGCAGCTGGGAAATCAAAGTTATGTGGGACCCCAACTTCTGGTTCACAGCAAATTCCACAAGTTTGGGCTTCTGTTTGTGTCTGCTCAAGTGGATAAAATGTCATATTTGGATATTCCTGTGAGTGACACTGGGAGGCTTCTTTATTGTCAGTGGCGAGGCTTCACTTTGGGTTTTCTTAAATGAACATGGCAGGAAAAAAACACTCCTTGCAAGGCAAGAGTTCATTCAAAAAGGCAAAGTACGGAATTTTACCTCCTGATCGAAGACAAAGTAGCTGCTTTCAGCACAAAAGCCCCCTCATCAAAATCAATAAGCCTTCACAGAAAGATTTATGCAATCATAGGATAGTTTGGATGGGAAGGGACTTTAAAGAGCTTTTAATTCCACCCCCTGCCATGGGCAGGGACACCTTCCACTATCCCAGGGTTCTCCAAGCTCTGTCCAACCTGGCCTTGGGCACTTCCAGGGATCCAGGAGCAGCCACAGCTTCTCTGAGAACCTGTGCCAAGGCCTCCCCAGCCTCCCAGCCAGGAATTCCTTCCCAATATCCCATCTAATCCTGCCCTCTGACAGTTTGAAACCATTCCCCTTCGTCCTGTCACTCCATGCTCTACTCAGAAGTCCCTGTTTTGTTTGGCCTTGCTTTAAAAACAAATGCCTGGAAATACAAACATAAATCCCCCCTCTCCAAAAAGCCCACAGCATCACAGTGCTCCTCACAATGCTGCAGGGACTGGCAAAGGGGTGACCCCCATCCCCACTGCCTTGGTTCCTGACCATTACTATTGTGGATAAAACAGTATTTGAAGTGTCCCAGCAGGATTTTTCCCCCAGCATAGGTCACAAACCCAGAGAGCTGCAGGACAGACTGGCCACTGCAGGAGGGATCAGCAGGCAAAGTCAAAAGAGGATGTGCAGAGGGGACGGGAGAGGAGGGGGTGGAAATCAGTCACTGAGGAGAAAGGATGTCGGAGCCCAGGACATCGCTCTGGCTGCCCTGGCTGTCTCCAGACCCTGGCAGGGGGCTCAGAGACCTTGGCATGAAGTCAAAAACACCTGTGGCTTCCATTTTAGCCCATGGAAAAAGCTGACAACTCTGTGTGAGGAATTACAAGCCACAAGGGTTTGAGTAGTGTGGTAGTTGAACTAACACAGGGTGGAAAAGTAGAATTTTGGGGTTTTTAGAATGGGGTTCAGGGAGTCAAGATGTAGGGATTTGGGCATGTCCTGACCTTCTTCTCCTTCTTGTCCTCCATGTCTTTGTGTGATGGCGACACTTTTCTGTTGGTTTAAGGTACAGACACACTGTCCAACATAAATGATAGATATTGGCACGTTATTGTAAACATAGTACACGTAATTTTGAGTATATAATGTAAACACCACCCTAGAGGGCACACAGATTGCCATGGCCTCCTTGCTAGACAGAGCTCAGCAGGTCAGAGAAAGAATGTTATAGATAAGGAAAAATAAACAACCCTGAGAAGCTGATTCTATGCATTCAGACTCCTTCTTTGGCTGTGCAGGCTGGGAAACAAGGACTTTTACACTCTTGGGCTCATCCCGACACCCAGACCCCGAGAAAAGGAGAGGGGAGGAGAAGAGCGCAGAGGTGATCTGTGCTCAGAAAAGGGATTAGCCATGGTGCCTGATCCCTTGCACCTTCCCAAATCAATTTGGAGCTCCTGCTCTGCCTGCCTTGGGGTAGGAAACATGCTTCCTCCACTGCCCACCCTGCCTGCACCCCCTTTTCCATGTCACACGATTTGGGTGATGTTTCTCACCCTTTTTTTTCTGCAGGAGAGCAGGGAAAGATTCCAATCACGGCCAAGTTCTAAATGCAAGGTTATCCTTGGCAATGTGTTTGCCATGGACATGGAGCCCTGCAGGAACAGAGTCACAGGGGACAGGGATCCCAAGGGGTTTGTAGTGTTTTGGTGGGTTGATGGTGGTGTTTTGAGGAAGCCAAATGGGAAATGCTAGAAAGTGGGGAAGGTGGGATGAGCACAGTCATTATCCAGGAACCTCCTGCCCATCGCAGAATGATAGAATGGGTTGGAAGGGACATTTAAGGGCCACCTAATCCAAGCCCCCTGCAAATCCCCCATTATCCCAGGATGCTCCAAGCCTGGCCTTGGACACTTCCAGGGATCCAGGGGCAGCCACAGCTTTTCTGGGCACCCTGTGCCAGGGCCTCACCAACCTCATTGTAAAAAACTTTCTTACGTAACTTATCTAAATCCAACCATCTTCACTTTAAAACCATCCCCCCCCACCTTGTCCTTTTGCAAAAATCCCTGATAAAAAGTCTGTTCCCATCTTTCTTCCAGCCCCCTTTAGGCCCTGGAAGGGGCTCTGAGGCCTCCCTGGAGCCTTCTAGAGGTGAGCAGCCCCAGCTCTCCCAGCCTGGCTCCAGAGCAGAGGGGCTCCAGCCTTTTGAGCATCGTGGCCTCCTCTGGACCTGCTCCCACCGGCTGTTCATGTGTCTCTTCTTAAACACCTCTTCCAGGCAGTAAAACCTGACCTCTGCCTTGCCATCCCAAAACACTTTCATGGCTGCACTGGGATTTTGGGAGCATGGTAGCCATGGAAAGAGTGATGCTTGTTTGGGTGGAAAGAGCTCAGGCAGAGCTCCTCTCCACGGCTGGAGGGCTCTGGCTGCCTGCGAGCAGGCATTCAAATCAAGGAAACACCAACATCCCATCCCATCCCATCCTTGGAAGCAGAAATCCAGCTGCTGTTGCTGTCCATGCATTGCTCCCCTCTCCGTGGGCTGGGGCAGAACAGAGGTCCCCACACTCGAGAGTTCCATACTTTAAAACGAATAAAATTATTTAAACCCAGTTTTTCTGAGTCTCTGGAGAAAGGCTCATAAACCCCCACCATAATTCGAGGGCTTTGCAGACCTCATCTGCTCCTGCTGCACGTGCAAGGGGAATTTCTGCCTTCCCAAGCACCAACATCTGGCTGCACATTTATTAAACAAATGCCTCAGTGCAAAGCTCAGCTTATAAAGGCCCACTCCTCCTGCCATTCCCTCAGAACAGGTTCTCCTGCCAGCCCCACACTGTGGAGTCTCTGGTGTCCTGTAACAGGGCTGTGCTCACACTGAGATTTGCCCCAGGTGACAGCCCTGATTTGTGTCCCTCTGCTTCCAGAAACTCCTGTGAGCTGAAAATCTTGGAGCCCCAGTCCTCCTGGTGGAAAGAGAGATGATTTCCTGCATCCGTCCATTAACTGACCACCGGAGACTTTGCTGGCAGAGGGGTGGGAGATGCTGGGAGCCAGGGTGGGCCAAAGCTCCCTCCAGCCTCCATCCTGCCTCTGGCAGGGCTCCATGCTGATGTTTGAGGAAAAAGCAGCTCAGTCAGAGCATCCCACAGCTGATCCATACTTTGTAGTAATGTAGGAGAGGGTGGGATTCCACCTGAGCTTGGGCAGCCTTGTCATTCAAGGAGGAGTCAGCTCTCAGTGTGATCCAGAATGGTTTGGGTGGGAAGAGACCTTAACGATCATCTCATTCCAACCCCTGCCATGGTTCCACCAGACCAGGATGCTTATAACCCCATCAGGGCTGGAGAAGGGGGGTGAAAGTCTTCATTCCTCCACTGGATCTCACAAAACAATGCTACAAAGCCTGGTAAAAAGGGGAAAGTGACATTTGATTTCATTTAAAGGCGCTTAATGAGACTGAACTTAAGTTGATCCACATGGGAAACTCGACAGAATAGTACCAGCTGCCAGGAGTGCACTGGGGTGGTCCCATCATTCCAAAAAAATCCAGCAAAATCTGTCCCATGCTGATCTCACCAGCTGCAGGCTCTCAGGGCACTCAGGAGAGAGGGACAGCAAAATGAACCTCCCTGCCAAAAGGTAGGGAAATTGAGAGAGAGGGAGGCTGCTTCCCACATCACCCAGCAAGCCAGGGATTGCCCCAGTGCTCATTCATTAGGTGATCACATCCTTCCTACCAGGAATCCCTGGGAGTGTATCATGGATCCCTTAATTACTCAGATTAGGTGGGATTTGCAAATTAACTCCTGTAGAGGTATTGCAGGCTCACTGCAGACACTCATTGCTGTGTTAGTCCATCAGCTCGGTGCTGAGTAGAAAGATCTGACCTTCAGGAACTCTTAACTGTGCAAGATTAGATGCCATCTAAACCCCAGATGCAAGTTTGCAAAAACAATCATTATTGAAAATAATTATAATCGCCTTATTTCGGAATAAGCCTCGGAGTTTTCTGGGCAAAAAAAAAAAAAAAAAAGCTGCTTATCAGAGATCTCTGTATGCTTTAACTCCAAGACTGGAAACCTCATCTAAAGAGCACATTGTCATTCCTGCAGCTAAAGTGTAGGCCAATTTCTCTTTAATAAAATAAGATCTTCCTTGAAGGAGATCTTGTGTGTTGCTGATAATTTTCTGGTGACATGTCGGGGTTTAGCAGGTGGATTAATTTCATTTTACATTATGTTATTAGTGCCACTGGAGGGGCGTGTGGCTGCATCCTTTTTGGCATTAAGATGAGGAGTTTGTAGTGTATTTTACAGGCAGTAGGAACAGCTGGGCTAAAAACAAACCTCCACTGGCTTTTTGGGGAAAAGCATCTCCTGTGGATCACGTGCTGCCGTGCCAATCACAGGGGAAGGCCACGCTCAGCCTGTTAACTGAAGATGAAGGATGATCCAGGGGCCCAGGTCTCTGTTTGAGTCTCAGGAGAGCTGGGTGTGATCCCAAACTGCAGCACACACCAACACAAAGCTGGATATTATGAGATGCGACGTCCTTGAAGGCTCCCTCCCCACCTGCAGCACCGAGGAGCTGCAAAACTTTCTGCCCTCCACAGCTCTTGCTGCCAAACATCTCAGACCTCTTGATCCTGCCAGAGCAATTTTCTGTGCACTCTGCTGCAGCCTGGGCGTTCAGCAAACCAAATGACTCCACACACCACGGGCTTGTTTTAAAAAAGCTCCCCAGTCTATCCACCCCTGCTTCCCAGAAGATTTATTATACACGGGCACACGCCACGGAGGAAACAAGAGGCTGCTGCTCTCAGAATATTAAACAAATAAATTGGTTGCCCTCTAACACACCTTTTTTTTTCCTCTCACAAGATGACCCAGGCTACTGAAAAGCTAATCCAGCTTTCTGCAAATGGGGAAATGAGTGTGTGGAGTTCAGCAGGGCTCAGCTGTGGAGCTCGGCTCGGATAAACAGCAAAGGTGAAAAGCAGGAGGATGAAATGGCTCGAAAGAAGGATATTGACTGATTATCATGAGGGATGTCTGGAAGAAACTTGAGTGGTATCTACAGAAAATATACTGAGAGTAGCATCTATTAGACTCTGAAACACTCTCCAAGAAAGGAGGGAAAGAGGGGAAACTCCATTACCCTCAACAGGAACATTCCAGCTGGACAAAATAAGTGAAGGAATAACCTGGCACTGACTTACATTGCCATCTCTTCTCTTGCTGTGATGGGACTCCAGGGACATAAGCAGAGCTCAGAGATTGCTGCCACTCTGAGGGGCTGAGCCTCCACAGAGGTTGAAGGGGAGAGGCAAAGTTTGGGTTTATATGATTTTACACCCTCCCCAAACCAACCTTCTCCAACACAACACCCAGAGGCTGCACGAACATTCCCAGGTTTTGATACCTCTCTTCAAGGCCAGGCTTGGAGTGACCTGGTCAAGTGGAAAATGTCCCTGCCCGTGGCAGGGGATGGAATTGGACGATCCTGATGGCCCCTTCCAACCCAAACCATTCAACAATTCAATGAGAAAAACAGGCACTGATTCAGCAGTGGGTATTCCCACTCGGTTTGATGCATTTTGGGGGGCATGGGCCATGCTGCCAGACCCAACAGGGCTGGAAGAAGGAAAGCTGCTGGGTTTGCAGCTCCTGGGGCTTCAGGATACCCTGGATGCCACTGCTGCTCCCTCCCAACCACGGCAGATGAGCAGCAGCACCATTCCATGGTGGAGCACAAAACTAACCTTCTCTAATCCCTGGGCTGTGTCCATATTTTGGGCAGCTCTGGTTACAAACATACGTAATTTTCATTTCCTTCTCTAAAACCTAGGGCTGGCTGGGCCAAGGCAGAAAAATCCAGCAGGTTACTGGACCAAACTTCAGAGGTGAGGAGAAGTTGTTTGGTATTGCTGAGGGCAGCAGCTCCTTTTCTGCTTCATCCCAAAGTTCCCAGGAGCTCAGCTGGCTGGACCTGCTCCCCAGCCTCCCTCAGCACGTGGAGCCTGGTAGGTGTTTAAGCATTTCTCTTGAAAAAAAATGACAGAGCCCAGGGCCCAGGCTGGGGATGAGAAATGGTTCTCATTTTTGTGAGTGCCGTGGGTTCAGCCGAGGTCGATGGCGGCGGCGCCGAGGGAAAGCCACTGGAAAATACAACTAACTTTGCCATCACTCACCTGCCTCCTTCCTCAGCAGCCTGTGGGTTTTGTGGAGACAGCGAGTGAGTGGACAGGCTCAGAGAAACAGGGATGCTGCAGCAGTTCAGGCTGAGGGGTTTGAGCTCCTTTCCATCCGGGGATGAAAAGGGCAAGCGCTGCCAAAGACACTGATAGCCACCACACACCTCAGCAAGGGTGTGACAAGCCCACAAGCCTGATTCACTTAAAAAAAAAAAAAAAAAAAAACACCTGCAAGTCACCACACAAATATTATAGATGCAACAAAACATGTATTGGCATAGAATCACACATGGTGCAGGCTGCACCCTCTGATTACATCTGCACATACACTCACATGGGGTTCATGATCCATCCCATGTTGGAATCTGAAATGTAAGGAGCTCTCAGAACTTTGGGCCTGTTAGCCAAAGCTTAGAATTAAACACAGGATTTGATTTGAGACCTTGGGAAAGGCTTCCAAACTCAGGTGCTAGAAGTGAGAATGTGGATTTATAGCTTGAAGCAGAGACACGTTAAGTTAAGAAGAAGGAAGTTTAGAGTTTTAGAGTTCAAGATGTAGAAAAAATAAAAGTAGTTACACAGGTAAACAAGGAGTTTAGAGTGCAGTACTGTAGGTTGGTGTGCCATAACATGATTGGCTGAGAAAGCTTACACTGTAGCATGAGACCATGAGATGAAATATTTTGATTGGGTCAAAAACATAAATATTTTGATTGGGTCAAAAACATAAATATCCTTGCTGGCAGTGTTTTATTGGTCAGCAAATCCTTAAAAGGTCTTCTAACTAGGGGTCTTGTGACCTTCTGAACCATGCAGTAACAAACCATGTGAGCTCACCCTTCCTGCCTGTGTAGAAGATAAGAAAATAAACTGCATCATCAAAAACAACTCAGAGGTGCCATCTCTAACTCATTCAAAATTCCTTCAAAAATCCCCATAATCCCTCACTTTCTAACCCCCTAAAAAAGAGCATCTCTCTGGAGCACTGTGAGAAACCTGTGCTGTTCCCCAGAAATAGTGTCACGGATGGCAAAGCATTCGAGCAGCTCACCTGCCTCAGGCACCACGGGGATGAGTTTGTGGAGTTAGAACTAAGCAGGACCTGCTTATTTTAATGAAACACATCCCCACCCACCCCCAAACTTCTGCCACTGTCTGTTTTTACAATAATAATAGAGGGGAGTTGATGAGCACAATGGCCAAAGAGTGAAGTTAATGGATCAGCCAGAGTTGTGTAATGCTGCTGCCACACAGCCCGTGGTTACAGCTGATCCCTGAGCTGTGTCCCCTTGGCTTCCTGAGCTCCTCTGGCTCTGGCTGGAAGGGTGCAGGTCTGGGCAATTCAGCCCTGCTGGCCTGGGCTGGGATGTCCTGGCAGTCTGAACTGGAATGCTACAGGGAAAGCGGAGAAGAGGAACAGGGATGGTTGCCAAAGGAAGCACGACAAAAGCCAGCCCCAGAAATTCAGTCCCACATTGAAGGCAAACCTTAATTCTGTGAGCAATTCAGGCTCTGCATTTGCTTTGGTTTCTCTACACAACCCATTTGCCCCAGTAACAAATACCATCACTAACACACTGCTGCAGGTTGGGTTTTTAACTGTGGGATCCCCATGCAACTCAAAGATTTCCCTTCTGCACCCATGATCTCTGCATCAAGATTTGGGATTACATTCCTTACTTGTGTTTGGCTCTGAATAAAGATGAATATCCCATTTTTTAAGGCTGCTGGGATCACATTTTAGCCCAGGAGATGTGATGTTAGTGCTGAAGGTGCTCTGCTTCTCCAACATGGTCATTCCACCCACCCCCAGCACTAATCCAAACCATGTGTGGGGGTTGGCTTGCACATGTGGAGGCCACAATTATTATATTTCACAGGAGCTATATATTAAATTTTAGTCCCCAAACTCCTATCATTTTCCTAACAAGTTACCACCCTGCCCACATGCACTGCAGCAGGACTTCTGAAGGGATTTTACTGGGCTTTGACATGAAACTGCAGCTGCTCAACAAGAACAGCCCATGCTTTGCTGCCCAGAATTTCTCCCCAGAGAGGACACTCCTCTATTAACACCAATCATAAAACCATATAATAGAATTACAGAGAAGGATTTGTGTCAGGAGGAACCTTCAAGATCATCCAATTCCAATCCCCTGCCACAGGCAGGGACACATCCCACTATCCCAGGTTGCTCAAAGCCCCATCCAATCTGGCCTTGGGCACTTCCAGGGCTGTGGAATCCTTCAGTGACATTTTACCTGGCTGCATAAACCTCTTGCCACATTCCTGGTATGTCCTTTTCACCCTGTCTCATCACCAGTGCCTCTCTCATGACACAATTCAGGAGGAGCAGTTCTGGGTCCTGGCCAGGTAGACTTGGCACTCAGTGCCTGGCAGGGATGTGGGATGTGCTGCCTACAGGCTTCCCAGACTCCAAGCTCACTGCAAATGGAAATAAAAACCAACCCAGCTCCTGCCTGCACGTTTTACCCGTCCCAGCTGCATCTGCATGGAGTGTTGTGCTGTTTGCTGTCGTGTCACTGTTTAAAGGTTGACAGATTTGGTCCCAGGAGGAGCTGCAATTAAGTGCCAGGCTTGTCTTTTTTATTCATCTCATTTCACTGTGCTGGAAACCCAGCAGCCAACCCCCAGCTCTGCTGAAGTTAACACTGAAACTCTGAGCAGGCACCAGCAAAATTCCCCCCAAGACATCAAGGAACAGAGTAAGCAGAGTCCAACTCCACTTTCCCCTCCAGCCATCCACCTCCCAGGATCTTTATTGGATCTGCTGTCACTGCAATATCTGAGTGCTCACAGCACCCCACCAAAGCTGAATGAAAATCCTCAGCAGCATTTTGACGTTGTGGTGCCCCAGCAGTGCCCAGGTCACCTCCAGTGCACAGGAATGAAAAAGAGAGATCCTCCCAAGCCTTCCACTGATGACTCACACAGAGCCTGAGGTTTGCTGAGGGCTGCCTGGGTGCAGGTCTGAGATCCTGGATAAATAATGGTTTAGCTTATTGGAAATTCGCTTTTCATTTTGCTTCAATTAAGTGACCGGCGGAATCAATCACACACCTTCTGCAAACACTAAATCTTCCAGAGGGAAAATATTTATCAAGTCCCAAGCCACCAGCTTTAGTCCCCTTATCCCTCTTGCTCTCTAGAATTGCTTAGAAGTGGAGGGGGGTTGGGGGGGCGGTGGGAAGAAAGGAAAAAAAAAAACCTACAAACTGGAACTTCCGAGGATGAATAGCAGGTTGTGAAGCAGCAATGAGGGTGCTCAACAGAGAAACTTCCTCTGGATTTTAGCAGCGACAAACCCCGGTGTGCATCCAAGTGTCAGTGAGATGACAGTGAGTGGCATGAAGCTGTGCTAGAGGGGATTTCGGATGGGTATCAGGAAAAGGTTCTTTCCCCAGAGGGTGGTGGGGCACTGAACAGGATCCCCAGGGAATGGGCACAGCCCCAAGGCTACCAGGGCTCCCGGAGAGTTTGGACAATGTTCCCAGGGGCAGGGTGGGATTTTGGGGTGTCTGTGCAGGAGCTGGACTCAATGAACCTTGTGGCTTACTTCCAAGCCAGGATATTCTGTGATTCTATGGCACAGCTGAGGATGAGCCCCTCTGCACAGAGTTACTACATTTAGCTGTTTCTTAACATCCTCTAGGACCCCAGTGTAGGTACAGAGCTCCTCAGGTCACAGGTTGGTTAAAATGAAAATTTGTTGCTTAATTCTGCGAGACTCCTCTGTATGGCAGCAGCAGGGATCTGCCATCAGGGAGCTGCAGCAGCTTTGGCAGACTGGAAATAAAACTGGGTTTTTCTCCAGCATCAGGTTCAGGGTAAAGTCTCATCTCATTAAACCTTTTTGAGCCTGGCTCACAGCACAGTGGTCAGGGATGGACAGGCTGTCTTTGGCATTCCTCACATCAATAATACTGAAGATTTTATCTGTGCTGCCTTCTCATCCCAAATGGATCCAGGGATCCAGTCCCCATTCCACTCCCAGTTCTCATTTTCTCAGAACTGGGACACTGCAGGACCATCACCTTCAACCCAAACTCAGCCAAGAGGGGAATTTGCAGCTGCATCCACATTTTAAGTGATAGGAATAGAGACCTGGATTTCCTCTCTTCCTTGCTCGCACGGTTTGGGATTTTCTGCTGGATTTGGAAATGCCACCCATGAAACTGGTCCTCAGGAAAGGGTAGTGACTGCAGGCTGCTGGGGATTTAGCCACCCTTGAGCTCAGTCCCTGCAGGATGCTCTGAGGTTTGTAAAGGTCTGAGGAAAACCCTCCAAACTCCCGGAACACTGGGGCTGAGATCCTCACTGCTAACACCCAGGGAAGGAGCTGATTTACAACATTCCAGGCACTGGAGATCCCTTTAAAGAGCTGCTGCTTTGATGCCTTGAGAAGGCTGACCTAGAATAGAGACTGGGCAGTGTTAAAGAATAAAGCAGGGATTTATTCCAAGGATCTCCTCCATGGATCCACCTTGGGCAGCACCAGAGCCCAGCCAGGGCTGCACCCAAGAGGAACCAAAATGGTCCCAAAATGGACAACCAGTCACGAGGTCCCACACTTTTATAAATTTTGGTCCATTTGCATATTGGAGTTAATTATCTAATTGTAGCTTTAGCCCATGCAGTCCCATCCTGCTTGTTTTTCTCTCTCCAGCCCACGCTGTTTGTGCTCCTGGGCCTGAGCTTTGGATCATTTGTCCTTGGTGCCCAGCTGGAGCAGGAATTGTTTTGTCTCCCTGCTCTGTGAAGAGAGCTCACCATCCCATAATGTGAAGCTCAAAACCACACACTAAAGCAGCTCAGAATCTGAAAAATATAAAAGCTAAAACTTAAGGCATCACCTTCACCAGATGCTTTTACACCTTCCTCCCAAAGGTGCACAGGAGAAACTGCTGGGGCAAAGGACAGAACTTGGAGTGCAGACGTTGTCCTACATGAGGTCGGTGCTTTACCTTGGCCTTTCAGGGCACAGGGGTGGCACTGCCAGGTGAAAGCAAGAGCAGAAATCTCAGCAGAACCAGGGTCCCTCCTAGGACCACCAGGACTATGGCTCAATGGAGGGATCTTCTGTGTTAATTCCTTCATAAAAGGCTTTCAAGAACAGAGGCATTTTGGTGAGAGAGGCCTTTCCCAGCAGTTAGATGAAAGCCTCTGATCAAATACATCTGAGAGAAAAGGGAAAAATGAAGGGATTCCAGTGTGGACTAAGCAGAAGCATTAAAAGAAATTGCCTGAGGAAACACCACATGCAAACTACACTCACTTGTTCCACTGACCAACCCACAGGAGATCTGAGTGCAGACACAGCTCCCATCACAGGCACAGAGATTCCTAAAGGAATCCTCTGTCTCTCTCAACTGAGATATTGCTGGGATGGGGGATGGAAATGGTCAAAAAGGATCAGAGCTCTGGGAGGGACCAGCAGCCACCACCAGACAACAATCAGGCACCAAAGTGGTTTGGACATTTGAGATGGAGGCTGAATAAATCAATCCAAAATTTGTGGGGAGGGTGAGGGCAGGAACAGGAGTTCCAAATGTCGCTCAGTGATCAGACATGGATTTCAGGCAGGAATCAGCAGCAGAGCATCAGAGACAGCTGAAATGTTTTGTTACACATGAGAAGACAACAGAGCCCTGTCCTAGCAGAGCTCCTGACCCAGGGATTCAGCCTCCTGCCACATGCCCATGGGATACAAGTGCTTCTCCTCTTGCTTGCTTTGTCCCAGGTTTAATGCCCCACTTCTACCCCTTTGCTTCCCACAACAAAGCAGTGTCAGGAGGTTTCCTCCACTTCACATGCCAGGGTGAAACAACCAGATCCTTATTCCCCATCCCATAATGTTCTTGCACCTACTTTCCTGATCCTGATCCACAGCTTTTTTCTCTCTGCAACTGCACAAGTCATCCACCATCCTTTAATCTTTACAGCCTTCCCAACCCTCTGCCTATCCATGCAACGTCCACCTGGGAAACAGGGATGATTTAGATTAGATATCAGGAAGAAATTTTTCCCTGTGAGGTTTGCCCAGAGAAGCTGTGGCTGCCCCATCCCTGGAAGTGTTCAAGGCCAGGCTGGACATGGTTTAGGGCAATCTGGGATAGTGAGAGGTGTCCCTGCCCATGGCAGGGGATGGAATTTGATGATCTTTCAGGTCCTTTCCAACTTAAGCCTTTCCATGAGTCTAAAGTGCACATCACTCTTGTCTCCACTCTTTCCATGTCTCCTTTCCCTTCCTACAGCTTTGTCCTAGCTCTTCCCTTCTCAGCCATGGATAGAAAACTTCAGAAAAAAGAGAAAAGGGGTCATTTAGTGAGGACCTTAGACTAAGTCTCCTAGAAAGATTCCAAATCTCAGCCCTGGTTTACATGAAAATAAACCCAAATTCTCCCAGAGAGGTTTCAACAGGTGGTCTTAAAACCCTTCACATCATCTCTAGATGATCAGCTTAATACTCCTCCCTACTCAACACCTGAACATCTGGAGAATAATAGGACTCAGTGCTTTTTTAGTCTCTGGTCCACAGGCACCTTCTGTAGCCACATAAAAAGATGAGAAAAAAGTATCTATGGATTACTATCCATATCTATCTATGGATTACATACCATATCTATGGATTACTTTACATAGATATGAGGAAAACATTCCTCATATTCACTTACACAGATATGAGGAAAACGTTGTGCATGACTGTCCTAATAAGAAAATAGTCCATAAATCCAAAATGCCCACAGAACAGTTAATCCCACTCAAGTTGCTTTGAAGGCCTAAGCTGGACTTGGCCAGGATGCTGAGGTCCATAACCTCAGTCTGCTGGTTTGGGCTGTGGGGCACTGTCCATTTAAAACAACCACAAGGCAGTCAGGACTAAAACTTTAACAACTCAAGCTTAACATCCTGCCAAAACATCAGCACATTCCAGAAAACACCATGCACCCCATTGTTCCACTGCTCCAACTTCTGCCACTTCGGGCTTTTAAAGCTCCTGTCCAAATGCTAATCCAGTCCAAATACTTTAGCTTAAAAGTTAGAGGCAAATTAATGCTTTGGGATCCCTAACTTCAGCTAAGCACACTGCTTCCAGCAAAACTGCCTGACTGAGGACCAAATAAATTCCTCTCACAACTCCAATAAAGCAATTCCAACGGGTGGAAAGACTTCAGAGATTTATCTGGTTGCAGGACAAGGTCACCTTTTCATGCAAAAATCAGCAACTTTCCTGTGAATCTCATCTAAGTAGCAAGAGAATAACAATTCATTTCAGTCCTTTATGGATCCTCACTCTTGGCTTCCTGCGGACAGAGGTTCTGCCAGGCGTGTCCAGTCCTGTGTTTTTATCAATGCTTATTGATGTTTTTCAATTACTTCTGTGACACTTTCTGAAATACATTTGTGTGTGGAAAGCACTCGATATAATCCCATCCCAGCACTTTTCCAGACTGGGATCCTCTTACTGCTGAGCTGGGCTCACATTTTGGTAGTTTTTACAGCAGCTCTTCACTGCTTGGCCAACTCATCCCTCCATGCCACTCCATGGATCCCGTCTTTGCTAGGATAATTCCACACCCCTCTGTGGATGCAGCTAATATGGATTTGGGCCACATCTCTCAAAAGCAATATTTTCTCAAAACACCTTTGGAATCACTGTATTCATGTCCTGGAATTAAGACCCTTGCAATAATATTCCCAAGTGTGGTTATTCTGCTTCTCAACCCCTCCCTCCAATTTTTTTTCTTTCCTAGTCTTAACTGCTTATTCCTTTCACCATTTTCTGAGTCTCCAATTGTATTTTCCTACAACTACCACGATGTTCTGGTTTTGCACCATGGAAGTTTCTGCCCGGTTTCGAACTAAAACCACCACACACACTTAAAAAAAACCTCCCAAACGTCTCTAAACTTCTACTACCAGATACTGTCCCACCCTGGATTTTACGCAGAGACAATTAAATAATTAAAAGCTGTGTTGAGTGAAGGCCTTGCCTTGGTGGCAGCATTCTCCCAATCCGTGCCCCCCGCTCCCAAGGAGCCCAGCAGTCTCCAATGCGATCACTTCTTCCATCAAACGTTCCACAAGCCAACAAATCACAAATGAAACCAGACCTTGGCACTTCCCACTCTCGCCTTGTTTCTCTGGGAAGGAACTCAAACTCTGCTGTAACTCTGCTCTACAAGATATACATACAAACCCCTGGATCATTCCATGCAGGATCGTTCCAAAACACAGCGCGTTTCATCCAAAGAACCAAACGTCCTCATGGAAACTACAGAGTTAGCACAAAACCACGACTCTACCACAAAAATGAACTAAAAAAGATCATGAACAGAACTGATGGGAGGAACATTTTTCCATTAAAAAAAAAAAAAAAACCTACTCAAACCTACTCTGATTTTTTTTTTTTTTTTTCATTCCTGGACTTTATTGTAAATTCACAAAATATTTTCAAAATCAATTTGGGGAACTAAAATTCCTGTTTTCACTGGAATTAAAGATCATGGGCTGCTCAGAGCCATTGGTTTTATGGCCATATACAGTGATGGCATCTTCCTTCTGCACTGGTACTGAGAGCATTTTTTCCTCTCTCCCACTGTGTGGGACCTGCCTCCTCCACTGTTTCTACCACCCCTCTCAGCTTTTCAGATGCTAATTGCTTTTCTCACTAAATTGAAGTCTTAATTAGATTAAAGGAAGAACAATAATTGTGTCTAACTAGTATTTAGCCGGGATTTTGCTGTTTCTTTTCAGATCCCATGAAGAGATTTCTATAGAAAACTGGGGGCCGGTTTGTTTTGGGTTCTATCTGGAGATGCAGAAGATTTTTTTACCTCTTCTTGAAGATTTGACACACTCATCCCATCAATCTGGAATCACCATGGCTAAGCCCACATTAGACATTTAGAAGATCATATATTTATTGTTATTGACCACACCGGTCTTTAGGCTGGTTTTATACAGTGGAAATGGACACAGCTAAATAATAATTTAGACATATAATTATCATGGTTGCATTCAATATTTTATAGTGCCTGTCAACACCGAAAGGGATTTCTTTTGCATTATCTGGTGGTTTTCCAGTAAATGGAACACAAACCTTTGTGGCAGGAGGGTTATTGATGGAAGTTGGGCTCAAACTCTGGAAGCTGGGACCTGAGCAGAGCAGTCCAAATATCTTCACCCCTCACCCCCACATTCTGGATCCAGCATTATCTTGGCATTTACAGCTGAAATCCATGCTGGCTGCAGGAGTTTTTCCAGGTAAGCCACAGCAGCCCTTACTCCTGGCAAAGACTGGCAGGATCCATCAGAAGCAAGAAGCAATTTTCTGTCTCAGACAGAGACAACCACATCCCTCTTTGATGCTGCCTCAAACTTTAATTGTTAATAAGGAAACCAGCAACTGGCTCAGGTCCTTCCTGACTCTCATTTCCCACCCCACTTTTTCACTGCATACTTAGGGCTGCACTGAGCTTGGCAAGAGCTCCTTAAGGGAGGAATATTTAGGATCCTCCTTTAAGCAATCTGTAGGAATTAAAGGTGGCACCCTGAGTAATGCAGTGCATCAGCAAAATAACGTGCTTTCCCCCCCAAAAAAAAAAAAAAAAAAAAAAAAAAAAAAGGGGAGCTTTTTCTTTGAGGAAAAAGTTATCCAGACTTCTGTGTTTAGTCTTTCAAACTCTGCACAATATCCTCATGCCAATAGCTCTGGAAATGGGGTACAGTAAAGAAACTCCTCCCTACCAGGAGGGTTTGCTGAGGAATATGAGTTAAGGAAGATAGGAGTTTTATTTATGCAAGTTAAAACAGGAGCTGAAGAGGTTTAAATCCTCTGGATAATCAAAATTAGATTACATTCTTGGTGTAAGGCCCAATTAAAAATAAATTGTAATTATAATGAAACGCTCAACAGCAAAAGCATTTTCTTACAGAGCTCTTTTATCTTGAAAGATCCCCCAATCACAAGTGGCAGTGGTTTTCTCCAGGATGAGACACAGCCAACACATGATAAACCTTGCACACAAGAGAGATTCTTTTCTAGCTGGGAAGAGGGGGAGCAGAACAAGGAAAATGAGACTGCACTTTGCTGGGACACTCCAGCTTATCTTTCCCTGCCCTCAGTGCCCACAAACCAAATCACCAGGTCACAGCATCACAGAATTGTTAAGGTTGGGAAAAACCTCCAAGCATCTCCAACAATTGTAGTTGAGCCTAAGGAGAAGTCATCAAATACCGTCGTAATCAAGAAGAAATCATAAAAAATAAACATAATGCAGGGCATTTCCTCAGAGCAAGGTAACCACAGGGCAGCCTAACCTGCCTGGCAAATTCAACCTCTTCCTACCCTCTGGAGGGATTCTCAGGGAGTCAATGTGTCAAACACACCTGGGTTTGGTCAGACAGGGAAAGCAGGGACTCCAGTTCACATTAAAGCCTCCTTACTCTGCCTGGTGCTGTAAAATGGGAATAAAAATATGTAAATAGGATGAGAACCCATCCCAGCACATCTCTGTCCTCTTATCCAGAACTGGGTAAATATCCTCACTTCAATAAAGGACAGGACACTCAAAACCAAGAATAATTCCCTAAACAAAATCTCGTCAACTCTTCCTCGACTTGTTTTGTACCTGTACATTTTGTCAGCGTCTTGTCCAACTCCCAGGTGAGGTCCCTGCTCCTCACACCGGCGCAGAGGACACCACGGAATCCCAGAATGGTTTTGGGTTGGAAGGCACCTTAATGACCATCTCATTCCAACCCCACTTCCATGGGCAGGTGATGCCTCAGGTTTGAGCTTTTATATTTTTCAGATTCTGTGCTGCTTTAGTGTGTGGGTCTGGGCTTCACATTATGGGATGGGGAGCTCTCTTCACAGAGAAGGGAGACAAAACAATTCCTGCTCCAGCTGGGCACCAAGGACAAATGATCCAAAGCTCAGGCCCAGGAGCACAAACAGCGTGGGCTGGAGAGAGAAAAACAAGCAGGGTGGGACTGCATGGGCTAAAGCCACAATTAGATAATTAACTCCAATATGCAAATGGACCAAAACTTATAAAAGTGTGGGACTTCGTGACTGGTTGTCCATTTTGTGACCATTTTGGGTTCTGCTGCCCAAGGTGGATCCATTGAGGCCTCCAAATAAATCCCTACTTTATTCTTTAGCTCTGTCTAGTCTCTGTTCTAGCTCAGCCATCACAAGGCATCACAGGGACACCTTCCACTCAACCAGGCTGCTGAAAGCCCAGCTCCAGCTTGGTCCTGAACACTTGCAGGGATGGGGCATCCGCTTTTCCAACAAACTGGGAGACCCATGGAACACCTACACGATGCTGATCTCAGCAGAGCCATTTCAGAGGGCTCTGCTCCACTCTGGTTTCCTCCATGGGACAAACCACACTTGCCACCTCTCCCTCCTGCAGCCTGGAGCCCTTAGCTCTTGTTTACAAAGTTTCTGCAGCTTTGCTTAATTTAGAGCAGCTCTTCTGGTGAGTGTCACCAGTTCCACTTGGCTGGCTTTGACAAGAGCAATGTGACTGCTGGGAACTGAGACAACCCTTCCAGAACTTCCACTCTGTTTCTCTCTGTCTTTCTCTCCCTGAAGCATTTTTTTGGGTGGAAGGAGGAGAGACGAATGAATGTTGTCGTATTGAACAGCACAGAGTCGTTTGCAAACTGGCCTCAGGAACAGGTCACTGCCCGAGGCCTGAGCAATCGGAGCCATTCCAGCCCTTGCTTGACAGCAAATAGTTTAAAGAAAAGAACATTTTCATCTTCAGAGAAATCAGTGATCACTCCAAGTCAGATGCTTCCAGAGACAGCAATACTCCTTGTCCCTAGGACAGTTAAAATTAAGGTTTCATCTTCCCTGTTTAAAGACTTCTTGAGCAAAGGCACAGGAAATAAAAATATTTTTCCCTAAATCCTGCAGACCTGATAGCCAACACTCAAGCAGAGCCTCCATCTCTTCCTCTATGCCTCATCCCTCAATGTTTCACATCTCCCTTTACACCATCTTTGCACGTGCAGCACGGTCTGATGTGCTGGCACTGGGAAGGTCTCTGGAAAGGTCATTGGAAAGCATTTGGGCTCCAGAGGGCTGCTCCATCAACCTTCCCCCACAGGCTCTCAGGCATCCCCTCACCACAGACCACTCTCGGTACCACGGTCTGAAAGAAGAAATTCCAGAGGTTTGCAGGAGCAGATAGCTGGAAACTCTGTGACAGCTTAGGAGCAGGTACCTGTGAAAGCAGCTGGTGGAAGTGCAAGGGAAGGATGGCAGTGCAAAGGAAGGGTGGAAGTGGAAGGGAAGGGTGGAAGTGGAAGGGAAAGATGGAAATGGAAGGGTGGAAGTGGAAGGGAAGGATGGAAATGGAAGGGAAGGATGGAAATGGAAGGGAAGGATGGAAGTGCAAGGGAAGGAGAGAAACAGAAGGGAAGGATGATGGCAGAAGCAGCCCTCTAAAGATCGAGGGAGATCTTCATAATGAAGATGAAGAGAAGAAATACATCAAGAGCCAAAGCTGAAAAGCATCAGAGCCCAAAGCTGCAGGCTGGGGACCTGCTTTGTTTTGAAAAGCTGTCCACCTCCACTGGCTTCATTAAGAAGTATTAATTAGCCAAGCAGAGAGCAGCAGTGAACACACTGACCAAGGTTTGGCCATTATCTACAGAAGAGTAAAAAAATTATGTGAATGCTTGGGGAAAAGGGGGATAAAAACTGGAAACCAGTACATCTTTGCCCCATGGCATTTGTGTCTCTCCCTCCTCTTCCTCTCACCAAATACTTAAGGAAACCTTGGAAAACTGGTCTGCTTTTCTTCCCTGTGGCAGACTGTGTTTCCTCGTTACTCACAGTGACTGTAATTGTATTATTTCCATAACAACAGACTGTGAGATCAGAGAGCTGCACATGAGGGGCTGGAAAAGGAAATCAGCCACGTAGGAGGACTTCTCCACGTTTCTCGTTTGCTGAATGGGACCTGGGGAGAAGCAACACCCAAACTACCCCATGAGAAGTCACTGGGGTGACACCAGTTACTCCAGTTGAGACTCCAGCACATGCTCACCAACACCAAAGGAAAAAGCAAATGTGGAGCTTTTCTGCAGCTGATGTCAGGGCTGGAAGAGATGAACAAACTCTGTCATTTATCAATCCCTAAAAAAAACCCACATGCTCTGATTTGTGTCACAGTGAGGTCCTTTGTCCTCATGTAAGGGGTGGAACAGGTCAGCATCTCCCCAAAAGCAGGGAAGAGGCTCTTTCCCTGGCGTGGCAGGGCAGGATTTGTGGTGGGAGCAGGTGGGGAGAGCGACAGCCCCTGAGCAGGAGCTGCCACCCCAGCTCCATGGGTTACACAGCGTCAGTGCTCTTGAAGGGAATGGCAAGTGACAGGAGAAGAAGTCACCTCAGAAAGAAAAAGGGGCCTCAGTCTTCTCACGCTAACATTTTGTCCCTCTGAAACCACTTTACATCGGGAGAGAAGGGAAGAGGAAGGAAAACAACCCTGGGAAGAGGCAAGGGGCACTAATGAAGGGAGAACATGCCAAGAGCTGAGCTAAGAAGCATCAGAGCTCACAGCCAGAGGGTGTGGAGCTATTTTGCTCTGAAAAGCTGTCCACCTCCACTGGAGAGAGCAGGAGCAGTTGTCAGTGTCTGCACGAGCACAGACGGGAGGCACCGAGGGCGATCTCCTGCCGCGTCCGCAGTCACGCAGGACAGACACGTGGGAAGCACAGACCACCCTGGCTGTGTCCTCCCTTCACCTCGACACTCAGCATGCTCAGAATCACAGAACTGGGTTGGAAAGGACCTTAACGATCTTCCAGAATCTGCAGGGACACCTTCCACCATCCCAGGCTGCTCCAAGTCTCGTCCAAGACGGCCTTGGACGCTTTGAGGGATCCAGGGGCACCCACAGCTTCTCTGGACAGCCTGTGCCAAGGCCTGCCCACCCTCCCAGGGAAGAATTTCTTCCTGTTACCTGAAGAGAATAATCCCAAGGAAGGCCAGGCAGAGCAGCCTGGCTGACAAGTTGTCACTAAACCAAGTGAGAAAATGGCTCTAAAAACAAGAGGCCGTGGCACCAAACAGTCCCAGCCCTGGCACTACCATGTGATATCAGCATCCATGTGGCAGGAATTTGCCTCACAGGACACATTTGGACTTCAAGAGGCCACAGAGAGCCAAGGATTTCTCATGAGTGAGTCAGGAGTAGTGTTGAATTAGTAGGTAATGTTAGTAGTAGTGTTAGATTAATGGTTGGACTCAACCTAAAGCGCCTTTTCCAACCTGAAGGACTCTACGATTCCTGCACCACGCTCCGGCTGTACTTCACACTTCTGTGGAAGCAGAACAGACCATTTTTCATCCTGCTGCATTCCCAGTCGGAGTTTTCCCCAGCACATACCAAACAGCCACAATTAGCTTGAGAAGAAAAATATCTTTAAGACGGACGCGGTCAGAACGATGACCGACTGTTTTGTGGCTTTCATTTAGGGGCTGGGTAAGGGGTGTTTTTAATAGCTCGTTAGCCAGCTTTCTCAAGCAGTCATTAAAATCTGCTAATTATCCCACGGTCTGAGAAAGGAGAAGAAAATCTCTCCCTCCGGATTATACTGGCGCTGGTGAAAAATCTTCAAGGCCAACAAGTTGTCACTTTCAAACTTGGAAAATAAACTCCAGGAATTCAGCTTCGCGTTGGGATTTTCACTGCAGCGTTTCTGCCCTGCAGATGCTTCCTCAGGGCTCAGAGGCGAGTGGGCTTCCCAATGAGCTGCACCCAAAGCAGAGGGTTTTAAGTGGTAAAGTGAGGAAGGTTTAGGGGTTCCTGATCTTTGTGTTGGAATTTAACGTTGGTCTGGAAGACGAGATGAAAGGACAGGGGTTGTGATGGGCCTTGGCAACATTTTTATGGCACCAGCAGTGCCACAGCCCATTTGAGCTGTGCCTCAGGAGATCCTCAGGCCAGGGGTTTGATTCAGGGAGTCAGTGTTGTCCAAGGAGGATCCAAAAAGATGGATACCCTGCACCCCTGCTCTGTAGGCCACAGAGAGCTTGACAGCCTTGACTAATCTATCATTTTGTGCTGGTGCTGAACATCCCACAGCCTGGCTACAGCTCAGCCCCTCTCCTGTAGAGTTCGTGGCAGTATTGACCTTCACAGAGCAGCTGGAGACGGAGAAATCCAGGCTCCCTGGAAATATTGGCACAGAGCTCTTGAAGGATGGCTCTGAGGCCTCGTCTTAAATCAAATTAGTCATTCAACAGATCTTCATCCCATGAAGGATTTCCCTTTGAGCTCTGTGTTGTTTATTTAAGTCCATACCTTAATGCACTTCTCTGAGACAAGCTGAGCATCAGGAAGCTCATTCCAACAAGAGCCTCACCCTCTTCCCTGGATTTTGGATCTTCAGGAGGCCCAGTGAGGAGCAGGAGTAAATGACAGCCCCTCATGAATGTTTTTGCCTCATTATCTTACACTTACAGACAGCTCTGAATGCTCATTTTGAAGGTTGAAACCTATTTTCCAGCAGTTCCAGTGCCATGGTAGGACAGACAAAATGGGAGTGATATGGATTTATAGGATGGAGTTGAGAGCAAGCTATGGGGGTTGGTTGTAGGACCACAAGAAATCAGACTGGAGCCACAGAATCAAAGCAGAGAGCATTTGGCAAGTTGTTAAAATCTTTCACAAGGATAAACTGAGACAGCAAAGTTTATTCATCACAAAAAAAAAAAAAAAAATATAGTGTATTGACTCAGACTCCCCAAAGAGAAAGGTATTAAAAACAGCAAGCAAATAAAACATTGCTCCTGAAGGGGAAAAAAAAAAAAACAAAAAAAACCAAACCAACTTAGGATTTTGTACTGGGTAAAATGAGTTGCAAATCCACAGACAGCTGGGGAATTCAGGTAAACAGAACCAAAGGAAGGTCCTACTGAGGAACTTGGCTGGAAGAGAGAGGCTGGGATTTCCCAGCTCAGCTCTGAAGGAAATGTCTCTGGATTTTTTGATGACCAGAAGTCAAGACACTGAGTGCTCCCACAACCAAGGACTGATTCTCCCCATGCCCTCCACAGCCTCCCTGTGCTGCACTGAGGCAGGAAGGGAACAAGAATCCTCTTACAACAGCTTTCTGCAGCACCCAGGAGTTCCATTTAGTGGCTCAAATGGGGAAACCCGAGACCACGACAGGAGGGGTGTGAATCCAGAGATGCCCTCATCAGCTGAGCACTCCCTCACACACAAGGAATCCAGGCAAAACCAACCACAAATTCATTTAGGCTGCAAAAACCCTCTGAGACCATCAAGTCCAAACATGAAGCCAGCACTGCCAAGCCCAGCAGTAACCCCATATCCCCAAATCCCTCCAGGGATGGGGACACCACTACCCTGGGCAGCCTGTTCCAGTGCTTGACGACCTTTTTGGTGAAGGAATTTTTCCAGATATCCAACATTTCCTGGCACAACATGAGGCCAAGAGGAGAAAACAGCTTCGGTGCTGCTGCCTTTGTGCAGAAGGAAACAAAGTCTGCAGGGAGCAGGGACTTGGAGGAGATTTAACTGGAAAACAGAATATTCCAGGGAAAAAAAAAAAAAACAGGGAGAAGGATGGAGGGACAGCAAGAGTGCTGCAAGGGTGCTGATGCAGGTGAGTCTGGTTGCTGTGCAAATATTTTTATCCAAAACTTAGCCTGGAGGATAATTCCACCTCCTTCATTAATGCCTGTGACCAATTCAGCAGACTTCTGAAATATAGATAACTCAAAGAATTCTTGTAGATTCGTGGACTTTCTAAAAGGGGTTGGTAAGAGGAGGAAGGGAGGGAGTTTGTTGAATTGTCTCTCTCTTTTTTTAAATACTCAAACAACCTGCAGGCTGAGAAAACAATAAAAAAAATTCAGACTCCATTAAGACACTTAGAAAAAAAATCACTGCCTCTGGATTGCTGAAGCTTGCCAATTTTCTGCCAGTCTCACTGTATTTGTTCTACTCCGGGAAAGAAAGGAAGAGAAAGGGAGGGGGGAAAAAAAAGAAAAATACTAATAATAGAAGAAAAACAATTGTGTGAAACACGCTGAAATAACATGAGTTGCTCTGATTGTATTTCCCGACAGACAGTCCAGGGATTGTGTTCTGCAAAAAGAGAGAAGAAAGTAATGCAAATGTGTGGTGAAAGTGCTGTAAATACACACCTCACACACACACACGAATTAATAAATAAATAAATCCTGTGACTGGAGGGAGAATGACTTCCCTCTTCCAGAGGGAAGGTTTGCACCTGGCAAGAGGTGATATTTCCTCCCCATGCTCCTCTCAAAGTCCTCATCCCAACACCAGCCCCTACATCCCAGTGCCAGGTATTGTTTATTCCACACCTTAGTGGCTGGTGTGGTAAAAAAAAAAAATCTCCCCCAGCGTCACATTTTCTGGTGGAACATCCACCAGTAACTTCCTTGAGGATGCTCCTCTGCAACCCAGCCTTGGTGGGTCTCCCCTGTTTGTCCGAGATGGGACACCCTGCCCCAAGTTCCACGGACGTGCCACTGCACAGGGGATTGCCACCCATCCCAAAAGGCACTGATCTGCCCTAAATATAGTCCAGGGAGCTGTGACAAGGCTGGTCAAGGTCATGGCAAACCTTTGCTGCTGAAGAGGGATTAGCAGGAGCTCTCAGACTGCGCATTTCAGAGAGGAGACGAGTGTGAAGAGGGATGATAAAGGTATATTAGAAAATGATTGAGGGATCTTTTGTTCTTTCTGCCTCATAACACAAGGAAAAGGACAATCCCATGAGAAAAAAAAAAAAAAAGGTCCGAATACAAAACTAATAGAAAGAACTAGGTTTTTATTTCCCCTGTGCTGTATCATCATGGGAACTTCTGAGGCAAAAAATCCACCGAGCAAAAGGAGGAAGTCCATGTACTTCTGCAGCCAAAAAGAAGCACTGCTGGGGAAAATATCTGCCAGACATCAGCTTGTGTGCCTGTCAGCACTGAGCAAGCCCAGGACACACCCAGGAGACAGCAAGGGGAGCTTTTGACAAAAGCTGCCCTGCCCAGGTTGATGCAAAAGCCCATCTGCTGTCCAGACCCACAGGAGTGACTGCTGGTGGTGCCGACCTCGTTGGTGGCACCCAGGGAGCCGTGCTGGGAGCTGGGATTCACCTCTTTGCCATTTCCTGCTGCTTCTTTCTCTTCCACTCCTGCCCAGGGCTGGCTGGAGATCACCACAGCTCAAACCCCTCAAATCCCAACACAAGCCAGAGTTGAACCACCCCACCTGCAGCCTCCAGCTCCTGCTCCTTTCAGCCCCATCTCCTCGACCCTACAGCAGTAAGAAGACCTCCAATCCAACACCAAGGACAAGCCTCAGGCAGAATTTCCCCTCTCCATCCTGGAGAGCTGTGCAGAGAAGCCAGAGAGGCTGGGCCAGCTGGGACAGCGCTTGGCAGCAGCAGCCTGCAGGCACACAGAGATGTCAGCAGCGATGGAAAAACAAAACAGCAGAACAGCAGAACAGCAGAACAGCTCTGGCTTCAGAGGAGGAGAGGGCAGCTCTGAGAAATTCTGTTTTCCCCCGCCTCAGCAGCCTGCCCAGCTCCCAGCGCTGCCAGGACATGGGGGCTGAGACAGAAATGAAAGACTCAGAGAGTGGGATGAGGAAGGTCAGTCAGCACCAGGTAGATCATCCAGGTAAAGCACAAGGTAGGTCATCCAGGGGTGGCTCAGAGCCTGGTGCTGATCCCATATGGACAAAGAGGGTTTCTTTTCTGCAGGGGCACCTCCCATCCCATAAGTGAGCCCTGCAGGGGTGGTGATGCTGCCACTGTGGGATGCCCCATCACCCCACAGACATCTGTCCTCTCCCCCTGCCTGGGGGAACTGGTGCTCAGAATTGCACCCGAGCCTGTTCTGGCCTTCTCCACACAAAAATTACAGCAGCAGTGTGAGCTCCCCCTTCCCACCGTGCTGCCAAAGAGGATTGGCAGGGAGAGGAGAGCAGATCCCCAAACACCTCTGGGATGCACATCCCTGCAGAAAAAACCTCACCCACACAAGGAGAGGGCAGTGGGGGTCGAGCAGCAGAGAAAATGAGTCAATGTGACAAAAATGAGCTCCCGGGGAGCTGCACCCCGTGGTTCCCCTGAAACCTGTGCCAAATATGAGGAAATCCCACTGCAATACTTCCCCCCATACCCCTCCTTCTGCCCTGCACTCACCCCCAAATGCAATAAGCCTAATTCTCCTCTTTTTTAATTTATTTCTCCCATAGACAAGCAAACAAACAACTCAATGCCAGAGGGAGAAGACCACAGATTCTCCCGGCAAAGCCCCTCCCAGTGAGGGCTCAAACTGCATCATTGGAGCACTGGAGAAAAAGGAAGAGAGCAAAGCTCTGGAGGAGCAGAGGTGTGCCAGGGATGGGGGAAGGCTTGGGATTCCTTGAATGTAACACAGAAAATCGCATATGCATGAGCCTGAATGAGACATCCCCAGGCAGCACCTCCCAGCCTGGCAGTGGTTCAGGTGTCCCCTCGATTCAGGCCCTGGCATCCAAGTCTCCACCGCGGATTTTTTTTTTTTTTTTTTCCTCCTCCTTTTCCTTTCCTCTCTCCCTTTCTGGAGAGCGTACGCTGGCAGCCTGCCGCGCTCACGTCTGCCTCCCACTTCACCCCCATCTGCCATTGTTTCCAAGCAGTTTAGGAAACAGCACTGAGAACAATTAGAAAAGATAACGAGGAAGAATTACATAATTACAGGCCACCGCATCCAAAGCATTTTCCCAGTCTGAGCTCTGCCTGGGGGAGGGAGAGGGACTTAATCACACTCTGTCTTTGCCTTAACTTGACTGCCTCACCATCATCATCATCATCATCACTGTGGTAACTGGAGAGAGGCATCTCCTCCTGCAGATGGACACTGCAAGCTGCCACAAGAAAGGGTTTCTCCCAGAAATCCACTTGGGCTTGAGAGGAAGGGATATCTTTCTTCCTGCCATGCCTTGTCTGTCTGGGGGAGGTTTCAGCCCTGCCCAGCTGGATCTCATTGGAGCAGCAGACTTCACCAGCGGCAAGAAGGAAGATGCTCAAGGAATTAATCTGCTCTCAAAGTCCCCAGTGAGGCTTATGCAATATTCCCCAGCTAAGCCAGGCTCTGATGTGCCAGCAGGAAGATCATGAACTGCCAGCAAGACACCAGGGGCAGCTCCACACACTGGGAAAAACCTGTGCCCGTATTACGAGCACCATCCCAAAGCCATTCCTGCAAGGACATTTTGCTCCAAGGAAACCTGCTTGTGTGGCTGTAGCTCACCCAGGTTACACACCTGAACTCTCCTCCACCCCTCCCACCCAAGTCCTGCTGGGCATTTCACCTGTGTGGCCCCAGCCACTCATTGTCCCAGTATTTTCCCAATTACCTGCCGTGACACCGGAGTCCGGGTTCCTCCAGGTGGCCCGGAGGTGAAGCCAGGAATGTCAGTGCTGAATGGCTGCTGCCTGCCTTGCTAAACACCTGCCTAATTCCCCTTCTCCGATTCCCCTGCCCCTCCCCACACAACAGGTTCACCACCTGCCACCTCTGGCACTAGAGCTGCCGGGGAATAGAAGGCCTGGAAAGGAGAGGCTTTCCCAGGAGAGCACTGTCTTGGATGCTTTTCTTCGGAGGATTTCAAAGCAATTCTCCTGTCATCATCCTCGTGCAGATGGAGGCAGGGGCTGCTGTGTGAACTGATATTTGATCTGGCTTCAGAGCAGCTCAGAGCTCACTGCATCCTCCTTGCCTCGCTGGGGTTGGCTTGCTGCTCAGCCATTATTTCTGGGAGTGAAAAAAAAAAACCATCTTCGAATTTAAAGATCCACTTCTTTGGCCGTAAGTGACTCTTAACAAACATCAGAGTAATTAAAAAATCTCCCAAAAGCATGGGAACACGAAAAATGCCTTTGATAGCTGCTCTGAGGATGGAGGCTCTCTCATCCTGGCCCGGTGTGTCACAGATGTTAACTGTGAATTCCCCTTCATTCTTTAACCTCCTGAGCTCAGCAATTCCACCATTACCGTGTCCTTCCTGATCGAGGTGTAATTCAGAGCTTTTGAAATTAAACCCCTTTCATGGCACCTTTGATTGAGACATTCCTGCAGAAGGACTCCAGGGCCTCTCTGCTCCCTTTTAAGATGCCATGAAAGTGAGGAACTGTCCAAGCTTTGAGGGAGAGCTTGAAATTTGAAAATCCGAGAAATTACACACAACATGGGGGTGTTCAGAAGTTCCTACAAGTTTGGAGCAAAAGGGTTGGGCTTTTTGGAGGTTTCTTCTTCAATTTTGGCTGTTGGGTGTTCTCCACTTATCATCAGATCTTGCTGGGCAAGCAAAGCATTAAGAGATCATTGTCCAAAAATACCCATTTTGTCATTTAAAGTAAGTCAGTGCAGCCCAAGTTTAGGGGAATCACACAGATAAATCACACAGATAAAAGATGGAGAAGTTTCCAAATTAACTCCTCTGAGATCCATCATCACAGGGAGCGTTCAGACCTGGATCACATAAATTTAAGGTAATTTAGGAAACCAGTCACTGCTGCTGCATCAGGCAGTGAGAGGGAGAAGGCACCTTTGGAGAGCAGCTCAGATCCAAGGGTGGTACACACCTGGATGTAGAAATGGCTCAGCAGAGCCTGGGGAAGGTTCTGTCCTTGCCCATGGCAGGGGGGTGGAACTTCACGGTCTTTAAAATCCCTTCCAAAACATTCTGTGATTCCATGAAGCCCAAGGGAGTCCTGGCAGGTCACTCAGGTTGAGCCTGTGTTACTGGAGGATTTTACCACAAATACATAAAATAAACCACAAATAAGGACTGAAGTGGCATTAACTTCCATCCTGCTGAGGAAGTCTGGACAATGATGCAATACTGGAAAAAAATTAACAGATTTTCCATGGATTTTAGCAAGTCCATGGAAGTTTACCTCGGATTTCATAACTCCTGCTATCATTTAGGTTGGAAAAGCCCTCCAAGAGCATCGAGTCCAACTGCTCCCCCAGCACTGCCAAGGCCACCACTGACCCACGTCCCCAAGTGCCACATCCACATGGATTTTAAATCCCTCCAGGAATGGCAATTCCAGCACTTCTCAGGGCTCAACAACCCCTCCAGTGAAGAAATTAATCAAATGTAAACCTCCCCTGGCACAACTTGAGGTCGTTCCCTCTTGTCCTGTCCCTTGTTCCCTGGGAGCAGAGCCCGACCCCCACCTGGCTCCACCCTCCAGGGAGTTGTGGAGGAAAATCTCTGGAACTTTTAAGCCATCCCATGTTTAGGGTTTCCCAGGCCCACTCTGGATGCAGTAAAACACTGAAATAACTCCTCCATACAATATAGTAAAATAATATATAACATTATAGTATCATATCCTCAGTAGCTCCTGCAGAGAGGAGTTTCCTGCAGAATCTGAAGAGCTTAGGATGGACTTGGAAAGAGCCAGGGGAGTTCCCAGGGAAGGGATAAAAGCAGCAGCACACAGGGAGGAGCCTACGTTTATGGAGAGGCTTCTGTGTTTTAGAAGAAAACGCAGAAACAAAGCGGGAGGTTGGTAAAAATAAAAAAAAAAAAAAAAAATCCATGTTTGAAAGCAGGGCTGAATGATCTAGGAGGAAAATTCTCCTCAAAGCTTTGCAGGGGCCCTCAATGGCCCTTCAGCACAGCTGCACAATGACACCACCACAGGGGAGGGGCTGCTTTCCACCCACTTGAGAGGAATGAGAGCTCCTCTCCCAAGGTGGGGAGCCCAGGCAGGGGTGGGAAAGGTTCTTTTGTCTCTCAGAACCACTCCTCGTGGCACTGGCTTGATTTCCCATTGTCCCAAAGGTGGCTTCCCATCACTGCCACCATTCCCAAGAGGGGTGAGGGGATGGAGAAGAGTCACTACTAAGATGAGGACCCCAGTGGGGTAGAGCCCTTCAGAGGCTCAGAGCATCCCAGCTCCGATGGGAGGAGGGTTATCCTGGGATATTCTCCCCTGCTCCCACAGCACTGTGACCCTCCAGGGCCCATCCAGGCCTCACTTTATGGGGTCCCTACCAGCAGGGAGGGTCTCCCACCCTCCCAGCCCTCCCTGGGATGAGCAGCTTCTCTCTGGTCCCCAGAGCCCACCTGCACCACCTCACCCCGGGAGAGCAAATCTCCAACAAAACAACGGCAGAGAAGAAGCATTGAGGGCGGGAGAGGAAGGAAAAGTGGTTTCAAAACCTGGACACATCAAGAGACTGTTTCCATGGCAACCTCTTGTTCCTCCAGCAGCTCAAGCCTGTTTTAATCAGTGGTAGCATTTACCAATAAACTCTGCTGGGGTCTGCGCTCCCTTCCTAGAGTACCAGCACTGGGATGGGTGGGGCCATGCATTCCCAGAAGCAGGGATCAGGGAAATTGTTTGTCCCATGGTTTGTTCCACGTTTGTTCCATGGGGCTTCCTGAGCTGGAGGCAAAGTGCCCTGACGCCTGCCCCGTGGCAGGGATGGGGTGCCAGGGATGCTCCAGGCACGCTCACCTCTGCAAACATCCTGAAAATCTCAACCCAAGCAGCTTCACAGCCTCCTCAACCAGCAAGTTTAGCCCTTGGTGGTTTGCAAAGCTGCCCCAAAAGACTTCAGGTGCCAGGGCTGCCTGTAGGGAACAAACCAGGGTGGAGGCAGGCGTGGTGGAAAAGGTCCAGAGGGGAGCTGCTGTGGTGGAGGACACACTGTGGTCATGGAGGTGGCACCTGGAGGAGGTGAACAGCTCAGTCCTCAGCACTGGACACAGGGGATCTTGGTTTGGGTTATTCCCACTGGTCTGGTCCAAGCACACTTTGCTGCCTGGAGCCTGTGAGATGCCAGATCTTCCACGGCAGTTTCCATGTTTGTAATGGTGTCATTTCTAAGGAGTCCGAGAAGAAAAGGTTGAAATTCAGCTCTGGTTCAACTCCAAAACAGCAGGTCTTGGTTAGAGGGTTCAAATCAACTTCCAGTCCAAGTTCATCCCAAATCCCCCAATATTTCACAAATTTAACCCAACTGATCAAAACTCTATAATGCCCTTGGCCTCTGCAAAAAAACCCAATTCCTCAAGCAGGAAGTGTCAGGATCCTCAGCTAAAAATCTTCATGCTCACTCCTTAAACAGCATCTCTCATTGGGGTCTGAGTTAAAACTCAGAGATGTTGACTTGTCATCAATCAACACAGGGCAAGCATTACCCACAGCAAAATATTTCTTAATAGCTTGGAAAAGTTTGAGAAGTTTCTTTGTAAAATTGCAGCATCGAATATGTTGATATTTCATTTTGAAGGAATTTTTAGTAGACTGTTTTAAATGACAAAAGTTAGAAAGTATCAAAGTGAGGAGGAAAATATTTCACGAAGCTTCAAATATTTAACAATGCTCTGTGTTAAAGCATTGCATTTTCTTGATGCTTTTTAAATGCCTTCATTTTAAAAGAAAACTGGGGAAATGAGTTTAGGTCAACCAGAAGATTTTCCATGTGTTTTTGCTTTGAGCCACTGAACCTAAAATCAATTATTTGTACATGTTTAGCCCTGATCCATGACTAGGACTTATCTAGTAATTCAAATAAGCACAAATTGACAGTAATCTCATTTTGTTTGGGTTTGCTCTCTGCAGATGTTCTAATGGACCAGTTTGCTTTCTGCAGATGGACCAGTGTAGCACCAGGGAATTTTTCAAGCATAAACATGGGGAGAAATTTTCAGGGAATGCCTCTGGAGAGAGAATTTTGAACACATTTACCTACTTTTCTGCCTATGGCAGGGCACGGAAACAAGAGGTCTGTGGCATCAGACCACCAAATTTCATGGGATTGAGGTAAGTGCCTGATAAAGCTCCCTGCTTTTTCCAGCAGGCATCACCCCACGGACCTGAAGCAAAAAAATTCTTTGCACAGCACCTGCCTTGGGGCATCCTGGGTGCCCAAGGTCTGCACAAAACAAAATTCAGGGCAGAAAAATCCACCGCAGGCCTTAAATACAGGAGCAGCACACAAACCATGCCAGGAATGCCTCTTCCCCATGGCAAGCTCTGTCCCTGGTGCCTCTGTGCACCTCCCCTCCAGCTCGTGCTCACTGTAAATATTTCAAATGCTGGATGTCCCTGGGGACCCCCTGGGCTGAGCACTGAGCAGCTGAACAGCAGCCAAGGTTAACAAATCAGAGTGAAATGTCACGGCTTAGCCCTTCCTTCCTTCCCTGGCACCCTCCAGAGCGCGGATTCAAGCTCCACAAGCCACGGGGTGTTGTTGTATTTGTTTTTTCTTGCAGGGAGCTATTCCCATCCAATGCTTTGCCTGAGAGCTGCTGTGATTAATAGGTGATGTGCCAAAAGCCACAGACTATTATTATTATTATGGCAACATTTCGAGGTCACCACCAAGAGCAGGGTCCCATTGTGCCAGGCACTGCACGCTGCTGGAAGTGGTCCCTGACTGAGAAAACCTCCATCTAAATAGGAATTCCTGGGAACAGGCAAACAAAATACACAAAATTCTAAGTGCTGTGGGTTTTTTTTTTTCTACAATTTCATGCACGAGGCAAGCAGTGGAAGAGAATAAATGTTCCCCAATACCCTGACACCCAACATGCTCCACCATGCTGGGGATTAATTAATGTTCGTGCATAATCACTCCAGCATTTCTCAGAGTACGTGCACGGCTACAAGGCTGAAGTTACATCTGCAAGGTTAGACCAGCACGTTCATGAGGAAAAAAAAAAAAAAAAAAACAAAAAACCCAGGCAAAACCAAGCAAAGAAACCCCAAACTGATGTTAGACAACATTAGAAAGCCATGCCTTCAGTGCAGATTTCCTGCTGCATCCTGGAGAGTTCAACGTTCCCTCTTTGCCACATGCATGTTACCAGAACTGCCTCATTTTCTAAAAAGATAAACCTAAACACCAGGTCAAGGGATTTGGCCAAGGATTCTGAGAACTTTGGTGGCAATGGCACAGAGAAACCCCTGAAATCAGAACAGCTTGTCCAGTGAACACACTGGATCCTACACCCGGCCCTGGAATATTCTGCATCCTTCACTTCCCTACACCACGGACTTTTTTGGAAACCTTCTGGCCTCCCACGTGGAAAATACAGGTTTTGCTTGATTTTTGTCAGCTGGTGAGAAATGGAGATTCAGGCACTCAGAGGAAATATTTTGTGTCCTACAGTCCCACAGATGAACTCCCAAATTCAGTCAGTTGTAAAACAGGGGTGAGTAATATTCTACCTCCAGTTTTCCATCTGCCTTTGTGCTCCGGTTTCATTCCATCCCCAGTAAGACACGGATGTACACAGAGAGAGGAAACAACCAAAAGGATAAAATACACAGAACTAAAAGCACAGACATTATTTAAGAGCTGCATTTACCTACAAGCTGTAAGTTCCTTATCCCCCCGAAGTTTTTAATTTTCAAGCTTTTTACAACTTTGTGCCCAGGGGCTGAAATCTGAACCCTGCCTACATCTACTTTTCAGCACTTATTCCAGAATTGATGGGTTTTTTCAAGTCTTCATGGACACCTGTGTTGTCAGCACTGGGAAAGGAAAAAAGAAGACCCAAAACCAGGCTACCAACCAGACACTCTTTTTAGCTGAACCCAGACTGGGCAGAAGGAGACCTAAGAGCATGGCAGATCAGTTTTAGGATTTTTCCCGCTTTCCCCTTGAAGGAAACCACATGGTGGAAATGGGCAGAGGGATGTTTTCCCCTCTGAAATCCATGTCCATGACCAACATGTGCCCATTTTTCTGTTCTCTCAGCCTTGAACCTCCACTGGCAAGGTATGGACAAGTGACCTCCTCTTCTCTGTCACCCTCCTCTGCCCTTCCCACCTCCTGGTGGCCAAGCCCTGGCTCTGGATCTCATCTCAGCTGCGTTATCCAAAAAAAAACCCCACAAAATCCTCTCGTGTCGTCTCCTCTGCTCCCAAGAGCAAGGTGTGAGTCAGATCCAGAGTAAACCCTCTTCCCAGGGCTATTCCAGCCTCACACAAAGGAAAAAGAACTGAAAAGAGGGAGAGGGAGAAGTATTTCTGGGAATGCCTTGTGCAGCACTCGAGCGACTGGGATGTTGTTGCGCACTGGGGCTCCTTTCTACGCCCAATAGGAATAAATCCTCCATTATCACACAGCACAGTGTGGCTTTTTATATTGAGTAAGAGCCACTTCCACTTCAGAAATAGAATAAATAAGTAAATAAGAGTAAATAATACAGAAAAAGCTGCCGTGGATCCTGTTGGGATATTACATTTGCCCAGGCCCGTCAAGCCACGCACGCTCGACTCCGCGTCGGAAATTCCATTATGATACAAAACAGCCAGCTTGGGAGGGAAAGGAAGTTGTCCCCCCATAAAACCCAATTTGCCTCCTTTTTGCAGTGCTGTCTCTGAACTAACCAGCCTGAAACTGCCTGAAAACAGTCTGACATGCAATTTATACTGTGGTGGAGGGAAATAATTTCCCTTAAAGATGAGAGGTCGTCAAGTGAATCAGAAAACATTTACACCTGTGGAAGAGAAGTTTAATGTAACATTCTGGGAGAATTAAACCAATAACTTTCCCTAAAAAAAAAAAAAAAAAAAAAAAAAAAAGACAAATAAAGCCCAAATCCACCATAACTCCCTGCAATGCTGCTGATGGAATCAAACAAATCTCTCCTCCATGGATAGTTATGAGCTGTCCCTTGTTTGTCCAAAGGACAAATCAAAAAAGAGCTGGGGCTTTGCAAGTGCTTCTGAGCTTTTCCATGCTCATGAAATAGTCATCATGTTTATCTCTGCAGGAGAAAAAAAAAATCTCTTCTTAGGGGGAAAAAAATATTTTAAAAGAAGGAGGTTTGAAGGTAAGAGCCATGTGGCACACCAGAGGAGAGGGGGAAAAAACACGAAGAGCACAAAGCCATCCCCAGCAGAACCTTAGCCAGAAACAGCCCCTGGAAATCCTTTCCCTTTATTACAGAGTGTTAAAAGAAAATGAAAACCAACAAGAAGCAGGGATGGTTTTATCAGGCCTCCACAAAAGTTGAACTGCTCCTGGGAGCCTCTTTTTTCCCCAGCCCGTTCTGAGGAATTCAGCAGCGACGGAAAAGATGAGTTCTCCTGTGTACACCACCCATAATTCCACTGTGGGATTTGATGTTTCAAAAGGAAGCTTCAATCCCCATGAATAAAAGCAAGTGTTTGAAAGAGATTATTCACCTGCCAGGTCCCCTAGACAGGGGGGAACTGCTGGCTTACAGCAGGTCTGTGATAGGACAGACTTTACCCCTCCTAGTCTAGATCCAAGCAGAGACATCAGCAATGAATTTCCCTCAAGTGCTGATAGGAGAGAAGTTATCTGCAGCTCTTCCTTCTCTTTGTGTCCTCCTCACATCTGGAGCAGTAACCCTGGGCTGTCCCTTTCTCCCAGGGCTGATATGGTTTTGCTTTTTCTGAAAGAGCAAAAAAGATCTGACTTAAGAGGGAGCCTTCTTTATTTGTTCCAAAGGCAAAGCTCCATCTCATGGTTATTGGACTCTCCTCCCACTTACATCTGAGGCTGTTTGTTGCCTGCTCTGAGTTCCCTTCACATTCTCCCTGCTGCTTGACTTTCCCCAAATTACCTGTGCTACAGACCTTGGGAAGAGACAGCCAGTGATAACCTTGGAGATAACTCCAGGTTTTCCATCTACTGGGAGGAGAGAAAATAGCTTTAAATAAAAATGTAAATTTAAAGTAGAAGGAGGACAAGAGGTGATAACAACAGCCAGGTCCTGCTGTCAAATAGCTCAGTGTAGTGTTTACCCTTCATATAAAGCCATGAATTAGTCAAGGGCTTTTCAATCCTGAAAAGATCCAGCAGTGATTCCAGTTCAGTTCCTCTGTTTTGCAGGTGCTCTCAGAAACATGAGTGATGGAAACAATTAATTAAAAGCACACTCCTGCCTTCCCAGTTTCCCTCCAAACAGCCCTAAAGTCACTTTTCCCCCCCCTGCTTTCCTCCTCTTTGGGCCAGCAGGTCTCTTTTATGTTCCTGGGGCTCATAAAAGCATCATCCATCCTAAAGCATGGAGAAAAGAACGGAAGAGAGCAGTTCCATCTTCCCAGGAGACAGCAGCCACCTCCATGCTCCAAAGGATGCTCAGACACCTCAGCTGCCTCTCATGAGAAATT
Source organism: Vidua macroura (assembly GCF_024509145.1). Lineage (NCBI taxonomy): Eukaryota > Metazoa > Chordata > Aves > Passeriformes > Viduidae > Vidua > Vidua macroura. The sequence goes on from NC_071575.1 coordinate 71,090,342, forward strand.
GAGACAAATCCCAAAGACTTTTTTAAAAAAACTCCCTCAGAACTATTCCTTACAACAGCCATGCTACTTGAAGCTGGGAAAATTAAGCTGGTCCATCTTCACACTCTTCCTCAGGGAAAAGTTTTTTGCATACACAGGGGGTTGGACTGGTCCTAAAAGTGACCTCGACCAGGCAGCACTTCAAGCACCTGTGTGAAGATGAAAGACAGCTCTACTCTCTTATTTAAGCTCTCTCAGTCCAGACAAAAAAAGAAAAAAAAAAAAAAAAAAAGTCACCTGGAGTAGCACAAATTTCAGTGTAGACAATAAAAACTGTGTTTTACCATACACTTATCTTCTTTTGCTTTAGGGAAGCATTATGGAATATAGAAAATTTAAGAAGCAGAAAGTCGTGGGAGAAGGAGAGAGAGAGGAAAAAAAACTAATAAAGAGGAAGGAGAAAAAAAATCTACATTAAAAATATATAATTAGCAGAAATTCTGCCCTGACACAAATTAGTCCTGATCTTTTAGACATCATCCCAGGGAGGGAAAAAGGGTGAGGGAACCCAATTTCCTGCCCTTCTTCAATGGAGTTTCTCAGTGCCAAAGCAGCAGAGTATTCCCACCATCCCAGCCTATATTTAATGCTACAATACCCATATTTGCACAGTGGAGGAAAGAAAAATACAGATGCTCTGGGCTAATCCTACAAGGAATTTGTTGTTCTGCTGCCCAGCAGTCCTTTAAGGAAGAAAGCAATGGATCCTTCTGGATCTGAAGCCAACATGAGCAGATGTGTGATGGTACAGAATTCCAGCATTCCAGACCTGGCATTTTGCTCCATGGCTGTAATCTGGTATTTTTGACACACAATTTGTGGGACAAATTGATTGCACAGCAGGAATTCTGTGCTATCACACTGCTGCTTTCAGCCTCACTGTGGATGTGAACACCTTTCCACTCACAGGGGAATGCTTGTAACCTCCAACGAGGACTGAAATTATACTGCAGAAATTTTTGAGCAATTCCCATCTCTGCCTGAATAGGCGAGACTCCAGAAGAAGCAGAGACTAAGTCACCAGTAACCCTCAGAACCAGCTTGTTCCTTGTTCACAGAACAATTCCCAAAAAAGAGCACAAATCCCAGGTAATCCTCGAGGTCACCTGGCTCAGAAATTTTATTCAGATCCCCAGCAAGTCATCCCATATCATCTATTTTCCTATGGTAGCCTAATTGCTTTTTTCTGACTGGTAGAAGGATACAGGTTCTGCTTTTCCTTGGTATGACTGAAAATAAGAATCATTTGAAAATAATTAAAACTTGCAAATTTTCATTCAGAGGTGACTCATTCCCTTCAAAAGTCCCTCATCCTTACAGCGAAGAAGACAATGAACACTTGATCTCTATCCAATTTCCACAGAAATTCCTCCCTCCGCTCCCAAAAAGAACTCACCAACCCAACAACAACAAAAATCAAACAATGCTAAAAGCTGGATTTCCCAGCAGGAAAGGAAAACAGAGGAATAATATCTGGTAGGAGACCTGTCTCCACCAGTTTCCAGGTGATTTTTAATCCATTCAGACTTTATATCTTTTGTCCACGTTTGCTGTTTTTACCAAACACTTAACCACTCCGTAACAGCTCCTCCTTTACCAAAACCTCCTTTTCAGCAGCAAAAACTGAGATCTTCCACTTCCATGCTCTCCCAGGTATTGTAAATGCAGGTGAAGCCGGTGGGAAGAAATGCTGATGTCTGACACCAGCTCAGAAGGCTGAATGATTTCTTTATTATAACTATGCTATAATCCATTAATATACTATTTAAAGGAGATACTAAAACTACAAACCTACTTGTTCTAACTCCCATATCTCACTCACAACTCGTGACCCTCTCTGGAGAGTCCAGCCACAGGTGGGTTGGATTGGCCACCAGGCTCAAAAAATCCTCACCAGAATCCAATCAAGCAATCAGCCCAGGTAAACAATTCTCCAAACACATTCCACATGGGAAAAACAAGGAGCAGAAATAGAAATTGTTCTCTCTTTCTTCTCTCTGTGCTCCTCTATGAAAAATCCTGACAGAAAGAATATGCCTGCCACAACCAGGACTTGACTTTATGGATATGTCAGATCCATCTGAGCTTGACCAAACCACTCCCAAATTTCAGCAGCAAATCCAGATCCAGATCCCCTCTCTCCTCACAGCCTCTGGTTGTGCACATCCATCGCGCACATTTTCATTAGGAGCATTTTGCAAGGGATCTGTTGATTCATTGTAATAGAATTGCAAACAAATGGCATCATTTTCCCCTCACATTCTTCCTGGAGAATTCAGAGCTGATTTCCAGGCATTGTCAGGCTACTTGACTGACGCTTCTGCTTGATTTGAACCCTTTGAGATTTCTCGCTGCAGCCACTTCTGCTCATCAGTTCTTCTGCAAGAACTCAAGAGCTTGCAGGAGCTTGGGCACCTGTGTTAGCTGACACAGGCTCCACACTCCCCTATTCTGTACTTGATTTAGAACTGCTTTGCCTTGGAATCTGAATGTGACAGTGAAAAGTGAGGACTGAGGGGGCAAAATTCTATATTTCATGTAGTTCCTCTGATTTCAATATTTGCTATGTGCCAGATGTGCATTTTTATCCCACCCAGACCTCCAATGCTCTAGGAAGTCAATGCACTATTTAATCCATCAAGTGCTGGAATTTTTTTTTTATTTTTTCCTATGTGATTTTTTTTTTTTTTTTAACAGACAAATGTGAATTTGCCATGGCTGCTGTTAGGTCTGAAACCACAGCAAAATACCTTCAAATGCTTTCTTTGCTTGCGTAGAGACCCATAATAATGGGACTCACACACCTTCACAAAAATTCCTGGATCTTGATGTGGCAGACTTACATAGAGAAGTTTAGGATCTTGCAGAGGAAAATAGAGGGAAAGCAGCAGGAAATTATTTGATCCCAGCTCTGCAAAACTGGGCCTTTCTGGAAGATCAGTGCCAGCAGAGCAACCCACGTAAAGGTGGCACTTTGAAAAGTCTTTCTTCTCATCAGAGAAAACAACAGGATATAAAAAGTCCTTTTGGGATCTGTTCAGCTCCCAGGGAAATCACCAGGAATTTTTGCACTGCTGTCACTGGGACCTGCATCCTAATGGAACATTTTTAGGGTATTTCAGCATATTCTGCCTTAAAACAATGATATTTGGACACCTTCAGTACTGAAGTGTCTTCACACCCCCATGAATCATAGAATCCCAGAATGGTTTGGGTTGGAAGGAACCTTAAATATTGTCCATTTCCATGGCAGGGACACCTTCCACCATCCCAGGGTGCTCCAAGCCCCATCCAGCCTGGCCTTGGACACTTCCAGGGATCCAGAGCAGCCACAGCTTCTCTGGGCACCCTGTGCCAGGGCCTCCCCACCCTGACAGAGGATTTCCTCCTCACAACTGATGTCAACCTCTCCTCTTCGTTTAAAACTGCTCCCCCTCACCCTCTGCCTGGGGATAAAGTCACTTCCTCCCTTTTTTCTAAGCCCTCTAAGAGCTGCAAGGCCGCAAGGAACCTGGACTACAATGTCAGAGGTCAGCTCTCCCTGCAAAGGACCAATTAGGGATGCCAATTGTCCGATCCATCTACTAATTTATGACTTTAAAACAAAGCACCAGGGCATCAAAGCCACCTTCATTCAGTACCAGTGCAGAATCCCCAGCTCACGAGGCAAAGGATGCCCAGGGTTCAGGATGTTAAGCAGGAAACACAGGGAAAAATCTTTCAGTGCAGGAAACAATCAATTCAAAATGAGTGAAATTGTTTGAGACCTTTAAAACCAAATTGTGCAGAGCCCTGGGTAACACACGGGGTTGATGTTAACTACGAGGAGATAATTGACAAACCCTTCCAAACTTTGCTGACTGGATAACTGAGCCCTCACTCAGCTGGATTCAAAGTGATCCCTTGCAGAGACCTGAGGGCATCTCAGTGCAGGAATGAGCTCCTCTCTGCTCCTCTGCCTCCCACACAGCTCGTGGAAAGCCTGGCCCAGTGCCATTAATAATGATATCTCCTGGGTGTGTTTCCCTTCCGACTGGCTGACTGATTTTATTACTGTGGCAGAGAACTGCAAAATATGAAGTGCTCGGTGTAGCAAAATGACATTTGTGTAAGTTATATTGTAAATAGTTACTGACACGCTGACGTTGTTGGTAATGTAAGGATGGTAAGAGGCTATTAATTACATTAGTGCTTAATCAGCACTGAGCACTGCTGCTCTCCTCTCCAGTCCAGCTGCTCGGCTGCTGAGGTGTCCTCCAGAGAGGAGGATGGGGATGCAGGAGAGTGCTGCTGATGCCCAAATGATGGTGCACGGCAGGGCAAGGCTCCGCTCAACATCTGTGCACATCTGGAGCCAAGATGGGATTGCTGCCTTTATGAGCCCTAAATGGATGGGGTGTCTGGAAGATTTCTGTGGTGTCCAAGCCCTGAACTGAATCTGTGAGGAGAAAGGGCCTTCAGCCTCTTCCTGGTTCCTCGGATGAGCATCAAAAATCATCCTTCTTGTGTTGTTTTTTTTTTCCTGCCTTCTCTTCCCTGTTTCCTCACCTCCTTAGAAAACCCTGCTGCAAATCTGAGAAACAGTTTCAGTGCTGGAATAACTCAGGCTTTCCCCATGCCCCCAAAAATAATGTACATCCCGGGCAGAAAAGACCATTTCACACCTTCATGGATACAATTCTCATGTTTATGAGAATGTCTAAACCCCTGGGATTTATGAACTCTGATATCTTCATCGCTTACTTCAGGAAATGGCCTCAAGTTGCACCAGGGAAGGTTGAGGTTGGATACTAGGGAAAAAAAATTTCATGGAAAAGGTTGTCAAGCCTGGGAACAGGCTGGCCAAGACAGAGGTGGAGTCCCCATCCCTGGAGGGATTTAAAAGCCATGTGGATGTGGCACTTGGGGACACTGTGTAGCGGTGGCATTGGCAGTGCTGCGGGAATGATTGGACTTGATGGTCTTAGAGGTTGTGTTTTTTTAACCTAAATGATTCCATGATTCTGTTTTGTAAAATCTGTTCTTTTGCTCATTCTGCCAGAGTTCATTGCAGGTCAGATCCAGAATCTTTGAGACTCTAAGCAGCCAGAGCACGAGGGCAGAAAAAGACCTGTAAAGTCATCGAGTGTGACCTTCTTTTAGTGCAAGATGAGGCTCCCTTGGGGAGACCAGGGCAAAAGGACACAGAGAGACAGCTCTTGTACTGGGAGAACTATTAGCCCAATGAGTTGAAAAAGTGACAGACTGATAAGAAATAGCCTGAGCATGAGGGATAACTTCCTGACAGCAAGAACCACCAGACTGCAGGGGAGAGGCCGGGGGGAAAACGTCGAGAGGAGCAGCAGTCGAGACACTCAGAACAAAATCTATCTGGAAAGAAACCTGCAGTGACCAGGAGACTAAACTAAGCCCAGTATCTTGGCAATCAGTCTTTTCCATAGCTAATAATTCACGAGGAGATGTCTGGAGACACAAACAATGTCCAGAGAGGAATGCAGTTGACATATTCGACTTCACCGAGCGAGCGAACAACTTCTGCAGCTCATGTGTCCCCTGGGAGCTGGTGCAGCTGAACACAGAGATTTGCAAAAAGGCCAGAATGCAAATCCCTCCCCGGCACTGGCCAGCAGCAATGCAAGATTCACCAGTACACATGTCCTTACAGGCAGCAGTGTCCCAGCACTTCAAGGCTTCCGATCTCCAGGTGATCCCAGGGAATGATTTGAGGATCATCCAGTGGAGATTTGAAATTAAGGACAGGTCTTTTATCAGTAGAAAGCCATGCAGGAAAGCCTTTGCCTGATCCCTTCCCACAATTTTCACCTTGGATATTGAGTGACAGCACAGCCGAATAAGAATGACAGAATGGTTTGGGTTGGAAGGAACCTTAAAGATCATCCAGTTCCAGCCCCTGCCACAGACAGGGACACCTTCCACTATCCCATTTTTCTCCAAGCCCTATCCAACCTGTCCTTGAACACTTCCAGGGATGGGAGATCCACAACTCCTCTGAGAAACCTGTTCCAGGGCCTCGCCACCCTCTGAATAAAGAATTTCTTCGTAACATCTAATCCAAAGCTGTCTTCTGCCAGTATGAACCCATTCCCCTCTGTTCTATCACCATCTGCCCATGGAAAATATCACTCTCCCCTTTTTTGTAAGTCCCTTTTCAAGTACTGAGAGGCCACTGCAGAAGCCATTCATCACCACAATGATCCCCGGGGAGTTCACCCAACCAAGGACAACATGCTCATCAACAGCTTCATGAAGGCCATGCTGATTCCAAAGATAAATCAAAAAATGGTTGGGATTATCCACTTCCAGGGCTGAAATGCTCCTAACTGGGATAGGAGATGCTGGGACATCAGACCCAGGAAGACTGAGTGCATCCAGCCCTGGAGATCTGAGTGAGGACTGCTTGAGAACAGCCCCTGAATCAAAGCTCACCTTCATTCCCTGGATCTGCCTCTGACACACTGCCTGACCTTGAGAAAGTCATTTAATCTTTCTGTGCCTCAGGATCTGCATAAAAATAATTATTATGGCTGATGCTTTACGGGAAAAGACTACTACCATATAAAACATCTTTCCAAAACGCCCTTTTCAAATCCTTCATCAGAAAAAAACAAAAATCTACAGGGGGTCAGAACTGTAGAATCTTATTAAGCCTTTCCCAGCGCCTCAGTGTGTTTGACTGACTCTCAATACACACTATGCTACATTTAAATCAGATTTTGAGGCTGTGAATTCTACATAAAACCTTCCATCTTACACCCGTGGCAGCTTTAAGTTCTGATGACGAATTGTATCTAATTAGTTATTTTGTCATTTGCAAAGATAGCTGGATAATAAATCAGTATTTCTAGCTAGAAAACTTTGACTTAGCATCTCTCCTCCTTCTTAATCAACTTTTGAGCCATTCATTAGGTTTTCATCCAGAAATCCTTTTTCAAACCATTGTCAAGGCACCAACATTCTTCATGTTAAAATGAAGCTGGAGATTGGGCAGTTATTTTCTTATTTTAGGGGGAAAAAAAATCGCTGATTGCTGTCAGCCAAGATACCATAATACATTCAGCTTAAATCTTATCTTCTGTAAAATAAACATTACTACAATTTTTCACCTCATTTTGAGCTCTCCAGCCAGAGAGCCAAGGCAGGGATTTGTTGACAGCAGTGTTGGCCAGAATAGCTTTTCTCCCTCTGCTTCTGGTTATCATCTCTGGGGAAGATGGTCAGAAAAAGGGGGAGTTTCTGATCCTCATTCATGCCAGCATCATTCCTCAAGCTGGTATGGTCCTTCCAAGAGGAGCAGTCTTCACCATCCCAATACAGAGTGCAGAAAAAAATTAATGAAGGGATTGATCCTTTCAGAGGGCTCCGTTCTTCCCTCCCACATCATTTCTCCTTCTCTCAAGGCACAAATTAGGAAGCAGATCTTTTATCTGCCACTCATCCCAAGTGCAGAGACAAAAGTTCTTCTGAGTGGAGCCACCACAGCTCAATCAGTGTCACAATTACTCCTGTCACTCACAGATTACATGATTCCTTCAGATTAAAGACCTCCTCGGAGCTGAAACTCTAAAACACCTCAGCATCACCTGCTCCTCACATAGCAGGAACAAAGGAAAGAGTTCATTCAGTAGGGAACTCTTCCAAGGCCAAAAAAAAAGGTGCTTGGGTTTGTTTTGGGTTTGGGGTTTTTGTTTGTTTGTTTGGGTTTTTTTTTTTGGCATGACTTATACCTCCAGTTATTTCAAATCAAATGGTATCTTGATTGGAAATATTTGATCAGCTTTCTGATCACAGCTTGGATTTTCTTCACCGAGTTTCCAGCCAGCAGGATCTTCCTTGCTGCAGCACCGGAGGGTTTCTGGAACTCTTTGGTTGCCTCCAAGCAAGGACCTGTGAGGGACAGCCAACACCCAGGCCTGGGGGATGGACCCTCCCTGTGCCCTACACTGCAGGGAAGGTCAGGATGAGCAGCCTGATTAGAAACTCAGGGTCAGGAGCAGGATCGAGGGAAGTCTGGGTGCACTGACCCTTGCAGTGAGCTCCATCACCTCGTGGCAGGAGGATATTCCACCTTCAATTCAATATCTGCCTAAAAAGGCCACAGGGAGTGTCAGAGGGAGCACAAAGGAATCCAGCAGGAGCGTGCAGAGCGTGCTGATGAATCCTAATGGCCTGACAGGGAGGGAAACTCATGGCCAGGACCATCCTCAGTGATTAGAGGAGGTCCCAGGGCACCCAGCAGGGAGGGAAGTCCCACATGGAGGACAAGAGCTTTGATGGACCGTTCTGCTCTGCATGCTCAGCTGTGTCCCCGTGCTGGTCCTGAGCTTTACCACGATAAAAATCACAGAATCATTGAGTCACTTAGGTCAGAAAAGACATTTGAAATCAAATCCAACCATTAAGATCACAGAATGGTTTGGGTTGGAAGGGACTTCAAAGATCATTTCATCATGGGCAGGGACACCTTCCACTAGCCCAGGTTGCTCCAAGCCCCGTCCAACCTGGCTTTGAACATTTTCAGGGATGGTGTATCCACAGCTTCTCTGGGAAACCTCTGCCAGGGCCTCACCACCCTTTCAATAATGAGGTTTTTTCCCCCTAATATCTAATCTAAACCTTCTCTCTCCCAGCTGAAAGCCATTCCCCCTTGTTCTGTCACTCCACAGCAGCAGGCAGATCGCAGCAAGCCTGCCCTGTTTTCCCAAGTTCAAAAACGAGCCCTGGATTCATTCATATGCACTTAAATCCTGGCATCTTTCACATGCCTGAAGGTTTCACCGTCTTCTGAGATTTCCACTTGAATTACAGCAGCAGTGGGAAAAGAGTGAATGAGTCACAGCCTGGAACTGTGCCCTCCTGCCATCCCCTGGAATCACACTCACAGATAACCCGAGGAGAGGCTGTGCCTCACGGAGCGCCAGGCGGCCGCGGTTTGAAACACGCCCCATGTTCCATCCCAACAAATCAACCTTCAGAGCTGCGGGAGGAGAAGTCAGACCCAGCTCAGGCACAAATCCAGCCCTGCTTTCTGCTCTCCTGGCCTCAGAGGTCATGCCGAGCTTGCAGGAGAACGTGAGGGAGCTGCCAATGGGTCCTCGACACGAAGGGCAGGGTCGTGGGGTGGTAAAAGAACACGAGGGGTTTTGGATGGTCCTGAATCCCACTGAAATGGGCTGAATCCCACTGAAATCCCACTGATCCATGGGCGACCTCACACCCCTTCCACAGACACTATTACTTACCCTTCACAGCCCTGAGGGCATCAGCTGTTGAAAAGAAAAGCTCTGATACCAAGCTGGAGGGCTGCAAGAAGATTTATCATGGAATCACAGAATGGTTTGGGTCAGAAAGGACATCCAAGATCATCCAGGTCCACCCCCTGCCATGGGCAGGGACACCTCCCACTATCCCAGTGTGCTCAGAGCCCAATCCATCCTGGCCTGGAACACCTCCAGGGATGGGCCAGCCACAACTTCAAGGCTTTAGCCTTGAAACTTTACATTTCAATGCATAAGCCAATCCTATAGGTGTACCCCTATAAAGGCAGGTGAAAGGGAAATATTCCCATAGGTTGGAATATCTTATTCCATCATAAAGTCACTACAGTTGGAAAATATCTCTAAGATCACCCAATCCAACCATCAGCAAACACCACCACACTCCTTCCTGACAGTTTTCCTGCTCCTTATCCTGAAACCAAGGGCAGAAAACCCCCAGAGGAGCTGGATTTCACATCCACTCTGATTCTCTCTTTGGTCAGCGGCGCTTTCTGCCCCGTGAAGCGCTCAGGTGTCATCTTTGTAATGGGAATTTTGGTCAGGGAGACGGGGAGCGGAGGGAAAGCAAGAAGCTGACACTTCTACATGCACCACATTCTAATTGGGGTCAAGGGATGCAACAGTTGGAGAGCAGCAAGTTATTTTCTGCATCACTGGCCTGTCAAAATTATGTTTTTGCTCAGAAACAAGGAAGGAAAAGGACAGAGTCTGGGAACAGCTCCCTGTCAAGTCACTTCTAGGAAATGTGGAGCGCCAGCAGCTGCCACCCTGAGCTGGGCACAGCAAGGTGCTCCATCCTCATTATCCTGGAGATGGTGTGGAGCTGTGATGGTGATTGGAGAACCTCAAGCAGCCCCAACAGAAGGAGGAAAAGCAATTTGAGGCAAAAGTAATCATTTTCACACGTAGCTTTGCCCATGAGGTGACACAATCCTGTTGACATTTGGTGGACTTTGCACCCAGTTCTCGAGGGCATCAGGGGTGAAGTAATCACCTTTTTTACAACACCTTTGCACCATCAGGCAAATTTCCCAAATCCCAAAAAAATCCAGCCCCACCTGAGTGCAAAAGCCAAGCATTTCCCTCCTTTCCCAGCTCATTCCAAGAGAAAGACTGTGAGCCAGAAATCTGGAAAGCTAAAGACCCATGTTCCAGCTGGTCAATGGTGTGAGCCCAAATCCTCAGCTGGAAAAGTCTCTCCCTGATGATGGAACAGCTGCAGGCTCGATGTGGATGTGGAAGAAGAGGGAGAAGAGCTCTTGTGATGATCATCTCCAGCTTTGGCTGGAGAGGACAGAGGGTCTGAGGGGCATGATGAAAGCAAGGACAGGGACAGACAGATTAAATTTGTGAGAGGCAGGATATAGTCCTGTGAGAAAACCACAAAAAGTGTTTTCATCACAGAGCTGGAGAGGAAAACATATAAAATTTTGGGCTATTACCAAAGTTAGAAGGGCTGAACTGGGGATTCCAGAGACAGATACACCTGTGCACCCCCAGGAGGGATCCCTGCACTGCACTGCCCCACTAAAACCATTTAGATTTGACCCAAAACCTCACAAATCATGCCAAAAGCACAGCTCAGTGTTAGGTCAGGCTTCCCTGCTAGCTGCTACCCAACTAGAAACAACTCCATCCTTAGCACACAGAGAGATGTTCCCTGTGCACAGCCCTTTGTAAGCCTCCCTTCCTCATAAATGAGTGATGAGGCCCCTTTAATTGAATTAATTGTGAATGCTGATCCCGGGATGAATTATCAATGGAAAGCAGCAGCACCAGCACAGGGTGCTCACACAGCACTGCCTGTCGCTCCCCGCTCTCTGGTGTTTCCAAACTATGGGAAAGGAGGGAGGGAAGGGCCAGGAGCCAAGGGCTGCCCTGATGGGATCCTCAGGAGCTCCTGCAACACCACCTCTCACCTGATGGAAGCCCCCAGCACGTCCAAGAGGTTCTCTGGATGGAAAAAAAAAAAATTCCCTTCAGATGGTATGCGAAGGTATTGCTTGAAATAATAGAGGTGTGTGGGAGAGGAAGAGGCTGCTGTTGTCCAAAGAGACCTCCAGCCACCCCAAACCCACCCCATCACCCCAGCCAGGTGAGGAGATAGAAACAAACACTCATGGAATGGTTTGGGTGGGATAATGAAGGATCAAGCATGACTGAGAGTTTGATCACAGAGCCCAACAAGCTCAGGTCCAATATCTGACCTGCAGAAACATCTACCCTCAATGGACCAGCACCTGAAAATGGTTTTTAAGCAGCCAGGTCAACCAGCAGCCCCTGAAACAGTAAGGCTTTTCCTGCCTCACCACAAAGGATGTTCCCTGTCTCACAGGAACATTCTACCTCGGAGGGCTCGGAGTGGGATCATGTGGCAGGAGCCAAGCAGCCAAAGCTGTTCCCACGTCTGCTCCTCCCAGCAGGCAGGTGTGAGAAGCCCAGCCATGCAGGAGGAGAGCTGCAGACAGAAATGTGTCAGGCCGTGCTTTATCTCCTCCAGAGCCAGCACAGTTGGTGGAGAAGAGTTGGAAGAGGGAGGGGTGGGGAAACAGCACCGTGGTGGAGATATCTGAGATGTGAGCAGCGGTGCAGAAAGCAGGATGGAAGCAGGTGAGAACAATCCATTCCCCTCCTCCCACAAGCATTCTCTCCAGAAAAGATGCTTCATTCCACTTCCACAGAGTTCCTGCAGACATCCCCAGGGCTGTTCACTCTGACAGAAATTTCAGCAGGACCAGGATTTTACCCGTTCAGCTATAAAAAAAACAAAACATGATGGCTTCACACAGCCCAGACCCAGACACACACCCAAAACAAACTGCTCTGTGTGAAGGTACTGGCACCTTAATCCCTCACTCTGGGATGGGCTCTCTGTCCTACAAATTCAGCATATCCCACCTGCTGCCTTGGGATTACTTTCCCTCTCCAGTTAATCTTGGCACAGCCAGCAGCTCATCACCCTCCACGAGCTCTCTCCCTGGCAGCGCTGATCAAAGACTGTTCCTGAATTTCCTGAACAGGGTGCCCAGAGAAAGCTGTGGCTGCTCCTGGATCCCTGGAAGTGTCCAAGGCCAGGCTGGATGGGGCTTGGAGCAACCTGGGACAGTGGAAGGTGTCCCTGCTCATGGCAGGGGGTGGTACAAGATGACCTTTAATGTCCCTTCCAACCCAAACCATCCTGGGATTCTCTGATCATTTCCTTACACCAAGCAGCCACTCAGCCCCAGCCCTCTGTGGCCCATCAAATTTTCTTCAATCAGGAGTCTAAACAAATAAAACTCTCTCAGTGACAAGTTTTAGGGTCAGATTTTGGTGGTACTGAGTCTATCCAAATTTCGTCTCCTGTCTCCAAAAGCAATCAGAGATGACATTTCATGGCACAGGGAGCAGATTGATTTTTCCTCCAGTGCAGGAAATAAGCTCAGGAAAATCTCAGCAGACACATAACACCCAAACACAACAGCAAGGAGGAAGGGGATAGGTGATGGAGCTTTACAAATCCAAGTTGAAGGCATTGGTGGAGGTGAAACCAGTGAATAACTTTGGGTCACCATCTTAGGTTGGAAATGCAGGATGTGGCTCTGGGTGTCTATTTTATCCCCACCTGTCAGAGGTGGGGCAATTCCCTGCTGTCCATGGGGCAGTTTTTTCTTTATCTCTCCCACAGCCAATCCTCCCTCCAGGAGATCTCTTCTGTCCATGGCCACTGAGTGTCCCTGCATGGCTGAGAAAATTCCATCATCCCATGGGGAGATGCTGTGCCCAGGGCAGGAGCCAAGCATTCCTACCTGGATCCAATCTGACTCCTGCAACACCACAGCAGCCTTTGCCCACTGCATTCCCAGAGGAGCAGCTTTCTGCCCCACTGCATTCCCAGAGGGAGCCCAGGCCCATCTCCAGCAGCCCTGGAGCTTCAGAGGAAAACTCCAGCCTTGTCCAGGATCCTGCTCCAGCAGAAGCACAGCTGGCACTGCAGGAGGGCTGAGCCCCCATGGAATGGCACTGCTGCCACCTCCCTGACCCACAGGCTCCCAGCTCTGTTCTGACTCTGGCAGTGGGTTGTTTTCTTTTTGGACTATTGCATTTGTATTTTTAATTTGCCTAGTTAAGAACTGTTATTCCTATTCCCATATCTTTGCCTGAGAGCCCCTTAATTTCAAAATTATAATAATTTATAGGGAGGGGGTTTACATTTTCCATTTCAGGGGAGGCTCCCGCCTTCCTTAGCAGACACCTGTCTGTTCAAACCAAGACAGTCAGGTCTTGGAAAAAGGGTCCTGTAGCTACACACCACTTACTAAGAGTTTAACCCTACATCGAGGACGCATCAATCAACTACCACAGCCTGATCTTTCATTACACAACTGCCATTAATACAGGCAGAAAAGGAGTGGCAAAGCTGTTTTCTCAGTCCTTGCACTCTTACTGTGCTCAGTACCACGGCTTCTAGGGAGTGGATTTATTTACTACAAGCAGTTTACGACGTGTTTATTCTCATTCGCGCCGTGACCTTTGTGGTTGGGAAATTAGCAGTTATAAGAAGCAGCTAAAATAATACAAGATAAAATAAAATAGCCGGAGCGTCATTAAGCTGTAATTATTATTGAAATGTGACCTAAAAGAGATTCCATCTGTGTAAAACCCTCTTTCTTTAGATACACAGATATAGATAATATTTAAAAATAAACAGCGACAGATCTCTCTCTTCCTCTGGAGGTGTAATTATACAGAGACATCATCTATACACAGCCACCCTGGGTGTAAATTCCACCATGCAGATACAGTAGGAGGTGTGTGCATGAGAAGAAAGTTATAAACTATATTTAAAGCATGATCATTACTCAGAGTATTTGACACCTTGAGTATTAAGAGCTACATTTGCAACAAAATCATGTTCTGTTTGCTAATCACTCAAACACCAGCTTCCTATGAGCTTCCCCTCTCCTCCAAGCAATGGACTCAGCTATCTGAAAAGACCAAGAAATATTTCCTGCTTGTCAATTAAAGGCAAAGCAGAACTGGCTGTACTCAAAATAACAAACAAAAGCAGAGCAAATTCCTCTGAGCAGGGGCTGGGTGCTCTGTGCTGACTCAGTTCCCCCAGGACACAGAGCAGAAGGAAAAGCAGCCATCAGAGGAGCACTCGGAAGGAAAACGAAACAAAAAGACAAAACTAACATTATCCTGCACCACGAAATCAGAGGAGGCAGCAGCAGGAGCACATTTCATATTATCTGCTAATAAATCCCTGCATCAAGTTTAGCTGCTCTGTTGTGAGGTGAGCACACGTCTCTATCAAATATTCCTGGTGGAAGCACTTACAGAAAAGACATGCTCCATGCACTGGTTTTGCTGCTCTTGACAAAAAAAAAAACCACGGAGAGGCATTTTTTAAGCATCACTCCAAAGCTGGAGTCACTTCCCATCACAGCAAACAGAGGAGGCTCAGGCTGGACATCTGGAGGAATTTCTTCATGGAAAGGATTGTCAAACACTGGAATGGGCTGCACAAGGAGGGGTTGGAGTCCCCATCCCTGGAGGTGTCCAAGGAACGACTGGAGGAGGCACTCAGTGCTCTGCTTTAGTTGAAAAGGTGGCCACGGGTTGGACTTGATGGCTTTGGAGGTCTTTTCCAACCCAAACGAATCTGGGACAACAGTTCTGTGACACCTGTGGCTTTGGGGATGTGGTTGCACCCCCACTCTGGAGTGGGATTAAAGGAGCAGCTGCATCCCACAGACACCTTGCACAAGGCAGCATTTGGGGATCCTGGGTTCACCAACTTTGTGCAGACAGATGAAAACCCTCTCCTTGTTCGGGGTGATCTTCTCTCCCGACACCGAGTCAGAAAGTGCCTTTGGCCCAGCCCTAGGATGTCACCTCTGGGCTTTAGCAAGGACAACATCTGGTGGAGGAGGCACCTTCCTGGGTCTCAGTTTAGGTCCAGTTCCTGGGTCCAGTTCCTGGGTCCCATTTCAGGTCCAGTTCCTGGGTCCAGTTCCTGGGTCTCAGTTTAGGTCCAGTTCCCAGGTCCAGTTCCCAGGTCCAGTTCCCAGGTCCAGTTCCCAGGTCCAGTTCCTGGGTCTCAGTTTAGGTCCAGTTCCCAGGTCCAGTTCCCAGGTCCAGTTCCTGGGTCTCTGTTTAGGTCCAGTTCATAGGTTCAATTCCTGGGTCTCAGTTTAGGTCCAGTTCCCGGGTCCAGTTCCCAGGTCCAGTTCCTGTGTCCAGTTCCTGGGTCTCAGTTTAGGTGATCCCACCTCTCCCACACACCAGCTCCATCCCTGTGGCACCAGCAGCAGTGAGGAACCCTTGGGCTGGGCGAAGCAGAAGAAGATGATGAAGGCAAGGACGGAGCCTGCAAGGTTTGCAATCAGAGCCACACAAGGGGATGACATGGCAGGGACAGAGATTTGACCCAAAATGCCCTTTCCAGTCCTACATGTCTATACAACAGGGCAGATCTCTACTCCTGACCCTTCAAAACTAGTCCTGATGTAGGAGTGTGGGGTCAGAAAAGTCCTCCTAATAGAGAGCAGGTCACATTTTGGAGAGGACATTGATCTACCTCCTTCCTTGACCTGCTGTGGTTTGAAATGAAGCCAAGGAAGAAATCAGGAACTAATCCAGCGGCTCTGGGAACGAAGCAGAGCGAGAGTTTTGTTTTTCATTACAAAGCCCCAACTGTGCAGAAATAACTGCAGAGAGGTGACTGGCAATGACCCTCTGGGGACAGCATGAATGAAATCGTGGTGACAAGGGGCTCAAAGACAGAGGGAGAACGGGATAAAATGCAAAAGGGATGAAAAATATCTGGCTGATGCATCAGAGGCTGAAAGCAGAGGAAAGTGTGGCTGTCCTCACTGGCACAGAGACATCCCTGAGACTGAGAACTCTTGGCCTTCAGAAATCAAAAAGCACCAGGCAGCTGAGCAGAAGGGGAGCTGAGACGTTCCCAGGAAGAGAAAGGTGCTCCCCATTAGGCCAATTCTTCTGCAAAGATGCCTTTGGGAAATTCCACCTCAACATCACAGATGTTACATCTCCTGGGAAATCACTTAAGAAATAAAAATAATTACAGGGCCACGTGCATTTGGTGGCAATGAATGACCACAGTGTCCCCTCTGTCCTTTTAAACATTTCTCTCTTGTAGTGGGAGAAGCAGAGCCTTCAGGAAGAGCCTCGGGCAATGGGATGCTGTGATGGCAGAGGCATCGAGGAGACACAAAACTCTGCCATGAACTCTGTGGGTTGAGGACGTTTTGTTTGGGGCAGGAAATCTCTTAGATATCAGAATATCAGGATAGGGCACCAAAATTTGCAAGCTTGAAGCCAGCCATGGCTGGGGAAACCCAAGACCAGTGAAGACTCCTGAAGAAATCTGGGATCAACGAGGGTATAAAAGTAAAGAGGGTATAAAATGCCACTGCAAGGCACTCTGGAGGCTGTTTGAGCACCAAGCCTGCTTTCCCTGCCTGTGCACACCCCGAGCACTGCTTCCCTCCTAACTTATTCATGATGTTCTGGCAGGCTCGCCAAGTTCACCCCAACACAGCTCATGCAAAAAACAAAAGCTCGGAGCATCACAAAGGGCATTTCCCCAGCGTGGCAGAGGGAGGAGGGAGCTCACAGTGCTTTTCCAGGGAGTGGTGCAGCCCCAGGAGCTGCAAGGGGCAGGGAGGGAAGGTTGTGAACTTCTGGGAAGCCAGGGCCTCCCACCGGGATGCAGAGTCAGCTCCAAGGAGCAGGGTTTGAAGCAGAGCCACTGCGGGGAGCTGTTTCCAATTGGGATTCCAAAAAACAGGGAAAGGGAGCCTGTAACCATGCTGCAGCCCTTCCACCTCTGTTATCCCTCCTCACAGGCACACTCAGGCTGAAAAAAATACAAATTGGCTCGCAGCAGCTTCCCTGGCAAAATAAAAAGTCCTTTTATTTTTGCATGCTGCTCTGGCCACTGTCTCCTAGTTATTGGCAGCACGTGGTCGGAGTTTGCATCCCCCAGAGGAGCAGATATCCATGGAGGAGGCAGGAGGAGCGTGGTCACCTCCCTAACACCACGGGGCTGGTGTTCAGGCTGGAAAGAAAACAGCCATGGAGACTCTTGCATCCAGGCTTTGCTAATTCCTCATTTTTTTAATGTTGTTGTCAACCGTGGGAGATGTCCCCTCATGTCAGCACTGCAAGGAGGAGATACAGCAAATGTGATAATGCCAGATGCTGCTGATAAGGGAGGGAAAAGAGGCAGGTAGGGCTGCTTGCTCCCCCCCAGGGAGAAGAAGTGAGATAAAACCACAGCTCAGAGCAGCCCGGTACCTTCCCCGTGAGCATCCTGATTCCATCTAACAGAGATTCTCTCCTCCTACCATTCAGGAATGTTCAACACTGACTTGCAGGACCCCAAAAAGATCTCCTGGACCTTCAAGAGGGCAGCACAGTGCCTATCCCAAAGAGAGGCTGCTCCTGCACAGAAATGGTGCTCATTTTTAATACTATTAACAATAAATGGGTTTGGCTCAAGGCAAACACGGAAAGTGTGGAGGTATAAAACCTTGAAGAATATTCGATCATCCTGCACTATATATAATTCAGGTTCTTGCAGCATTTCATTCCCTGCAGGCTCTGCTCTGAGGGGAGAACGAGGATGAAGACAGAGCCAAGGGCAGCAATGGGTCAGGGTCAGCACCTGACCCCAGGCTGAAACCCAGCCCTGCTGCAGGGAAGGGGAGCAGGTGATGGAAACCCAAGCTGGGTTCCAGCTGCCCAGCTGCCATAAATAACACCCTCATGGCTCTCAGAGAAAGCCAAGGCAACAAACACAGCATGGCTCTGGAAGCAGGGCACCCCGCACACGTGGGGCAGGGCATGTTAAGGCACAGGCAAATCCAAACCCTGTGAAATTCATCCCAGCTCTTGGGCAGGCTGAGGAGAATAAGAATCCTTGGGTTTGGAGGGCTTTTTCAGGGAATCTCTGAAAGATGGGGCCTCTACTCAGCCCTTGTGAGACTTCAGCTGGAGAACCGCACACAGCTCTGAAGTCCTCGGCACAGGACATGGACCTGTCAGAGAGGGTCCAGAGGAGGCCATGGAGATGCTCCAAGGGTTGGAGCCCCTCTGCTCTGGTGTCCAGCCTGGAGAAGAAAAGGCTCCAGGGAGACCTCAGAGCCCCTTCCAGGGCCTAAAGGAAGCTTTTAGAAAAGAGGAAAAATAACTTTTTACACAAGCAGGTGGTGAGCTCCTGGCACAGGTTGCCAAGAGAAGCTGTGGCTGCTCCATGATCCCTGGAAGTGTCCAAGGCCAGGTTGGATGGGGCTTGGAGCAACCTGGGATAGTGGAAGGTGTCACTGCCATGGCAGGGATTGGAATTGGATGATCTTTAAGGTCCCTTCCAACCTAAATCATTCTGTGGTTCCATAATCCTGACCTGGCTCTATAAATTATTTAACTCCTTTGCATCCCCAGCCAAGGGAATGGATTCAGTATTTCCTGCCTTTGGCAAATTGCTGAGAAATCCAAGGAGGAAGGTACCTTCAAAACTCAAATTGTGTTTTTTCTAGGCCACCCTCACATCCACCTGCCCACAGCAGCCATGGCAAACACTGGCCAAGCAACAAAGCAGGGAAGGGAGAGTGTGAATTTTGCAGCTTCCAGCTTCTCATGTGCCTCCTGCCTGGCCCACCCCGAACATGCCAGCAAGGTTCAGCATTGCTCCCATTTGAAATAAAGTCTCCCCACCTAATTTAAAAATACCCCATCCTCATGCCAACAATAACTCTCTGCCACTCCACTCTGGCTCTGTATTTATAGCCATGATTCTGCCACACTCCCCTGCATTGCCCCCAACAGCACATCCAGTCCCATAAAAGGGGATTTTGTTGTTTTAACCAGTGATGACCCACATTTCTGCCCAGGAGTGAGTTCCAGCCCCAAAACCACACATCCACATCAGCACTGAATTTCCCCGCGCTTCCTCCTCAAGCAGCAATGACAAGGCAAAGTCTCCCGAGGGTAAACACAAAGCTACAACCACTTCCATTTGAGCCATAATTGAAAATCAATAGGATTGGTAGTTGGAATGTTCATGTGCTTAAAGCAGAGGTCTGGGAGCCAGGAGGAGTCAGCAGCAGGAGTGATTTCTTCTCCCAGCCATGACCATAAGGAGAGATATTTTTTAGTTCTCTCAGCTTGTGATCCAGCACCAGTAAAATGGAGATGATCCAGTGTTGGGTTGGAATGCACCAGAGCTTCAAAAGTGCTGAGGCAGAGAGGTGCTGGGACACGCTCACAGAGGAGTTATTTTTAAATATATTGCAGCAAGAGGCAGCGAGGGATGCCGAGCCTCCCTCTTTTTATTTTTTTAGGACCATCAAAGAAAACTCTGCATCAGCAATCCCTGCTCCACCTGACTGATGCCAAGGAGCAGCAGTGCCAGGACACCCCAACTGAGCTCAGCATCCCAGTGCTGCCTGAGGTGGAATTACAGAGAAAATATCCCAGTTTGGAATGGACCCACAAGGATCATCCAGTCCAGCTCCTGGCCCCAAAAAGGACCACACAAAAAGTCCCACCCTGTGCCTGAGAGCACTGCCCAAACATTTCTGGAGCTCTAACAGACTTGGGGCTGTGACCTCTCCCTGAGGAGATTGTTCAGTGCCCAAAAACCCTCTGGATGAAGAACCTTTTCATGATATCCAGCCCAAACCTTCCTGTCACAGAGGGAGCCCATCTTTGCTATCAAAATAATGGGCCTTTTTACATCCCCTGACCTCTGGCACCTGGAGTCCCAGCAATGGCACTGCCTCTTTAGGGATATTGCCAGCAAGCTCTGGAAAGAAGGGACTAATTTCACTAACAGGGTGAAAGACCATCATGGAGGTGAAGGGGAAGGAAAGTGTAATTACTGATTTATCCTAAGTCAGGATCTGTGACAAGATGATAAAGGTGCCACCAGCTACATTGTCTTTAAATCAATCAATCAATCAATCAATCAATCAAAAATCAATCTATTTCCCTCCTCAGCTGCAGAGAATTCCACCATGCACTGCCCCACATCACCCATCAAGGAGAACAGGGTTTTAACCAAACCAGTGCTCTGGTGGGAGCAGAGCTATCCCAGCTCAGCAGGATTTGCTGCAACATGACCCATTCTCCCTCTGCCACGGTGTCCTGGGTAAGATAAGTGTCTATTCTATTTCCCATCTGTCAGAGGTGGAGCAGTTCTCTGCTGTCCATGGGGCAGTTTTTTCTTTCTCTCTCCCACAGCCAATCCTCCCTCCAGGAGATCTCTTCTGTCCATGGCCACTGAGTGTCCCTGCATGGCTGAGAAAATTCCAGCATCCCATGGGGAGATGCTGTGCCCAGGGCAGGAGCCAAGCATTCCTACCTGGATCCAATCTGACTCCTGCAACACCACAGCAGCCTTTGCCCACTGCATTCCCAGAGGAGCAGCTTTCTGCCCCACTGCATTCCCAGAGGGAGCCCAGGCCCATCTCCAGCAGCCCTGGAGCTCCAGAGGAAAACTCCAGCCTTGTCCAGGATCCTGCTCCAGCAGAAGCACAGCTGGCACTGCAGGAGGGCTGAGCCCCCATGGAATGGCACTGCTGCCACCTCCCTGACCCACAGGCTGCCAGCTCTGTTCTGACTCTGGCAGTGGGTTGTTTTCTTTTTTGTACTATTGCATTTGTATTTTTAATTTCCCTAGTTAAGAACTGTTATTCCTATTCCCATATCTTTGCCTGAGAGCCCCTCAATTTCAAAATTATAATAATTTGTAGGGAGGGGATTTACATTTTCCATTTCAAGGGAGGCTCCTGCCTTCCTTAGCAGACACCTGTCTGTTCAAACCAAGACACACGGGAACTGCTGTCCTGCTAAGAGCCCTTTAACAAAACAGCAGGGACAACATCTCGTTTCTTTACTACAGCCCAAGCAGGAGCACAGCTCCTGTGGCACTCAGGGTTTGTGCCGTGTTGCCTGAGCTGCTTCACATCTGCCCAGCTCCTACCCAGATCCAAACTTCTGCCAGCCAGGATCAGGAGTACAAACCCTGTGCTCCCAGGCACGGGCAGCCTCGGTGGAAACCCTCCTTTTTCCCAGCACAGCTTGGAGGTGTCATTAAGAATCCAATCAATGTGACGTCACGGGTGTAATTGAATTATGTGTATGCTCAGCAGACCCTTTTCCACTTGGTATCCCCATTGGCTAATGTTGAATTATGATGGATCATACACATGGATATATGAAACATGCATGAATAACCCAAGCATGCATTTTTAATGATACGATCCTGATAACTTCCCCTTCCTAACAAAATCAAAATGAATTAAACACAAGTAGCTGTCAGTGGCATTGAAGAAAAAAAAAAAAAGGAAAGAAACCCTCATCATTTAAATGGCAACACAAAATGTTCCCTGAATTGCAGGGTGACTGGGACCGTTTGTTGCAATGATACCAATTAACATATCTATCTATATTTAAAGTTTCCAGGGCAAGAAGAAAGAGCAGCTTGGGTGATATTCAGGGTAGGGAAAGCAAGGTGAGGATAATGCATGGCTGGGAGTGAATAGGGCTGAAATGAATGGGGTAATTCAGATGAATGGCTGGATAATCCCCCAGAAGAGCACGTCCCCAGATGTAGGACAGAGCTTGCAGGCTTGTGACATTCATTAAAGTAAAATAAGGGCGAAACCTGCAAACCCAACAGTCAGAAATGATCCAAGTCAGGCAGAGGCCACTGGACTCCAGGGATCTGGCTTGAGACTCTGCAGTGGCTGAGTTAATGGGAACATGCCAGAGGAATGGCTTGGCTGCAGTGGCTTTGCTTTGGGGCACAGGGGATTTCTTGAGGTCACTTCTGTACCTGTATTCCCTGTCATAACTGTACTCCTGATTTAATCAGGATCAAAGAAGAGGAAATCACTTGCAGGAATGCTCAGGCATCTTACATTTGCATTCTGAATTATGACTGAGCTCTTCCAGCTCCAGTCAAGAGCCATCTTGCCCATCTCTGGACATATCCAAGGCTGGATGAGGCTTGGAGCACCTGGGATAGTGGGGGATGTCCCTGCCCACAGCAGGGGATTGGAACTGGATGATTTTAAGATCCCTTCCAACTAAAACCACTCCATGATTCCATGGCAAGGAGGCAACATGGCCCCAGGTCTGTTTGTCTGCATCTATTACAGCCATCCAGATAATCTTTTACCTTTGACCACAGCAATTTATCAACATCAATTACCTAACAAGCTCTCATGAGCACTCTGCCCCTGGTTATAGATCCAACCACCTGGGCTAACACCATTCTGATTTCTGAATCCCTGGAAAAAATGGGCAGCAGCTCTGCCAAAAAAAAAAAAAAAAAAAAAATATATATATATATATATAAAAAAAATCCAATTTTTAAAGGTAAGTCCTTGGGGACTTCTAGACTTCTAAAGATTTTGAGTCATAAAGAAGAAAAATTTGTTCCCACTCTGCAGATCAGGAGTTTCTATGTGTTCAGTGAAAATCAGACATTTCTGTCTGGTTGCAGATTTAGGATAAAGCAGTGTCACAGACCTTGTTCCTAATTGCAGACCAGCTGGACACGGTGGCAGAGGATGGAGCTGCCAGAGATCCCAGGATATGTCTCATAACAAGCTCATTAGCTCCAACATCAGCCCCCCTGCTCCTCAAAAACTGACCCAGGGCCCTCTCAGGATTTGTGCTGGAGCAGCAAATCTCCTGGAAATCTCCTGTGGAGGGGAAGTCAATACACTTCATAACAGATGAGTGTCCTTTGCAATGAATAGTGAGCTAAATAAATAAATGGGAGATGTTTATCTCCTCTGAGTATCTCCTCTTCTTGTTCTTTTAACAAGAATTTGGCACATCAAGCACCACCAGCACATCCTGAAGGTGTTGGGACCAAGGGTAAAACACAATTTAGGGTGGAAACAGCATCAGGGAAAAAACCCTCTTCCCCAAGTGCAGCAGAAAAACTTGTTAAGGACAACTTCTGCTTATAAAGTAAATTCTATTTAACAATATTTTATTATTATTAATCAACTTCTGTGATTAAGGGAATAATTTTGCTTATAAAGCAATAATTTTGCAAATAAAGCCCAGGGACCTTGAGGTTTAATCCTGTTGTGTAGCTTGGTGAGAGCCCAGAGTTTCTGCTGTGATTTCCCCCATGGAGTCACCCCTGCAGCAAGTCAGGAAGGGAATTTCATGACTCTTCCCTTAAGGACTGGAGTTATTTATATAGAAAATAGGCAGATATCTCCAAGATATATCCACAAATGATGCTTTGAACGCCACTGACTGTACACACAAGGCTAGGAGGCGATGTGAACCACTCTCAAAATTAAATGTCTGCCTCTTTTCCAGGTAAATCCACTTTAGCTCGGAGCCTGAATGGTTTTGCTCTCTGTGCAACTCCCAGACAGTCCCACTTCCACACCTATCAGCAGAGCTGGGAGGATAAATACATTTATTGATTTGATCTGCTGGGCAGCCAATTCCTACAGCTGGAGAATCAGAGTGACACCTTTAGCAGCATCCACAACACCCAACAGACACAACCACGGTTTGGTTGGAGCACCAAAACTTCACTTCTCTTCCAAACAATACTAGGGATTTTTTTAGGGAACTGGTGTTTATCAGGAGAGGAGGACTGGGAAAAGACACCTTGATTTCCAAGAATCCACACATTGTAAAATGTCAGCATTTCTGATGCAGCAAGAGCTCAGTGCCCAAAGTCACGTCCGAGTTTTCCTGACCATGGCTTTGAGTTTGGGAAAGAGTGGAAGCACCATCCCTTGAAGGGATCATTGGTGACCAGAGCTGGGAACTGCCCTTCACAGACAATCATCCCTCAAAAAAAACATTACTGACTTACACCAAAAAACCTCAAATTGAGGTGGGTTTTTTCCCACTTTCTTCTTTACACAGACTGCTCTGTTGTATGTAAATGCTAAATCATGGCATAATTTAGAGACAGGGTTTTTTTTTTTCAGTTTAAAGAGAACCAGTTCATCTTTTATGAAGGCAAATCTGAACAAAAAAAAGCTTCAGCTTTGTTAAATTTCAAAACTAAAATCACTTCATAAAAAGCTGCTCAAAGATGGCACATCACTGGGAGATTTTTAAATGCAGACAGCAGGTTTTTAACTGTTCCAGGGAAACCTTCCTGTTGAGCAGAACAAGGGCCACGGGGTTAAAACACAGCCATCATAACCTTTATTGCTTCATTTTTGTGAAGTCATTAACCACAGGAGGACCCCAGATGTGCCACAGCTCTGGCAGCTGGAGTGAAATTCAATCCCCACATCAGAACCTAATTTATGACCAACCAGTTGGGAGGGGGCAAGGAAATCAGGGATGCACAGGGAGCTGGGGAAAGCCTTGTGTTGACAGAGCTCAGCCCAAGCCCTTGCACAAACACACATGGGAGGAGCCCCCACTCCCATCAGGGAGTTTTTGCACGTGGAAATTTCTGCATCTGAAAGCAGCCGAAGCCCAACGCCACCCAGCTTTGAACTCCGGGTTCAGCAGCCTGGGAAGCATCAAGATGAAATCAAAGGGTGGCTGTGCTCAGGACAGGCTCATTGCAAGTGACAGCCCATTCCCCTGAAGAACTCAGGGAAGAGCAGAGCAGGGATGGGGAGAGGGGAGTGATTTGCCCGAGGTCGTGCTGCAATCAGCAACAGAGCCAGGAATAGATCAAGGCTTCCTGCTCTGCCATGATGTCACACTGGGTTTTTTCTGACCACCCCTCATGCTCTCCACATCACCCCCAACCCAAGCTGGCCTTTCCCAGCCACTCCTTCTATGGAATTTGCTCCTCTCCACCCTTACCCCTTTCAGGGTCTGCTCCAGTTACTTGTGCCCTTTTGGTTGCAAGTTCCTGGGTGTCAGGGCCTCCTGCAAATGCAATCATGCACCTGAAAGCATCTTGATTTCATCTTTGCATGCCTAAATACTGCCTTGCTTCTTTAAACAACCCCATCCTGCCAACCTGAGTCTCCAAATCACATGGAAGTACTTTGGGCATTCCAAAATATCCTCAGGTGTGCCGTGTCACCCAAAGCATCCCCTGGTGCTGCTGCTGATGCCATGAGAAGGCTGAGCTAGAACAGAGGCTGGACAGAGTTAAAGAATAAAGCAGGGATTTATTCCAAGGATCTCCTGCATGGATCCACCTTGGGCAGCACCAGAGCCCAGCCAGGGCTGCACCCAAGAGGAACCAAAATGGTCCCAAAATGCACGAGCGCTCCCGGGGGCTCTCACTGGGATCAGCTCTGCTCCATTTGCACCTTGCAGTTCATTGTCCCATTCCAGCTTTAGCCCATGCACTCCCATCCTGCTTGTTTTTCTCTCTCCAGCCCACGCTGTTTGTGCTCCTGGGCCTGAGCTTTGGATCATTTGTCCTTGGTGCCCAGCTGGAGCAGGAATTGTTTTGTCTCCCTGCTCTGTGCAGAGAGCTCACCATCCCATAATGTGAAGCTCAGACCCACACACTAAAGCAGCTCAGAATTTGAAAAATATAAAAGCCAAAACCTGAAGCATCAGTGCAGCAAAACTCACCTGTGACTGTCAGACGTGTGATCCCAAGGAGATCCCAGCCTCCTCAGCCACTCCTAACTCCCTGAACTCGCTGGCAGTGCCCCTGGTCACTGCAGGTGCCATAAATCCTGCAGCCTTTCTTTCCCTTTTAAGCAAAACTAAAGGTTTTTCCCTCAGCTTTCAGCAGTTTAGGGAGAGTTTGTAATGGCATCAAAAGGAACCCATGGATTAGGGGGGGCTGATGTGCCAGGTCTGTTCCAGCCCCATTTTCTCCCTAAACCACCTGAGTTGAAGTTGCAGCCCAGTGTCCCTACTCTCGAGCCACCTCCTCTATGTTCTTTGCTAACTCCAGGTGCCTGGCCCAGGTAAGAGACCCTGACCTTCACAGAAGAGGCTGAATTCCACCTGCAGTAGAATGAAGGAAATATGAAGGACCAAAAGAAATGGCCCCGTCTGAACATGTTAATCAAATTTCCAGCAGGAAAACCCTGCATAAAACAGCCCTGCACTGAGCTTTTCTGCTCTCATAATGTTGGAGCACCTCACGACCACAAACGGTTGATGAGACCCTTATCAAAGCAGAGAAACACCATTACTGTCACTTACAGCCAGGGAACAGAGAAATAAGGGATGTTCACATCTGAACAAGTTGTCCTCAGCTCCCCTAAGCTCTAATGGAGAGAAAAAGAACCTTTTTGGACATAATTCACCTGCCATGCTTTAGGGCAATTTCATTCTCTTGCAGAATGAGATGAGTTGTGTGCTGAAAGGTCTGATTTCTCTCCTTGGAGCGGGAAGGAAGTTGGCAGAACTTCGTGGGAATGGAGATTTCCCCATTTAATGAGCTGAAACCCCACTCTCCAAAAGCTAGGTCCATAAAAGTCAGCAGCAAAGCAGGAAGTGAGTTCAAGATCCTTATATTTTAGTTTGATCAAACTGTAAATGGACATCAAAGGTGATCAGAGCCAAAGGGTCACCCCAGGAGTAAAAAAATTGTGGGGGCTTGAAGGAAGCTCCTTCTGAAAAAGGAACAGAGGGGATGGAGGAGGGAAAACTGGAATATCCTAAAAAGCAAGTTTAAAGGACATTCAGGCAAGGTGATTAGTGGAAGAAAGGGGATAGATGACAGAACAGCAGAGCTGGGGGTCACACTGCTCATAAAACACTGCAGATGTGAGGATGATCCAGAAGGAACACACACTGACTGTCCCAGTGAATATATATGGGAAAAACCTTGCTAAGACACCATCCCCAGTCCAGATATTGTCAAGGAGGAACTCAGTCCTGCCCCAAACATCATCCTCCCACCCCGCTCTTCATTTCAATAACTGTGGGATAAACAGGGAGAGCAGACAGACAAGCCTGAGATCATCCACAGGGAACATAACTGGGAGCAGATCCCAGCACAGCCTGAAACCCTAAGAGTGAACTTTTGGGGGGGGTTGACTCCGATTCCGAATGTCGCAGCTTATTTTTATTTAAAAATTAAAACCAGAGAAGTAGGTTTGGGAGCCGGGTGACAAGGCTGACCTGGGGGGGAGGAACTGCAAGGTGGCCACCAGCACCTTTCCATCAGGAGACTGAAAACAACAAAAAGCAAGAGCTCAGCTGCACGAGCAATCGAAGAGCAGTTAATGAAATCACCTGCCACAGAGAATTGACAAAACATAGAAAATAAGTCACTTCAGAGTCTGCCAGAGCATCCCTGGCATGGACAAGGGGATATATTTAGTGCCAGTGATCTCATCTTTCCTAGCAGTGAGGAGAAGGGCAGCACTGCCACAGCAATGTCAGGGAGGGCTTGGAGAGGGAAGAGCCTGAGATTTCCTTAACAGGGAAGGAGGCAGCACAGAGGCTCCACCACAGGGCAGGAGGCAGGCAGGGGCTGCAAAATGAGCAAGGCAAAAACCCCAGGAGAAAAAAAAAAAAACAAAACAAAAAAAAACCCCACAGAATATCAATATTGATTAATAAAAAATAGCAGAATCTGTGTAATGACTTTGGGGGTATTCAGCTCCTGTTGCCACATCCCAGCCTGGGACTGCTCAGAGCTTTTCTGGAGGGGTTGAGCTCAGTTCCTCCTTGCCAGGTACCCTGGTTCAAGCTAAAGATTAATCTTTTTTTAACAGAAGGGCATAAAACACCTTGGTGAACAGCCCTGCACCTGTACTTCCACTCATTGTGCTGATAATTTGTTAAAGCAGAGCATTGCAATATTAATTACAACAGATCTTCCAATCTCCTGCCCTCCATCTCTGCTTTACAGCACTGCCAGTCCCCTAAGAAGAAGCAGATTCCTCTAAAAACTGAGAGGTTGGCTTAAAAATCATGAATTAACAATCAGTGTTCAGCTTTAGCTTGCTATTATAATTACTATCAGTGTCAGGATGTGTTTGGGACTGAATTTATGTTATATTTACCTGCATCCCTTCAGCCCCCTCCCCTCAAAACAAGAATATCTCAGTCATGTGCCCCAAAGCCAAAGGCAGATTTTACATCTCTACATGAACAGATGTAATACACCAGGGCAGTCCTGCACTGCTCACCATCTTAAAATATATTCTTTCCCCGCTATATTATGATAATTTATTTCACTACTGGGGCTCCCAGGTGAGTTCAGTCCTCCAGCTTCCAAGCAGACAAAAATGCTAACCCGGCAGAAGAAGTTTAACAAAGAGACTAAAGGCAGCAGTCTCACAAGATCTCCCACCTCTCCACATATTGCAGACTAAGACAGACGTGCAAGGAAAACAGAGACATACAAATTTGCAAACATTTCCTTTTTTTTTTTTTTTCCCTCTCTCTCCATTAATAGAAAAATTAGCTAAAAATTCAGAATTTAGGTGGGATTTGGGGAATTAATTTGCATCATCGCAGGGGGAGAAGGGGCTTGAAAGCATCAAAAGATTTTGACTTTTCCATCTCACGGTAGAAATACCTGTGAGAAGAGAACTAATTAAATAAAAATAAAAAAGAAAGGAGGGAAAGGGAGGGGAGTAGGTCAAATAACCATAAGTGATTGTTTCATAGACCATACAACTTTCACAGCTTGTTTGTTGTGTTGAAAAATGAGAGGAGGGAGAAGCAATCAGTTTTGATTTGGCATGGGGCTGCGTTTGGGTTGGGTTTATTTATTTCTTGTAAAACGCTGCTCCATTCTGTAAGAACACAACGAAATGAGTTATTCTCATTGTAAGAGACACTCCATCCTAGCAGGATGCCAGGGTCCCATCTCTTCCCAGAACACAGGTGCTGTCTGAAAGGCAGGAGAAGCAACCTTATCACTCAGGTTCTCTCTCTGCCCTCAACACCTCCCCTTAGACCCCGAGGAGATCAATCAGTGGCGCAGGAAACCCGAGAGAAACCCACAGGAGTTTGTGAGCAGTGGGGAGGGGAAAAGATCAAAGTGCCTGTGGTGTGTGAAACCACATCCACCCCAGCAGATATCACAAGCCATAAACTCCCCCTGGTAACCCGGCCCTGATCAACCACATGACAAACACAGGGAGATTTGCACAGTGCCAGTCGTGGTGTTTAATTAGATTTCATCAGGAGGGGTCCTGAAAAATTCATATGATGAGGTCTCTGCCAGTCTCGGTGATAACCTTTTTCAGCTGGCACCACTGGAATTTATTGCCAGCTTCAGTTTACAAAAAAAATAAAATTACAAGAAGTCAGAAGGATGACTCCAGAGCTCATCCATGAGGATCTCAGCAGGGTGGGATGCCAGCACAGCTGGCAGGAGAAGCAGAGGTTTGCACTGCCAGGATGCCACAGATGCAGTGTGCTGGGGTCCTTTGCCAATGCACCACATCAGCTGCAAAAACAACCCTCAGCAAAGCCTCCCAAACCCACCAAACCCCCCCAGGAGCTGCTGTTTTGTTATCCAAAGTGACCCAGCCCTGTGAGTCACCAGCAGAACGCGTTCAGCACGACAGAGTGTAACCAGAGCTGAAACCCACAGAGGGCTTGCTCCCAACTTTCCTCTCCAGACTTTGCTTCTCTAGGCACCCCCTGGGGTCCCAAACCATCTCTCTTTAGAGCCTTGGAGTGTTCCTCTGGATTCCAGCACACACTTCCAAGGCTGGCTGCTCCAAGGGGGATCCCAGCTTGGTGCCTACTGGATGAGCAGCTCTTAGGGGTGATGTTCCATGGGATTAAAGGGTATCTCCACAAACACAGTCCTGCCATCTCTACTCAAGTATGGACACCAACCCGGCTGGCAAACCTTTTTTGGGAGGGTTTTGAACTCAAATATCTCTCCAACTCTTTGTAATTCAATGCCTCTTTTAGTTTAGAGGAGGAAGGACCATCCTTGGTGCCGTAGTGGCGTTGGCCAGAATGAAGAAATCCAAGAAACTAGAGTCAAATCATGAGAAAAAAGTCATTGACATCAACCTAGATTTGACACCACCAGGTTACAGTCAAGTCTATAGGTTCAGCTGCTGCTGCCACAGCCAGGAAGATTCTTTTGGGTCACCCTGGTCACAGCATCCCAGGGAGACTTGGCAAATCTCATCTTTGATGAACTGCCCTGATCTAGCCCTCAGTCCATATTTCTACACCCCTCACCCAGCAATCAAAGCCTTCCTAATTCCAAAAAGGGCCAGGAACCTGCAGCTTTTCCATATGGTTTCATTTAGGAGAGGTGAGAGGCCACTGACAGGGTTTGGGAGGTTAAAGAAAAAAAAAAAAAAAACCAAAGCAAAACAAAAAGACAAGTGTCAGAACAAGCAGGAACAGATCCCTGAGTCCCACACAGCAACACAAATCTTCACTCCCACAGATACCAGAAGAGCTGGGGCCTCCAAAAACCAGCACAGCTCCTCACACACCAGTCCAACCACCAGCAATCCAGCAAAACTTGCCTCCAAAAACCAGCACAGCTCCTCACACACCAGTCCAACCACCAGCAATCCAGCAAAGCCTGAGCACTCTCCAGCCAGGCTGCCACCACAGAACGGGACATGACAGAGCCAAAGAGTTGTTAAACCAAAATGAAAGAAGCACGAGGGGAAGGGCTCAAGTTGGAAAGGAGCAAGGGGGATTTTATTCCTGCTTTTATTTCTCAAGCCTCACCAGCAGCATTCCCAACTCCTGGATGTGCTGGTGGCATTGAAGTTCCCTCTGCACTGATCAGGACATGGGGTGTGTGCAGGGGAGATGTGGAGAGAGATCTTCAAACCATCCCCAGCCCAACGCTGCTTATCCTAACAAAGGGAGGCACATTCCTTTTTGCCTTCTAATTAAAAGCTGGCTCGTAAGTCAAACCACTGGTTCCTACACTTCGTTGTCATTAGAGGGAAAAGCTCTTTTTCCAAGGGTCCCTCCTGCAAGCTGTGGTCCCTTCTCCAGCTCCAGCAACACAACTAATTGCACTACTTTTGTTTGCTCTGAACTCACCCTGCCTTTGCCAGGCCAGGAGCTGGACTCTGATCACCACCACAACTGCCTAATTATGGGTCACAAACCAAACAAAGCCTCCCCCAGCCTGAACATCAGCAGAAAGGAGGAGAAAATTACAGTTAAATATGCATTCTGCTGTATTTCCTCAGGGCTATCTCCCACAGCTGCTCTCAAATTAGGGGGTTCCTAGAGGTGGGCTGGGGGAGCTGCTTAAGGCCAATTGTTTTCATAGTGCAATAGTCAGAGAACAAAACCTGCAAGGCATGTGTTTACTTAAGAGATTTTTTTTTTGCATTCATACACACATTTGCACAAAATACATTTCAAAGTTATGTGTCTGTGGCTATTCTGTTTTGAGCCCCTCCAGCCCTGCTCTGCTGCCTGCACAGCAGTGATTTCCAGCACCTGGGAGATGAGCTAAAGGTGTCAGCCCAGACTGCAGCAACTACCTGCAGGAAATAGCCCAGCTGAGACTCAACGTGTAGAGGGAAGAGTGGGGCATGAAATTTCTGTGCCAAACATTCCCCACAGGCACAATGGGATCCTGTAAAGAGCTTCAGAGAACCACAGAATATCCTCAGTTGGAATGGACCCACAAGGATCATCCAAGACCAGCTCCTGGCCCTGCTCAGGACTCCCTAAAATCCCACCCTATGCATCCCTGAGAGCATTGTCCAAATGCTCCTGGAGCTCTGGGAGCCTTGGGAATGTGACCATTCCCTGGGGAGCCTGTTCAGTGCCCCATCACCTCTGGAGGAAGAACTTCTCCCTAATCTCCAACCTACACCTTCCCTGACACAGCTCCAGGTGTTCCTCTGGGTCCTGTCCCTGGTCACAGAGAGAGGAGATCAGTCTCTGCCCCTCAGGAGGAAGCTGCAGACTGCAATGAGGTCTCCCTCTGACTCCTCCTCCCCAGGCTGAACAAACCAAATGACCTCAGACACTCCTCAAATGGCTTTTCCCCGTCTTCATTGCCCTCCTTTGGACACTAATGGCTTTGTAATTATCTTTTTTTATACTGTGGCATCCAAAATCGCACACAGGACTTGAAGTGGGAGCAAAGCAGAACAACCCCCTCCTTCAACCACCCAGAAAAGCTGTTCCTGATGCCCTCCAAGACATGGTTGGTCCATATTCCACTTGGCATTGAGCAGGAGGTGAGGGGGCTTGGAACACAAAGCCTGTGAGGAACGGCTGAGGGAGCTGGGGGTGCTCAGCCTGGAGAAAAGGAGACTCAGGGCTGGCCTCAGCTCTCTCCACAGCTCCTGAAAGGTGCCTGTGCTCAGCTGGGCTTGGGCTCTGTCTCCAGGCAGCACTGACAGAGCCAGAGCACACAGGCTCAGGCTGAGCCCAGGGAAATTCAGGTTGGATATCAGGAAAAAGCTTTTCCAGAAAGGTGATAAAGTTCTGGAATGGCTGCCCGGGGAGGTGGTGGGGTCACCAGCCCTGGATGTGTTTAAAAAGCCTGGATGTGGCACTGGGTGCCAGGGTCTGCCTGAGCTGTTGGGCTGGGCTGGACTCGATGCTCTTCAAGGTCTTTCCCAACCCAGCAATTCTGTGAGTTCTGTGAAACCTATCCTGGATCTCAGTGCCGAGGTTCACGTCCCCAACAGTGCCCAGCTCCTTTCCTCTGCCCACCCCTTCCTAAGGACAGGAGCTGTCAAACTGTGATGTCTGCATTCCCCCACCAGCAGCCGAGGCAGAGCTCAGCCATCTGGCCAAGGGAGAGGGAGGAGGTGAGAGAGTGAGGAGCTGATTTTGGGCACAGATACGGCAGCAGGGCGGCGAGGGGGACGGAGTGGAGGACGGTGGAAAGAAGAGATGGATGCACAGAGCCTTATCAGGGACTTGCTCTTCTTTCAACTGGCTCCCTGATAACATATGGAGCTTAATCAAATATGCAAATGATGTCCTATCTAGAGACAAGGGAAACAGAGAAATAAACCCAGAGACCATGCATGAAAACAAGCCGATAAAATAAGGGAGTGGGGAGAAGGTTTCCTCTTTTTGATAAAATTATTTCAAAAGATTAAATTAAAGCAAAACTAATTAGGAGAACCGCACTTAAGCCGACTTCCCTTAAGAAGGGTCAGCAGGCAAGAGGCATTCAAATCAAAGGCAGATGCAAGAGGCACTTCAAGGGCTCCCTGAAAAGTCATTATCCCAGTCAAAAAGGAAGGGGATAGAGAGGAGGAAGGCATCACAAGAGCCTTTTTGGCTGGGCATCCATCCGGGAATTCACTGGAGTGTATGGAGAGCTAAAGAGCCTCTCTCTGTCACCCTGGAGAGCAGAAGGAGCAGGTGAAGACCAAAGCTGATCACCTGATGTTCCAACCACAGCATTTCCTCGAGAGCAAAAGGACACAGAGAAGCAAATGGACCAGAGGGACATGGGAATGAATTTGCTTTTCCTTGTATCCCACCCCTGCACGATTTCCATCGGCTGTGCTGCCGTGCCAGGCTCCGCAGCCTGACACCATGCAGAAAATCACCTGCCACCAGCACAGGCCAGGTGACACAGCCAGCACAGCCAGCTGTCCCCTGGGAGGCTGCAGGACCCATGGATTCCAGCCAGGAACAGGCAGCAGGACATCGTTACCCATCTCCTCGTGTTTGGTTTTGTCACTGACATCCCCCTGCCTGCTCAGCGCACATCCTCAGCCCTCTGTGGTGAAATCCAGCTCTGCAAAGCTGTCAAATGCAGGCTGCATTTAAAGGAAGGGTTTGAAGAGATGAAGGTACGACCTGCTGCCTTCCCTGCTGCAGTGGGCTCACTGGAGCCTGCTCTTTCTCCCAGAGCTGGGAGTGAAAACACACAGTGCAGAGCTGCTGGTGTAGAATTTGGAGGAATTAGACAGTTATTTGCAAATCTCACTGCATGATCACAAGATTCCATCTCTGACAAGACTCTGACTCACAGCTAAACCAGAAAATCCAAAAAAAAAAAAAAAAAAGAGCAGCACTCAACACATGTAGGAAAAGCACCCAGCAAAAGCACAGCTCAGCCAAACCCTGCACACCAGCACAGAGATTGCTGAGTAGTCAGAAAGCAGAGAGGGTACTCTAAGGAGAGACTTGGAAAATTAATTCCTCTCTGCCAAAAAGCAGGCTCCAGATCTTCCCAGGAACAGCAGCCTTCATGTCACAGGGAAAAGAAAAAGGAGTTTTCCTACTGCAGTTAGACACTGCAACAAGCTGCAGTGTGAGACATGGACAAGTTGTAGCTGCAAGTCCCAGAGCAATGGAAATGAGGGAAATGAGGGATGTGAGAGGCAAAGCAGCCACCTGCAGCGATGGAACCCTTAGTGGGTATTTCAAACAAGCAGCAGAGCCTGGACAGAGCCCCTCTGATGTGGGTTTAGGGCAGGGGATGGATCACAGGCTGGAAGGGACCTCACAGGGTCTCTAACCCAACCTCTTGTTCAAAGCAGGTTCTGCTGTGAGATCAGACCAGGTTCTTCTGGCCTTGAAAGTCTCCAAGAACGGGAACTGCTTCTTCAAGGTCCTCATGGACAAAAAGCTTTTCCTTGTATCCAATTGGAATTTTTTCATGCTAACTTATGCCTGCTGTTCCACATCCTCTCCTCACTCACCAACGTGAAGAACCTGTCTCCAACTCCTCAGTAACTTCCCTGTTGGCATGGGAATACTGTTGGCTTGGGAATGCTGTAACCTGGTTCCTCCACATTTTCTCATCTCCAGCCCGAATAAGCTCATTTCTCTCTTCCCCTCCTCTCCTGGCAGCTTCTCCAACTCCTGGCCAAACTCTTGACCCTTTCCTGAACTTGTTCTGGTTGTCAACAAAGCTTTTGTTCTGAGTAGCCTGAAACTGGGTGCAGTATCTGGATGTGGCCTGGCAATTGAGCCCAAGGTGATCACCTCCATCTATTGGCAGCGCCCCTATTTGCATATCCTGCATTTTTTATTTCACCCTTGGGAACAGAATCCATTCATGTTTAGGTGATGTTTTAGGCCCTTTTGATCACTAGACAATGATTATTACATGACCCAGGAGAAATTGTGCCACTGTCCAATGTCCACATTGATTCCCACCACCCCTTCCACCCAACGTGAGTACCAAGTGCCAAGTTCACCACAGCTACCAAAACCACAACTTTGAGTGCTTCAGCCAGCAAAATTAACTAATTTCCAGGCATCTAAGCTGGCAACAACCTCTTAAAGAGGGGCTGCACATCACGGTAGGACACAGACAACTGCAAACATCAAATTCTGACAGGAACCAGCACCACTCCATCACAAGTCAGTGAAGCACCTGGACTCCCACTGGCTCAGGAAGCTGTGAGGAGAGGCCTGGGTGAACCAGCCCCTTGTGCAGAAACCATCTTCCCAGCAGGAGCCAGAGCCTCTCCAGCATGTTTTCAGAGTAGTCAAGTCCACCTGTCATGCAGCTAGGGGAAAAAAAATAAAATTCAAAAGATCCTCCAGTCTTTAAAGGCAGCAGAGGGAAGGAGAAGGGAGCTGAGTTTCCCTGCTGGCATTCACACAGAGCTGTCAGCTGCAGAATTCCCTCCAGGGAGTATCAAAACTGAGCAGGGCTTCTTGTTTTGTGTGGATTCAGAAACCCCCTGGCCTGGAGAAGCAGTGGGGATTTCTGGCTGTGCCTGCAGCTACCACCAGACTGAGATTCCATGCATGGCAATCCCAGCGCTGCCACCTCCTCGGATGGGAGGTAAATCCCAACCCCCTGGTTGGAACTGGGACACCAATTCCACGGGCAGGGACACCTTCCACTCCACCAGCTTGCTGCAAGCCCCATCAAACCTGGCCTTGAAGGCTTCCATTCCCAACTCAGCACTTCCCCAACACCAGTGTGAGAGGGCCCAAAGTGAGAACAGCAATTCCCAGCTCCCAGATTTTAAATTCTCCCTGTGGTGCTTTGGATCCAAGGAAAGCAGGGTGCCAAGGGCTCAGGGGCATCCAGAGGATGGATAACCCATGGAACTGGGCAATACTGAGGGTGTTCCCCTAAATAGAGTTGATACCTGGTGGGAAGTGCTGATTTCAGAGCTGTTGGATCCAAATGAAAATCTTCACCCCACACAGCATTTCACACCTAAAAACCCTTCAAAGACCACAATTAAATTAAATACAGCCCACAGAGAAAGTGCTGGTTTTTAAGTTAAAGTTCTCTCTCTGCAAGGAATTCAGCATGGAAAAGGCTTTGAGTGAATTATTTGGATGGAATAAAAAGAAAACAAACAATTTCTTACAGGGAAGTTTCAAATAAAGGAAAATTTCTACTACCCCATTATCAAACAAACATTTCAAAATAGACCAGAGCTTTTTTTGGTGAGAAATGCAATTCCTGGGGCTGCTCCCAGGCTGACATCTTTGTAAGCTCAACTCACCCTTTACACATGCACCTCCACACAGAATTATTGCAGGTAAGTTGTATTCCTTTGACTGGAAATGATCTGCACAGAAGCAATGACCCGTAAATTAAATGCCTGGGGAAGGAATACAAGGAATATGGAATACTGCTACACTCCCTTAGTGATGCCAGGTATTAGTGGCACCAGGAAAAAAAATCCAAGCCAAGCACGTGGGTACATCCCTGCTTTTCTCCTGCCACTGGAGTGAAGAGCAGAGCGTGGAACGAGAGAGTGAGCAAAGGAAAAATAAAAAGCCAGGGAATTTTGGCACCTGGCTGTTTTACAGCAAAGTGGTTTGTGGGGAGAACATCCCCAGGAATAGCTCCTGTGCTGTTTGCAGGGAGACAAAGCAGACGTTTGTTAAACTCAAGGGAGTTTCTTTTTGCGTCTCCTGAAAGAAAGCACTAAAAACTCCCAGGGTTGTCAACTGCATTTCAGCCACAGGTTTTGCCTCAAGCATTCCCCAGGGTACAGAGGGTTTTGCAGCCAAAGAAGCCCATCAGGATCCCTGGATTACACTAAAACTGTCTGTACCACCCAAGTGGTACAGACTCATGAGAACACCATGGGACAACCAGCACAGGAGGAAATCAGACACTGAGTTCTAACCAAAGCACAGCAAGATTAAATATTTCTCATTAAACAATGCCACAAGTGGTCAGGAGCTGGTTTTCCATCCCACCTGATCTGTTGAGTTAAGCTGTTTGAGGTGATCACGCCTCACATACATTTTCTCCAGCATTCCTTGAGCGAGGAAAACATTCCTTGCCATTTGCAGGAGAGAAAATGAGACATGGAGACACACCAGAAATTCCTGGCAGAGCAAAGGACTGAACTTCTCCTCCCTGGGCCACCCTTCTCCATCCTCAAGAAGCCACAAACCCCCAGTAAACCTTTAACACAAGGACAGTAGTTTCTATGTGTTAGACATGGACAGGGAGAATTTTTCCTTTTCCGTAGCTCTTCATTTTTATCCTATTTATTTCTTCATTCTGCAGGCCTGGGCTGTGCCGTGGACAAGGCAGCAGAACTGAGGGAATATTTCTCCAGCCCATTATTCCGTGCCTTCCTGACGGACTGCTCATGGAGCTTTGTGAATGAGCAGGGGTTGCAAAATGTATTTTGCCTGGGGCAGTGAAATAGCTGGGGCCAACCGTGTCATTCGGTTTCACTCACACTTTCCCTACCCTATCTCTATCTTGGTTTTTCCTTTTCTTTCCCTCTTTGTTGTCTTGGTTACATGGGCAGATTCCTGGTACTCTGCTAGTATTCATTTTAATGATATGTTCCTGTAAAGCACAATATTTTCCTTCAGTTGTGTGTGCCACTGGATAAATTCCTTTGACACATGTGACATTTGTATATCAACTAACAGATATTGCTTTATGACTGTGGGTATTTTGCAGAGCATTCATGGATCGCATAAATCAAAATCTGATACACAGTCTGCCACTTTCATACATAAAAAAAAAAACCCCACACAGAGAGGAAAATACTGAAACTGCAGGAAAAAAAAGCAGCAAAGTTTCTCCAAAACCATCTTGTAGTGACTTGCAGCAAGTCTTCCAAGCACAGAATAAATCCTGCTATCTTGGGGATAATCTCAGAACTCCTCTTTCATCCCATCCAAAATATTCCACTGCAGCTTGACCGAGGAGCTGCACTGCACCAGGAGAAGCAGCAGAGTGTGACACGCCTGGTAGGACCCAACAGCACAAACAAACCAAAAAAATCCCAGCTCCTGGGATTTGTCCAGGAGTTTCATCTAATCCTACAAGGCTTACTCCAATTTGCCGCTGCTTTTGAGCGGAAAGCAAACTTGGTGCTAAAATAATGGATTATGCTGGAGCTGCAATCCCAGTGCAGCGTTTTCCTGGTAGCACCTGATCCATGAGACAAGGTAGAAAACAAAGCATCCAAAGGCCCATGGCAGGGGTCAAGGAGCATCAAGGGAAAATCCTGAGTGCCAGACCACCCAGAGGAGGTGACAGGTTGCTGTCCTAGAGTCAGACACCTCAGGAGCACTGGATGGGGAAAATGTGAGGAGGAGAGTTGGGGATTGCAGAAGACACAGCAAGGACTGGGCTGAACCTACAGGACCTACAGGTTTCCAGGAGTCTGGATCAACTGGTCCAAAACAATCACACGTGGTTAGGGGAGCCTCATTTCGTTTTCTGTTCTGCCTCTTTGGGGGAAAATTCATTCACCTGAGCAAATCTCAGCCCAAGGCTCCAGCCCTGCTCCAACTCACCCAAAGTGAGAACTACCACAAGTAGAATATTCAGCATGTTAGGAAAAAGCTTCATTTTATTCCCTTTCTCAAGTTACATCAGCCACTTCATCTCTCCTCTCCTCATTCTTTACCCTATAAGGCTGTCCCTGCTCCCTACCACACTCCATAAAGCACAGAAAGCTTTCTCTCCTATTTTCCCCTATTAAAAAGGAATCATATCTTGGACTCTGCAATGCGACCTGCAAAGGCAAAGACAGAACTGTGGCTGAGTTTTCTTCTCCTGAAGCCAAAAGAAAAAAAAAAAAACCTCAACCAAAAGCTTGTGAGTGCAGGGAGAGCAGTCATTAAGAGTTTAGGTCTTTTTGATATTTACCATTCAGATCTCAGCTGCCCCATTTCCCTCCATCCAAGAGACTGACTGGAGAACTGAACAGGTTATTATGATATCACACATGACAGGGAAGCAAAAGCTAATTAGCCAGGGAAGGAGATTATTTTTATTGTGACCATTTTAAAAACAATTTGGCTCCTTCTTCACATGCCTGAATAAAAAAAATATCCAACCATATTTTCTTTTCAAAAGTACGAGCAGCCTTTCCTCTGCTTCGAGCAAAGCCAGAGACATTTGCCAGTGGGCAGGATCCCATTCTTCCCTCAGCATGGGGGAAAATGCCATCTGAATTTACAGCCCAGATTTGCTTTTCAAGTGAAGAAACAGGCAGAGGAATAAAACCAGAGATTCCAGACTATCCCTAAGCATCCATGAACAAACTCCCTTCACTCCCCACAAGGCACAGCGGGTCACCTTTTCACAGCACTTTATTTGCCTCAACTTGGAAGTCTTTACTTGCAAAAGGGATTTAAATAGGAAACAACATCCTAAAACATCACCAGGCTCTGCCCAACCTCCCTTTCCAGCTTCTCCCCCATCTCCATTACCACGGCCAAGCCACCATCTCCTTGCACAGGCAATGTTTTACCACACTCCTGGGCTGAACGTTCAGACCAACATTGTCAGACTGGCACAGAGGGGCTGAAATGGAGGCAGTGCCCATCATTACCCCACTTCCAACAACTCTTCTTTCCTTGGGAAAGCCACAAGTAGAGGATTCCACCTCTCCAGCCTCTCTGAGGCCTTCACAAGGCAAACCCCAGCCATGCAACGGGCACATTTCCAGTGGGAATGCCCAGAGAGGAGCACAAACACACTCTTGATTCTGTTTGTGTGGCATCAGCCATAGACATAAAGCTCATTATGGCTCAGGACACAGCTTTCCTTTGATGCAAACCCTCTTCCTCCAGCACAAACCCCCAGCCTGACGTCAACGGGGCGGCCGCTAATCCCGTGCTGGGCTCGTGGTGAAATCACAGCCCGGTCACACTGCTCTGAAGATCTCCAGAGCATGAATCCTTGTTTGCCAGACTTCAGCCCCAACTTCAGTTTTTTCTCCAGCGTGCACAGACATCCTGTGATCAATGGCTCAATTAGAGATGGTCTGAACACCAAAAATTCTGTTGGATGCAAATTACATCACGTCCATCTGCGACTGGGGCTGTGGTTTGACTTCTGAAGCATTAATTTCCTGATTAATAACCATGTGGAAGGAGGATTTTATCCTTTCTCAGATCATCTCTATCCCTTGAGGGTGAAACACAAGTTTTTTGCCAACCAAACCATTTTTTATCCTCAAAATAGGAGCACCTTAGGACAAGGACCGCGCTCACGCTCGATGCAACACTTAAATCACCATAAAAATATGAAAATCTGAGTTAGAGGACCACGTAGGTCTTACCTTCTTGAGCTTCCCACTCTTGGTGCCCACAAAAGCCAGGGAGTGGTTCTTGTAGACGTAGGCAATCACCGAGGTCATCCTGTCCCCATCCTCGGTGAAAATGGGGAGCCCTCGCACCATGGATGATACTCCCAAGGGGGCATTCATATCCAGGCCACAGAAATTGTCATCAATTGTTAACAGCTGCAAAGGAAGAAAGAAGAAGGGGGTAAACAGCTGAAGTCACCAATTTTTTAGCCATTTGGGAAGTATCCATCCATTGCGTAACGGGGCTGTAATTTATGCAGGCTGACAAAAAATCAGTGAGGACTGGAGAAAGAGGTGGAAAAAAGAGAAAAAAAAAAAAAACTCTCTGAAGTTACACAATGAGTTACAGCCAGAAGCAGAAGTGGAAAGTTGGTTCTCTTGAATGACAGCCCAGCAGGATACATTACATTAAGCCTTTTTCCTACTGCTTTACCAGTCAGTTTTGCCAGTCAGGACTCACCAATCAAGTGGAAGTCTGCTGAAAATGCCTTAAACATACCTAAGTTCCGTCAAAAAAAAAAAAAAAATTACACCATTCCCATAGATCCAGAGTGAGAACCACTGAGCTAAATCTGCACTGGCAAATAAAATAGACCCTGACCTGTCCTCTAGACCCAGGATTCAACACTGAAGATCACATCTACGTGGCCTAAATAACCACTGCTCTCCTAATTCTAAACTCAGTGAGGTTGTTTATGTTACATCTTGGAAATTATCATCCTCCAAGGAGTGTCCAGGCAAGAGATAGTCAGATGGTCAGCCCAGGCTAAATCTGTAGAAGGGAGCATGGTAAGAATTAAATGCCATGAACTTAAAGCCCTTTCCAGTACCTGATGGGGCTCCAAGAGAGCTGGAGCAGAACTTGGGACAAGGGATGGAGGGACAGGACAAGAGGCAATTGCTTCAAACTGCCGGAGAGCAGCGTTAGATGGGGAGAAATTTTTGGCTGTGAGGGTGCTGAAGTCCTGGCACACATGGTCCAGAGAAGCTGTGGCTGCCCCTGGATCCCTGGAAGTATCCAAGGCCAGGTCAGACAGGGCTTGGAGCAACCTGGGATAGGTGAAGGTGAGACCATGGCAGAGGGGTGGGACCGGATGGTGTGGGGAGAAAATGCTGTGAAAAGCCAGTGTCCATAAAGGAGACGGAGGAGTTCTGCAAGTTGATTCAAATAAATGGAGAGAGAGCCCACGGGGGCATACCCCCATGGGGTTTCTCTCTTGAGGTTTCAGAGGATGCAGCCTCCTTTTATCCCAAACTCACCCTCTTCCTTTCCCAATTACCAGGAAGGTGCAGCCCTCCCAAACCACCTACCACATATCCCCCCCTTGAACCCAGCATTTCCCCCAAAGCTCAGCAGTTCCAGCTGTCTGGCTTCAGGGGATCCACCAGAAGTGCCACAGACTTGACCCGCACCCATTTGTCCAACCCTAAAGCTCAGGAGTTCAAACCGTAGTTAAAATTCCCGAGTTTTGTAAGGAACTTGTTCGGATTGTGGTTGGTAGAGACCTTTAGGCCCATTTCAAAGACAACAACACCTATTCCTCCTAAAGACCCCTCAACCATCGAGTTGCTTGTAAGGACATTAGCACCCATCTTCCCTTCCTTGAAGGCACCTTCCAACCCAAACCATTCTGTGATTTAACTGGGATGCTGTAATTCCCTGAAGTTCTTTGGAGAGGAGGGAAGTTTCCACAGCTACCATGGGGGCTTTCCAGTTTGTTTTTTTTTTTTGGGAAATGTCCATGAACACCCAACAACCAGAGAAAA
This sequence comes from Vidua macroura, assembly GCF_024509145.1. NCBI lineage: Eukaryota > Metazoa > Chordata > Aves > Passeriformes > Viduidae > Vidua > Vidua macroura. Next base: position 71,132,838 of record NC_071575.1, read on the forward strand.
CCCCCTATCCATCAATACTGCTGCCTGAGCTCCAACACCCACTGCATTCGAACTCAGCAGCATTTTCACCAGATAGATGCTCCACTGGGATCCTTTCACTTAAATGAATGTCATGTCCAGTTATAAAGGGTGCTTCCTTGGGCTTCAAGGAGTTCCAGAAACACAGCAGGAACGTGGCACAGGCAGCTCTTCTACCTTCAGGCACCATCAAGGCAGGTGAAGCTAATACAGGTCACAGACTTCCACTGAATAAATCAAATAAAACTCCAAATATCCCAGCACACAACTGTCAGAGCAGTTATTAACTTCTCTGGGGCCACTCACAGATTTCAAGTTAAGCATCCACTTAAAATGTTTTGCTGAGGCCTAGAAAAGCAATAATGAAGTGTACAGGAAGGTTGCCTAGTTTTGATATATCAGTACTAAAGGACCATGACAATTTTCTTTGAACTCGCATCTTCCTGGAAACACGGCTAAAAAAAGCAATGGTCCCTGCTTGAGTTCATGAGCAGTAAAAGCCTGGTAGTTGATTCATTTTATCCTCACCCAGCAATTACTGGCAATAATTACAGATGGTTTTGCTGAATAGAAGAATAATGCGTCCTAAATGTGTTTATAAATACATAAAACCTAGGAGGAATTCAAAGAGCCATTAGGAGGGATCAGCTAGCCTGAGCTCTGGCCTGCAGGAGTCATTAGTGTTTGTGGACTGCCCTTTTTAGCAGAGCTAAAACACAGGCTCAAAGAGCAATTAGGGAGCAGATCAGCAGCCTCCAGCAGCAGCAGGCGGGATGCTGCTAGTCCAAAACGACAGCAACAAGTCCAGGATAAATCTACAAGCCAGCTCTAGTACACGGAAACCCATTATCAGCAGGGGAAAGGAGGTGTGTCAGAGAAGGAGCCACCCAACCAAACTGGAAATGCACCTTCCAGCAGAGCCAGGTGACCACGAAATTACTCCAGGTGATCCCCTCAGCCTAAATGCAATCCTCTCAGCACAACTGTATGGCCCCTTGATGTCCCTCCAACCTGAATTGTCCTATGGCTGTAAGATCCAAGAGTCCAGGTCTTCAAGTCAGGCCCAGTTTGCCCAGAAACTCTTAAGCTCAGAGATTGGCAAAATTCTCAGGGTCTGCTGTGTCAGGATGACCCCAAGATTGTCAAAGTCCTCGTTTCCCAGCCCGTGCAGCCAAAGGAGTCTGAATGCATAGGATCAGCTTCTCAGGGATGTTTATTTTTCCTTATCTATAACATTCTTTCTCTGACCTGCTGAGCTCTGTCTAGCAAGGAGGCCACAGCAATCTGTGTGCCCTCTAGGGTGGTGTTTACATTATATATTCAAAATTACATGTATTATGTTTACAATATCGTGCCAGTACCTATCATCTATGTTGGACAGTGTGTCTGTACCTTAAACCAACAGAAAAGTGTCACCATCACAGCAAAACATGGAGCACAAGAAGAAGTAGGCCAGGACACACCCAAATCCCTCCATCTTGTACCCCTGAATCACATTCTAAAAACCCCAAAATTCCACTTTTTCACCTTGTGTTAATTCAACCATTACAATACTCAAACCCTTGTAGCTTGTAATTCCTCGTACAGAGTTGGCAGCTTTTTCCACTGGCTAAAATTGAAGCCACAGGTGTTTTTGACTTCTTGCCAAGGTCTCCAAGCCCTCTGCCAGGGTCTGGAGACAGCCAGGGCAGCCAGAGGGATGTCCTGGACTCCGACACACAGTTTTTGTTTCAGGGGTATAATCAAACTGCCTAAGTGCTCGCTCTCATGGCCTGACAAGCTGAATAGAATCGCTTCAGGCTGAAAGCAAGAAACTCCCAAACAGTGGAAAGAGGGGAAAGGGAGGGAAGTTTCCAAGGAAAACAAGACAGCTTTCTTCACCACCAAGATGATGAAAAGCTTCATAGTGCCAGCAGACATCTTACCTAAGGTGCAGGGTGCAAGGCTCCATCCCAAACCAGAGAAAATCACTCTGACAAGCAGCAAAATGAGATGAATCCAGCAGAGCTGGCACAGTCAAAGACGTCCTCCTTGGAGGAACACAGCCAAAACCAACCCCTCCAGCTGAAGCACTTGAGACCAGAGAGGATCCATACGATCATCTGGCTGCCTTTGTACACGATTCAGACCCTCCCACCCGCAGGCAGGAGCCTGGGAGGACACAGCCCCTAAAATCACAGCATTAAGCACAAACACCTGTGGCTGATTTGCAGCCCGTCTCCAACCTGTTGAGGTTTCATTAATCTAATTGCCCCCGGGTGGAGCTCCAGCTGAACTCAGACCTACCCTTAATGGGGCTGATAATCCCACACAGACGCAAAATTAAATTTAAGCATATTTATTTCATCTTTTTTCCCCTGATGTTACTTACAGGAGAATACATCCTTATAAGAAGGACTTACACAGAAATAGGGGGACAGACTTTTTAAAGAAGGTAGAGTCACACTAGGTTTAAAGAAGAAATTGTTTATGATGAAGGTGGGGAGGCCCTGGATCCCTGGAAGTGTCCAAGGCCAGGCTGGACAGGGCTTGGAGCACCCTGGGATAGTGGAAGGTGTCCCTGCCCATGACAGGGGGTGGAATTTGATGGTCTTTAGATCATTTGCAACCCAAACTGTTCCAGAACTCTGTGTCCACTCACGTGCTGCTGGTTGGGTGCCAGAGAAGCAATCACAGCATTGTGGTTTGCCATGTGGACAGCCCTCCCCCAGGAACAGGAGCGAGGCCAGCAAGCCACACGAAAACTATTTTCATTGAACATATTTGGGTTATTTCCTCTGGGGATCATCTGCCAGAAAAACGCCAGCGAGCAAAACCCTACAAATAAACATCACCCGGCTCCTGCACAGCTGTGGCTCTCAGCAGCACACAGACCTTTGTAGAAATACAGTCATCTTCTGCAGCAAAGAGAGACACGTAAGGAAGTTTGGATTTATGATGAAAGGGTCAGGAGTTGCAAGCACAGGTTTATTTTCAATTCCAGACACTCCTAGCAGCAACATAAAGTAGCCACGTTAAACTCTCTGGAGCTTCTCTGCCTGGCAATTTCATGTTAATGACTTTCCAGAATGAAGGAGGAGGTGAGGGCATGAATTCACTTCTAACAGCAGCTGGGATAGCAGGGAGAGTCAAAGGGAAGGTCTAAAGAGGTGGGAATAATATCAGCAAATCCTGAGCAGTTAAAATGCAACCCAGAAAGTCACAGCCAGCAGGTAATTTGGAAGGAAACAGGGCCTGCAGTTGGAATGCTGGGCTGGGATCAATCACTTCATCATCCCACACCGAGTTCCCACTTGCGAATGAAGGAATATTTCTCACCACCACCCTGCCCCAGGGAAACTGAGAAGCACAGGTTTATAAGGTGTTCTGCATATCCAAAATACCTTCATCTGAGATGGACTGGCAGGTCCCAGGGTATAAATGCCCTTCCCAGCCCCACCAGTTGCCTCTCTACCTGGTTGTGTTCTGCTCCTGCCGCCTCTGCCCGTGTCACAAACCATCTGCAGCAGTGACATCATGGCCAAGTGTCACAGTCACCACTGAAATAGGAAGGATGAGCAAAAGAACGGCACAATCCTTATTTACAGGATTCTGGCAGGCGTTTGCCTCCTCCAGGATTAAGCCTATCAAATAAATAATTAACACATCCAAGCCCTCCTGGAGAGGATGGGTTTACAAGGCTGGTGCTGGCTCAGTCCTGGAGGGATTGGCTGAGCCCCCAAAACCCCCAGATTCAGCAGGAGGGTTGGAGATTTGATTGCATCACCTCCTGCCCTGTCCTCATCTCATTCCCAGCAGGCGCGAGCACGCTGGCATCGCACGAGTGGCAGAAGCACCAAATATCAGGGGACGATGGCAAACAGTGCTCATAACACACCAATTGTCCCTTAAACATCTGCTTCCACTATTTGCCTCTGAAACAGCCCCTGAAAATCAAACGCAGCTTAATCCACATTTGGGGAAGAGCCTTGATAAAGGATTAGCCACCCCTCACTCCTCCTTGCTTTCACTCCAGCAGAATCTTCCTCCTCAATCAAAGCACTTTTTTTCCCAGATATCTCAGCAGGCTCCAGAGCAATTCCACAGACTCACCAGGGATAAAGGCTGTCCCAGTGGCCAAGTCTTGCCTTTGATTTACAGCTAATACCTAACAGCCCTGTCTTCATGTGGTGGCAGGTACTTGGCTCCTCTCTCCTGTTATCTCAGGCTTGGCTGATGCAGAGGATGGAGGGAACACACATTAATGGATGGCTGTGCTGCCAGCAGGGCCAGGGAGCCAGCAGCAGTAAGAAATCAACAGTTACAGGCTTTTGAGTCTTTGCAAGGAGACATCCAAGGTCTTTTCCATCACCTGACTGCAAGATCTCCTTTCCTGCCTGACTGCAAGGGCTGAGTGAGGGTGAAGGTGGGCACATGTCCACTCAATAGGATATTTAAAAATCTAGAGAGATGGAAGACATAGAAAAAGCTCTCAGCAGGAACTTCATGGTATTTGAGGAGACACAGGCTAAGAAATTGAGGGTCTAGGACACCTGCAGCAGGGGTGAACCATAAATCCCCACAGAGTGGAGCTGGAAATAATGGAAACCATCTCCCTGCAGACCACAGGACTTTAAATTCCAGCAGCAGCAGGATGGTACCCGAGGCTTGTGCTTCTCCTGTTTGCCTGCACACATTCTCTTGGTGGTTTGAGCATGGTTTGAGTGCAAGGTGAACTCCTGGTTGGTTGCTGCTTTGCCCTGCCCATGGCATTAGTACTTGGCATTCCTGAAGCTGGATTGACTCTCCCTCCTGCAGTATCTCTGCTTGTGGCCATGCCACCTCCTGTGAAATCAGTGGATTGTGGTCCACCTGCCCTTTCTCCCCACAGAGCCTCAGCAGAACCATCACGTTTCATCCTGCTGCTGTGCCGAGCTGTGAAATCCCAGTGCAGGACGGACAGGGCCCCTCTGGCTTTCCCCTCCTGCCACGTCATTCCTGGAATTTGATGCCTGTCACTGCCCTCCCCATGCCAGGCATTCCTGGCAGTGGCTCAGGAAAAGGCTGCAGGTTTGCCTGGTTGCAGACTTTTGTCATCTGCACTTCAAAATTTTGTGGGCAAAGAGATGGGCAGCGACTAAAGATAGCACAGATCACCAACCCACCCCTCTTCAGTGGTCAGTCTGGAGTCTAATGACCTCCAAAAATACCCAGCCCCGTTTCCCCAGGGTGCTCTGTGATGGAACAGAAGCTGGATCAAGAGCCAGCATTTGGAAATACATTATAATTGCACGCTGCTCTTCACTTGTGCACCCAGAGCAGTGGTTGCTGTGCAATTACATGTCACCATATTCAAATGACAGTGCAGTTACAGTAACTTTACCAATTATAGGGAAATTGCACCCACTGTGCTGAGAGGTTTTCCTTCAGACACAGTTCAGGAACACAAGAACAAGAGGGAAAGTTACTCAAATTGACTAGAACTGGTACAGGCATTTGGTTTTTAGGTCTGTAGTTTAAGCATCAGTTCAAGGACTGGTGTCAAGTTTCCAGAGTGCTGCAGAATCTTAATGGAGTACAGATTTTTATGCCTGCATTTATGTTCCTGCTCTGCTGTGAGTGTAAGGCTCCCCAACAGTCTACACCATGTTCCTCCACATCGTAAAATTTGCAATTTCCTGAAGAGGAGGCTGCCTTTCTTGCAGAGAGCAACAGGTTCCTTCAGTCTTCAGGCCTTTTCCACAGCAGAGCTGGGTGATTATCAGTAATGGTGGATAAAAGGAATTGTGCTGTAAATTTGTGCTATAAATGTAACATCCTCCAAGTCCTGCCTTTCTAAGTGATTACAGTGCCCAAAGATGTGCACAAGCTAAATCCATTAGTGAGCCCCTACAAATTTTCTAGAGCCAAATAATAGGAAATTTAAACAATTCTGACTGCTTTCCTTACTTTCTGTGTCACACCTCAGAGATGCAGAGCCCTACTTTCAGAATCTGCTGACCCTGTCACAGCCATGGCAACACAATTGCAAAGATTATTGTTTTTTCCTTGTTGCCTATCTCTGGTTCCCACTTTTGCTGGGACTGCTCTGGAAGCAGCACTGGGCTGTTGTGGGCTCTGAGCAACCTGATCTAGTGGGATGTGTCCCTGTCCATGGCAGCGGGGTAGAACTGGATGAGTTTTAAGGTCCTTTCCAACCTAACCATTCTAAGATGCTGTGTTAAGGGGGAAATTGTTCATGTCCCTCATGAAGGAAAGTCATATTGTGATTTAAGTGGTATTTCCAGTGCCTTGGTTAGACCCCAGAAGTCTGATGTAGGCACAGAGAAGGGACAGTACCTCCAGCAGCAAGGCAGACTGAGATAATAAAATAAAACATAATCAATAAAATATTCCATTCATGGAGATCTTCCCATTCCAAATCCCAAACATAACTGTGTCAGCCAAATCTCCCTTTTGCATATTGCATTTCCATCTCTTCAGAAGATTTCCAGCATCACAATTCCAAATCTCAGCACTCCAAGCCGTGCAGGTGGGGTGAAAACCACACCCCAGAGCTGTGTGGCCACTGAGGCTCATTCCTACAAGCCAGATGGATGGATGTGACCTGAAGAGCAGCAAGTGTGACTGTAAAAGGTGTAAAAGGAAGCTGAGCTTTCCTGTGGTCCCATAAACTTCCCCTTGCTGGCTCAGAGGATCATATGGCTGAGGCGTTAAAGGATAAACAGAAGAATACAATCTCCATGGCTCTCAGATCAGTGCTTTGAAAAATACACTTAAAATTTTTCACACCCCCAAAAAAAAGAGATTATTGAGTGTGGAGACTCTGCCTTTGAAACTGCCACGGACTGTTGGGTAAATAAGCATTTAGGGATTTTTCAAAAGGGAAGTATCGATCAAATAAGCTGCTAGAGCTCTTCTGTAAGAACTTACTCCAGCAGCAAAGCTCTGTTACACACCTGAAATACATCAGCACTGATATTCTCTGATGCTGCTGTGGCTGAGACAGGGAGAATGAGTCCCAGAGAGATGAAATCTTAGGTGAAAGGGGGGTTTTTGTGTAAGCAGAAAGACACCTTCGAGAGAAGGTGCTGCATTTTATCCTAAAGGATGTCCCATTTCCCTGATCAGCCCTCTCATTCCTATTGAACGCACACCAGCACCTGGTCAGATAAAGTCTGGATGCCTCCCTTTGATGGCACCACCAGCAATTCACTGCATCACAATTGCTCTAATTATTATTTTGTTACACAGGGAAAAAAAAAAAAAAGTCATCATTTGGGCTGCAAAGTGCCACCCGCGCCAGCAGCGCCGCAGAAATGAAACAACAAGGCTGCTTTGCATGCAGGCAACACCTGCACCCCGAGAGCCCTGAGCCTTTTAAAAGCATTAATTAAGCCTCACCACGGTCCTGCAAAGGTGATTTAAGTGCTGTAATGAGTGAGATGTATGTGCTGCTGCTCTTCATCACCAGGAAATGGTGAGAGCTTGGCTCGCTCAACAAATAACGGAGAGTCGAGATCCAGGGCTGGCATCTGTATCAGGGTGAATCGAGATGTGTCTGGTCCCATCATCTCACAGAAGATGAATTTAAAGAAGCCTGGTTATCAATTTAAACAACAAACTAAAGCACTCGAGCCCTGAAAGGGAAGATCTCCCACCTGTAGCTGCTTATCTGAGCAGATCGAGGTGCTTGAGGAACTCAGAGCGTTTGTACCAGGCTGTGAATTCACTGAAGCTCCAACTGCTCCCGAATCTGGAAGCAGGACTGAGCAATTGGGAAGCTGCAGCCAGCCCTGGGAGCAGGGACACCATCACAATCACAGCCCTGTGTTTCCTGAAGTGGGATCCCCAGCAACAGCCCCGGCCCAAGAGTGCCGGGTCATCCCCTCATTAGGAGGAGTGAATTTTTATTATTCCCTTCTGCACATTCCCTCACTCTGCCTCTCCCACTCTCTCTCCTTGTCTAAATACGTGCCTGGCTAATATTGCTTGTTTACAGGATAAATCAGCTGTACAAATCCTATTATATTTTGGATCACTGACAACGACAGGGTAATGACATTGAAACAGGGAAATGCAATGTTGTTCCTACTGCTCTAATGTCACCCACATGTTCCATCAGCTACACCAGCTCCCAGTGCTGCATGGAAGAATCAGAAGAAACTCTGTCTTTACCATTTTGTTCCAGTCCTATCTGGCTGTCTTGCCTTTCCTAGCGTTGAGCATTTCTTTAAATAAAGAATCATAGGATGGTTTGGCTTGAAAGGGACTTTAGAGACCACTCAGTCCCACCCCGTGCCATGAGCAGGGACACTTTTCACTGGATCAGGTTGTTCAAAGCCTCATCCAGACTGGCCTTGAACACTTCCAGGGATGGAACTCCAGCTCCATCCTGAACCTGGATACAGCTACTCAGCTAGGTCTCTGCTGGCTCTGCAAACATCAAATTTTGTCTGAAAGTTGTTGCCAGGCTACCCAAAGATTGTCCCATTCATAATAAAATGCTTCTCAAACAAATTTAGAGCAAAAACTATATCCTACAACAGCAGAGCCATGCAGGTGCCAGGCTGGGAGTGTCTGGGGCAGAAATATGGTCAGATGTGATTCAGGCATCTCTCTGTGAGTAGAACAGCTTTTTTCATCTCCACCTCCACACTATCCAGTCTTCCAATATCTCTGTTATCCTACCAGGTACAATAGGAACCCATCCATGCAATTTGGATAAATAGAGAAATTTCAGGGAGGGAAAAACAAATAAGTCTTATGTTGTACTCCTGGAGTATAAATAAATAGACACACACATCAGATCACTCCCGGAGGGTGAATGTCTTCACTGAGCCTCCAAGTTCTGAGACAGACCCTGCACTGTGTTTCACCCTGACAGCTCCACTGGCATCAGGCAAGGGAGGAAGGGTCTGTATAGGATTTATTCCAGAGAGCAAAGCTGAAATCAGCACCCCCTCGACCCCCTCCTCAACAGAATGGGCATTGTGCAACCTCCCCTGCTCCGGCTGCTTTAAATAGCATCAGCCTCACCAAGGGAGCTGGAGTCATTTTGCTTCTGGCTCTTCCAGGACATCTGGGGGTTGCTTTCTGCCCTTTTTTTTTTTTTTCTTTTTTTTTTTTTTTTAAATTAAATTAAAACAAAAAAAAAAACCCTCTTGCACAAGCATTCCCCTTGGCCTGCCAGGCGACCTCCTGGCGAGGCAGAGCGAGGTCAGCTCTGCGAAGTCGCCGATCTCCTGGCGCGGAAGAGAATGTGAGGAGATCATGTGGAGGCCTCCAAAAATGCAAAGCTGAGCCACAGACGACCGCAGGGCTCGACCACAGAAGAAAACAGCCTGGCTTGCTGGCAGGGGAAGCAGCAAAGAGCAGTTCCCAGAAATAAATCTAATTGTCCGTGTGGCAGGGAGCGCGGGGAGATGGCGCGGGCAGGGAGGGAGGGTCTGGCACTTGGCTCACCTGCACACCAGGGACCAGCAGGACCTGGGGTGATGCTGGGCTGCTCAGGCAGAGCCAACTGGTGCAGGGATGGGAGGGATGGTGGGGGAGGGAGCCGTGCCTGGAATATCTCAGACACAGCAGCGGCTCGGCAGCCTTGGGTCCTGCTCTGACCTCAATGAGCATTTTGTGTGAGCGGGGTCACCCAGACGTGAGGGAACAGCTCTGTGAGAGGGTTTGGCACCCAGCCACTTTAAGGCAGTGGGTTTCCTCCTGGTTTATGCTTTGGAAGGAAATAAATGGTTTTGAGAAGGTTGTTTCCAATGCATGTTTGGGTTTTTTCCCCCCCAGGACAATGAGGATTTGTGAAGGAGAGGTTTCAGGGTGGGAGTGTTTCAGGATGAAGGTAATTAATTACTGCCAGAATTATTTCTGCATCCACTGGTCAGGCAGTATTCTTTCAAGGACAGGTGTTTAATACAGAGAAACCTATTTAATACTTCAAATGCAATCATCCTCTCCATGCAATTAGGCCCTGATTTACAGCCCTTAAGTGCAAGCTTCTGTTGATGTAGGGGATTAAGAGTTTTTGTTTTGCTCTCCCTCAGAGCACCCAAAGCCACGTTTTTCTCTGCCTGGAGTGTAGAGCACTTTGCAGAGGCAGGGACCTGTCCTTATCCCTGCTGGCTGAAAGCAGAGAGGTGGCACCTGGGAGGGAGAACCATCACCCAGGGCAAAGAGATGCACCCACACGCTGCCTGAGCTCACCTCACAGTGGGGAGAATTTCCCAATCCCAGTTCAGAGAGGCCAGGACCTTACTGGGAGCACTGGAGTCATGAACTCTGTTGCTCTCCAAAGAGCACAGCCCCAGACATCTCTGGCCACTTCCCCCACGAGCATGAGAAATACCAGCTGTGTCCCTGAAGAGAGCTCCCTGAGCTGCCTCGTGCGGGGAGATAACATGGAATTTCTCTCTGGAAGTTTTTCACTCAGAGCAGAACCAGCTTTGCAGGGGAGGTGATGCTCAGGCCTGCTGGAGATGGAAGGTGCAGGGGGAGATTTGCAAATCGCAGAGCTCAGCTGCATAAACCCTGAGCCAGAGCCCTACCTGTCAGATTGCACCCTTTTTTGACTTAGAGATGGGGCAACTGAGAGGCGTTTTAAAAAACTTTTATTTTATTTTCCGTCTCATCAGAAGGCTGAGACAATACAGATGTTATAATTCACTCTTATCACAATCAGAAGTGATTGTGTCCCTCTTCCTCCCCAGCTCAGATTCCACCCTCCCCAGCCCCAGTGTCGGCAGGAGGACACTTGTCACCTCTTATCACAGCTGCTGGGCCCAGCAGCGCACACGCCACGCACGGCATCCAACACAAACCCATGTGGCCAAGTGCACAAACACAGATCTGGCAGCCAGCAGCCTGTTTGCTCCGGCTCCCAGTCTCCAGTGAGCTTTCCCAGAGAGGCATTACAGCATTGCTGAGGGTACTGCCCTTCCAAAAACTGAACTTTATCATTTTTGCGGGGGTTTCCTGCTCTTATTTGCATTTTCAGAGGAAAAAGAAGAAAACGCTGTTAAAAATTGACCAAGAGCTGACCTCACCTGCTCACAAACCCTTTGAATCAGAAACACCAGCCTGTAAAATTTGGAGTAAGGACGTGTACACAAAACTTGTGCATGGTCTGTCCAGCCAGGATGAGCAAAAAGTGCTGTTGTGCAAGCACCAGTGGCACTGACACACACAAAGGGATTTACTTAGGATAGCCCAGCTGGCAAACAGGGAGACTATGAGGTAAAATGAAACTGATAACTCATCCCTGTGATTGATCCATTCCCCTGGGAAAGAGTCAGGCTCACGTACTCACCAATCCAGCCAGGAGAAATGGACAAAATGCCAAAGCACCTGGATTGCATGGACCTCCTTCCACACCTTCCTCTTCCCAAGGACTAAGCAAAAGCTAACACTCCTTTTCCCCAACCTTTCTCTTTTAGGGGGAAATGGGAGAAATGACAGATAGGGATGACAATTCCTGCTTTTTTTGCTTGTAAAGTGATTTTTCCCTTCGAAACTCCCCTTTTCTTTCCAGCAGCTCCAGCTGGTGCTTCTTTCTAAATGACCCTGTTCTTCTGCCCAGCGTGCCAGAGAGGAATGTAAGAGCAAGGAAGAGATTTCCTCCTCCTGCAACAGATGGGCACAGCACTAAGATCCAGGAGACCCCAGGCTACAAATTGTGGTTTTGTGCCTTAGCCAACCCCCCCATAAAATAACCTCCTGCTGCTCCCCATCCTGGTGTCTCAGAGGTTCTCTGTGTCCTGGTAACACCAGGGATGATGAGCACAAGCCTGGAAGGAAGAGGGATATGAAACAGGCTGAAAAATCTTGGCCGTCCCTGTTAACACCAGTGATTGCAAACCTGGGAGGAAGAGGAATATGAAATAGGCTGGAAAAAAAAAAAAAATCTCAGCCATCTCTCCCCTTCCCAGGAGTCAAGCTGACTGTCCAGTACCTTACACAAAGTCTTTCCACCAGCTGAGCTGGAAATGGCCCTTCCTAACCTGGTGGGATGGAGCAGGAGGGAGCCCAAGGGTCATCCCTCAGGACCAGGCAGTGCTCATCCCAATGCTGCCAAAGGAAAGTGTCTGTGCACCCAGCTGGCCTCCAAGCATGCCCAGCATGGAAGGACTAATCCAAAAACTCCTCCTGAATCCAGCTCAACCCCGTGACAACAGCAGTGCTTGCTTGGTGGGCACCGGGGATGGGCAGGGGATGCAGGGAAAGCAGGAGAGAGCAGGAGAGCAGGAGAGAGCAGGAGAGAGCAGGAGGGAGCAGGAGGGAGCAGGAGAGAGCAGGAGAGAGCAGGAGAGAGCAGGAGAGAGCAGGAGAGAGCAGGAGAGCAGGAGAGCAGGAGAGAGCAGGAGAGAGCAGGAGAGAGCAGGAGGGAGCAGGAGAGAGCAGGAGAGAGCAGGAGAGAGCAGGAGAGAGCAGGAGAGAGCAGGAGAGCAGAGCCCACTTGAGGAGCAAATGCATGGAGATGGTGCAGGACTCTCAGAGATTTCACCAGCAGCATCTGCAAAGAGGTTTTGGGGAGTTACCAACAGCCACCAGAAGCACAGGAAGCCTTCACAGCCAAGTCACTCGTCAGACAATGGCTTGGGACCCAAACATCCACTTCTGGTAGCAAAGTGTTGGGAAAATATTGCCCAACTCTTCACACAAGACCTTTTGTTGGCCAGCCAGCTTTGAAAACATTTCTGTTCTCCCCCAAGTGACAGCGCTGCCATGAAAAACAGGAAGAGGCTGAATACAGCAATTTAAACAGTCAAACCCCATTTCCTGCCAAAAGGAAAGGAAAATACAGCAAAAGGCAGAAGCCAGGCAGGAACACAGGGACTGACACTTTGATTATCTTGGAGAGATATTGGTGCTGCATGTCTGGTGGAAGCTGCAGTGGTGGAGGTGACACCTTTTCATGGCAGGGACTGGAGTCTCTTAGTCTGGGAGGTGGATCAGGCTGGGGTGGAGGCCAGGATCTCCCAGGAGGGCAGCCTTGGGATGTGAGCAACTCCTGAGCTGACAGCAAGGGTCACATGGCAGCAGCACCCTGGGTTTGGGGCTTCATTACCAGCCAAAGTTCCAGCAGGATCCCTGCTCCTCTCCATCTCCCCACAGCCCTGACACCCTCAGGCTGCTTTGGGGTCAGTCTCCAGTACCCTCCTCTTCTTCATCCATGCTTTTTGTCTCACAGCTTTCACCTGCCCAGTCCCCAAGGCAGAGGGGAAGGCTGCCCTGCCTCCTCTGCTGAGCATCCCCGGAGTGGAACTCCCACCAGGCTTCAAAATGCACCCATTAATCTTATTTCATTGTAATGACAATCAACAAATCCCCCAATGATCAACTCTTGAGAAATGACACATTTACATCTCCATCCTCCTCTCAAACTGCCCTTTCCCCCTCACCTCCTCTTTTTCTTTTAAGAAATCCAGCATTCCCCAACACTGCCAGAGAACCACAGAATGGTTGGAAGGGACCTTAAAAGTTCATCTAGTTCAGCCTCCTGCCATGAGCAGGGATAACTTCAACCAGCTCAGGCTGCTCCATTACAAAGTTTGTGAAGGACATTGAAACCACAGCCTTCTTCACCCAACATGAAGCTGGTTTTCTGTTTTAAGAAGGCTGTTTCTTCCCCTCCAGAGCAGCCCTGCATGTTCACAGGGTTTGAAGGTGCCCTCTGACTGCATAAGTAGGAAGGGTTCAGTATCCAGAGAGGAGATTTAGATTCCACATGAGGGAATCTCCTCACAGCACAGACAGATTTTAGGGAGAGAGAGGAATCTCCATAGCCAGAGGTTAAGAACAGGTGAGACAAACATCTGTCAGAAGCGTTATAAGTAGGGCAGAAGGGCAAATCAGATGACCTCATAAGAATCCTCTTTTCCCAGCCTCATTTTTCTCTGATTATATGAATTTCTAAGCATTTGGGGTCAAGTGTACTGCTTAAATATAAGCTATTATCCTGCTTTTGCAGAGAGGTATTACCTGAGACCATTCATCACCTGAGTGAACATCACCAATTTGCAAATCAACAGCCCAGACATAAAAATCTATCATTTTTTTTTCGATTTATGCTCAAGATGAATGGGAGGAGAGCTGTAACACAGGGGTGGGAGGGGAATGAACACTGAGGATTCTCCATTCATCTCTGGACTTTTACCTTTCCCACTCTAGAAATTCTGCTACCACACTGCTGACATCTACAACAGGCACTTGGCATGAGGCAATCACAGGTTCATCACAGAGGTTTTTTTTTGGTTTTGTCTCTGCCTTGACCTTTGCAAACCAGACTGGAACAAGTCTCCAGGACATCCAACCCTGCAGGACATCTGGGGACCCAATGCCTCTCGCTCAATACTGACCATGAGACAAAGTTTGTCCAGCCAAGGGTCTTTCCTGACCTCAACTCTCTCAGCTCCAGATGTAACCAAGCTGCCAGAGGACCAGAGGAGCTACAGAATCTGCTACTGGGGACCAGAAACTGTTCCCCCACATCCCTGGAATTTTTTCTGTGCACACTGCAGGTTAGGAGAGTTGTGCTGGGAATGGTCCCCAGGAGATTTCTCTAGCCCTGAAATAGCCTTGGGCAAGGATTACACCAAGGCAGGAGCAGAAGTATCCAGTCATGTGGATCCACTTTGAGCCAGTTATTGCCCTGTTAGAAATACTGGAAAAATTATAAGAATATTTGTTACTAAAAGCCAGGACAGAGCAGTGAACCCAGCTCCTCAGTCCTACAGCTAATACCACAAAGAATCACAGAATGGCTTGGGTTGAAAAGGATCTTGAAGATCATCCAGTGCCACCCCTTGCCATGGGCAGGGACATCTTCCACTGGGGTTTGGGAATCCCAGCTTGCCCCAAACCCTGTCCAGCCTGGCCTTGGACACTTCCAGGGATCCAGGGGCAGCCACAGCTTCTCTGGGCAAGCTGTTCCAATGCCTCACTACCCTCTGTGTAAAGAATTTCTCCCTAACACCTAATCCAAACTCTCCTCTGTCACTTTGAAATGCCCAGTGCCCAGCTGGACCTGTTCTCATACAGGATTTCAGCTGCCAAAGGCAGGGCAGCAGAGCTGAAGTTCAGTTCCAGCCTGGACCATAGGCAGGTTAGGCCTCTGTTTGCAGCAGCAGAGAAACATTTGACATCCCCACAAACGCGGGGGAAGGCTCACTGATGGCTCTGTAATTGGTTTTAGAGCTGCCTCTAACACATGTGCTAAGTGGCAGAGCAGCAGTGCTGGGGCTTGGCTGGCAAGCAGGACATCAGCAGAGGAGACCAGGCTCTCACAGACACACATCCAGCCTCCAAAATTCTTCACCAACCATCAAATATTTTCCAAGCTTAGCGGCTGGACTCTGCAACCCCTTTCAGCAGCCAAGTCACTAATACCTCTTCCCTCAGGCAGCACAGCTGATCTCAGGCAGGGCTTGCCAGCAGCTCTAAGTAGGCTCATTTAAGGAGAGGACAGCCTACTTAGTTACACACTTCAGACTTCCTGCTTTCAATTCAAGCATCTCCAGGTTCTTTTGCAGTGTCTCTGATTCACAGTGAAGGTGTACACTCATAAATATGCTCAAACACTTTTCCCCACCGTGCCCTCTCTCCCAGCTCTGCAGTCCTGTCCCTACTCAGTCTGACACCAGTTTTCTTGGTTTGGGACTCACCCCATGGGACACAAGAAAGCTGTTGGCCTTTTTTGCTCCTGTCTAAAGCCACAGAAGGCAGGACTGAGAGGTTTCAAACCTCCTAACAGGAGAGGTCCAGCACTGCAAACGTTAGTGTGGAGCACAGGCAGAGCTAATATGCAAATGCATGGAGAGGCTTAAGAGCCCAGGAAAGAAACTCCAGTGGGAAGCTCCCAGCTTAAATCTAAAGGCAGCTCTTTGAATGCGCACAGGCCTTGCGGCTAAACAAAAAAAAAAAAAAAAAAAAAAAAAAAAAAAAAAAAAAAAAAAAAAAAAAATCAAAGCCAGATTTGGGCACAGCCTTTCTCCCTGCGCAGTGCTCCACAGGGAGCTTTGCAGAGATCCCAACTGAAATCAAGGACTTGTCCCTTCGGTGTGGGAGAATGAGAGCAGGGCAAGGTCAAGCAAGAACACTGAGGGGTGTAAAGGGGAATTAGGGCAGAGTAAGGCAGGATCGGTGTCCTTGCAATGAGACCCCCATCCACATTCCTCACGGTCTGTCCTTGTCCTGCCAGGGAGCATCAGAAGAATCCCCCAGCAAACAAGGCTTGAGCACCACGGAGCAATCCCATATCCTGAGCACTGCCTGCCTGGAGATTTCGGGGCAGAAAAGCACTCTGGCGTTTCTCCCTATTCCCTTTGCTCAGACTGGAGCTCGCCTCTCACTTGAAAGAGCTAATTAAGGGTGGGAATCAAAGCCTGGGGAAGAGGCTCCTGCAGCCCTGGGTGTAATGCCCATGTCTGTGCCTGCCATCAAAGCCAGCCCTGTGCACATTCCTGCAATGGCACTCGCAATAAACCGAGGCAATTTCTTCGGACCATTTGTAGGTCAGGCAGACCAGCCTCTTCCCCAATCCTGCCCTTAAATCTTGCAGTGTTTAATCCTTGCTCTGCAGCCAGGCCTTTATTTCTCAGTGCAGAGCTGGCTGGAGACCGGAAGGCGAGGGCCTTTGATGGTTAATGACCACTGCTTCTCAGCCCTGGAAGAAATGAAGCCCTGGCTTCATAAAGTTCCCTGAATAAATCCTTCCCCAGCTACAGCCCAGGGAAGCAAAATTACACCAGCATACACAGAGAGACTGGCACAAGCCACTGACATCTCTAGGTCCTGTTTTGGTTTAGGTTTGAGCCGAGAGTGCACCTGGGTCTAAGTGGTTTCACACCTGTGATTTGCACCATGAAGTAACTACAACAGGCACATTCCTCCTAAATATTCCATGGCCCCTTGGTTTAGCTCACCAGCAAACACAGCATGTCTGCTTGTTCTGATACCTTCACCAGCTTGTCCGTGAGCTAACTGGGGCATGAACTGGTTAAATCGGTGTGGTGAGCTGGAGGCAGAGCCAGCACTGGGACAAAGGCAGTCTCAGTTCCTTGGTCTCTGCTTTAAGGTTGGTTGTTTGAAGACAAGGCCTGTTAATACTTGAGGAGGGCTCAGGGGCTTCACTTACCGCGCTGCTACAGGGAATGTCCTTGACCTTGAGCCAGGCCAGATCTAACGTCCCCTCTCCCCTGTAGCAGGACTGAAGCCTGTCCTTGATGCGGTCGTTGATGTTTTTCAGGACAAAGATGCAAAGAGCAGACTCATCCAAGGACTTCATCTTCCTTTTCTGCCCCTTGGAGAAGACTGTGAAGAGGATATCATCCTCGGGGCCAACGCCCAGCGACCTGGCCAGGATGGCTCCAGCCTTTGACAAGTAGGCAGCCTGGAGCAATCGATATTCCACCCCGTTCTTCTCACAGCCAATGGGCACCTCCACATAGGAGTTAAAGGCCGTGTCCTCCTTACAAAGCCGCACCAGCTTGGAGGTATAAACCTGCTCCTTTGTGGTGGAGCCGGGTGGGGAGATCATCTCAGGCTGCAGAGTCAGGAAGTAGACAAAGTTCCCGCTGCTGAAGCCGTAGATGTAGTAGATATCGAAGTCGGGGATGATGGTAAAGGTGTCTGAGGGGATCTTGATCATAGAGGCCACAAACTCGTCGTGAAAGACATATGCAAACATCCCATCAGCCTCGGAGTTCTTGGTGAGCTTTCTGCTGGAGATGGTGGGGAAATACTCCGGTTTGCCATCCACGGCCGTGGCGATGAACAGCTTGTCGTCCATGTTGCTGTAAGAAACAATGACTCCAAAAACAGAGCCACTCTCGTTCACCCCAGAGAGGTAATGCTCCTTCTTGTGGAAGGGCTCTCCCAGCTTGAAGAGGTCATCCAGCCTCAGGAGCTTGCAGATGCCCTGGTACAAACTCCCACAGGCTATCAACCGATTCTCCTTGTAGTCTATGAGGAGCATTTTGTTTATGTTGTTGGTGGGCGTCAAGGGCTCGTTGCAGGTTTGGACTATCCTGGGAGGATAACACTTGGGATTGTCATCATCAGGACCAGTCTCGTGCGTCACCAGGACCTTCAGGTCACTGGAGAGTTTGTAGATCCTGTTGACAGCCCCCAAGTAAATGTGCCCAGTCCTTTCGTCCACCACCAAGTGGTTGAAGTTTCCCTCTGCTTGGTCTGCAGTGAAGGTGATGAAGGGCCTCTTTGGATGGGGTGGCTGCTGTCTGCCAAGAGGTGACACTGTGGTGGACAGCAGGAGGTGGGAAACCAGGCAAGTCCATTTCCACATGGCCGGCGACATCATTAGAGAGGTTTGTATTCCCAAGGCAACAAGGATTAGAAGCTGTAAAACTCTTCAAAACACCAATTCCTTGGCAGCTTCTGTCCTACAAGCAGAGAAAAAAGAAAACAAAAGTACATTACTATGGAGTATTCCTTCCTCCTCCCTCCTTCACAACCATGCCATCATCAGAGCGTATTTAATTGCTAATCCTCCCTTTCTCCACTCTGAGCTCTCTACTTAAAACCAGCACAAAGGGAGCCCTCCTGACAGAAAAGATGCTGGGAGAAAAAGCAGAAACCACACAGCAGAGTAATAAATCAGCACCTTTTCCCTCTCCATTACACACCCATGTGCCCCACGGTGCAGCATAAATATTGACTGCAAGAGCAGAAGGGTAAAAACATCACCCAGCATTGCTGTTTGCACTGCCAGCATCAGCTCAGCTGTGGATTTGCTATCTGAGACACCAGAACTGGAGAAGGATTATCATCCTGCTCCTCTGGACGAGGCACTAAAGCCTAGAGAAGGTCAGGGATCTGCCTACAGGGATGGGGCCAGATGGATGCTGAGCTCTCCCACCCTTGAAGTTTGCCAGGAAGGAGCCAGCTCTGGTGTGACATTAACATCCTTTCAGGGAGATCCCAGTCCAGAACAGATCTGTTTGAGCAGGAGCTCTGTGATTTCCAGATCAAAGCTGCCTCACACCAGCCCAGCCTGCAGTTCAGACCCAGGGGTTGTGGTGTGCCAGCTGTCACTGCCACACCTGCAAAGGGCTGGGAGCAAAAGGAGCACGGGGTGTCTTCTCTCCCTTTGGGCTCTCACCACAGACCACTCTCCACCCACTTCACAGCCAAGGGAACATCGTCTAGAAGAGATCCAGCTCCCCTGGGAATCTCAGGTGACTGAGGAGAAAGGGGTTGCTTATCTACCAGCAGTGGTAAAGCCTAAAGCACCATGAAGTAGGAAAACCAATGACCCAAGGACCAGCCTGGTAGCTTTCCAAAGAAAGGGAAGAGGCTTTCCTTGCACCACTCAGTCCCTTAAAATCTCCCAGGTTTTGACCACAGTGATGGGAGCAGTATGGGTTTCAAACTTTTGATGGGCACATCACCAAGCCCCATGGGAACACCTCTTCCTGCTCAACACATCCATCCGCTCCCTTTTCCCTCACTTTTTTAGTTGCTTTTGTACTAAGAACAGTTTTACCCCTTTATGGCCCCACAGAGCATGTGGGACATGGAGTTCTACCAGCTCAGGCCTCACAAGCCAAGCTCCACATTGAGTGCTCACCACACAAACCTGGTGGCCAGGCCCTTCATCCCTCTGTCATCCAGATCAGAACTTCACAAAGCTGCTCTTGATTTTAAAAAGGACACAAGCCAAACACAGCTCCACTCTCCCGCAGTGTCCCAACCCCTCTGTCACAGAGTGACTTTGCTGAAATCAGGGGTGTAATCAGTGATGACAGCCAGGCTCGCACAAGTAGGAGGCAAGGAAAAAAATCCCTGTTTGCAGATCCCAGCAGGGAGGAAGATGTGACAGTGACACAGGTCTGGATGTGCAGCTTTTTCAGATCTGTGCAGCTCTGCTAACGCCGGTGGAACTGAAAAATTTACTCAAAAAAAATAATAGGGAGAATAAATCCCACATTCTTTTGACCCGTAGGTTGATTAGATCTGATAGTGGAAAGGGTAAATCTGGGCTTGTAGAGCAGCCACCGCTTTTATGCCACCCCAAATATTTCAAAATTCTCGCACAGCAGCCAGAATTGCCCAGCTGTTGTAGGATCACCTTCACCTCCCGCTGCCCTGCCTGCCGCAGCAGCCACAGGCGTTGGATGGATGATGGACAAAGGTCAGCCCACATTTACTTTACTCATGTTTACCCTGTTCTGCTTTGCCTCTCTGGTCAAGCAAATATTTAATAAAACCAAGCTTATAGTGCAGAGTTTGCAGGGCTGTCTCGCGAGCTCTGTGGGGATAGGCAGGCTGGTCACGTAGGCTGTTAATAACCTTTATTATGACGGAGAGAGCAGTGATGGGATGAGCTCTCCCCACGCAACCATTCCTCTTTCAAAAGGGCCCATCCTTGAGAGGGCAGCAGAAGAGGGAAGCTGTCCCTGTTTGAGCCCTGTGTTCAGAAGCATCACGTGGCGACCCTGAACACCGGCTCCCGTCACTGATGAGTTATGATCCACATTTCTAACAGGCGCTGGTTTGATCAGGAACTAGGCAGATCTAGGGAGAAATTATTCTTTTCAAGTACTAAAAAGGTATCTGTTTTAGCCCTCTATTTTACTGTATTTTGCTCTGCAGAGTCAGCAGAGCTGCAGGGCAGGGAAACGGGAACTGCTGCAATCCCAAGACTGATATTGAGCAGCTCCTCTGTCCAAAATTCATCACAGCACCAGGACACAGCACCTGCAAAAATGGGATAAAATCTGCCCATTAAAACAAACAGCCAAGGCAAAATGAGAAGAGACAGACTCCAGACATAAATTCTTCGAGGCCCATGCAGGTGAGAATTGATTTGAGGTCAGACTATCACTCGCAGAGGAAAGGAATGGTGAGGAGGACCTTGCTAGATCCCTTCCAACCCAAACCATTTTTTGATCCCTCCAGGAAAAGACAGCAAATTTGATCTGGAAACCAGAGAGACTCCAGTGAGAAACTCCAGGAGGGCTTTACAGCAGGCAAGGGTGGTCTCCAAAACACTGAACCTCATGGGGGAGGAAGTTCACCTGCAGAGGAAAGAGCATCAGCAGTCTGAGAGGACCAACATTGCACAGGAGCAGCTTTTTGGGACAAAGCAGGGAGAGCCTGGGGCTATTTTGCCATCTTCCAGCAGCCATCTGAGTGACCCTAGGAGC
Source organism: Vidua macroura (assembly GCF_024509145.1). Classification (NCBI taxonomy): domain Eukaryota; kingdom Metazoa; phylum Chordata; class Aves; order Passeriformes; family Viduidae; genus Vidua; species Vidua macroura. The sequence goes on from NC_071575.1 coordinate 71,154,005, forward strand.
AGGATTTTCTCTCTGCTTGCTGCTGGCACTCTCTGCTCTCCCATCTGCTCCTCCTGTACCCTCTGTCCTGGAGCTCCAATCAGTCCTGGAGCCTCTGAGGGCTATAATTTATAATTTGGCTTAATTAATAAATAACAGCAGAGGTCAGGGGCAAGGAGGCCTGGAGGTTTAGCCTGCAGAATAGAGCAGGGTTTGTACAACCCATTAGAGGATGCACCAAGGAGAAGGGGGTTGTGGATGGGTTTTTTTTTTTCCCTGTGCACAGATGACAGGAATCACAGCAGCTGGGAAGGCAATAATACAGTGCCGTGGACACGCAGAGTCTACAAGAGAGTAATTATATTCTAAAAACAAAGCAAATAAACAAAAGGCCACAGCCAGCAAGGGCTGGACTTGGGCTCTGAGCTGGCTGTTCCCAAAATAAACCCAAACTGCCTTCTCCACTGGGGATGTGGCCAGCAGTGATGCCACGAGCCACCACAGAGGGCTCCTGTGTGAGGCCAGATCATCCCTCGACGTGGCTCCTGCCACAGCAGCCTCTCCATCAGCACATCCCAGGTCCCTGGGAAGGTCACAGAGCAAATCCAGCCATTTCAGACAGGGCTTCATCCATGGTAGAGGGAGGTCTCAGAGCCAGCACCCACAGGAGGTTTCACACCACTGTCCTGCCTGTGGAATCATGACTTTATGGCTTGCAAATAACACATTCCCCAGGAGATGCCTTGAACTCCCAGAGTTTGGTTTAAATACTGGTTTCCTCCTGGAGAACAGTGAGTTATGGTGCTACCCCACAGTCTGGTTACCTTTTTTTTTTTTTTTTGCTATTATTGAGCATTTCCAGCAAAGGTTTGAGACCACTGAGTTAAAGGTTGCAGTTTATCTCTGCTCAGGGATCTCCAGGACACAATCCCAAGAGTCCAGAACATGAAACTCTGTGGTGAATACATGGGATTCTGGGCAAGAGCAGTTTGGGTGTGAAAGAGGAAGAAACAGTTTGGGAGTCTCGGAGGAAGAAACATTCCAAATGTCTTTTAACTCTGATTATTAGATGGGAAATTTAGGGAATGATTAATACATCCTCAAAACGCAGCAGCATTCAAGGGGACAAAGTCAAGGAGTTATGCCTGAGGAAGTAGGAATAAATCAGGAATAAAGAGGACACAAAGGACTGACCTGTCAGTTGAGAGAGAGGGAAGGACTCAGGAGGAAGTGTAGAGGGAGAGGGGAAAGAGAGAGCTGGGTTTTGATTGACAATCTCACAAAACCCATGGTCATGTCCCTATCCTGGAGTCTGGGACAAATACACGCCACTCCAATGACAGCTGCTGAAAGGAACACGTCACTGAGTGAGCATGAGACAGCAGCATTTCCCTCAGACACACACACAGCCCTCCTGCCATCAAAGGTGTCAGACAGAGCCGTGTCACCAGGTCCCCTGCCACGGCCATGTGTGGCAGCAGGGACACCACAAAGTCAGCAGGAAGAGCCTGGATACAGAAAGCCAGAGAAGCAATCCCACTCTGGGTCCAGCTCAGAGCAAAAATACATGTTAAAGCCTTGAATACAACCAAAATGAGCTGAAAAACAGCTCTGGGAGGGAAAACTCAGCACATCCTCATGGACAGTGGGCCTGGCAGCACCCCAGGGTTCCCCACCTGGCTGGGAGGAAGCCAGGAGCACTCAGGACTCCTGGGCAGTGCCAGGGTGGTTAATGAAGCCCAGCTAATCAGGCAGCACGCTCCTGTGTTTGCTTTTCCTGCACTCAGGCTGTTCATGCCCGGGATGCAGGAGATGCTGACGAGGCAGACGCCCAGCGCCGGAGCAATTCAGCACCAAGTGCAGCCACACAATCCCTTTAATCTCATCTAAAGACTTTTTTTCATGGTTTCCTTTAATAAACCCTGATTACCATGGATAGAAGCTTTTCTTTGGGAGCCAACACGGCAAGAAAACCCATACAGGGACATTGTCAACAGCTTCCCCAACAAAGACTGGATTCTAACTTTGGCTAAATCCTTTCTCCCTGAACTTGCAACCTTGCCCAAGCTGAAGGCAAGTCTCACTCTGGGGACACCCCACACCAGAGCAGCTTTACTTTGGAGCTCACCAAAAAGAACAGATCCCTGCAGGAGCTGCAGCTTGTCCCAAATAAAGAGATTAACTTCAGGAGTGGTTTGTTTGCAAGGGAATTAAAATACAGAGGGACAACACAGCCTTCCCTCATCACACAGATTATTTTTCTCAGGCACTCAGATGCTGCCCATCACCTTGTTACCTGTGTCTGTGCCAGAGAAGTATTAAATGAAGGGATTAACACATGCCACGAGTGGGATTTTCTTCCCTCTTTTCCCGGCTCTTCCCATGTGCTAAAACTGCATGTGGATGTTGTTTCTGCCTGCATTTCAAATTTGGTTTTCTACCAGCAAAAGCAGGTCAGAGCTGTGCTCCTCTGTGCTTGGGAGAGCAGAGGGGTTTGTAATGATTTCTCAGCTCCTCCAGGAATTTGCTAGAGAGGCTCAAATGAAAGAACACAAATATTCAGCGTCACAGAAACGAGAATGGAGTTTTGAGGTCGTGGAAATAACCTACAAATCCAAAGACCGGAGTTAAACTCTCCTTTCTGGAGCAGACAGGGATGTGAGTCCCCAGGGCTGGGTGTTATGGAGCATCCAGAACTGGAAAGGACCCAACCTTCCAATGACATGACACAGGTAACAGTATTTCCCAGCCTCCTGAAAGTGTCCTGAGGACAAATCTATGAAAATTACTCCTTATCACAGTAACTGGGGAAATGTAAACCCCCCAACAAACAAACTGTTGTAGCAAGAGCACACAAGGTCACTGGTATCAAGCAAGCCATGTCACAGCAGTGGCTGATCCCACATTGTGTGAGATCATAGAGGTCCAGGGCACTGAGAAAAGGGAAATATTGCCAAAAGCCAGAGTGTCAGGTTGACTTCTGTCTCATTCCTGTCCCCAGCAAAGCCATCACACAGTGCTGGCACTCTGTTCTCCCCAGCACTAAGAGTTTCTCTGCTGTATTTCACTGAGGTGCAGCTCTCACGGGGTTGGCAGCGCCAGGTTAGCCAAAAAAATTAAAATTTTATGGAATATTCCTTTGGCCAGTTTGGGTCAGCTGCATGCTTTCCCAATTCCTGGTGCACCTCCAGCCTTCTCCCTGTCAGGCCATGAGAAGCTGAAAAATCCTGGAGCTAGTTTAAACCCTACTTAACAGAAACTAACACCATCAGTGCGTTATCACTGCAATTCTCATACCAAATCCAAAACACACCATCCCAGGAAGAAAATTAACTTTATTCCAGTAGAAACCAGGACAGCAATTCACTGGGAAGGAGACCCTGATGAGCTCTAGACACAAAGAGGAATAAACACAGCCTCTACCCCTAGAGGAGTGATGAATATTGAAAAGAAAATGAACTGGGTTTCATCCCAGCAGGTCTCCCCAGCTCGTGTATCCAATTCCAGCATTTTAGGACAGCCTTGAGGAAAATGGCATTTCCTTCCTCAGAAGCTCAGCTTATGCTCACACATTCCCTTCGAGGCTTTGGGGGCTCTGAAAAAAAACCCAAAAGAAATCAAAATGTGTTGGGTCTGGTTCAGGTGGGAGCCCCAACACAGCCAGGAAGGGTCTGTGACCTGGCTTTCCCCACGAGTTGCCAGGCAGCTGTTTTGCTTCCTTGCTGGCTGAAGCTGTTTTCAGCAGAGTTTGTGTTGCTCTGGATGCCAGTGGGAGGATGTTTTTCCCCCTGCCTGGCAGTTTTGGGAGGATCTGTGAGACACAAGTCCTCTGTCTCAGGCTGAAGGCTCGCAATTAGCACTGTGTGTATCCACCAGCAGCCAAATCTCACCGTTCTTCAGCTGCCTCCTGGGTGGCTGGCAGGGACAGTCACTCTGCACTCACAGGGACTTTGTGACCACTGGCTGCTTCTCTCTCCAGGTCTCTGTGAGATAAAACATGGGACTTCAAGGGAAAAAACCAAAACCTTGATCAGCTGGTTGTGGGAGCACTGAGATCTGTATTTGGAACTGGGGAAAACACTGGCAAAGAAGCCAGCAGAGAATTCCCAGCCTTCAAAGTCTGAGATTTTGCTATATATTCAAAACACAGCTGCAGCAGAGTGGTCTGAAGGAAAAAGTAAAAGCAACAGGTCTGGGAAAATCAGAGATGATACCAGGATCAGGGAATCCCAGAATGGTTTGGTGTTGGAAGCCTGGCTGCTGGGAATTTGAGACTCTCTGTGCTGCCAGGCACTGACCCCCAAGAGAACACTGCATTGACCTGAGGCCGTGGAGAAGCTTCCAAAATGGAATGACAGAACTGGGATTGTGGGTGTGGAGTTTGGACAGAAGTGTGTGATATCACAGGGTGGCAAACTCAGAGTTTAAGGGTTTAGAATACAGGAATATCTATAAAGCAAGATGGAGGTTTTGGGGCAGAGGCTGCTCCTTCTTCTTCACCTCCTTCTCCATGGCTTTGGGTGGTTTTGTGCAATTGGATAAAAAAGTCCACACTGCAGGGCACAGGTGGTTGGTTATTGGGTTAAAAGTGAAAATAATTGAGGTGTCATTTCTTAATTGGACAGTTTATCCTCAAAAGGCCTTGTAGAGAGAGAGATGGGGCTCCATTTTTAGTTTGTTAAAGTGCTGTAGAACTCAGGGTTTGTGAGACTGTAACATAGATAAGAACTAATAAACATTTGAGTCCAAACAAGAAATACCATCTCACACATTTCATCCTGACCCTGGCAAAAAAAGGAGATAAAAACTCGACAGTTTGGGTTGGAAGGGACCTAGAAGACCATCTTGTTCCAGCCCTGTGCCACGGGCAGGGACACCTTCCATAGACCAGGTTGCTCAGTGGGGAATAAGGTTTGGAAATCAAGCTCCAGAGGGATGCAGAGCAGTGGATTTGCTGCACAGGATCAGGCACTCTGCAAACCAGGTGGGCACCAGTTAGCAGTGACCAGCACTCGCTGGCTCACAGCAAATGGGAACTTCTCCCAAATGAGGAGTTTACAAGTGGCCAGGCCAATGTGATTCATGCAGGGCACAGCTGTGTGCTCCTGGAGAGCTAGGATCCCCCAGGGAAGGACCATCAATCCTGCAACTGCACCAAACCTCGCAGGAAATGGGCTGGACACGCAGCAGGAGTGGGAACATAAAGAAAATGCTGTTAGCAGTGCTGTGTTTGCTGGGAGGGAAGAGTCAGAGGTGTGATCATTTCTCTTCAGTGGTGCAGGGTTTGCAGCAGAGGCGAGAACAGAGTCTCTCTTTATGCTTCACTCAGCATAAAATTTCCTCCTTTCATTTATGGCAGGTATCCAGCCCCTTTTGGAGCAGCAGCCACCAGCTCTGGATGGGGCCAGGGGAAAGATCTGACACAGCAAATTCTTCATCCTCAGCTTCTCGTGTGAGTGGCTAAAGGGAGCAGATGAGAGAGCCCCATGAAACAGGGATGGCTGGGCCATCCCAAATCCCAGCCAGATCTCCAGTCCAGCACACCCCTGGGAAGCAGCACTGCTGACTGGCATTTGCTCTCCCAACCCTACAAAAAAAAAAAAAACAAACCTGCACTTCACTGCAACCATTAGCAGAATTTTGATATTGACAGGAGATTCTGAAAAAAAAAAAAAAAAAACCTTTTTAGATACCTCCTTCTTTTATTTGTCCTGCACTTCCTAACTCTGACCAAATTCCTAAACTCTTCTGGGTGGGTTTTTGGACACCCTGAACCTCCTGGGCAGACATGTGCTGTTCATTTTATCTCTCTGCCTTCTGCATGACAGCTCTTCCACCAACTGCTCCCTGTCTTTCAGCCCTCCAGCAGGTCAGATGAGGTCAGGTGAATTTTTTTTCATCTTCCTGTAGCACCCAGGGCAATTAGGTCCCAGTCTGGACGTTTAAAACTTGCACGTGTCAGCTGAAGCAATCTATTCCTGCTGCCTCCAAGGGCTTGGAAAGAGCTCTTGAAGGGGTGTCAGAAGGATAAAAAGTCCATAATACTGCCCCAAAGCTCACCAGTCCCAAATTCCAGGCATCTTCTGCAGATATGAGATTGCTACAGAGCACAACCTCTCCTTTACAAATAATACAGCACCAAACAGACATTTTTTTTAAACTAGCATTAATCTCCTGCATGCTTTTCTTGGCTTTCCCTTACAAATACCATAAAAACTGTGTTCCAGTTGTTTATAATTTTTAACCATTCTGGCACAACAGTACTTTTTGTGATGTTCAAAATGAAGCAGGGCACAGCGCAGCTGCTGCATTCCAGAGCAAGATGCTCCCTGAGAAGAAACACCCAAGATCAGACCAAAGAGGATCTGTCCTCTTCAGACGCTTGCCCTCAGAGCATTTTGGTTAAAAAAAAACTTCTGTCCCCACTTGACTTGGATGTTTTGAGCAGGCTGGAGGGCAGCTGAGCTGCTCTTGAGCCAAAAGGCAGGCGCAGGGGCAGGACTGATGGAGAGCCCCACGTTTGCCCAAGCAGAGACTTCCAGCTGAGACCCAATTTCCAGCCCAGCAGCAGCACTGGGGAAGGACTCTCTGTGCTGAGAGCTCTAATGAGGCACTGTGGACACAAGTCCTGATAAGCTGCAGCTTTGGGAGCATTTCAAGGGAAAAGAAAAAAATAAAAAGCAGTCTGACATCTATCCCACCACCGTCCTGTGATGTCCCAATTTACACGTGACACAGGAAGATCACAAAAGCAGAGAATCAGCAGCAAAACTCAATTCCCCCTTGCAGAAATAAAAAAAAACATGGTAAAAGCATTATTAATTTGCTGTTAATTTTCTCTCCCAGTGACTTTGTCCCCTCAATCCCAGCTACTGCCAACACATCCAAAGGCCAATGGAAAGTTATTCTTAGAGCCCAGCCTGGCTGTTGCTGCAGGATAAGTAATCCCAAATCGTGCCTGAGAGTCCTGAGCTGCTGCTGAGCTGGACAGGACACCCATGGCCAAGATCAGAGGCAGGCAGGAGACAGAACAGTGCTCACATGGGTGAGGAGATAATCACATGTTCTGTTTGTTAACAAGCAGATTAGAAAGGAGCTGATGTACACACACACACACACAGAGACTGTGTTTGCAGGGAGATACACGACTCCGTCCTGTACAGATGCATTTATTTTTGCACCAAAATGATGCAATTCCCATGCAGGGCACTGTGTGCATGCATAATTCCTGTAAGGATTAGCAGCAACACCTACAGCTCAGGTTGTCTGACATGTTCTGTGCCAAGGCTCACTTTTAAGGTTCTCATTACTTTGACAGACCTAAACCACTCAGGGGACAATTTCCTGAGCTCCGTGTCTGCCTCAGGCTACCAGCCCTGTGGAAAGTTGCATTCACAATGACTTGGGCAATGCTGAGAACTAAATTAGGGGGAAAGTTTTTGCAAGTTACTGATTTTAACTTTTTTTTTTTTTTTCTATATTTGACCCTGGTTTTATTCTTCCTGCTGCCTCACTGAAAAGGTGGCACGCTTTGGTGCAAGGAGGAAAAATCAGGCTGCTCCTTCTCTTGTGGCCATGGCTAAAAGTCTGTCTAAATTTGACCAAGTTGAGCATCTAATGGCACAAATACTGCAAGGAGAAGTTTTGCTTTTTCCACTGCTCCTAGGATGGATCAGACAACACTTGAGCTTATCAACAGAGGAGGAGAACTTGACCCTAATGAGCAGCCTGGGCTAGTGGAAGGTGTCCCTGCCCAAAATTATTTAAGGTCCCTTCAACCCAAAGCAGTCTGTGATTCTATGACTTGCCCAAGGTCACACAGAGCCAGCAAAGCAGAGACAAATCTTCATCCCACATGTTGAATTCCCAGCTCAGTGCCACAGCAACAACTAACTTTTATTTTGCAGAGCCACGCATGCAGCACCAGCACTGACTTTCTCTATTCTTATCTCCTTTGGTGCACGTTTGAGGGACACACACCCAAAAGTGCTCACAGTGTTAAATTCCCCTCAGTCCTAAACCCATCCCCAGCCCCAGCACTTTCCCAGCATCAGCAGAATTTGCATTACACACCCGAGTGTCAGCGTCGGAGCGACTTTAAATAGTTCAGTGGTCACCCTGCTCAGCTGTGGGATGTAGGGATGTATCCAGCGTGTCCTGAAATGATACAGCAGAGTCCTGCTGCTGGCACCCAGCCTGGGAGGCCGGGGGGAGGAAGGGAGGAGGTGTCTGCTCCTGCTACTCTGCTGCTAAAGCTTTCTGCAGTTCATCCCTGTGCTCCCCCACGCTGACCAGCAATGAGAGGAGACACTGCCAGCACGTTCTACTCCATGTGGGCAGCTTGCTGCTGCTGCAAAAGGCAAAATCTCCCCTTTTCCTCCCATAAATATCTCCCCTGGTCCACTCAGACACAGATGGAAGCTGCAGGTGCCCTGCACTTCACGGACCTGACCCCACATCTGCACGAATCGTGCCTAGTGCTATCAGCAGCTCCACAAATCACCCCAGAGCAGCCACAGGGAGGATGATGCAATTGTTTTAGCTGTTTGCACAGCCTCATAATTGCAGATCCATCATCACAAAGCATTAGCTGTGTTAGGACAGGTGTTACACAGAAACCCAGCAGCAGAGAGGGGCAGGTGAGCTGGGCAGGCTGCAAAAGGACACTTTAGTTTGCAGTAAGAGGTTGGAGATCTGGGTTGTGCTACCCAGAAGAAAGTTATTTGTTTGCTAAGCCAGCTGCAAGCGAAACTCTAATTTAATCCAGATCCAAACACCATCTGCTTTGTTCATCTCTGCTCACACAGGATAAAGGCACCTGTGGCTGAGACAAGAGGTGTTTTTAATGTGGGGGGTGTGCAAAGGTCACCTCTGTTCATAAAATCCTGCTCAGAGGAAATGGGGGCCTTGATAACACAGGTTTTAAGAGCTGAAGAAACACTATTAAGCAGATACCCAGATGCTAAAACAGTAAAACCCACAAGTACTGTACCAATGTGCACTCCAGCCCCTTAGCCTCACCTGCCACTGCCTCCACCTCTCCACTCTCTCCAAAACAGGACCTGCTGCTCTCTTCCCTCTCCTCACAGGACCCCAGAGCAGCACTTGGAATGCCACACAAGCCTCAAACACTGTGAAAACCTGCGCCCATGCACCTTAACCCTTGGGGATGCAGTCACAGCTGTTGGGGCATGAGGCAGGAGCATCCTCCCTGCTCCTGGAGAGCATCACCTGTGCTCCAGGTGCTCCATCACCTGTGCACCCGGGGCTCAGGTACAGGGCTGGAGGACACAAGGCCTTCTCCTGGCCCCTGTGTGGCTGGGACATGTCTTGGCACTGGCTGCAGGTGGCTTTTAGTGACGTGAGGCATCGCTCAGGCAGGAGGCTGGGCTGAGTTTTGCCCTTGACTCAAGAGTTAGAGCCTGTAAAGCTTTAGTTTGGATTAGAGGAAAAAGGCAGAGGGGAAGAGGGGTGGAAATGAAGTCAGGGTTGTTAGTGCTGGCATTAGGCTGAAAACAGCAGTGTTTTGTGCTGGGTGCTGCTGTGCCTTTTATCTTATTGGTAAAAGCTTAGATACAGAATTTGTCACCATACTGCTGTAACTTCACAAATTAAACATTAAAAAAATGTGCAGATCCTAAACATTCCAGTCAAACGTGAGCTATAGCACAGCATCTCTTTGTGACCAAGAAAATCCTATACAAATAAAAATTCTTCCAAAATTACTTAGCTTTTTCTGGAATTAAACATAGAAGGCTAGCACCCTAATGTTAGAGCTGGAGAGTGCATCCAGGGGTTTATATTTTTACCTTAGTAAAGCAAAAAATACAATAGTAAATAGAAAAAAAAAAAAAAAAAAAAAAAAAAAAAAAAAAAAAAAAGAGGGATTTTTGAAAAAAAAGAGACAGGACAAGGCATAATAGTGTTACATTGAAAGAGGGCGGGACTAGATTGGATATTTGGAAGAAATTCTTCCCTGTGAGGGTGGGGAGGCCCTGGCACAGGGTGCCCAGAGCAGCTGTGGCTGCCCCATCCCTGGAATGTCCAAGGCCAGGTTGGATGGGGCTTGGAGCACCTTGGGCTAGTAGAAAGCATCCCTGAGGGCAGCTGGAAGTAGAATTTTAAGATCCCTTCCGACCCAAGCCGTTGTGTGGTGCTCTGAAGAAGCAGCAGCGCACACAGCAGCTCCCGGGGCAGAGTGCCCCTTGCCACCGTTCAGCCAACACCCCCAGGAGCACAGCACCAAAGCCCTGCAGCCAAACCATGGTCAGGGCTCAGCACCCCAAATCCTGCCCTGTCCTCTGTCTCTGCAGCAAACAGGGAACCCCCAGCAGCTGCCTGAGCAGGGAGCCCACAGCTCCCAGCTGTGCCCCTGCCAGAGCGCCGAGACAAAAACCGCGGCGGCGCGCACAGGTGGAAAATTGCTATCACAGTTCCGTGGGTTATTAATAACAAGATATTTCTCCTCTGGGGCCATCTGCATCCCACACACCCCCACAAATCCGGCGCTTTCCTCTTCCAGTTACAACAGTCAAGGCAGATAATTCCCTTTTTTCCTCTGCCTTCAAGCCACGCACGAAGGCAGAGCTCAGCAGGCCCAGACCATGCAGACAAACATTGTGCCAAGCCCCACGAACTCAGAACTGGGGTTTTCTTTCCACCAAGGTGCCAGAAATAATACAAATAACCTCTTCTTCTCTCCCTGGCTTTATATCTACAGCTCCCACACATCACTACCAGCAGGGCTTTAAAACTAAAACAGACTGGGCCGACGTGGCTTGAATTTATTCTGGAAATTTATCTCTTCTTGCTGAAAGCTCTGTGTTTGCTTGATCTTCCTGCCTTCCGAGCCCTACAAGTGCCACATGTTGCACAGCTGGATTCCTGACAGAGAAGGAAAACAGGAGGGAAGAGAGAACAGATATTTTATATATATATATATATGTATATTTATATATATACACATGAATGCAATGGCCAAGGTTTTCAAAAGTCACCTGTGAACTTCAGCAAAGTGCCTTCAAATATCTCCAAGGGACCTGTGCACAGGAGAGACAGAGCTCTTGAGGTTCCAAAAAATCTGCTCTCCACAGGTAGAAGCGGAAGGAAAAGGAAATGGGGCTCCAAAGGACTTGCTGCTCTAAAGATGCTCAAGACCTGCCCTTGCAGGAAAGGATTTGCAGCAAAAGCTGTGCCAGGGAAGGCTGGAGATAAGTCAACCAGGAGGAAGAAGGACAGATCCATGTGGCACTGAGGGAAATGAGGAGAATTTTTAATTCTCAAACTCACTAGGGTCTGACTACTAAAATAATTATGTGTTTTCCCAGCTCCAGGAGAATTTGTTCACCCTCAGCAGCTGTAACAGGGGAATATCCCTGGTGCCCCAAAAACATGGGCAAGCAACATAGTGTGACAAGCCAAGGGTAAAGCACGGAAAGCTGAGGGGAAGAAATCCTGTTCGTCCTGAGCAGCACCTTAAAAAAAATCCCAGCAAAGGAGAAAATGAAGACAATGTTATTTCCTTTGAAATGGAGCACTGCACTCTGTAACAGGAGGGGAGGGGGAGAAATCAAACCCAAAGTGAACCAGAGGTTCAGTTCATAAACACAGGAGAAGGTCAGCTTCCTCCTCAGCAATAACTCTGTCCCAGAGGAGCCCAGCATGGCATTTGAGATAGGGCAGATATTTGATTCCTTCCTCTGCGTGGGGGAGCCTGACACACACATCCTCCATCCCCAGCATTGCCACGGGCTGGGCTGGGCCCCTCCTGCAGCCACCCTGCCTCAGCTGCAGCAGGAACCAGTTTAAAATCTGCTCCTTGAGCTGAGGAAGGGATTATTTTTCCCGTGTTTGAGGGGAGGCAGTGGCTGTAAAACCTTCTGCCTGAGCCCAGCAACAGTGAGACCTTGGGAGAGGCTAATTATGGGTGGTGAAAGAAGTCACCCACTGGCAGAGAGCAGTGGAGGAGAGACAGGCGAGCACAACCCTGCACCTGGAGACCTTTTTGCTGTTTATAAACTTAAGCTGATTCTGCTGCCTGTGTTCCTGAGGAGGGAGAAGCAAGGCAGGAGAGAAGACAACGACCAAGTGAAAACCACCAAGTGAAAAGGCTTCAAGTGATGCTTTGTGAAGGCTGAGCTGGAGCAGAGGCTGGGCAGAGCTAAAGAACAAAGCAGGGATTTATGAAAAGGATCTCCTCCATGGATCCACCTTGGGCAGCACCAGAGCCCAGCCAGGGCTGCACCCAAGAGGAACCAAAATGGTCCCAAAATGCACGAGCGCTCCCGGGGGCTCTCACTGGGATCAGCTCTGCTCCATTTGCACCTTGCAGTTCATTGTCCCATTCCAGCTTTAGCCCAGGCACTCCCATCCTGCTTGTTTTTCTCTCTCCAGCCCACGCTGTTTGTGCTCCTGGGCCTGAGCTTTGGATCATTTGTCCTTGGTGCCCAGCTGGAGCAGGAATTGTTTTGTCTCCCTGCTCTGTGCAGAGAGCTCCCCATCCCTGATATGAAGCCCAGACCCACACACTAAAGCAGCTCAGAATCTGAAAAATACAAAAGCTCAAACCTGAGGCATCACAAGCATCTCACAGTCACTTTCCCATACCCTTGTGCAAGTACTGGAGAAGCCTCAGACTTGTCCTCCCACACAAATACCCAGGAGGAGGGGAGGCAGAGCAGGGGAGCAGAGCAGGGGAGGCAGAGCAGGGGAGCAGAGCAGGGGAGCAGAGCAGGGAAGCAGCCTGAGTGGCCAGCAGGGCTGTTAGTGGGGGAAATGTGGCTCAAAGAACCCTGTGCATCAACCAGCAGGAGGCAGGGAGACGCCTGCAAGTGTCCAGGCACAGCCAAGGACTGGAAAGCAGAAAAGCAGATTGTCATGGAGCTCCAATCTGCTTGGGATCTCCTCCAGGCTCGTGGCACCTCGTGCTGCCCCACTTGAGTGCTCGTGGCCAGGGTCCAGCTGCGCCACTGGGAAGGATGGGAATTGCTGCACGATCATCCCCTACCCCTGAGAGCCCCCCAGAGACTCCTTTGCCACCAGCAGGGCCTGGACCAGCACCTTCTGAAAAGCACTGAGGCAGCCAAGCTCAACTGGAGCACATTCCCAGACACAAAGGTTTGTCCAAATTTGCTCTATTTATTCCCAGTTCTGTGGTGGGGGAAAACCTCAAACTCTTTTCTTTCTTCCCTCTCCTCCCTACAAGCTGGAAAACATCTCTACTGCCACCAGCATCTGATCAAGGGATGCTGGAGGAAAAAGGAAAACTGAGGTTTTTTGTCTACATCCGTCCTAACTCCAGCTATTGCAACAAGGTTGCTCTTCCTTCTCCAAAAATCTGGACCTGCAAAACCTTTCCTGAACTGTGAAGGGAAAATTGGCAGCGATCTGTGAAAAGTGCAGGGTGAACAGCTTGGCATTTCCAAAGCATGTGTAGTTTGCATTTGTGTGTAGCAATGTGCATATAAATGTGTATTTTTATGTATATGTATAAAACATACACACACACACACATATATATCTATATATATGGATGCATGGAGTTGTATTTAGGGAAAAAGGCATCACAACTTCCAGCAAAAGATAATGAGAGAGCTGGGAACGTGCAGGCAGCATGATGCAACTCCAATCCCTTCCTCACACTGCAGGACAATCAAGGCTTCTTCTCTGAAATGAATGCAGAAAAGGGCCCAAGCAGCTGGGGAAGGGGTGATGCTTGTGAGAAATGGGCTTTTTTTGTGGCTCATGCATTGCAAAGTGTGTGTGTGTGATGAGTCAAAGTCTGAGGGCTGCCTTGTGTCAGCCATTGACTGTGCCAATGACAGCAGCTCCCGACAGCCTTTAATAACACCACTTACAGACTCTGGAGCAGGGGGAGGCAGCAAAAGGGGGGAGGAGAGAGCTTCCCTCGCAGGCTGGTGCACAAAGCGTCCCCGGGCTCGCCAAAATGTGTCACAAGAACCCGTTGATGGCTCCATAATTGCAGCCCACGCTGCAATGTGTTGTTCTAAGAGGCAGCAGAGAGCACAGCCAGGAGAGCAACTTTGGGAACACGGGGGGTGAAGCACGGCCAGGAGAACATGGGGACACGGGGACACGCTGGGCTCAGGTAGGGGTGGACTGGGTGGTGGTTTAGGGGCTGACCCCAATCACATTTCCCAGTGCAGCAAGTGTGTTCACATACTGGGAAGCAGCCAGGAGAGCAAGAGATTCCACGCTGAACAGGTGAAACGGGGAGAAATACCTGCAGAACACATCTGGAATATGCAAGTCCTGCTGCCCACCTTGGTTCTCCAGCGTGGAGGGGAGAAATAAGTCCCTGCCAGGTCTCATGGATGCTGGGGAGCTCCTGGTGAAGATGCTAAAAATCCTCAGCTTAGTCCAGATTTGGAAAGCTTTGGGAAGAGCTTCGGGAGCTCATCGCGTCCTGATTATTTACTTCTCCAAGCTAAGGAGAGACCTACTTCACACACCGCCTCCTGGAGAGGCGGAAAAATCAGGCATGTAAAATAAGAAGGAAATGGAAATCGACTTGATAGCTCCTTCCCCTTCCTAATGGGGAATACTTACCTAATTAGGCCTGCTTGCTGTTTCCTCCCCTCGCTTTCTTTGAGACATTATGCAGAGAGAAATTTGTCCTAAAAGTTGGTGCTTTCATTCAGAGGCATCCCCTTGAGTGTTTGCCTTGCTGAGGCAGGCGAGGGCAGAAACTTCATCATAAAGGAGGAAGAAAAATCCCTCCTGAGTGGCTCTAAGGGGTGCTGGTTTAAGTACCCAGCTCCTGACGTGGCTCTCCTGCCTCTCCTCCCTTCTCCATCCCTCACCCAGGCAGAGGGTGCAGCTCCAAGGTGCCTCCTGCCCTTGCCTAGCCCAGGTGAGCAGCTCCTGATCTCTGGGAGTGACCTTGGAGACCAGGAAGGGAAAGCCAGAGGATGCAAAGGTGGCCAAAATGACTCCACCCTCAGTGGGCTGTTGGAGACAAACCTGAGACTGCATGGTCTCAGGGCTGGTGGGATCCACGGGGACTCCCAAATCGGCCCCAAATCCATTCCACCACTTGGATGACCTCTCCAAAACACATATCCCAAGCAGTTGGTGCAGCTCAGAGTGGGGAAAAAAGGGGTGCTAGAAGCAAAACCCAAACCCTCCAGACCCACATGGACAAGGGTGACCCAACCAGAACACAGCAAGCCCCCCTCTTTTCAGAGAGACCCCACTCTGGTGGCCTCCCCTCACCAGGAGAAGGGGTTGGCACGTGCAGGATGTGCAGGAGCACCTCCCACCCCACAGGATGCTCCCAACCACCCCTACAACAGAGCCAGGCTGGATGTGACCCTACACGTGGGGGTACAGTGGTCTCCATTCACCCCTAGACCCCTACACTGGATCCCTTTTTCCCTTCCTCCATTTCCATCCCACACTTTCCAGGAAGGCACCCCCCATCCCCCTCAGCCCTGCTCCTTCACCCCAGGAATTTTCTTCTCTTCCCTGCAGGGAACAGAGCTTCCAAGAAGGAAAATGCAAAGCCCAAAGGGAATGACTTCAAGCAACCAGACGGCTCTGCAAAGGAAGGTGTTTTATTCCTGCCTGAGGGGGTGCTTTAAAGAACCTCCTTTTGTTTCCTCAAAGGCTGCCGAAGGTGGAGGGATTCAGGGAACTCACCCTGCAAGCAGCAGCAGCAGAGATTTCCCCAAGCCCAGGTCTCTGCCTACCCAGCATCCTGCACTGGTCCAGCCATTCCTGCATCCCTCCCCGCCCCATCTCCCAGGGCAGCACCTGCACCTGCAGCACCTGTGCAGGGTGTGAGGGGAGGGGCCGAGCCACCCCCTGCAGCTGCTCCAACCAGCCCTGAAACTTCACCTCCCAGTTGTTAATTCAGCATCCAGAAAAGCTGTGTTGCTTTCCTTTTTTTTTTTTTTTTTCTTTTTTTTTTTCTTTTTTCCCCCACTAGGCAATTTCCAGGGAACAAGAATGAACTGCACAGCTTATCCCTGCTGCAAGCCAAGCCAAGCCCTCCCCTGCCCCAGCCAGAGAGGGAAAGCAGCCTCACTCCTCCCAGTGCCCCTGGACATCCCTCCATCCTCCCACAGCCTCCTGTCCCCACCGAGCCACCCCTCTGCAGCCACTGCAGCATCCTCAGGGCTGCCAGGCTGTGAAGGACAGCAGGAGGGAAGCAGGGAGGTTTCCTTGAAGAGCCACCTCTGCAGCACTGCCAGCTTCCAGGGGAAGCTGTGAATCCAGTGGCTGCAGGCAGGACACCCCTTTGCATCCCTCTTGCACCTCCTGAGCATTCCCAAAACCAATGGATGTGCTGGATAAACGGGATCCGGGCAGGTCCCTGCTGCAAAGGAAACCTGCTCCTACCCCCTGCACCCATTCCTGGGGAGCAAGACCCCCAAAAGCAGGATCTATCCCACCCATGGACACTGGAAAGTGATGGTGAGGGCAGGCAGAGCCATGCCCTGAGCAGGGCTCGCTGTGCTTGGCCCCTTGCAGCCCTGGAGGGGTGCCCAGCACCAGGGGGGCTCAGCAGAGCACGGGAGCATCAGAGGAGCTTCCCTGCCTCCCAGCACAGAGGGCCGGGCTTGCAGACAGGGAGGGACTCCAGCAAACAACGAGGAGCAGCAGAGGCAGAGATGAGAGCAGGTATTTAGCGGGCAGCGCCTACGAGGTGCTGTGAATGCAGCGTTTGTGCTGGATGAAGAGTCATTGTCACAGAACTTGATGCCAGCCCCACGCCCCGAATGGTGACAGGCGATTACCAGTTTGGAAATGAGTAAGCTCATTATAACCAAACGTTTCGCTCAAATCCCCCTCCAAAGGAGGGATCTGACGAAGGAAGGGACCTGTGACGGGAACAAACTGGGGGATTTGTTTAACCAGATCAGCCTGCTGGGGCAGCACAGCACGGTTCCCTGCCTCTAGCCTGGATAAACCTGGATTCCCGGGAAGCTTAACCCCCCATCCCACACGGACAGGGTGGGCAGTGTCCCACACCCAGCATTGGGGTCTGCTGGGCACAACCCTGCTTTTAAGGGATGAAAAGAAGCACCTTTCAGTAATAAATAATAATGCTAAATATGTGTTTCTATAGCAACTCATCACCATAGCAGCTCGGCGCAGGAGGAGAACTCGGAGCTCATCCCGCCGTCTTCAGGGTGAGGAGGCAACTGCCCTCCCAGAGGTGGCTTCAGTGGTGGCACAGCTGGACTTAAAGCAAGAAGTCCCCCTCCAGGTTGTCCCTGAGCACTGCCCTCCCTGGGGAAGCTGTTTGGACAATCTGGGGAGGAGCAGTCAGGGATCCAAGCGGTGATTGGGGTATGGAGTCTCAAAAGCACCAGGTACTGATGTCATTGCAATCCCCCAGATCACTCCTGGGATCCAAGGAGGGATCTCAAAAGCATCGTGTACCGAGGTCATTGCAACCCCCCAAATCAGGCCTGGGATGCAGGGGGGCTGGAAGGAAAGGAGGCTGTGACAGGGGACAGCCCCACTGTCCAGCCAGGAGGACACGGTGAAGGGGAGAGTGCAAAGGGTGAGGCACAACCAAAAGGAGGAAATGCCCAAAATTATCCATGCAAATACCAACCACTCAACACTTACACCTCTCAGGAGAATGGCTTAAAAACTCCACGTGTTTAACTCCACGTCTTAAAAACTCCACGTTGCTCAACCTTTAGCAAGACCCAGAAATTTGCACCGAAACCCTGACAAATAGAAGGAGTTTCCCAAAACAGCCCAAAAACTTCTTTTTTTTTTTAAGGCACACATGCACACCCTAATTTGGCTGTGTGCGCTTTTCTTCTCTAGAGTGTCCATTAAAGAAAAATCCCAGCTTTTGGTTGGCTCCACAATTGGTGTGGTTGTATTCCAGGGCTGTGGGGGCAGAGCCTTTGCCTTGAATGTAGACCCTCCTGTTCCTCAGCACCTCTGAAAGCCTCTTCCCAGCCAGCAGAAGAAGGTGGCACTGCCCATTATCCATGGGCATGATGCCATTCCTCAGGCTGGTGAGCGAGTTCCCAACAAAGCCCCTGCCCGCTTTTACTCCCTTCACAAGAAGTGAGTCATTTTTAAAGGTTATTAGAGCAAAGCAGGCATTAGGTGGTGGCTGAAGGGAACAGTCACTTGTAGGAGTCTTCCCCCACTTGATAAATGGGGAAACAAGAAGCCAAGGAACCCATTGGGAGCCGTGGGACAGCTCTCCATCAAATCCAAGCCTCCCTTTGGCAGCCCAGGGTAAGTTTCCCTAAAGTAAAATGAAGCTGTGTAGCACACCAAGCACTTGCTATTCCATCAATAGGCAATTGTAACAGGATACACCTCCTTAGTCTCTAAATGAGTTTTCTTTCCAGCACTACATTATAGACAAATCCCCTGTCACAAAAAACAAATAAATCCCTTTTCACAATCAAATATGCTCTAACCAAGTCAAACAGGGCCACGCGCACGTGCAGCGAATCCACAAAGCTTCTCCCAACTTCCCAGCGTGACCATCCTCCCTTCAGGTGGGGAAAGAGGTGGAAAGGAGAGGAAAGAAAGAATATTTGACAGGAGAAACAAAGTGGCAATTTCCCAGTTCAGCTGGGAATCGATGGGTGGGCTCCTCCTGTTCCTGCTCCACAGGGGCTGAGCTCTCACTGCAGAACCCAGACTGACACAACACCAGAGCTTGACTTGCTGGTGCTTCATCCCAGCAAGATATTTTTAATTTAAACCTTGTCACTGCTGAGGATGAAGCCATCCAGGCTGTAATTTACTGCTAATTCATCCTCCTGATCCCTATAACTCTAAAATCAAGTCACCAAACAGTGGAATGCCCGGACAGTCCCCAGCGAGGCTCGGCATGAATGAGCATCAGGGGGCTGCTGGCAGCAAGTGCCAGTTCCTCATGCAGAAAAAAAAAGCAAATATATAAATATTAACCATCTACAGGTGGTCACCAGTCCAGCATCACCTCACTGTTTCCCAGGAAAACACTACTGGGAATAAAACACCTTCACAAGCCTCACCTTTCCTCCCCTGTGGAGTGTTTTAAGCTCCAGGAGAAATAACAGAGGTTGTGGAGCCTTGTTTCACAAACATTTATGTGCATTTGGCTCTGAGAGTTCACCCAGGATCAAGATTTATCCCTCTGGCCCTTGCAGGAGAGCAGAGAAGGGGGAAATGTGTGGGTATAGATCATGCAAATGCCTGTAGTGGAAAGCTAACCTGTATTATCTGCATTAGAGCCACACATTCGTCCTGGCAAATTCAAGTGCCAGTCAAATCCCATAAATTTATTGCCAATGGCTGGGTGGGAAAGCCCCAGCAGATCAGTGTGTGGATAATAGAGATGGAAGGAAACTCAGAGATCAGGCATGAAAAGTAGGAGAAGCAGAGGTGCAACATCTCCCTTTCGGGTCACAAGTGCAAGTCCTGCCACGCTCAGCAGGACTTTTTATTTATCCCTATGCAAAAGAAGCCTGGGAATCTCAGCCACTTGACTTTTGGGTCTGGATTTCTGTTTCACTGCATGAAGCATTTAAAAACCACTTTTTTTTTAAAGGGGGGGAAACCCTCTCAGCAGCAAAGTCTGGAGTTAAAAGCAAGTGACAGAGTCTGCAAATGATCTCTCTCTCTCTCTAGTGATTCCAGGTGAGGTCACAGCCACCTGCTGAGAGGTAGCAAAGTGGGATGGGGGTTTGAACCCAGTCACTGCTCTCCCCCAGGTCTTCAGGCTCTGAGAAGTTTGTGTCTGCTACAAACATCAGTATTTGAGGTAGCAACAGCTGGGAACATTGTATTTCAGCAAAAAGTTGGCTTCCTCCATGGGTCCAGGAATCCCCTTGGAAGGGAGCGTGTCCCTGGCAATGTTCACATCAGCTGGACCTGGAGGGCTAAAGGTTTCTAAAATGAAGGGGTCATTGAGTTTTCAAACGACTGTTCAGGGCCTTCAGAGCATCTCTAAGGGCTCACAGAGGGGTTTTTACCAAGGAAAGGGTTCAGGACAGGTGCCACATGACACTGGGGGCTCTGGCAGGGGATGCAGAGTTGGCACCTCTTACCTGGGTGGCTGCTCAGCCCCTTAAGGATGAGGCAAACTAACAGAGCTCATGCACCAACAAAAATACCCAGACTATTCCTTGGGATGAGTCAAAAAAAAACCCAAGGGAGAATGCCAGATACAGAAAATCACCACACAGGCTGTGGGGAACTCAGCACGTCATTTTTGCAATGATGTCTCCATTCCCAAAGGTGATTAAAAACATTTTGCAGCAAATTTTAAAGGCACAGGGACTGAGGTCCATGAAAGCACAGCTGCTCCCAGGCCAATTCCCTAACCCAAAATGTTTGGTTGTCCCTGCCCATGGCAAGGTATTGGAACTAGATGATCTTTAAAGTCCCTTCCAACCCAAACTGTTCTGTAATTCCACGATTCTGTGATACTTTTTCACTTCAAAACACCCATTTGCCATTTTAACTGGGAAAAATTCAATCCTGAAAATGCCCTGTTCTGTCCAAGGGCTGCTCTTGGCTATTGAAGCACAGACTGGAGGGCAGGGCACCACTCCCCACTCTCATCACCGAGTCCCACTTGGGGCTCAGTTTGCATTTCAGGCTGGTGAGTGAGAATTCCTCATCAATAAATGTGGACTGAGCTGTTTGCCTCTCTGTGCCTCAGTTTCCCAATCCATTCCACAGGGAATTGAATGAGTGGTTATGTTTTAAAACCCCGTGCCTCAGTTTCCCAATCCACACCACGGGAATGGAGTAAACGGTTGTGTTTTAAAACCATTCAGAGCCTGAGTAAAAAACATGTGGGCAGTACTACGTAATTTTTTTTTTCTTCTTCTTTTTTCTTTTTGTCACAGGCTCCTTGAGAGCTCAAAGCTGAGGGATATAAAGCACTTTTCACAGGAAGACAGTCACGCAGGGAAGCACGCTCATCACTGATGCCCTGCAGAAAGGCAGTGGGCTGCCCAGACTCTCAACAGACGGGAAGTCTCGTTGCCTTGGGCGCCTGGAGCGCTGCTGTCCCTTCCCTGAGTCTCGCAAGCCAGAAGGAAGGAGTAAGAAAGAGCCTTCTGAAGCCTTTCAGAGAGCCAGAAAGGTTCCCCAGATGCTTTTTGTTAGAGCATGAAGCAGTTCGAGGGCTTTGCTAGGGGAAACAGTCACAGCCCAAAACGCATCCCTGGGTGGGGAGGGGGATTCATGGGCAGCACATGAGACTTTGGAGTCTCAGCTATGCGGGACCCCACTTTAGAGGGGTTATAAATAATAAATAGATCAAGAGGAGCCAAATGATTCCCAGGACAGCACGCCATCCCTCTCCAAAACACATGTGGGCAGTGCCAAGCCCCAAACTCTGGCGCTGCTAACTCCGAAACTCAGCAGCCCCACCTCTGACACCCTCCCCGGGTCAGATCCCAGCCTGGAGCCCACAGTGCCAGCATCCTCCTCAGCTTTGCAGGAAACAGGGGTTCCCTTCCTCACAAGAAACTGATTCCCGCACGGCGTTAACCCTCAGCACACCCCGAGCATCGTAAGATCTTGCCAGGCTCTTCACACGAATCCAGCCCCGGCACGGCGAGAGGGAGCTCGGTTTTACTGCAACCCCTCGGCATCGGGAGGCAGAGACAAAGCGGTTCAGTAAAAGGAAAAAGACGCAACACAAAAGGGGCGCCGGCATCTCTCCTCCCCCTCCTCAGCCTGCGAAAGTAGAGGAATTGATACGAAAGCGGCTCCGGCAAGCCAGAGCCCCCCGGGATGGGGCTGCCACAGACGGCTCCTGCCTTGCCGGCAGCGCAGCTCCGCCGCTCTCCTGCCTCTGCTCAGCCCTTCGCTTTGCCTCACCCACCGGCTGCCGAGCACCAGGCTCTCTGCGCTGCAGGGAGGGATGCTGCCAGGTGAATCCGGTGAGGAAAAGCTCAAGTATCGCCTCTCCCTGCGGAGAAGTTCAGCATCTCCCTTTGGGTTTGCAGCGTCCCTCCCCAGCCGGGTTGAGCGCACAGCGCATTTGACACCAGCCCTCCGGTGCCTGCGAGGCAGTTACGATCATCGAGCAAATGCTTGCCTACAGCACCGCGATTGATCATCAGCCCGGCTTCTAAAACACCCGTCTTGGACATAAACAACACTTAGATCATGCGGCTGTCATTTATTTCGCGTGGTATCTATACCGCCGAGCGCCACACATTTAGGATGGGACAGAGAGAGAAGAAGCCTTGGAGTGGTCCTTACGGAAAGGAGACACCCCCATGGAGGGTGGGTCTGGGCAGAGGAGGGGAGAAAAGCCCCAGGTTTTCGTGCCGGGGCTGGGGTTGCGTGTTTAAACCTGGCTGCACACGCGAAGCACACACACACACACACACACATCTGTTGCACCGCTTGAAGCCCGGCTTAGCCAAGGATCCCACACACACAAACAAACAAACAAACAAACACGCACTTCCCCAGGCCAAAAAAAAAAAAAAAAAAAAAACCACCAAGCAAAACGCTGCTCGCATCCCCTGCACCTCCAGCCAGAGGCTTAGGCGGGGGGAGGAAGCACCTAATCCCACGCTGGGAGGCACACGCCGTAATTAAAATCACAGAGACGCCGAAGCCCGTGCCCCCCGTGCCCCGCTGGTCCTGCCCGCTCGCGCATTTCTACAAACAGCACCCGGGTGAAGCAGAGGGCAGGTAAAGAAAATAAGTTGGCACGCTTTCCGCCCTCCAAAATATTTGTGCACGCTCAAGACAAGTCCCTAGAAGGCTGCGAGCAGTTTGCGTCGGCTGTAAAAAACCCCTGGCACCGTCATTGTTCCCAGGGAACGAGAGCATCCCCCGGCAGTCTCGGGAGTCCCGGTCCGAACCTCCCCTCTGCACCACTCACCCCCACGACTCGGGGAGCGCCAGACTCCCCTCGCTTTTCCCAAAACCTCTGCTCCCAGGCATCGCCTCCCGGCAGCGGAGGGAAGCCGTGGACAATCAGGTGCGCTTCCAGCGAGCTCTCCCGCACCGCTGCCCGGCGGCAGGGCTGCGAAGCAGCGCGGGGTGTGGAAGTTTTTCGGGAGAGGTGCGGAGCCACACGCGTTCCACCGGCTCCTTCCCACCAGGGCGAGCCCTGCGGGTCCTACCCCCGCACCCAGCACGCCGAACGCCGCATCCCTTCGCGGCACGGGGAGCAGATGGAGCCCCGGGAGGAGGATTTCCTCCGGGCTGGGGATGGAGCAGCCGCTACAAACCCAAACAGCCCTGCTGCGGCTGAGCAAGCGGGTTTGTTTGTCTGCGAGGAACTCAGCTGCTGCCGGAGTATCAGATTTCCACAGAAACAACGTGGATTTCCACCAAAACAACGCGCGGCTCGGTGTTTAGATCACTTCTCCCGGTCTACATAATTTAAGGGCATATGTGTGATAAACGCAGAGCATCAATACGCAGGTTTCGGTTGCAGCACACACATGCACCGAGGGAAAGGAGGGAGGTTCAGCAGCGCTGACTCCGCAGCCGGGATTTGGGCAGGGAAACTCTCCGGCACCTTGCAGGAAGGGAAGCGACGGGGCTCTGCCCTTCCCTCTTAGGTGTTCACCACCGGGGCTGGCCCCTGTCCCCATCCATCGGTCACCCGGGAGGTGTTATCCTCCCCGGGAATAGGGCTCTGCCTCCAGCCCCGTCCAGCTGCAACCTCACCGGGAGCAGGAAAAGTTTGCAAATGCCTCCAGCCCCTCGCCCGAGGAGAGCTCTGGAGCATCGAAGGGGGAAAATACCCCCCGAGGGGAGGAAAATCCGCAGCCGGGGGATGCCGAGGGTGATGAGGGACGGGCTGAGCCGCTGGAGCCGCTACCTCCGCGGAGAAAAGTTGAGCCTTGTGCATGGGGAAAAAGCCATCGGGGACCCGGGAAAGGGGGACACCGGCCACCGCGTCCCCTCCGCGCTGGGCATGTGGAGAAGGGGGGCTCCCCGCCACGGCCCCCCGCCCGGCATCCTCCCAAGCCGGGCCGGGAGGGGCGGAGGGGCCGTGCCCGAACCCCCCGGCTCAGCCCGCTGTCCGCGGGGGTCCCTGCCCTCCATCCCAGACCCCCTTCCCGGGACCCGGGGGTGGGGAGCAGCGGCGGGGGCGCCTCCCAGAGCCCCCCTTTCCACTGCCGCCAGGTGTGGAGGGCAGGTACCGCTGCAGCCCCGCCAGCCCTCCCGGGGCATCCTCCGGGGCATCCTCCCGCAGCCCCCGCTGCCCGGGCGGGGCGGGGGGCTCCTTACCTGGGAATGCTCCTCGCTTGCTTTGGGTGGGTTTTGGTGTAAATATATATAAATATATATATATATATATATATATATATATATTATATTTCTCTCCTCTCCTTTCCCCCCACTTCAGTCTTCAGAGCAGGCGCCGCATTGACACTGCAGATGGTCTCTGTGTGCGTGTGTGTGTGTGTGTGTGCGCGTGTGTGCGTGTGTGTCTCTCTCCAATCCCAAATACTCCACGGAGGCGGAACACGGAGCCCCTCTCTCTGCACTGGGCAAACCGTGTCTGGCTCGCCCAGAGCCGGGGGGGAGAGAATGGGGGGGGGCAAACGCAGCTCCAGTTTTCACTCCCCCCCCCCAAATCACCCCTTCCCTCCCCTCCCTCCCTCCCCCAGCCTTTCCCCCCCCCCCCCCCGCCTCTAAACCAGCCAGGAGTGGGGGGAGCCGGGCAGCGGAGCTGCAGGCGGGGTGCAGGCAGGGGATGCAGGCAGGGGATGCGCTACGGGGCCATGCCCGGCTCCGCGGCCTCCCGCCCGCCGGGGAGGGCTCGCACTGCGGCTGTCTCGCCAGCCAGCCCTTCCTCCCCAGCCCTCCTCTCCAATGGTGGCTGCGGAGCCGGCTTGGACACCCAGGCTCTTTTGCAAACACAGGCACACGCAAAGGCACACACCCCTTTCCGAAAAAAAAAAAAAAAGAAAAAAAAAAATAAAAGCCGGAGAGGTGTAGAAGTGCAGTGGCAACAGCAGCCCAGTGCACGGGGGAGAGATAATAAAAAACAATAAATAAAAAAATTGAAGCGATTATAAAAATCCCTTTCTATCCTTTTTCTCTTTCTTTCCTATTTTTTTTTAGCTTTGCAGAGAGAGTGGCCGGTTGCTCCTCCTTTCCCCAGCCCACCCACCTCCGGGAGAGGGGAGAAGGCGGAGGAGCGCAGGTTGTCTCTGGAGGGGGTCCCCCAAGGCGCTTTTCGTCGTCCTAAAGTTTGCAGGGGATGGGGAAAGGGATGGGGACGGGGAGGGGAGCGGGGCCGCCTCCCGGGGCTGCCGGCGCCGCCGCCGCCGCTCTCCCACGGCTGCAACTCCGGCTGCCTGGATTCCTCCTCCTCCGGTGCCTTCCCTCGCTCCTACTCACTACTGACACCTAGGATCTCCAGCCTGATTGGGCTAATTGGGAAACGTCTCTGCCACCCCCCCCACCCCCACCCCCCCCCCAAAAAAAAAAAAATAAGGAATAAAACCCAAAACCCACTTACGGAACCAACCGCATCTCGCTGCCTGCCCCCATCTGCCCCTCAGAAGAGCCTTTCCCGGCTTTGGCTGGCATCTCCCTTCCCTTTTCCCTGCCTTCCCTTCCCTCTCCGGGCTGTGCCCCGCCGCTCTCCTCCGGCTTGGACCCAGCGAGGAGGGGAGCGGATCAGAGCGGGCGTGGGGAGGCTCAGGGCTCAGGGGAAGATCAATCTCCCAGCTCGGGTGAGCAGTAATCCCGGAGAGCGGCTGCAAGCTGCTCCCCTGGCCCGGGCTCCCTTTAATTCGCGGCAGCCGCAGGAATAAAGGTATTTTTTAGAAGCTGCTGGCGCTGCCTGCCTGAGTTTGGTGTCCCCCAGGCTGCCGGGCGGCAGACCCCACCCCAAAAGTTCATTCCGTGAGTGGGAGCCGCACTCCTCCCTGCAGGTGATGCCAGAGCCAGCCCCGGAGCAGGCAGCAGGTGGTGGGATGGGCAGGGATGCTCTCAGGGTGTTGATAGCGACAGGGCTGCTCCCCAGGGAGCCCCGATTCCCTGAGGATGGGCGCCTCACCAAGGTCTGAAGAAGAGGAGAAGCAGCTGGGGGAGATCTCTGCTTCCAGGGGGGTTGGCCATGCTCAGGCCGGGGAGAAAACTCTGCAAGCGACCCTGCAGCTTCCCCTTCCCCAGCAGAAGGCAAAGTTATCCAGCAGGGATGCAGGGGGTGCCTGGGAAAGGGGGTCCCAGCACCCACGGCAATCCATACCCGAGATCAGAGGCAGGAATTGCCTCTCCAGGGGTCGTGCAGCACCAAACACAGCAGGACTCCCCCTCCTCCCCACAGCCTCCACCACCGACAGAAAATCAGGCTTAATCCGAGCTTAGTATTTTTAATTATCTTAAATTTATGCCACAAAGCACGGGGGCCGGGGGCTGTGTATTTGCATCCTCCAAGCTATTTATTTAGAAACAATATCATGTTTTCCTTAAAACAAGTTTTATCTCCCCGGCGCGTGCCTGTGAGCGCGCCTGTGTGTGTGTTTTGCCTGAGCTCCGGTTTACATTTCCTGATGGATGGATGGGGATTCAGAGCCTTTTTTTTTTTTTTTTTTTTTTTTTTTTTTTTTTTTTTTTTTCTTAAGGTGGTGCATAAAATGTATTTATTATTCTTTATCTCCTACCTCTCGCAAGGAGTCATTTGTTTTCATTCAGAGAAATGAATACGATGTGAAGCCTGAAGAGTAATAACACAGCGAAATGACAACGGAGGAGCGAGACAGGAATCTGAGAGATACAATGGCAGGTTAGTAACCTCTAAAGATCACTGCTGCTCTGAGTGCTACAGTATTATTGAGTGTCCAGCCTGGCTCGCAGCTCCATTTAATAAAAACATATGAAAACCTCAAGGAAATTCGGTCTCGCGTTTAAAACCTGTTCCGCTAAACACGGATAATCTGGATATGCCCAGATTACTTCCCACTAGCTGGTGGGGAGGAAGAAATTAATACCAGTTCTTTCTGCTTCTTGAGACAATGGCACGAGTCAATAGATCCCCGTGCTGTTTGGGTTCATGAAGGAGTGAGTGACAAACGAGACTTTATTTATAGGCCTTTTCATGAACCGGGCAGCGGGGGCGGAAAAGGGTTAGGGCTGGAAAACCCAAATGACCTCCCCTGACCTGTGAATTTCTGCAGCAAAAGGGCCCAAGGACAAGGAGGGTTCAGGCTCACCCTGCTGTCATCCAGTGGATATTTTCCCCCCATGTCACAGCACCCCCTGCTCTGCTCCAGGGGGAAAACCAAGCAGCACCAAAGCTGCCTCAGCATCACGTGGGGCGAGGCAAAATCCTGTTGTCCCCATGCAAACAACCTCACACACCTGATTTCCCTCCTGCTGCCCCTAAAGACCCCCCATTGCCCCTGAGGTCCTGGGTGCCAGCAGCCTCCCTGAATCCCTCTGTGGTTCCTCCCTCACTGATGCATCCTTTCACTTCTTGCTTTATTACCTGAGCCACACACAGTGGCACACAGTGACACACAGGAGCCGCTTCCATCAACACCCAAAGAACAGAAAACACCTATTTTTTTTTTTGCCAGGACATCCACCTGTACACTTCAAGACTCCAACAGCAGAGGACGAGCCAATTAGGAGAAAGAATTTTTAAAAAAATTAAAAATTAAAAAAAAAGAGAGAGAGAGAGAGACGGAAAATCTAAGTTAGATTGTGCGGGGATTTTTTCTATTATTTTTTTCCCCCGCCATTTTACAAGTTTGTTAAAGCAGCGCGGTGTTTAAGTGGCTGAAAGCCGGAGCAGCTCCGGGCTGAAGTGAGCGCAGGCAGCGCTCAAACCCAACATCGCAGCGCCACCTGCAGCGACCGCGCTTGGTGGCAGCTGCAAAATCCCCCAAACCGGGCCGATCCTTAAAAAAAATAGCCCGGGGAGAAGGCTGCTAACTCAAAATCTTGCTCCTCCAGGTCTCTTTTTCACCCCCTTCTGCCCTCCAGAATTTAAAGTCCTTCCAACTTGCCCCTCGCTGTTGATACACGAAAGAAAATTGGCCTCTCCTGGGTAGCTGTCACCATCCCTGCTGCTGACAAAGGATGTCTTTATCGTGCTGTGGAAGGTGGAAAATTCTGTGCAAGCTGGTTTAAAGCTTGGCCAGCGCTCTGCGTGGTCACTGTGACACCCCGGGGAGGGACAGGGTGAGAGCTCTGCCCCTAAGAGCAGTTCTTGGCTTCAGGGGTGTCACTCTCTCAGATTTTGGCAGTACTGCCAACTTCAGGAAGGGTTGTGCTGATAGAAAATGAGATAAGAGTGCTACCCAAAAAAATGTGAGAGAAGAAGAGTGCAGGGAAGAGCAGGATTGTGTCACTTGGGCACCTTGCCTTGCCCTTCTTTTGCAGCACCGTTGCAACCAATTTCAAGTGATGGGTGGAGAAAAAAGCTCTTGGGAGGGTCCATCTCAGCCACCCTCTGTTTGTGCTTTGTCCAGCATTTCCTTGGAGTCTTGGGGGTTTGCAAGCTGGATTCTCTGAGAACCCCAGGGTGTCCTGGCATGGAGCAGAGGGGAGCCACGAGCCCTTTCTCCTCTGTCACTGATTTGCTGCACAGCCTCTGGCAACTCCCTGCCAGCCTCTCCTTAACTCCCCTGCCAGTCTTTGCAGGGCTATTTTCTGGGGCAGATTTTTCAGTAGGATGTTTATAAATAAAAATTTTATCAGTTATCCAGCATCTCTCTCTTCCCAGCCCATCAACAGGCACAATGAAATTCAAACAGAGGCAAGGTTTGCCTTCTTTTTTTTTTTTTTTTTTTTTTTTTTTTTTTTTTTTTTTTGACCACTTGTTTGGATGTTTTTGAGGGAAGCAAAATCTCCTTTTATGTTGTCCCAGGGTCAAATCCAGCAATTCACAGGAGACACAGACCTGCAGGGTCTGACTGTCCCCTCCCTCTCCAGAGCTCCTTCCCATCAGTGTGTGCTCCAGTCCATGTTAGCACCTCCATTCAGACACCAGCTCACCAACCCCTCAAGTTACAGGAAGATTTCCAGAGTTTCCAGCCCACGTTTTCCCTCTTTGCTGCAATTTCATTCCTGTTTTCCCCCTTCCCATTCCCTCTTCTCTGCCCCCCCCTGCTCCAACTCCAATCTCCCCAGCGAAGTGCCACTTCCACAGAGGACCTGCCCTTCCAAGCAGAGCCAGGGATGTGAGAGATGCTCATTCCCCATCCCCACCCACCCACCCAGAGGGGATTTATGATGTACTCAGGCCGACAGCATCATCTGCACATCTTCCCACCCCATCCGCCCTCTCCCGTCCCAACCCTCCCCCTGCCCTCCTTGCCCTCCCCGTTCAAACTCCCCCAGGGACAATTTTTCTCCTTCCCCCTTCAAATATTTGCCGACCATTATCGCCTCTGGTCACACCCAGGCTGTCATTTGTCCAAACAAAACAGCAGGAGGAGGGACAGGGGAGAGGGGCAGGTGGACGGAGGCAGGGTGAGATGGGAGCCAGGGGAGCAGTCAGGCCATAATGATAAGGGGACTACAAAACCCAGGCTGGGGCTGGCCAATTAAACGAGGGGACCACGGGAGAGGAGTGAAAGGGAATAATATTGGGAGCAGGCAGGTGGAGTGATAAGATACAACCGCAGAAAGTCGGGCAAATTCATTGTTGTTTCATTTTGGAGGACAATACCAGGAGGAAGAGCAATCAATCCCTGCTCAGGAGGGCTGGAGAGCTTTGGGGCAAGATAAGGAGTGGGGATGGAGGGATGAGATGGAGAAACAGGTAAAGAGTCAGAGGGAAACAGTCCAGGGACACGCAGGAAGAGCTGGAGACTCTCTGGAAGGAGAGAGGAGAAGGCTGGCTGCCAACACTGGGGCTGCTGGATTCAGCTGAGGAGAAGCAGCCCTTAAATCAGAAAAAATCCAAAGGGAAATAGGACAGCCTGAAGAGGGGAAGGGCCTTATCCACAGATTAGGGCTTTCAGAACCTGGGCCAGACTTGCTGCTGGTGCAGTTCCTGGGTGATGCTCCAGTGGGCTCTAGGAGAAAGATGAGGAGCAAGGATAGAGCTGGAGGGATTTTCACAGAATTTGCAGTTGGTAACGCTCTGGAAAGGTCTTTTGGGAAGTTTGCCTCGCTCAGATAGTGGGGAAAGGATACACAAAATGCACTTTACAGCCCACCAAATCTCACAGCTAATTGTGGATATCGCTGGAGGCTAATCCTGATTTGTAAATCCTGCCTTGGCATTTCTCTCACTCAGGGAACATCCACCCAGCCACCTACTTCCAAAAACTTTCAGGAATAAGACCTCCCTGCTGCCTGTCAAATCTGGCTGAAAATGCCCCAAACCAGCAGTGGGCCCTATAGACAGCAGGGGGTGAAATGTTTGTTTTGTCAGAACCCTGAGCTCCAAAGAAAACCAGAAAAACACACGAACCAAGCCCAACATTTGTGCTTTTTTTTTTTTTTTTTTTCTTTCTTGCTACAATTCATGCCTTTTAAGCCAATTGGAGGCAGGGAGGAGGGGGAATGTTGGCCCATCTTTTTTAGCACGTGGGCTTGGCAGCACACGGATTTACCCACTTAGGGAACGTGGGAGACAAGAGAGGGGGAGAAGCAGAAGCTCATCTCGGGATGCTGTGGGAACCCCAGTGAAGAATAGCTATTCCTACGTGTCAGCTCCATCACCATGGCATCAGGGAGGGAGAACAGAGGGAGAAACGACAGAAAACAGTGGGGAGAGACTGAGGAGATGAAAAGGAAGGGTAAGAGAAAGATATTTCCCTGATGGGCAGTTTCGCTTGTTAAATAGTTGGTGAGTGGTATACAGGGTTTACAGACTGAAAGATGCTGCTGGGCCCATTAGAAAGGACCTCTAAACGTGTTCCCAAATTCACAAGAGCAGGTCCTTTCTGGAGTGCTGGGCTGGGGCTGCTGCAGTCAGCCCTTCCTAAAAATTTTAATAAAAAATATATATATATTCACATATAAGTGAACATTCACAAGAAGACATCAGCTTTCTCCCCTTTGTTCACTGGTAGGACCTGTACAAAACACATGGAATTCACTCTCCTGTTATCCTGGGTGGATTCACCTGTGGTGAAAATGGACTGTGCCAAAAAAAGCAGCTTTGAAGACCTGTGGCCCCTTTGCAGTGCTCCAAACCGATGGTGCAGCACCTCAAGTGTACAAATTCCAACTTTTCCCCTCCTAATTCCATATTTTTTTCTACCTCCTTCCACCTCTACGCATATTTCCAAGCAGATTGGGATAATGGTCTGGAATTCTGCCTTTGGCCACAGCCACTGGGGGTGCTTGGGGCCACCACCCACACTCACATCAGCAAAATCTGGGATAAGAGCCTTCCCCTCCACAGGGGAACACCCTTTAACACGTGTTATCCCTATGGATGTTCCCATCACCAGTATTTATTCTGTTTCTGGATCATGCTGAGGTCTTCCCCTCTCTGCTTTCCCCACTTCTCCTAAATTCAGGAGCAGCAAGAAGGGCACGATGGATTTTTCTCTCACCCCGGATTAGTCTGGTTACTTTCCACCACTCGCCCAGACCGGTGCGTTGGTCGGGAAATCTCAAATTTGTGAACCAAAACTCTTGGAACCCTGGCTGCTGGGAATTTGAGACTCTCTGTGCTGCCAGGCACTGACCCCCAAGAGAACACTGCACTGACCTGAGGCCGTGGAGAAGCTTCCAAAATGGAATGACAGAACTGGGACTGTGGGTGTGGAGTTTGGATAGAAGTGTGTGATGTCACAGGGTGGGAAACCCAGAGTTTAAGGGTTTAGAATACAGGAATAGATAGAAAGCAAGATGGAGGTTTTGAGGCAGAGGCTGCTCCTTCTTCTTCACCTCCTTCTCCATGAGTTTGAGTAGTATTGTATAGTTAGATAAAAAAGTCCGCACTGTGGAGCATGAGCAGTTGGTTTTTGGGTTAAAAGTAAAAATAATTGAGGTGTCATTTCTCAATTAGACAGTTTATCCTTAAAAGGCCTTGTAGAGAGAGAGATGGGGCTCCATTTTTAATTTGTTAAGGTGAAGTACTATAGAACTCACAGCTTGTGAGACTGTAAAACGGATAAGAACTAATAAACATCTGAGTCCAAACAAAAAGTATCTCACACATTTAATCCCGACCTTAACAGAAAAAAAGGAAACAAAGAATCTGCACAAAACCACTACACCATCATGTGCTCCTTTTGGGATCTGTTCATCCCAAATCCCTCCCATGTTTTGGATCATCTGCAACACCTGCATGTCTCCCGTTCCTCTTTCCAAACTCCCCAGGAGCAGGGGATATCTCACACCCTCGAGTTGCTGTGCTCTTGGGTCAAAGCTTTTGAATAAAACCACCCAACATCATCTCCTCCAAGCCAGGTCACTGTGTGCAGCTCCCGACACCAACATTCTTATAAAAATCTTTGAATTAAGTTGTTCCACTCATCTCTTTGAAGCCATTTGCCTTCCCCCACCAAGCAACCAGGCAGAAACCTCCTCCCCCTTCCCTCCCAGCACCTCCGGTACAAATCCTCTCCGAAGGAATCAAAGCTGCTGGAGGTGTGAGCTGGCCACGCACGTTGTAGCCCTTTATTATCTGGGGACCCCCACTCAAATGTACAGAGAGATAATGTTAATGGAATGATGCATTTGCTCTGATCTGGAGCTGTCTCAGAAAGATAAATGCCGAGGCGAAGCAGAAGCGTTTAATCAAAAAATAAACCACCTCAATATGTTGTGTATTATTATTTTTTTTTTCCTCCTAAAGAAGCAAAGCTTGGTCTTGTCACAGCATGTTATTTTGCCAGCATTATCTCTGTTATTTCTAAATAATTCCATTTAGTGATGGTGATGGGTAGGAGGGCCGAGATACAAAATCAAATTAATTAGAGTGACCCAACAAACTCGTGTTTGCATTGCGAGATGCAACATGGCAGCAAATCTCGCTGAGAACAAATTGCATTCAAATTAATTTAAGAAAAAAATAATTTGGGGCAGATCAGGTTTATTTAGGATCAATTTTAATAAGCTAAAATAAAGTCAAGGCAGCGGGTGATACCATCAGCCAGTCAAAAGCCAACTTTGATAGAGGTTTATACAGCTGAATGACAGTTACCTTGCAAGCCATTATTAGAAAAGCTGGGGTTTTTTTGGAATGGCTTGGACAATTAAAAGAGCACCTCAATTACAGCCACTGGAGATATTAGTAATGAATAAATTATCCACCAGGTTTGACCCTCCCTTCCTGCACATCATTTCCAAATAATTAATTTCCTTGCCACGCTTCGAGACGTTGCATTAAATTCTGCAGCAGAGGAGGGGAGCCCTTCTTCGCCCCCTTGGCTGGTGACAGACCAGGCATGAGGGTTTTGGGGGTTCCAAAGCAGAAGCAGAAATGGCCAATATTCTCCTGGCATGTCCCTGAGCCAGCGTTCCTGCAATCTTTATGATCCCAGGATTCTATGCACACAGCGGGAGCAGATCCTGGATCTGTCAGTCCTTGTGCCCAGAGTGGGGAGGGGTGTTTCTCCATCTCCCTCTGCATCCCAGAACACCAGGAATGGACTCGTGGTGGGCTTAAAGGAGAGCTTAAAGAGCATCAGGTGGGCCTCAGCTGAACGAGGTGAAGTTGGAGTTTATGGGGATGATGGATTTATCCAGGATATTCCTCATCTGTGCTCTGCTCCAGTCCAGGGCCAGCTTGCTCATGGAACATTCTGGCACAGGAGCTCATTCCTGCACCACAGCAGAGGGAATCTGATGAGGATCTTCTCCAGGGCAGCAGGTCTGGAGCACACGGGACTGCAGGGAGAATCCCCAGCCCCACAGACACCACAGCCCTGCTTTCATCCTGCACAGAACTGAGCAGGACAAAGCCACAGGTGAAAATCAGAGAATGACAGAACAGTTTGGGTTGGAAGGTGCCTTAAAATCTCATTCCACTCCCGCCATGGGCAGGGCCACCTTCCACCACGCCAGGATTTAAAGTTACACTTTGCCCCATGTCACACCTGCTGCACCAGAAATCCCACTTCCAGCACATTTTTGTTCTGCTCACTTCTTGTCCCACCAGCACATTTTTGTTACCCTGATTTAAATGTTTCTTTCACTCCTCCCCATTATCCTTTACCTCGTAGACACCAACAGCTGATGGCCAATATTTGGAGGTACCTGCCTTTCACCACTGCAAAATGAGATTGCAATCTCCAGGCCGGGAGACATTACAGAAATTTAAAGGGCTTTCAGTGATTTATGGCTCTTTAATCAAGGCCTTTTAATATTTCATTGCAAAGCCACAGGAGTTGTCTTTATTTCTGAAAAATCTGTTTTTGGGAGGAATTAGACAACGTGAAACTCTACATATTCTGCAGCCCTGGGACCACAGCCCTCACTGGAGCAGAGGGAGGGTGGGCAACAGGAGAGATGATGCACAGCCTTTTCCTTATGGCTTTGAGATGCTGCAGTAATTTAAGGTGATAAATTAACTTCCATTATTTTCAAGGAGCTTGAGAAACAATGAAAGGCTCATCAGAGGATCAGGCTAATGATGCCAGGGGCAGCACACGGCAGAGGAAATGTCCCAGGCAAATGCAGGAGGTGGTGACCAAGAGCAAGTCCATCCCACTCCTCCATCCCTCCTGTGGCCCCGTGGGATCTTCTGGGAGAGCATTCCCCAAATTCCTGCTGCAGCAGGGAAGGCAGAGGGTTTGGATTTGGGGATTTGGGATGCCTCCACCACGATGGGCATCCCTGGCACCCAGCTGAGGCATCACCCCACTGCAGACACCCCTCAGCTCACACTCAGGGGCTGCCATGCCTTGGATAAGTGTCTGAACATTCCCTAAAAAGCTAAAAAAGGATTTTTTTTTTTTTTTTTAAATTTATTTTTCTGCTGAGCACCGAGGGAGGTTTGGAGTTATCTTAAATATAAATATCTCCAGTTAAATGAGATGAATCCTACCCTGTGACTGCAGCAGCAGAAGAAAAACGACCCTGTGAGCTCCTTGCCTGGGACAGCTTGTCCGGAGTTCCTGCTCAGTGAACATTTTGTGATGTCTAAAGAGCAAAAAAAAAAAAGCAGAGAAGGAAAGAGGGAGAGTTTCTCCCCACACACTGGGCAGGTAGTCCATGAACTCAGGTCCCCCAGCAGCTGAAAAAGTGTTTCTACCCGGGCCAAAAGAGCCTGGGAAGAAATCACATTATTTTTCCTGATGATTTTATGTTATGTTATGCCTGAAATAAAAGCAATTGCCAGTTTAATCTCATTTGTATGCTCTGTGGTGGAAGTGGATCTGGGCACCAGGAGGACTCAGCTTCACCCTGGCAGTCTGGTGACCTTCAGATGGGAGCATGTCCCTCCTTCCACTGCTCCTCTTCTTGAATTTGGACTTAATTTTGGAGCTGTTTTCATCCAGGGCTGCCTCTCATTATGCATGTGGGTGCTGCCTGCCACAGCAGAGATGTGATCTTGCCTGTGGCCTCTGCAGCTCCTCTAGTACAAATAATAATTTCCATCCCATCTATTCTTTTGTTTGCTACTGATCTATATTAAACAGTTGGTGATGACTACATTTATGGGTGATTATTGCACTTATGCTGTGTTAAATCTAAATGTTTGTTTATCTTTATGTGGTCTCTGTGTACACGCTTGCACGGCTTTTAACTTTATGTATTGCAGAGCTCCTTAATTATAAAATCAATAAATTTTTTAAACTTATGACTCTTGCACAGAGAGAAACCCACACACCGTCCGTGGCTGGGTGTGACAATGATTCTTGCCTTGAGCTTGTGGCAGAACACAAACCTCAGCTACAGGAACTGACAGATTTTTTTAGCTTGTTTGGGATTTTTATTTTTGTATCCTTGTATCAATTAGTTCAAACCTCAGCTATAGGAATTTACAGGTTTGGTTGTTTTTTTTGTTTTTTTTTTTTTTTTTTGTTAGTTTGGGGTTTTTTTCTTCTGTCCTCACAGCAATTAGTTTTTTGTTAATTTGGCTCATCCTCCAGCTCTCACCAAAGCCTTCCTCCTTCAAGCTGCTCTCCTCAGGCCAGCTCCCAACTCCTTGGAGGTCTTTGACTCTGATGAAAGATGTGGCCACTGAAGGTCACAGCCCAGTGGTGGCTCTTGAGTCAAGGCTTGGAGAGGAAAGGTCCAGTCCCCAACCCTGCCACAGGCATGTCCTGAGTCACATCCACACCGTGGATGGAGTTAGAGCTGTGCTGGCTCTTCCACATCCTCTGTGCACTGCCACCCCTGAGCAGCTCCAGGTTCTTCCAAGATCCCATCCATCCCTGCCCTCTGCCCATTCCCTGTGTCCTGTCCCTGCAGGCCTTGTCCCCAGTCCCTCTGCAGCTCTCCTGGAGCCCCTTTAGGGCCTGGAATGTGCTGGAAGCTCTCCCTGGATCCTTCTCCTCTCCAGGTGAGCACCCCCAGCTCTCCCAGCCTGGCTCCAGAGGGGCTCCAGCCCTGGAGCAGCTCCATGGAATCCTCTGGGCTCTCTCCAGCAGCTCCAGGTGCTCCTGATGCTGGACTGGAAGCAGCTCTGCAGGTGGGGTCTCACCTGAGAGGGACAGGATCCCCCATCCCTCCCCTGCTGCCCAGGCTGGGGGTTCTGTGCTGCTGGACCCCATGGCCAGGTCATGCCGAGCTGTAGGAAGGAATTAGGCTGAGCTGGGCATCAAAACCACCCCTCCATCATTTGGGGGACAATGCACAACGCCCAAAGGACCCATCTGCTTGATTTGAGCTCTGCTCC
The DNA here is from genome assembly GCF_024509145.1 of Vidua macroura. Taxonomy (NCBI): domain Eukaryota; kingdom Metazoa; phylum Chordata; class Aves; order Passeriformes; family Viduidae; genus Vidua; species Vidua macroura. The sequence continues at coordinate 71,190,687 of NC_071575.1, forward strand.
TGTTCCTATTTCACCCCATCCACGCCTCGTTTTCCCCCATGGGGTTCTGGTAACGTTCTAATCAACATTTCTCCCACTCCCAAGAGTCCTGACAGCCCCCTCCAGCCAATTAAAAGCTGTGAGCTGACAAATCCATCAGTGCCCACTGCCCAGCACTGCAGAGGAGCCTCCCACAGAAACAGGAGCTGTAGCCACTCATGTAAACACCAGCTAATCAGCAGCCAGCATTAGAGAAGTGTAGTCAGGTGCTGACCCCAATTTCTTTGATTTCAGGCTGTGTTTCTCAAGCAGCAGCTCAGAGCAGCTCTTTCTTTGGCACTTACATCTAATTAGGATCCCACGATGAGCAGGAGAAGCTGTAATTAAACCAAACCAGGGAGCTGGGGAGGGGAGTTCACTCAGGTGAGAATTTTTGGCACGGCTGGAGGTCAGAGGTTGGGTGGCAAATGACCACCAGGACCATCACTGTGGACAGAAGGTCGTGTTAACTGTCTCTAAAAATGTGATATTTACCCCAGTGCAGGTGTATCCCATACCATTACAGGTGAATTTGGTGAAATACAGTTAATAAATACAATTATATTAATTACAGTTAATATAATACAATTAATTACAGTTAATAGATAGAATACAATAAATACAATTATAAAAAATACAATTATATAATTGTATTTTTTTTTTTTTGTTTGGGTATGTGCACATCTGAGATCAACCTGGACTACCAGTTTAATTTTGAAGATCCCATCTTGTCACACTTCAGTCCCTCACACATCTTCACTCACATTAACTCCACCCACAGAAATATCAACATGTGTTAAATCTCATGCAGAATTGCCTGAAATATTAGGCAGGTGGTCCAGAGAACTGGTAAAAGAGGAAAAAGAATTACCTAAATTAGCCAAAAATTCCTAGGATCAGTACAACAGCCTCGCCCTACCCAGAGTTACCCTTCTCATGCCAAACCAGGAAAAGTGAGGGGTTATAATTTTGACACTAGGCTAAAAACTGGAGAGAAGGAATCCCAAAGAACTGAGGGAAAGGCAGGAGCATCACTGATGCTGGAAAGCAGCCTGTGGATGGAGGTGAGTCCCTGGCTGGAGGTGGAGGCACAAGTCAGATGTCACCAGGTCCCTTTGGTGCCACGTGGTCAGAAGTATCAGAATATCACAACTCACTGGAAAACCTCATTTTTGTTACAGCATTAAAACACATCGGTGGCAGAGGCATCCCAGGGACTGTGTAATTTGAAAAAGACACATTCCAGCAATTACCTTGTGGGTATTTTTTTTTTTTCCTCCTTTGAAATAAAAGCTGATCTTAATGGTTTCAATTATTTTTCATCCAGTTGCTGCCCTAGGATGATGAGGAGCTTTAAGTACGGGCAGGAAATAATTTCCAAGGGGACATTAAATGTATGTTTATGGAGTAAAATATGTATAAATGCAGACCACAAGAAATGGACTGCGAAGCATTTTATGGAGCTAATTCCATCAGGGGCGGGAAGGAGCCCACCAGTTCACTTGCACAGTTTATAAGGTCAGTGCAATCCCTCACTGGGAATTATTTCCTTCTAAATAATTGTTGCCTGACTATTTTTCCAAAACAAATCCTGCATCTTCCAGGTGGAAACTGATCCTGGGCTAAAAGCTTCTCTGGATGTGGCTGCTTTCCCTCATCCAGAGACAAAACGTGGCCTCCTGAACGTGAAACCAGAATCCAGGAGCTCCAAAATTCTCCGTGCTGGAAGCTCCAAGTCTGCAGGGTGATTTTGGGAAAGACTTTTTCAGCTCCAGCCTGCCTCCTTCTGCAATAGCTGGAAGGAAATGTTTCACATAACTCAGCCCACACTGTTGTAAGAAGTCAGTCCAGGAAGACATTTGAGGGTTTGAGAGTTTTCCAAAGGCAGGACAGGATTTAAAATTTTTTTAAATTTATTTTTAATCTGGAAGCTGTCTCCTGGGACACAAAGATGACTTCTGAGCTGGCTCCTGAACCAATTATACTTTGTGAGCTTTCAGATGACTTCCCTGTGAGTTTTGAGGCTGCAGGCTCCTGGCCAAAAGGAGCTGTGCTACCTGCAACCCACAGGGCTGCCCGAGCTCCTGCTGCCCCAGAGCACCCCATCCCACCAGTTCAGCCATCCTGGGGAAACTGGGACACATCTGCTGATGGAATTGGGATAAATCTGCTGATGGAATCGGGATAAATCTGCTGATGGAATTGGGATGTGTCTGCAGAGGCTGCAGGGCTGCAATCACCTCATCTGTGCAGAAAAAAAAACCTGATTTCTTGCTGGACATGAAGAGACTCCCATGCCTAGAGAGCTGCTGATGCCAGATCGGCCCAAATTCACAGATTCTTGTGATAAAATTTCTGCGCTGTGAAGATCTCATGAACAGAGTGAGTTAGAAGAACAGGGAGTCCTGCTCCAGTAAAGCCAAAGCTTCCCTAGAACTGAAATCCATGGTGATTTCAAACATCAGTATATCAGAAAAATATGGAATTAGGAGGGGAAAAGTTGGAATTCGTACACTTGAGGTGCTGCACCATCAGTTTGTAGCAGCTATTTTGGATACTGATCCCCCTAAAATCCATAGTTCCCTTTATAACCCCAGTGAGGATGTGCACTGTGCTTAGCCAGGACAGAGAAATGTTGATGGGACACTTAACAGAGGTTCCCTGTGGTCATTCAGTTGTTCCCAAATTCCATAAGTCATTATCCTTATGAGAATTCCAGGGGGATAAATCAGCCACACTCCCTGAGCAATCATTCCAGATCCTCAGGGACTGGAAGAGGCCAGCAAATAGAGATGGCCTCGTGGTTAAAATGTGGGTTTATATCCACAGGAAGAGCAATTCCTGCCACATCTTCCACTTCTGCCTCGCTGCAGATCAGATTACAGGGTCTGGGCACTTGGAATGGGAATTGCTGGAGAGCAGGAGGCCAATCTGCACTTCCCAAAAGGATGGAATGGCAATCCTGCTTGGCATATGTAAAATCTACTGCAACGTGATGAATAGTCACAATTGTTACCTTTGTTCAGCCTCTCTGGGGTTGGTAAAACCAGTAAAGCTCTGAAATTGGAGGTTTACACACAGAGAGCACAGGGAACTGGTTTAGCCAGGATGCTGCACAGATTTTGGACAGATGATGGAAGTGAAGCACAGCCCCTTGGGTCTGTCTGGGATTTGGTGAATGCAAGAAAACAGGAAATTAAAAAAAAAACAAAGAGCCCTCTGGACCTGGGAATGGGGTTTTCTTTTATTTTAGCCTGGTGAGGACCAGCATTCCTGCCTTGTGCTACACCTGTAAATAGAACAATCCTCTTCCAAGGGCAGGTGTGCTGAGAGAAGAACTTTGGGGTGCAGTGTCCCCAGGGGAGGGAGGTTTGGAGGGTGAGGAGGGGCTGTGGTGGTCCCACAAGGCTCTGAGTTCACTTCATCCCCCTGTGTCCACTTGCGGGTTCAGGCTCATGTGAGTTCATACAAAAGGAAAGGTTTGGAATCACATCCCAGAACTTCTTTGGATGCCCCACAGCAACATTTAGAGACACCCCCCTCTCCATCCAGAGGCTTTGCAATGTCCCTGAGGTGTCTGAACCCCCACAGCACCATTTTCCTGCCCTTTCTGTCCTGCAGGAGCATTAAAAACCCCAAAACTGGAGCAGGATGAAAAAAATCCTCAGGCTTGGAAAGGGAATGAATGATTCCTGGCCAGGTCCCATCCATCCATCCAACTTTCTGTGTCATCAGCTGGGATGAGTGAATCTGCACAAGTTGTCTGGGTGCCTTTTATGGTGGATGGAGAGAAAGAGGAATTTCCCTGTGCAATTTAGCCCAGCTGGGAGACCTTTTCAGGAAATCCTGAAAAGATTTCCTCTTCTCCATCAGAGGCTCCATCCATGTTGTCTATTTCCAAAGAGAACTGTTATTTTACTTCAAATTCTTAAGTTTTGGGTTTTGTTTTTTTTTTTTTCTTATGCAGCACATAAAAAAAATACAGCAATATCAAATTCCAACACACCAATGAAATATATACTCCTTAAATTTCTGGAGACTGTAACATTCAACTATGCCACCAAGAAATCAGCGAATTCACAGGCTGCCCCTCCAAAGATTTCCAGCATCACAGACCAAAAAATGCAACTTTTGGAAGAGTAATTTACTTGCAATTTTAACATATTTAATCTGCAATTTGTAGAAATGCTAAAAGCACAGTTGGGAATGTCCCTTTCAATTTGTGTTGTGACATACATTTATTGTTTTAGAAGCAATGATTAGAAACATTTCTGGTTCATTACTGGTTTACCTTTCTAGTTTTTATAACTCTTTATTTTGTACCTGTTCTATAAGGAATAAATGTAACGTCTTTAGTCTCCCACATGAATTGTGAATCCTCCTCTTTCCTGACCATAAAGCAGCTCAGACATAAGCACCCAGCCCTCAGCAAGCTGCAGGCAGATGCAAAAAGTCCCAAATAACCCCCCCCAAAAAAACCACCTCCCCAAAACAGAAATTAGGGTGGAGCAGAGCGGGAGCAACGTGCTTCCCACAGACTTCAAACCAGCAAAGCCTGTGACCACAGTGAACTTATCCATCAGCTTGGCTGTGCTGGAGCAGAATTCAGGACCAGGATTCGGGGCTCTGTTGTGCCAGAGGGGTTGTGTCCACCCCGGTTTTGCAGCAGTGGAGAAGTTGGAAGGTTTTAAAGAGGATGCAAACCCTCACAGAGTGGTGTGGGCTGTGCCATGGCAGGAGCAGCATCCCATTCCCCGAGATACAAGGACAGACCACTGGATTGCAAAAGGATGGGAATACTGCTGCAGATTTTCCTGGCAAAAGAGGCTCCACCTTCCCCTCCTTTCCAAAGATGGGGAAAAATCCTGAAAAGATTTCCTCTGCTCCATCAGAGGCTCCATCAGCACAAACACACACACCGCCCTGGATACACAGCCCTTCCCCAGGTTTGCTTTTCAGATTTGCCTATTGACATTTCCCCTCCATCTCCTGGTCCTCACTTCCCCCACTCCACGGAGCCACTGACTCGATCCTTTCTATCCTTCACCATCACTGGGCCACCCCGGGCTGCTTTGAAAAATGATAATAAAGCAAAATTAGAAAAAGGGAAGGGGGAAAAAAAAAAAAAGAGAGAGAGGGAAAAAAAAAATCTAACAACAACAGGGAAAATGAGCAGAGGGAAAAAAGAGAGATGGAAAAAAGAAGAATGCATGTCAGCTCCAAGCTGCTGCCGTGCTGGCGCACACGGGTTGCCTTTGCTCAGCGCACATCAATGCCTCTTATCCTCCGAAGTTATTTCCCCTGGAGTGAACCTATCAAAGATTTTCAGCCTCTCTGGAGAGAGCAGTTCCAGATAACACTGGATTCCCTTGTCAATTTTTGCCTACCAGGCTCTGGCAGCGTTTTCCACCTGACACTCTGATCTTGACACGCGCGGGCTGGAGGAGTGTGTGTGCTGTGTGTGTTGTGTGTGCATTTCTGGAGCTCTTTCCCCCTCTTTCTAAGCAGTGCAGATGCTTTTAGACTGCAGAGAGGAAGGGAAAACCTACTAACATTTGGCATCTGCATACACCCTACTCATTTGTAATTCCTGTAGTGTCTTGCCCTCCTTGTAATTACAGTAATTAATATAATTACACTAATAATAATGATTATTATTTAGGGTGTGCCAGATCTTTCCTAATACAGCTCCTTCCCTGGAAATCCTGGGCCTATATTTGTAAAAGAAGTCACTGCAAGATTTCCAAATAAATGCTCCTCACAGAAATCCCTCTGCTGTGGCAGCTGGGAATTCAGAAATATCTGTCCCCTCTCCTCTCTTGGCTGTGACAGCAGTGCTGCAAGGCCCAGCCACCCCAGCAGCTTCCCAGCATCTCTGTGGTGGTTAGGACAGGTCTTTTGGCCACTTGTGATTTATTTTTGGTTGGAGGAGAGAGGCTGGTATGCCAGGATGGCTTTGGTGTGTCACTCATCCTTCCTCCTCTCTCTGAGGCCACATTCTCCCGATGGAATTCACTGGGATAGAGTTGTTTATTTGCACTGTCCATGATCTTCCAGCTTTCTGGAGATCAGGCTGGAAGCCCTGGAAGCAGTGTTTCCCCCAAGGGCAATGTGAGACCCCACAGAAGGTCTCAGTGAAGTGGGAATGTGGGAAGAGGATCCTTGATTGACTGGATTGAAATTTAGTCAATGTTACCAATTAAATCATTGAATCACAGAATGGTTTGGGTTGGAAGGGACCTTCAAGCCCATCCAGTTCCAATCCCCTGCCTTGGGCAAATGATAGACTTGAAACCAAGAGCTCTGTTGGAAACTCAGCTGCACAATGGAGCCCCTCAAGAGCAAATCCAGCCCCAGAGAGGACACTTTTATTTGCCAGCTTTGCTCCAGGACCCACCTGTGTTGCTCCAGCCCTGTGAATACACTTTGGAGTCCTGGGCTTCTGCCTGGGAGTTCCAACCTTTGTGAATTCCAGGAAGAGCCAATAACATTTTAAAGGCAGGATGTGAAATTGGATTACGTGGGACTCAGCCTCGGAGCAGAGAGAGGTAGTTGTCCTTAAAGGCCAGCAGCAATGTCTCCTTTTTCCCTGCCTGGGACCTTCACTGAACCTTGAACGGTGAAGCACATGGTTATTCCATTTCACCTTGCAGCATTCCTGCTGTAATTGATTATATTTGTCAGCCTGCTTTTTTTTCTCTTTCTGAATGCCATGAATGGGAGGATGCAGCACACGTCAGTGTAAAGCACAGTCACTGCCCTGCAACAATTGTTCCCTGCTATTCCCCCCTTCCCTGCTCACAATGGGAGAGATGCATCCAAATAGGACAGAAAAATATCACTTTGTGAGCCTGAAGTAGGTGTGCAGCATCTAATCCAGCCATCCATCATCTCTCTGCTCTAATCTGCCTAAAGTCAATGGGAGGGAGAGGGGAGAAGCAGGCAACAATAACAGTATCATGGTAACGGGGACAGCGCTGCCAGAGGGAATGTGGGCTCCGGGAGGGCTCTGTGCCCTGGGGAAGCATTAATCAGGCACAAAAGGGCACGTGCCACACGAGAATAGCTCTGCTATTATCATTATTATTTACTCCGTGTGATGCTTTAGCTCTTCAGGCAGGGCACAGCCTCGGTGTGCTCCTTCCAAGCCCCAAGTAGCCGCGCGTGGAAAAGAGGAAATTCTGCAGCGCCGTTCCCAGCCCTGCTCAGGGATGGATTTGGGGGTCAGACAGCTTCTGGGGCAGGCTGGAGGTCACCCCTGGACATGGTGTGGAGCCAAGAGACCAGCTCCATGTGAAGCATCCTTCCCTCCAGAGCCCCAGGGGCATTCCCATGGGAATAACGGCATCCCTCAATCTGGCAATGCTCAGTGTGATGGCATGAAGGGAAATGTGGGTGAGCTTAGAAGTTAAAATTATCTATGACAGCTCCAGCCTTGCAAAACCTGCGGTTTCCCCCCACATCTTGTCTCACAGAATCATAGAATGGATTGGAAGGGACCTTAAAAGTCACTCAATTCCAGCTGCCCTGCCTGTGGGAAGGGACACCTTCCACAAGGCCAGAGTTCAGAGGGAAGCTGGAATGAATCCTGCTCTGCTCTGAAACCCATTCCCGGTGTCATCACAAGCTGCACCCACAGCAGGGCACTCCTGCTGTCTCCTTCTGTCCCAGGATGTGTCTGGTGATGTCAGAGGAAAGAGGGTTGGCACGAGAGCTGCAGCTCAGACCTTCTGCACAAGGCACCGCCTGATGTGAACTGAAACAAGAAAACCATCTGGGGCTTTGCTCCCACGGCAATCAGGCCTGAAAGGCACCGCTCAGAGGGGCTGTGGAACTCCTCCAGTCCTCCCCAATGCTCCAGTACCCAGGGAGAGCCAAAAGGAATCTGCAGCAGGAATTAATACAGTGCAGAGTAATTCCCCAAGGAATAGCATCTTTAGAGACACTTCCAACAAAAACCCAAACAAATGAACAAAGCAAACAGAGCCCACGATGGGGTGACAACGGGAGGAGCTGTTAATGCAGGGGAGATGCTGGAGCAGCCTTAATCCATTTGGTGCCTGCCACTGCACACAGCTGTGCGCTGAGAAATCCAGAGAGTGTCTGGGTGAAGTTTGGCAGCGTGTGATTTGTGTTTGTTAATGTCTGTGACAGCAGAAGGGAGGAACCCTGGTGTATTCACCAAGGGGAAATCCTGCTGTGCTCCTGCCTGTGCCCCAGTGAGGCATTTCCAGAGCAGAGGCTGGACAGAGTTGGAGAATAAAGTGGGGATTTATTAAAGGCCTTCAACAGATACACCCTGGGCAGTGCAAGAGCCTGGCAGAGGCCACACCCAAGATGGACCCAAGATGGACCCAAGATTCACGATGGTCACAAGTTTTTTGGGCAGATATAAGTTTGGTCCATTATTATTGGTCCATTATCCAATTACAGCTTCAGGTGATGAAGTCACATTCCCCCACT